>NW_026693043.1:2505029-3757544 GCF_021218885.2 Marmota monax | reverse complement strand
TCCTGCATCGTTCTTCCCTCCTACTTTCCCTGAGATTTCCCCTTCCTCCCCTCCTCTCTTTTACCCTTCCTTTTTTTTTAGTTTGCAAAAAAAACCATCTTAAACCCATCCTCACCGATTTTTTCCTACCCCCCTTTAAATTCAAACCATCTCATACCCCACGTGAAACAAAAGAACAAAAATATAAAAATTGAAAAAAAATAAATACAAACCTATTTGCATATCTCCTCATCATATATGATATATGGACATACGTACATTCAAACATATAACACAAAACACAAGTGTGCACACATAATATAATACATACAACACATAACATTATAGTAAAGGCCTTATAACTTTTTACAGGTGAAATCTCCATTGCAATGCTTAAAAACTCTATAGTCAAAAAATAGAACTGATCAGCAAAACATTAACCTAGGTCTGTATGAGCTCAAAAAACAAAATAGAACTTCATGATATGGCAAAGGGCAATAATAAAATAGATATTGAAAAAAGCATCCTGGTTCTGTTGCAGATGTAAGAATAGCCAAACTGGAGTTTTGGATATCAGTTGTTATGGATTTGAGCCAAATCATCTTCTTTTTGGTCTGTAGAAATCGCTTTAGTTAATCTTTCTGGAATCCAAATCGGCTGCTGTTCTCCCTGTGGAAACACATAAACAGACCCCCGATCTCCAGACAATCACTGGGTCAGGACCTTGGTTAATCTCTCTGGAATCCAAATCGGCTGCTGTTCTCCCTGTGGAAACACACAAACAGACCCCCGACTCCAGACAATTACTGGGTCAGGACCTTTCCATTGTCCTGTTAGAATATCCTTCCAAAGTACCTTGGGCTTATGTACATTTTTTGGACACATATGCCTTTCCGCAGCACTAAGTCCTGATGAATCCAAATTTAAAAAGTTTAGAGTAAAAAGGGTTATTTTAAGTTTATCTTTGGGGAATATATACCCCTTCCCAATTCCTTCTTTTTGCTTTAATAAGTACATTTTAATAGTTTGATGAGCTCTTTCAACTATGCCTTGTCCCTGTGGATTGTATGGGATCCCTGTTATATGAGTAATGCCAAATGTTGAGCAAAATTGTTTAAAAGAGGTAGAAGTATAACCAGGGGCATTATCTGTTTTTAACTGTTTTGGAACACCCACAGTGGCAAAATTTTGTAAGCAATGAGCTATAACATCTTTAGTTTTTTCTCCGGCATGAAGGGAGCCCATCAAAAATCCAGAAGAAGTATCAACTGTAACATGCAAATATTTTAATTTTCCAAATTCTGGCAAGTGTGTGACGTCCATCTGCCAAATATGGTTAGGTATCAATCCTCTAGGATTGACTCCAAGATTAACTTGTGGTAAAAAGGTCACACAATTTTGACATTGTTTTATTATTTGTCTAGCTTGTTCCTTAGTTATTTTAAAACGCTTTTGTAAAGTATTAGCATTGACATGGAACTTTTTATGAAAATTTATAGCTTCTTCTAGTGTAGAGAAAATATGTATGTCATGTGTAGTTTTATCTGCTAAATCATTGCCCAAACTAAGGGCTCCAGGCAATCCTGTATGTGCCCTGATATGTCCTATAAAGAATGGATCTTTTCTGTCCCAGATTAGACTTTGTATAGTGGAAAGCAAAGAGAAAACAGTAGAAGAAGGGGAAATCCTACCAGCATCTTCAAGAGATACTATAGCATTAACTACATACTGACTATCAGAAAATAAATTAAATACAGAATCTTTAAACATCACAAAAGCTTGTAAAACTGCATTAAGCTCTACCTTTTGAGCTGATTGTTTGGGTACTAACAATGTAAAAGTTTGATCAGGGGTAACTACTGCTGCTGTACCATTATTTGACCCATCAGTGAATATATTTGGAGCATTCATGATAGGTGTTTTTCTTGTCATTTTTGGAAAAATTACAGGATGCAATGACCAAAAAGACAATAAAGGATTAGATGGTAAGTGGTTATCAAATGAAACATTAGATTTACACATGATTATTGCCCAAGTATTTAACTCATTAGCTAACTCATCAATTTGATTCATAGTATATGGAGTAATAATTTTATTGGGAGAAATTCCAAACACTCCCTTTGCTGCTTTTATTCCTTTGAGTATTAATTGTCCTACAGCCTTAGGATACCTAGTAAGAACAGTGTTAGGAGAATAAGATAAATGTATCCATAATAATGGACCTTCTTGCCAAAATACTCCTGTAGGAATATTTTTTGTTGGTAGTACAATAAATAATAAAGGCAAACTTATATCAATTCTATCCAAATGCATATTTTCCATATATGTTTCAATGATTTTTAATGCCTTTCTTGCTTCAGGCGTTAACATTCGGGGTGAATTTGGATCTGATGGACCTTTTAGGATATCAAATAAAGGTCCCAACTCTCCTGTTGGTATACCTAAATAAGGCCTTATCCAATTTATGTCTCCTAATAACTTTTGAAAGTCATTAAGTAATTTGAGTTGATCTACTCGTATTTGAATTTTTGGTGGACGGACCATGGTTGAGGATAATAGAACTCCTAAATAATTAATTGGAAAATTTAATTGTACTTTATCTATTGCTATCTCTAGATTATAATTTTTTAATAAGTTTGTAAGTGTGGCATAACATTCTAGCAATGTGTTTTTATCTTTGTGTGCTAATAATACATCATCCATATAGTGAAATATTTGTAGTTCAGGATTTTGATTTCTAAGTGGCTGGATTACTTTGTTAACATAAATTTGACACATAGTTGGGCTGTTAGCCATCCCTTGAGGGAGTACTTTCCATTCATATCTCTGATCAGGACCTTCATGATTCAGTGCAGGGATAGTAAATGCAAAACGTGGACTATCCTCAGGATGAATTGGAATTGAAAAAAAAACAATCTTTAATATCTATAACTAAAACATACCAGGTTTTTGGCAAAGCAGACAACTGAGGAATCCCTGATTGAGCAGGTCCCATAATAACCATCTCATTATTAATGGCTCTTAAATCTTGCAATAATCTCCATTTACCAGATTTCTTTTTGATGACAAAAATGGGAGTATTATGGGGAGATACAGAAGGTTGTATATGTCCTTCTGCTAATTGTTGTTTGACCAGGTCATGGGCTGCTTGTATCTTTTCTTTAGTCAGGGGCCACTGAGGAACCCATACTGGTCTTTCTGATTTCCAAGTAATTTTTATTGTCTCAGTGGCCCTTTCTGAAAATCCAACCCATGTCTGTCTGTTCCTTGATCTATTTGTATTGGTGCTGCTATACCTTGTTCTTGTTTTTCTAATCTTTTTCCTTTCCTAAAACCTTGTCTAGTCATAATAGTGGGTGCATTTTGGTTGATGTTATTTGTTAATGTCAAACCTAATTGATCTAGGACATCTCGTCCCCATAAATTTACGGGAAGATGATCCAATACATATGGCTGTATAGTTCCTTCACATCCTTCAGGATCCTTCCAATCTAATACCATTGCACTTCTATGGGGATTAGTCGCCACTCCTAGGCCTCGAAGCGTTTGAGTGGCTTGTTGTAATGTCCAATGTTTTGGCCATTCTTGACGAGAGATGATGCTAAGGTCTGCACCTGTATCCAGTAGCCCATTAAATTCATGTCCTTGAATATTTAGTTTTAGCATGGGGCGAGAATCTAAATTTAAAGAAAGCATAGCCCAATCTACACCTGTGGAGCCTAATCCCTTGGAACCTCTTTCTACAGTACGACTGGAAAATTTATCATGTAGGCTGGGTATTATTAGTAACTGTGCTATTCTATCTCCTGGTGAAATTACTGATATACCCTTTGGAGAACTGGCTATAATTTTTATTTCACCTTCATAATCGGGATCAATTACCCCAGGACTTATCATAAGTCCTTTTAGAGTAGAAGAGCTGCGTCCCAATAATAAGCCTACTGTTCCTTTGGGAAGAGGTCCTTTCACCCCTGTGGGAATGATTTGAACTCCCATCTCTGGAGTTAGTACTGCTCTGGCGGAGGCGCAGATGTCCAACCCTGCGCTCCCTCTGGTTTGTCTGATGAGGGATCTGATGGACAATGTGTCCTGGGCACTACCCTGATGGGGTTGCTGGGTTCCTCCAGTGCTCCGTATATTTGTGGTTTTGGGCCCCGGAGCATTGGGCCCCCCTGTCCATTTTTTGGCAATGGAGCCCGATGCCTTTCTCCACGATATCGTGGATAAACACCTGGTCCTTGTTCGTTTTTTGATAATGGAGTACCCTCTATGGTGGTTTGAGAACGGCATTCATTAGCCCAATGTCTTCCTCTACGGCATCGTGGGCAAATACCTGGTATTCTACTCCTTTGATACCTAGTTTTGTTAAACCCTCCTCCAATGGGGCAATTCCTTTTAAAATGTCCTGTTTGTTCACAATTGTAGCATGTTCTTGGCCTGGCATCTAAAGCCTGTTTTACTGCAGCTGCCACAATTTGCCCTTGTTCATTAATGTCTCTGGCATCTAAAGCCTGTTTTACTGCAGCTGCCACGACTTGCTCTTGTTCATTAATGTCTCTACATAATTTAATATATGTGTTTAAATCTTCATGTTTCCATGGTCTAATGATATCTCTGCACCAACGATTCGCTTGCTCATAAGCCAGGTGTTTTAGTAATGGCATTGCTTGTTCTGTATTCCCAAAAACTCTGGTAGCTGTTTGAATAAGCCTATCTACAAATTCAGCATAAGGTTCATTAGCTCCTTGTATTACCTTAGATAATTGACCTTGTAAACCTCCATGTCCTTGTAAAGTCTTCCATGCCTTAATTGCATCTGCAGCAATTTGTGCGTATACGCCAGGATCATATGCAATTTGTTGCTGCTGATCCTCATAAGGTCCCTTTCCTAACAACATATCTAGATTTCTCTGAGGATAGCCAGCTGCTGCATTTCGCCTAGCCGTCTCCTTGCAAAATTCCTCATTGGCAACCTTCCATAACAGGTATTGTCCTCCATTTAGCACAGCTTTACACATATTAGCCCAATCTGCTGGCGTCATGTTCAAGTTGTTAATGGATTCGACCATGCTTACAGTGAAGGGTGCTTGAGGACCATAGGTTGTTACAGCCTCTTTTAGCTGCTTCACTGTTTTGAAATTTAAAACTTGGTAAAATCGCTGCCCTCCTGCCTCAAATACAGGGCATGTTAATATTTGAGATCTTGTCTCAGGATCCCAACTATCAACTGCGGGGGTTGGGGGCCTCCCAGCATATGGAGGTGGCGCTGTTGGTTGGACACTTACACCCTCTGGTGATAGAAAGGTGTTAGTAGCAGTCTCCTGTTGTAACTTTCCCCCTGATGGCTTTTTCTGTTTTACACTTTCTTTCTCTGTCTGACTAGCTTGAGAGGCCTTCTCTTTTACTTGAATCTTTTCCTCTGTCTGACTAACTTGAGAGACCTTCTCTTTTACTTGAATCATTATGTCTTCTCCTTCCTCTACCATTGTCTGAACTGAAGGCTTTGGACTAAGCAAACAAGATACGAATGTCCACAATGGCAATGTGCCAACTGGCAGAGTCCCTGGGCTTTTCTTTTCTATTCTTTTTAAATCTTCACCATGATGGTTCCATTGTGATATATTTAACAACTCCTCCTTAAAAAGCCATGGGCTACATTTTTGTATTGTATCAACGTATGCCCTGACTGCTCTTGATTTTACTGGGATGCCTCCTTCCTCTAACAATTTACTTAACACTCTTTCAGTTTGTTTTTTACTAATTTCTGATCCCATATTTCTACTATAATACAACCCAACAAGATGACGCCAAACAAAACCGAGACAGAATGAAATAAAAAGGGAACAACAAAAAGTCATTATAGCCTTTCTATCCTCCTGACATGTGCATCCGTCCTTTCTCCCTATCTGTTCCTCAGACGTAAATAGTTTTTCCTCAGATGTGAGCGGTTTTTCTTCCGTCTCACTCATCTCCAGGGACAGGCAACTTAAAACAAAAGTGAAGCAAAATAAAAGAGGAATCTTAAAATGGCTACCCATCCTCTCGCCCTGCCCTCAGGGGCGAGCAGTTTCACTTACCCTCAGTCGCTCCCCGTGCGAGCCACCAAATGCCGCAGTCTGGCTGGGCACAATCAGGAGCCACTTGTCAAAAGAAACTAACTTTATTTTTAGAACCACACACGACAAACAAAATAGTCTCTCAGGAAAAACCCTCAGAGCCTCAACTGCCACCACCGGCTTTCCCCAAGCCTCTCTCTCCCACACAAGCTTCTCTCCACCTCCCACAATCCTCCTGCTCTTGAGGCCGATTGGCTGGGTCACGTGGGCGGAGCCAAAAAAGTCCCCCAATGAGCAGCTCCGTGGTCTGAAAGGGCAGGGAAACAGTCCAATGAGCATCACCGCAGAGGAGCCAATCAGCTAGATGTTGCTGGGGCCGCTGTGAGCCAATCATCAGCCAGCAGCTGGAAGTTTGCTGGCAGCTGGAAGTTTGCTGGGGCCCCTTTGGCTGTGGCTCTCAACACACTTGAATCAAATTGTGAAATATGATATATCAAGAACTATGTAATGTTTTGAACAGCCAACAATAAAAAATTTAAAAAAAATAAAAAATAAACTTTTATAGTTTTTTGTCAATCTCCTGGGTATTCAACATAGTCTTAATTTACATTTCTTTAATTTTCAGTGAAATTAGGCATCTTTTCAGATTACATGTAGACTCTTAATATACTAAAAATTTTCCTATTGATTCAGAGTGATATCCTGACCTGCACTTAGAAAGCTGGAAAGATCCCAGATATAAACCTTCTGGAACACAGATCAGACTTAGAAAGTACCTTAGAAGTCATCTAGTCCGGTTCTTGTCTTGTGCCTAAGTGACCTTCCTGACTCCCCCCAGAAAAAAGATGTACAGAGCTAGGAAGTTCACAACATTGAAGACATCTTTTTCTTGGCTCTTAAATTTAGATAGGTTTTATGTTGAACCAAAATATTCCTATAATTACTGCATGACAGTAATTACAGTATGCTCTTGTTAAAGTATACTGTTCTTTTGATCATGATGAATACACCATACAGAAATAATATTGGCTTCAAATATAGGTAGCATGGCGAACTTCTCTCTCCTTCAAAAAATAATTATTTGCCTGATAGAGTCCTTAAATAGCATTACATATTGTCTTAATCATCCTTAGAGAATTTACAGTATAAATGCCATCTATGTGGTATTCCTGCTGAAAATAAATAACCCAAAGAATAACCTGGGGGAAACCTTAGCTAACACTAAATTGAAAGACATTCTACCAAATAACTGGCCTGAACTATTAAAAAATGTTGATGTCATGAAAACAAAGAAATGTTAGAGAGCTGTTCTAAATTAAAGGAGACCAAAGAGATGCCTGATCAATTGCAAACTGATCTTGAATTGAATTTTGGATCAAACGGGAGAAAGTGTTTTGAAGGTTATTATTAGGACAATTAGTAAAATTTGGATACAGATTTATATCAGATTAATAGCATTATATCAATATTAAATTCTCTGATTTTAATAATTGAGCTGTGATCATGTAAGAGATTATGTTGGGTCTTAGAAGATGCATATTGAAGAGTTAACATGTAAAGGAGAATGATGTCTATAGTGTATTTTCAAATGGTTCAGAAAAAATAGAGAAAAAAAAGAAAGACAATGATAACATAAATGTATGTTTCAATTTGAATGTGGTTTGTCCCCCAGGGATTCCTGTGTTGGAAGCTTGGTCCTCAGTGTGGCAATGTTGGAGGTGGTGGGAGCTTTAAGAGGTGGGGCCTCTGGGGAGGTAGCCAGGTCATGGAGACACTGCCTCCAGAAGGGTTTAATGCTGATCTTGCATAATGAGCAATTATAAAACAGTAGGTCTGACCCCTGAAGCTCTTTGGCCTCCTATTTCACTATGTCATTTATTCCTCTCACGTGCATTCTCAGAGTGAGGCCATCTACCATGTTGTGATGCAGCCAAGGTGGGGTTAACTAGAGGCCAAACAGATAGGACCCCCTGATCTTGGACTTTAAGCCTCCAAAACTATAAGCAACATAAATATGATATCTTCATAAGCTACCCAGCATCAAGTGTTTTGTTATAGCAACAAAAACCAGACATATATGTGGCAAAATGTTAATTATTGAATGTGGGTGAAGAATGTTTGGAATTTCATTCTACTATTTTTGCAACTGAGTATGTTTGAAATTATTTCAATATAAATTGAATATAAATTCTTTTGAAAGAGTGACTTAAACATAATATAATTTTAGAAGAGTGACTTAAATTTCCACCAACATGTAAGTAAGTAATCACTATGGGCACATTTACTGAAAAGGGACAGGTGGTGATAGATTAAATTCAGATTAGTTGGAAATCACATATAGTCCTTTAGAATCACTTTATATTTCTTCATAAGAGAATTGGTGAATTTTGGGATTTTGAAAACTGGCCTTTGTGATTTCTTCCTGAACATACTTATTTAGTCATTTTAATCATTAAGATCATACTGTGCCTAAGAGTAGAGGAAAATGGTGATTGGTTCCAATCATCTGTGTTTAAAGATTTCGGTTTTTCCCCAGATGAATTTATGAATATACTGCTGGGCAAAATCTTTTGGTCCCATGGTAAAGAGACTGTCCTTAGTTTCCAGCTCTGTCCTCTCTAACCAAGCAAATTCACACAAGAGGCAGCATAGCATTAAGGGAGGGCATTACAGATTGAGGATTTAGAACATATTTATTTATTTATGTACCAGGGATTGAACCGTGGGGCTCTCACCCACTAAGCCACATCCCTAGGGCCCCCCACTATATATATATATATATATATATATATATATATATATATATATATATATATTTATTTTGTTTTCGAGACAGTGTCTTCCTAAGTTGCTTAGGGCCGAAGAAGTTGCTGAGGCTAGCTTTGAACTCAAACTCACAATCCTCCTGCTTCAGCCTCTTGAGCCACTGGGATTACAGCTGTGCACCACCACACCTGGCAGAACATATTTAAATTCTGGTTTTCATTACTCACTAGCTATGTGACCCTGGGAAAATCACTTAAATTGTTTCTCCATCTATTCACCTGTAAAATGTTGATGATTATAATGTCACCCACTGTACAACTGTGAAGATTAAGTGGATAAACTTAGTATTTGACACATAGGTAGTATTAGTCAGTCCTCCCTATTTACAGGTTCTACATCTACAGCTCCAACCAAATATGAATCAAAATATTTGAAGGGGAAATTTCATTTGTACTGAATATGCATAGACTTTTTTCATTTTAATTCCCTCAACAATATAGTATGCAACCATTTACATAGCATTTACACTGTGTTGGGAGGTATAAGTTATCTAGGGAGGATTTGCAGTACATGGGAGGATGTACATAGGTTGTATGCCAATACTACACCATTTTTATATATGGAATTTGAGCATTGGAAAACTTTGGTATCTGCAGGGATGAATCCTTTGAGGATACAGAGGAATGGGGGTATTATGTAAGTGGTTGCTATTATTATTACTCTTAGTAATTCTTGGAACCCGCTGCTCTAAAGCAAAGTTGTAGTTACACTACCCTCAACATGGTCCTGCTGGAAATATTTAAGTATTGGCTTATTTTGAGTCTTGCTTGCCAAAAACTCTAGCAGTGTTCATTCAGGCAACCCATGGGCCAATAAAAAGATGCTATTTGAATTTTACCAGATTACAGGAATCAACTCAATTAATAGACCTCATTGATTTCTTAACTCTTAATTCATTTACACTATATATTCATCCTATGGATGGATAGTTCCCCTAGTTATATTCATGGTTTTAATTTTATTACAGGTTTCATTATTTTCTTAATGCCTTTCTTTGGCCCTGCTTCCTTAGGCTGTATTTTTAGATTTTATAAGTTGAAAAACATAGCGTTGGATGATGCATGGCACTGAGGGCTTTCCAAATAACTCAGAGAAGAAAAATGATGAGCCCTCATTAATCTGGATTCCATTGACTGAATTTGTGATACATAGGATAAATGTGAAGCCCTTGGTGTTATTATTGGAGAAAGGAGCTGTGCTTAAAATTTGTCAGGTTAGACTTAACATTATAGTTCTATATCTGAAATGAGGGGATGGGAAAGGAAGCTAGAAAGGGCAGAAAAGTTCCAGATCTTTGAGGAAGACTTGGCCCAATTTCAAGCTTAGACATGCACATAGCAGGTAGAATTTGGAAATTAAAAAAAATTAAACTGCTCAGAATAAAGCAAAGTAACTAAGTTTAAAAACTAAGAATGACAGTGTTTATTACCCACTTGGCCTCATGGAGAACCAGCAGATTGGAAATTTGCAGAACAGTTCTGCCTCAGGCAGCTGGGCTTTCTTGGGCATGTTGTTTAACTTCTCAGGTCTTGTTTCCTTATCAATAGAATGGGGATAATTTTTACCCTGCAGAACTATTGAACGGACTTATTAAAGTAATCTGTGTAAAATCCATGGCACTGTTGGTGAGAAGCTAGAGCCTTATTCCAACAAGACTGTCACTAATCAGATTAGTTTTTGAAACTCATTTTATAAAGTACCTTTAGATTTATCCTGGAAAGAAAAGTTTCATTGCCCTAGAGTAGTATATCATTTTTGACATTAAAAAATACTCTCCAGATTGATCTTTTGACTTATTTGTCAAACATGGGTGACTATTTCCAAAATTTTAATCACCATTAGAGAATAAGAATATATTGACATTTGGGATATTTTGAAAATCACACATCACAGTTATGGAGGCAAACGTAACAATATGAATTTCAAAAATGTTTGAACAATGATCTCATCAACATTGGCATTAAAGCAAGGCTTCATAAAGAGATTACCTGGAAAATGCTAGAACTTCTTGGAAGTGTACATTCTAATAGGTTTGTTTAAAAAACACAGATATATTTTATAATCTCATTTCACTTAAAAAATAAAGTCTCAGCTTATACTGGAAACATTGGATTTTCAGTTTAAAAAGATGATGTCATTTCCCTGATATCATGTTTGGTAAGAAACCAACTTTTATTTCCAAGCATAAAGAGGAACTTATAACAGCACAGTTATTTCCCTTTTATCATTTCTGCAGAAGAGAAATCAAACTTAAGATAGTTGTTAAGAAAATTCCATTAGTGCCTAGAATTAAAATATGTGACCCAGGGAAAATATAGAGGAAAATACATGGCATAAAATAATAGCCACTGCATGGCTATAAACTAGAGAACAAGACTGTCAGAAGGGGGAAAAACGCTAAAGCAAGAAGCTTTTTAAAAGTCTTACTTTGTTAGATGTTTATTTTAAAAATTTTCAGCAGTAAAACAAATAATTTGTCATAGCATATAATGTGTTTTATTAAATTTACCCAATGATATGTATAAAACACATACTGTTTCTATCATATAGGAACTTAACAGGAATATAAAAATATCCACTACTCATGAACAAAATATGCATGTATTGATATAAAAATTATACATTGGTATAAAAAGCAATTTTATACAGTAATATTTATTAAAAAAAACACACCCTTTTTTTAGTACTAGGGATTGAACCCAGGGGTGCTTAACCACTGAGCCACATCCCCAGCCCTTTTTATTTTCTTATTTTGAGATAAGGTTCCATTAAGTTACTTCAGAGTCTTACTAAGTTGCTGAGGCTGGATTTGAACTCACAATTCTCCTGCCTCAGCCTCCCGAGTTGCTGGGTTTACAGGAGTGCACCACCATGCCCAGCTATCCCCCAATTTTTTAAGCCCTCCATTTAGGGTCAGTGGTCCAATCTAGACTGGATTGTCCTAGTATTCAGGCCAATGCTCAGGTAGCACATGCTCACTGAGCAATTCTACACTTGGAGTCATGCCCATAGCTTATTTTATTAAGAGTGAATTTCTCTGTATCAGAGGATCATAATTTTATCCCAAAAGTAAGTTTTTTTCAGAGGCAAATGTTTGAATTGGCTACAAATTAGGGATGGAGGAAAAGGCACCAAAATGCTGTTTATATGGCCCAAGAAGGGGTTACTGTGATAGGGCCTTGGCCCCAAGTATGGCAAAAGTTTTTATGAATCCTTTTAAGGTATGCCCAGCATCCCTATGCAGGTTTCCATCTCTGGATTTAGGATCTGTCCTACAAGTTCTGAGCCTAGTAAATAGAACAGTTCTGAGCAATGTAGACTATATCATAACAAATTTTGCAGAACAATGACTACCTCTTGTACATACTTCATACAATTGTACCTAATGCCCCTCAACAGGAAATTCTGTGCAGAGACACGATCATAAAGAATCAAGGGGCAAATGTATATCCTAAAATTCCATCCACCTGACATTGGGATCAAAAGGTCTCATGCAAATGAAACTTGAACATCAAAACCTGTACCTTGCCAGATACTCAGAAAAATTAAAATAAACTGGTATCATGAAACCCATTCATTGTCACCACTATTAATATCTCAATATGAACATCTAACTAGTAAAATATCCTTTACCTTCCATTAAAGGCACTAGTGTCCTTACATAATGAAGATGAGGCACAATTTTCCTTGGTTTTATCTTAATAAAAGAAAAGGATACTATGAAAGTATTATACAAAAATTAACATATTATCTCCCCACTTCCCTTAAAATTAGGGAAATAAACATTTCCTACATCAATGTTACTCAGAGAGTTGTCACAGTTTCAAAGACACAGATCAACTATAAAGCACCAATTAAAAAAAAACACTAAATAAATAAAAGGAAGACCAATAGAGGAAGGGAAAGGGGGGGAGGGGAGGGTAAAAGGAAGTACTGGGGCCTGAAGTGGAGCAAATTATATTCTATGTGTGTATAATTGTCTCAAAATGAACTCCACTATTATGTAAAACTATAATACACTATTTAAAAAAGAGAGACCAAAAATGGAGGACTTTCTTATTAAAGTTATGCAAGGCCTTAATTTTGACAAAGGTTTTTGTGGGGGGCGGTTTGTGAAGGTCTGGGGCCATGACCATTTGAATGGGAAGAGTCTGGACAAACTGGGACCAAATTAAGCCCCCTCTTTCCTCATTTTTCATTTTTTTTTTTTTTTTTTTTTAGTTTTTGGTACTGGGGATTGAATTTGAAGGCGCTTAACCACTGAGCCACATCCCCAGCCCTATTTTGTATTTTATTTAGAGACAAGGTGTCACTCAGTTGCTTAGGGCCTGGTTGTTGCTGAGGCTGGCTTTGAACTCAGGATCCTCCTGCCTCAGACTCCAGAGCCTCTGGGATTACAGGCAAGCGCCACGGCGCCCAGCTCCTGCTTTCCTCATATTGCTGGTGTTGGTGCTCTAGCTCATGAACTTGCCCTTGCTCCCACTGGATTTATCGTGGATAGTGTAACAGTGTCCACCACCTGGGACTGGAAGACAGATTTACACTCAAAATACTTGGAGTCACTGGCTACGTAAGTGTAGAGTTGGCATAGTTCCAAGGCACAAACACAGGGTACATGCCTACTTGCCCCCCGCGAGCCCTCTACACCATCCTCGGGGCATCTTTGTAGGAAATCTCAGTCTAGAACTTCCTCCTTCCTTTAGCTTATGATTAGGTTTGGCCACCACCGGCTGCCGTCTCAAGCAATATGGAGTGCCTTATTTCTGGCCCTGTGGCTTCCCGTGGCGCAGGGCCTGTTGGGAAGACGTCTGCGGCCTGCACCGCTCTTCCTACACACGGAAGAGATTTTCTTGAGTTTCTTATTTATAGCTAACACTTTTTGCTCCCTGCTCGGGGTTTCTTCCTGTTGGCAAATTGTTCTCCATGCTAGTAAGGTTTGGCTGCACAGCATTTGCAAAGCTCGCATTCCTGTGGCCTTGCCTGATTCTTGGCTGCTGCCTGAGGATGAACTGAGCTTTGACCAGACTCCCTTCCTCAAGGCTTGACGAAGGGGGCCCATGCTTTGGAAAACCAAGGTAAGTCTCTCCTCCACAGGGAAAGCTGGAGGCAGCAATGGAGGAGCAGCGGGTGGAGGGACAGCCTGCAGGGTGTTTTTAAACGGCTCATTTTTCAGGGGCTGCGCATCTTTGTACTCTTGGGGCTGGAGTGCTTTGCCAGGATCCTCTTTTGGAGAGACAGCTGAGATGGATTGCTTTCTTTAAGAGACCTCCCAGTCCTAGTGGTGGGACACCGTGCATAATAATATTGGGAGGCTACCTTGGCAGGGGCAGATTCTTGCTTTTGAATTCCAAGGCAGCACTAAAGCCAGATTTACAGATAGGTATAATGTAGTTAGGTAAATCGGGTCTAGGAAAGATAAAGAAAATGGAGACCATTGTTGAGAATGAGTCCAGGAAAACAGAGCCGCACCTGGGGAATTGAAATATTAATGTCCCCAAGGCCCAGAATGGGTCCTAAGGAACTGTTAATGAAACAGCTCCCAGCAAACTGGGAAGTGCTAATCAAAAGCCGCCCCAGGCCCTTCCTGCCCAGATTACTTCTCCAGCCCACCTATATCTTCCACCTTTTGGCCTTCCTACCTGCATTCTATCACTGCAAGATAAAGGGAAACAAAGGACATGAATGGGAAGACCAAAAGAAGACCTTAGGATAAAAAAGGGAAGACCTCCCCCATCCACGGATATCCCCTTTTGGGGTCCCCTTCTTCCTCCGGGAGAAGTCTTTCAATAAAGCCTTCTATTTTCCACTCTAAACAGCGGTAACAGCACCTGGCCAGCAGCTCTCTAGTGGGGGCAACCTCTTTCTCTTCAGTTGTTCTGCGTTTGATTCTTTTGAGGATTGCTTCAGTGGGGAGAATGCCCTATTGTGCAAAGAGGATATTTTGCCAGAGAGCAAACATAGTTATTTCAAATTCTTAAGGGTTCACACCATTGCCATTGTTAGATGTCACCAGTAGCCCTGACACACTCGCTCCCATCCTACAGATGCCCTTATATGGGATCAGCTATCATTTGGGTCCTGGGTTTGTTGGACCCTTTGAAGGGTGTGTTGTTTTCTGCATCAGGCTCAGAATGTACCATTTTCTTACTGGATGGAGAATAGTAAGCAGACCTTAGCCTGGTTGGAGATGTGTTGTGAGTGAGCTATGCCATTAACATAGATTAAAAACATTTGTGTCTTTCTGCAATGTCAGGATTTATTGAATAACACGCTACACCACTTTCAGTGGAAGCAGTTCACAGAATACTTATTATTCACATGATAGTCAACAAGCCAAGCAAACACAAGTTCTTTTATTGCAATCCTAATTTCTAACATCTGTAACACTCAAGTTACACATAATAGGTCACAGAAAGACTAAGAAAGAGTTAAAGTTGGATCTGTGCCAAGAGCATAGGCGGAGATAGAGATGAATTCAGAGTTAACTGTAGGTGGTCAGATAAGGGTTTTAATGAACCAGTTCTGCAGAGTTGTCAAAGCAGAGGGCTCAAGCAGATGGAAGTTTCAGAGTGTCATCTTGGAGTGGGCTGTGCATGATTGTCACGGACAGGAGAAATCAGACTCCGCTGAAGCTCCATGGGACAGTAAATCAGAGGTTAGTTGCTGTGGTGATTTTCCTGGGCAAGGCTTCTGAAGATTGTTCAGGTGACCAGGTAATGTCTTAAAGGATTCCTCCTTTTATGGGTCTTAGGTGAAGGGGTTGTATCTGGTGAGGTTGATAAGCTCCCAGGTCTGGTGTTCCTGATAATTTGGGATGCTCCCATGCTCAGGTACTCCTTGATTTACTTTTATAAATTGGCACTTAGGAGTTATCCATCAATTTGTGCCTTATGGTTGTGGTGGGCAGATGGTGGTTTACTTACACAAATAAGACTTAGAGTCAGTTTGCCTTGGTACATGTACTCAAAATGGAGTAGTTTGTGACAAACTACTGCTTTACAAAATGGAGTAACTCAGATTAGGCACAGCCTGCTCTCCATAAGATGGTAAGGAACTTTTGGTGGCATCTAGTTCAGATCCAACACAAATGTCATTGCTATGGTCCCCATCAGACAAAGGAGAAACATTAGGCTCTACACAGCCACAGCATGAAGTGGACTGGTGTGGTGATATATATCATTTCCATTTTTAGATACCAAATCACACTGGTACTTAGGATTTACATATGCAGTGACATCAAGGGAATTGTGGTACAGGCTGGAAGTATAACTCAGTGGAGAGAATTTGCCTAGCATACCCAAAGCTCTAGGTTCTATCCCCAGCATCACACACACAGAAAATAGAATAAATCTTGGTATGGAGGGGGTTATGGTAAATTGCTCTCGAAGCCTGGTGTTCACAGTGGCCTTCTTTATAGTTTAGCCATCTTAAGAGATTGTAGATTTGGGGCAACCATTTGAGATAGTCAAGGTTGCCTTCAACGGGCTGTAAATGCTGGTGTTGGAATAACAATTGGATAAATACTGAACACTGGATTAGAGGAACTGGGAAGGGATCCTGAAGCCCCATCACTCAGCTCATAAAACCCTGAGCTAGGCCAGCTGCCTGTCTCCAGTTGCTCTTCTGATGTCTTTTCTACATCCAGTGTGAGGTTACTTATTTGCTTGTGGAGTTCTTACAGTTGATTCAATAAGCCAGCATCTCCTCTTCTCAGACAGTTCTTGCCAAGCTGGCTGCTGTGGCTGCAAGGGTTGCAAAAAAGGAAGGAAATCTGGTTCTACTGTGCAACTGGTGTCCCTTTATGCTGTACCATGAGCATTTCCTTCATGTCATTATAATGTGTTCGATTTTAAAAAGTTTTATTGAGATACAATTCTCATAACATACAATTTACTCATTTAAAATGTACAAGTCAATACTTTTTAGTATATTCACATTCACAATATATTTAGAGTATAACCATTGCTACTGCAATTTTAGAATGTTTTCATCACTCCCAAAATAAGCCTTTCAACAGTCACTCCCCATTCTACCCAACTCCCTCTGCCCCTCAGCCCTGGCAACCACTAATCTACTCTCCGTCTCTGTAGATTTGCCTTTTCTGGACATTTCATATAAACGGAATCATACACTTCATTCCACATTCTACCCAACTCCCCCTGATCCTCAGTCCCTGGCAACCACTAATCTGCTTTCCAACTGTATAGAGTTACCTATTCTGGACATTTTATATAAATGGAATCATATGTTGTCTTTTATAACTGACTTCTTTTACTTAACATGTTTTTAAGGTTTATCTCTGTATAGCATACATCAGTACTTCTTCCTTCTTATGGTTGAATAATATTCCATTGTATAGCTATATCATATCATTTTCTTTATTCATTCACCATTTGATGGACATTTGGGTGGTGTTTGCTTTCTGGCTACTGTGACTATGAATAATTCTGTAGGAACATTCAAGTATAAGTTTTTATGTGGACATATGTTTTCATTTCTCTTAAGTATATACTTAGGATTGGAAGTGCCAGGTCATAGGGTAACACTATATTTAATATTTTAAGGAACTGCCAAATTGTTTTCCATAGCTACTGCACTATTTTACCACCAGTAATATATGAGGGTTCTGGTTTCTCCACATCTGCTTAATTTTGTTTTAAATCAAACTTTCAAGACTGCCTACAGTGGTCTAGACTAAGATAGAAAGAATTAGAAAGAGATATAGCAGCTGGGTGCGGTAGCACACACCTATAATCTCAGCTACTTGGGAGGTTGATGTGGGAGGAATGCAACTTTGAGGTCAGCCTTAGCAACTTAGTGAGACTCTGTCTCAAAATATAAAAATAAAAAGGGCTGTGAATGTGGCTCAGTGGTAGAGTGTCTCTGGGTTCAACCCCCCAATACTGAAGAGATAGAGAGAAAGAGAAAGTTCAAATAGCAAATATATTCAAGTGTTTGGGGGCTGCTGACAGTGATATGAGCCTGTTGGATGAAGAGAAGTCAGGAAAAAATCCAATGTAAAGTAAAATAACACTTTAAACATTATCATCATCAACAACTAAGATCTTGTCACCACCTGTTCTTTTGTACTTATTGCAAAAGCAAGACCAACTGTGTGTCTCTGTCCTGGGCAGCATGCATATTCATATTTAGAGACTTAAACTAAAGACAAACTAAATAATTGTAGATAATTATATTTGAGGAAGAAAGTGAAAAACTATAATATTATTTCAATTTAGTGTATTATCCAACTATATTTCTATTTTTTAAAAATATTTATTTTTTAGTTGTAGTTGGACACAATACCTTTATTTCACTTATTTATTTTTATATGGTGCTGAAGATCGAACCCAGGGTCTCACACATGTGAGGTGAGAGCTCTACCACTGAGCCACAACCCCAGCCCTCCAACTACATTTCTAACCTCACCTCTCCCATTCCCTCACTGAAAACTCTTTTATAGTCAGTTCTATGACTCTGTTGGCCCATTTGCCCCTGATTCTTTGTCTTCTCCTGCCTCTGAATACACAGCCTTAACAGCTCAGATTACTCATTTTGGCATCTTGTGACATATACTGTTGTCTGTTCTAGTTATTTAACTTTTGATGCAAACATGTTTTGTGTTCCTTCATCACTGTCTGAATGCAGTCAGGGTAATAAACTTGTATTAAACTTTCCAATTCAACAAACACAGGGATTAGGATGTGAGAATTTCTTAAAGGCACTCAATTTATCTTTGTTGAGTGATTTAATTCTGGAGCATTACATATAAATTTCAGTGATGTCACAAGATGAGAAGGCACAAATTTTTCTTTTCAATATCTGGACCCTGAAAATAAGTTACCCACCCCCTGCCATTGCCTATTTAAAAAAATAATATACTGGCTTCAGAAATGCAATACAAGCAAGTCATAAATAAATGTTGTCCATAAGCTTACATTTAATCAAACATCCATTCATCTTATTCATGACTTATTTCCCACTTGAGTACATACCTATTTACATACATACACACACATACACACACACTCACACACACACACACACACACACCAAACAACCCCCCCCCAAAACTTGACCTGTTGTGTTGGGGATGTTGCTCAGTGGTAAAGCACTTGCCTACCATGTGTGAAGCCCTGGGTTCAGTCTCTAGCACTGCAATAAAAAACAAAATAATGGCTCGGAAAGTGCCTCAGTGGTAAAGTGCTTGCCCAGCATGTGTGAAGCCCTGAGTTCAATCCTCAGCACTGCCAGAAAATAAAAAATAAAATTTGTCCTGTCAGTATTTGCCTGTGAGTATTCAAAACTTGGGCAGCAACAAGCAACAGGAGTTGCTGTTTGCACAGAAGCCGGGAGATCTATTACCGGGTCTAGGAAGGTAATGATCATCCTCTCAAACCCACTGAGAGATTTTATTCACAGCTTTTTATACTGCAGTTTATGAAATAAAATAGTACACTTTGGGCAGCATAGTATGCTTTGGTTTTATATAGCATCTTTCATCCAAGGAGTTTAAAGAAACTGACAAACATTATTCATTCACCTTCATAAAGTTTTTTATTGAATTAGCAAGATAGTCTACCATACAAAAGTTAAAAGTAATAAAACAACTATATTTTATATAATGACTATTTCAAACATATCCAATTTTCATATTCTTTACTTACATGAAATTATTCATCTTCTCATTAGTTTTAACCTCCAGGAGCTAAGGCAACAATGAACTGCTGAAGTGTATAAATAAAAAAGAGCATTTCAGAGCTCATGTCACATTTGTCTTCCCCCTTCCTGACTGACAGCTTTAATTCTGGAGAAGGAGAAACCTGTGATAAATTTCATACCTTGCCAGTCCTATCTGTATTTCACATTTTCTGACAACCCTCTTAAGCCTGAAACCAGGTTTGAGCTCTTGAGTGGACATCAATAGCTGACATCAGTAGAGACATTCCTGGGGCTCTGCATAATGCTTTTGTGACCCAATTACTTGTTCTTTATCCTGATATTGCAAAACTGAAATTTGCTTAGGTCATATGTTTATATCTGTTGGGGATGGAGTAGAGAATATTTTACCAGCTGGGGTAAAATGTAATAAAGCTACTTGAGGATGCTGATTTATATGTAATTGCATTACAGGGCCATCTCTAATTTCATTCCACCCCTAGGATTCTTAAGACATGGTATTAGGGTCCCAGTAACCTCCACTGGTATTTTCTTCAAGTGGGTACTAGCTATTCCAATGATTTTCTTAAATTAACATAAAAGACAATGCTCAAAATTAATATTAAAATAATAGCATTGTATTAGAATAGCTTGCAATAGCAATAATAAAAGGGATTGTCCCTAGGAAATTAGAAGCTACCATGCCTTCTGCCCCAGACATTTCCCAGTCTGTCTTTTTGCTTGTGGTCTATTTTTTTTTTTTGAAAAATTCCTGAGTGAATGTTGGATTAAATGCTAAGTCTAGGCTTAAAATGCTAAAATTATTTTGTAATTATACATTCATGAGACTCTAGGCTCTTACAAATGCCAAGGCAAATGTCAAGATGAATGTCTTAGTTTGAGTGTCTATAACAAAGTACCATAGAATAGGTGGCTTAAATAACAGAAATTTATTTCTCACAGTTCTGGAAGCTAGAATTCTAAGATAAGGGGGCCAGCATGGTCAGGTTCAGAGAAAGCACTTTTCTGGGCTGCAAAATGCTGACTTCTCATTGTATCCTCAGAGCGGAAAGAGGGCAGTAAAGCACTCTGGGCTTTCTTCTCTAAGGGCACTAATCCCATTTGTGGAGGCTCCACCCTCATGACCTCATCACCTCCCAAAAGCCCACCTGCTAAGACCATCACATTGTAGATTAAAATTTCAACGTATGAATTTTGGAGGGACATAAACATTCAGTCCATTGTAATGAAGATAGAGAAAAAATTGCCTTTAGCTTTATTTTTCTAGATGAATTATTTTAAAGGACAGTTTAACAATGTTCAAGTCATGTAGTTGATATGTGATTTTTTTTGTCCTATTTAAAGTAATTCCTGTTTATCCAGGTTCATTTTCTATCAGTTAGCTGTAATAAACAACTCATAAGTTTTAATTTGTGTGTCATTCTGAGTAGTGTGATGAAATCTTGCCCTATATTGTTCCATCTTGCCCAGGACATGGATCACCCCTCTGTACAGTATATCTGTGCTGCTATACCCACTTGTCAGTCAGTAGCTATTTTGTTTGGGGGAGGTACCGGGGATTGAACCCAGGGATGCTTAACCACTGAGCCACATCCCCAGCCCTTTTTATTTTTTATTTTGAGACAGGGTCTCACTGAATTGCTTATGGCCTTTGCTAAGTTACTGAGGCTAGCTTTGAACTTGCGGTCCTCCTGCCTCAGCCTCCTGAGCCACTGGGATTACAGGCAGAGCCACCATGCCAGGCAGTACCTATTTTGATTATCAAACCAAATGTGATATTGCATTGCTTGTGTTCATGTAACCCTTATTTTTCTTAATAATGGCTCCTGAATGCAAGAATAATAATGCTGACAATTAGCATGTGCCAAAGAGAAGCTGTGAAGTGCTTCCTTTAGGAGAATATGTTCTTGACTTAGCAAAAAATCACATACTGAGGTTGCTAAGGTTAAGAACAGATCTTCTAATCCATGAAGTTGTGAGGAAGGAAAAAAAGAAATTTGTGCTAATTTTACTGTCAAACCTCCAAATGGAAAAGCTACGGCCACAGTGTACATAAGTGGTTATTAGTTAAGATGGGAATGGCATTAAATTATACAGCTCAGTACTGCCCGTGGTTTCAGGCATCCACTGTGGACCTTGGAACATATTCTCTGCCAAAACCAAAATAGTTATTTTCATGAGAAACAAGACAAAAAGGTCTCACTTATTATTTGGCGTAGTATAAGTAAAAAAAGGTGGATTTGTTGGGTTTAAAATGTTTTGTTAAAGATCATTAAAAATCATGAAAAAAACAGAATAACCAACACATATCCTTTATTACAAAAGAGCACCATATTAACATTGGCCTTGGTGACTTTATTCTTTAAAAATATAATGAAATAAAACATTCTTTAGTTAAAGCTTCATCTTCTTCACCCTACTTCCATTTGCAGATAAAACCAATATACTAAAGTTGGTATGCATCATTCTCATATGTATTTGAATCCACTGAAGATTTACTATTGTTAGATATTTGTCTACTCCTAAATTGATAGAAATGAAATTTATTTCTATTTTTTCATGATTTCAGTGTTGTAATAAACACATGTACATATTTACTTGGGCACATGTGGGAGAGTTTTGCCAGGGTATATAGAAACATGTGGAATCTTGGATTATTGAATAGGCACTCAATCAACTTCACTATATATGGTCAACTAGCTTTCCAAATTACTCACAAAGGCTATTATAGCTCCAAATCCTCACTGTCACTTAATCTTATGAGACATTATTATTATTATTATTGTGATAGTAGAGATATAACTCAGGGGTGCTCTACCATTGAGCTCTACCCACAATCTTTTTTATTTTTATTTTGTTATAAAATTTTTACAGTTGGCTTTATATAGACTATTTCATGGTAAAATTATATTTAAACTTACAACTTCTGGATTGTAAGAGCAGTTGGTATTTGAGCATATTTTGTATTTTACTCATTTGAATTTCTTACTCTGTGAATAGGTTTCAAATATTTTGGTTATTGTTTTATTGTCATTTTTTGGGGGGTACTGGGGATTGAACTCAGGGACACTTGACCACTGAACCGCATCCCAGCTCTATTTTGTATTTTATTTAGAGACAGGGTCTCACTGAGTTGTTTAGTGCCTCATCATTGATGAGGCTGTCTTTGAATTCGCTATCCTCCTGTCTCAGCCTCCTGAGCTGCTGGGATTACAGGCATGCGCCACCATGCCCAGATGTTTTATTGTCATTTTTTTATTAGTACATTGTTGATCTTTGTATGTTGAAGTTACCTTTGTTAGTCATATGTGTTACAAAAATACTCGCCCAGTCTGTATTTTGACTTTGTTCTTAAGCATTATCTCTTCTTTCCTGACTCTTGTTTAAAACCTTTTTTTGGGGCTGGGGTTGTGGCTCAGCAGTAGAGCGCCCGCCTTGCACGTGTGAGACTGTGGGTTCTATCGTCAGCACCACATAAAAATAAATAAACAAAATAAAGATATTGTGCCCATGTATAACTAAAAAAGAATATTAAAAAAAATCTTTTTTTTTCCTTGGTACTGGGGATTAAGCCTAGGGGTGCTTAACCACTGAGCCAATCCCCAGCACCCCCCTGCATTTTTTTTTATTTTGAGAAAGGGTCTTGGTAAATTACTTAGGGCCTGACTAATTGCTGAGGCTGGTCTTGAACTTGTAGTTCTCCTGCCTCAGCCTACCAAGATGGTGGGATTATAGGCGTGTGCCACTATGCCCAGCTAAAAACTTTAAATGGAGAATTTCAAATGTATACCAGAGTAGAAAGAACTGCATAGTATACCCCTGTGTGTCCATCACCTAGCTTTAACAATTATTATGTCCAATCTTACTTGATTTATACCCAACCTATTCCCAGCCTTCTTCTCACTACTTTGCCCCTCACTGATTCCTCCCCTTGCTTTCTGAATTATTTTGAATTAAGTTTCAGATTTCATACCATTTCATTCATAAAAATTTCAGTCTGTATATTTAAAAGAAAAACCTTTGAAAAACCATAATGTGGCTTGATTTGTCATTGTTTTTGTGTCTTTTTCATATGTAAGGTTGTTTTTTCTTCAATATGATCTAATACATCAAAACATTTCAGAATTTTACTTTTCACATTTAGGTCTTAAATCAATCAGAATTATTTCTTTTGTGATCTACAACCATTTAATGAATAGTTCATCTTTTCTAGACTTATTTATAATGTCACTTTTATAAAATCAAAATATGAAAATATATATGTGCTTATTTCTGAGCTATTTTTTCCAAAGGTCTATGAATTTAGTTTGTATTAAAAACAATATTTCTGGGGGCTGGGGTTGTAGCTCAGTGGTAGACCACTTGCCTCACACATGTGAGACACTGGGTGTGAGCCTCAGCACCACATAAAAAATAAATTAATAAGCAAAGATGTTGTGTATCCATCTACAACTAAAATAATATTGAAAAAATAATACTTTTAATTACTATAGTTTTATAATGGGTTTTAATACCTGAATGATAAATCTTCCTTGTCATCTTTAAGATTTCCTTAGCTGTACTTGGTCCTCTACTTTCTTTCTTTTTTAAAAAAATATTTTTATTAGTTGTTGGTGAACTTTTTCATTTTATTTATTTATTTTTATGTGCTGCTGAGGATCGAACCCAGTGCTTCACACATGCTAGGCAAGCGCTCTTTCACTGAGCCACAATCCCAGCTCCGGTCCTCTACTTTCTTAAGAGTTTTAAATTGAGGTTGTTTAGTTCCTGAAAGATCCTGGTGAAATTTTGATTGAAATTACATTGAATTTATAGTTCAATTTCAGGAGACTTTATATCTTTATGATGTTGAGAATTCACATATACAAATGTGGTATATCTTCCCATTTATTTGTCATTTTTTTATAACTTTCCATAAAATTGTATAATATTCTTTATGAATGTCTTACAAATTTTTTGTTAGATTTATATCAAAGAACCTTAGCTTTTATTGTTATTTTAAAATTTTCATTATTTTTTGATGCTGGTATAGAAGAAGGGATTGGTTTTGTCTTTGAATTTTACATCTAAGAACCTTGTTGAACAATCTCATTACTTATTTTTTTTAAGAGAGAGAGGAGAGAGAGAGAGAGAGAGAGAGAGAGAGAGAGAGAGAGAGAATTTTTTTAATATTTATTTTTCAGTTTTTGGTGGACACAACATCTTTATTTTATTTTATGTAGTGCTGAGGATTGAACCCAGTGCCCCACGCATGCTAGGCGAGCACGTTACTGCTTGAGCCACATCCCCAGACCAATCTCATTACTTCTAATAGTTAATTCTAAAGAATTAAAGATGTCGTCTGCAAATGACAAAGTCTTGTTTCTTAAATATTTTAATTATTTTTCTTAATTGGCAAGAATCATTGACACAATGATTTATCAAATAAAGTAGTGGTAGTGGGGATTCTTGTGCTTAAGTTGAGAGGGAATATTTATAACATTTCATTTAACAGTCAAGGTTCAAGTAGAGAAGTGGAACATCTAGAAGATAGATATTTGTTATGCATTTGTTATAGGGATTTGACTTTATACAATTGTACAAACTGATTAACCAGTTTCTGTAAGGCTTCATGCTGAAACTTGTCCACATGGAAGACAGTGGGGAAGGGAATATGGATAGAAAGCGAGGGAGATCAAGGACAAGATTGAAACCAATAGTATAAGCTGGAGCCAAGGACAGACTGAAAATTGTGTTAGTTCTTGTTGCCTCTGACCTGGATGGCCAGGACTCTGTTATAGTCTTTAACACACATACCTTGATCAGGTGTCAAGAAAGCCCACCAGGTAAAGAATCACTAATAGCTGAGGTGCTTCCTGAGGACAAAGAGAATACAGACTAAGTAGTGAAAGAAGGTAGTTATGAATACCAACTATGACCCTGTGACCAGTTGTAGAAATGAGGATACCTATAGATATGACTATTTCTTCCTTATTTTAATGTGAATAAGTTTATAAACATGAGCTGAGTATTTTAGTTTTCTTTCTTTCTTGGTCTTAACTACTAGGAACACAGATCCACCTCACCTAGCCCAATAACTATAATGACCCTTATTATTGGTATAATTGTGGTCTATTTTTTTTCTCAATCATTCTCCCCGTTATTGTTAACAAATGCATATATTTTGGGAGGGAAGAGACTGAGGCAGGAGGATCATGAGTTCAAAACCAGCCTCAGCAATGGTGAGGTGCTAAGCAACTCAGTGAGACCCTGTCTCTAAATAAAATGCAAAATAAGGCTGGGGATGTGGCTCAGTGGTCGAGTGCCCCTGAGTTCAATCCCTACTACCTCCCCTGCCCCCTGCCAAAAAAGAAATTAAATAAGCAATGATTCTAGTAGTAACCAGATTTTTGATATCTCATTTATTCTCCCATTTATGTAATATAGATTTTTAGTGGTACTATGTAATTTTTTTCCTTTGGAAAATATTTTACATAATAACAGTGATAACAGTGGCTGAAGGAAGTTCGTACCCTGAAAGGGCTTTATCAGTAAAGGTTCAATCAGAGAAAATAACCACCAGGAATGAATACATGTCTATATATTGATTTGTTACAAGGATTTAACTTTAGGAAATTGTTGGAGCTAGTAAAAGAGTTTCTGTAAGGTTGTTGTCTTTATATCTGATGCTGGCAATTCAAGAGCAAAGGGCATGCAGCCAGCAAAGGAAGAAGGAAGTCAAGTAGGGGAGAGCAAGGACAAGTTGGAGACCACAAGCGAGAACTGGAACCTGTGAGGATGAACTGAAACCCATGTTAGTTCTTGTTGCCTCTGACCTTGCTGGTTCTGTTGTAGTCACTGCCTCATATCAACAAGGTAAATCAGAAGTAACAACATGTTGGAGTTACAAAATGGCTGCTGTTTCTCTTTTGCTCTCCTCATCTCACACTAGAATCTTTCTTATAGCCCACCCTAACTGGAAGCATAGGAAGGGACATGTAGTCAATCTCTTTATCCATGGGTCCCCATCTGGGTTCTGCATTGGCAAATTCAACCAACTGTGCATAAAAAATGTAGTTGTTCCTAGGATAGTTGCGTCTGTACTGAATATGTACAGGTTTTTTCCCTTGTTATTATCCCCTAAACAATACAGTATAATAATTATTATTATAACATTTATGTTGTATTAGCAGTTATAAATAATGCAGAGATGATTTAAAGTATATAGGAGGATATGCACAGGCTATATGCAATACTGCAGCAGTTTATATAAGAGGCTTGAGCATCTACAGGTTTTGGTATTAACAGACTGTCTTGGAACCAATCAATCCTGGATACTGAGAGACTACTATAGTGGGAAATTCACTTCAGCTTAGGTAAGTTGACAAATTATAAACCCACCACAAATGCTTTTTTAAAAATTTTTAGTAAACTTTATTGGGGTATAATTTATAATAAAATGGACTTACTTTAAGTGTAAAATGTGATGAGTTGATACCAATCATACCAAATAACTAGTAACCAGTAGCATAATCAAGATAGTACACTTTCATCTTCCATTCAGAGTTCCTCATACCTCTTTGTAGTTAATCTCCCTCTTGCCCTCAGCTCTAGGCAACCATTGGTCTGTTTTATGTCAATATAGGTTAGACTTGATTGTTCTAGAACTTTATATACATGAAATCAAAAAGAATATGCTTTTTTGTGTCTGGCTGTTTTCACTCAGTTCAATAATTTTGAGTTCAACTATCAGTAATTCATCCTTTTTATTGTTTAGTAGTATCCATGGCATAGATGTTTTCACAATTGGCTTATCCATTTCTCTGTTAATGAACATTTAGGTTGTTTCCGCTATTTGGCTATTATGGATAGAGCTGCTATATACACTCATATATGAGGCATTTTATGCACATAGTCTTTTTCTTGTATATATGCTTAGGAGTGGAATTCTTGATCTGTTAAAATACTTTGCTCATTTAAAAATTTGATTTACTTTTCTTCTTATGATTCAGTTGTAAGAGTTTTTTGTGTGTTGTAGAGACAAGTCCTCTGCATGTGTGCGTGTGTGTGTGTGTGTATATGTATATATGTGTGTGTATTATGTGCACATGTGAATAAATATGTATATAAACTGTATATATGAATTGTGAATGTCTTCTCTTAGTCTGTGGCTTTTTAATTTTCTCAAAGATGTGTTTCAAATAACAGTTTTACATTTTGGTGAAGTCCAATTTGTCAGTATTTTCCTTTTATGATTAATGCTTTTCATGTTTAAGAAATCTTTCCCTACCCAGATGTGGTGGCCCACACCTATAATTCCAATGACTTGGGAGATTGAGGCAGGAGGATTGCAGTAACAAGGTGAGTCTTGGCAACTTAATGAGACCCTGTCTCAAAATTTAAAAAATAACATAAAATAAAAAGGCTTGGCCATGTTGATCAGTGGTAGAACACTCCTGGGTTCAATCCCCAGTACTATAACACACACACACACACACACACACATACACAAACACACACACAAATCTTTTCTTACCTCAAGGTACATAATATTCTATATTCTCTTCGCTCAAGTTTTACAGTTTAACTTTTTTGTTTTTTGATACTGAGGATTGAACCCATGGTCACTTTAGCACTGAGCCATATCCCAAACCCTTTTTATTTTTTATTTTGAGATAGTGTTTCACTAAATTGTATAGGGCCTTGCTAGGTTGCTGAGGCTGGCCTCAAACTTACAATCTTCTTGTCTCAGCCTCCGAGTCACTGGGATTACAGGCATGTGCCACCACATCCAGCTATAGTTTAATTTTTATATTTAGACCTATCAGTTACTTAAAGTTAGTTTTTACATACATGGTGAACACTGATATCTATTTAAAGAAATATAGATACACAGTTTTTCCATTACTTTGTTTCTCTTTTCAAAGAGCAATTGACCATAAATGTGTAGGTCTGTTTCTGGTTTCCCTGTTCTGTTCCATTGATCTATATGTGTGTCCTTAGTCCAGTATGACACAGTCTTGATGATTAGCTTATCATAAGTAATATAAGATGTTAAAGTCTATTCTTTTGCAAAATTGTTTTGGCTATTCTTGGTTCTTTTGAATTTCCGTGTACATTTAGTAATCATTTATCAATTTCTATAAAGAGCCTACCAAGATTTTGATTGAAATTGCATTGAATTGATGGGTAAGTTTTAACAATATTGGGGAGATCCAAGATGGTGGGCCAGAGGGAGACAGCATTCTGTGTCGCTGCATGACCTGGGACTCAAGTAGTGAGAATACTGCTTCTCTTCAAGCGATATTCCTGCTCTTGTGCAAGAATCGCAGTCACTGTGCCGGTGCAGGGCTCCAGGCCTCAGCTCAGAGTAGGTCTCCCAACTACTCGCCCACACAGGACTACCAGGTGCCTGAGCAGGACCATTGGCAGCAGCACCCCCGCAGAACTTTTGGCCACCCTTCTGAGCAGAAATCATGGACGGTGCTCCCATGCAGGACACCCAGCAGCTTCCCACACAGAGGAACTCCAGCCACCACTCCCATGTGGACCTCTAGCTACCAATATGGGGCTCCCCCGTCACCGCCACCTTGGAACTCTGCAGCAGCATAGATAGTCCCCTAAACGCAATCACCTGCCTGCACCTGAGAACGTCACATAGGCTCTGAAGTCAGCTGACAGCCACACATTGCACGCCACAGAGCTCGTCTCTGAACTCATTGTCCAACACCATCGCTCAGCTCCCCCCACCCAATGGGGGATATCCCACCACTGAAAGTAGGCGCCTCCATCTTGGGCCACCGTGATCACCATCTTCAGTGGGGGCAACTCCCAGTTTGGAACTCGGGCTGGCCAGGTACCCAGTTTCTAATTCCCCCCTTTCCCCAGCATCTCCCCAGCAGCCACGGGGATAATAACTCTATATCCTCACCTCCTCAGCGTTATCATCCTATTATTCACCCCTGGTTCTTTGTCCACCATCAGAAACTGTAAACCCTTTTACAAACCTATTGAGTATATTGTAGATGATAATTGAATTCACCATTTCAGTATACTATGACCAAACTGTAAACGTCTTAATAGCAAACATTTGTTTTTGGGGGTGTATATTGTTTATATTGGGATCTGTTAATGTTGCCCTTCACCTCAAAGGAGAGGTATTGGATCCCTACAGGGACACTGTAAACCTATAGAGTAAAAATTGTAATGCCTCGGATCCACAGTTCTATAAGGGAAGACACAGAAATATTATGAAAAGACAAGGGAAGAAAGTGCCCAAACAAATCAAGATACCACATTATTAGAATCTATGACTAGCACAGCAGAAGAAATTACAGAGAAGAAATTACAGAATATTTTACAAAATTAAAATATTCTGTAAATTAAAGGATGATGTAAGGGAGCAAATACAGGGTTGGGGCTCAGTGGTAGTGCATTTGCCTGGCATATGTGAGGCACTGGGTTCGACTCAGCACCACATATAAATAAATAAAGAGCTATCAACAAATAAAAAAAAATTAAAAAGCAAATATAAGCAGCAAAAGATCATTTTGAAAAAGAGCCACACAAACAAATACAGGAAGCAAAAAAATACTTCAAGAAGGAGATAGAGGTTCTTAAACAACAACAACAACAAAACAGAAATCCTTGAAATGAAAGAAATAATAAACCAAATTAAAAATTCAATTGAAAGCATCACCAACAGATTAGACCACCTGGAAGACAGGACCTTAGACAATGAAGACCAAATATATAATCTTGAAAAGAATGTAGACCACACAGTGAAAATCAGCAGAATATTCAAGAAATATGGAATAGCATGAAAAGACCAAATTTAAGAGTTATGGGATAGAGGAAGGCATAGAGTTCCAAACCAAAGGAATGAGCAATCTATTCAATGAAATAAAATCAGAAAATTATCCAAACATAAAGAATGAATTTGAAAACCAAATTCAGGAGGCTTACAGGACGCCAAATGTACAAAATCACAACAAATCCACACCAAGGCACATTATAATGAAAAGTCCTAACATACAGAATAAGGAGAGAATATTAAAAGCCACGAGAGAAAGGAATCAGATTACATATAGGGGAAAACCAATTAGATTATGTACAGATTTTTCAACCCAGACCCTGAAAGCTAGAAGATCCTGGAACAACATATATTAAGCTCTGAAAGAGCCAACCAAGAATCTTGTATTCACCAAAATTAAGCTTTAGATTTGATGATGAAATAAAAACCTTTCAAGATAAACAAAAGTTAAAAGAATTTACAACTCAAAAGCTTGCACTACAGAACATCCTTGGCAAAATATTCCATGAAGAGGAATTGAAAACAACAATGAAAATCACCAAAGGTAGGCATTACACTAAAGGAAAAACTTATCAAAGGAGAAAATCAAGTCAAGTTAAATAACAAAAATAAACAAATATGGCTGGGAATACAAATCATGTCTCAATAATAACCCTGAATGTTAATGGCTTAAATTCACCAATCAAAAGACATAGACTGGCAGATTGGATTAAAAAAAGACCCAACAATATACTGCCTCCAAGATACCTATCTCATAGGGAAATACATCCATAGACTGAAGGTGAAACGTTGGGAAAAATCATACCACTCACGTAGTTTGTGGAAGCGAACAGGGGTTTCCATCTTCATATCAAATAAAGTAGAGTTCAAGCCAAAGTTAATCAAAAGGGATAAAGAAGGATATTTCATACTGCTTAAAGGAACCATTCATCAACAAGACATAACAATAATAAATTTGTATGCCAAAACAATTTTATTTAGTTTTTCAAAGAACCAACTTTTTGTTTTGTCAATTTTTTTAATTGTTTCTTTTATTTCATTGATTTCAGCTCTAATTTTAATTATTTCTTGCCTTCTACTGCTTTTGCTGCTGTTTTGTTCTTTTTTTCCTAAGGCTTTGGGATATAGCGTGTGGTCCTTTATTTGTTGACTTTTTCTTTTAAGGAATGCACTCCATACAATGAATTTTCCTCTTAGTCCTGCTTTCAGAGTGTCCCAGAGATGTCAATATGTTGTGTCTATGTTCTCATTTACCTCTAAGAATTTTTAATCTCCTCCTTGATGTCTTCTGTAACCCATTGTTCATTCAGTAGAATATTGTTTAGTTTCCAGGTGATGGAGAAATTTTTATTTTTTATTTTGTCATTGATTTCCAATTTCATTCCATTATAGTCTGATAAAATGCATGGTAGTAGCTCTACTTTTTTGTATTTGCTAAGAGTTGCTTTGTGGCATAGTATATGGTCTATTTTAGAGAAGGATCCATGTGCTGCTGAGAAGAAAGTGTATCTGCTTAATGCAGGTTGAAATATTCTACAATGTCAGTTAAGTCTAAGTTATTGATTGTATTATTGAGTTCTGTAGATTCTTTATTCAACTTTTGTTTGGAAGATCTATCCAGTGGTGAGATAGGTGTGTTATAAAGTCACCCAACATTATTGTGTTGTGGTCAATTTGACTCTTGAACTTGAGAAGAGTTTGTTTGATGAACATAGCTGCACCATGGTTTGCGGCATATATATTTATGATTGTTATGTCTTGTTGGTGTATGGTTCCCTTGAGCAATATGTAATGCTCATCTTTATCCATTTTGATTAACATTAGCTTGAACTCTACTCTATTTGATATGTGGATGGAAACCCCTGCTGGTTTCCACACTCCATGTGAGTGGTATGATTTTTCCCAACCTTTCACCTTCAGTCTGTGTATGTCTTTTCCTATCAGATGGGTCTCTTGGAAGCAGCATATTGTTGGGTCTTTTTTTTTTTTTTTTAAATCCAGTCTGCTAGCCTATGTCTTTTGATTGTGAGTTTAAGCCATTAACATTCAGGGTTATTATTGAGACATGATTTGTATTCCCAGCCATATTTGTTTATTTTTGTTATTTAACTTGACTTGATTTTCTTCTTTGATTAGTTTTTCCTTTAGGGTACTACCTCCCTCTACTGATTTTCATTGTTGTTTTTCATTTCCTCTTCATTGAATATTTTGCCAAGGATGTTTGTAGTGCCGATTCTCTAGCTATAAATTCTTTTAACTTTTGTTTATCATAGAAGGTTTTTGATTTATCTTCAAATCTAAAGCTTAATTTAGCTGTATACAAGATTCTTGGTTGGCACCCATTTTCTTTCAGAGCTCGATATATATATTGTTCCAGGATCTTCTAGCTTTCAGGGTCTGGATTGAAAAATCGGCACATAATCTAACTGGTTTCCCCCTATATGTAATCTGATTCCTTTCTCTCATGGCTTTTAAAATTCTCTCCTTATTATGTTTGTTGAGCATTTTTATTATAATGTGCCTTGTGTGGGTCTGTTGTGATTTTGTGCATTTGGCATCCTGTAGGCTTCTTGAATTTGGATTTCCAATTCATTCTTTATGTTTGGGAAGTTTTCTGATATTATTTCATTGAATAGATTGTTCTTTACGTTGGTTTGGACCTATATGCCTTCCTCTATCCCAATAACTCTTAAATTTGGTCTTTTTATGCTATCCCATATTTCTTGAATGTTCAGTTCATGGTTTCTTACCATTGTCACTGTGTGGTCTGTGTTCTTTTCAAGATTATTTTATCTTCATTGTCTGACATTCTATCTTCCAAGTGGTCTACTCTGTTGGTGATGCTTTTATTTGAGCTTTTAATTTGGTTTATTGTTTCTCTCATTTCAAGGATTTCTATTTGTTTTTTTTTTTTTTAGAACCTCTATCTCCCTGTTAAGGTAATCTTTTGCTTCTTGGATTTGTATATGTAGCTCCTTGTCAAAGTGATCTTTCACTGCTTGTATTTGTTCTCTTGTATCTTCCTTGAGTTCACAGAACATTTTAACCATGAATATCCTGAATTCTTTATCTATCATTTTTTTTTGCTGTAGCTGCCAATGATTCTAATGATGTGGTATCTTGATTTGTTTGTGGTACTTTCTTCCCTTGTCTTTTCAGGTTGCTCATGTGTCTTCCTTTCCAGCTCAGTGGGTCTGGGGTGTTATTGTTTTTACCCTATACATTTGTAGTGCTCTTGAAGGGTTCTAAGATTCCTCCTTTGAGGGGAAGTGCAATGTTAACAGATCCCAATATCAGCAATATATCACCTATGAACAATTTGTTGTTATTAAGACATTTACAGTTTAGTCTCAATGTACAGAAATGTTGGATTCAACTATTATCTAATATATAATCAGTATTTTCTTTTTTTTTTAAAGAGAAAGTGAGAGAGAAAGAGAGAGAGAGAGAATTTTTTAACATTTATTTTTTAGTTTTTTGGCAGGCACAACATCCTTGCTTGCATGTGGTGCTGAGGATTGAACCCGGGTCGCACGCATGCCAGGCGAGCGCGCTACCGCTTGAGCCACATCCCTAGCCCTATAATCAGTATTTTCATAAAAAGGTTTTCAGTTTCTGACGGTGAAAAATTAACTAGACGTGGGGCGTAGGACAATATGCTGAGGAGGTAGGATGTGAGGGTATAGACTTAATATATCTTAGGAAGTATAAAGGGGAAATCTAGTGAAGAAGATTAGTAGCAAGAGAATAGAAGTAATTTAGGGTAGACAAGTATGTGGGAAGATAGTAGAGTACATAAAACAAACACACATGTATTTAGAAAAATACAGGATGTTAAAATAGCAAAATTTGGAGGGAAAGAAAAATGAAAGAAGAAAAATAGGGGCATATACAATACTTCTATATTATTTAGATGACTGAGTCTTCAAAAATCCTATTTTATGCAAAGTTCTTGGTTTCACATATGTTGGGGATGTGAGGGCCGGAGGATAGAGGAGTAGAAGAGAAAGAGAAAAAAATAAATACTCAAAAGAAGAAACCAGGGGGCTGGGGATGTGGCTCAAGTGGTAGCGAGCTCGCCTAGCATGTATGAGGCACTGGGTTCGATTCTCAGCACCACATAAAAATAAAATAAAGATATTGTGTCCACCTAAAAACTAAAAAATAAATATATATATATATTTTTTTTTTTAAAAAGAAGAAACCAGGGTTGTTGCTAGTTTTAGAGATCTGTATCTTTTCTGTTTCTCTCCTCATCCAATAGGTGGGGTTGTCTGTTTTAAGCTGGTGTCTTTGCCCTCTGGATGGTTTTGGTAACCAGGATGGGAAGACCGGTCCTGGTGTAGGGCGCCTGGAAGTAGGGAGTGCCACCCGCCAGTCCCTGCAGGGAGACTGCACCTCATGGTCTCTTTTTGGGACCGCTCATCTGACTTGAGTGCCTAGTATTGTCTCCCTCTCTTGCCTGGAGATTTCCCAGCTCCTGGTCTCTCTGTTAGGCTCCAAACTTTAATCCCATCCCCTCTCACTTAGCAGTTCCCACCTGCAGGACCTCTCACACCCAGGCTCACACCAAGTGGGCGGTGTCCTGGTCACAATGTACAGCTGCCCAACTGGGAGCTGTTTTTGTGTTGAGTGGTCACTGTGCTGAGTTATCGCCGCTGGGAGTTAGGGGGAGTCGGATACCTGGTACCTGGCCAGATGGAGATCCTATCTGAGAGCTGCCCCCAGTAGATATGGAGAGAAAGGTTATCCAAGATGGAGTTGGTCTGCTTCCAGCACTGGGGTGTCTGGTGTGGTGGGGGAGCCGGGTGATGGCCTTGTGCTGTGGGTAGGTAGTAGCTAAAGTGACCTGCTTGGGAGCCGAGCGCAGTCTGGAGTTCTGCAGAGGTGCTGATAGGTGATTCTGCTAAGCCGCTTGACAGCTGTGCATGGGCTAGATCTGCAGGCTTTGGGTTTCAGGAGCCAGGAGTCAGGAGTCCTGCTTGAATGTTGAGGCTCTGAGCCCTGCACGGGTGTCACAGTGCTGGTGATTTCTGCAGAAATCAGCCATATAGGGGTCTTCTCACACTCTCTGAGATGAAGTATTCTGACTAGGTTAGATCTGGGTCGTGGATCGATACTAGTTGCTGCCTCCCTCTGGACCACCATCTTGGAATCCCCTGCCCCAGACAATAGAGCATCTACGTTCATCAAACAACTCTTCTCAAGTTCAAGAGTCAAATAGACCACAACACAATAATTCTGGGTGACTTTAATACACCTCTTTCACCACTAAACAAACAAACAAACAAAAACTATAGAACTTGATAATACAGTCAATAACTTAGACTTAAAAGACATATAGAATATTTCATCCATCAACGAGTGCATACACTTTCTTCTCAATGTACAGCAGCATATGAATCCTTCTCTAAAATAGACCATATATTATAACACAAAGCAACTCAGCAAATATAAAAAAGGAGAGATACTACCCTGCATTCTATCAGATCATAATGGAATGAAATTAGAAATCAATGATAAAATAAAAAATAAAAGCTACTCCAACACCTGGAGACTAAATAATATGCTTCTGAATGAACAATGTGTTGCAAAAGATATCAAGGAAGAGATTAAAAAATTCTTAGAGGTGAGTGAGAACACAGATACAATGTATCAAAATCTCTGGGACACTATGAAGGCAGTACTAAGAGGAACATTCATTGCACGGAGTTCATTCTTTAAAAGAAGAAAAAGTCAACAAATAAATGACATAACATTACATTTCAAAGCTCTAGAAAAAGAAGAAGAAATCAACACCAAAGGCAGAAGACAGGAAATAATTAAAATCAGAGCTGAAATCAATGAAATGGAAACAAAAGAAACAATTGAAAAAACAAAAAATTGGTTCTTTGAAAAAAAATAAATAAAATTGGCAAACCCTTAGCCATGCTAATGAAGAGAAAGAGAGAGAAAACTCAGATTACTAACATACATGATGAAAAAGGAAATATCACAACAGACACTACAGAAATACAGAAAATAATTAGAAATTATTTTGAAAACATTTACACCAATAAAATTGAAAATATTGAAGGCATTGACAAATTTCTAGGGTCATATGATTTGCCCAAATAGAATCAGGATGATATATACAATTTAAACAGGTCAATTTCAGGCAGTGAAATAGAAGACACTATCAGAAGCCTACCAACCAAGAGAAGCCCTGGACCGGATGGATACACAGCCAAGTTAATAAATGGGATGGATTCAAACTAAAAAGCTGCTTCTCAGCAAAAGAAAATCAGTGAGGTGAATAGAGAGCCTACAGCTTGGGAGCAAATTTTTACCAAATGCACATCAGATAGAGCACTAATCTCTAGGGCATACAAAGAACCCAAAAAGCTAAACACCAAAAAACCAAATAACCCAGTCAATAAATGGGCCAAGAAACTGAACAGATACTTCTCAGAAGGTGATATACGTTAAGTCAACAAATATATGAAAAAATGTTCATCATCTCTAGCAATTAGAGAAATGAAAATCAAAGCTACTCTAAGGTTTCATCTCACTCCAGTCAGAATGGCAGCTATTAAGAGTACAAACAACAATAATTATTGACGAGGATGTGGGGGAAAAAAAGCACACTCATACATTGCTGGTGGGTCTGCAAATTGGTGCAGCCAATATGGACAGCAGTATGGAGATTCCTTAGAAAATTGGGAATTTTCTAAGTTAGTCAGACAGAGGAAAAGATTCAAGTAAAAGAGAAGGCCTCTCAAGCTAGTCAGACAGAGAAAGAAAGTGTAAAACAGAAAAAGCCATCAGGGGGAAAGTTACAACAGGAGACTGCTACTAACACCTTTCTATCACCAGAGGGTGTAAGTGTCCAACCAACAGCACCACCTCTACAGGAGACTGCTACTAACACCTTTCTATCACCAGAGGACGTAAGTGTCCAACTAACAAGGCCACCTCCATATGCTGGGAGGTCCCCAACCCCCGCAGTTGATAGTTGGGATCCTGAGACAAGATCTCAAATATTAACATGCCCTGTATTTGAGGCAGGAGGGCAGCGATTTTACCAAGTTTTAAATTTCAAAACAGTGAAGCAGCTAAAAGAGGCTGTAACAACCTATGGTCCTCAAGCACCCTTCACTGTAAGCATGGTCGAATCCATTAACAACTTGAACATGACGCCAGCAGATTGGGCTAATATGTGTAAAGCTGTGCTAAATGGAGGACAATACCTGTTATGGAAGGTTGCCAATGAGGAATTTTGCAAGGAGACGGCTAGGCGAAATGCAGCAGCTGGTTATCCTCAGAGAAATCTAGATATGTTGTTAGGAAAGGGACCTTATGAGGATCAGCAGCAACAAATTGCATATGATCCTGGCGTATACGCACAAATTGCTGCAGATGCAATTAAGGCATGGAAGACTTTACAAGGACATGGAGGTTTACAAGGTCAATTATCTAAGGTAATACAAGGAGCTAATGAACCTTATGCTGAATTTGTAGATAGGCTTATTCAAACAGCTACCAGAGTTTTTGGGAATACAGAACAAGCAATGCCATTACTAAAACACCTGGCTTATGAGCAAGCGAATCGTTGGTGCAGAGATATCATTAGACCATGGAAACATGAAGATTTAAACACATATATTAAATTATGTAGAGACATTAATGAACAAGAGCAAGTCGTGGCAGCTGCAGTAAAACAGGCTTTAGATACCAGGCCAAGAACATGCTACAATTGTGAACAAACAGGACATTTTAAAAGGAATTGCCCCATTGGAGGAGGATTTAACAAAACTAGGTATCAAAGGAGTAGAATACCAGGTATTTGCCCACGATGCCGTAGAGGGAGACATTGGGCTAATGAATGCCGTTCTCAAACCACCATAGAGGGTACTCCATTATCAAAAAACGAACAAGGACCAGGTGTTTATCCACGATATCGTGGAGAAAGGCATCGGGCTCCATTGCCAAAAAATGGACAGGGGGGCCCAATGCTCCGGGGCCCAAAACCACAAATATACGGAGCACTGGAGGAACCCAGCAACCCCATCAGGGTAGTGCCCAGGACACATTGTCCATCAGATCCCTCATCAGACAAACCAGAGGGAGCGCAGGGTTGGACATCTGCGCCTCCGCCAGAGCAGTACTAACTCCAGAGATGGGAGTTCAAATCATTCCCACAGGGGTGAAAGGACCTCTTCCCAAAGGAACAGTAGGCTTATTATTGGGACGCAGCTCTTCTACTCTAAAAGGACTTATGATAAGTCCTGGGGTAATTGATCCCGATTATGAAGGTGAAATAAAAATTATAGCCAGTTCTCCAAAGGGTATATCAGTAATTTCACCAGGAGATAGAATAGCACAGTTACTAATAATACCCAGCCTACATGATAAATTTTCCAGTCGTACTGTAGAAAGAGGTTCCAAGGGATTAGGCTCCACAGGTGTAGATTGGGCTATGCTTTCTTTAAATTTAGATTCTCGCCCCATGCTAAAACTAAATATTCAAGGACATGAATTTAATGGGCTACTGGATACAGGTGCAGACCTTAGCATCATCTCTCGTCAAGAATGGCCAAAACATTGGCCATTACAACAAGCCACTCAAACGCTTCGAGGCCTAGGAGTGGCGACTAATCCCCATAGAAGTGCAATGGTATTAGATTGGAAGGATCCTGAAGGATGTGAAGGAACTATACAGCCATATGTATTGGATCATCTTCCCGTAAATTTATGGGGACGAGATGTCCTAGATCAATTAGGTTTGACATTAACAAATAACATCAACCAAAATGCACCCACTATTATGACTAGACAAGGTTTTAGGAAAGGAAAAAGATTAGAAAAACAAGAACAAGGTATAGCAGCACCAATACAAATAGATCAAGGAACAGACAGACATGGGTTGGATTTTCAGAAAGGGCCACTGAGACAATAAAAATTACTTGGAAATCAGAAAGACCAGTATGGGTTCCTCAGTGGCCCCTGACTAAAGAAAAGATACAAGCAGCCCATGACCTGGTCAAACAACAATTAGCAGAAGGACATATACAACCTTCTGTATCTCCCCATAATACTCCCATTTTTGTCATCAAAAAGAAATCTGGTAAATGGAGATTATTGCAAGATTTAAGAGCCATTAATAATGAGATGGTTATTATGGGACCTGCTCAATCAGGGATTCCTCAGTTGTCTGCTTTGCCAAAAACCTGGTATGTTTTAGTTATAGATATTAAAGATTGTTTTTTTTTTCAATTCCAATTCATCCTGAGGATAGTCCACGTTTTGCATTTACCATCCCTGCACTGAATCATGAAGGTCCTGATCAGAGATATGAATGGAAAGTACTCCCTCAAGGGATGGCTAACAGCCCAACTATGTGTCAAGTTTATGTTAACAAAGTAATCCAGCCACTTAGAAATCAAAATCCTGAACTACAAATATTTCACTATATGGATGATGTATTATTAGCACACAAAGATAAAAACACATTGCTAGAATGTTATGCCACACTTACAAACTTATTAAAAAATTATAATCTAGAGATAGCAATAGATAAAGTACAATTAAATTTTCCAATTAATTATTTAGGAGTTCTATTATCCTCAACCATGGTCTGTCCACCAAAAATTCAAATACGAGTAGATCAACTCAAATCACTTAATGACTTTCAAAAGTTATTAGGAGACATAAATTGGATAAGGCCTTATTTAGGTATACCAACAGGAGAGTTGGGACCTTTATTTGATATCCTAAAAGGTCCATCAGATCCAAATTCACCCCGAATGTTAACACCTGAAGCAAGAAAGGCATTAAAAATCATTGAAACATATATGGAAAATATGCATTTGGATAGAATTGATATAAGTTTGCCTTTATTATTTATTGTACTACCAACAAAAAATATTCCTACAGGAGTATTTTGGCAAGAAGGTCCATTATTATGGATACATTTATCTTATTCTCCTAACACTATTCTTACTAGGTATCCTGAGGCTGTAGGACAATTAATACTCAAAGGAATAAAAGCAGCAAAGGGAGTGTTTGGAATTTCTCCCAATAAAATTATTACTCCATATACTATGAATCAAATTAATGAGTTAGCTAATGAGTTAAATACTTGGGCAATAATCACGTGCAAATCTAATGTTTCATTTGATAACCACTTACCATCTAATCCTTTATTGTCTTTTTGGTCATTGCATCCTGTAATTTTTCCAAAAATGACAAGAAAAACACCTATCATGAATGCTCCAAATATATTCACTGATGGGTCAAATAATGGTACAGCAGCAGTAGTTACCCCTGATCAAACTTTTACATTTTTAGTACCCAAACAATCCGCTCAAAAGGTAGAGCTTAATGCAGTTTTACAAGCTTTTGTGATGTTTAAAGATTCTGTATTTAATTTATTTTCTGATAGTCAGTATGTAGTTAATGCTATAGTATCTCTTGAAGATGCTGGTAGGATTTCCCCTTCTTCTACTGTTTTCTCTTTGCTTTCCACTATACAAAGTCTAATCTGGGACAGAAAAGATCCATTCTTTATAGGACATATCAGGGCACATACAGGATTGCCTGGAGCCCTTAGTTTGGGCAATGATTTAGCAGATAAAACTACACATGACATACATATTTTCTCTACACTAGAAGAAGCTATAAATTTTCATAAAAAGTTCCATGTCAATGCTAATACTTTACAAAAGCGTTTTAAAATAACTAAGGAACAAGCCTGACAAATAATAAAACAATGTCAAAATTGTGTGACCTTTTTACCACAAGTTAATCTTGGAGTCAATCCTAGAGGATTGATACCTAACCATATTTGGCAGATGGACGTCACAGACTTGCCAGAATTTGGAAAATTAAAATATTTGCATGTTACAGTTGATACTTCTTCTGGATTTTTGATGGGCTCCCTTCATGCCGGAGAAAAAACTAAAGATGTTATAGCTCATTGCTTACAAAATTTTGCCACTGTGGGTGTTCCAAAACAGTTAAAAACAGATAATGCCCCTGGTTATACTTCTACCGCTTTTAAACAATTTTGCTCAACATTTGGCATTACTCATATAACAGGAATCCCATACAATCCACAGGGACAAGGCATAGTTGAAAGAGCTCATCAAACTATTAAAATGTACTTATTAAAGCAAAAAGAAGGAATTGGGAAGGGGTATATATTCCCCAAAGATAAACTTAAAATAACCCTTTTTACTCTAAACTTTTTAAATTTGGATTCATCAGGACTTAGTGCTGCGGAAAGGCATATGTGTCCAAAAAATGTGCATAAGCCCAAGGTACTTTGGAAGGATATTCTAACAGGACAATGGAAAGGTCCTGACCCAGTAATTGTCTGGAGTCGGGGGTCTGTTTGTGTGTTTCCACAGGGAGAACAGCAGCCGATTTGGATTCCAGAGAGATTAACCAAGGTCCTGACCCAGTGATTGTCTGGAGTCGGGGGTCTGTTTGTGTGTTTCCACAGGGAGAACAGCAGCCGATTTGGATTCCAGAGAGATTAACCAAGGTCCTGACCCAGTGATTGTCTGGAGTCGGGGGTCTGTTTATGTGTTTCCACAGGGAGAACAGCAGCCGATTTGGATTCCAGAAAGATTAACTAAAGTGATTTCTACAGACCAAAAAGAAGATGATTTGGCTCAAATCCATAACAACTGATATCCAAAACTCCAGTTTGGCTATTCTTACATCTGCAACAGAACCAGGATGCTTTTTTCAATATCTATTTTATTACATATCATGAAGTTCTATTTTGTTTTTTGAGCTCATACAGACCTAGGTTAATGTTTTGCTGATCAGTTCTATTTTTTGACTATAGAGTTTTTAAACATTGCAATGGAGATTTCACCTGTAAAAAGTTATAAGGCCTTTACTATAATGTTATGTGTTGTATGTATTATATTATATGTGCACACTTGTGTTTTGTGTTATATGTTTGAATGTATGTATGTCCATATATCATATAAGATGAGCGCTCATGATAAAATGGATCCAAATATTTTTTTTTTCACGTGATTTATATGGTTTAATTTAAATTGGGTAAACAACTGTTGAGGATTGTTTTAATATGTAAACAAAAAAGAAGGTTAACAGATCTGTTTGTTTACTTTCACCTTTCCTTTTCATTATATTTAATAATTCTCTTAAAGATAATGTAAATTGTTAAGAAAATTGTTTTCTTTTAGTGCCTTCTGTAATGTTACATAATTTTTTCTTTAGCCATTATTGCCAGAATTCCTATCTTCATCCCAGTGCCGGTGAAGACAATGTAAATTGTTAAGAAAATTGTTTTCTTTTAGTGCCTTCTGTAATGTTACATAATTTTTTCTTTAGCCATTATTGCCAGAATTCCTATCTTCATCCCAGTGCCGGTGAAGACAATGTAAATTGTTAGGAAAATTGTTTTCTTTTAGTGCCTTCTGTAATGTTACATAATTTTTTCTTTAGCCATTATTGCCAGAATTCCTATCTTCATCCCAGTGCTGGTGAAGTCAAAGATAAAACCAATCTACAGCTTCTACAATAGCCATCACTGAACTGCTTGCAGAACTTGCCTGGACACATTGTGAGCTCACCTGTATGCATTGTGAACTATCTGTTGGTGCAGCGACTTGTGGTAGTGTTGGGGTATTTTTGCTGATGATGTCATCGGTGGTACAATTTTTCCAAAAGGAGCCGTCAATTGGCTTGGTGTATCTTCCTCCCTTCTGCTTGTCATGATCATCCAGCTAAAATTTGGGGGCCAACAGAGGTGAGGCAAAGAACTTCACCCCCCCGCTGGTACAAAGACCTCTCCACAGGTGTGGCTGTATACTGGACCGGTAGTCAGTGCCGGGTAAGATCCAATTGCAATGGTACCAACCTATGGACCATATGTACTATTGGACAACCTAAGGCAGGCAAGGTCCCTAAGCCACATGCTTGTTGTTTAAACAGAGAGGGGGAGATGTTGAGAGCCACAGCCGAAGGGGCCCCAGCAAACTTCCAGCTGCCAGCAAACTTCCAGCTGCCGGCTGATGATTGGCTCACAGCGGCCCCAGCAACATCTAGCTGATTGGCTCCTCTGCGGTGATGCTCATTGGGCTGTTTCCCTGCCCTTTCAGACCACGGAGCTGCTCATTGGGGGACTTTTTTTGCTCCGCCCACGTGACCCAGCCAATCGGCCTCAAGAGCAGGAGGATTGTGGGAGGTGGAGAGAAGCTTGTGTGGGAGAGAGAGGCTTGTGGAAAGCTGGTGGTGGCAGTTGAGGCTCTGAGGGTTTTTCCTGAGAGGCTGTTTTGTTTGGCGTGTGTGGTTCTAAAAATAAAGTTAGTTTCTTTTGACAAGTGGCTCCTGATTGTGCCCAGCCAGACTGCGGCAACTACCATTTGACCCAGCTATCCCACTCCTCAGTTTATACCCAAAGGACTTAAAAACACCATATTACAAGGACAGAGCAACATCAATGTTTATTGCAGCACAATTCATAATAGCTAAACTGTGGAACCAACCTAGATCTCCTTCAGTAGATGAATGGATAAACAAAATGTGGAATATATATATAATGGAATATTATTCAGCAATAAAAGAATAAAATCATGGCATTTGCAGGTAAATGGATGGAGTTGGAGAATATAATGCTAAATGAAATTAGCCAATCCCAAAAAACCAAATGCTGAATGTTCTCTCAGATATAAGGAGGCTGATTCATAGTGGGGTTGGGAGGGGGAGCATGGGAGGATTAGAGGAACTCTAGATAGGGCAAAGGGATGGGAAGGGAAAGGAGGGGGTAAAGGGGTAGGAAAGACAGTGGAATGAGATGGATATCATTACCCTAAGTACATGTATGAAGACACAAATGGTATGAATATACTTTGTATACAACCAGAGATATGCAAAATTGTGCTCTATATGTGTAATGTGAACTATAATGCATTCTTCTGTCATATATAACAAATTATAATAAAAAATTTAATAATATTAAATGTACCAAACCAGAATCATATTATCTCACTCCATTTATTTATATCTTTTTTAATTTCTCACAATATTTTATCATTCTCAATGTAGAAGTTTTGCATAGTATGTTTTTTGTTTTTTGTTGCTATTTGTAAATTATATGTTTTAGAATTTCAATTTCCAGTTGTTTATTGACAATTGGTATGGTTTGTGTTTGTATCTCTCCAGAATTCATTTTGAAACTTAATCTCCAATGCAATAGTGTTATGATGTGGTACCTTTAAGAAGTGATTAGGTTGTAAGGACTGCATGGGATTAATGGCCTTACAAAAAGTCTTGAGAGAATCTGTTTGTCCATTTTTGCCCCTTTCACCTTGTGAAGGCATAGCAGCCTGGCACCATATTTGAAGCAGAGAGCCCTCAAATGGTATCAGATCTGCCAGCACCTTGATTATGGGCTTGCCAGCCTCCAGAACTGTGAGAAACAAATTTCTGTTAGTTACAAATTCTCTGGTCTAAGGTATTTTGGTTATAGCTTTCCAGATGGACTAAGACAATAGTCAGTAGTTTCTGTCATTTCCTTGTTTTAGTTTCTTTTGGATTTACCTTGCTCTTCTTTTTCTAGCTTCTTATAGATGGAAACAGATTACTGATTTAAAAATTTTTCCAAAATAAGTATTTATACCTATAGATGTTTTTCTAAGTATTGCTTTAACAGAATTTCATAAATTTGATATTTTATTTTTATTTATATTCATTTAGAATCTACTTTGATTTATTGTTTGACCCATGGATGTATTAAAATTTATTTAATGCTCAAATATTTGGGAAATTTTTAAGTTATGTTTCTATTACTGGTTTCTGATTTTATTCCATTGGGTGAGAGGACATACTCTGTTATGATTTCAATTTATTTGAATTTATTGAGACTTTAATTTATTGGCATAGTATATCATCTGTCATGGTGAGTCTTCAGTGTACTTGGAAAACAATGTGTATTGTACAATTGTTGGGTAGAATTTTCTATAAAATTCAATTATGCCAAGTTGGTTGCTGGCATTTAAATCTTCTATATACTTATTGATTTTTGGTCTACTTTGTCTATTAGTTACTGAGACAGTAGTGTTGAAATCTTTAATGATAACTGTAGGTTTGTCTATTTCTTCTTCAGGTTCTCTTAGGTTGGTCTTCAGGTTCTCAAACACATGAGTATTTTGAAACTCTACTGTTTGGTGCATACATATTTAGAATTATGTCTTCTTAATAAATTGACCCTTTTATCAATATGAAAGTTCCTTCATCTGTGATAACATTTTGGGGGACTTTGTTTTTAGGATCTGTTTGTAGTAAACTCTCAATCTCTAAAAATGTCTTTATCTTCTTGATTAAATGATAACCATTGGTGTTTTAGTCCATCTTGTGCTGCTTTAACAGAATTTTTGAGAATGGATTAAGTTTCCAACACATGCTTTTCAAGGGACACACACATTCAAACCAAAGCAGTTGGATATTAAATTCCAATCTGAATGCTATAGTTTCTCATCCCTGTAAAGATGTTATTCCATTGTCTTTTGTCCTCTAATGTTGCTCTTGCAATATCTCTTTTCAATTTAATTTTTTAAGGTGCTCTGTGATCTCTCTTTAATGTCTTTTAAGATCTTCTGTTTAGCTTTGGGATTTTGATGTTTCTTTGCAATGAATCCAGGTTTCAGCTTATTTTTATTTTCCTTCTTGGCATGGATGTGCTTCTTAAAACAGGGATTTATGACTTTAATCAATACAGAAAAAATTATCAGCCATTATGTCTCAAAATATTGATTTTCCATCACTCTGCCATCCCCATAATTTTTCTAGTCTCTTCCTTGGGGTGTTTCTGCTAGATATATATTTGACTATCTCATTCTATCCTTGATTTCTCATAAGCTCTTTTTCATATACTCCATAATTCATATATTCCATCTTTTTATCTTACTTTGCTTCATTTTGGATAAGTTCTTTAGATATATTCTCCAGTAAATCTCTTCAGCAATGTTAAATATGATTTAAAAGTCCTCTGAGTTTAGATTTCAGTATTTATATCTTTAATTTCTAGGAGATCAGTTTGGTTCCAAATCTGCTTATTATTTTTTAGATAGTGACTTGTTTTTATGAATGACAGTGCTTTCTTTATGTATATAATCATTTGAAACATATTTTATCCTTTCTACTATATTGTTCTATTATATGAAGAACTTTGGGGCTATAGATTTGCAGTTCATATGCCTCCTTTTACTCATAGTAGAATCTTTTCCTAGGTTTTATGATTTAGAGTTTAAGTTCAATATCACTGGAGCTTTACCTGTGCGTTCCTGAGCATGTCAGACATGGAATGTGGTCTTCCAATGTATTTTTACATTTGTTTCTGCCAGGCATCAGAGATAGGGAAGAATTTTTATGTTGACATTTTACTTTAAGGTTTCCTGGCATGTGCAGGTGGTATGGCATAGTACAAAGTTATTCATTTTTTCAAGGGAGGCACACTTTTTTTTTTCTGCCCAGAGACCAGGTAAAGAGCAAAAGACATTTTTCATTGTCAGCTTGTACCAGCAGGTGTATTTTTTCTTTTACCATTCTTCACTGATGGTTCATCCCTTCAAGGCCCTGGATTTATGTAAAAACATGACAATTCCAATTCTTTGCCTTATGTAAATCAAAGGAATTCATTGCACATCTAACCCATTATTCAATAAAGAGGGAGAGAGAAAAAAATTACAGACAAAGACACAAATGTACACTAACAAATCCTTGTCGAGAAAAGAAGCAAAAGGGTTTTCATCAGGGGGAGAGAGAGTTAAGCAAAGAAATAAGAATTTGCATGGAGAAGTCATATGATCAAAAAAACTGGTTAACATGTAAGTAAAGCTATATAAGAATTTGCTGCCCCATTTTTTATGATGATTAATTAAGGGGGCATTAAAATATAATGGAACCAAGTAAGATATTGGATAATAATCTCACATCAAATAGAGAAGATAATATCAAGTAAGATTAGAACTTAGCAGAAAATACAATCGAAACTAACTTAAGCTATCCAGGAAATTTTATTTTCCAATTAACCAGAAATCCAGAGATAGGTGGCCTTTGGGTGAATTAAGTTAGTGGCTCCTCAGTGACTTTGAGGACCCTATTGTCTTAATCTTCCCCCTGGCTACCTTCTGTTATGCCATATAATGTTAGAATTGAGTCCAGTGTTTGGATGGCTTCTGTTTCTAGATCCCTCTATTCCATCCATCTGGTATTTCCATTTCTGACCTGGAAGCACTTTCTTCTGTGCATGTATATGTATTTTTCCCCATAAATTGGACTCATGCTCTGTATCCCATTTCATTACCTATCTTTTTATAAATATTCATCACTAAAATATTTAGCCTGAAGTATAAGAAAATCTTTTAATTCATTTTACTACATTTTCCATTTTAAAGAATCCATTAAAAACTTTGAAACTACAAATGAATATATTTTTTTTTCTCATCTGTTCACTCATGTAAAAGTAAGGGGCAAAATGCCCCACTACAGACAATGGAAGGTGAAGAGAATAAACAAATTGGTGAGTGCTCACACAATTAGGGAAGAAATAAAATAACAAAAATCTGTTTTCACTAAAATGGTTTCAATAGTTGTTTTCTTTACTGATAAGACTAAGATTCTTACATTAGTAAGAATTTATTTTAATATTCCTTATTATTACATTTATTATCATTTTTAGAGTTGTACAGTAGTATCCAGTAAGTGTGACTTTCATTTAATAACCCTGAAACACTTTGTTTTTTAGTGGGTGTTTTTCATCAAGTATTGTGATTAAAGGCCTATCTAGGAAAGATGCTAGAAACTTCCTCTGTGGACCTGAGTTTCTTGGGAAAAGCTTGCAGCTGCTGCAGCTGTCTATTCCAGAGAAGTCACTTGGGTCACCAGATACCATGGAAGGAGCCCCATCTTTCTGAGTGTATTTCTACCATGAGAAAAGTGGTTAATGTAAGTATAAATCTTGATTTCTAGTAGTCAAAAGGTGGAAGCAACACAAGTATGCATGGACAAATAAATGGACAAAAAAATACACACACACACAGACACACACACAGACACATACACAATAAAATATTATTCTGTTTTAACAAGGGAATTTTGCCACATGCTGCAACTTGGAAGAGCCTTGAAGGCTAATGCTAAATGAGATAAACTAGTCACAAAAAGACAAAGACTATATGATTACACTTACATGAAATACCTAGAGCAGTCACATTCATAGAGATAAAGTAATGATGGTTGCTAGAAGCTGAGAGTAGGCAGAGATGAGAAGTTGCTTAATGGGTACAGAGTTTCAGTTTTGTAAGATGAAAGAGTTCTAGAGATCTGTTGTGCCACAATGTCAATACACATTACATCACTGAACTATAAATTTAAATTTCATGTTATATAAATTTTATCACAAATTATTTTAAAAGAAGGGAGAAGGATTCTGGGCTTGGTGGCACATGCCTATAGTCCCAGCAGCCCAGGAGGCTGAGGCAGGAGGATAATAAGTTCAAGGCCTGCCTCAGCAACTTAGTGAGGCCCTAAGCAACTTAGCAAGACCCCGTCTCAAAATAAAAAATAAAAGGGCTGAGGGTGTAACTCAGTGGTGAAGTACCCCTGGGTTCAATCACCAGTACCAGAAAAATTAAAGTAGAGAAAGAGAAAAATATCTTGATTTCCATTTTTAATGGATAATATGTATACATGGCTCTGAAATCAGAAGGTGTAAAGGGACATACAGGGTTTCACTGTTGGCCTTTTCTGCCCCCTAGAATTTTTTCCTATCCCTTAACCATTCAGACCATCTCCCCTTGGGCATCAATGGATACCACTATGTGTCCTTCCACAAATACCCCATGACTCATTCTTTTGAATAGCTACATTATACATATGCACCATACTTTCACCATTCCTGCTAATGATTATTTTTTTGTTTGTAGCTTGACTTTTTATTTTAAATCTCATCTTTTAATAAAAAATGTATACTCCATTAGGTGTTTGCTTATGCTATATATTTGACTATTTTTAATAGGCAATATATTCATAGGAGTCAAAATTCAGGAAGTACAAAGGAAGAAGTATTAAAATGTTTATTATGCTCTCTCCCAGGTCAACACTTGACCTTCTGGGCCTGTCATTTGTGTGCTTCTTCACAGATCCATCCCTGTTCTTTATTCTGCACATTACTTCAGGAAACTACATTTCCCACGATCCTTTGCCTGGTAGCTTCTGGGTAGCTACAGGCAGTAGGGAGGACAGGCACTGATAAAAACTAGAGGATGTAAGGAGGGCAGTCAAATTATTTCTCTCTTCTCCCTTCCTGAGTAGAATTTCCAGAAGTCACTACAACTTTCTGGCTCCAGCTCCACCTAGTCAGTCCCACCCAGTGTTTGTCCCTCTGCCTCTGGGCAGTCCCCACCATGGTTTTACTACTACTGAATTGACCTAGTTTCTGGGGTCTGGTAACACCACTTCTTCCCTGTATCCCTTCAACCCTAAGGCTGGCAGTCATTTCTTGTTATTAATAACTTCATAGTTACCTCATAGTCTCCTGTTTGACATCTTAACTCTATTACCTGTGCAGTCAGTTTCCTATATTAAGTTCCCTCTGAATGAAATACCCAGACTGTTTTCTCCAGCTGAATCCTGACTGACACATCACCCCTGGAGACAAGCAATGTTAGCAGTTCCTTGTGTGTGTGTGTGTCCTTCCAGAAGTATTTTGGGCACATATAAGCAAATTCTATCTGTTCTCTCCCTCTTACCCTTTTTTCCACAAATGATAAAATATTATATGTACTATTCTGCATTTTGCTGTTTTCATTTAGCAATAGTCCTAGAGTTTTTTTTCCCCCATGTAAGAGTTGGAAGATTTTCCTCATTTAATCCATCACATGGATATACTGCAATTAAATAAATTGTTGGAATCTGGCCATGCCCATTTGCTCTATGGCTGCTTTCACACCAGTCTCTTATTAATAGATATTTGGTTACTTAAGATTCCCTGCTATTACAAACAACCCTGCCATGAATTATTTTGAATAACACCCTATCATGCATTTTGGCTAAAATTCTAGATCAGGAATTGCTGGGTCAGTGCGTATATGTTTTGAAAACCTTTTAAACATAAAACTTCAAAAATATATTCTTGGTAGGCATGGGAGCTGAATTTCAAGGGTCCTAGGGAAAAAGGATATTGAATTTCATCTTTTGGTTTTTACATATGAAGACGTGGTCAAAATAATTTCTCATGAACAACACAATTTTCTGTTATTAAATATTCTTTAAAATTAGTTTCTTTATTTTATATTTTTTATTTGCAAAGTATAATCATACATAATGGTGGGATCCATTGTTTCATATTTGTATGTGCACGTGATGTAACAATATAATTTGGTCAATACCGTCCCCCCCATTAAGTATTTTTAAAAAAAAATCTGTCATGTATGCAACCAAGTGAAGACAAAAAAATTACCTTGAATTGTTCAAAAAGTTCAAGTATTATTAGATTAGTGGAGTGTAAGATGTCTGCCAGGGTCTCTTGATTGTGAATTGGCACAGTGATTATCCAAATGACCGATTTTCTTATTGAATGATTGAAAAAAATTACCTTTGAGCATACAAAACCTCCTGCAACTCTCTGCCTTGAGAAGAATGTGAGGTATCATAGAGGGAGTATGCCCGTGAAGGCTGCTTGAGGACAGGTTCTGAAAATGCTAACAGAATAAATTGGTTTAATGGTAAAAGCACCACACAGATTTGCACCTTGAAGTTTTATTGCTGAAAGCTTCACATTCTCATGCTTCTATAATGAATTGCATGGACTGACCCAAGAATCGCCTATTAACTTCCAGTTAAACTGTGAGCCCTGGGGTCAAAGTAATTTCTGAAAATAAGTACAAGAAAGAATACCATTGCTGACTGTGGTGCCTAGTGCCACAGTTGGCAAACTTTCTGTTAAGGGCTGGACAGTACATATTTTAGGTGTTATGGGCCATGCAGTCTGCTACTCAACTCTGCTGTTAGTACAAAAGTAGCCATAGACAATATTTAAATGAAAGAGCATGACTGTAATCTAATAAAAGTTCATCTACAAAAAGGGGAAGTGGTGGTATTTTGTCAGAGTCATAGTCTCCCCACCCATGCCCTATTGTAAAATTGGAGTCCTCACAGTGCACCATCACCTCAAGCTATGGAGTACTTGGTAGCCTTTAATGCTCTGGCTCTCCTTGTCCTGAGCCAAGCTCTCTCTCCCATGGGACAGCTGTGACATCTGAAATGACTGTTCTGTCCTGCCGCAGTCCAGCTGGGCAAAATAACCAGGAGGTGACAAGCAACTTGAAGGTTGAAGCGGGAACTGCTTTATTGCGGAGGAACAGAGGTTTATATACCTAACTGATTACACACAGCTTGACTCAATTAGCATCATCTAGATACAGCAGTCAGCCAATAAGTGATCCCCACCAACTTAATGGCTCGGTGGCGTTGCCTCACAAACCACTCCTCCTGGCAAACTGCCAGGCGCCATCTGGACTTGATTTGCGGTGCCCAACACTGTCCTTAGTTCATAGGTCATTTGGATGAGAGTAAGTGCATGTGGAATGTTGATATTATGTCCTTTGATTAATTTGGGGATCTGAAGAAAATATCATTTGATGTCAGAGCATTAGAAGGTGAAAGAATAAGAGCAACAAAACTAGAGACCTCTGGTGTCATTAGTCCCTGAGGTGGATTGTTTGCAAAGATGACCGCCAAACAGCCCTTCCATCCTTTTATGTGCCTGCTGCACTTTCTATTTTCCCCTAGAACATGGGCTGACCTTGGGACTTGCTTTGGCTAATAGAATATGGCAGAAGGATTTTATTTGAACTTCAAGCCTAGGCCTTAGATGACTTGGAGTTTTAGTTTCTGTCCGCTTGGAAGCCAGCTGGACTAGACTTCTGAATGATGAGTACCACATGTAGAGACAGGGAGGTCAGATGGAGAACTCAGGTGTCCTGCCACTTATGATATCCAGACTGAAGTGCCCCACATGCTTGAGGCCATCTTAAATGTTCTAGCTGCAGTCAAGCTCTCAGTTCAGTATAGCCATATAACTGACCCCATATAGTATCATGTGAAACAGATATGTGTCACCTCAACCAATTTCTAGTCCTAGTACAGGACTGTGAACAAATGATGGTTGTTTTAAGCCACTAATTTTTGGTTTATATGTAACAATATAACAATAGTTCTCTCGACTCTATGACCCAATAGCAGGGAACCCTCATTGAAGAACATTTGACCTGACACTCGACTTTCTACCCTTCACAGCATCCATATTTAGAATTTCCTTAATCTGACTTCCAAGGCTCTCCACTGCTTGACTTTTACTTACCTTTCCGCCACAATCTCTGTCTACTGCAGAAGGCTTTCCTTCTAGAAAAACAGTATGACAGAGATATTAGTAGCAGTGCTTCTAGAGACAGATTGCCTGTCATTCGCTGTGTGACCTTGGTCAAGTTGCTTAACCTGTCTGTGCTTAGTTTCTTCTTAGGAAACATAAATAATACTCTCTGCTTCATGTGTGACGGTGGTGAATATTAATATGTTAGCACATGTAAAGACTGTACAACAGTGCCTGGGACTGTGTCATATACAATTTTGATAGCCTTTTTCTTTCTTTCCTCTTTCCTTTTCTCTCAGCCTACCACAATCTGCCTCCCACTTCTATGTGGAACCCCCTGATGCATTAGCTCTCACTTGTCTAGGTGTTCCTTCTCTATTTTCTCATCTGGGAACTAATGTTTTAAATGTTTTCATTAGTGCATTATAGTTATATATAATAATGGGATTCATTTTGACATAATCATACATGCATAGAATATAACTTGCTCCACTTCAATACCCAGTGCTTCCTCTTTTCCTCCACACCTCCCTCCCCCTGTTCCCTTCTTCTCTACTGGTCTTCTTCTATTATAGTTTTTAAAATTATTACTTTATAGATATACATAAAGGTAAAATTCACTGTGGCATATTCATACATATACTCCCAAGGAGTAGGGGAGAGTTCACAAGAGATGTATACCTTAACTGTGTTATTTTAGCCCTTTGTAGAGTTGTTTTCATTAGATTGTGCTTAGCATTACCTTTGGTCTATACTGCAGGACACTATAAAGAATAGCCTCATGAACTATTGACTTCTTTATAAAGATGCCATCAAAGAGATTAATTTCCTTTCAGCATCCTCTGTATAGGGAGAACTTTCTCTCATGTTTCATTACGAACTGAATGAAAGGAAAGTGAGAAGGTGAGAGACGGGCAAGCAAGAAATGAAGGATGGAGACTAGGCAGAGATCCACATGAAAGTTTATCTGTCAAAGCTGGCAAATAAGGGCCATCCCTCTCTAGAGAGGAGAGAGGCCCCAAGACATTCGGGTGGTCCACTTTTGTGGGGTAGGGGTAGGGGTTGTCCTTATGGCGCTATGGGATAGGCTCAGGGATGCTTGCATCAGAGCTAGGTGGGTGGGGAATAGCATGGGATTGGCTGAGGTCGATGGCACCATGGGGCTTTCCAGAGCAAAGGGGTCAGTGTCCTTCTGGGATTGGATTAGGGTCACTAATGGGGGTACGGGGTGTTCAGGTAAGAGGAAGTATAGGAAAGCAAAACTTATTAGATGGTGGTTAACATTTAAGATGGGTGCTTGAATGTTAAATCAATACCCTATACTAACAGTAGTTCTTCTTTTCTTGTTTTTTTTTTAATTGTATGACCCTGTGAAACATGTAACAAAACAGGTTTTATTCTTTGCCTTTACCTGCCAAATTTGTGGCCCTCTACCAAGTGGGCAGATTTTTACAGGGTATTTTGGGAAGTTCTAACCTAACTCTTGGCCTCATCTATATTTGTCCTACTGTCATCAAACTTAATTTTTAGCATTTGTAATCCAACTCTAATCCTTTTGTTGGACTGAAGCAAGGCAAAAATGAAAAATAAATTAGTCTGCTTAAGATAATTCCAAACCAATATTGTTTAAGCATATGCAGACAATGTAATTATACATTCTACAATTGTAGAAATCGTGTATCTTATCTGTGCTTCTTCTTAGCCTTGAGCTATTGAACAGTTGTTGAACAAGAAAAATTTTAGCGAGAACTTATTTCTCGGGCTGAGGTTGTAGCTCAATGGTAGAGCACTTGCCTAGCATGGATGAGGCACTGGGTTTGATCCTCAGCACCACATAAAAAAATAAACAAACAAAGGTATTGTGTCCATCTACAACTAAAAATATTTTTTAAAAAAATGTATTTCTCTTATCAAATAACATTGTGCCCATTGATCTTCCTATTCTTCTCTTCTCAGGTAAGTGTTATTCTGCTCTCTACTTCTTTTTTTTTTAATAGTTTTTAGTCATAGGTGGACACAATACCTTTATTTTATTTTTATGTGGTACTGAGGATCAAATCCAGTACCTCGCACATGCTAGGGGAGTGCTCTACCACTGAGCCACAACCCCAGCCCATTTTTTGGTTTCTTTAGCTTATTAATTTCCAATCTTATTCATCTGTTGAAGGGCACCTATGTTGGTTCCATACCTTAGCTATTGTGAATTATGCTGCTATAAACATTGATGTGGCTGCATCATTATAGTATGCTGATTTTAGACCCTTTGGATATATATACCAAGGAGTGGGATAATTGAATCAAATGGTGGTTCCATTCCTAATTTTTTGAGGAATCTGCATACCAAGTAGAGATCTTATCTAGCTTTATTCTACTGTATCCCCAGCACCTAGTTTATAGCATGTATTTTATTTGTTGAATATATTTAATATGGCATCTGTTTGTTCATGTATAAAATAATAAATTTAATGCACCCATGAGCTTTCCTAGCACACAGAAGGTAGTGAGTGGTATCTCTGGTGGTTATAGTGGAATTGATGAGAATGTGTCTTCTGAGCCTGAAAACAAGAACTAGTGGGTATCTTTCACTTTTTTGCTCAAAAGTTTTGCATTTTTTGGTTTAAATTTCTTTCATTTTTATTGATACATAATATTTGTACATATTTGTGAGTTACAATGTGATGTTTTGATTTATGTATACATAGGGCAGTGATCAACTTTGGGTAATTAGCATATTCAGGCATCAACTATCCCTAGATGACATAATTCTAGATTTAGAAGATTAAAAAAAAAAAAAAACAGAAAACACCTTCACCAGAAAACTTGTGGAGCTCATAAATGAATTCAGTAAAGTATCAGGATATAAAATTAATACCCATAAATTAATTGCATTCCTATACATCAGTGATGAATCAACTGCAAGACGAATTAGGGAAACTACCCCATTCACAATAGCCTCAAAAATAAAATATTTGTGAAGCAATCTAATAAAAGGTGAAAGATCTCTACAATGAAAACTACAGAACACTAAAGAAATGAGTTGAAGAAGACCTTAGAAGATGGAAAGATCTTCCATTTTCTTGGACAGGCAGAATTAATATTGGCCATACTACCAAAAGCACTATCAGATTTAATGCAATTCCTATTAAAATTCCAATGACGTTCTTCATAGAAATAGACAAAGTAGTCATTAAATTCATTTGGAAAAATAAGAGACCCAGAATAGCCAAAGCAATCCTTAGCAAGAAGAGTGAAGCAGGAGGCATCACACTACCCGATCTTAAATTATACTACAGAATGATAGTAAAAAAAAAAAATGGCATGATACTGACACCAAGACAGATATGAAGACTAATGTTACAGAAGAGAAGACACAGAGACAAACCCACATAAATACAGTTATCTCATACTAGACAATGGCACCAAAACACATTGGAGAAAAGATAGCCTCTTCAACCAATGGCACTAGGAAAACTGGAAATCCATATGTAGCAAATTGAAATTAAACCCCTCTCACCATGCACAAAACTCAAAGTGGGTCAAGGACCTAAGCATTAGAATAGAGATCTTGTGCCTAATAGAAGAAAAAATAGGCTCAAATCTACATCATGTTGGCTTAGGAACTGACTTCCTTAACAAGACTCCTAAAGTGCAAGAACTAAAATCAAGAATCAACAAATAAGATGGTATCAAACTAAAAAGCTTCTTCACAGCAAAGGAAACAATCAAGAATGTGAGCCTACAGAATAGGAGAAAATCTTAACCACGTGCACCTCAGAATATTAATCTACAGGATATATGAAGAACTCAAAAACTTAACAACAAAAAACCAAGTAACCGAGTCAATAAGTGGGCAAAGGAATTAAACAGGCACTTCACAGAAGAAACATGATCGGTCAGCAAATATACGAAAAAATGTACAACATCTCTAGCATTTAGAGAAATGCAAATTAAAACTTCACTGAGAGTTCATCTCACTCCAGTCAGAATGGCAATTATCAAGAATACAAGTAACAATAAGTGTTGGCAAGGATGTGGGGAGAAAGGTACATTCGTACATTGCTGGTGGAACTGCAAATTGGTACAACCACTCTGGAAAGCAGTATGGAGATTCCTCAGAAAACTTGAAGTGGAACCACCATTTGACCCAGCTATCCCACTCCTCAGTTTATACCCAAAGACTTAAAATCAGCATACTATAGTGATGCTGCCACATCAATGTTTATTGCATCTCAATTCATATTAACTAAACTGTGGAACCAACCTAGAGGCCCTTCAACAGATGAATGGATCAAGAAAATGTGATATATATATATATATATATACACACACACACACACAATGGAATATATTTACTATTCACTATTATATTTAATATTTACTCTGCTGTAAAGAAGAATGAAATTATGGCATTTCCTGATAAATGAATGGAACTGGAGACTATTGTGCTAAGTGAAATAAGCCATTCCCAATAAACTAAAGGCCAATTGTTCTCTCTGATATGTGGATGCTAACTCACAATAAGTGGTGGGTGAGTAGGGAAGGATAGAAGGACTTTGGATTAGACAAAGGGGAATGAAGGGAAAGGAGGTGGAATAGGAAAGATAATAAAATGAACCAGACATTACTTTCCTATGCTCATATATGAATACATGACCAATGTAAGTCCATATCAAGTACAACCAGAAGAATGGGAAATTGTACTCTATGTACATATAATATGTCAAAATACATTCTACTGTCATATGTAAGTAAAAAGAAAAAAAAACATGCAGCAGGAAAAGGGAAAGGAAAAATAACTAGTTATCATCTCACTCTAAATTATAATTTTCAGAAATAGAAATGTAGAAATCAGTTCTTAACTCTCTGAAAATTGTGGACATAGAAGTAATGCTGTTACTAGCATTTTAATGATTCTGTGTATGTCAGCCAGGGTCCCAGCAGGAAACAGAAGTCATACTCTAATTAAGATAATTTGAGATGGGGATGTAATCCAGTAGTAAAGTGTGTGCTTAGCATGAACAAATCCCTGGGTTCATTCCCAGCACCAATAATAATAATAATTTGAGGAGGGTTTAATAATCCTGACTGCTTACAAATGTGGGGATGGGAGTAGGGAGGGAGACAAAAGGTAGGCTGCATTTCTGTGAGCCTCTTAATACTTGAGAGCCTTGACCACCTGTAGGTCCAGTGGGATGAGGGAGAAAGAGAAAGAACTTAAAGTGAGAGGCCTTGACAAGAACAGGATTTTCTGTAACCCAAAGTAACCCTGCGAGAAGTGTTCCAGGAGAATAAATGCCAGAACTTTACTCTCCTTCCTCCCTCTGATCTTTTGGTGCTGATTATTGGCTAAACCCTGCTGGAAGCCTGAGAGCAATGGGGACTAATGGTGCTCCATTCAGTCAGCCTCCTGGGTAGAAAGCAGGGGAGAAGGGTGGAGAAAGATACCTGGCATATTGCAAAAACCTTTTTCATGGGATTTCCATTTATTGCCTTTGAGGTTTTAAATGTTAATCCATAAACTACAGATTTGTCATTTTCTTGGTGGGAAGTCAATTTCATCTGATACCTTTGTATCGACCTGCCGTGATTTCCAATTTGTATAGTTAGTTAACCAACTTGTGTAGAATTTAAGAGAAGAAAAAGAAAATTATTGTAATATCTGCTTTGGAAAGATATCATCAGGGTGCATCTGCTGCAGAAATGTTGGACTAATCATCATCTTTTTCCTTTAATTTTTAAAAAACTGTAACCAAGACATAAGGTTTGTTATTATGTGTTTGTGTTGGCAGAAATTCAAATGTGAAAATTCTTTTCTAAGCAGTTTTTTGAACTATTTGGATATTTGCTTCATACTTTTTTGTCATCATGTCCTCAACTGATTAAACTTCATTTTAAAGAGTCTGTCTGTAGTGTGCCTTAATTTGCAGACTTGCCACGCATCTTTGAAAATCATGCCTATGCAACAACAAAAAGGACCTATCAATTCAGTGAAATCAATTAATGGGAAAAATCACCACTTACGTGCTGATTATGTGACATCCTGTGGGTGAAACAGTTCTTGGGTTGACCATGATTTTATTTTTCTCACAGTGGATTTGGCACTATTGGGCTTGGCTAAGTCTCCTTATAGCCCACCCTTGAGCACTTCTGTCTTCTTCTCCATCCCTTCTGTTATATTCCTTATACATTGTGAGTTCCAACCCTTGCCCCAAACTATATGTTCTAGAAACACAGAATCTTGGAGTTGAAAGTGCCATTAGTAGCTGCCTCGTTCATTCTCCCTCCCACTGAGCACCCCCTTGTATGATATCTCTGACAGATGGCCACCCAGCCTGTGTTTGAGCATCATCTAGGAACAAGAGACCCTCTGCTTGGCAAAGCAGCTTATTCCAACATGGGCCAGCTCATGCTGCTTACCAGATCATTGTTTCCATTGGGCTAAAACTCCAGTTTTCATACATTAGGGTGAGGTAGCAAAGGGCAGTGGTTAAGATCATGGTTCTGAGACAGACTGCTTCTGTTCATGTTCTACCTTAGCCCCTCAACATCCATGCACCCTTGCACAAGTTATTTAACCTTCTAAGCCAGTTTGTTTCTCTGTAAAATTGTGATAATAGTACACTGGCGGCTTTGAGTTGTATCAGCTTAGCCAAGTTGGGACTGAGACACCCAGAATTTTCTTCCTTGGTTGGTTCTGGATTAGGGCTGGTCACAGAAGAAATGGGCAATAGTAAGGCAGGAAGGAGGGTTTAGGGCGGTAGTGTTTGCAGTCCCCCTACATCATCATAGATAATCTGGTTTGTATTATTCATGGGGGGCAGCAACTGGGCCTTTAGCTCCTCCAGCTCTAGCTGGCTCTTCTTCAGCATCTCCAAATCCTGGACTAACTTTGTGTGAATGTTCCATGGTGAAGAGTGCCAGCTCTTCTGCAGATCACCTGCATCTTCAAAGTTGAAGGCTTAGAGAAAGTGAGAGACCAATGAAGGTTCCAGTGTGATATCAGTGTGGCAGTATGCATTCCTATGAGAGATAGATGTAGGTTTCAGCTCCTTGCTCTTCCCTACATCTATCTTCCCTTCACAACTGCTGGAAAGGCTGGCTTCAAATCCAACACCAGAAGCATAACTATATATGTGTGGGTGTGTGTATAAAATCAAATCCAGTTGGGGGTGTAGCTTAGTGGTATACTTAGCATGCACGAGGCTCTAGGTTCCATCTCCAGTGTGGTAAAAACAACAAAACAACTACACAACTCCCAGTATTTTGTAAGGTCTTATCCTTAGAATAAATCTCTTATATTACTCACAGTAGTTCTGCTTCTCTGATCAAACTTGGATAATACTACTATATTGTGAGAAGTAAACCAAATAATGGATACAAAGCACTCAGCATAGGGTTTGGAACATAGTACCTTCTGAGTCTGTAAATCTATATTATTCTCCAGCTTTTTGGAACTACTGACTCCATTCTCCAGGAAATTGACAGAATGCTTTTGGTTCCTTTTCCACCTACCAGTGAATCTACATATTTAAATTCATATTTTTGAAGACTTTTTATATATAGAATGATCTGTCAAGTGAAACTTCATGACAGATACTGGACTAAGTGATTTAAATACATTATCTCATTTAATCTTCACAAAAACTCTAGGAATTTTACAGATGAGGCTATTGGAGCTCATCCTATGGTGATATGTAAGAGACGTCTATTTAAGTTTGTTAAAGTCTAGGGATCCTCTTGGACAATCTATCACTAGTTGGGTTTTATTTTAATATGCAATTTCTAGGCTTACACATTTAGTTTTGCTTCAAGTGTTAAATACAATTTATGAATATTATTAGTATGCTATTTATAAATCTTGTAATTGCTATATAAAATAAGGGCAATTACTTTCATTTGTTCTTTGATTAGTAGTCAACACAATTCAAACAGATTAAATTCATTTTCAACAATTAATCCCATTTATAAACTTCTTTAATTCCCCTTTTAAACTACACTTATAAATTTAATATATTGGAAATTTTCAAACCTTTCAAATGCTTGACAAGCCATAAGTATAATCCTGACAAACAAAATTCTACTAGTTAGTTAAATGACTTTGGCGAACATGATAAGTTAAGCCTGTGATTTTGTTGAATTTTGAGTTCTCAGAAATATTTCAATATTGTTAATACACTTAGTAAATTCTGTTATACTTTTCTGTCTGAACTTATAAGTCAAAATCAATTGCTTAAGCATAATCTGACAGAGTTCCTAAAATGCTAAATTCTCTTAGGCATTACAAAGAGATAATGATGATGATTTTTGCAGTGCTGGGAATATATAGACAAGCACTATACCACTGAGTTACATCTGGAGCCCCAAAAAGATTATTTTTAATTTACACAAAAGCACTATTACTATGGTTATTTACTCCATTATATTGTTATAAATTCTCCCCAGGGTTGAAAAGTAACTTACTCACATTAGGATTTACCACATCAGGTGGAATGAGCTGAAGTCAGAAAGCAGCTTTTACCCTCAGGGTGTGTTTGCTTATTAGTCAGAGACTCAAGACCAAGATTTAAAATTTAAGAGCTTCATACTCCTGAATGATTCCTCCTGAGTCACAGAGGATGCAAGAAACCCCTCTACCTTGGGAGACCCTAAGGCACCTTTCAGGTATAGTTTTAGCCACCTGATTTGAATAACCAGTAATCTGTAATCCCATTCAGGTGATAGCTAAACTCCCTTTACCCCTAAGTAGATTCTGAGTTCCTTAATATTCAATTTAGTTATGTATTTTCTTCTATTTTTAGCTGCCTGCAACTCATACTCATGAGCTGGTAATGGTGTATTTGAACCAGGGTCTCTAGAACCCAGAGCTTGAACTGTGATATACCATTATATGCTGTTTTATGAATTCTCTTAAATTTTTGTTTTAAGTTAAACATTTTCCTTCCAGCTCTCATTTTATAAATTTGCAAGTGTCTCACTACAGTGATTTTTCTCCTCAGAACTTACTTCAGTTGTCAGTATTCTTCCTAAAGCACAGTGACCAGTATTGAGGTATCAGGATATTGCTAAGTGCAATAAGGTTTGCCCCTTGGTGAGTGTAAAATGAATAAGCACAACTAGGAGATTAAAAAAATGAAAAACGATTTATTATTTGCAGCAAGATAATTTTCAAACAGTGAGGATAATTTTCAAAACAGTTCTTCTTCCTGAACAAAGAAAGCTAGGGACTTTTGTTGGGGAAACATACATATTTATAGAGGAAGAAGCATCATCGCATGTAGAGGTGGGCACATTGTTGGGCATGCTCAGTTCAAGATCATCCTTCATACATAACATGTTCAAATATGGCTGGACAGAGGATGTAGCTCAGTGGTAGAACACTTGCCTGGTGTGTGCAAGGCCCTGGACTCCATCCCAGTACCAAAAGAAAAGAAGAAAAACTCCATACCTTGGATGAAGAATTTAGTGTTATAACAAAATGATGATGAGCAAAGTTTACCTTAGGTTGCCTAGAAAAGAGTTGGATGCTTAGATTGGTTTAAACCCAGTTCCTAGGGATCCCAAACCAGGGCCTGCCACATACTAGACAAGTACTCTGCCACTGAGTTACACCCTAAGCCATGTAAATTTTTGTTCACAGCTCATGCCAACATATTTCATGTGAAATATTTTTATTTCATTCTATTATTATCATTTGGTGTGTTTCCTGGGGATCAAACCCAGGGCTTTTCAAATACTGGGCAAGCACTCTGTCACTGAGGTACACCCCAGCCCATCATATGAAATATTTTTTTTAAAAAATATATTTTAGTTATACATGGACACAATACCTTTATTTTGTTTACTCATTTTTATGTGGTGCTGAGGATGGAACCCGGTGCCTCACATGTGCAAGGCAAGCACTCTACCACTGAGCCACAACCTCAACCCATATGAAATATTTTCAATCTCCAGATTTCCCCAGCATATTTGATGTTTGAACTAGAGAATCCAGGTAAAGTTTAATGAAAACATGAAACAAGTATCAGTAGGAGTGAAATTGAATTCTTAAAAATATTAATGGATAAAAAATAAATTTTCTTTTTTCTTATTTGTTTTGAATATTACTTGGTATTATATTGCACATTTAATCAGCCAAAGTGGCATTAAATGGCATTTGGCTAGAAGTTTCTCAGTGGGGGTAAGGGAGGGAGTTGAATTAGTGGCATGCAAGGTAAAACAGTTCTTGTGTGAAGCTCCCTCTGGAATTATAGGACTTTTACCATCCATAGCCTTTCAGATACTAAATGCCATTAGCAACCCCTAGTCACTGTGACAACCCAAAGTATTTCCATCTATTTCCATGGATACATCTATTTCCAAGTATTGTAAGTGTCCCCTAGGTGGGCCCACCTGTTGAGAAAGATTGGGCAGTATATAAACCTGATTACTATTTTTAACTCTGCCACCAGCTGTAAGACTCAATCTCCCAATGCTTGAATTTCTCTCTAGTAAAATTACAGGGAGTCCAAATGCTCAAATTCCAGGACCATATATAATTCATTTGACTCTGGGTAGCAGCCCACTTGAACTTTTTTACACATACATGTTTTGTGTAATTTAGTAGAGTTTTTATTTAATTGTTGGTACTCATAAACCAATAAATCACCTGCCATTACCACTGCTGTCACTAGCTTCCTGTTAGATGGGGGTATGTATCACTTAAAAGTTATTAATGAGGACTGGGGATATAGCTCAGTTGGTAGAGTGCTTGCTTTGCATGCACAAGGCACTGAGTTCGATCCTCAATACCACATAAAAAATAAATAAAGGTTTATTTTAAAAAAGTTATTAATGAGCTGTGGTGTGTGGGAAACCATCTGTGAATTACATGAGGGTCTTCTCTCGTTATGGTAGCCAGGGAGATTTAGGTTTGGCATTGCGAACAATCTATGGCTCTCCCAGGGCAATAGATTGCCCAATACATGTGACCTTCATCTCCGATCTGCTAGGAAGAGCCCTCATTACTTTGGGGGATATAAGCTTCGGAAATGGGCATAACCCGTGGGGAACTGAACAGTCCACCTTTACCCTTTTTTGGTGAAGAACATTCTATGGAAGGCGTTTGATGTTTCCGGATATAAATAAAGCAGGCGTGGGCTCCATTTTGCCAGAGTCTAGAAGCTCCATCCATCTGATCAGCTTGCCTGTCCACCCCTACTTTTGAAACTACTTTCTGTGTCCTGTGGGTTTTTTTGTTGTTCTATTTTTCCTAGCTTTTATTTCTCAGCCAGCCCATTCCACCAAGGGGAACTCCATTTCCACTTCTCATGTGGGATGCAGGCGAGAGTGTTAGGCATTCCTATAATCCCTGGTACTTGGGAGGCTGAGGCAGGAGGATTACATGTTTGAGACCAATCTGTGAAATTCAGCAAGACCCTGTCTCAAAATTAAAAAAAAAAAGGTGGGGGAATGTGCTAGGGATGTAGCTCAGTGGTAGAATGCTTGCCTAATATGTGCAAGGTCTTGCATTCAATTCCAATACCACACATACACATAAAAAATTATTAGTTATTAATGAAATTAAATACAGGTTATTATAGCATTATGAGTTGATCATCAGTAATTAAAAGTTCTATCATGAAACTGGGATATTATGAAAGGTGAATAACAAAAAGGAAAACAAATTTAATGAAGCTACCACCCAAACTTGTCATTTTTCATAAGGTATCCATGGAACATCCAGACATACAAATTTTTTATTCTCATTTTTTATTATGCTGTACTTTAAACATAGGCCTCATACCTACCAACTAGTTTGAACAATTGTAACCTTTTGCCATATTTGCTTCATTTCTATGCTATTTTGTTTTTTTTAATTTTTTTTATTGAATGTTTCTTTTTTTAATTTTTAAATTCTAATCTGTTATATATGACAGCAGAATGCATTATAATTCATATTACTCATATAGAGCACAGTTTTTCATATCTCTGGTAGTGCACAAGGTAAAGTCACACCATTTGTGTCTTCATACCCGTGCTTAGGGTAATGATGTTTATCTCATTCCACTGTCTTTTCTACTCCCATGCCCCCTCCCTTCCCCTCCCTCCCCATTTCCCCTTTGCCCTATCTAGAGTTCATCTACTCCTCCCATTCCCCCCATCTATGCTATTTTAAAATCTGGTTATCATGATGTGTATTTCCCTCCTAAAACCAAAATACTATAGATTGGGATTATAAACCATAGGAATTTATTTCTTTTAGTTCTGGAAGCTGGCAAGTCCAAGATCAAGGTGGCAGTTTATTCAATGAGGGTCTACTTCCTGGTCCATAGAGAGCTTTTTGTTGTGTCCTCATGTGACACCAAGGGGCCTTTTATCCCTTACAACATGGAGTCTTCATCACCTAGTCATCTAGGAAAGGCCCCACCTCCTAATATCATCACCTTGGGGTTTAGGATTTCAACATACAAATTTTGGGGGAGACATAAGCATTCAAAGCATAACATTCTTTAAATAAATTTCCCTGACATACTTACAATAATACTGTAAACTTAGGAAAATGAGTAACAATTCTTTACTATCATCTAATACCTGTTTCCTTTATAAGCATTCCCAATTGCTTAAAAATTGCCTTTTATAGCTGTATTTTAGAGTAAGAATTCAAAGGTCATTCGCTTTTGAAATTATGTCTAGTCTTTTCAAACTTAGACTTTCTGTCTTAATTCATGGCATTGATTTTTGAAAGAGAATAATGAAATATTTTGTAGAATGTCTCATATTCTGACTTTACATGATTATTTCCTTGTTGCCATATTTAAAATTGTTTCTCTTCCAGAAATTCAATCTGTAAAGGAGAAGTTAGAGCTAAACACTTGATTAGATTTAGATTAAACATTCTTCAAAAATGCTTTATGTTGTATGTTTCGTTTATTACATCAGGAAGTTCTTTGGGGGTACTAGTGATTGAACCAAGGGACACTCTACCACTGAAGAATATTATATTCCCAGCTCTTGTTTTAATTAAATTACCCAGACTGGCCTCAAATTGATCCTCCTGCCTGAGCCTGGAATTCCAAGTGTACACCACTGAGCCTGGTAGGAAACTCATTTTTTAATGTGTCCATTATTATACTAACTTTTATTTCACTGAATGAGGATGGTTTCTGCTTCTAGAAGGACAACTTTTGAAAAGAGTAAACTAAGAACCTTTAAATATAAAATGAACATGTGTCGTCACTTTTAATTAACCTGCTAATTAATGAGGGAATTGGTAAAATGTTATAGCTGGTTTAAAGGAAAACCCAAAGTGCAGACACATAAACAGATTGACTGCTGAAATGAATTTGCTTAAATTGGTCAGTATCCATAGGACAATAATCAAATGCATCTCTACCAGACAATTTCTATTTCTATGAGCAAAATTCACGTGTATTTTTTAAAATATTTATTTTTTAGTTTTAGGTGGACACAATATCTTTATTTTTTATTTTTATGTGGTGTTGAGGATCTAACCCAGTGCCTCACGCATGCCAGGCGAGCACGCTACCGCTTGAGCCACATCCCCAGCCAAAATTCACGTCTATTATTCTCAATATTCTTACACCTTAAAGCTTTGTAATATAGTTCAAAGACCATGAAAGGCCCAGAGACCCAATGGCATCAAATAACCTGAACAGCACCAACTTTTTTTAAAAATTTATTTTCTAGTTGTAGTTGGAAACAATATTTTATTTTTATGTGATGCTGAAGATTGAACCCAGGGCCTCGCACGTGCTAGGTGAGTGCTCTAGGCTGAGCCACAACCCCAACCCCAAACAGCATCAACTTTTTAATTGAAGAATGGTAAAAAATAAAGAATCAACAAGTTAATGATGAATTAGGAGAGATAGGCATGGTGGCAGGTACCTGCAGAGTTGGGTAACAGAAGTGGTAGGATCACTTGAGCTCAGGAGTTTAAAGGCCAGCCTGGGCAACATAGGCAGATCCCATCTTTAAAAAAAAAGGAATGCTCTTCCTTATGCATTGAGTGTATAATTTGCTTTAATAAATCCTGGGAACTTTCAATTTAGTTAGTTTTCCTTGAGTTAGTATCTTTTATAAGTACATCCATCTGATTTGGGGGCTATAAATGTAATGACAATTGATCAGGGTCTTGAAATTATTTACCTTTATCCTACAGATTGTGATATTACATTCTCTCTCACTGATATTAGTTCAAAATTAAAAACATTTCCTTTTGTTCACATCCAGTGTGTCTGCCCCTTCCAGCAACTCTTTAGATTCTATCCATGTTTCAAGTGCTTTGAAGTATTATAATTTAATTGAAATCAATGAAATGAAAGTTGAAACAATAAAATCTGAATCACCCATCCAAAAAAAAAAAAAAAAGAATGGAATCTTTGGTCCAAGTCAGAGTCTTGCACAGTTTCCTCATATAATCTAGATCTCTCTGCTGTAAAGTTAACAGGTTCCTTCTGGTGAGTTATTTGTGAAGTAATACTTGAGACCATGGGAATATCCAGTTTTTCATGATGGAATGTTGATGTAGTAGTTTTTTTTTTAAGCCTCTATTGATGATTTTTGTCTGAATCAGTTCTTTTACTGAGGGTAGCAAAATGAAGATTGTTTCAGTTTTATCATATCTTCTCCATTTATTTACAAGCATTCTTAAGAATAACTGTCCTTTACAGCCGAGATTGTTTTATTACCTTGGAAATACAATTCCTACTTAAAAGGGAAAAAAAGGTACTTAGATCTGCCCATAAGCAATCAATTGTCAGAATTAGGGAGTATGCATAGAAATTGCCTCTATTGTTGGAAAATAAGGTTTTGTGTTGTTTATGGCCTTTGGGAGGGTATGTTATTTTTTATTATTTCATGTGTTTTTCTCATTAATTTTTTTGTGCTCAAGTTGTTGCAAATTTAATCAGCAGTAGCTTCTTCAATCTAGTTCCTTTGTCCTTTCAACATGTCTTAATTTTTGAGCATCTCCTCACTTACAAAAAAATGTACCAGACTGAACAAGAAAAAAAGAAGACATAAAATGCTATAATTAAAGAAGGTTTGTTGCTTCAGCTCTTACAGTCATTAAAAGGTTATTAAGGAGATACTATGAATAGCTTTATGCCAATATACGTGTTAACACAGGTGAAATGGAAAGATTCAACTTTATTGATCTTTTCAAAGAACTAGCTTTGTGTTTTATTGATTCTCTGTTTTTCTTTTATTGATATTTCTAGTTAAATATAAAGGTATACTATTTTTTTCTTGTATATCTTTATATATGGCCATTTGTATTTCTTCATTTGAGGAGGTGTCTGTTTAGTTCATTTGCCCATTTATTGATTGGGGTTTTTTTTTTTTTGGTGTTAAGTTTTTTTGGGTTCTTTATATATTTTAGATATTGTCAGAAGAGTAGCTGGCAAAGATTTTCTCCTATTTTGTAGGTTCTCTCTTCACATTCCTAATTGTTTACTTTGCTGTACAGAAGCTTTTTTATTTGATGCCATCCCATTTATTAACACTCGGTATTATTTCCTGAGCTTATTATTCTATATATGGATAACCAGTTTTCCCAGCACCATTTGCTGTGTCTTTTCTCCAACATGTTTCTTGCTATGTTTGTCGAGGATCAGATGAGTGTATCTTGGGTAGGTTTGTCTCTGTGTTTTCTATTCTATACCATTGGTCTAGGTTTCTGTTCTTATGTCAGTACCATGCAGTTTTTGTTACTATAGCTCTACAGTATAATTTGAAGTCAAGTATTGTGATGCTTCCAGCCTTGCTTTTTGGCTTAAAATTGGTTTGGCTATTCTGGGTCTTTTATTCTTAGAAGGGAAATTTAGGACTTTTTTTTTTTTTTTTTTTAGTTCTGTGAAGAATTTCATTGATATTTTGATGGGGATTACATTGAATCTGTATATTGCTTTTGGGAGTATGGCCAATTTAACAATATAAATTCTATCTATCCATGAACATGGAAGGTCTTTCTATCTTGTATCTTCTTCAGTTTCTTTTACACTATCCCAGAGTTTTCATTGTAGAGGTCTTTTACCCCCTTGGTTACATTTATTCCTAGATAGTTTATTTTTGCAGCTATTGTGAATGGGACTGTTTTCCTGATTTCTTTCTTGGCATATTTATTATTGGCATATAGGAAAGTTATTAATTTTTGTATGTTGATTTTGTGAGCTGCTACTTTGCTGATTTATTTATTAGCTCTAGCGATCTTTTGGTGGAGCTTTTTGAATCTTCTAAGTATAGGATCATATCATCTGCAAACAGTAATAATTTGTTTTCTTTTTTATCATTTTTATTTCTTTCTCTTGTCTGATTTCTCTGGCTAGAATTTCTAGTATTGTATTGAATATGAATAGTGAGAGTGGATATTCTTATCCCATCCCAGATTTTAAAGGAAATACTTTTAGTTTTTCCCCATTCACTATGATGTTGGCTTTGGTTATGTTGTACATATACTTTATGATGTTGAGTAAGTTCCTCCTATCCCTAGTTTCTTCAATATTTTTATCATGAACAAGTGCTGGATTTTGTCAAAACTTTCTCTACATTTATTGAGATGACTATGATTTTTGTTCTTAATTCTGTTTATGTAGTGAGTTACATTAATTGATTTGCATATGTTAAACCATCCTTCCAGCCTTGGAATGAAACCAACTTGGTTTCATTATGTATAATCTTCTTGGTCATTATGTATAATCTTCTTAATATATTATTTGTTGAATTTGATTTGCTAATGTTATATTAAGTATTTTTGCATCTAAGTTCATCTGATTTGGATCTGTAGTTTTCTTTCCTGGAAGTGTCCTTATCTGGTTTTTGTATAAGTGTAATCCTGGCCTCAGAATGAATTTGGAAGTGTTTCATCCCTTTCTATTCCATGGAATAATTTGGGGAGCATTGATATCAGTTCTTTTTGAAAGGTCTAATTGAATTCAGCTGAGAATCCATTTGGTCCTGGATTTTTCTAGTTGGAAGGCTTTTTATTACTGCTTCTGTCTCATTGCTAGTTATTGATCTGTTTAGATTTTCTATGTCCTCTTGATTCAATTTGACAAGTCTTATGTTTCTAGAAATGGTTTGATTTCTTCTAGGTTTTCTAATTTATTGGAGTCTAAGTTTTCAAAATAGTCCCTAATAATCCTCTGGATTTCTGTATTATCTGTGGTGATTTCTCTTTTTTCTTTTTTTCACATTTTACTTTTTTTTTTAATTGGTTGTTCAAAACATTACAAAGCTCATGACATATCATCTTCCATACATTTGATTCAAGTGGGTTATGAACTCCCATTTTTTACCCCAAATACAAGTTGCAGAATCACATCGGTTACACATCCACATTTTTACATAATACCATATTAATGACTGTTGTATTCTGCTACCTTTCCTATCCCCTACTATCCCCCCTCCCCTTCCCTCTCATCTTCCCTCTCTACCCCATCTGCTGTTGTTTAATTCTCTCCCTTGTTTTTTTTTCCCCTTTCCCCTCACAAACTCTTATATGTAATTTTGTGTAACAATGAGGGTTTCCTTCCATTTCCATAGTTTCCCTTCTCTCTCCATTTCTCTCCCCCCACTCGTCTCTGTTTAATGTTAATCTTTTCCTCATGCTCTTCTTCCCTGTTCTGATCTTAGTTGCTCTCTTTATATCAAAGAAGACATTTGGCATTTGTTTTTTAAGGACTGGCTAGCTTCACTTAGCATAATCTGCTCTAATGCCATCCATTTCCCTGCAAATTCTATGATTTTGTCATTTTTTAATGCAGAGTAATACTCCATTGTGTATAAATGCCACATTTTTTTTATCCATTCGTCTATTGAAGGGCATCTAGGTTGGTTCCACAGTCTTGCTATTGTGAATTGTGCTGCTATGAACATCGATGTAGCAGTGTCCCTGTAGCATGCTCTTTTTAGGTCTTTAGGGAATAGACCGAGAAGGGGAATAGCTGGGTCAAATGGTGGCTCCATTCCCAGCTTTCCAAGAAATCTCCATACTTCTTTCCAAATTGGCTGCACCAATTTGCAGTCCCACCAGCAATGTACAAGTGTACCCTTTTCCCCACATCCTCTCCAGCACTTGTTGTTGTTTGACTTCATAATGGCTGCCAATCTTACTGGAGTGAGATGGTATCTTAGGGTGGTTTTGATTTGCATTTCTCTGACTGCTAGAGATGGTGAGCATTTTTTCATGTACTTATTGATAGATTGTATGTCCTCCTCTGAGAAGTGTCTGTTCAGGTCCTTGGCCCATTAGTTGATAGGGTTGTTTGTTATCTTATTGTCTAATTTTTTGAGTACTTTGTATATTCTGGATATTAGGGCTCTATCTGAAGTGTGAGGAGTAAAGATTTGTTCCCAGGATGTAGGTTCCCTATTTACCTCTCTTATTGTTTCTCTTGCTGAGAAAAAACTTTTAGTTTGAGTAAGTCCCATTTGTTGATTCTAGTTATTAACTTTTGTGCTATGGGCGTCCTATTAAGGAATTTGGAGCCCGACCCCACAATGTGTAGATCGGAGCCAACTTTTTCTTCTATCAGGTGCAGAGTCTCTGATTTGATATCTAGCTCCTTGATCCATTTTGAATTAACTTTTGTGCATGGCGAGAGAAAGGGGTTCAGCTTCATTTTGTTGCATATGGATTTCCAGTTTTCCCAGCACCATTTGTTGAAGATGCTATCCTTTCTCCATTGCATGCTTTTAGCGCCTTTATCAAATATAAGAAATTTGTAATTTTGTGGATTGGTCTCTGTGTCCTCTATTCTGTACCATTGGTCCACCTGCCTGTTTTGGTACCAGTACCATGCCGTTTTTGTTACTATTGCTCTGTAGTACAGTTTGAAATCTGGTATCGCTATACCTCCCGATTCACACTTCCTGCTTAGAATTGCTTTTGCTATTCTGGGTCTTTTGTTTTTCCATATGAATTTCATGATAGCTTTATCTATTTCTACCAGAAATGCCGTTGGCATTTTGATTGGCATTGCGTTGAACCTGTAGAGAACTTTGGGTAATATCACCATTTTGATGATGTTAGTTCTTCCTATCCATGAACAGGGTACATTTTTCCATCTTCTAAGATCTTCTTCTATCTCTCTCTTTAGGGTTCTGTAGTTTTCATTGTATAAATCTTTCACCTCTTTTGTTAGGTTGATTCCCAAGTATTTTATTTTTTTTGAGGATATTGTGAATGGGGTGGTTTTCCTCATTTCCATTTCAGAAGTTCTGTTACTGATATACAGGAATGCCTTTGATTTATGCGTGTTGATTTTATATCCTGCCACTTTGCTGAATTCATTTATTAGTTCTAGTAGTTTCTTTGTAGACCCTTTTGGGTCTTCTAAGTATAGGATCATATCATCCGCAAATAGTGATATTTTAAGTTCTTCTTTTCCTATTTTGATGCCTTTAATTTCTTTCGTCTGTCTAATTGCTCTGGCCAGTGTTTCGAGAACTATGTTGAACAGAAGTGGTGAGAGAGGGCATCCCTGTCTTGTTCCAGATTTTAGAGGGAATGCCTTCAGTTTTTCTCCATTTAGAATGATGCTAGCCTGAGGCTTAGCATATATAGCTTTTACAATGTTGAGGTAAGTTCCTGTTATCCCCAGTTTTTCTAGTGTTTTGAACATAAAAGGATGCTGTACTTTGTTGAATGCTTTTTCTGCATCTATCGAGACGATCATATGGTTCTTATCTTTAAGTCTATGGATGTGGTGAATAATATTTATTGATTTCCATATATTGAACCAACCTTGCATCCCAGGGATGAATCCTACTTGATCATGGTGCACAATTTTTTTGATATGCTTTTGTATTCGATTCGCCAGGATTTTATTGAGAATTTTTGCATCTATGTTCATTAGAGATATTGGTCTGTAGTTTTCTTTCTTTGAAGTGTCTTTGTCTGGTTTCGGGATCAGGGTGATGTTGGCCTCATAGAATGAATTTGGAAGAGCTCCCTCTTTTTCTATTTCTTGAAATAGCTTGAAAAGTATTGGTATTAATTCTTCTTTGAAGGTTTTGTAAAACTCCGCTGTATACCCATCTGGTCCAGGGCTTTTTTTGGTTGGTAGTCTTTTGATGGCTTCTTCTATTTCTTCCTTTGTTATTGGTCTGTTTAAATTGTGTGTGTCTTCCTGACTCAATCTGGGCAGCTCATATGACTTAAGAAATTTATCGATGTCTTCACTGTCTTCTATTTTATTAGAATATAGGGTTTCAAAATACTTTCTAATTATCTTCTGTATTTCTGTAGTGTCTGTTGTGATATTGCCTTTTTCATCCCGTATGTTAGTGATTTGAGTTTTCTCTCTTCTTCTCTTCGTTAGCATGGCTAAGGGTCTGTCGATCTTATTTATTTTTTCAAAGAACCAACTTTTAGTTTTATCAATTTTTTCAATGGTTTTTTTTTGTTTCAATTTCGTTGATTTCCGCTCTGATTTTAATTATTTCTTGTCTTCTGCTATATTTGCTGTTGTTTTGCTCTTCCTTTTCTAGGGTTTTGAGATGTAGTGTGAGTTCATTTATTTGTTGGTTTTTTCTTTTTTTGAGGAATGAATTCCAGGAAATGAATTTCCCTCTTAAAACTGCTTTCATTGTGTCCCATAGATTCTGGTATGTTGTGTCTGAATTGTCGTTTATCTCTAAGAATTTTTTGATTTCCTCCTTTATGTCTTCTGTAACCCATTGATCATTCAGTAACATATTGTTTATTTTCCATGTGATGCGGGATTTTTCCTTCCTTCTTTTTTCATTGATTTCCAGTTTCATTCCATTATGGTCAGATATGGTGCATGGTATTATCTCCACTCCTTTATATTTACTAAGAGTTGCCCTATGGCATAATATATGATCTATCTTTGAGTAAGATCCATGTGCTGCTGAGAAGAACGTGTATCCACTTGATGATGGTTGATATATTCTATATATGTCGGTTAAGTCTAGGTTATTGATTGTGTCATTGAGTTCTATAGTTTCTTTATTCAGCTTTTGTCTGGAGGATCTGTCTAATGGCGAGAGCGGTGTGTTGAAGTCACCCATAATTATTGTGTTGTGGTCAATTTGACTCTTGAACTTGAGGAGAGTTTGTTTTATGAACGTTGCTGCACCATTATTTGGTGCATATAAATTGATAATTGTTATGTCTTGTTGGTGAATAGTTCCTTTTAACAGGATATAGTGTCCTTCTTTATCCCTTTTGATTAACTTAGGTTTGAAGTTGATTTTATTTGATATGAGTATGGCCACTCCTGCTTGCTTCCGAGGGCCATGTGAGTGGTATGATTTTTCCCAACCTTTCACCTTCAGCCTGTGTATGTCTTTTCCTATCATATGAGTCTCCTGAAGGCAGCATATTGTTGGATTTGTTTTTTTGATCCAGGTTACCAGCCTGTGTCTCTTGATTGGTGAGTTTAGTCCATTAACATTTAAGGTTACAATTGAAATATGATTTGTACTTCCAATCATGTTTATTTATTTATTTATTTTAGTTTGGCTAGTTTTTACTTTTTGGTTGTTTTCCTCCCCCTTTACTGAGATACCTCCCGCTGTTGGTTTTGGGCACTGTTTTTCCATTCCTCTTCTTGTAGAATTTTTCCCAAAATGCTTTGCAGTGCTGGTTTTCTGGGTGCGAAATCTTTTAGCTTTTGTTTATCGTGAAAGATTTTAATTTCATTGTCAAATCTGAAGCTTAATTTTGCTGGATACAGTATTCTTGGTTGGAATCCATTATTTTTCAGCGTTTGAAATACATTGTTCCAGGATCTTCTCGCTTTCAAAGTCTGTGATGAAAAATCAGCCGTTAACCTAATTGGTTTACCTCTGAATGTAATCTGCCTCCTTTCCCTCGTAGCTTTTAATATTCTCTCCTTGTTCTGTATGTTGGCTATCTTCATAATTATATGTCTTGGAGTTGGCCTATTACAGTTTTGGATGTTTGGGGTCCTGTAGGCTTCCAGGATTTGGCAATCCATTCCATCTTTCATCTCTGGGAAGTTTTCTAGGATTATTTCATTCAATAGGTTGTCCATTCCTTTGGTTTGAACCTCTGTGCCTTCTTCTATCCCAATGACTCTCAAATTTGGTTTTTTGATGAGATCCCATATCTCTTGGATAGATTGCTCATGAGATTTAACCATCTTTTTCAGTGTTGACTATATTCTTTTCAAGTTGATAAACTTTGTCTTCATTATCTGATGTTCTGACTTCTACTTGATCTAGTCTATTTGTAATATTCTCGTTAGCATTTTTAATCTGGTTTATGGTTTCTTGCATTTCTAAAATCACTGTTTGGTTTTTTTTTAAGATCTCTATCTCCTGGTAAAGCTCGTTCTTTGCAGTTTGAATTTGTTTGTTTAGTTTGTTTTCAAAATATACTTTCAATTCTTGGACTTGCTGTCTCATGTCTTCTCTAAAATTCCATTCCATCTGAGCTAGGTATGCCTTGATTTCTTTCCCTGTCCATGTTTCTGATGCTTCTAGGTCCTCCTGTAGATTTAAGTTGTCCTGCATTATCTGTACTCCTTTTTTCCCTTGCTTTTTCATGTTGTTCACGTTAGTTTCCAGCTCTGTTTGACTGCTTTGTAACTGCTTTCTCCTATACATTTGTTTTGGCTTTGTTTATCTCTGTTGTCTCTCCTTTGTGGTGGGAGATTATGCCTATAGATGTTGGGCTTTATTGTACTTTAGAGCTGATTCATTCAATTTATAAAGGGCTTCCGGATTTTGTATGCATATAGTGATTTGTTTTTTGTTCTTAGGACTTTAGGTTAGGTGCTATGAAGGTATAAGGGTTAGTATGTCTTGGCTACTTTAGAAGATTGCTCTACTGAAGGGGGATACTAACCGTCAATTGGATCAGGGTGTTGGTAGTAGCTAGGTATTTAGGAGCACTATAGACGGCCTCAAAACATTCACCTGTTTGCATTTAGACAGTTACACGAAATGGAGGACGTAATGCTTGGGATGAAAGTTGGGGGGAAGGGGAAGGAAGGTGCTCTTGAAAAGAAAGAAGGAGGGGGAGTTAGATAGCATAGAGGAGAATGGAAAGAACAATAAAACTTGGAAGGGGAGAGAAAGAGGGAAAAAGGGAGAGAAAAAATAAAATAAAATAAGAAATAAAATTAGGTCTTAGAGATCCATTTTCTTCTCTTCCCGTAGGCAAAGCTGTGCCCTCCGGGCTGAGATTTGCCCTCAATGTGTCAACAGCAATCCCTGTAAGGCGGCTCCTGGGAGTCTCTCAATCCTGTTGGTCCAGAGCCGTTTCACTTCTACAGCCCCTCCTCCCCTTTCTCCTGCCAGCCAGCCAGGTCCTGTGCACCGGAGGAGGTTCTCCAAGGATTTGGTTACACTTTCAGCCCCTCCGAGTGCTCTATTTCCCTAATGACTGAGCACTCTCTCTGTCATTCATCTAAGCCCCAGTGCTGTGGAGCTGTGTTCTGGGAGTCAATAGTTTAATTTTTCCGGACCCCTTCGGTGGGCACACCTTTGGAGTCTGGCGGCTAAGACCATTGGTGTCGCCACTGGTGGTAATGGGAGTTGGGGGTCGAGGATCCCCTCTGCTTCCCTCAGCCCCTACAATCACGACCACTCCGCTGGCGGTAGGAGGAGTTGGGGGTCTGGAGTGTCCTCTGTTTCCCTCCGCCCCTACCCTCATGCTCTCTCAGTTGGCGGTTGGGGGAGTTGGGGGTGGGGAGTCTTCTCTGCTTCCCTCCGCCCCTACAGTCACACCCACGTCACTGGCAGTATTGGGAGTTGGGGGTCGAAAGTCCTTTGGCCCTTACGGTCATGCCCACGGAGAGATTTTGAAGTTTCCCGGTTGTTTGTATCTGATGCGGGTGGGAGTCACACACCTGCTAAAGTAGATTCCGCTGGGAAGGAATCTCTTTGGCCGAACTTTGGTGACTTCCCCTCTCTGCTATGGCGGGCCCCTGCCTCCTTGCTGGAGTGTCCGAAGGGAGGGGTGGAACTGGCTTGTCTCTGGTCTGACACAATCTCTGGTTTTAGTTCCCAGTTCGCTATTTCATAAAGGCTTGGTTAGATTTCCTTCACGTCGTCTCGGGGGGGGGGGGGGAGCCGTTTGCCGGGTGGGCGGGGCCGTTCGCAGTGGGGGCGGGGCCGTTAGCAGAGCCGGGAGGGCATAGGCCATCTGCCGGGCGGGGACCCTTCTCGCTGCGCGGGGCCGCTGGGGGCCGCCTGCAGAGCCGGGCCGGCGCTGGCCACGGGGGCGCCAGCAGAGCCCGGAGGGCGGGGGGCCAGTTTGCCGGGTGGGCGGGGCCGTTTGCAGAGCCGGGCGGGCAGGGGGCCGTTAGCCGTGCGGGCGGGGCGTTAGCAGAGCCGCGAGGGCACAGGCCGTCTGCCGGGCCAGGCGGGGACCCTTCTCGCTGCCCCGGGCCGCCGGGGGCCGCTTGCAGAGCTGGTTGGGCGGTGGCTGCGGGATTGGACCTCTGCGCCCGCGTGGCCGGCCAAGATTCACTTGTCTGGGGCCAACTGTCACCTCTAATATAACTTACTAATTCCTGGCAGGTCTCCTTTCAGCGGAATTTTGCTAGAAGTTCCTCAGTAGGTAGAATGTAGCTGTTTTAATGGGTGTTTCTGATTCGGTTAATGTGGAGATACTGAAAGTGCTGCTTCCTTGCCGGCCGCCATGTTGGATCTCCCCGATTTCTCTTTTTTCATCTCTAATTTTATTAATTTGGATCTTCTCTCTTTTGATTATGGGCTATACATGTTATTTATCTTTTCAAAGAACTTGTATATTTTAATTCTCTCTATTTTTGTTGATTTTGGCTCTGATCTTAATTATTTCCTTTGTACTGGTTTTGGAATTGGTTCTTGTTTTTCACAGAACTTGAGATACATCATTAGGTTTATTACTTGAGATTTTTCTGATTTTCTTATGTAGGCATTCATAATTATAATCTTTCGTTTTAAAACTGCCTTTATAGTGTCCCTGGAGTTGTAGTATGTTGTATCCCTATTCTTGTTTTAAGAATTTTTAAATTTCTCCACAACTTCTTCTATTACCCATTTATTTTTCAGTCTCCAGGTGTTTATATGGTTTCTTTGGGGGGTGATTTTTAATGTCATTCCATTATTACAAGGAATAATATCAGTTCTTTGATTTGTTTTCTGAATTTGCTAAAAGTTGCTTTGTGGTCTAAAATGTGGTCTGTTTTCGAGAAGGTTCCATGAGCTGCTAAGAAGAAAGTATATTCAGCTGTTGATAGATGTTATCTTTTATATAAGTCTGTTAAGTCCATTTGATTTATAATATTTTTTTAGGTTCCAAGAGTCTTTACTGAGTGCTTGCTTCAGCAGCACATATACTAAAATTGGAATGATACAGAGAAGCTTAGCATGACCCCTGCACAAGGATGACAAGCAGATTTGTGAATTGTTCCATATTTTTTAAACTAAAAAGCTTCTTTACAGCAAAGAGAACAATTGAAAATGTAAAGAGAGAAAAAAGTCTGCCACCAGCACCTCAGATAGAGCATTACTCTACAGGATGTATAAAGAACTCAAAACATTTAACACCAAAAAACCAAAAAAAACCAATTAATAAATGGGCAAAGGAACTGAACAGGCACTTTGCAGAAGAAGAAATACCATCAGTCAACAAATATATGAAAAAATGTTCAATATCCTTAGCAATTAGAGAAATGCAAATTAAAACTACACTGAGATTTCATCTTACATCAGTCAGAATGGCAATTATCAAGAATACAAGTAACAATAAATGTTGGCAAGATTGAGGGGGGAAAGGTATACACATACATTGCTGGTGGGACTGCAAATTGGTGCAGCTAATCTGGAAACCTGTACGGAGATTCCTTGGAAAACTCACCTTGGTGTCCTGGGGTGGGGGCTCCTATACCGCTGCAGCCAGGGTAGCAGAGACTCTCCCCTCCAGGCGAGAGACCCCTCCCAACTGGGTGTAGTGGGGAGCTCCTATACCACTGCAACCAGGGTATAGGGGACTCGCCCCTCCAAGGTGGGAGACCCATCCCACCTGGATGTCTGGGGGAGCTCTTATACCGCCACAGCCAGGCTAGAGGGTGTCTATTTTATGTAATTATGTGCACAAACATTTGGAGCATAATTACTTATTATTGTTATATCTTTCTATTGGATCATTCCCTTTACCAGAATGAAGTGACTTTGTCTCTTGATTAATTTTGGCTTGAAGTCTGCTTTGTTAGATATGACAGTAGCTACTCCTACTTGTTTTCAGGCTCCTTTTGCATGATGTATTAATTTCCATCTTTTTACTTTCAGCCTGTTGTTGTCTTTGCTTATAAGTTGAGTGTCTTGCAAAGAATATATAGTTGAGTCTTTTTTTTTTTATCCATTCTGCCAATCTATGTCTTTTCATTCCAAAACTATATTTTAAAAAGTATATTCAGAAGCCTCTTTTGTATCCCTGTCTTTTCCCTTTGTCTCCCACACTCAAGAGTTCACCATTTTGATAAGTTTCTGGCTTATTCTAGGGATACTGTTTGAAAGTACACACATGTGTAAATACATGCATATGTGTGTATGTATTCTTATTTTTTCACCTTGCTCACACAAAATATACTACAAACACTGTTTAGGCCACAGTAGCACACGTCTATAATCCCAGCTACTCAGAAGATTGAGCTAGGAGGATCATGAATTCAAGTCTAGCCTGAGCAACATAGCAAGAACCTGTCCTGAAAGACAATTTTAAAAAGACAGAAACAAATTTTAAACAATGTTCTACATTTTTCTCTATATACTTAGTGATATGTTCTGGAAATTAATCTGTGTCAGTATACGGGGACTATACTGGGTGTAATTTTTTTCCCCCAAAGATATATCCATCTAGTACCCGAGAATGTGGTTTTACTTGGAATAAAGGTCTTTGTAGATGTAGTTAAGATAAGAATCTTTTTTTTTTCAGAGGGAAGTACCACTTTTAAGGGTAGACACTGATGAAGATAAATAGTATCCACTTTTTTTCAGGATTAGCATCCCCAGAAGCTTTGTTGATCTCCCTCATTACTAGAAAGATAAAGGACAATACTTCCTAAGTCCAGAATAAGGGGGGAAAAATCCAACTGAGTTGCCTGCCTGGGTCCTAAAAAGTCAAAATAGTGCTAATTTCATTCATGCCAAAACAAGAAAATGGCTCCCTTCTTCCTAATCTGGATTTTAAGCAGAATGATGATCAGGGAAACCTGGAAATTGCATCCTGAATCCCAGGGGAGAAAATAGTAATGTAATTATAGATGACGTAGAAAATGAAAAATCCGTTACTCTATTCTTTTTTTGGCACTGAAGATTGAACCCAGGGGTGCTTTATCACTAAGCTACATCCCCCCACACACTTTTTTACATTTTCGAGACAGGGTCTTACTAAATTACTGAGGCTGGCTTCAAATTTGCAATCCTCCTGCCTCAGCCTCCTGAGTTGTTGAGATTACAGGTGTGTGCCATTGCACCTGGCCCGCCACTGTGTTCTTTATAGAAACACAATTGGCTGGGTGAACTTTGGTCTTCTGCAAGTCATGGAACCAGAAGACTAGCAAGATCACGGCCTGAGTGACCACATGCTAATAAGAACAAGACTTCCTCAGAGAAGATGTGTAAATCCTGAAAGAGAAGGGTCTATGAACACCCTGAAATTCTAAGCAAAATTTTGAGTATGTTGTGTTCAGGGTGAAAGGTTCCTCCTTTCTCAACCTCTGAGCTAGTGAAGGGAACTTAAGTCTGTTGCAGGATAGGATAGAAAAGCTCCCCATACACTTAGAGCCAAGGCAAGTATGATAGTTCACAAAACTGTCAGGCGAAACAACAGAGACATACGAGTACTTGGTTTTTGTGCTTTCTTCCCAAGTATTTTAAGTCTTTTCAAAACAAGGCTCTTGGGACCTCTAGATTCAAGTATGCTCCTGGACTTGATCCACTGCTGCAAGAGGCTTAGGGAGACTTGTATACATGGCTGGGTTATTCATTCACCAATATTAAACCGCAGAGCAGAGGTGGTCAATGTGGAAAACAATTTTCCTTGGAACTGGGCTGTGATGAGAGGTGCCTGCCATGATCATAACCTACTGTCTCTTCCCCAATTCCTTCTTTCCAGTTTCTTAAGGCAGAAAATAATCTTCTGTGAAGATACTTGACAACAATTCCATCCAACAGAACACATGCTTCCGATGCACAGCTTTCAGGTATTCTGGGTTTAGTTCAGCTGGCGGATGAGCTGATTGATGCGTTCACCCCGATAGCCAGGTAAGCCCATCTCCTTGAGGAAACCCACTCTATTTTTGGTAGCATGACGAGCAACAGAGAGGTGGAAAGGGCACAAGAATCCAGAGATCTCCCAAAAATGCTTCCCCAGGAAGGCAATTTCATGAATGAGGTCTTCCAGACAAATGACATCAAACTTCCCCAGATGCTCCTCAATCACTGTGTTGTCTGTCAGGGGGATGGTCTTATTCTTCACCCTTGCTTGTCCACGTTTCAAGATGAGTTCCCAGACAGACTTCAGATTTGGAAATCCCCAGATCACGTAAGGTTCTACTATCCGTAGCATTTTTAGGCTTTTGGGGGTGACTTTAACAAAGACACCACTAAATATTTTCTTCAGACGAAGTCTTGCAATGGTCCTCTGCACCAGTAAACTCACCCCATCAATCCTTTGGATGCGTACAACAAAGGCCAAGGAATGTTTATCAGGTACTTCCAAAGCATGAGGTTTCACTTCTAGTCGTCTAATGCGCACGCGGTCACGTTTCTGCCACCAAGAATCATGTAGAAATGATTCCAGTCGCTTAAATCTGAATTCTTTTCCTTTTCTCTCCTTCTTTGCCAAAAGTGCCTGCTTTGCCTGGGTAGCTTTGAGGGCCTGATAAGCCTTCCTCTTTTTCAGGAGATTTTCTGGAACCAAAGGGATCTTTTTTCTTTGCTCTTCCTCCACCATCTTGAGATGAGATCATTTTGGATTGAGGTGAGCACAAAATCTAAACACAAGTGTCTTTATAAAAGAAAAGAGGGGCTGGGGTTGTGGCTCAGTGATAGAGTGCTCACCTAGCATGTGTGAAGCACTGCGTTTGATCCTTAGCACCATATAAAAATAAATAAAATAAAGGTATTATGTCCATCTTCAACTAAAAAAAATTTAAAAAGAAAATAAAAGATATATGAGACACAGGAAGACCATGTGAAGATAAAGGTAGAGATTAAAATGGCACAGTTACATGCTAAAGAATATCAAGGATTATACCAGATGCCAGGAGGGAAGTATAAAACAATTTCCCTTTCAAAGCCCCAAGGAGCCATCCCACTGGGCATGGTGGTGGTCTTCTGTAATCCCAGATGCTCAGTAGGCTAAGACAGGAGGATCACAAGTTTAAGGCCAGCCTTAGCAATTTAGCCAGGCCCCCAGCAACTTAGTGAGATCCTATCTCAAAATAAAAAATAAAAAATCTGGGAATGTGGCTCAGTGTTTGAGCACCCAAGTTCAATCCCTGGTACCAAAAAGACAAAAAAAGGAGCTATCCATCCCTGCTGATATGTTGATTTTGGACTTCTGATTTCCAGAACTCTGACAGAATAACTTTCTTCTTTTTTTAATATTTTGTTTTAGTTGTTGTTGGAAACAATATCTTTATTTCATTTGTATGTGGTGCTGAGGATCGAACCCAGTGCCCCACGTGCTAGGTGAGCACTCTACCGCTGAGCCACAACCACAGCCCCATAACTTTCTTTTTTCAGCCATAAAGTTGGTAGTAATTTGGTACAGCAGCCATGTAAACTAATACAGAGATTCTCATACTTTTTTAAATGACAATATAATATCCCTTGTGTGGCTGTACAGTGGTTTATTCAGTCTGTTCTCATTGATGGATATGTGGATTGCTCCCAGACTATTGTTTGTATAAATAATTCTCAGTAAATAACCTTATGTTTATTATTTCAAATCTGTTCTGATATAATTTACATTTGATTCTTAGAAGTGGAATTGCTGAATCAAAATGTAAAAGCATTTGCCTTTTTGCTACATAATGCCAAATTCCCCTCTATAGGGGCTGAAACATTTTGCACTCCCACCAGCAATGAATAAGTGTGCCTATGTTCCCACAGTCTCACCAACAGAGTGCATTTTGAAACTTGAATTTTTGCCAGATAAACAAGAAATAGTATCTCAGTGCAGTTGTGATTTGCATTTCCTTTCTTATGAGTGAAGTTGAACATTTTTTCATGTATTTTAAATTCATTGCTTTTCTTTTCTATGAACCCTCTGATCATGTTTCTTAGGTATTTTTGTGTTTTTTCCATCTCGATTGTTAAGAACTTTTGCATGTAACTATAATTTGCATACTTTTATTTGTTATATTTCTTTTGACTATGTGGGTTTTTTTTTTAACCTATGAAATTTTCCCCTCAGTTTTTAACAAAGGATGGTTGATGTTTCCTAGCCTAAGGAGCTTTCCTTGCCTATATTCTTTTCCCAGTCTGTGTTGAGCTATATCCTGCTTTGAATCATTGCTTGCCAATGTCTGACTCTTCCTTTCTATCAGCACTTCTTGATTAGAACCAGTGTAACTTCTCTCACTCCTTTTACATTTTATGTTTTAGATTGATTTCCTCAAAAAGCAGAGGCAGAGGTAGAGGGCATATATATTGTTACTGCACTGGGCACATGAAGTAGAGAAGGACAGAGAACCAATACAATGGTGTGTTAGCAAACTGGCTGCCTCTTAGTGCAGATTGATTGCTCAGTCTGTGAGAGTGTGTCCTAAAGAAGCTCTGTCAACCCTGACTCAGGACTTCCCTGGCTGGTGGAGGCAGGAGGAAGTTGGGGGTGGAGGGTTAGGACAACAAAGAAAGGGGAATGGATTTATCTGTTAGCTCCTGTCTCTCAGATGGAGGTTTGACCCTCAAATATCTGCTAATTAACCAGTCTTCAAATCCAAACTCTTTTTTTTTGTATTTAAATGATTCCATATATATATTTTATAAGATATATCATAATTACATTTATATTTTGTTTACATTGCAAACATTAATAGTTTTCTCAATTGGACTTGCATTGTTTACTGCTTTATAGATATGTAAAATAGGCATATTGATCTTTTTTATTGATTCTTTTTAGTTATGCATAACATTAGGATTCATTTTGACATCGTTATAAAAGCATGGAATATAATTTGCTCTAATTCAGTTCCCCCATACTTCCCCTTTCCTTCCCCACCCCTCCCCCATTCCCTTCCATCTGCCCTACTGATCTTTCTGCTATTTGCTTATAGTTTTTAAAATTAGTGTCTTGTGGATATACATGATGGTAAGATTCACTGTGTTATATTCACATATGTTCATAGGAAAGTTAGATCAGATTCATTCCACTGTTCTTCCAAACTCTTAGTAAAGTTAACTCCCAGAATAACAGTTTTCTTATAGGGCTTTGGTGAGTTTATTCAAAAAAGAGTACAAAGGACCATTCTTTCATCAGACATTGGTCCATATTTCTATTACCAGACTTTTCAACTCAGGATTTTCTCAATATGAGTAAAAGGTAAAGAAACAATCGACGCACCCCTTGTATAGGCCTATGGTTAGAGAAGATTGCTAGAGGAGGATTCAGTACTTTGCCTTCAGAGAAAGACAGGGAGCATGAGCCAAGTCTCCCTATAGACTTATCAGTAGGCCTACTTTGGGTATGGAAATTTCCACCATTAGGGTTGGTCCTTTGGGTAAGGCAGTGTTTAACTGAAATCCCCATTCAGTAATATATGATGTCATTAAAACTTCCTGGTGGATTATTTATAAATCTTCAGAGAAGGTCTCAAGGGAAATGTAAGAGATGCTTTTTGATGAAGTGAGAAGACCTTTCAAAGACACAAGAGAGAGGCCAGGGATAGAAGGGGCATTACCAGGGTTCCCTGGGGCCTCACAAAGGCCCTGAAGAGAGTGATGCTGACAGAGGAAAGGGACAACAGAAAAGGAAAGGAAGATAAGTGTCTGTGTCACATTGGTTGGTCATGTCTGCCTGTTCTTTCCAGAGATGACTCCAGTGTCATTTCTGTGAGAAGTTGTTGTACTCCAACATCACTATTCGGAGTAAGAACATGGTCACAGAAATCCTAGCCAGGAGTTTTATATGCTACAACAGTGGCTAGGGCACAGTATCTAGCAAAGATGCACTTGGAGTTTGGTCCAGAAATCCTTCTGTGAATCAAAAGTGAATTACATGTGAATGGATTTGAAGTAACATATGCATAAGGCTTTTTATTCAACATTATTTGTACAAACAAATTTGGAAGCAATCCACACGTCAGTAGGGAATTGATTGAATAAATCATTGTATAACCACACAAGGACAATAAATCTGTCCTCAGCAGTAGCTATCCCAATGACATAAATCTGTATATTCTTTTTTTTTTTTTTTTTTTTTACCAGGGATTGAACCTAGGGGCACTCAACCACTGAGCCACATCCCCAGCCCTTTTTTATATTTTATTTTGAGACAGGATCTCACTAAGTTGCTTAGGGCCTTGCTAAGTTGCTGGCTTTGAACTTGTAATCCTTTTGTCTGAGCCTCCAGAGCCACTGGGATTATAGACATGCCTGGCTTTTTTGTTGATTTTGCTTTTGTTTGAGATGGGGGTCTTGCTGTGTTACTGAACCTGGCCTCAGAACTCCTGGACTCAAGTGATCCTCCTGCCTCAGCCTCTACAGTAGCTAGTACTACAGGTACACCTGTTCTGCACATTCGTAAACAAATTCCTTTGGAAACATTTAATTTCTCTAAATTAGGTCAACAAGCAGGCATCCTACTTGGAGCTTTAGAAGTTTTAACCTTTTCAACACACGAATGACTGAAAACTGCACAAATGGAAAACTCCTTCTTGCTCCAGCCTCTACCTTTACTCCATAACCTTCTGGGCTTTTAATACAACCAGAAGGACCTTAGCCTTGGCATTTCAAAGGCTCAAGACAAGAGTTAATAGGAAATATATTTCTTAGCAGTGATTATAACTATAACATCACAATCTGATACACTGAGGAAGGAAAATCATGGGTTAGAATATAATACTCAGAAACCTGTAAGAACTGAAAACATGTAAAAATTGAGGAAATTAGAAAGTTCATCTTTAGAACTTAAAAATTTTTGGTCTGTACTGTAGAGCAGCTATTTCAGGATCTGAGAGCATAATATATATATTCCCAAGACGACCTTAAAATGTCTTTAAAACAGCAGATGCATCAATTCTTAATAAAGGGTAAAGAATAAATGTTTTAAAAGGGGAGAACTACAAAAAGAATTAGAGAAATTGCTGGGGATGTGGCTCAGTGGTAGAGCACTTTATGTAGCATGTGAAAGGACCTGGGTTCCATCCCCAGCACCAGAAAAGTAAACAAATAAATTAAAGAACTTGCATTTGAAAAATCCTCAAAGCAATGGCCCTCTATTTTCAGAAAAATAACTTCTTGTGCATTATAAGAAAAAGCTGATTATTGTGTACTTAAAAGAAGGCTTTACTTTGGGAAAATTATACACTTGTACAATTTGTAAGTAGTATCAAAGATAAAACCAGTTATTAAATCAAAGGACAGTAAACACTTCTCAATATTAGGATATGATTCTTATTTTTCACTACATGGAAAGGTGTTACATTCTGGATCTTAAATGTCCCCTGATGGCTGTATGTTAAAGGCTGGTACCCAGCTGATGACACTATTGAGAAGTGGTAGAACTATTAATATTTGGGGCCTACCCCATATTTATGTAAAATTGTAATACACTAATAAAACCAAAAAATGGTTGGACCTAGTTGGGGGAAGTTGGGTCATTGGAACTGTGCCCTTGAAGGGGACATAGGGACCCTAGTACCCTCCTTTCTTTCTCCTTGCTTCCTGGCTACCATGAGATGACCAGGTTTCTCTGCCACATGCTTCTACCATATTGTACCATTTCACCACAGTCTCAAAAGCATTGGTGCCCAGCAACCATGAACTAAAGCCTCTGAAACCATGAGACAGAATAAATTTTTCCTCTTTTAAGTTGTTTATTTCAGGTATTTTGTCATAGCAAAGCAAAGCTGACTAAAACAAAAGGAAATTATTTGCAGGTCTGACTGCTCTACTAGTCTAAATTATAATTTGATCAGGTTATAGAGCTGTTATGCTCAGAACATGCAAATACCCATAGTCTTTCCAGGAACAGATTATACATTGTCTAGCTGTATAAAATTTCTGCTTTGTTTTGTTTTGCTTTTAGATGTTAAACTTCATGTTGGAAATTAATGGAATAAAATAAATAGATATTTGGAATGGCCAGGACTTCATTTATTGTTTCTTTTTCATATTGTACTTGGATATGTAATTAACGTTTCTTGAGAGGTGCCCTTTTTTGAACTCTTAAAAGAATAAAAACACTCCCACATATGGCTATGCTAACATATGGCCTCCCTAATGACAGTACAAACCCACTCATTTTAAATAAATTTTAGCATAAGATATGAACAAATGATACATTAGTGTTGAATGTTCCTTCATACATCCCAATGAAAAATGAAGATTTATATGTATCTGGCTGGATGGGCACTCAGAAAATGGTGCAGAAGTAAGAAAACATAATCCGACAATGATGTATGCTATTCAGAAGTTGACAAATGTTGCCATAAATTATAATCATGGAACTTTGGGATGCTATTTGGAAAGGTTTGAGATTTTTTATTAAAGAAGAATGAACATAAACACACAGGCTGGCATTCAATAATTATTAATCTCCTTTCTAAAACTCCGTGTTTTGATGAAGAAAGCCCATATATGATCCTTAATACTGAGTAAATAGTTATAGTTTACTAACTCACCTGCAATTAAATATACTTTTTGTAATCTGAAGAATGGAGGTAAGAATAAGTAGTTTTCTGATTGCACCAGATTGCTGAGCACCCTCGAAAAGTGGACTTTTAGTTTTCTGAAAGCTCATCCTACTGTTATTTCAAAACAGGGGCTTTGTGCTTTCTATTTAAAAATGGAAGCATCTAACCATCTCCCTCATCCACCCCTACCCACCTCCACACTCCAAAACACAGAGCCCATGCATAGTTCTTACTTTCAAAGGCAGAGTTTCTATAAAAGGTGGGAACCAAGGTGCAAGATCCTCAATTCCTTTCCCCTGGCACTGGAGCGAAGTGATGACTCCCTAAGAAGTCCTTTAATGAGAATCTAGGAGTCAGCAATAATCCTTGAAGTCCTTTCTCGTCCCCAATCCTAGTAGTACCAGCCTTTTCTCCCAACCCTTTTCTCTACAAGGATCCTCATCACAACTGGAATATGATTTGTTGTTCCAATTCATTCCTTGCCTATTTTCCTCTTCCAACTTCTATGGAATGGAACACTCAATTCAGAGATTCCTTCTATAACAAAAAGATTATTCCTTTTTCTTAAACACTATACAATTCTGAATAGATTTCAAAGTGGATTGTTTTATTTCCAACCTTAAGTTTGTAAACAGTCTTAATGCCTTGTATAGTAAATGTTAACACATTTCTTAAGAGAGTGGAAACTCCACTGTTTTATGGACATGTTGCCTCTTCCATGACATCAGAAGCCCTAGGTCTTGTGGGAAAGTGGCCGGGTCTGATGAAGACATCTTTACTCACTTCAATCTCTTGTCTACCGAGGTCCAAAGCTAACATCCTCATTGGCTGTTGGACTGACTTCATTGTCTCCCATCTGTCATCTTTGAGGCCATCTTCTAATTTCTCAATATCGGTTCCCACTTTTCTGCCCAGCTTAGGTTGACTTCACTGCCTAAAAGACCTTGGTACCTCCTCACATCTCTCCTGGCCCAGATCTTCCTCATTTTTCTAATGCCACATCCTCTCCAAGCTTTCATTACTTTTTCTAGGCAGAATTAAACTCCTATCTTAGTGGGTCTTTAATATTTGGATGGTACCCATCTCATGACAAACTGTGGCCCTTACCACAGTTGTTTGCACTTATTTTATTTGTACCCCCAAACTCACCTGAGCTTAAAGTCTGTGAAGGCAGAGGTTGTGAGTTTCCTTATTAAAACAGACTATTAAACTTGAATTCCATGTGAATAACAAATACTATTTTTAGCATAAATATGTTCCACATATTGCACTGGACATATCATACTAAATTTATTTTTTCATTGTTTAGCTGAAGTTCAAGTTGAATAGTGTCCTATATATATTTATTTGCTAGATCTGGCAACTCTAGGCCTTAGTCATCTCTGACCTTTTGGGGTCATTATCTGTGTCTGTCTCAGGAAACACTGGAGTCCTTACTCCAGAACAATAAAATGAGGACCATGGAGGCCAACCTTAATAGGCTCAACGGTTCTGGGTTAGTTCCACAGGCCCCGAGAGTAGGCACACAGCCCAAAAGCTCAGGATCCAGCCAAGGCTGGTACTTGGCATCAGAAATTCTATTGATAATCATAACTCTGGAGTCTGCAGTAATGTTCTGGCTACTAATCCATGTCTTTTGTTGTCTGATCCCAGTGGATTCAAGCCATAGTGTGTTTTCTTCATAGAATTTTGTTCTAAGTACAATCTTACAGTTTAAAACAAAGAGGAACTTATGCAAGATCAGGGGAAATGCATTTTTTAAACTTTATGTGTTGATTTTTGATGTTTTGATCATGAGTTCCCATTGGATTTCCCCTCTAGCTGAGAAGATGTTTTATAAATTATTTTATGGATATTCATTCTTCCCATATCTACTGCTTATGTGTAGTCAATTTCAGTGAACATTGAAAGTAAGCATGGGACACATGAATGAATATACCTTCATTAGCTTCCTGAAGCTGCTGTTTTAGATTACCACAAACCTGATGGCTTAAACAATAGAAATCTATTCTCTCACAGTTCTGGAGACTGGAAATCTTAAATCTGGCCAGGTCATGCCCTCTTGATGGGGAGTGAATCAGAGACTCTGTTCCTTGCCTCTTCCCATTTCTGGTGGCTGCATCATTCCAATATCTGCCTTGTCTTCACATTGTCTTCATATCACCTTCTTATGTGTATCTGCATTGTTTCCTATTAAATCTTGCTCTTGAGGACACTTGTGATGGCATGTAAACCTTACTCTGATAATCCAGGTTTATTACCTCATCTCAACATCCTTAATTTAATCACATCTACAAAGATTATTTCTCCAAATTAGATAACATTTACAAATTCTAGGGATTAGCACTTGATATCTTTCAGTGACCATTAATGAACCTACTGTAATAACTTATGAATTAGTCTCTTTATCTCACAGAGCAAAAACTACTGAGAAAAGACAAGTTACAGAGACCCTTAAGATGAAAGGAGGAAAATGAGTTAGAAAAGTTCACTAAGGGAAAGAGTAAAAAGAAGGAATTCTTTGTAGTCAATGGGAAGAGGCCAATATAAACTGAAAGAGCTTAAACTCCTATTAGAGTGGAACATTTCTATTTTTACACCACTGCTCACACATTCTATATCAGCAAGTTTATTAGAATTTTTTTTAAAAATCACAATTCAGGGTACTTAAAGATTTTAAATTATCTTATTCATTTTTTATCTTATTACTGTATTTGAAAATGAATGTTGCTTTTTGAAACTTTCCTATTTTGCCTTTATCCAGGGTGAGTCATTTTAGGAAGATAAATCTTTATGTCATGCTGACTAAAAAATAAGAATAAAAATGTGTTCTTTCCCCCTTTAAAAGAAGGAAATTTTTAGTACTTTTAAAGTCAGTAAAAAATCTTTCTTTGGTCTTGCTTTGAATACCCTCAGGTCTCAGACCAGCACTTCAGAGTTGGTTCCCGGCCCTTGGATAAGCCATGTAACCCCTGAGACTTAGTGTCTTAATTCTAAGAATGAGAGGGCCTGATTTAATTTTTTTAAATTTTGCACTGTGGTTGAAAAAAACCCACATAACCTAAAACTTACCATCTTAACCATTTCTAAGTTTACTATTCAGTAAATGTATTGACATTGTTGCACAACTGATCTCAAGATCTTCTTTCCTCTTACCAAACTGAAACTCTATATACATTTAAGCACCTTTCCATTTTCCCTCATCATCCTGGCAACAATCTGTTTTCTGTAAGAACTTGACTACTCTAGATGTTTTCTGGAAGTGGAGTCATATAGTATATATCATTTTTGGAAGGGGGGGGGTGGTACCAGAGATTGAACTCAGGGGCACTCGACCACTGAGCCACATCCCCAGCCCTATTTTGTATTTTATTTAAAGACAGAGTTGCTTAGTCCCTCACTTTTGCTGAGACTGGCTTAGAGCTTGCAATACTCCTGCTTCAGCCTCCCAAGCTGCTGGGTTTACAGGCATGTGCCACCGTGCCCGACCAGTGTATGTCTTTTTGTGTCTGGCTTATTTCACTTTACATCATGTCCTCAAGGTCATCTGTATTGTAGCATGTGCCAGAATTTCCTTCCTTTTATAAGAATGAATAGTATTCCATTGTACATATGTACTACATTTTCTTTCTCCATTTATTTGTCAGTGGACATTTGGAATGTTTCTGTCTCTTAACTATTATAAATAATGCTGCAGTGAACCTGGGTAGGTGAATACTTCTTTGAGATTCTGCTTTCAGTCCCTCAGTACCCCTGGGGAACTGGTTTCAGGACTACCACAGATACCAAAATCTGCAGAAACTCAAGTCTCTTTTATAAAAACAGAATACTGTTTGCATAGAATCTGTGTACATCCTCCCATGTACTTTAAATAATTTTTAGATTACTTGTAATATCTCATACAATGTAAATACAATATAGAGGCAGGGGATGTAGCTCAGTGGTAGAGTGTGTGCTTAGCATGCACAAGGCCCTGGGTTCAATGCCTGGCATCAGAAAATTTTTAAAAATGCAAAGGCTTTGTAAGTAGTTGCTATACTGAATTGTTTATAGAATAATAAGAAAAAAAGGTCTGCACAGATACATTTTTTTCAAATATATTCAATCCAAGGTTTGTTAAATCCCTGGATACAGAATCTGTGAATAAGGAAGGCTAACTAAATGCCTATAAATTGGATTCCTGGATCATATGGTAGTCCTATTTTTAATTTTTTGAGGAACCCCCATGCTGTTTTCCTTAGTAGCTGCACAATTTTACATTTTACACTGGCAACAGGATTCTAATTTCTCCACATCCTCACCAACACCTGTCACCTTTTGTTCTTTTAATAATGGCCAGGCTAACAGTTGTGAGGTGATATCTCCTTATAGTTCTAAGAGGGCCTAACTTAAAATAAAATATTTTTGTGGAGTTACTGAGTTATAGAAAAATTTACCATCCTAATCATTTATTGTTGTTGGATAGTTTTTATTTATTTAATTTAAGGTTTTTTTTTTGTTGGTTGGTTGGTATTGGAGATGGAATCCAGGGCCTCAAGCATGTTAGGCAAGCATTCTCCCATTGCTCTAGACTGACAGATCTCTAATCATTTTTAAGCACCCGGTACAGTAGCATAAATTTTATTCACATTGTTTTACAACAGATCTCTAGAACATTTTCATCTAATAAAACTGAAACTCTACACTTATTAAACAACTCCCCATTTCTCCCCCATTCTTTCTCCCCACAGACCCAGCAACTACCAATCTAGTTTTAGTTTTAAGAGAGCCTGATTTTATTTATTTATTTGGTAGTGAAGACTGAATGCAGGGGTGCTTTGCCACTGAGGTATATCTCTAGTCCTTTGTATTTGTAGTGGGGATTGAACGCAGGGGTGCTTTATCACTGAGGTATATCTCTAGTCCTTTGTATTTTTTTCTTTTGAGAAAGGTTTTAGTAAGTTGCTGAAGCTGGCTTTGGACTTATGCCTTAGCCTCCTGAGTTGCTGGGATTGCCGATGGGCACTACTATGCCCAACGACAGCCTGTTTTTTTTTTTTTTAAGAAATTATTATTTTTTCAACAAATTTTGAAATCTGGATGCAGTGACATGTCTGTAGTCCCAGCATTTGGGAGGTTGAGGTGGAGGATCATTTGAGCCCAAGAGTTTGAGACCAGCCTGGGCAATATAGCAAGACCATATCTCAAATAAAACAAAATAAATTTTGATAATGTATGCAAAAACTTAGCACAAAGTCTAGAATACAGCAAGTGCTCAATAAATGATGGGTATTAATAATGTATTTGTCTTTCATGGCCCAGGAATTGTGCCAGAGGCTGGAGAGTCATCAACAAGAAGACCTGAGTCTCTTGCTTTGGAGGAGCTAGGACAGATGTCCGCATAGTGTGTATTGAGACTCTGAAACCAGAAAAGAGAAATCCAAATATTTTGAAAATGAAACAAAGTAGTTGCATTAAAAAATAAAATTGATTAAATTCAAAACCAATATATTTAAGGGTGAAATGTGAGCTGTTATTAAGCCAATTTAAGAAAAAAAGAAAGATGAAAAAGTCTCTTAATATACATGATTGCAAGTTAAAACAGCAGAGTTAAATGTTTACCCACGTAGCAAGATTCATCCTGAATATAATGTATAGGGCAAATCAGAGGTTAATGTCTGTAGCTCAAATAACAGTTAACAAATTCATTTATTTTGTTAGATTTAAATTACTATCATTAAGGTTAATAATTTCCTGGTTCTAAGTAAAATATCTTTATCTGAAAAAGGAACTACCATACAACATAATAGCAAATTGTAATACAATAATGTACTGTAAGATAATATTTTTAAAGCTAATAATAAATAAGCAAATAGGTCACTTGCTACATTCAAAACATTAGTTACCTTTGAAATCTTAAAATATTGAGCCGATATTACTTTTTAAATTAGAAAACATTAATAAAGTTACTGAAAATAACAAATTAAATTCCTACGAATAAAGAGACACTATTTTTAATATAAAATGCTTATGGGAAATTTTCTTTGCAAATTAACAAATATTCTAGCAAGACTGATCAAACAACTAAATGAGTGAAAGGAAATTTGGAACAAAAAGCAATTGTTACGGGCTGGGGATGTGGCTCGAGCGGTAGCGCATTCGCCTGGCATGCATGCGGCCCGGGTTCGATCCTCAGCACCACATACAAAGATGTTGTGTCCGCCAAAAACTAAAAAATAAATATTAAAAATTCTCTCTCTCTCTCTCAAAAAAAAAAATAAGCCTAGGGTTATTCCTTTAAAAAAAAGCAATTATTACTGAACTACTATAGAACTTTAGAAGTGATAAAATAACAATGAAGTTGTCTTAATAAATTAAAGAACATATAAAATGGGTAAGTAAAATATATATGTGTGTGTATATATACATATATGTATGTGTGTGTTTGTGATCTCCAAAGTTCTTTCAAGAAGTAGAAAATGTGAGCAGACTACTAAGTATGAATAGAAATTTAATTGGTAACATCACCAAAGTCCCAGGTTAAGATAATTTTGCAAGTGAGTTTTGTAAAATCCCCAAGCTTCATTTATGCAAGCAGTACCAGAGAATGGAAAAAGAGAGACCTACTTCTTTGATTGTATGAGGTACAAGAAAAATTATAGGCTAAACTTACATCTAATTATGCATTCCAAAATTCCTAAATAAAATAATAGCAACTTAAATGCAATCCTGAATAAAGAAGTAATATAATATGACTAGGTAGGGTTTATTCCAGGAATTCAAGGGTTGTTTAAAATCAGAAAATTCTATGAACTGAATTTACCACATTAACAGATTAGAAGAACCATATGGTCATGTTAGTAGTAAGACATGATTAAAATTCAACACTGATTCAGGTTTAAAACTTACAGCAAAGTATAGGAATATAAGGAAATGGCCTTAACTGGGAAATGGAGTCCAAAAAAACCCTAAAGCAAACTTCCAGTTTGATAGTGAAATTCAAGAAGCATTAACTTTTTAAACAAGACAGATATGCCCATTATAACCACATCTATTACAAATTGTATTAGTTGTCCTAGATAATGAAACAAGAAAGAAAAAGTAATTAGGAAGCATAGATTGCCAGGGAAGAGACATGGTCCTGTTATTTGTAGATAACATGATTTGTCTACATAGGAAATCTAAAGAAATTTATAGGATTAATTTAGTAGGGTTGCTAAATACAAAAATCTATAAAACAAAAATAATCTTTTTAAAAAATATTTTTAGTTGTAGATGGACACAATACCTTTATTTTATTCATTTAGTTTTTAAATTTTTTTTAGTTATAGTTGGACACAATACCTTTATTTTATTTGTTTATTTTTATGTGGAGCTGAATCCAGCCCCTTGCATGTGCTAGACGAGTGCTTTGCTGTTGAGCAGCAACCCCAGCCCCATAGTTTTTTTTTTGTTGTTGTTGTTTTTTAACATGGTACTGGGGAGCAAACCCAGTGCCTCATGTGTGTTAGGCAAGCACTCTACCACTGAGCCACAACCTCGGCCCCCAAAATTATATTCATAAACTCAATAATCAGTTATAAAATACTGTTGTATAAAATATAGCATTTATAATAGCAAAAATTATAAGAAAAATACAAAAATTATTTAAAGGAAAAACACATTATCTCCATTTATGATATCCAAGAATTATGTAAATCCATTTTTAAAAGACAGTTGTGCTACAATTATAAACATTTTTAAAACCAGCTCTAAAAATGGGCTATGCTTTACAACCAATGGTTTTTTACATCTTTGCCCCCAGGGTAGATGATGTGGCTGTCATTGCCTGAGTCTGGGTAAACTTTTGGTCATAATTGTTCATATTCTTGTCACTTCAATTGAGTTACATTCATTTTTGGACTGTCTGTTTAATGGCTGTTGAAAATATCTTAAAATGATAATACCATGATTTAGCACTAAAATGAAAAGAGCACAGAAACAGAGCAGCAGGCATAAAATTGATAGCAAGGAAGCAAATCCCTGTTATTAGAACAGTGACTGAAATTGCATATTTTCTTGCAGAGAATAATCATGAGCTTCATAGGGCCTAAGCCAGGAGATACCCACAGTTAGGTGAAGCTGAATTAATTTTTAGTACTGTGGCTAAGAAGAACATTTCGGAGATAGCAGTGGTTAGGCTGTTTTTATAATAAATGCTGTGTTACCAACGTCCTTGATGGCACAGAGGCTATTGTTGTTTGGAAAAGCAGGGATATTGAAGTTTTACAGTGATTCAAAGAAGTCAGACTCAGAATGTCAAGAAGTTTTAGGGGTATCTTAACCAATTTACTTCAATTCTGTTTTCATTTATTATGGACACACAAGAAAAATATATGATAAAAGTGTGCAACTAAATAATTTTAAAGGAGCCTTCAAATAAATATAAAATAAAAAATGTGGGCTGGGTTTGTGGCTCAGTGGTAGAGCGCTTGTCTCACACACGTGAAGCCCTGGGTTTGAGCCTCAGCACCACATAAATTAATAAAGATTAAAAAAAAAGAAAGTGATAAAGTGCTATGTCACAATGTAATGGGCATCAATTTTTCTTTCATGGTAGCACATGTAGTAATGATGTGCCTTATGATTTTTGGCATCAGAGAATACATGAAATCTATAAGGGGAATGCAATTCCAAACAAAAACTAAACATAGTTTTCTTGGAATTTGACAACCAAATTCTAAACTGAGATGAAAGGTTAGAAGTTATAAGATGGAAGATATGAGGTATAACTCACAGAGGACTTTGCAGGCCAGGGGAAGGAATTTAGACTTTTTTCTCACGTGTGGTGGGAACTAATTGATGCCTTTGAGCAAGCTAGTCCTAATCTTACTCACAATGGTAAAATCAACCTTTCTACCACATGAAGAAATTCTGTAGAGCAGTCAAGAATCTCCTAAAGCAGAACAAGGAGGTGAGATCTGCTCTGTCATTAAGACTTACTGCAGAGCTACAATGAAATAAACCACTGTGTAATAGTTCACAGATTATCTAATAGATTGAGAGAATATAATGAAAAATTCAGAAACAGACCCAGACAATTATGGAAATTTGATATGTAGCAGACATGGCATAGACAGGGAAAGGAGGCCTCATACTAGAGCAACTGAGGAAAATGGAGAAACAATTTGATCCTTAAATTGAAACAGATTCCAAGTGAATTGAAAGGTTAAGTGTGAGAAGAAAACTTGTTAAATTTCTGAAAGAAAATTTAAGGTTTCTTCAGCAAGACATAAAAAATAAAAATCACCAAATAAATGATCAATAAATTTGATTGAATTAAAAATTTTAAAAGGGGCTGGAGGTGTAACTGGTATAGTACATGTTCAGCATGTACAAGGCCCTGAGTTCAATCCCTGGCACCAAAAAATACCCAATAAAAAAAAATCAAATCTATAAAAAAAAAAAAAACAACCCATAAGCAAAGTGGAAAAACAAGTCAGAGACTAAGAAAAGTATACTCATAATCTATATAACTGATTGAAGATTTTTACACAGATACATAAAGACTTCCTATAAATCCCAGGGGCAAAAAACCAAAAAAGGGGTAATAGGCCTTTCACAGATGGGGAAACCTGGATGACCAATGAACATGTGAAAGGATATGAAAAAATGCTCAAAATGTAAAATAAAATATCATTTTCATACCCCATATGGTTGACAAAAGTCGAACAATGCAGCAATACCAAGTGCAATTATGATAAAATGGGAATAATTCACTGCTAGTAAAAATGTAAATGAATATGGTCAGTTTGGCAATTTCTAGTGAAGTTGAATAAGTACATGCTCTTTGACCTCATACATTTCTTTCATCAATAGAACACCAAAGAAGTTTTCATTTATACATACACGGGAAATGTGGAAAAGGATATACATATTTTTTCTTTTTCTTTTATTTTTTGGGGCAGTGGTGGCAGTAATGATATTAATAGCTAAACATCTTTAACTATAGCAAGTCTACCCTTGCTACAGTTTGGATCTGGAATGTTCTCCCAAAGGTCCATGTGATAAAGACTTGAACCCTAGCCTGTAGTACTATTAGAAGGTGGTGGAAACTTGAAGAGATGGAACCTAGTAGAAGGTTTTAGGTGGTTGGTGGCATGCCCTTGAAGGGGATTTTGGTACCATAGTCTCTTCTTTTCTTTTTTTTTTTTTTGTTCCCCCACATCCTGTCCATGAGGTGAATATTCCCTGCCCGCAATTATGCTCAAGATCAAACCCAGAACCTTGAACATGCTAGAAAATTGCTCTACCACTGAGCTATACTCCCAACTCTAAAGTGAACAGCTTTGCTCCACCATACCCTACCACCATGTTGTGTAGCAGTAGGGCCAACTGATCATGAATTGAAATCTCCAAAACTGTGAACCAAATTAAGGCTTTTCTCTTTATAAGTGGATAATGTCAGGCATTTGTCACAGTAACAAAAAAACTAACAACCTTCAATATTGTGTTTAATGTTAAATATTGTATTTAATACTAGAACTTTATTTTTACACTTCTATTTCTCCTGTCAGGACTTTGTGCTATCATTGTCATAAATTTTATCTTATAAACTCCACAGCATATTGTTTTTATTTTTGCCTTAAACAGTCAATTATCTTTCAAGGGTATATAAATAATAATTTTAAAGTCTTTCATATTTACCACTGTGATAAGCAGAGTCTTAAAAGTGGAAGAGGGGAGCCAGGATGGTGGTATGTGCCTGTAATCCCATCTACTTGGGAGGCTGAGGCAGAAGGATCAAAATTTCTAAGGCCAGCCTGGGCAATTTAGCAGGACTCTATCTCAAAATTTAAAAAATTTTAAAAAGGGCTGGAATGTAGCTCAGGGGTAGAGCACCCCTGAGTTCAATCTCAGTATTGAAAAAAAAATGTGGAAGAGGGGACTATAAGAGTGAGTCATAGGGAAAGAATTCTCAGAGATAGGAGGTCATGTGTAAGAACCAGAGAACCCTAAGAGATGGTGAGCAAGGAAATGGATTCTTCCCTAGTACCTCCAGAAAACAACAGCGTCCTGCCAGTACCTTGATTTTAGATTAGTGAGACTGTGTCAGACTTTCAATATACAGAACTGTAAAATAATAAATTTGTGTTGTTTTAATCATCTACATTTATGGTTATTTTTTAATAGCAGCAATAGCAAACTAATATGTGTCCATCATTATATAATATATATATCATTTATCATTCTTCATTCCTTTGAATACATCCATATTTTCATCTGGTATCATTTTCCTTCTGCCTGGAGGACTTCAACATTTCTTGTAGTGCAGATTTGCTGGTAATAAATTTCTTTCAGGTTTTGTATGTCAAAAAAATCTTTTATTTTGCCTGAGTTTTGAAAGATATTTTCACTAGATATGGAATTCCAGTACTTTAAAGATATTCCTCATATATACATGTGTGGAAATGTCACATTGAAACCCATTAACTTATACAATTAATATGAGTGAGTAATTATAATAAAAAGGTATTCCTCTGCTGTCTTCTATCTAATATATCTCCCTTCACTAGCAGATAAATAGGAGAAAATATTTGTGATCTTGAGTTAGAGCAAGGTTTTTTTTTTTCTTTTCAGTACCAGGGCTTGAACCCAGAGGCATTTTACCACTGAGCTATATCTCTAGCCCTTTTTTATTTTTAATCTTGAGGCTATGTCTTGCTAGGTTGCTGAGGCTGGCTTTGAAGTTCACAATCCTTCTGTCTTGGCCTCCTGAGTTGCTGGGATTACAGGTGTGCAGCAATCTGGCTATGGCAATATTTTTTATACTATACCTAATACACAGTCATACCCCCTCATTGATATGTGTTAATAATCAGAATTAAAAATTTTCTGTTCTTCAAAAGACGCTGTTGAGGGGTTGGGGTTGTGACTTAGTGGTAGAGCGCTTGCCTAGCATGTGTGAGGCCCCTGGGTTCAATCCTCAGCACCACATGAAAATACATAAGTAAGATTAAAGTATTGTGTCCAACTACAACTAAAAAAAATAAATATTTTTTTTAAAAGATACTGTTAAAAAAATGAAAAGACAAGCCATAGACTCAGATAAAATATTTGGAAACCACATATCTTATAAGGACAGTATATGAAGAACTCTCAAACTCAATAGTAAGGAAATAAACCACCCAATGTAAGAATAAGCAAAAGGCTTGAACATATATATACTTAACCCCCCTCAAAAAACTCTGGTGGCAAATAAGTTTTTCAAAAGATGATAAGCATCATTAGTTATTAGGAAAATGCAAACTAAACCACAATGGGTTTTCAGTGTATACATAATATAATGTCTAAAATGTAAAAAAAAAAAATGTGACCATTTAAGTACCAACAAGGTTGTGCAGCAATGTGAATTCTCATATACTGCTGGTAGGAATGTTGAATTGTACGACCACTGTTGAATTACAACAGTTTGGCAGTGTTTTACCACGTGATCCAGTAATACGATTCTCAAATATTTGCCCAAGAGAGATGAAAGCTTATATTCACACAAAGACTTGTATGTAGCAGCTTTGTCATAGACAAAAGCTGGAACAACCCAAATATTCATGAATATGTGAATGAATAAATTGTAGTATATCCATTCAGTGGAATACTAGTAAGCAATAAAAACTAGAAGCAATAGCGTGAATGAACTTCATAATAATTATACTGAATGAAAGAAAGTAGAAAGTACATGTTATATAATTACATAAATTCCAGGAAACGTAAATGAATTTATATCAAAGTAAGCAAATCAGTGGAACCTGGGACAAGGTAGAAGGATGTGTTAGTCAGGGTTCTCCAGAAAAATAGAACCAATGAGATACATATATAGATATATAAACAGAATTCATTATGAAAACTGGCTCATGTGATTATGGAGGCCTACAAGAACCACAGTATTGCAGATCTGCAAGATAGAGACCCAGAAAAATTAATTCAGCATTGAACCCTGGCCTGAGAAGCAGGGGATGCAATTATGTAACTCTCAGTTCAAGACCAAAGGCTTGAGAGTTTGGGAGGCCACTGGGAAAAGACCCAAAGTTTGAAGGCCTGAGAACCAGATGCTCTGATGTGTAAGGGCAAAAGAAGATACATGTCCTAGACCCAGAAGAAAGTGAATTTACCTTTCCTATGTCTTTTTGTTCTATTCAGGCCCTCAATGGATTGTAAGATGTCCACCCATGTTGGTGAAAATGAATCTTCCTTATTTGGTCCACTGATTCAAATGTCAATTTCTCCAAAAGCACCCTCACAGACACACCCAGAAATAGTGCTTTACTAGCTCCCGGTATCCCTTAACCTAAAAACTGACCATCAGGCTGGGGACGTAGCTTATTGGTAGAGGGCTTGCCTAGCATGCCTGAGTCTCTGGGTTTGATATCCAGCACTGCAAAAATCCAACAAATAAAACAAAAGTGTAACCATCGAAAGTCTACCTCTTGGGCTGGGACTGGGGCTCAGCGGTAGTGCACTTGCCTGGCATGTGTGAGGCACTGGGTTCGATTCTCAGCGCCACGTAAAATAAATAAAGGACTATCAACAACTAAAAAAAAATTTAAAAATTTTAAAAAAGTGTACCTCTTGTCAACTTAGTTCCAATATGCATCTCATTAAATCAAATAAAGATAATAATGAGGACATAATTCCACCAGCATGATACAACTATCCCAAATAAACCCAGAATGAATTAATCCCTTTGACTATGTTCAACCAAAATTAGAAGGTACCTTCTAGGAGGAATGGGCCCTCATCATACACAGGTTGCCAGTGTCTTGATCTTAGACTTCTCAGCCTTCAGAACTGTGAGAAATAAAATTGTGTTGTTTGTAAGCTGCCTAATTTACAATATTTTTATTATAGCAGCCCAACGGACTAAGACAGAGACTACATAGGGACACAAGGAAACTTGCAGTAATGACAAATAGGGTTGTCCTAATAATGGTGATGGTTTCATGGGTGCACATGCTAAAACTTACTTTATATACTTCAAATATGTGCATCCTATTATATGTCAATTATGTCCCAATAAGACTGTTACTAACAAAACCCAAACAGTGTTACCATTTCAGATCTCCAGTCTAACAAAAATAAATACCAGGCATTGGTGAGACTTTGGAAAAAATGAACTTTCACAACTGGGAATAGGAATATAAAATGGTAAAAATACTTTCCAGGACAATTTGACAACATACAGTAAAATTAAAACATTAATACCTGCTGTAGTTTGGATCTGGAATGTCCCACAAAGGCCCATGTATTAAAGTCTTGTTCTCCAGTATGGTGCTCTATTGGGAGGTGGTGGGAACTTCAAGAGGTGGGGCATAATGGGAGGTCTTAGGTCACTAGGAGTGTGCCCTTGAAAGGGGTTATAGGATCCTGGTCTCTTTCACTTTCTTTCTTTATTTTTTCCCCTCTATTTTTTTCAGGACTAGGGATTGAACCCAAGATCATTCTTCTACTGAGATATTCCAAGCCCTTTTTATTTTGAAATAGGGTCACCCTGAGTTGCCTAAGCTGGCCTGGAACTTGTGATCCTCCTGCCTCAACCTCCCAAGTAGCTGAGATTACAGGCATGCACTACCATGCCTGACACTTCCTCTCTTTTGTCCTGGCCACCATAAGATGAAGACCTTTGCTTCACTTGTGCTTCCCACCGTGGTGTGTTGACTTGTGAAAGGTCCAAAAGCAATGCATCTACCAACCATGGACTAAAAACCTCCAACACTGTGAACCAAAATAAACCTTTCTTATAAATTGATTATCTCAGTCATTTTATTATAGTAATGGAAAGCTGACTAACACTATACCCTACAATTAAAAATTCTACTTCTATGACTATAACCTAGAGGAACTCTTCACACAAACACCATGATATGCAGTGACATGTTGATGAAGATATAACCACTAGCTCTCCGGGGAGATAGAAAACTGTATTTTCTAACATTTGCCAATCTCAATGGCATAAAGACTCCCACTGTGGTTAGTTTCTAGCCACTGGTGTCATCAAATGTAGAGTTAAGAAGAGATACAATAATTCCCCCTTATCCATAGAGGATATTTTCTAAAACCCTCAGTGGATGCCTCAAACCACAGATAGTACCAGGCCTTATATATTCTGGTTTTGTCCTATGTGTACGTACCTATGATAAAACTTAGTTTATAAATTTTACATGGTAAGATATTAACAATAACTTACTACAGATCTTAGCAAACTGAGCATATGATTTTCTTTCCTTATTAAGTCAAGAACTTTTACCTTTTTACTTAAAAGAAGTAGTTTATGGCTCCTTTTTGGCATATCTGAAATGCCAGCATCACTACTCCTGCACTATGGGACCATTATTAAATGAAAAAAAGGCTACTTGAATATAAGGAGCACAAGGAAACTTGGAGGAATGACAAATAGGCTTACCCTTAGATAAAAGCCACACCCATAGCCACAACAGTCTTTCTTATAACCACGGTGGCTATATACAGTGGGAATATGCAGGACAAAGGGATGGTTCATGTCCTGGGCAGGATAGTGTGAGACAGCATGAGATTTCATCATGCTACTCAGAATGGTGCATAATTTAAAACGTATGCATTGTTTATTCATGGAATTTTTCATTTAATATTGTTGGACCACAATTGACCCCAGGTAATTAAAACCTGGAAAGTAAAACTGAATCAGGAAGGACTGCTGTACATACACCTACTAAATGTCCTTCAGTAAAGGAGTGGATAAACAAATACTGTATACTTGTTCAATGGAGCATCTGGATGTTTCTCAAAATAGTATACTGAGAGAAAAATGCCAGTTGTACAATATGTATAGTGTGATAGCATTTATGTAAATCTAAAAACTCATAAAAATAACATTCAGTATGTATTGGTAAATATGTAGGAAAGCTATTTAAACATGGGAGCAAAGACATATACCAAATTTATGATAGTACTTGGTCTTGGGATGGGAAGAAATAGGATAAGACTGGTATGTTATTTATTGCTATATAACATCATTACCACAAAACCAAGTGACTTAAAACCATATACATTTATTATCTCATAGTTTCTGTGGGTCAGGTACCTGGGCAAATGTTTGTATTTCCTTGATTAGGTTTGAAGTTCTGGGAATCATTTATTCTCTGAGGCTCTTGTTTCCACCCTGAAGGTCCTTGTTTGCATCCTCTGAGTCATCCTTCCTTTTTCAGGAAAGGTAGCATGTGTTTTCAGCTGAGTAGTTTTATCAGCACACTTCTTGCCAGTAGAATTTTGGGCATCCAACAGGCTCCCTTCATTCTGTACTCTCTGTCCCTTTTAGTCTAAGTTGGCAGTGTTTCTGCTGAAATAATTTTCTCAAGAAGGTTTTGAGTTTCTGGTTGATTTGAATGGGGTTCATTCCCTTAGATAAAAGCTGCAACCACAGATTTTAGCTTCACCTTCTGTAATCCCTTGTATATCTTGGGATCCTGCTCAGATAACTGAGGGACAACACCTTTAGGTTTCCTAGAGGCCCTCTGGTTTAATTTAGAGGATCTGTGAGGCACACCCTTAATGTCTTGAAAGAACCCCTACTATGATACTCCAGTCCTTTGTTGTTTCTGAGGTTTTAGCAAAAGATCTTACAGGAAGACCCTCAACTTTTTCTCTAAACCACATTTTAAATTTTAAAAACTTTTGCCAAGTGCATAGGTTGAATTTCCCTAATTCCTCTTTGTTTAGCAGTTTTTCTCTCTCCTCTTACATTTTACTTTAAGCAGCAGGTAAACAGGTGGTACCTTTAACATTTAGCTTGGAAATCTCCTTGGCTATATAATCATGTGCTGCTTAACAACAAGGGTATGTTCGGAGAAATACATTGTTAGGCATATGTGGACTTCATAAGTATTCTTGCACAAACCTAGATGGTAAGCTCACTATACTCAGGCTATATAGTACAGTCTGTTGCTTGTAGGCTATTAAACCGATATAGCAAATTACTGTAGTGAATACTGTACTCAATTGTAACACAATGGTAAGTATTTCTGTATCTAAACCTAGAAAAGGTACAGTACAAATATGATATAAAAGACAAAGATGTTATCACTATGAATGGAATTAGCAGGACTGGACATAGCTCATTGAAGGAGGGCTGAGTGAATGTATAGGCCCAGGATCTGACTGTACACTATTGTACACTGTACACTGAGGCAACACTAGATTTATTGATTTATTATGTATTTTAATTTCTTTAATTTTTAAATTGATTTTTTAAAAAATAAATGACAGCAGAATGCTGGTGGACTGCAAATTGGTGCAGCCAATATGGAAAGCAGAATGGAGATTCCTTGGAAAACTGGGAATGGAACCACCATTTAACCCTCTCCTTGGTCTACTCAAAGGACTTAAAAATAGCATACTCCAGGGACATGGCCACATAAATGTTTATAGATTTCTTTTTTAACTTTTTTTTTATTTTATTTTTTAGTTGTAGCTGGACACAATACATTGATTTTATTTACTTATTTGTATGTGGTGCTGAGGATCGAACCCAGGGCTTTTTCTAGGCAAGCACTCTACCACTGAGTCACAACCCAGCCCTATAGATTTATTTTTGATAATTTTTCTTTGATAACAGATTAGCCCTATTTTACTGTAACATCTTTACATTATGGACTTTTAAATTTCTTAACTCTTAATAATTTAGCTTAAAGTTAGCTTAAATTTTACAGCTATCCAGAAATATTTTTGTCTTTATATATAGACTCTATAGCCTTTTTTATATTAATTTTTTTTTATTTCTTAAACTTTTAAATTTTAAAGCAAAGACACACACACACATTAGCTTAGGCCTTCTCAGGATTAGGATCATGAATATCACTATCTTCCACCTCCACATCTTGTTCCACTGGAGGTTCTTCAGGGTAATAACACCCATGGAGCTGTCATTTCGTATTGTCATTTTCTATGATAATAACACTTTCTTCTGGAATATCTCCTGAAAGATCTGCCTGAGATCCGTTTTTTTTTTTTTTTCTGGATGGCACTGGGGATTGAACCCAGGATGCTCTATCACTGAGTTTCATCCCTAGCCCTTTTTTATTTTGAGACAGGATCTTGCTAAGTTGCTGAGGCTACCCTTGTGATCCTCCTATCTCAGTCTCCTGAGTAGCTGGGATTATAGACATGTACTACTGTGCCCACTGCCTGAGACTCTTCTCTATTCAGAAGTACATCCATGGTGTTTTACTTCTCTTTTTTTTTTTTACCATCATAGATTTGCTTGTAAGCAGATAATGCATCATGAGTGTTCCTCTCTATTAATGAAAGCCTTTTAATGTTGGAGTCCATGTTTTCAAGTTTATGTTTTCTTAAACTGGGGATTGAATCCAAGGCCTTGTACATGCTTGAAAAGTGCTCTACCACTGAGCTACATTCCCAGTCTTTTTAAAAATTTTATTTTAAGACAGGATCTCACTGACTAGCCTTGAACTTGTGATCCTTCTGCTTCAGCCTCCCAAGGATCTGGGATTACAGGTGTGTGCAACCATGCCTGGCCCATGTTTTCAAGCTTTGTAAGGAGCTTCTTAGGTCTGCAGTAGCTTGTGCTGAACCCTTCAGTGTGAATTTTCTTGGTTAGTCTCCTTTTTCTTCTGCAGTTTCCTTTCTCTTGCCTCTTCTTCAGCTATGTTCTTGTTTCAGTTCCAGCAACTCCTCATTAGCCAATTTCCCAGAAACCACATGTAGGATCTTCTCAATGTAACCTTTTTTTTATTTTTCTCTGTTATGGGGATCCAACTCAGGACCTTGCCTATGCTAGGCAAGTGCTCTACCATTGATCTCTATGTGCAGCCTACCTTCTAGATCTTTGCAATCTCTTCATTCTTGGCAAATTATTTGAAGTAATAGACTTACCTCCTGTCTTTGTCCACATTCCATTCATACATTCCTTGCTGATATCACTCCAAGCCCAACCAAGGTGCTTGATACAGTCATAGATGTAATCCTTCCAGAATTCCATCAGTGTCTTCTCAGTATGGTCCTCAGTTTCAGCAATAGCTTGGCCAAAGATCCTCCTCAGAGAGTAGACTTTGAAAGCTTCTGTAGTTCTTTTATGCATTGGTTGGAACAAAAAGGTGGTGTTTGAAAGGAGAAACACTACATTTTGGGTGAAGACCACCAATAAAAGGAGGATATGGCTAGATAACAGTGGTGGCACTCACTATCTCAGCTACTCTAGAAGTTGAGGAGAAGTATCAAAAGTTCAAGGTCAACCTGGGTAACTTAGCAAGACCCTGTCTCAAAATAAAAATTTTAAAAAGGGCTGGGGATGTAGTTCAGTGTACAACAGTGCTTGCCTAGCATGTATGAGGTCCTGGATTTGATGCCCAATCAAAAAATTGGCACAAAAAATTGGCATGCACACATGCACAAAAAATTGGTGTGCAGGAGGATTATCAACAGTAAGTAAAATCTTGAAAGGTATGTTGTTCTCCAAGCAGTACTTCTCCATTTCACTGGCACAGCAATTCAGGAGGCATTTTGGAAGAGGTCCAGAGTCATCCATGACCTGATTGTCCCTATAGTACACTGTGTGCTTATTGATGTGCTTGAAGACCCTGGAGTTCTCACTGTACCAGATCACAAAGGGTTTCAAGCAAGATTGTTATCTTGTCTTTGAAGCCTGGCATTAACTTGGCCTCCTTGTTGAAGAAAGGCCTTAAAGTCATCCTTTTCCAGAATAGGGAGTTTCCATCCATATTAAAGATTTATGCTGCGAGTGGTAACACACACCTGCAACCCCAGCAATTTGGGAGGCTGAGGCAGGAGAATTGCAAGTTCAAGACCATCCTGGGCAATTTAGAATGACCCTGTCTCAAAATATAAAACAAGAAGGGTAGGAAGTGTAGCTCAGTGGTAGAGTATCCCTGGGATCAATCCCAGTACCAAAAAATTTCCCTCCATAATCAGTTTATCTAAAATTTCCAGGAATTTTGCAGCTGCTTTCGTGTCAGAACTCATGATCAACACTCACTCTCACATGGTGTAACGAATAAAGATTCTTAAATTATGTAAGCCATGCAGAGCTAGCAGTAAATTCAACATTGTAGTTAAGTCCAGCCTTTTCATTGAACATTTCTAGCCAACATTTTACTTTGGCCATGATCATTGTGGCGCTGAGGGGTATAATTCTTTCATCTTCAATCGAGGTCATCAGAAGTTTCTCCATATCTGATATAGACTCCTCTTGAATCTTTGTGAGTCTCATTTCTTTCAATGAAGCAACTCCTTTATCAGCTTCCATCAATTTTTCCTTGTTCTTCAAGATAGTGGAAAAGCAGTTGGGGGTATACCTCAGTTGGTAGAATGCCTGCCTTGCATGTACAAGGCCCTGAATTCAATCCCCAGCACCACAAATTTAAAAAAAGAAAAGAAAAAGATGGTGGAAAAGGACATCATGGATTTCTACCTTTGTAATATTTAATCACTTCATTTCCATGTCACTCACTCAACATGCATGTCTTCTCCCCCCACCTCTCTTATTTTTCGGTATAGGTGATTAAGCCCTGGGATGTTCTACCACTGAGGTGTACCTCCATCCCTTGTTTTTTTTTTTTTTAATTTTATTTTGAGACAGTCTCGCTAAGTTGCCCAGGCTCTCCTCAAACTTGCCATCTTCCCTGCCTCATCCTCCCAAGAAGCTGGAATTTCAGATATGTGCCCCCTTGCCTGGCTTCGACTGTCCTCTGGCATCAGTAGCAGTGGATTTTGTACACTTACAAGCACTATAATAAACAACAACAACAACAAAAAAAATCCATGAGATTAAATCAAGCACAAGAGAAAATGATGCAATCAAAAGACATGGTAAACACGAGGTGTATGAGTCTACTGCCAGTGTAAACCAGCACACTAGTTTACCACAAACATTTCTCATAAGTAGAAAAGGGGTACCTAAAATAATGATAAAAGTATAGTGTAGTAAAAATATAAACCAGTAATTTTCAGTTGTTTATTATCATTATTAATTATTGTTTATGGTACATCATTGCATATGCTAGTTTTATACAACTGGTGGCATAGATTTGTTTATACTAGTATCACCACAGACACAAATACCATTTGTACTGTGACATTAGGACAGCAATGACATCACAAGGCAGTAGGAATTGTTCAGCTCCATTATAATCTTATAGGACCATAAGCATATACATGGCCACTCATTGACCAAAATGTTAAATACAGCACAAGACTGTATCCAAGTCTGTCACTTACAAGATATCTTTCACAGGGTAGGAGGAAGGAGACTAACCCATCTGCCACTCTATAACAAGGATTCCCTCTTCCTCCAATTTCCAATAAAAAGCACCTCACTTCCCTTAGATCAGTCACAAGCAGCATCCTCAATGTCTAGATTTCTAAGTAACAATCTGTTCAAGATGACTTAAGCTTTCTCTGTCATGCTCCTTAAAATTCTTCTAGGCTCAAGCTGGGCACAATGACATGCCTATAATCCCAGGTACTCAGGAAGCTGAGGCAGGAGGATCACAAGTTTGAGACCAGCCTGGGCAACTTTGCAAGACTGTCTCAAAATAAAGTAAAAAGGGCCAGGCGCAGTGGCACATACCTGTAATCCCAGCAGCTCAGGAGGCTGAGAAAGGAGGATTGTACATTCAAGATCAGCCTCAGCAACTTAGGGAGGCCCTAAGCAACTCAGTGAGACCTTGTCTCAAAATTTAAAAAACAAAAACAAACAAAAAATAAAGGGCTGGAAATGTAGTTCAGTGGTAAAGCAACCCTGAGTTAAATCTCTAGTACTAAGAAGGAAGGAAGGAGGAAGGAAGAAGAAAGGGAGGGAGGGACGGAGGGACGGAGGGACAGAGGGAGGAAGAGCTGGGGATGTAGCTTAATGGTAAAGTGTTTGCTAGCATGTTCAATCCTGAGCTTCAGTTCAATCCCCAGTCTACAAAGAAATAAATATATACATATATACACACCTGAGCTTTTATTTGTTAATCTACTATTTAGAAAGTAACCTTTTAAACAGTAGAAGGTTTAGTTTAATTTTTCTGACATAGCTTTTTAATACCTCAGACTCTAATCCCCTCAGGGCAGGAGCCATTTCTATTTTTTTTCATTGCTATATTATTAAATTTGTAACTTTTCAGTAGGTGACCCCATAAAGCAACCTTTATTTTAGATGGGTTTTTATAGTTCCTTCCAGCCTCTTGACTCCCAAATCTTGCAGCTGCTCTGTGGGTTGTGGTTCTAGCTAAATATACATATACACATATATTGGCATCAAGCATAGAATCAGTTTTATATGAATTTTGTTGTATTTGAGTTTTAATTTCATTTTTCCTTTGGATAAAAATGCAGTTCTTTATCTGAGTAAGCAAAGTGTTACTATTGCCTTCTTTGGAGACAAATACAATATTAATTTGTTTACAATGAAACAGTGACAAAATGGATCTTTATATTTTCTATTTATTACATCTGTTGTCACTATGCAGTCTGCATTTATTGAAAACACCAAACATCTTGTTGCATTAAAAGCAAAATAGCATGATATGCAATGTCAGTTCTGATTTGAAATTCTATTGTTTTTCAATTTTATCTCATTAGCATGTTAATAAAATTTTCTAGAGAAAATAGAAATAATTTTTATCTATGCAAGTTTGAAATATTTCTTACATAAATTGGATTACACATAGAAATATATAAAATATCATACCGCATTATAAATTAGTAGAATACAGAAGAATATTTTATAGAATATATAAATAGAATATTTTATAGAATATAGTAGAATTAGTAGAATATTTTACTGCCTAAAAAGGGAAATGATTATTTAATAAATTAATATTTCTCTTATGAAAGAAGAAATCTGGTGGTTGGACCAGCTACTAGTTTAAGTGGACATCTACTTAACTAAATCTAGTATTTTATACTATACTAAAGGAAGCAAGAACCTGCATAATGTTTCTTATAGGGAAGGCTACTGTTCATATTTTCTCACAATGTAGAAATCATTCCCCACAGAAGTGATTGTAACATTATGATCACTGACCTATTTTACAAACATGGAATCCCTTATTATATAAATATTGAGGGAATACACAATGGGACATACATACATATGAGTGAGACACACCTTTCCCTAAAGAAGTTTATAATCTAGCATGGAGGTTTGGTTAGCTTTCCCTTCCTGTGACAAAATGCCTGAGAGAATCCATTTAGGAAAGATGTAGCACATGCCTGTAATCCCAGCAACTCAGGAGGCTGATATAGAAGGACTGCAAGTTCAAGGCCTACCTGGGAAACTTAGCAAGACCCTATTTCAAGAAAGGGGAGGTGGGGGTGGGCTGAGGATGTAGCTCAGTAGAGCATCCTTGCATTCAATCCCCAGTACCACAAAAAAAAAAAAAAAGGAAAAGAAAAAGAAAGATGGCTGGGGATGTTTCTCAGTGGCAAAGTGCCCCTGGGTTCAATCCCCACTACTGGAAAAAAAAAAAAAAAGTGGAGGAAACGTCATTTTGGCTCATGATTCAGAGGGTTCCGTTTATGTCACTTGACACCATTGCCTTTGGGCCTGTGGCAGCAGCACAGAACATTATGGTGGGAACACGTTTGGGGAGGAAGCCTATTCACTACATAGTGGCCAGAAAGCAAAGAAAGAGATAGAATGAGGCTGAGTTCCCAATTGCCGCAGTCTGGCTGGGCACAAAATCAGGAGCCACCACACAGCTTATAGATTCAAACAGCAACTCTTTATTCCCGAACTCACACCAGCCGTCTACAATCACGTTCTGGGGAAATCCACGTTCTCTGCCCAAATCCACCCCCACTGGGCTTCTGTCTCCCAAAAAATACTGTCTGAATCCCGTGAGAACTCAAGGGGAACTCAGGCAGCAGGATATGCCCTGTTCCCAGCAGGAATAATCTTAAACCTGGAACCACCCCAAACCCGGATAGTCCTAAACCGGGAACGCCCTAAACTCGGATCATCCTAAACCGGGAACACCCTAAACCCGGATCCGCCTTGGTCCTTGAGCAAGGTCACCTACATGCAATGTCACTGCAAAATGTCCTATTTCCACGAGTCCTTCCACTAAGCAACATGGGGTACGCTGGCAAGGAAATTGTCATACCTACTTGGCTAATGGCTCCCAGCACCCAATATCCTCTTCAAGGACACTCCCTCAGTGACCTAACTATCTCTCACTAGGCCCTACCTCTTAAAGGTTCCACCACCTCTCAATAGAGCCATAGGTTGGCAACCAAGCCTTTAGCACATGGGCCTTTGGGGACATTTCAGAACCATACAGTAGCAGAGATGTTGTGCATAAATAATGGCAAAATAATGTTGACAGTTGTAGTAGTGGTAAAAGCAAGCAGAGTGTTGTAAAAGTTCCAAAGTAATGATAGACATCATGTATTTATTGAGTATTATTTATGTGCTTTGTAAAAGTTATGAATTGGATGCTTAGTATCTGCTGGGCATTGTGCTTAGCACAGCACTTATAAACTGGAAAGGTCCTTTGATTGGCATAACAATGCTATCAGATAGTCAGGGTTCTCTCCATTCTATGGAAGGAAAAAGTGAGGCTCAGAAAAGTTTCAGAAACATACTCAAGCTCATATAACTAGTGAATTAATGAACTAGGTTGTACCCACATCTGTCTGAATGCAGAGTTTATGCTCTCCGAAGTGGCCTTGGTTCTTGTCAGTATGTCACTAACTCTATTTTGGTTATTTATTGCTGAGAAGCAAATCACCCCAAAATTTAGTGGATCAAGGCAGGGATGATCAATATTTCTCAGTGGGTTGGCTGTCCAGTCCTATTGGTGTGACCTGGCTCCCTCATACTGCTGCAGTCATCTGGAGACTGGACTTCCCTTGATAGTAAAAGATTCTCTCTTCTACAGCGGCATCTCTCCCACCTCACTGCAACCATTCACCCCAAGTAGTTATATCTTAATTTTAGGTAAGTCAATCAGGTATTTATATTATTATGACTATGTACATACTGTTGACCACTGTTATGGTTTAGATCTGGAATGTCCCCCAAAGTCTATGTGTTGAAGGCTTAGGCACAGTGCAACAATATTCAGAGGTGGGGCTTTTAGGAAATGGTTGGCTCATGAGGGCTTTGACCTCATCAGTGGATTACTCCATTGATAGATTCATAGCTGAATGAACTATTGGGAGGTGGTGGAAACTCTAGAAGATGGGACCTAGTTGAAGAGAGTGAGTCCTTTGGAGCATACCCTTGGGACTATATCTTATCTTCAGCACCTTTTGCTCTTTCTGTTTTCTGGCTGCCATGAGGTTGGCAGCTTAATTTAGCCATGCCCATCTTCCATAATGTAGCACCTTACCACAGGCCTAGCAACCAAAGAGCCAGCCAACCATGGACTGTTGTTTATGTCAGGTATTTTGTTATAGCAATGAAAGCTGACTAACACAACCACCAAGCCATGTCATTTATATATTCCTGATATGCAGAAAAATTTGCAATTTGGAAATATAGGTACCTCATCTGCATACTGTGTTACTCAAAAGATTGGGAGTTTAAGAGAGTTTTTGGGCTGATCATTTCTTTGGCACATTGCATATCTGGCCCTCAGTAAGTAGTTGTAGAATGATTAAACACAGCCTGACACTCAAGTGACAAGTTCAGTCTGTTCAAGACCCTGATTATTTGATGTATACTATGTGAAGTCAAGACATTTGAAGCCATTGAAATAGTTTGTACTGACATCGGTGTGTCAAAGAATTTCTTTTGCATCTCATTCCTCATTTCCCAAACTCTGGGCATCTTTCCTCTCTCTAGGGAACATATTTTAGTGTGGAAAAGCAGACTTCTTTCTATATACAGTAATCCCCCACATCTGTGGTTTTACTTTCCTCTAATTCAGTTACCCATGGTCTGAAAATCAGCATCACCCAAAGTAGATGATCCTCCTTCTGATATGTGGTCCAAAGGTCAATAGTAGTTTTATGCTATATCACAATGCCTATATCATTTACCTCACTTCATCTCATCATTTTGCCATCTCACATCATCACAAGAAGATGTGAGAGAGAGACCATATTTTGAGAGAGACCACATTCATATAACTTTTATTATACTATATTGTTATAATTGCTCTATTTTATAATTATTATTAATTTCTTACTGTGCCTAATTTATAAGTTAAACTTTATCATAGATATGTTTGCACAGGAAAAAACAATATATAAGGCTTGGTACTATTCATGGTTTCAGACATCCACTTGGGAGTCTTAGAACATATCCCCCATGGATCAGGGGGGACTACTGCACTGCTTATTTCTTCACACATGATGCTGAGAAAGCACCTTATTTAATTATTTGCAGAGTTAACACTTGCAACAATCAATCAAAGTCAGGATGTTGGTTAGTTCCCTGTGGATTGTTTTCTGGGAATATAGCAGGGTATGGATTGGCATCAAGTTGAATCTGCTCTGTAAATAAAGGTAGTTGTACCTAAAGACTAATCCTCATATTGCCCCAGGAACACCTCTCACTTGGCCAGGCTACATCATAGCTCCTAAAATAACTACTAGTGAACAAAACATCTCTTCTTCTATAGCGTGATTTCTCAGTTATAATCAGAACAAGCTGTCATCCAGCTCTTACTCTTCATATATGTGTGACATGTTTGTTAAGTGCTGAGTCGTACACCTCACTATAAAGCAAAATATCAACGAAGCACATATTATTTTTGCCAATAGCTAATTCTGCTTTTTCTTTGAACATGATATATATCATCAATTTTGAATTTGCTGTTACAAGCTTCCAGAAGTAATGTGATTTATAAGTGTGTTTCCCATAAGAATAATTTTGAATCATACCACTTTAGGTTGGTCTCTTCTCTATCTTTAGGTATAAATTTTTAATTTGCATAATAAGAAGCATTGTTTTCTGCTTGTTTTGACTAAACACAGTATACCAGAGAGGTCATACTGTTTGATTTGAAATGACAGAAGTTTCAGTGCCTTTGTTCTACTATTTAAAACGTTATATAACAGACCATGTCCTGGGGAGTTTTAAATAGATCACAGATCTAATAAAAATCTGATTTTTAGATATTATTCATTATACTTACAATGGAAACTGTTCTTTTTTAGCTGCTTGTCAGAAATCATAATTCACTTGTCCTAGCATTTACAGATTCATAGTAAAAGTGAGACTAGAGCCCTTTTGATTATATTTATGACATTATTTTAAGTTGGAGCTTGTATATCCCTTTTGTCATCACTGATTTTCAATAAACCACTTGTGAATCATTGACCCATTTCTGTGAATTGTGTATTCAACTTAATAGCACAACAATAACTATGGAAAAAATGAAAATTCAACAGATGTACTCAATAGCTTGGAAACAATGTGAGATAATATTAGCTGAACCCAGCAACATTGTTAACAATGTTAACAGTGATGAACTGGTTATGCAGGATGAATATGTAAGTTCAGAACATGAGGGGAAGCATGCCTAATGGGGGGATGGGTAGGCCCATACCACTGTGCTAAGGTTTGGGTATGGTTTGTGTATGCCCTCCCAAAGGTTCAGGTACTAGAAGGTTAGTCTCCAGTGGGCAGATGTTGAGAGGTGGTGGAACTGTCAAGAGATAAGGCTGAGATAAGGTCAAGAGAGATAATCTTTTCTAATCCTTAAAAGAGATTAATATAGTTTGCTTCTTTAAGAGCAAGTTGTTATAAAAAGAGCAAGCCTACACAATGCATATATGTATTGAAACATCACATGGTACCTCACAAATATGTAAACATTTTATGTCAATAAAAAAATTAAAGATCTTTAAAAAGAAAGACAAAACAAGTCTGGCCCCTGAATCTCTGGTTTCCTGTCTTGCCACATGACCTCTCCTGCTCGCACGTGTTCCCACCATGATATTGTCAGCCAGGTAATGATGCGGCTAAAAGACCCTTACCAAAGGTCAAACAGATGCTAACACCATGCTCTTGAATCTTCAGAACAGTGAGCTAAATAAACCTCTTTTCTCTTCTTCCTTCCTGTCTTCCTTTCTCCCTCTTTCTTTGTTTCTTTCTTTCATGCTGGGGATTGAACCCAGGGCCTTATGTGTGCTAAGCAAGTACTCTACTACTAAGCTACAACCACAGCCTCTAATCTCTTTTCTTTATATACTACCCAGTATATCATCCTTAAAGAAAAGGGGAACAGTAAAACACCATGTCCCTGAATGCCTCCTTTCTATTCCTAATAATATAGCCAAGTTAAGGGAACAATGAAAATAAGCCTAAGCTGCAAAGTACAGATACATATTATCTTGAAGGATACTGGATTTCTCTTTTGCACACTGGGAAATGAGCGCAAGTTACTGTTATCTGTAGAAAGCTACTTTCTTGCATGCACACGAAGACTTGGGATCCTGGTCATACAGGCAAGCCAATGCTAATGATGTCACTGCTTCTGCAGCCTAACATAGAACCCCTTTCTGAGTGGGGTCAGGTGTGGAACTGAGGGCAGTGTGAAAAGGATGGTGTCACTCATCCTGCCAACTGCCACTGGACAGATGCCATTAAGGAGGGAAGGTGCTGCTTAGCTAAGCACCATGATGACGGAGAGGCTGTCTGTTCAGCCGGTTGCCCTTGAACTCTTCTTGGAGCAGTCACTGATCTCTCATAAGCGTTCCCCAATTAATCGTGTCTTCCATGGTGTCCTCAAGCACTTTCTTTCACTTTCCCACCACCTACCCCCACTGCCCTGGCCTAATTGGGGCTGTGGGCGTGACACCCAGCCTTAGGTATTTTCTTATACTAACAGAAAATGGACTAAGACACTGGTTAGTAAGAGAATGAACATGTTATGGGCATATTAAAATCGCCTAAACTCTTTAGATAACTGCTGCTTTTGTTAAGGTCTAGATTTTCCCTCTCCTTCACCTAATAGCTTTTCATCACAATGTTAACAACTGTCAAGCCAACAAGGGACTTTATATATTGCTGAGAAGTTAACTCGTTTGAAGGATCTGCTTTGGGATCCTCCCTGAGTACCCCTTCTTTCTTCCCCAGCTACACTAAGCAGGTAATGCTCATTAAAAGATCGCGGAGGACTGGTAATGTAACTCAGTGGTAGAATGCTTGCCTGGTGTGCATAAGGCCTTGGGTTTAATTTCCAGCACTGACAAAAACAATTTAAAAAGAAAGAAAAAGGAGAGATTCCAAATGCAATGGTTCATGCCTGTAATTCCAGTGATTCAGGAGGCTGAGGCAGGAGAATCATGAGTTCAAGGCCAGCCTGGCCAATATAAAGAGGCCTTAAGCAACTTAGTGAGACCATACTCAAAATAAAAAAAAAATAAAAAGTGCTGGGGATGGGGATGTAGCTCAGTGGTAAAGTGCCCCTGGATGCAATCCCTAGTACCAAAATAAGAGAGAAAAGGAGAGAAATCACAGGAGCTGTGAAAATAATAATCTTATACTTCAGATCTAATGAAAATGAATGAACAAAATTTGTTCCATTGCTTTTTTTCTCTGAAGCCACCTTACCATCTATAGATATGCTGCCTCCTACCCATTGCCCTGGTTGGGATGGGTTAGGATGGTTCTCTTTGAGGGAAAGGAGGAAATTAGTAGGCAGCAATGTCAAAGGATTATGGAGCTGAGCTATAGAAGCAAGGCTTCAAGAAGGTACTCATACCTCTGTCTCCCTATTTGCCAATTGGAAATGATAGCAGAAACAGAGAACTCAGCTCCATCTCCTCATTTGACAGATGAAGAACCCAAGTTTCAGACTTATCTTGTCACTTGAGGGTTCATCTGTGTTTAATCATTCTATAACTACTTATTGAATGCGAGGCAATGTTCCAGACGGATGGTCAGGCCAAAAGCTCTCTTCAATTCCTGGTCTTTGAATAACACAGTATGCAGATGAGATACCTACATTTCCAAAGTGGCCAGTGTAAATTCCTTTTTTTCCCCATATTGTAAAGCTAAGAATATAATTCTTCTACATATCAAGAATACACAAAGCCAGGCACAGTGATGCACACCTGTAATCCCAGCTGCTCGGGAAGCTGAGGCAGGAGGATTGTGAGTTCAAAGCCAGCCTCAGCAAAAGTGAGGTGCTAAGCAACTCAGTGAGACCCTGTCTCTAAATTAAACACAAAATAGGGCTAAGGATGTGGCTCAGTGGTTGAGCGCCCCTGAGTTCAATTCCTGGCACCAAATAAAAGGAAAAGAAAAAGAATACACAAGATATTGCTTGTTGGTCAATGGCATTTGACCTCTTCTGCTATAGAGGGAAATTTCTATCATAGGCCCTGAAACTACAAAATCAGGAATATTTGGAAAGCCAAGTGCATGTGCCTGTAATGCCAGCTATTGGGGAAGCTGAGGCAAAAGGATTGCCAGTTTGAGTCTTGGCAACTTAACTAGCCCATCTCAAAATAAAATGTAGCCAAGCATGATGGTGCATGCCTATAATCCCAGTGACTTGGAAGACTGAGACAAGAGGATTTCAAATTCAAGACCAGCCTCAGCAACTTACCAAGGTCATAAGAAACCTAGTGAGAAATGAAAATAAAAGGGCTGGGGATGTAGCTCAGTGGTAGAGTACCCCTGGGTTCAATTCCCAATACACACCCCCCAAATGTAAAAAAGGGCTGGGGGCATGGCTCAGTGGTATAGGTCCCCTGGATTCAATTCCAAGCACTGCAGAGATAAATAAGTAAACAAACAGATAAAAGAATGTTTGGAGATATCATGGTAAATACTAATAATCAGAAGAATTAAAAGTTGTCTCTTCTAGAAAAATGGGTTTGTGCAATTGGGGGGCTGCTGTTCTTTGAAGCAGTTCTTTTATTGCTTGAAATTATAGGCATGTGTAACTTTAAAAAAAAGTAAAAATAAAAATGTCACTGTAGGGGGCTTGGGCTGTGGCTCAGTGGTAGTGCACTTGCCTGGCATGTGTGAGGCACTTAGTCTGCCCAGTCGAGGTGACAAGGGCATAAACAACAAGACAAATTGGAGAAGGGCTCGATTCTCAGCACCGTATATAAATAAATAAAATAAAGGTCTATCAACAACTAAAAAAAAATTTTAAAAAGTCACTGTAGAAAATTTGGAAAATAGAGAAAATCATAAGTGAGATAAAAATCCCATAGAATTGATCTAGCCAGTCACAAATGGCATTATAAAACCAGCAAAATAGCAACTTTTTCCTTTTTTTGTTTTCAATAATAAAAAGAATGACCAATATTTAAAATATTTTCTATGCAAAAAAGAATTCATTTTCCCCATTCCTTCTTTTTTTAAAGTAGTGGGCATTGAACCCAGGGTCACTTAATCTCTGAGCCCTTTTTAATTTTATTTTGAGGCAAAGTCTCACTAAGTTGCCGAGGCTGCCTTTGAACTTGTAATCCTCCTGCCTCATTCCCCAGTTGCTGGGATTGCAGGCATGCACCACCATGCCCGGCTTCCCTGTTTCTTTTTTAAGAAAAAGAATTACAAAGTTTCGCCCTGCCCCCATACACCAAAGTAGACTATCTGTTCAAAACAAGCTACCAAATAATCTCTTATATTACAGTAAAAGATAATTATACTAAGTTGGATTCTTTTAATGCTTGCAAGGATTTTTAAAATTCATCAAATGGTAGAATAATTATGAGTGTGAGAAGATAGAAGCGAACCCTAGTTACTAACTGCACCTTGTAGAACTGAGAGAGAAGTATTTTCTCCAAGATGACTTTTCAATTGTGAGAATAAACCCTACCTAGCTCACCTCCCTCCTCACACTCTCCTACCTCTCTCCTGCCTATTTGTGGAATGTTTGGATCTCTTTTTGAGTGAGACAAAGACCATAAGATTATATGAGTCTTTCAGCAAACTTCCTGCTTAATATTTAGTCTGCCCAGTCGAGGCGACAAGGGCATAAACAACAAGACAAATTGGGGAAGGGTTCAAACCAGTGGAAGGAAATTGGCTGCCTACTCTGGGTATGGCATCATCTCATTTAGCTCTTGGCCCTATCCGGGCCTGTGGCCCAAGTTGTCTTTGGAGCTTTCCTTTCACTGGCTGCTGAGGTCATATTTAGCAATTATAAAGAAGAGCTAATTTTAAAAAATTGAACTGAAACTCTTGTGACTAGGAATGTAATTGAAAAGTACCAGCATTAAATGTTCTTCATCTTCCCCCCATAAAAACCCGGGGTCATGATCAAACATTTACCAGAGCTGGAAGAGCAGAGCCTACAGGCACAAAGGAGTGGAAGAATGATTAATCTGGGAACTCCTAATGGGTCATCACATGGTGGTTTTAAGGAACGGTAAATTGCTGTTAAGACTGTTCTGTTTTATTTGTTTTGTTTTAGGTGGTTTGATGTTCTGGATGTTTCTCTATTGATATAGGGTCTCAAAATGTTTATAAGAGATGAACTCTGAAAGTACCCTAAAAGAACAGACCCACTTGCACCCATCCAAGAACTGTCAGAATGTACTAGATCTTTTGGAGTGAGAAATGTTATTTTGAAATCTGCTTATGGGCAGGAAGGCTTACATCAGGGAATGGGGCTGTTGGCAGCCTTCCCATCTCCTGCCATACCCAGGGCTGACTGCACTGGCCACGTGCTTGCTTTTTTGTCCCCTGGGGAAGTGTGTTGAGTTACAGAAAAGCTAGCCAGAAAAGACAAAGCCACAGAAGGAGTTTTTTTCTGGATCCATCTACAAGCTTTGGATAGCCTCTGATCAACCGGGTGCTGCAGCAAATTCGGCCTGTGACTTTAAGGATTTGTATCTGATTGTGGGTTATTTCCTTAACTCGTCCATCTGACTCATGTGAACAATTTTCTCCTCCGTGTATTCTTTAATAGGAGCATGTTTACTGATCTGAGATGAGAGCTGCTTTCTTTTTCCTTTTGTTAAATAATTGGATGACATTATTACTAATCTTGTCTTCTTCCTTCTGTGCCTTTCTTTGAAAAATGAATAGTTTTTCTCATGCTGTGGGGTTTTCTGGTGACAATACAAAACTATGTCTTCTGGGTCTCTCTTTTTTCTTTTTGGTCCTGGGCCATAAGAGCCCTACACTTTTTTGGAAGGAGGTGTGAGGCTGTGTGTTTTAATTTCTCTGGCAATGCTATGTATTCCTGACAGTACCAGGAAAATTTAGCTTTATTTTTCATTTCATTTCTTTCCTTGGGCAACTGATTTTCTTCAACCTCCTCCTATCGTGGTTATTTTTATTTTGTACTCCAGGATACTGTACCTGGAAAAATAGCAAGATAACAAACAGTATTGGCAATGCTATGTGCTATTTACAAGAAACATTATTTTAATATGAACATTTGAGGTAAAAATTATCAATAAAATTTGACATTCCTATCTCTCACATATAGGAAAAACTTAATACATTGCTACTATATTGTTGAATGAATGAATTAAGTAGCTAAATTATTCTGTAGTTAGTTTGAACTTATAGAAAGAGTACATGAACTATATAATAGATGATTTACTATTCATTTCTACTTATCTCCTCTACACTTCCCCCATATATGATATAGGTTTCTACCTTTATTAATAGGTCATTTTCATGGTTAGTAAGAATTTCACAAGATTTGGATTTTTTCTTAGGTAGTACATTTAATATTATAAAAAATTAAGACAATATAAAAAGGTATACATAATGAGAAATCTTAATTCCCCATCTCTATCTACACTGCTCTTTTCCTACCCTCAACCAGTTTTATTCATGTCTTATAGATTCTTCCATTCTTCCATTGTTTCTATATATAGATACAAGCTACAAGCAAATATGTATTTGTTATTGAAAGGAAAGTGACCACAACACTCAGAGCAACCAAAAGATCTTTATTGGAGCAGTGCAACAAAGAGAAAGGAAAGAGAGAGAGAGAGAGAAAAGAGAAGAGATGAACAGGGAGAGAGCAAGAGCAAGAGAGAGACAGAGAGTGCGCGTAAGAAAGATAAAGAGCAAGAGAGAGAGAGCAAGAGAGAAAGAGCAAGAGAGAGGGGGGCCTGGCAGGAGGGAGTTTTTATAGCCCAAATCTAATGGGGCCTCTGGGTCTGCAAGCTGCCTTGTTGGCCCAAGGGCGGGTTAAGTGTTCAGCCTTAAGCAGGGTTGAATGTTCAGACTTGAGGCAAACAGGTGATAAAGGACCAGATAGAGGGGGGTTTGAGTGCGTGGGCTATCTTGCAGCCAACATCTGTTCAGCCTGCCCTGCAGACAACACAGTTCAGCCTGCTCTGCACCCAACAGTTATGATTAAAGGTTGTTACACAAAAGTAACATACTGGGAAGGGTCTTGAACAAATTTGAATGCCAATGTTTAGAGATTTTGTCATTATTTACAATAGCCCAAATGTGAAAAGAAACCAGATGTCCATCAATAGATGACAAAGTGTGGTCTATCCACATAATGGAATATTATTTAGTCATAAAAGAGAATGAAGTTCTGGTGTATGCTACAGAGGTATGAACCTGGAAAACAGTACACTAGGTAAAACAAGCCAGAAACAAAATATTTGTCTAAAATATAAAATTCCACATTAATTTTTTTGTGGTACTAGATATGGAACCCAGGGCCTTGTACATGCTAGGTAATGCTCTACCCCTTAGCTATACCCACAGCCCCTGTTTCCACTTCTAAGACATACCTAGGGAATTCATAAAGACCAAAAACTAAACCATAGGTTACCAGGGGCTAGAGAGAGGGAATATGGGGAGTTATTGCTTGATGATGACAAGAGTTTGTTCCTGGTGATGACAAAGTTTTGGAAATGGATAGTGATGATGGTTGTACAATCTCATAAATGTATTCAATGCCCTGAGTTGTACACTAAAAATTGCCAAAATGGGAAATTTTATGTTATATGTATATATATTTAACCACAATTTTAAAAAAATAATAATGCACTAAAATGTACACTTCAAATGTTTGAATTGTATGGCATGTGAGTTATATTTCAATAACAATTTATCCTAGATGGATTTCCAAATCAGGAAACAGAGAACTTCCTCATTCCTGCTTATTTATTCACTATAACTGTGATTATATGGATTACTAGGGTTTATTAACCGAACCCAATCTTTTGCTATTCCACACAGTGCTACAGTGAATTACCTTGGCCATTTGTCACCATATAGGAGTCTGAGGAGGTCTCCAGGAGCTATGTAGACCTCTACTTGGACCATCCAGGTTCTTGGCCATGTTGCAAAAAAGATTTAAAGACATGTCAGCTATGAGTAGCAGAGAAAGTGATAGATTGATCAATTGATTGATTGATTTAGCAGTACTGGGGATTGATCTCGCTAAATTGCTGAGGCTGGCCTCAAATTTGCCTCAGCCCCTACCCGACCCCAGTCACTGGGATTATAGGCATGCACCTCTGCTACAGGCTTACAAGAGATTTATTATAAAAGGAAAGTACGTACTTGAGAATGGGAGTGTGGGTGATCTCAGAGAGAGAAAGAGAGAGTGAGTCACTTCATCTCCGTCTGGGGTTTTAACATTTTAGAGGAGCAGGAGCTAGAGGGTTGAACTAGAGGTGGAGTCAGGGCAGGGTTATGCAATTTTGTGCCACTGTGCCTTGTGTCACACATTGCCATCCCATCTTCTAATCATGCTATTTCCTACAATGTATGTCTCATTAGCATCTTAAATTGCCTCCCAAGGGTGTGCATCTTTCTATTATAATGAGTTAGGGTCATTCCTGTGTCACCAAAGTCTCTAAAGTTCATGCTTCCTAAAGGAGTGGTTCCTCCAGATGCCTTGTGGTTATCTTGTAGTCAAGCTCTGGGCAAAGACAGACACAAATACATGGTATGGGTTGTTCGCAAGAAGTTTGTTCTGCTTCCCAGTGGTTTATGAGCATTTTTTTTTTTTTTGAGACTCAGTGTTCTCTATGTATCCCTAAATCCCTAACTCACATTCATGTGAAGGTATCACATGGGGATATCAAGTCTGCTGATATATCTTTGGATTTTTGGTAATCTGACAAATGAGAATTACTATGTTCAATTACTATGACTAATCTTGAGGATTTTTCACATATGTAAGGGCCATTTTTTTTTTGTCTGTGAATTGCCTATATACCTTTTATTATTCTTCTGTTGGTGTGGTTGATCATTTTATCTCTCTTATTTGGGAGCTTTTATATACAAGGGGAGCAATCTTTTGAGTCGTTCATAAAAGGCCATCTCCTCTACAAAGTGACAAAGGAATTTGCCCGTGTTTTCTTTTTCTTTTTTTTTTTTTTGTTACAGGGGATTGAATTCAGGGGCATTCAACCACTTAGCCACATTCCCAGCCCTATTTTGTATTTTATTTAGAGACAGGGTCACACTCAGTTGCTTAGTGCTTTCCTAAATTGCTGAGGCTGGCTTTGAACTCAGGATCCTCCTGCTTCGGCTTCCCAAACTGCTAGGATTACAGAAGTGTGCCACCACACCTGATTGCCCATGTTTTCTTTAAGTGTTTTTATTGCTTGCATTTCTACATCTAGCTACTTGAGCCATTTGGAGTTCATCCTGGTATATGTTTGTATGTACAGATCTAGATACATCTCTTTCCCGATGTCAAAATATCAATCTTAGTTTTCCAATAATGGTTTTTAATAAAAATCCCTTTACCTGATTTAAGATTCCACCTTTATCATATATTCAATTCTGATATATATTATTTTTATTTCTGTGCTATTTATTCTGTCCCTTTAATCTGTCCATCTGGTAGACTGACTGAAACAAATAGTTTGTGTCGCTGTGACCAAAAGACCAGAAAAGAAGAATTTTAGAAGGGGAAAAGTTTATTAGGCTCTCACTGTTTCAGAGGTCTCAGTTTATACATGGCTGACTCCTTTGCTGTGGGCCTGAGGTGAGGCAGAACTGCATGGTGGAAGGGTGTGCAACCAGGAAGAGAGAGAGAGAGAGAGAGAGAGAGAGAGAGAGAGAGAGAGAGAGAGAGAGAGAGAAAGGCTAGCTCTACTCACTAGGGACAAAATATATACTGCAAAGGCACACCTCCCAGTGACCTATCTCTTCCAGCCAGCCACACCCTACCTGCCACCCTACCCTACCTTCATCCACCCAGTTAATCCATTCAAATGCATTAATGCACCGATTAGGCTAAGGTTTTGATAACCCAGTCCTTTTACCTTTAAACTTTCTTGCATTGTATGACACCTGAGCTTTTGGGGAACACCTCATATCTAAACCATAACACTGTTTTAATTAGTGACTTTTAAAAAACCATATTTTCCTCTCTCTTTGCTCTTTCTTTTCAGAGTTTTCCGGGATATTTTTGTTTGTTTGTTTTTCCATCCAATCCTATTCTATTATGACCTTATAAGCCATTTAGTTCACCCTGTTGTGGGGATAAATGCCAAGGGGCCAGACTGAGGTCTGCTACATAATTCATTACAGTATCATGTCAAAATGCATTTTTAGCAGAAATTGAAAAAAAAACTTACAATAAAGCTGTTTACATCACTTGAGATATAATTTTGTTAGTCTTTTAAAACATAATGTTCCATAATTTACTTAAGTATTCATCTATTAATAGTTGGACATTTTCTATTTTCCCTTATTGTTTATGGAAAACAAAGCAAAACAAAAACCAACTGTGCAATTCTTTAAGCATAAAAACTCATTACGGATCTTTGGCACTGATTATTTGGATTATTGAGGAAACATATAGGCTTTCTTTTTCTTTTGTGGCACTAGGGATTAAACCCAGGGGTGCTCAGGTGCTCTACCATTGAGCTAACCTCCAGCCATATATGTGTGTGTGTGTGTGTGTGTGTGTGTGTGTGAGTGAGAGAGAGAGAGAGACTAGGGATTGAACTCAGGAGCACTCAACCACTAAGCAACATCCCCAGCCCTATTTTGTATTTTATTTAGAGATGGGGTCTCACTGAGTTGCTTAGTGCCTCGCTTTTGTTGAGGCTGGCTTTGAACCCATGATCCTCCTGTATCAGCCTCCCAAATCGCTGGGATTACAGACCCACACCACCACACCAGGTTTTTATCTTATTTTGAGACAGAGTTTTGCTAAATTGCCCAGGCTGGCCTCAAACTTGTGATCCTCCTGCCTTAGCCTCCCAAATAGCTGGGATTATAGGTATGTACCATGTCTCACTACAACATCTTTAAGATGTAGATACGTGGGTTAGGGATGTAGCCATTTACATTTCAGCACACTAGCATATACAGTATCAATTTTGCTACACTTTGTTCAACAGCAATTCATTGTTTCAGTCATTTGAAAGGTCACTTAGGACATTTTAAATGCTGTAAATAAGGGGATGAGTGGGCCCCATGGTGTTGGAATTGGGGTAGAATGGAATCTTTTAAAAAATAAGTTTTGTACAAGTTTTCTCCATCTTCAAATGCTGTTATGCTCTGGATAGATGTAGATTTATTTACATAATGGCCCAGGCAACTTCTGGGAGTTAATGTTTATAAGTTTCCTTCCCTCCACCCCTTCAAAAAATACTTCTGGAGATTTGAATTATGAACATTTATAGGGTTGGATTAGGATGGTACTAGTCAAGGCCCAGTGGTTTAAGTAACCAATAAGAATCTTGAAAGGTTAAGAGAAATGAAACTAATGGGTAAACCTTGGCATGAACTAGGAAGAGGTAAAGTCCTTCAATTCCAGAGGCTGAGCAACCTTGGGGAGAGTGATCAGTGAAGCTCTTTGAATTTATTCCAGAACAGGATGACTACCTACAAATAGAATTTGTTTGATTTTCTTGGTTGTCTTAGGGGCTGAAATTCTTATTTCATTGTCTGTGAACCTCCTTCCCTGACATTACCCTCCACTTGGGTTTAGATTTCAAGCTGGATCCATCTGAATGGAACATCTCTCATTTGAATTTCTGGTAAGTTCTTAGAGATCTCTAGACACACAGAGAGTGGGAAGGGACTGAGGAGCTATATCAGTCAGCTTGGACTGCCTTAACAAAATACCACAAGTAGGTGGCTTAAACTCACAGTTCTAGAAGTTGGAAGTCCAAGATTAAGGTGCCCTCAGTGTCACTCTCTTGGTGAGGCCTCTCTTCCTGGCCTGCAGTTAACCACCTTCTCTCTGTGCCTTCACATGACCTTTCTCTGTGAGCAGATGATGATAGGGGGAGCTCTGTCAGTCTCCCTCTTCTTTTAAGGATACCAATACTATCAGATCAGGGTCCCACCTGATGACCTTGCTTAGCCTCAATTACCTTCTTAAAGGCACCATCTCCAAATACAGTCATTGTGGAGAACAGTTCTAAGTTACTCATGATGTACAGAATAGTCTTCAGACTTTGCCTTATTCTGATTTAACGCCATTTTATAAGGCAGAAATTTGCCATGAGTTACTCCATTTTCAGTATAAATACTGAGGCAGAATGACTCTACACCTTGTTTGTAAGTAAACAACCATCATCTGCCTAACCTGACCATATGGCACAAACTGATAGATCAATTAATCGTGCTAATAAAAATGACCGCCTACATACATATTGAATTAATCAGAAGCACATAGATACATTGGTTTATTAGACTCACATCAGAAACACCGGACCCATGAGTTCATCGAACACACAAGGCTACCGAATGAAGCAACCCCTTCACCAGAGGCCCATAAAAGGAGGAGCATCCCTAAGACTGGACACAGAGGCACTCTGACTCCATGACCTGATTGCTGGTCATGAGTCTTGCCCAGGAAAATCACCACAATGACAAACCTCTGAATCTGTCCTTGGGCTTCAGCATAGCACCATTTCTTCTTCTAGTGACAACCACACAACAGCCCACTCCAAGCTGAGACTCTGAAACTATCATTCCTCAGGACCTTAGCCTTAGAATAAGTTCCTGCGCTTTGACAGCTCTGCACCCTGAATAAATCCTTTGGCTGCTTCCTAATCTCATCTGACCACCTATGGTGACTCTTCGCATTCATATCTGCCCTCTGCCTTTGCTCTCAGTTCAGCCTCCTGAACCCTATGGCTGCCTTACCTCTTTTTTAGTCTTTCTATAACCTATATATGAAAGTGTGATGTGTGACTTGAGTGGCATAGATACAGGAGTTAAGATTAGAATAAAAGAATCTGTGATTGCCCAGCTTATGACTATCAGGTGACTCATGAGTGTTTGGTGAACTGCCATCACTGAAAGTGGTGTAGCCTGTGGATTCATTGATATTCAATGAATTTTGACATTATGGGAAGACACAAATGTGTTTGGTATATGTTAATGATGTAGCTTGTTCACGGCAGTCACACTGCAGGCTAGGGCTTTAACATATGAATTTTAGGGGGTCAGAATTTACTCTCTAATAGGAACCTTAAGAGGGTAGCTGGTACCTCTAGAGTTTTTGCTAATATTGGTAGCTTGGGCAGGGAGGTGGGGAATACTAGAATTGACTGTGGGTATTATACACAGAATTGGGAGTTGGAAGGGCATTTAGAAATCTGATCCTTATTTTATAGTTAGGGGGTCCAAAGAATTCACAAGGGTGGCCTAAATTAAATATAAGACTTAATTCATTTTACTTCCAGTAAATTATTGATTACATATGTCAGGCCTTCTGCCATTTATATTTCTTTCTCAGCACTAATTTTAATTTGTATTTGTGTTTTACTTTGTTACTATAATGTCTAGGAAGACCCAAATTTGCCCATATTGTTTATTAATCTATCAGTAACAGTGCCTAGCATGTTGTTTGACCCATTGGTAGTACTCAATAAATATTTGGTGAATGAATTAATGATAGAATAATAAAAGCTAACCTTTAATAAATATTAATTATTGGCCATGATCAAAACTTTCTTTTTGATAACAGGGGTGAAACTCAAAGGAACTTAACCACTGAGCAACATCCCCAGCCCATTTTTTATTTTTTAAGAGAGGGTCTTGCTAAGTTGCTTAGGATCTCACTAAGTTGCTTGTGATCTTGAACTTGTGATCCTCCTGTCTCAGCCTCCCATGCACCATGCCTGGCTCAAACTCTACATACTTGATTGTATTATCTTATTTTCAATTTGTCTTTCCAAATTTTGAGAGAAGGAATCTGGAGCTAAGGAAGGGTAACACTTTCTTCAAAGACAAAGCTAGGAAGGCCAGAGCTCAATTTGAATTAAAGACTAGAGGACTCCAAAGTTTATCCAAATGGTAATCAAAACACTGAGTCTGCCTGCTTGAAACTTAGCAAGGATCATAAGGAAAGGAGGGTGATCTTTGGGGGAAATAGAGAAAAACTATGTAGAAGTTATCTTTTAAAAACATTTTTTTTTGGTATTGAACCCAGGGGTGCTTAACCACTGAACCATATCCCCAGCCCTTTTTATATATTTTATTTAGAGACAGGGTCTTGCTGAGTTGCTTAGGGCCTCCCTAAATTGCTGAGGCTAGCTTGGAACTCAGGATCCTCCTGCTTCAGCCTTTCGAGTTACTGGGATTACAGCATGCGCCATCACACCCAGCTAGAAGTTACCTTTATTTAAAAAAAATATTATTTGCTCTAATTAGTTATACATGACAGCAGAATGCATTTCAATTCATTGTACATGAATGAAGCACAACTTTTCATTTCTCTGGTTGTACATGATGTATAGTCGCACCACATGTGCAGTCAGTCATACATGTACCTAGGGTAATGATGTTCATCTCATTCCACCATCTTTCCTATTGCATCATGCCCCCTCCCCTTCCCTCCCTCCCCTTGGCCCAATCAAAGTTCCTTCATTCTCCCTACACCCCCCACCCCCATTAAGGATCAACATCCACTTATCAGAGAGAACATTTGGTCTTTGGTTTTTTTGGGATTGGCTTACTTCGCTTAGCATGATATTCTCCAACTCCATCCATTAACCTGCAAATGCCACAGTTTTATTATCTTTTAATGCTGAGTAATATTCCATTGTGTATATATACCACAGTTTCTTTATTCATTCATCTATTGAAGGGCATCTAGGTTGGCTCCACAGTTTGGCTATTGTGAATTGAGCTGCTATAAACATTGAAGTGGCTGCGTCACTGTAGTTTGCTGTTTTTAAGTCCTTTGGGATAGCGGGATAGCTAGGTCAAATGGTGGTTCCATTCCAAGTTTTCTAAGGAATCTCCATACTACTTTCCAGATTGGTTGCACCAATTTGCAGTCCCACCAGCAATGTATGGGTGTGCCTTCCCCCTACATCCTTAGAAGTTACCTTTTAAGAAGTGTCTTTAAAGTATGTTTGGGTGTTGTCTTCAGGCAAGAGTCACTCCTTCATACAGAGGTAAGGACATAAACCAAGTGTTTCAGATATTGGAAAACTGAATAAATTCAGAAGGCCCAGAAGAGGAGGAAAATTGCAACAAGCAGCAGCAAGAGAACTGAGAGGTAATTTGGGTCAAAACTGTGAATGGTCCTATTTGCCAGGGGTCAGAAAAACATGATCTATAGGACAAATTTGTCCCACACATCATTTTTGTTGTCTGTTAAATGAGAACAGTTTTCACTTTTTTTTCCCAGTACTGGAGATTGATCCCAGGGGTCCTTTACCACTGAGCATATCCCCAACCCTTTTCATTTTATTTTGAGACAGGGTCTTGCTATGTTACTGAGGCTGGCCTTGAACTTGGATCCTCCTGCCTCGACCTACCAAGTATTTGGGATTATAGGTGTATATCACCAACACTGGAACTTTTTACATTTTTAAACAATTGTTTCAAAAGAAAATGATGCAACAAAGACCATAGGTTGCTAACAAAGTCTAAAAGTCCCTCTGTATCCTTGGGGGATTGATTCCAGGAAACCCTGTGGATACCAAAATCTGCTCATGCTCAAGTTCCTTATATAAAATGGCACAGTATTTGAATTGAATCTGTGCACATCCTCTTATATTCTTTAAGTCACCTCTAGATTGCTTATAATACCTAATGCAATATAAATGCTATGTAAGTAGTTTTACACTGTATTATTTAGGGAATAGTGACAAGAAAAAAAAAAAGCACATACATGTTCAGTACAGACATTTTTTACCCCAAAATATTTTTCCATCTGCAATAAGTTGAATCTGAGAATGTAGAACCTGTGAATACAGAGGACAACTGTTTTTACTATCTGGCCCTTTACAAAAAGAGTTTGCCACTTCTCTGCATTATGCCTGGAGAAGTTTAGATTTTATCTTGTAAAGATTGTCTTATAAAGACAATTGTTGCTAAATAGTCAAGAAGGAGAAAGATTGCTTACCTGTGGGAGATAAGGGAGGTGAAAAAGGAGTAACTGACCTTAAAATTTTTCTTATTACTTTGGGCAGCTTTAAAGATAGCAACAGTTGCGGCACGTGCCTATAATCCTAGCAGCTCAGGAGGCTGAGGCAGGAGGATTTCGAGTTCAAAGCCAGCATCAACAACTTAGCGAGGCCCTAAGCAATTTAGTGAGACCCTGTCTCTAAATTAAAAAATAAAAATAAAAAGGGCTGGGAATGTGGCTCAGTGGTTGAGTGTCCCTGGGTTCAATCTCAGCACCAAAATCAAAAAGATAGCAAGAGTTGTTTTGGAATATCTAGTAAGGTATGACTGGTATCATCAAGATAAGGAAGAAGATTGTTTGCTGTCCTGTTTTGTTTTTGGCAATCAGAGCTAAATTGTTTTGAACAACATATAAGTTTGTCATAAACTTTTGAAACAATACCCATTGAAAAGTTAGGGACTACCCAAATAATGTTCTGCTGCAGCTGTAGATATAGGTGTTCACAAAGAAAATGTTTATAGGTGCAAACTGATAAAAAAAAAATTACACCATGTTTTAGTCAGCTTTTGCTGCTGTGATCAAAAGACCTGCCAAGAACAATATTTGGACTCAAGATTTCAGAGGTCTCAGTCCATAGACAGCTGACTCTATTGCTCTGGGTTTAGGTGAGGCAGAACATCATGGTGGAAAGGAGTGGAGGAGGAGAACACCTCAGGATAAGAAGCAGAGAGACAGCTCCACTCTCAAGGGACAAAAGTTATATCCCAAAGGGCATGCCTCCAATGACCCACCTCCTCCAGCCATACCCTACACGCCTAATATTACCACCCAGTTAATGTATTGATCAGGTCAAGGCTCTCAACTTAATCATTTTACCTCTAAACTTTCTTGCATTGTCTCACACATGAGCTTTTAGGGGATACCTCGCATCTAAACCATAACATACCATTTAAAGTGGAAATTTTAAAAAGTCACCCCCTTGAGTACACCAGGAGGATCATAGGACTTTGAAAAGTCTGTGTATACAATTTACACAATAAACAACTTGTCATTCAGCCAACAAAATGACAGCTTTTTCATTACTGAGGAGGAAGAAAATCCACACTAGAAAAATACATTATATAATCAACTTCCTTAAGGTAACAGCAAGGGCATATCTCCCCAAGATGGAAAGGAGACCATTAAAAACTTTCCTTCTCAACACTTAAAGTTTTTAGAGAAATGATTGCCTTTTAATTCATTTTTTGGGTATATCAAGGTCTATTCTTTGGTATCTTAAGGGCATTATTTTGTTTTCATTCTCTTTCATTTCTCCATAGCCATTTGGTTCTAAATACCATTTCCCTGACAGCAGAAAGGCTTCTTTCTGTAATGGGCAGATATTGCTAAGAATATGTCAAAGTGTCATTTAACCCAGATAACCCTTCATTTTGTTCTTCCAGTTTATGATTTTCCTTTCTCTTCTCTCAGTAGCCTGCCATTTGCTATTTCTCTATTTGTTAGCACCTTATTAGGAATGGGCTGGTATATTAGTCAGATTTCCATCACCATACTAAAATGCCTAAGATAATTAACTTATAAAGAGAAAAGGTTTATTTCGTTTGTGATTCTGAAGGGTCCAGTCCAGTAGCAGTCCCATGCTTTGGACCTCTGATGAGGGCACCAGATGGTAATATCAGCAAACACCTGTCCAAGCAAACTGCTCACATCACAACTAGGAACAGAGGCAGGATGGGCCAGGGTCCTACATCCTCTAGAGGGGTATGCCTGATAGACCCAACCTGATCTTTTCTTAAAATTGGGCATCTCGCCACAAAACCATGAAAAGATAATTTCGGCTTTACTATAAATTACTGCAAATTCTGAACCTGCTTGGAATGCCTGCCCATGCCTTGAACTCAACCATGCCTGGCTCTCTGACCAGATAGCAGCCCTCTCTGAAACTTAGTGACACCTCATAAATATTGGCCTTCCCTGGCCAGACAACGACCCTCTCTGAGGCTCTAATGGTCCTCATAAATTCTGATGTTGGGGCCAGCAAAAAAAAAAAAAAATGTAAACTACCATTAGTGTGATGCTTGTCAGAGTTCTGTTTTCTGTAACCCCCCTTTTGTGTAACTTTCTGGGCTATAAAGCTGGGCTATAGGAAAGGTGGGGTGCTGTCTTGTTCCCGCTGTTTTGGGAGGGAGAGGCAGCCCGGCCGGTCGAAATAATAAGCTTGCTTTAATTTGATTTTAATTGGAGTCAGTGGTCTTTTCTTGCGTCCTGGTCTAACATGCCCTCAGTTATTTAAGGACCTCTCATTCAACCCTACCTCCCTCAAAGTTATACCATCTCACAATAGCAAGGGACCAAGGCTTTAACACATAAACTTTTGGGGGACACTTATCCAAACTATAAAAGGAAAATTACAATGAAAGAAACATCAAAAGAGATTTTCAAAATGAAGTCAGGAAGCCATTAGGAAGCAGGACTTATACACATCACCAGCTGCTACCTGGAACATGAACTTTGGTCATCTCTTAGCTTTGACCTCAGTCATCTGGGATGATAAGAAAAACTAGACATTTACATGGTGCCCAAAGGTTCACGATGCATATCAAAAGGATTTTGGACTCTTCTTTTATAGACACTTCCATTCTTTTTGTACTTTTTTTGGGGGGGAAGGTACTAGGAATTGAACTCAGGGGCACTCAACCACTGAGCCACATCCCCAGCCCTATTTTGTATTTTATTTAGAGACAGGGTCTCACTGAGTTGCTTAGTACCTCGCTTTTGCTGAGGCTGGCTTTGAACCTGTGATCCTCCTGCCTCAGCCTCTTGAGCCACTGAGATTACAGGCGTGCATCATGGCACCTGGCTTGTATTTTCTTTTTTAAAATTTTTTTCTATGGGTCATATAGCCCCTGTTCTTACCCAACTTTCAATCACCATATAAACTCTCACTTTTTCTGCCACCTCAGAACATGGATTCAGAGGTATCTGAATCTTTATCTCCCAATTTACAATTCCTAAGACCTCATTTGCAGTTATTCAGTTTTTATTAATTCAAAATTTATAGCCAGTCTTAGTATTGAATTTCAGGGATCACAGGCTGAGGAACTTTACAGAATTTAAAGGGCCAAAATTTGGGGGCTGGGGTAAAGTGCTTACCTGAATTCGCACAAGGCCCTGCTTTTGGTCCCCAGAACTGCCAAAAATATCTATAAAAAGTAAAAGCAAATAAAGTATCTCAATGGCTATTTCCTTGATTCACAAATTCTTAACCTATGTCCTGAAATAACCACTTTAATCAATTTCAAGAGCCCAATTTTTAAAAATCTTGAACAAGTGGAGCACATGGCACTTGCCTCTAATCACAACTACTAGGGTGGCTGAAATAGAAAGCTCACAGGTTAAGACCAGTCTGAGCAATTTAGCAAGGCTAAAATAAAAAAGGCTAAGGATGTAGCTCAGTAGTAAAGCCTCCCTGGGTTCAGTACCTAGTACCAGAAAAAAATAAATAAAAAAAATCTTAAACAAGAGTTGGATGCAGTGGTACACTCATGTAATCCTAGCTACTTGGGAGGTTGAGGCAGGAAGAATGCTAGTTTGAGGCCCTGTCTCAAAATAAAATTTAAAAGGGGCTGGGTGTGTACTTCAGTGATAGAGTGTTTCCTAACTGCAAAAGGCCTTGGGTTTTAGCCCCAGTACACAAAAAGAAAGAAAAAAAATCTTCAACAAGTTATCCTTCTTGGTCCTATTCTCAATGTAGGAATGAATTTGGGGAGATATAGGATAAATATAGGTTCTGTTACACTAATATTTTAAAGTTTTTAATCTAGTCATTATTTCTAGATGAAATGCTGTTTCTTGGAATCAGAAGCACTATGGACTTAATCACCTTAGAATAGGCAGATTATTTTAATGCTTTTGTATTCATGTTACTGGAGTCCTAAGCCAGAGGCCTGACTCTAGGGATTCAACAAATAGACCCAGCCACTCGCCCCAAACAACAAATAGAAAAATTGTGAAACAGTAAACATACTTTAATCACTGTAGCTATTGTTGGGAAAAGTATAAACGGCAACCATACCCCAGAGAAAAAACCCCAACATGGCGCCTAAGCACCTCTTCTTCCTACCTTCTTCTTTTCTGCAGTGGCGCGAAAAGTTCCCGCCCGTGTGAACTCTCCCGCTGGCGCCAATTTCAAATCTCGCTGGCGGGGAACCTTATCCCCAATGAGAACTAATTCCTGGGCTCCGGAGCTGATATCTGAAAGAACTTGCCAATAAACGGGTTGCCTGCCATTTATCTAAGCCCTACCATCTCCCCCTTAGTTCTCTATAAGCACACAGCTTTTTGCAATAAAATTGGAATTCTCCCGGCGAAGTGTCTTTGCGTGGGGAATTCTTTCAGCTATACTGGAAAGACAAGAGGGACCTGGGTCCTTAGTCCTGTGTTTGAGAGGCTGACAATGACTTTAATGTTTTACAGAAAGGGGAATTAGCGCAAGGGTTGGGGTTTGCCTAGCTGGAAGATTTGCACAGCTGCTAAAGCAGGAGATCTTGATCTGGTTCATCATCTCAGGATTGGTCAGGTGGGGCCTGTCAGCAATAAGAAAATTGCTGTTGCCTGGGAGGTAGTTTCCATGCATCACAAGATGTTTATCAATCACATCTGTTGTTTCTGGATTCCTAGGTGACTCAGAGCAAAGGAAACAGATAAAAAATGGAGGCAGAGATGCAGTCAAAAGTGAAGTCTTTGTTAAATTTAGAACACTATGTGGCTGGAGTGGTGGTGCACACTTGTAATCCACTGACTGGGGAGGCTGAGGCAGGAGGATCACAAGTTCAAAGCCAGCCTCAGCAACTTAGAGAGGCTCTGAGCAACTTGGCAAAACCCTGTCTTGAAATAAAATTTTAAAAAAGAACACTGTGTTTCCTATCAATGTCCAAATTTTCTAATATCCTCCCCCTCTTTGAGGAACTTCACTCTCTTCTGTTCTCTTTCTGCCATGTGTTTGGAGAGTTTACTTTTTATCACCTTGCTCCTCTACCCCCAAGACTCTGTAAACCACCTTCATGAACATTAATGTAAATAAAATTACTGTTAGTATTGCCCTCATCTCTTCCTAGTTACTCTCTATAGTCACAGCAAAGATAATTTGCTTTTTCCAATCTATTTTATTTTATTTTTGGTACTGGGGATTGAACCCAGAGGTGCTTTAACCAGTGAACTACATCCCCAGCCCTTTTTATTTTTTGAAACAGAGTCTGGCTAAATTGCTGAGGCTGGCCTTGAAATTGCAATCCTCCTGTCTCAGCCTCCCTAGTCATTGAGATTACAGGCATGTGCCACAACACTCAGCTTCCAATCAATTTTAAATGAAATGAGAACAAATAATTGAAGCTAACAGGTTATATTTGCACAGATATAGTAAGAACTAAATAAACACAAGTTTCTTAATAGTTAATGGAAATTAGTATCAGAATACACATGATAATAAAGGTAAACAATTTGATTTATAAGGATATTACATACTTAAGAAAATTCTTTCTCACTCAACAAATAACAGAAATGTAAACTTGCAAGCTATCTAAATGAAAAGAATATTAGTAAATAATAATATTATTTTTAAAAGTACCAGGATTTGAAAGGTCAAGTGAAATAATGCAAGTCAATGTTTTAAGTAATACAGTGTATACTAGATATTCTTGATCTTCTATTAGAATAAATACTGAGAGGGCCATTTTGTTTAATTGCACAGCAAATTCAGATACAATGCAAGTTGGAAATAAGTTTCAGAGCCTGGTGTGGTGATACATGCCTGTAATCCCCTGGCTTGGGAACCTGAGATAGAAGGATGACAAGTTTGAGGCCAAGTTTAGTAATTTACAGACCCTGTCTCCAAAAAAAAAAAAAAAAAAAAAAAGAGGGTTTGCTGGGAATTTGGGAATTGTACAGTGGCAGAGTGCTGGCATAGTATGTGAGAGGCCCATGGTTCATTCCCTGGTACCATAAATAAATAAATAAATAGTTTTGGGCTAGGATATATGAATTTGGGTTAGCTGTTTGGTCACCATCATGCTTTTACATTCTGTAGAATCCCATGGAGTTTCTGAGTAAAAAAAACTTGAGCTTATTGCTCTGTCAGATTTAAATAGAATGATTTTTTAAAATTATGTGCTCTTGAGTAACTCCTATGAGGCCAAATCCAAGGACTTCCTCTTCTTCCTCTTGACTTCCTGGCAGAGTATATGGAGAGAAAGCAGGTAATAAGGTTCTGATTCCCAGCAGCAGGGTATTAGAAAAATTTGTCCCTTTGGTGAGTCCTTGCCTCTTTACCAAAATGTGGCTTGAAACAGCATTTGTCTTACATCTTTTTAAAATCCTTTTTCCCCAAGTGATTGAATCCGTTAGTGCTCAAAACACTGTTTAAAAAATTATTTTGACACTTTTTAAAATGGTAAGGAAGACTTTATTCAGGACTCTTGAAATCGGTGTCAGGACTACTACAATAAGGATGAAGGGTCCAGCTCAACAGTAAATACAGCAAAGACAGTTGAGGATTTATAGTCAGTGAAGGTCTGTGTGATCAGATAACACATGCGGGATGGGGAATTTGAATGGATATTGAGGGTGATTTGACATCAAGGGGTCGGGGGATTCTCACTAACCTAACTTAGCAGTAATTTTTTTTTTTTAAATGTTTGGTAGTTGTAGTTGGACAAAATACCTTTATTTTATTTATTTATTTTTATGTGGTGCCGAGGATTGAACCCAGTGCCTCACATGTGTTAGGCAAGCGCTCTACCACTGAGCCACAACCCCAGCCCCATTTAGCAGTTATCTTGCTACAAGTAGATGAAGCAGGCTAAGTGGGTGGCCTAGGGAAAATAAAAAAAGAGCTTCATAAGAGCCTTTAAGTTTGGTCTCTGTCAATACCAACCTGGTTTTCCCTCTACACTACCACGTGCAGCGCCTCCACCCTTTTCTCCAGCCCCTAGGCTCTTTAAAACAAAATAACTGAAATTATGATTATGGAAATTCTAGAGGGGGTTGGGAGGATCCCACGCCACGAAGGAGGAGGGCAACTGACTACAACTCCCATAGCCCTCGCGGGGCTAAGAGCCGACTGTCCCTCCCCCCAACCTACCGAGCCCCGCGCCTGCGCAGATGGTCTTGCGCGGCGAGAAGTGGGCGGGGACGCGACAACGCGCCTGAAGGAGGAGGAGGAGGAGGTGGTGGAGGAAAAAGAAGAGACCATAGACTTCTACCTCGGCCTAGAGCGGCCCTTAAAGTGCGTGGGAGAGGAGGGCGGGCGGGGACCACCCCAGAACTGGCCGCCGGCGGTATCATGGCGTCCCGGAACCCCCCTCCCCAAGGTGAGCGGCCAGGGCCCGAAGTAGTATTTGGGACGCGGCTCACAGCACTCGACCTTGTGCCCACAGCGCTTATTCCTTCCCTTTGACCACCCCTTCCGAATTAGACTTCTCCCTATCCGCTCTGCGGAACTCAGGCGGAGAATGATCCCACCCCCAACACAGCCCTACCCGACCTTCACCTCTAGCACTTCATCTCCATCTTCCAACGTGTTGTTTTTATTTGAGTCCCATTCTGAAGTGTTTTCCTTTCCTAGAGGAAGACCCTCTCTTTCCACTGATGAAAATGGACCCCGCTCAGACCCTGACCCAACTCTGAGATTGGGTTGAACCCTCACTTGCTGTGTAATTCTGAACTGACACTGGCTCGGGGTCCCCAGGCGATCCCTGGGCCTTTGGAAAGGAGGTGGGGGTTTTATTACCAGGCCCTCTACTGTTGAAGCCCTCCCTTCCCCCCATCCCCAGTACTTAGGATTGAACCCAGAGGCCCTCTACCACTGAGCTGCCTTATTTTTAATTTTGAGACTGGGTCTCTCTAAATTGTGCAGGCTGGCCTTCAAATTGGGATCTTCCTGCCTCAAGCCTCCCTAGGAGTAGCCAGGATTACAATTGTTCACCACTATGCCTGGCTAGTCTCAGGAATTGAGTTAAACAAATTTATTAATTTCTATCTGGGCATTTTTACCTTAGGCCAAAAGGAACAGTAAGTTAGATTAAAAGAAAAATGTATAGAACATTTCTGACTTTCCATTGGCTCAATTTTATTTTTTCTATTTTGTGTTTTGAAGAATACGAAAGTGATGACGACTCTTACGAAGTGTTGGATTTAACTGAGTATGCAAGAAGACACCACTGGTGGAATCGAGTGTTTGGCCACAGTTCGGGACCTATGGTAGAAAAATACTCTGTAGCTACCCAGATTGTAATGGGTGGAGTGACTGGCTGGTGAGAACAACATCTTTTTCATTAAATTTCATTGAGAGCCTGACTATTGTCCTTCTATAAATGGGCCAGAGTCACCATGCACATTCAGTGGGTGTACACTGTTAATTTCAGAAGAGTACTACTTTGAGGGGTTTCCTTGTGATCCAAGTGGTGTGATCTATCTTCAGAGACTTCCTGTTGGATTTTGGTGATCCCCTTCCATGCCCACCAACATTTCATTCTTTCCTCCTATCCTTCCTTTGCTTTTTTTAAAACATATTTCCTGTTTCTCAAGTTTAGCAAATGTGGATCTGATTCAGAGATAGTGAGTAGATAGGAAGAAATATATGCAAAAAACTATATATAAATTTTTGCTTGCCATTCAGTGCCAACAACTGGAAAAACCCGTGAGAAACTCCTATAGCAGAACTGGCCTCTATAATTGTCAACCCTGTAGAGAGCAGTATAAATGCTAGGTAAAAATTATCGATGAAAGCTGGTTCTGTGACACATGCCAGAAGTCCCAGCTATTTGGGAGACTGAGGCAGGAGGATTGCAAATATCCAGGCCAGGCTGAGCCACTTAGGGAGATTCTGTGTCCTAAAGAAAAAAAAAAAGAAGAAGAAGGCTGGGGATATAGCTCAGAGATAGTGCTTCAAAAAATTAATGATGATACAGCTGACATTTTTTGTGGGCTGGTTCAGATTATGATAATGCTTTAAAGAAGAGCTGTTGAATATTCTGTGTTGGAATTAAAGGACTCATTGCTTACTGATATAATAATATTGTGGGGTACATTAAGGAGTAGTTAATAAATAAGCTAACCAAGTAACATCAGACCACATAATTACACAGTTGCTACTATTGATCTAATTCTGTTATTTTTGGAACAAAAGATTACTCAGGTAATGGAGTAGGCAGAAGCAAGTTGAATTCTTTATTTTGAAAATGTTCATGATCGTAGAGAATTTTTAAATTTAGAGTGCTTGCCTTGTGAATAATATTTTTTTCTTTAGACTCTGTTAAATTCATCTCACATTAATTTATATATTAACATTTCCATTTAATAAGTGTAAATTAAAATTTTTGATTTGTATTTATGTGCTCAGAATGATGGTGCACTCCTCTATGCCCTTTTGTAAATGCCTTTTTTTATGATAGAAACAGCTATTGTGAAGATTCTGTGGCACAGAGTTGCAGTATTTATTACTGATGTGTATTTATTAATGCTGCTGCATGAAAAAAAAAAGCCTGCAATTAGAAGAGAGATTTCTGATCAGGGCTGATTCAGATAATTTGATTTAGATAATTTGCCATAGGTTGATTGTACCTCTTTCTCCATAATTCAGGGTATGGCCTTCTGTTTAAATAAACCCATAATTTGATGCCCTGGGTGATTGGTTAAAGTCAGGGCCAAAAGCCCAATATTAAAAGATACTAAATAACTGAGAAATAGAATTATCAGGTCATTGTACATTTTCATCTTGTAGACACTCCTTTATAAGAAGCCCCATAATTGGCAGACGTTTGCTTGGATAGCCTAGAGACAAAGCAGCAGAATTTAGTAGGTCCATCTTAGTGACTAATACCATCAAACAATGATCAACACAAGCTTGTGGAGTACCCAACCTGGATATGTAGAAACCTGGCTATTTGCTGCTTCTCTTTTTTCTGAGTCTTTATTGCTGGCTCCCCTATGAGGGACATATTCTTGATAGTGATATATACTTTTGGAGTATAGCCAGATGCCAGCCTAAGAGCTGTGTAATAGGATGTTAATATTATACAGATGATTTGTTATAATGACTTTAAATTCAATATAGTAAATTTTTAGAATTTTCTGAGGGGATGAAATTGATGTGATATTATACATTAGTATATATTAATATGTTGTATATTATAATATTAAGGAGGAATGGTTAGTGGGACATTAACTTAACCAGTTAACAGAAGCTAAGGAAATTATTTAGCCATAGGTAGCCTTAGTTTTGTGGTGTGTGTATGTGTGTGTGTCTGCTCACATGTGGTAAGCAGGTGCTCTACCAACTGAGCTACATCCCCAACCCCATTATACATTTTTGATCATAAGAAATTAAAACTAATATTAAGATGGGGTGGTTGCTAGGAGACATGGAAGGTGTGAAGACCAGTTAGTGTGCCTTTAGAGTGGTCTGGAAGCAAGGTAATAGAAGCCTAAATTGTTACCAAGGTAATGATGCCCTTAAGAATGGAAAGGAATAAAGAGTCAGATAATGTTTTGGAGATAGAGGATATAGAACTTGGCAATCAGTTGTACCAAGAATGAGGAAGGTAGAGTCCTGAGACAAATGTGAGGTGGCAGGCCTGGAGAATGGTACTAATAAATTGGGACTTCAGCAATAGTTTTTTTGGTTGGAAAGATGTTTTTGCATATGTGGTTCTAGGTACTGGAGAAGCCCATCATGTAATTTCAAATGTAGGAAGGTGTATTAGTTTTCTAGGACTGTTATAACTAAGTACCACAAACCTGGGGGGTTAAAACAACAGAAATTTATCTCTTACTGTTTGGGGGGCTAGAAGTTTGCAGTCAAGGTGTCAGCAGGCTTGGTTCCTTCTTGGAGGCTCAGGGGGAGAAATCTCTTTCATGTTTCTCTCCTCACTTCCAGCAATCATTGGCATTCTTTGCCTTGTAAGTATATCACTCTGATCTCTCCCTTTGTTGTTATCACATGGTCATATTCCTTCTGTGTGTCTATGATTCTGTGATATGACTCACATTGGATTAGGGCCTACCCTGTTCCAGTATAACCTCATCGAATAATTAATTACATCTTCAGTGAATCTGTTTCCAAATAAAATCACATTTTGAGGTTCTGGGAAGGACACAAATTTGGGGGGAACATGAACTCAGTGCAGAATGCTAGAGTTAGAAATCTGAGATTCTTTTGCACAATATGCATCTGGAATACTAAGGAATATGAGCTCGCTGAAGTATAGGCTGACACTGTTACAGCATAGATGAGACAGCACAGATTTAATATAAAAATAGATATAGATAGATAAGGAGGCTCTGAGAAATGTGGGCTGAAGTGTAGTCATAAAAGTGGAACTACATCTGGACCTTAAAGGGTAGGAAAGCTTTAGATAGGCAGAGTTAGGCAAAAACCCCTAGAACCAGGGAGATTAATAGCTCAAACAAAGATGATAAACTATTTTGAAATTAATTGGGGTGAAGCAGAAGGTTTGGGTAAAGTGGATGTTGGCCAGGTGTATGGAATATCTTGACTATTAAGTAAAAGAAAACAAATCACTTTTATTATAGGAAATTTCAGCTTGCACAAATATAGAATGTGTATAGTGAACCCCCTAAGTATTCATCATTCAATTTCATTAGCCACTCTTACCTATAAATCCTCCTCCTCTTGCCATCTCTTATTTTGCAGCAAATCTCAAACATTTTTAAATTGTGTATTTTTGACTAGCCTATGTGACTAAAGGGAAACATTGAGGGTTTTTGAGCAGGCAAGGGATATGATCAAAAGGAATGGGAAGACATTAGGAAAGTAATAAAAAGTAGAAGAGGAGAGGGTTTAGTACATTGATCTCATCTTTTATTGTTTCTTTCATTAAAGGTGTGCAGGATTTTTGTTCCAGAAGGTTGGAAAACTTGCAGCTACTGCAGTGGGAGGTGGCTTTCTTCTCCTTCAGGTATGTCAGTTTTATATGCTTGCCTGTGTTTACATAGGTAGCTCTTAAGAACTAAGAATGTCAAGTTTAGCCATTTTACTTCTGTCCACTTTAACAGGATGTAGATTTTTTTCCTTTAGGTGTTAGTGTATGGAAAAACTGCAGTGAGTTTTGAAAGCTGGCATCTTCATGAAAGACAACAAATCAAATACTTCTAAGATCTCCAGTTCTAGTGTAGTTTGTTTCCAGCTATTAAAAAGATACCATTTAAAACTTGAAAGTTGAATTTAAAAATTCATTTTTTAATTATTACCTAAATGTCTCTTAAAATATCTCCCTAGCTAAATAATCATTTCACCAATAATATAACCTACGTATCCTGGCCATTTTAAACCCCTATTTAAAATTCACATGCATAAAAATTCCGAAGGTCTTTTTTTCCCTGTTTATAGAATTCAAAAGTGCTCTTCTTTTCCTTGTTTCCTAGTTACACAGTTATTCTCCCCAGAGGAAGCTGATATTGACAATTTCTAACATTTTTTTTTAAACTAAAGAACCATAATAATATAGAAAGTAGAAAATTAGGTTTAAAAATAACTATCCATAATCCTATTACTGAGGCAGGTGGATTAAAATTTTAATTTTGTTCATCTTCCTCTAAGTATAAGGTCTAAAAATGCTTTGCCATTAGAGGATGTTTATCAGGATATTATCTGGCATTCATGTCTTTTTGGCATATATTTTCCCAAAAATATCATTCCCTGAAGATCAAATATAGTAAATCCAAAAATTGAAAATCTTTGGGAATGAATGTTAGCAACAATTTTAGAGATACAGAGAACTGTCAGTTATACCAGATTTTAAAAAATGATTGATGCTTACAGCAATCAAAATCTTGACTTAAGTAGCTAAGCCATTGATCCTGTAATAACCAGTGTAGTTGCCTTTATGTTCAAAGGGACCAGATCATGTGTGCAGCACTGAATTTGAGTTATTTATTAAACAGCTTTTTAAAAGATATGTATTTTCTTTTTGTGACATTATTAATCATAATTACCTCTTAAGAGGTGAAAAAGAATATGGTTAATGTCTAAATTTAGTCCTTTGGATGACTTTGCCAGTGTTTATATACAGAAGAGAATTTTCTTTAGGCTGATTTTGACTTGGGTTTGTATAGAAGAACATATTTAATTCTATAGCTATTTTGAAAACTATCATTATTGGTGCAAAAGAGTATACTGGACTGGGCCAGGCACAGTGGTACATGCCAGTAATCCCAGTTTACTCAGGAGGCTGAGGCAGGAGGATTGCAAGTTCAAGGTCACCCTGGGCAACTTAGTGAGACCCTGTCTCAAAAAATAAAAAAGACTGAGGATATAATATAGTAGTAAAGTGCCCCTGGGTTTTATCCCTAGTACTACCCAAAAAAAAAAAGTATTGGATTGAAGTAGTTTTCTAAAATGTTCACAGAGAGAATTGTGTATTTTAATCTACTGTGCAATGTCAGTTTTTCAGAAGTTCATTTCTGTTCACTGAATATAGATAATTCAAACCCACATTTTGCTAGGTCCTATCTTCCTTAAACTACTTTTTCTACAAATATAATTAGCTTTGAAAACTCAGTAGGAGGAACCTGAAAGAGGAAATACAGAAACAAGTGGCTTTTAGGCTAATTGCCTAATATTTTTTTAGGCTTGATTCCAGATTTTTCAACCTTTACTTACACTTAAAGATAAATATTAGTTTACTTAGAATTTAAAAACTTTTATCATAACACTATTAAGTGTTTCTCAGTAGTATTTATCATACTGCCATCTTAAGGTAAACAATGGGGCCAGGTATAACAGCAAGGCCCGGAATCCCAGCTACAAGAGAATTGCAAGTTCAAGGCCAGCCAGGACAACTTAGAGAGACCCTGCCTCAAAATAAAATCAAAAGGACTGGGGACATAGCTCAGTGATAAAGCACCCCTGGGCTCAATCCCCAGTACCACAAAACAATGGGATTTGTCAGAGTATAAGGTTGTTTACAAGTACTTGATCACAACAATTTAGAGATTTCTTGTTCCTTCTCCATTCCCACTTCTTCACTTGACTTAAAAAAATAGACAATGGCATATAGCTGTTTTTACATTTTTGAAGTTATATATGTACATAAGTCAAAGGATCAAATACTGGTACAAGGCTTATTACAGATCAGAGTAATCCTCTGCCTCCCTCTCTACCCTAATTTTCCTCTCCTTTGAGGCAACCACTTTGAACTCTTAGCTGATTTTCCCTTTCCCTAAACAAGTTAATTGGACATTTCTTGATCTTTCAGTCTTAGTTTTTAACTATTGGCTTCCCATTATGAAATGTGAGAATTTAGCTATGGTGTATTGAATTGTTCTGTTCTCCCCACCCCTTCTCATATTCTCACACACTTGAATGCTCTCTACTCATCCTCACCCACACAGTATAAGATGTTATTTCATAATTGTGTTAGATCATTGCCTGGAGATCACTAAGGATGTCGCATCTCTGAATTTAGGTCTTTAACCTTGTTTGAGAAGGTTTGGGCGGTTGTTTCTTATAGAAAGTTTGGGATTATTTCTCAAGATAACTCCTAGTTGTCCAAATCTTTTGTGGTCATATGTATGGAATAGTCCATCAGTTTAATCTTCTGGACAAACTTGTCCCAGAGTCGTCTTTTCTTCTTGTTTTGTAGGCTTGGTATACAGCTTGTATCCTAGGATCTCCCTTCAGTCCCATTCTAGATTTTCCCTTTGCTTTTTTTTTTTTTTCCAGTACTGGGGATTGAACCCAGGAGTGCGCTACCACCGAGCCACATCCCCCAGCCCTTTTAATTTTTTTTTATTTTGAGACAGGGTCTTGCTAAGTTGCCCATGCTGTCCTCGAACTTGCAATCCTCTTGCCTCAGCCTCCTGAGTACCAGATTACAGGACTGTGCCACCATATCTAGCCCTTTTATTAATTTTTATTCAATCATTATTTACACCATTTTATTGCTCAAATTGTTGTAGCTTTGTCCATTGGGAGCTCTTTCAGTTGTGCATTATCTTTTTAAATTTAACTGGCCATCAATGATCAGGTTTGGTTTGGTTTTGTTGTTTTGACTTTTATTTATTTACTTACCTTTGTGGTGCTAGGGATCAAACCCAGGATCTCACACATACCAGGCAAGTGATCTACCACTGAGCTATACCTCCAGCCCTCATTTTGTTATTAAACTGGTTCCTGCATAGTTTGTTCCTCTAAGTTTTGTTTTGTTTTGTTTCCCTCTCTCCTCAATGAGGCTTGAACCTGGGGCCTCGAGCATGGGAGGTGAATGCTCTACCACTGAGCTACATACCAACCCTTCCTCTAGATTCTTCCACCCTGTCCCTGCTTGTTTTCTTTGATCTTCAGTTTTCATGTTAAAGGTCTTCCTCCTACCTGATGATGATCCTTGTTTTCTTCATTATGCCTCATTCATATTTAAGAATTGAGCACAAAAAACAGATGGGAAGCTTCAAATGTGTGATAAGGCTTTCCATTCTTTGGGAGATTTAACTAGTCCAAGAAAAATTATCTTGAAGTCTGAAGTTGGGAGTGGGGGGGTGTCTTCCCATTGAAACAGCCCAGTTAGATTACCTATGGTGAGGCTCACAAAAAGCCCTATCTACCTGTTTATAGTTTTTCCGCAGACATGAATCTTTACCTAAAAGCCAGCCTTATTTTTAACTTGGATGCTTTTATTCTAATAAAACCTCTTTACCTAATTTCATTAAATATTTTAATGTTGTAGAAAAGTCAAGTTTTGTTCAAAAAACAATTATCACTGCCTCACTTTCTTCCCAATCTTTTGGTTTGCTTTTCCCTGGAAAGATTTAGATGATTTCTGGGTAGACAAGATTTAAGTGGGTTCTGTACGGTAAGTTCTTGGAGGTACTTGTCAATTAGGTTGAATATATACCCGAAACCCACTGGGGTCACATTACTTATTTTCGGCCATCTCTGCACTGGAGCATGCCGCTCGGTTTGGATTGGTATCCTTCAGTTTGATCAGATGAGCCTTCAAAGGAAGATAGCAGTGAACGTCTCAAGAAAATCTGGTCAGTGGTAGTGGTCTGACCAGCTGTAGACAGAGATCATTCTCTCACTCACTAGTAGGCATGATAAGGGCTTTTTGGGATAATTTAGCACAGTCCTTTGTTAGACTCTTATTTGAGCCAGGTTAGTTAATACAGCTTTGGGGATTTAGTATTTTTCATCATTTATTCATTGTTCTTTATTTATCTGTTTGCCTGACATTATTCAAGACTCTAGGGACATAGACGTTCACAGTTCACTGGGTGAAGTAGGTATTGGCAAACAAATTTAATGATCTGGTCAGTGCTGAGCTCAAGGGTGGATGTGGTACTGCGAGAGCAGAGGAAAAAGGCTCTAACTGCTTGGAGGTGTCCAGGAAGGAAGCCCAGAGAGTCATTCATGTCCCTAAGCATCTCAAGGTTTTTCATTTTCCCTGAAACTGTTTGACATTTTACCTTAAAACAGAGGATTCTTTAAACTCTACAAAATCTTCATCTCAGATAACACCAGATTTATTACCTTTTGGTTAAAAGTGGCTATGTAAAATTTTTTCATGTATTGTGTTTTTGAATGCTGTTTGTGAGAATTTGATCTGTCTGATTAAATGGCTTCCTTTATTCATTTGCTGAGAATTGGGGGTGAGTAGATAAGCCATCACCCCAGGGAATGTAGTTAAGATTTTTGGTTATTTTATTATCAGTATAACTCAAGATTAACTTTTCAAAAAATTTCTTAAAATGTTGAGTCTTAAAAATGACAATTGATTTGGTGATTGCTGGTTAATGGTGGCATAGATAATATTTGGCTTATTCTAACCAAAAAATAATGAACCTTAGGAAAAGGAGCCTTTTTATGTGTGGTTAAAAGTCAAAACCATGTATTAAAAGCTTACAAAGAGAAATAGGAATATAACCCAATAATAGAGTGTTGGCCTAGCATGCATAAGACCCTGGGTTCCATCCTCAGCACTACAAAATTAAAAAATAAAGTAAAAATTACTGAGTATAAGCTCAGGAGAAATTATTTATAATAATATACACACACATATATATATAATGGAATTATAATGGTATATATTGTGTATATTCATATGATTATTTATGTTTGATTTTATTATTTTGGGGCACCAACTTACTGTACTGGCTTATACTCAAAACTATTGTTCCTGTTCAGATTTTGCAGTGTCTGGGTAGCACCATATAAGAGTTTTTTTTTTTTTTTTTTAATGATTAATAGACATTTAGCTGTAGTTGTATTAAAAGGATTTATGGCATGAGACTTGTATAGAGCATATTTCTTTTATATTCTACTTTCAAAAGCAATTACCAGAAAGTATTCTTAAGTAAAGAGAGTTAGTGAAGAGCTTTTATCTGGCTACTTTAGATTTCTTTAGTGACCTAATAACTGGCTTCTGATTCATAGTAATTAAACATCTGTTTAATCAAAAGATACTATTTATTAGCTATATAATTTTGATTACTCTCTGTCCTTTTTAACTAATTCCCTATTCCAAAAGGTATAATAGAATTATAGCATAATTTTAATTTTGGAATCTTTCCTATCGTGTACTACATTTTTCTAAATGTAATTAGTTATTTAGGCTTAATATCTGTTCTCCCTAACTGACCTAGTGGAGCTTATGTCTCCCTTCAATGCTTGGCTCAGACTGTGCACTCAGTATCTGTTGAATGAATAAATTAGTGAATAAATAACAATTTCTTACAAGTTTCATGGATTCCTTGCAATCTAAATGTTAATACATTCCTGGATAATAGCCATTTTTATTACATTTTTGCAGATCGCCAGTCACAGCGGCTATGTGCAGGTCGACTGGAAGAGAGTTGAAAAAGATGTAAACAAAGCAAAAAGACAGATTAAGAAACGAGCAAATAAAGCAGCACCTGAAATCAACAATATAATTGAAGAAGTAAGAAATATAATTTGGGTTCCTCTTTTTGTTAATGGGTCTCACAGAAAATGTGACTGGGGTTTTCCTTATTTTAAAAAAATGATGTTTTTAGTCATATATCTGGAGTGTTAAGTAAATTTGGGGATCAAACCACCTTTCAAGTCAATTATTATTTGTTTTGGTAGTTAACACAGATTCCCTTTCTCATTTCCCACCCATTTTGATCTACATGAAAAAGCTGATAACATTATTCTTCCCCAACTTTTCCTCTGCTTTTATAATTGTAGATGTATGTGTGTGGGGGTGTGTAGAGTAAAATAAAAGTAAAACTACTTATTATTTTCTTCAGCTAGAATAGTTTGAAAATGTATATGCTTTATTTTTGTTAATATGATCAACATATTAGTTTTATTAATTTGTATATTTTCTTATACTGTTTAGAATTGGATACTCCCTTCCTTTTTTTTTGTTTTATCCTTTTAGATCCCCCAATTTTTTATTTTGAAAATGTTCAAACCAATTGAAAAATTGAAAGATAAAAATGAATACTCAAACACCTTTCACCTATTTACCAAATTGTTCATATTTTGCTGCATTTGTCTGTGTGGGTGACAATTACATTTGTTTCCCTGAACTATTTAATCTGTTATGACTCTTCACCCCTAAATACCTTAGCATGTATCTACTTAAGAGTATGGATATTTTCCTCACAACTACAAATACCATTATGAATCCAAAAAATTTTAACATGATACCTTAATATTTTCTAATATATGGTTCATATAAAGATTTTTCACAAAATATCTTCTTTAACTTTTTCCAATTAAGAATTGTGTATTCTCCACCTTTTAGCTAAGACCAGGCATTTGATTATCATATGCCTCAAGTTTCATTTAGTAGTTTTCTCACCTGTCATCCTTCCCCCTCCCCCAGTCTTTTATGACCTTGACATTTTTTAAGCATCTAGGCAGAATATTCCACAGTTTGTTTTTTTCTAATAATTTTGTTGTGGTTTTGTTTGGGTTAATTGTGTTAATCTAAGCAACATTTTTTATCTTGAATATATTTTTTCTTACTGGCTAAATGGGCTATTAATAAATACCAGGCCTTCTGTGGCCATTTATTAAATAATCTGTTAATGACTTGATGAATGGGCATTTACATCTGCCCTATAGGTAAATTTCTTTTTACCTGTGAGGTTATTGCTGCTCAGATACCAATTATTTCAGTAGCTGAAGAGCTTTCTGGGCTTGGCTGTGATTCTAGGCTTATTCAATTTGTAATGGACAGCTCTGGGATTTTGCTTGGTGTTTGGCACCTGTGTAGTAAGTAGGTACATAGGAATTTTTGCTGAATAGTCATCAAATTAAGCTGAGAATGTTACTTAGCTCCAGGTTCAACAATTAAGAGTATTTTTTCAAATGTATCTTTTTTGTGTGGTAAAATATATTTAACATAAAATTCGCCATTTTAAAATGTACAATCCAGTGGCATTAAGTACATTCACACTTCTGTGCAGTTATTGCCACTGTCCCTTTGCAGAACTTTCTTTTTAATCATTTCAGTGTTCCCATTAAATACAGATTTCCAGTTTCTCCCTCTTTCTTAGTAACCTCTATTCTGCGTTCTGACTTTATGAATTTAACGGTTCATAAGTAGAATCATACATTTGTTCTTTTTTGTCTGTCTTATCTCACTTAACATGTTTCCCAAGTTAATCCATATTGTAACATAATTAAGAGTGTTTTTGTTTAAAATTTACTTTGTTTTTCAGGCAACAGAATTTATCAAACAGAACATAGTGATATCCAGTGGATTTGTGGGAGGCTTTTTGCTAGGCCTTGCATCTTAAGGACATGAATGTTCTACTCTAGTAGTGGATCCAACTGTGAGAAGGGAAGTGGTGGCAACAGGGTGATCACTCAACAGCACATGCCACCAGAGTCTCCAGAACAAGGAGAAACAACTAGCTGGACAATACCAGATTCACATCTTAGCATTTTGCCACCTGAAGCTTGGCAAACTAGTATCTGCTGTAAAACAACCTATATGGTATGTGAATAATAGCATTCTGGAGCAAACCATGGCTTTCGTCATTTTTTAAACATTTGCATCTATTTAGAAACTAGTGTGTAAGATATCACCATTGGAGAGAGAAAAAAATTGGTTGGATTTATTGCCCAATAAAATATCCTCCTCTTATTTAAATAAGGTGTTCTTCATTGTGCTTTATAGTATAGTGCCAATAATTAAAAACTAGCTTCGATATTAGGGCTGACTTTTTTTTAAAGCTATGTTTGCAATAAACTGAAGAATCGTGGTGCCCTTTTGTGAAAGACTTTAGAAATAATAGCATTATTAAAGTCATTATATAGATTCTACTGATGTAATACCAGTCTTTGGGGTTTTTTTTCCTACAGTTCTTACTATGCTTATATAATAACTGCATTTCAAAGAAGGCTCTTCTGAGGAGATATTACATCATGTCTAAATCTCTTTTTCACATTTTGATGTCTGTGGTTTTAAAAATACTTCTTGTATGTTAGCTTCTAATTTGTTTATTTGTCATCCTGGGCAGAAGTAAGTGGAACACACATAGTTGGGTCATTCATTCATTTTATTAACCTTGAGTGTACTTCCTTTTTCATTTCTAAAAATCCTAATTCTTATGTTGGCCCCTTCACCAAAAAGTAAATGTTGCTTTAAAATACTTAGTATAATGTGAATTTACTGTCTGAAGAACCATGATTTTCTATGTAAGTATAAAATTGTAGTTTAAAGAGAATTGTCTCCTTTATCTAGTCTGAGATGTAAGTACTAACACTTTCAGGCTTTTTGTAGCATTATGTTGGCTGAACACTAGGCCAGTTTATTTGTTTCTCAGGGCCAACATCATATTCTTTCACAGCTTTCTTAACCCAGAAAGCTTTCTGCATTGTTAGTTTTGTCTGTAGAATACTTAATTGTAATTGGGAAAAACAACATGGAGACGTTAGATTGAAAAGACTTTGAAGATATTGAGATTATTGTCATTTGATAGGACATCACTGTAGTATATTTTGTGTATTGTAAACATATGATGTTTTCATACTTTCAAGATTGGTTACAGAGTACTTTCCTTATCGTGAGACTCCTTAAAATTAAATGTGGAATCCATCTTTAATTTCTTCCTTTATTTTCATTAGTGCCTCAGATATAACGCTAAATAAAACTCAGACTTTCTTAATATGATTTTGTTCACAAATATTTGTGTTTTCTTCTTTGTGCTTTTCTGTTTATACCTTACTAAGCTTTGCATTGCTGTGAAATTAAAAGGAACAAATGTTCATAAGTATGATCAGGTCATGTTAAGTAGAACCCTGGCTGTTGTTGTGTGTGCCACATCTGCGTGATCTCTACTGTGAGGCAGGCTGTTTAGGGAGCTCCAGTAACTGACTTATTTTGTTCATTCATTTTGAAAATATTTATAGCATCTGTTCTTTTTTTTTTTTTTTTAAGAGAGAGGGGAGAGATAGAGAGAGAGAATTTTTTTAATATTTATTTTTTAGCTTTCGGCGGACACAACATGTTTGTTTGTATGTGGTGCTGAGGATCGAACCCGGGCCGCACGCATGCCAGGCGAGCGCGCTACCGCTTGAGCCACATCCCCAGTCCAGCATCTGTTCTTTTCATGATATACTAGGAAAGTGGGGGACACAAAAATGCCTGACCTCAAGCTTTTAATTAAATGGACACTAAAATATTTTTAATTGAAAAATTATGTAATAGGGCTGGGGGTGTATGTAGCTCAATGGTGGAGCACATGCTTACATCAAAAACCAAAACAACAACAAAAAGAGAACCTGGCATATGACTTAGTGACAAATGTACATAACTACTTTGAGGGTCCAAATATATGAATGAAAACAGAAAAAGAGAACTCTTCATATTTTCCTATACATTTCAAAATATCTTGTGATGTTGGAAAATATTTGTATGCCAGTGTAAAATATTACCAATACACTCTATACTGTCATACCTGTTAGTGTTGTTCTACCTCAAATTTACGCTGTTTTCCCCCTATCAACCTCTAATTTCTAAAGCACATAGTGTAGATGGAATTTCCCTCATCTAAAATGCTTGGGACCAGAAGTCTTTCCGATTTCAGATTTTGGAATATTTACATATACATAATGAGATATCTTGGAGATTGGAACCCAAATCTAAACATGAAATTCATTTGTTTCATGTACACCTTAAGGTAATTTTATACAAGATTTTAAATAACTTATACATTTATACATTTTAAATAACTTTTATACATAAAATGGGTATATCACAGCCAAAGTGGCTTGGAGAGATTCCCACCCCCTTTGAGGAACAATAAACTGTTGTACCACCTGTTTTGACTGGTCTGTCACATGAAGTCAGGTGTGGAATTTTCTACTTGGTGCATTGTATGGGCACTCAAAAGGTTTGAGATGTTGGGTGTTTGGATGAGGGACACTCAACCTGTATAGTGCTTGGCTCTTGGTAGATATTCAGTTGATAATGTGAGTAAGTTTGTGAAAAGCATATTACTGTGCTGGATTTAGTGTTGCCCTATGGAAAACTACTTTCTCTGTGAAATAGTGCTGTGAACCAGGGTCCGTCAAGAATGACTTGGTGGGGCTTCATTGCACGGAAAAGCTTAGATTTAGATAGCCTGCTTTTGTGTGAAATGAAGATTGATTGTTTTAGGACATAACAGCTGTTTGTAAGATTTATTAAAATTTGACTATATGGAATATACCTATTTTTGTGGTTTAGGTTTTGGAAGATATATAGGGACATTTTGACTCATTTTAATTTTTATTCTTAGATTTTTTTCCATATCCTTCCTCACAAAATAGATGATTTTTAGAGTGTTTTGTTTGTTTGCTTCAAATATAATACAGATGAAATTCTTTTTTGATAGTACTGGAGATTGAAACTAGGCCTGACACATGGTAGGCAAGTGCTCTACCACTGAGCTACCTCCCCAGCCCTTTTTTTTTCCCCCTGGGAGACAAGGTCTTGTTAAGTTATCTAGGCTGGCCCAAAACTTGTGATCCTCCTGCCTCAACCTCATCAGTACCTGGACCACGGTGCCCAGCAAGACATTCTTTTTGAGATTTTTTGGTACTGGAGATTGAACCCAGGGACCACTGAACTACATTCCAATCTTTTTTAATTTTTATTTTGAGATAGGATCTTACTAACTTGCTGAGGCTGGCCTTGAACTTGGGATCCTGCTGCTTCAGCCACCCCAGTCACTGGGGTTACAGGTGTGCACCACCGTGCCTGGCTGCAATACATTCTTTGTAGAAACATAAGTTAGCCTATCATTAAAGGTTTCCAAGTTTAAATATTATACATTAATTTTTCTTCCTTTACAAACTTCAGGTAATATACCCTAATTTCCTGTAATGAAAGATGAATATAATATGGCACCTCTTACCTCCATATTTTTGTTAAATTATTATTACTGGTAATAATATGTTCAAATGATAACATTCTATGCATATTAAGAGCAGTATAGTTATATAAATTGATCTAGAATGTATTCACATTTAGTGATAAAATCAGGTACCCAGAATGTTCCTGCCTCAGTATCCTGAGTAGCTGGAACTACAGGTACATGCCATTGCACTCAGGTCTGATCATGTTGTTTTCCTCTTATTTTTTAATACCTAGGAGTGCAAGCCTAAGTATAACACACCAAAGTTAATTGTGGTTATCTCTAAGGTGTTGTTATATAGGATTTTCAGTTTGTGCCTTCAGTGTTTTATATTACCTGAAATCTTCAGGTTGAGTGCATGTTAAATTCTTTCTTTTGGGCTGGGGATGTGGCTCAAGCGGTAGCGCACTCGCCTGGCATGCTTGCGGCCCAGGTTCGATCCTCAGCACCACATACAAACAAAGATGTTGTGTCTGCCGAAAACTAAAAAAGCAATATTAAAAAAAAAAATTCTCTCTCTCTCAAAAAAAAAAAAAAATTCTTGTAGATGAGCAGCGTGCGTGCCTTTATTTATTTATTTGTTTGTTTATTTATTTATTTTTCATGTGGTACTGAGGATCAAACCCAGTGCCTCACACAAGCTAGGCAAGTGCTCTGCCACTGAGCTACAGTCCCAATCCCAAGTGCTTGTTAATTTATATACAGAATAAGTTATTTTTTTTTAGAACCAGAGACAGAAATTTAAGACTAGTGGGTTATTGCTATGGGGGGTTGTTTTCAACTTTTATGCATTCACAATTTATTTTTTAAGTTTTTTTTTTAACTGAAACAGTGGACATAATTCAAGAAGTCAGAGGATTACAAGGCTTCTAAAGAAAAGGAGCACTTCTCTGCTCCACCTCTCTCCAACTTGGTGACTTTTTCCCCCAGAGAAGTTTCAACGATATTAGTTGTTTCTCTTAGTATTTACTATAACCATATATATTTCTTAGACTTTGTATTATGATAAATGGCTTGGACTTCCTATTATGGCAGATGTGGATTTAGCTCTGTAACACCTTCCTTTTCACATCCTTATAGTAATTCATTAAATTTCTTATACAGTTTTATACATTATTATGACAAACACTGTTTACTATTGAATAAAGACATACCATCCTGTAGGCCCCTTAATGTGTGTTCAGCTGGATCTAGCCTTAGCTTGAACCTGTAAATAACTCTGGAGCATGAAGGGCACTGTGATTGGCAGAATAATGGTCCTGAAAGATGTCCCCATCCTAATCCCCTGAACCTATGCATATGTTTGGTTACAAGGCAAAGGGGAATTAAGGTTGCTGATGGAATTAAAAATGCCAAGCAGTTGACCTCAAAAGATTATTCTAGATTATACTGGTGGCCCCAATGTAAACTCAAAGATCCTTAAAAGAGAAAGAGGGAAGCTGAGGAGAGAGTCAAAGACATGTGACTACCAAAAAATGGTTAGATACTATGTTGTTAGCCTTGAAAATGGAGTAAGGGAAAATGCTGGAAAATAGATTGTTCCTTCTTGCCTCCAGAAAGGGACACACAGGTCTGTTGATTTTAGCCCAGTAAGACCCATGCTAGGCTTCCTATTTCCAGACCTAGTAACAATAAATTTGTGTTTTTGTTTTTGTGGTACTGGGGCTGAACCCAGGGTTGCTCTACCACTAAGCTACATTCCCCATCCCCCCCCTTTTTTTTTAAGAGAGAGAGAGAGAATTTTTTAACATTTTATTTTATTTTTTTAGTTTTTTGGCAGGCACAACATCTTTGTTTGTATGTGGTGCTGAGGATCGAACCCGGGTCGCACGCATGCCAGGCGAGCGTGCTACCGCTTGAGCCACATCCCCAGCCCCCCCAGCCCTTTTTTTAACCTTTATTTTTTATTTATTTGTTTTTTAATATGGTGCTGAGGATCAAACCCAGTGCCTTGCCCTTGCTAGGCGAGTGCTCTACCACTGAGCTACAACCCCAGCCCTCCATCCCTTTTTTGCTCTAAGATAGGATCTCACTAAATTGCCCAGGCTGACCTTGAACTTGGGATCCTCCTGTCTCATTCTCCCAAGTAGTTGGGGTTACAGGAAGTAAGCTACTGCACCCAGCTTCATGTTGTTTTAAGCCATTAAGTTAGTAATAATTACAGCTGCAATAGACAAGAAATACAGGCACAACTGAGTTGTCCCCCCTTGTGGAAGGGGGCTGTTTTTTTTTTTTTTTTGTATCCCCATACCAGTTATGCATTGGCTACAGTGTGCCCTCAGTGAATAGAGTGGGGTAACCTCCCAGCCAGGAAGGCCCTGTTCTCAGGAGAAAAGTGTAAATCAGCCAGTGCTAGAGCTGCCCAGTGGGTGTACTAGCCCAATAAAAGGGATCTGGATAGGGTACCACTAGAGTGGGTAAACCCTAAGCCAACACTGCATGTGTCAAATAATAGTTATGTCTACTGGAGTAGTGGGGTGAGAGGGCAGTGAAACATGTAGAACTGAAATATTTGGAATTAATGGTATATAGTCCTTGTATTGTTCCAAAACATTGATTAACCTCACACTTTGAGTATGCATGCATTTCAGACCAACAAACAAGCAATCTAGTCTAAATGAAGGCAGAGAAGAAAGAAGCACAGAGAAAGGATAAATAGGAAGCATTTAAAAGATGGCAAAATAAATCCAAATATGTCTATAATCATAGCAAAAGAAAACAATTCACAATGTGATTTTATATAAGCATCATTCTCTGTTGATTCAAGTAGTGAGATTAGCTCCATAGAAAGGGAAATGTTTATAAAACTTCATTGTTCATTGGAGAATTCTCCAGGCATTCAGATGTAATAAAGCTTAATTTTCTTCTTTCTTCCTTCCCCCCTTCCTTCCTTTCTCTCTCTCTCTCCCTCCCTCCCTCCCTCCCTCCCTTTCTTTCCTTTTTGGCATTGCTAGGCTAGAACCCAGAGCCTTGTACATGTTAGGCAAGCACTCCACCACAGAGCTACACCCCACCCCCAGCCCTCTTAATTTTCTTTTAATCCTCCTGTTCCTACCCCCAATCTGGGATGGACCCAGCACTTACTGATTCTTATATCGCCTTTCTTGGATTACTTATATTTTTGGTTAAACTGTTTTCTTCAGAATTTCTTTCAGGGTGTGGGAGGTAAACTTGCCAAGTTCTTGTGTGTCTTAAAATATCTTGTTCTCATACAATTCAAGATTGACAATATTTTTTTTCTCTTACACTTTTGAAGACTTCGCTTCATTGTATTTCTAGTACCTTAGTATCCGATACGTGATGTCAGTCTGATTTCCAACCAGAGTAACCTTTTCTTCTTTCTTTGTAAGCTTTATGGATTTTTTTTTTAAACATTGGAGTTTTGAAATTTTATAAATTTCAAAATCTGTGAGTTTTTAAAAACTGAATTAGGTTTTAAAGTGCATGTTAGTGTTCTTTAGCTGTGCATTCTTGTCATTATAGAGAAGATACACACACATAGATAACATTTAAAAACATTTTAAAATCAAGGCTGGTGGGAGGGTGGAAACTCACTCCCTCGACTATGAGATTGAAAGCCCCCAAGTAAGCCCTCAGTAAACATGAGAGAGGGATGGAGAATCGTGGAAATGAAATAATTTCTGAGAGTTTTTCTTTCATTACACTTTGCATTTTTTAGGTTTTTCTCATTCTGAAGATTCTTATCTTTGCCTCAAGCAAATTGTACTTTAAAAAACAGACTTTATTTTTTTTAGAATATTTTCAGCTTCAGAGACAAACTGAGCAGATACTGTAGACATTTGGCATATATTCTCCCCCAGACCCATATACAGTTTCCCTACCTCTAACATATTATCATACTTCCTTTGCTATAATTAATGAACCAATACTGATACATTGTTATTAACTAAAGTCTATACTTTATTCAGATTTAGTTTTTATTTAATGTCCTTGTTCTGCCCCAGGATCCCATCGGATACCATGTGATATTTAGTCATCAGGTCTCTTTAATCTCCTCTAGACAGTGACAAGTGCTCACATTTCTATTGTTTTTGATGACCTTGACAGTTTTGAGGAGTACCGGTCAGGTATGTTACAGAATACCCTTCTTTTGGAATTTTAAAAAAAAAATTTTTCATGATTATCCTGGAATTAGGAACTTTGGGGAGGAAGACCACAGAGTTGTACCATTTTTATTACATCACATCAAAGGTATATGCAAACATGAGTGATCACTTGATGGTGAACTTCCTTGATCACCTGAACTGAGGTCTTGTTTATCACATTTCTCCACTATAAAGTTACTTTTTTCCGCCACTTTCCATGATTGTACTTGTTGGAAGGAAATTATTATGAATAACCCCCACTTTTAAAATGTTGGAATTATGCTCCCCTTTTTTAGTGTGGAGTACTTGCATAGATTTTTTTTTTTTTTGCATAAAAGACATATGCATTCTCCCTCATTAATTTATTGCCATTTAGCTCAGTATGGGCTTGTGGATACTTATTTTATACTTGGGGTTATAATCAAATACTACTTGGGAGCTCATTCCATTGGTTCCTGTGTCCCTTTGCCACACCACAATGATGTGTTTACCAAATTGTATTTATTTAATAATAGATTTGATTATTTCTTCTTCAACATAATGTCTGTCATTTAGTTAGTTGTTGGATCATCTAGATTTTTCCACTACAGCTTTTTAATATTTTCTGTTTGTTCTACTTTCTGGGACGGTTCCTTAATTTTACTTCCCACCAATTTGGTCTTAAAAGACCAAAAACTTGGCTGTCATTTAGTCTGTTCATATAATAACTAGTTTGATAATTATTCATTTATTTTCTAGGAACTCTCTCTGTACCTCTGAATGTTTCATTGCAGTCTTTATTTTCCCTCCCTCCCTCCCTCCCTCCCTCCCTTCCTTCCTTCCTTTCCCCAGTGCTGGGGTTTGAACCCAGGGCCACCCACATGCTGGGAATGTACTGCAGACTCTATTTTTCTTTTTTTCTGTTCCCTGAAATGCCTGGTTCTGTTGACTTTGAGTCTTCTTTTTGTGGCCTGGGTTTTTTTGTTTTGTTTTGTTTTGTTTTGTTTTGTTTTTGAAAGATCTAGCAATTCATGGTTTTCTGTTTAGTTTTATGAATAGAAGGACTGCTTTAGTTAATATAGAGAGCCGTACTGGGTTTCCTTTGCAGCAGCTCTGGCCTGCTTTCCTGACAGGTGGCTCCTTTTCTTTCTTTTTTTAGTCATTGTTTTAAAATTGACTTGTGAAAACTGTATATAATTATGGGGTACAACATGATGTTTCAAAACATGTATACATTGCGGAGTGGCTAAATTGAACTAATTAACATGCATTACCTCACCTGCTTCATTTTTTTCTGATGAGAACACTTGAAATCTACTCTCAGCTATTTTCCAGTATCCACTGCTACTAACTGTAGTCATAATTGTACAACAGATCTCTTGAATGCATCCCTCTTGCCTAACTAAAATTTTGTATCCTTTGACCAACATCCTCCCAACCCTCCCTGCTCCCCAGCCCCAAGTAAGGACCACGATACTCTCTACTTTTATGAGTTAGTCTTTTTTAGATCCACATGTAGGTAAATCATGCAGTATTTGTCCCTGAAGAGAAGGGCTGGACACAGGCTCTTTAAGGCAACATGCATTATTAACAGCAGGAGGGCTTCCTTGTAGGTAGACGGGGTGGGGGAGGGGGAAGGAGAGCAAGTGCAGTTCCATAAAGGACCTCATGGAAAGCTAGAGGGTGAAGCCCTTTTGTGTTTTCTATTCCCTGTCCCTGGGATAGTGCCAATTCTCTCTCAAGTTTTGACATCCTCATTAGGGCCAGTTTTTTTTTTTTTTTAAGAGAACATGGACTTTTCCTGTAAGCAATTCTGTTCCAGTGAAGCCAGGGTGGAAAGAAAGGAGTCTAAATGTCTCTACTTGTGCCAATAAATTTTGAAAATACGTAACTTCAGACAGCCACGAGCCACCTTTTCTCCACCTTTTCTTCCTTTGGCGAGAACCCTTCTGATGACTTGATCCGTGGCTTCCTGGCTTCTGGCTTCCTCTTCCAGTCTGATCCCATCTGCTTCAGACATCCTGAATTTCACAAATTTTTAGTCTGTGAATGGCACCTATGTTTTCAGCCCGGTTACAGTTCTATAAAACTTTTTTTTAATAAAATGTTTTTTTAGTTGTGGATGGACACAATACCTTTATTTTATTTACATATTTTTATGTGGTACTGAGGATCAAACCCAGTGCCTTACACATGCTAGGCAAGTGCTTTTACCACTGAGCTACAACCCCAGCCCCCTAAAAAATCTTTTATTATGGCAATTTTCAAACATGTGTCAAAGTAGAATAATATAATGAAACCCCATATACTCATTGCTCAGCTTCAATAATTATCAACACGTGGCCAGTCTTATTTCAGCTACACTTTCCCACTACTTCTAACTAAGCCCCCTAATTTATTTTGAAGTGTATCCAAGATATATCATTAGTAAATATATTTCACTAGTAAGTATTTATTTTGATAGTGGGGATTACAGGCATCCACTATTGTGCCTAGCACTACTAAATACTTCTGTATGCATCTATAAAAGGTAAGGACTCTTTTTTTAAAAAAAAAATACTGTTACTGTCATCACACCAAAAAAATCAACAATATAATCCCTTAGTAATATCAAACATCCTCTCACTGTTCCAATTTTTCCAATTATCTCATTTTTCTCCCTTTTACTACAGCTGATTTTTTTCAAATCAGTATCTAAACATGGTTCAGATATTGTATTTTGTTGCTGTTAGTTTTGATTATTGGACCCATTTTCTTTTTCTTTTTTCCTTACAAATTATTTGTTGAAACCAGGTCATGAGAATTTCCTATATTTTGGATTTTGCAATTGCATCCTTGTCATGTTAACACCCTCTTTTGTCCCCTGTATTATCCATAAACTGGCAGTTAAATCTACAGATGATCAGGTTTTTGTTGCTGTCATTTGTTTGTTTGAGGGCTTCCCACATGCCAGGCAATGTTCTGCCACTAAGCTATATCCCCAACCCTGATTCTTGTTTTTTAGCAAGAATATTTCATAAGTAATAGTGTGCACTTAATGTTGTGTTTCAAGAAGTGACATATAATAGCTGGTTACTTCTCTTTTGAGGATGCTAAAATTGATCAGTAGCTTCAGGTGTCAGCTATTATAAGTCAGCTATTATACAATTTCCCACCAGCTTATAACTTAATGTTTTCAACAACCATTAACGATCACTGCCTAGATCTATTATTTCATTTGGGGTTATAAAATAGCAGTGTTCTAAGTTAATTTTGATCTTGAACAAATAATTTATAAGCTTGAATTGCTTAAACAATATTTCCTCATCAACTATTTGGTTTCTTTTAGATACAGTTAGTACAGGAAAGGCAAGATACGAAAATTTGCATGAAATGGAGAAATTTTTCAAAAAGCACCATTTACCAAAATTTACTCAACAAGAAATAGAAAATCTGAATAAAATCCAAAGATTCCTATATCTGTTATTGAAACTGAATTCATAATATAAAGCCTCTCCTAAAGAAAACTCCAGGCCCAGATGGCTTTAATGGTGAATTCTTCCAAACATTTAAAGAAGAAATAATGTCATTCTTATTTAAAACTTTTACAAAAAATAGAAACAGCAGAAACATTACCAAACTTTTTTCCTGAAGCCATCTTAACTTTGATACTAAAACCTAAAAGGACATTACAAGAAGAAAAGTAAATGCTAATATTCCCAATGAACAGACTCCAAAATCCTAGAAAAAAAAATTACAAATGAAATCCATCAATACATAAAAAAGGACATTACATATAACCAAATGGGATTCATTTCAGAATACAAGATCCATTTAACATTTGAAAATCAATGCATTTCACCTCATTAGCAGAATAAAGGAAAAAAGCCATATTATCACTCAGAGATACAGAAAAAAAGGCATTTAATAAAATTAAACAATTATTTATGATATAAATATAGACTCAACAAACTAAGAATAAAAGGGAATATCTGCAATCTGATAAAAGGTTTCTATAAAGCCTAAGCTAGCATCATACTTAATGGTGAAATACTGAGTGCATTTGGAATGAGACCAAAAAGTCTATTTTAACTGCTTCTATTCAACATTGTACCGGAGGCTCTAGCCAGTGTGTTATTAAACTTTTGGATTTTGCCAATCTGATAGATGAGAAATGGTATCTTAGTGTAACTTTAATTTGCATCTCTTTTATTACCAGCAGGTTGAGCATCTTTTCATATGCTTAAAGCCATTTGCATTTCTTTTTCTTGAAATGTGTGTTCATTTTTCTTTCTCATTTTTTTTCTCCAGAGTAGGTGGCCTTTTTTGTTCTCTGTTTTTAAACAAATAATTCAAGGATTTAAACCTTTATCTGTGATACAAGTTGCAAATATTTTTCCCCATTTTCCATTTGTTGTTTACCTCACTTTATGGTGTTTTTGGCATGTGGTTTTCTTTTTCAATTTTATATGGTCAAATTTACCAGTATTTTTCCTTCTTGCTTTTGATTTTTGAGTCCTAGTTAGGAAAGCTTTTTGTGCTCCTGAGTTACAGAAGAATTTGTCTATGATTCCTTCTAGACATATATGGCTTAGTTTTTTTTTTTAACTTTAAAATCTCCTATCTATTTGGAATATATCAGATCCCACTTTTTCTTCTTCTGCCTACCTAACAAATCACACCAATACTGTTTATTAAAAAGTTCATTTTCCTCTACTATGCTGATATACCATATAGTATATGGCCAACTTTCTATACTACATTAATATTTAAAAGTTTGGTATCATACAAGATACCAAAAAAACAAAATTTAAAATCAAGGATGTGAAGAATTTGACACATATGTAATATTCAAACATTTTAAAATATATAAAGAACTCCAATAAGTCAAAATGAAAATGACAGTAGACAATGCAGTAAATTATAGAAACATGGTTAGATAAAAGAACATGGGTATTTGGAAGAGGAAGCCCTAATAATCGGTCAACAGAAAAAGGTAATCACCTTTACCTTTATCAACAACCACAGAAATGCAAGTTAAAGCCACTATCTTCTCTTCCCAAATATACTATTTTGTTTTGGTGTGGGGGAATGTTAAGCTATTTTAAGATGCCCTCGTGTCATAGTAGGCAGCAGATAATAAAGTTAGGGAACTTAATAAGCACCACAAAATGTCATGAGACATTTTGTCATGAGAATAGATACATGCAAACCATCTTGGATCTCCATTGTCCTTCATTGTTCAAAAAAGGGCCTCTGGTACTTCGGTGACATTTATTTTATTTTGAGGGAGGAGTTGGTGAGTGTAGAGACTTGCTTTTGGAAGCTTAGCCAACTCCCATAAAGCCACTTTTAGATGACTGGGTCCACTCTCTTAAGTTTGCTGTACACACCAAGATATAAGACTGCCACCTTTCAACAGCTCTAAGAATTCTAACTAAAAACCATTGTTTGCAAATGGAGTTAGATAATTAAAAAGTATATCCTATAAACACAAGAACATTTATTGGTTTTCCTTATAAAAATGATACATATTAATTGTAAATTTAGAAATGGAGAAAAGTATAATAAAAATGCATTCTCCATAATATTATTTTCTGGAGACAAGATAATCACTATTCAATTTTCTTGACACATATGTCAGATTACTGCAGCGTTGTTTATAACAGCAGAAATTTAGAAACAACCCAGTTTATCAGTGACTAATTAAAAATCATGATGTAGTCATACAGTGGAACACTATTTTTGCTATCAAAAAATGAGAAAATGAGGTGTGGGGCCGGGCTTGTTCATGCTGGGTTAGGAGTCTGGCATCTGGGTCCCCACATGGTGAGGGAATGGGTGGCACACTTCATCCACTCTTTGGCTGTCAAAGGAGGTGTAAGTCCTGTGGGGGAGCTGCTGCTTTCTCTAGTCCCCACTTGGTCTCAACCTCTCTCCATTACGGCCAGGGCTCAGCTATGGACCACTTCATTGGAGTCTCTCAGCCTGATAGTTTGCTGACTTCATGTGCCACCAAGGGGTCCATGTATAGTAATGAGCAGAATCTCCTCTTGGTTCATCCCCCTGACATGCCTGAGAATCCTTGGATTCTACGAGTGGTCCTCCTGGGAGCCCCCAATGCAGGGAAGTCAAGGCTCTCTAACCAGCTGCTGGGCCTAAAAGTGTTCCCTGTCTCCAAGAAGGTACACACTACTCATTGCCAGGCTCTGGGGGTCATCACAGAGAAGGAAATTCAGGTGATTCTACTTGACACACGTGAAATCATCAGTCCTGTTAAACAGAAAAAGCACCATTTGGAGCTCTCTTTGTTGGAAGATCCATGGAAGAGCACAGGATCTGCTAATCTTTTTTTAAATTTATTTTTATTTTTAGTTATCGATGGGCCTTTATTCATTTATTTGTTTATATGTGGTGCTGAGAATCGAACTCAGTGCCTCTCACATGCTAGGCAAACATGCTACCACTGAGCCACAACCTCAGCCCTGCTAATATTGTTATAGTTTTTGTGGATGTCCCAGACAAGTGGACTTGAAACCAGCTCGGCCCCTACATGTTCCAGGGCTTGATTGAGTTCTCCCAGGTCCCCAGCAACATTATCTTGAACAAGATTGCCTGAAGCAGAAGTCAGTTCTCCTGGAGTTCACAGAAGCTCTCACTGAAGAAGAAGAAATATAAATGAAAATGCATTCTCCATAACATTATTTTCTAGAGACAAGATAATCACTATTCAATTTTCTTCGGTTAATGGAAAGAAGCTCAACATGAGGCAGGCCTGACACCCATTGTCCTAGGCCAGCAGCTAAGGACCTAAATACACAGTCTGAGGAAAATGCTCAGAGGATTAGCTGGCCCCACTTCTAGGAGATTTTCATGTTGTCAGCTCTAAGCCAAGAGGATATGAAGATCCTAAAGCAAAACTTCTTGGCACAGGCCCAACCAGAGGCCTGGGAGTTCCACAGTGGAGTCCTCACTAGCCCGACACCTAAAGAAATCTGTACCAGCAAAATCTAAGAGAAACTCTTAAGAGTACTTGCCCCAGGAGGTGCCCTACAATGTGCAGCAGAAGACAGTGGAAGGACCAAGTGGGGAGCTGATAATCCAACAGAACTTTCTGGTACCCAGAGAATCTCATGTGAGGATCCTGATTGGTCAGAAGAGCCACCTTATCTCCCAGATTGTGCAGGAGATGGACTGTGACTTAATAGACATCTTCCTTTGTGACATTCAGCTTCTCTGTGAAGCTACGTGACAACTTCTACTGCCCTTACCCCCAGAGCATTCCAGCTCTAGCAGAAGTCACTGACCAGAAAGAACTGTCCCTGCTGAGGGGACCTTCAGGCCTAATGAGTGGCATTGGACACTGACTGGTTACTGGCTGGTTTCACTTTGTTGAGTCTGCACAATCCTGTCCTGCCATGTCTCCTGTTGGAAGAAGGAAACTAACTTAGCTCAGTTCCCAGTTTGTTACTTTCCCTAGGCTAATAGCCATGTTGGTCGCAGAAATTGACCCATTACTAGGAGCAGTGCCACCCTCCCCTCAGAAGCATTGGACCCATAGTATTGCCCTAAGTTGCCAGTTCTTAGCAGGGAAGATACCTTGTTCTTCTCTTCCCCAGTTCCTGCACCTTAAAAATCTTTTTTTTTAACTATATATTTTTTTTTATGTGATGCTGAAGATCAAACCTAGTGCCTCACACATGCTAGGCAAGTGCTCTACCATTGAGCCACAACCCCAGCCCACCTTGAAATCTTATAAAGTCCTGTGTTTCCTGAGTAAGATAGTGCCACCCAGCTGCTCCCCCAAGTTCTTGATCCCTTCCACCTCATTCCTCTGCCCAGTTTTGGATAGTAATAAAATTAAAAGACAATTTTTAAAAATGAGAAAATGCTTTATGTACCAAAATAAAAAACAACACGCTTTATTATTAAGTGAGAACACTAAGGTAGAGACTAGTGGATGCTATCTTTTCTGAGAAACAAGGACAGGGACATAAGAAATATATTCATATTGGTTTGGATGCATTGGCTTAGAAATAGGAAAAGAAACATAAGAAATAAGTAAAAGTGGTTATCTCTGTGGAATAGGTAAGGAAATAAGTCATATAGGAACCGTGTTTATTTTGATTTTTGAATCAAGCAAGTGAATAACCTATTTTTTTCAAAAGTTAAATTTAGCTGGGCTTTGTGGCGTATACCTGTAATCCCAGATACTCTGGGAGTAGAAGTAATTTTTTTTTCTGTAAAGCAAGAGTTGATTAGGAATTTGGAAGCTGAAGTAGACTCCGCTAACAAATTAATTTTAAGAGAAACTGACCAAGTATGAATGAATAAGGTAATGGCTAATTTATTGCCCCTAGGTGCTTTGCTGCCTGCAGGTAGTAATTTATAATCCTTCACCCCTAGTCAGGGTTGTTTGAGAACACATTGCATGTGAGAATATTATGGAGATATTCAATAAAACTTTAAGAAAATGGCACATGAGTAGCAAGCTTTCTGGAGAGTCTGAAAAGATTCAGAAAAACCAACGCATATAAAGCCTTAGAAAGAGAGGCTGGGGTGTATCTCAGTGGTACAGTGCTTACCTAATACAGGCAAGGCCCTGGATTCCATCCCCAGCACCACCAGGAGAAAAGAAGAAAAAAGCACAAATGTGGAAGCAGAATTTTTTTATAACTATAGGTACAAAACAACTAGAAACAATGACCAAAAATTGCTAGAGGAACAAAGGTAAATGGTAGGAAAGAAGGGCTGGGGAGGTCTGAGGGTAGGTGCTAAAGCTGGGAAATTGCAGAAGAAATAAATGGAAAGCAAAAATATCTGGATCAATCTGCTGTCTACATGGGCCATGCTGTAAAAGGAAAATTGGCGTTTTAGATGAAGACTTGGAAGAAAAGCAAGATCCTAAATTGATGGCAATTCTGTTTTTTAGCATTCAGGGTTTCACAAGGCAAAAAGCAAAACTGCTGGTATACTTTAGGGAGACTTTTAAAAATTTTAGTTTTTTAACTTGGAATGGAACCACCATTTTACCCAGTTATCCCACTCCTTGGTATATACCCAAAGGACTTAAAATCAGATTACCACAGTGATGCTGCCACATCAACGTTTATAGCACCTCAATTCACAATAGCCAAGCTATGGAACCAACCTAGGTGCCTTTCAATACATGAATGGATAAAGAAAATGTGGTATATACACAATGGAATGTTACTCAGCCATAAGGAGAAATGAAATTATGGCATTTGCCAGGAAATGGATGGAACTGGAGACTATCATCCTAAGTGAAATATGCCAATTCCAAAAGACCAAAGGCCAAATGTTCTCTCTGATATGCAGATGCTAGCATACAGTAAGGGGCAGGGAGGAGGAAAGAAGTTCAATGGATTAGACAAAGGGGACTGAAGGGAAGGGAGGGGGAATAGGAATAGGAAAGACAGTATAATAAGGTGGACAGAACTTTCCTATGTTCATATATGAATACACAACCAGTGTAACTCCACATCATGCACAACCACAAGAATGGGAAGTTAAACTCCATATTGTATAATATGTCAAAATTCATTCTACTGTCATGTGTAACTAAAAAGAACAAATAAAAATATTTTTTAAAACTTTAGTTTTTTATCATTTACATTTATAACTGATCTGTAATAATTGTGCATACTTCTGGGGTATTGTGTGACAATTAGATATGTGTATACAGTGTGTAATGATCAAATCAAGGTAATTAGCATTTCCATCTCCTTAAACATTTATCATTTCTGGTGCTGGGAATTTTTGAACTCCTCTTTTCTAGTTTTTTCCCTTCTCTCCCTCCATCCCTCTCTCTCTTCACCTTGTGGTGGTGGAGATGGAACCTAGGACCACCCCCATGCTAAGCAAGCACTCTACCACTGAGTTTCATCCTCCATCCCCTCTAGTTCTTTATAAACTATAAAATATGTTATTGTAAACTATAGTCACTCTACTGTTGTAGAACCCTGGAACTTATTCCTCCTCTCTATTTTGGTATCAGTTATCTGACCTTAGAGAGATTTATTTATTTATTTATTTTTGGTTCTGGGAATTGAACCCAGGTATGCTTAACCACTGAGCCACATCCCCAGACCCTTTTTAAATATTTTATTTAGAGACAGGCCCTAAGTTACTGAGGGCCTCAACTAAGTTGCTGAGGCTGGCTTTGAACTCAATCCTCCTGCTTCAGCCTCCCCAGCTGCTAGCACTACAGGAGTACACCTCTGCACCTGGCTCTTAGATGCAGGGAGATTTTTAAAAAGGGATTGGGGACTTGTGGTAGATGATCTCAAAATTCCTTTATAGTACTGAAACCTATTGTTGAGTTGTAGTGCTCATGGAAGTACTTCTTAGACCAGAAGCTCAGAGCAAACAGGTGTCATTTATATTGCATCACTGAGAAAACAATACCATGAAAACCAAAAGTTGTATAGAACTGAACAATTCTAAGTATTTAAGTAAAGCGGTCATTCTCAAACTGTGGATACTCTTCTTAGCTTGTTTTTAAGACAAGCCAATGCTGTGTGTGTTAATTGCTTGCTCCTTTTTATTGCAGAGTAGTATTCCATTGTACGAATGTACTCAGTTTATCTATTTCTCTGGTAATGGATAAGGACCATTTCTGGGTTTTGTCTACCGTGTTATAGCTGCTATGAACATTTGTTTATAGTTCTCTGTTCAGACATTTATTTGTATTTCATTTGTCTTGGGTAGGTATTCAGAATGGGATTTCTAGGTGGCGGGATGATTATTTAACTCCAGAAGTGCTGCCAAACTGTTTTCCAAAGCATTTGTGCCATTTTGTGTCCCTATCAGCAGAGCATGAAGAGTTTCACTTGTACTGTATCCTTGCTAACAACTAGATGTTTACATTGTAAACATTCTCATAGGGGTACAGTAGTGTCTCACCAGTTTTAATTTGCACTTCTCTGATGACTAAGGACAAAAAAAGACATTGAGCATCTTTCATTCCTTACCTGCTCTTTAAAAAGTAGCAAATGGCTGGGCGCAGTGGCACCTGCCCATAATCCCAGCAGCTTGGGAGGCTGAGGCAGGAGGATCGTGAGTTCAAAGCCAGCCTCAGCAATGACAAGGTGCTAAGCAACTCAGTGAAACCCTGTCTCTAAATAAAATACAAAATAGGGCTAGGTATGTGGCTCTCAGTGATTCTGAGTTTAATCCACGGTACCCCCCCCCCCGCAAAAAAAAAAAAGAGTTGCAAACGACTGAACTCAAAAACTCTAGTCTGTACTCATGGAGTTATCTGAATCCAAAAGTCTCAGGATAACAACAGCATAGCCATTTCACGTTGGTATAAATCTATAATTTCCAATGTCCTTGGGTGGGTACTGTACACACACAGTTCCTAATATATGGCAGTTTAATAAACACTGGCTGAATTATGGTCTAATGAAATGCTTAAAGGCAACAGTCATCATAATTAGGGGCAAGAAGGGTTTTACAGAAGGTGATGTATCTGATTTAACTTGAATATTTCAATATCTTCGATTTTATTAGACAGTGAAGCTCCTAGAGGGAAAATAGTTTTTAAGATTATTTTTAATTAACAAAGTGTCAAGATTATGACAGAATCCCTGAAACTTGAAGACTGAAAAAGCAGTTCTCTAAAATTACAGGGCATGATCTCTCCAGGACTTAGCTTCTCCATCTACAAAATAGGACAATTAATGAATCTCAGTTCTCTTTCAATTCCAGACACTGCTCAGTATTTTGAACTGCCCCATGACTATTAGGTAGTTTTTTTTTTAGTGTGATTAGATTAATTAGATTTAATAGCACAGTTTTGGAGGAAAAAGAATATCCCTGTCAGTACTGACAAAGATCTTTTCCTGCGGTTTTTTTTTCTGTAAGATAATTAAGTGAATTGAATCTCTTGATTTCCTAGCTGTGATAGTTAAATATGCATGGAATCTTTTTTTCCCAACATCTTATTATGAACATTTTCAAACACACATAAAAGTTGAAAGAATGTTACAATGAACCCACTACCTAGATTCCACAATTAACATTTTCTTATACTCGTTTTAAAAATCACATAGCCATCTATTTGTCACTCAGATCTATCTTCTTTTTGTTTCTTACATATTTCAAAGTAAATTATAGACATCAGTACACTTCCCCCTAAATGCTTATCAATTTTGCTTTAAGGATGAACTCTGTGGAGATATATATATTTTTTTTTCTATAAAAAAAGAGATGCTAGAGTATTTCCTAGAATAAATATTCTAGGTAACATCCTTTAGGACAGTGGCTCTCAACAAAGGGCAATTTTGCACTACCCTCCCCAACTCGACATCATTTGGCAACATCTGGGGACATCTTTGGTTGTCATGACTGGAATGTGCTACTGGTATCTGGTGAGTAGAGGCCAGCAATTCTGAACATCCTAGGACGCACACGACAGTCCCTACAACAAAGAATTTCTATTTTAATGAGTTTTTTCACTGCTGTGACTAAAAGACCCAATCAGAACAACTATGCATGAGGAAAAGTTTATTTGAGGGCTCACAGTTTCAGAGATCTTTGTTCATTGGAGGCAGACTCCATTCCTCAGGGCTCGAGGTGAGGCAGAACATCATGGTGGAAGAGTGTGGCACACCCCCAATGAACTACTTCCTCTAGCCACACCCCTCCTGCCTCCAGTTACCACTCAGGTAATCCCATTAGGATTAATTCACTGATTAAATCAAGACTATAAAACAATCATTTCTTCTCTACACCTTCTTGCACTGTCTCACATGTAAGCTTTTGGGGGACACCTCATCCAAACACAACAATTACCAAGGCCAAATTGTCCATAGTGCTGAGGTTGCAAAACCCTATTTTAGGAAATGGTAGATTTATCTTCTAGAGTTTCTCAGAAACAGATTGGAGTTTAAAGTTCTACTGACATACTATAGGGAGTTTAGTTAAGCTAAGAGGAAATAAAGACTTGATGAAATGGTATATTTCTTTTTTAAACTTCCCTTGGTCTGCTTGTGAAATGAATTTTACTGAGATATCTTATGGTTATCATTTATTTTTTCCATTCCCCATTTTCCTTATTTAGATCAAAAGTAATCATGCATTTTCTTGCAAAGTGGCCTGAAATATGCAGATAACAGTACAGCCCAACATTTTCAAGATGACAATTGCAATACAAAAACACCTCCTAAAGAATGAATAAGTTGGGAGTGAGGATGTAACTCAGTGGTAGAGCACTTGTCTAGCATGGATGAGGCACTGGGTTTGATCCCAGCACTCTGTGTGTGTGTGTGTGTGTGTGTGTGTGTCTGTCTGTCTGTCTGTCACGGAGAAGAATGAACAAGTCATTTCAGGGGTTAAGGAAGAAGGAGACAAGTTGTAGAGGAACAGGAGTCTGAAAGAAACACATAGATTCATCGATTTTTCTAGTTTTCACATATTTCCTTAACTCCAGTAGCATTTCAGTTTAGATCATCTAAATAATTTCCTCTGAATTTCTTATCTCTACTTTCTATGACATGCTCATTTCTTATGAAAGCATAAGGAAAACAAAGAGTTGAGAGACAAAAGCAAAAATGTATAATCAGACCCCTGACATGTATTCACTCATGGTAATGATCAGTGCTTCTGAATATATTAGATGTTCCTTTTCCATGTACCCACCAACCTCACCATCATTAGCTGAGTGTCAGAACAACTACAGCAGAGAGGGAGAGTGCAAATCCTCATCATTTCTCCCAATATTGGAAAGATCAAATACTGTACCTGAAAGTTCTCCCTAATAAAATTGCATTCTCTTAAAGTACTGCAACCAGAATGGCAAAGTTCAAGAGAACTTTGTGGTTTTATGTTTCTTTTTCCTTGCAATTACTTATTTACTGATTTTTGAAATAGGTAAACCAGTCATCTAGTAAAAATTCACCAGATACAGAAGGGTGTACCATGCAGATCAGTCTTCATCCTCTCTGCATCCTTCTTTTGTTTTCCTTTTAAAAATATTTTTTAGTTGTCATTGGATCTTTATTTATTTATATGTGGTGCTGAGAATCGAACACAGTGCCTTACTCATGCTAGGCAAGTGTTCTACCACTGAGCCACAACCCCAGCCCCCTGTATCCTTCTTACGTGCCCTGACAACCTATATTGCCAGCTTTATGTACATCATTCCACAGACGTTATATGCCTATCCAAGGATGTCTTCAGAGTTTCCAGTTCTTTTTTATGCAAATGGAAGCTTTCTGTACACACTGTACCATGCCTTTAAAAAACCCTGAAGTATAGCTAGACACAGTGATGCACCTTTGTAATTCTAGCAGCTGAGACAGGAGGATCGAAAGTTCAAAGTCAGCTTCAGCAACTTAGCAAGAACCTGTCTCTAAATAAAATATAACAGACAGCCTGGGGAGGTGGCTCAGTGGTTAAGCGTCCCTGGGTTCAATCCCTGGTACCAAAAAAAGAAAAAATGAAGTATAACATAAAGGGTACAATTCGATGCATTTTTATCTAAGTATGCATCTGTGAAGCCACCTGCCCAAACAAGATGAGAATGTTAGCAGCATCTCAGAGGTTCTGTGATATCTGAAGAAGCCAAAAATCTTTTTAAAAGACCTCCTCCTCTGAAGCTTTGAAGTGGCAGTGACATTTTTTTTTCTAAGTATATCTTTAAAGTAATATCTATACATACCTTGGCGCCTTTGCCCCTTTGCCAAGTCAGTCACAGGTGAATTCCTGGGAGTCTAACACCATTATAAATAGAGTTAAAAAGTAAGTATATATGATAGGACTGAAATCTCACTATTTCCTCTGGATTCAAAGTAATCTAAAAAATGCTGGAAACTTTGAGAGAGGCAGAATGGTTTGAAAAACATCATTCTAAGCTGGGCGTAGTGATGTGTGCCTGGAATTCCAGTTACTCTGAGGCAGGAGGATTGCAAGTTCAGGTAACTTAAAGAGACTCCCTCTTAAAATACAAAATTTTGGGAAAAGATGGGAACGTAGCTCAGAGTGAGGCCCTAGGTTAGATTCCCCAGTACAGAAAGGGGGCGGGGGAAGGAAAGGAAAGACATTCTAATTTTGTTTCTGCCACTTACTAGCTTTGTTACAAACTTTGTAACTTTGTAACTATGATCTCTATAACACTCAATTTCTCTGTGTAAGGAAAACAATAATGCTTACTTGGCAAAGCAGTTGGGAGAACTGCAAATAGTTAATATTCAGAGTCTGGTAGGCAGACAGGGCTGTAGGCCTAAGGGAAATGGAGACAGAAATGGAAAGTGAAAGACTTCTGAACCATAGCAGAGAAGATTTTGCTTCAATAATAACCAAGTTGAGAATTTATTTTCCTATATGGTTTGAGATTCTCATTCATCAACAGAAAGGTGAATACATTTTGAGAATCTATTCATCTGTTTTGGATTGGGAAAATCTATCTGGAGGTGGCATGGTTGTGGTGCTCTGATTCATTCTCAGGTCCATTCTGCCTAAAGAAAGTGTCATTTTCTGGTTTCTCAGATATCAACTTTCCCCTAAAGTGCCACAGTTTGGGAGTGGAGACATCAACATGAAAGATCGTTCCAGGCTCCCCAGATCAGGATGCCTAGGTTGACTTCAGCCTTGCAGATCCAGACCTGAATGTTGTCGGTGGCCACAGCATTGACTGTACTCTGAGGGGACTGACCTGTGTGTAGAAGACATACAATGCCAACTTGGTAATTTTTTAGCTTATGAATGTTCGGAGTCAATTGCCAGAGGTTCATGGCTCTTAGCCAGAATCACTGTCATCGAGCCAAGGGCTTCTGGGGAGATAGAGTTGTTATAAAAAAGAGTGGGGAGGGTGGAATGAGGCATAGCAAATGATCTCAATGGCGTGTTCATCCTGGCTGTGTGTGCTTCATATCAGCCAGTGTTTGGTAAACATGCCCACATCTGGGTTTCCGGGCTTTTACTAGTCTAGAGCCTGACAATATCCATTCTGGGGTCACCCTTTCTTCAAACAGGTGCAATTTAATTGATTTGGTTTCTAGCCAACAGTTGGTATTTTTTTCTTTATGAGATAACAACCAGCGCATCCAGAGATAGATTTTGGTGTGTATGTGCTGGCGGGGAGGAGGAAGTAGGCAAGCACTGTCATTAAAAAGAAAATTTAAAATTAGATGTGAATGTGAATATTTATTTAGAAGCAAACCAATTTAAGGAGAATATTTATTTAGAATGTCCACAATCCCTCAACCCTCGCCCTACAGGAGGGAAAACACGATAAAGAGTAAGTTGGAACAGAAAGAGACAGTGGTATTAATTGACTGGCATGATACTATCTGCCTTTTGCAAATCTAATTTTAATTTTCTTATTTATTTATTTATTCACACTGGGCACTGAACCCAGGGGCATTCTAACATTGAGTTATATCTGTGGCCCTTTTTATTTTTTGTTTTAAGTTGCCTAGGTTGGCCTCAAATTTGGGATCCTCCTGTCTCATTCTCCAAATTAGCTGGGATCACAAACATGCGCCATCACACCCAGCATCCTTTTGCCAAGTTTAGAGAAACATCTGACTATGTGAATACGTAGTAGGACTCTGTTCAGAGCCTTGGAAGTAAGGACACCATAGAAGAGCTCCAGAGTAAATTTACCTCTGCCAGGCTCAGGAAGCCCATCTGTGATACATCTGTCAAATTCTTCTGGCAAGTCATCTCTTACATTTTCTAGGTGGATTTTGCTAGTTCTCTTTCAGAGAATAATTATAGGCTCCCCACATGAGTTTACAGAAGCCAATTGTGTTAAATGAATAAATAATAGATGTTCTAAAACCACATTGTAGCCAGTACAATGACCATTTGATCTTTCTCTCGTTTTTTCTATTTCTTTAATACCTTACCTGCTTGGAGTGCTACAAAGATGGAAGAATATCAAAATAAAGGCTGGATAGAGGTATCTATTTATTTACATAGGTGTGGTGGCACATGTCTGTAATCCTAGATACTCTGGGGGTTTAGATGGGAGGATCTCAAGTTCAAGGCCAGCCTTGACAGTGTAATGAGACCTTGTATCAAAATAAAATTAAAAAGGGCTGAGGATGTAACTCAGTGGTAGAATGCTTGCTTAGCATGTTTAAGGCTCTGGGTTCAATTCCAAGTACTACCCCCCCAAAAAAAAAACTATTAAGGAATTACTGTATCAAGACATCACCACCTCCAGGAGTATCACAAGTTTAAAGCCAGCCTCAGAAATTTAGTGAGGCCCTAAGCAACTTAGCAAGACCTTGTCTCAAAATAAAAGGTAAAAAAGGGCTGGGGTTGTGGCTCTGTGGCTCAGTGGTTAAGCACCTCTGGATTCAATTCATGGTACCAAAAAAAAAAAAAAAAGAAAAAGAAAAGAAAGTGAGCTGTCTCATAATCTCAACCCACAAAGATGACCTCTCTTGACAATTGTTCGTCTTCTTCCATGTTTTCCAGTGTGCATAATTTCTGTGTTTATACATAAAAGTGTCAATGTTTATACATAAACTCTATGTATTGTTCTATACTCTAACATTCTCACTTAGCAGGATTTCATGCATGATAATGCCCTGGTATTATCATAAATAATTTAGGACTGAGTTAAAGAAAAGAGACAATTATTTTAATTGTGCATTTTCATTATTAGTGAGTTTGAGCATTTTTGTATTTATTAACATTTTTTCTTTCTTATGTACACTATCTGAGCTCATCTATCATTAACTTTTGGTTTACTTATATTTTTCATCTTGATTGTAGAATCCTTTTTATTATGGACATTGAATTGTTGTTTAAATATTTTTTAAAAGGACATCACTGCCTCTATGAAAATACTTATGACTTTAGCAGGCTGTTCAAGGGGACATGCTACCTATAGCCAGGTGATCCTTGATTATCTCTAGTCAACTTCGTGAATGAACTGTCATCCAGAGGTGAGTAATATTGAAGGAAGTGACATACTGGATGTTCACTCTCTCTAGAGAACATAAGTCAAGAAGAAATAGGTTTAAATAGCAGCAAGAGATTGAGGTGAGTATAAAACATAAAAAAACATTTTTATTTGGAGGACAGCATGGACTATTAAGGCAATTTTGGATCAATCTTTCTCATAGCTCTTAGTGGATCATCAAATTCTCATCTTTCCAAGGTAATTTAGACACAGGTTTATTTCATGTTAGGAGGCTAAGCAAAATCACTACACAAGATTCCTTCCAGTTGAAATGACATTCAGTGTAGGTTTGCAGCAAATCCAATATCTTAAATTCAATTTACAAAAAAAAAAAAAAAAAAGGAAAGAAAAGAGCAAAAGAAAAAGAAAGTGTGCAGGGGTGGGAACATGGGAAATACATTTTGAAAGGAATTTTTAATGATATGGAGGACTTCCTATTAGTTAAGTTTATATAACAAGCTGTCTTCTGGGATATTTAAACTAGATTATAGCCTGTGGACCAAATCTGGCTTGCTCTCTGGTTTTGTAAATAAAGTTTTATTAGAACATAGCCATAATGCACATTTATTTATATATTATATATATGCTAGGCAAGTTCTCCACCACTAAGCTCCATTCCCAGTCCTTTAAAAAAAAAAAAACAAAAAACTTGACAACTCTTGCTTTATATTATGAGTAGATTTACAAAAATTCAATTATGTCCATAGTGTTTGATATGAGATCCAGTCTTATTTTACTCAGTTTCCAAGTTCATATAGAATTTTTTTTTTTTTGGCCGAAGTGACTTTGAACTCATCATCCTCCTGCCTCAGCCTCCTGAGCCTCTGGATTTACAGGCTTGCACCACCACACCTGGCTCAATATATCTTTTTGCTGATGTATTTGGTGAGTGTGTGGGTATCCAATTCCACCTATCACACTACCAAAGAATATCAATTCATTGCCAGAAATTTCACATAAAAATTCAAAAAATACATTTCCCTACCTGAAAGGAGAAATTAAAATCAAAACCAAGAAATCATCAACTGTAAGGTTCAAAAATTAAGTTTTCCCCCACCCCTGAAGTGCTGAGTATTGAACCCAGGGTGTCACATACGTCAGGCAAGTATTCCACCACTGAACAACACTCCTGGCCTGTCAAGATTAAGTTTTTATGGAAATAATGCAGGGGCTAGAGGTGTAGCTCAGTGGTAGAGGTTTGCCTAGCATGTGTGAAGCCCTTGGTTTAATCCCCAGCATTGCAAAAAATTAAAAAATTATAACAATAATAATTCAAATAAAATTGGCTTATTCCATTCAGGTTAGTGTCAGAGAGTATAGTAGAATGCAGATTAGAATGTGACATAAAAATTGAAGATAGTATATTAGTAAAATAGAAAATAAAGCAATAAGTAGTATAGTCTGCTGTCAAATCATCTTTTGATTTGACCATATCAACAATGTCACAATCTAACCATTTATTTCACTTAACATCTGAGGACTTCCTAAAGCCATCCATAGAATCCTGACATTGTTTTATGTCCACAAAATCCAATTCAACATGAAATAGCTTGTGTAGATTACTTAGCACATTTAGCTGCCATCACTAAAAAAGAGATGTTATGAGAGGAAGGCTATTTATTTAGACTTTTCACTGATGAAAAAATTTAGTCTTCTGCTTATAAAATGTACTCCAAGATTAAATTTTATATGAATTTGCCAGGCACTGTGGCACATGCCTATAATCCCAATGGCTTGGGAGGCTGAGGCAGGAGGATCTCAAGTCCAAAGCCAGCCTCAGCAACTTAGTGAAGCACTAATCAACTTAGTGAGACCCTGTCTCTAAATAAAATATAAAAAGGGCTGAGGATGTGGCTTAGTGGTTAAGTGTCCCTGGGTCAATCCTTGGTACAAAAAATAAATAAATAAAAATTTAAATCTTGGCAGTCCTAACCCCCAATACTGCAGAATGTAACTTTTTTTGGAAACAGGATTTTTGCAGATATAATTAAGTTGAGGATGATGAGGTCATACTGGAGTAGAGTAGATCCCTAATCCAATTTGACTCAGTGTCTTTATAAGAAGATGGCCATATGAAGACAGACACACAGGAAGAAGTCCTTGTGACTACAAAGGCAGAGAAATGCAAGTCAAGGAACACCAAAGATTGCCAGCAAAGCATCAGAGTTCAGGAAAAGGCCAGGAAGGAGTCATGAAAGTTCCAGAGAGAGCTTGGCCCTGCCAACACCTCAGTTTCAGATTTCTCCCTCAGAACTCTGCGACAATCAATTTCTGTTATTTTAAGTCACTGTGTTTGTGGTACTTTGTTATGGCAGCCCCAGGAAACTAATACAGAAAATACAGACAAAATGTTGTGAGATTAACTCTCAATTGCCAGAGCTGAGTAGGAATAGGAGAGCAACAGTGAAACCCTTACCTCATTCCTGTTTCATATTTTCCATTGCTAATATTTTCATATTAGCAATTCCCTTTCACTTTTATATTCTTTATATATATGTTTTATTTATTTATTTTATGTGATGCTGAGGATCGAACCCAGTTCCTCATACATGCGAGGCAAGCGCTCAACCACGGAGCTACAGCCCCAGCCCCTCACTGATATATTCTAATAAGTTGCTTATTGAGTTTTCCTGCCTCTTCCAGCCCCATCTCCTGCCTGGCCCTCTCAGAGAGGAATCCTCAGGAAAGGAGAGGAGAATGGCAAAAGCTATGCCTCAGACGATCCATCCTCCTCAATGCCTGGCATGTGAAGGATTTCCCAACTTTAGGGTGCCATTTTGGACGCCCATCTAGAGGCCTGGTTGCCATCTTAAAGAGTGCAACTTATATAGGAGAGGCCTTTACTTCTGTTCCTGTGAAGAGCTACACTCCTGACAGGAGCCAAAGGCTGCCTTCCACCTCAACATGTGAGTGCACCTCCAAAGCTGGCCTCCAAAACGTGTCACCTGGAGCCAAATCACCAATGGATTTTTATTTTTTTGTTCAGTCAGGATTTTGACCTAGAGTTAGTGTTAACTTACTTTAAATCTCCAGCCATAGAGAAGTTTCTCCTCTCCCCATCTAACTGAGATACAGGGAGCTAATCTTATCTGCTTGATTTTTTTTAAAGCTAATTTTTTAATCAGCTGTTTCGTTCGTACTTGGTCAGCCTGACAAATTAGGTAAAGAAATCAATCTTTAGGGGCTGGGGGTGTAGCTCAGTGGTAGAGTGCTTGCCTAGCATGCATGAGGCCCTGAGTTCATATTCCCAGCATCACCATAAAGAGATAAAGAAATACTTAATATCCCTTGTTGACAATGTAAGACAATGATAGTAATTGCAGAGATTTATAGAGCCAAAGATTTACAGTTGCCTTAGCTCAGCAAAACCAATTCATAGCATTAACACCATTCAACATTTTTTTTTTTGGTACTAGGGATTGAACTCAGGGGCACTCAACCACTGAGCCACATCCCCAGCCCTATTTTGTATTTTATTTAAAGACAGGGTCTCACTGAGTTGCTTAGCACCTCGTCATTACTGAGGCTGGCTTTGAACTTGCAATCCTCCTGCCTCAGCCTCTCTAGCTGCTGGGATTTCAGGTGTGTGCCACTGCGCTGGACTCAATGGTAAACAGTTTTACTCAGTAAAGAACATTTAATGTTTCCACAAGTAGTGACATGTGAAAGAACCCACATTTTATGTTTACATGGTATGGGATAGATGGTCAAGATTAATATTTGTTTCATATGTATATCCAGTTTTTCCATCCCCATTTAGTGACAAGACTCCCCCATATTGAACTATTTTTGTGTCTTTATTGAAAATCATGTGACTGTGTATGTCCTATACCTTACAATTCTGTTACACTTTATTGTTTTCCAAACTCTGTTTTTTTTTCTGTACCAGAGATTGAACCCAGGGGTGCTTAACCACTGAGTCACATACTCAACCCATTATATATTTTTTAAAGTCTGAGACAGGGTTTCACTAAGTTGCTGAGGGCCTCAGTAAATTGCTGAGGCTGGCTTTGAACTCGAGATCCTCCTGCCTCAGCCTTCTGAGCCACTGGGATTATACATGTGCACTACCATGCCTGGCTAGTTTTCCAAGCTTTTAGTGTTCATTTCATTCATACAACAACTTTATGAGATAAGCAGGGCAGGTATTATTAACCACATTTCACAGATATGAAAACAGGTTCAGAGAGGTGAAGTAGCTTGTTGGAACTTACACTGCTGTAAGTGGCAAACAGGATAAGAAATGGTCTCTAAGGAACCATCTGGTCTTCATTGTTGCTGTATATCCTGCTTCCCATCTCATGGTCACTGTGTATAGCTTTTATTTCAACATGCAGTTGCCTGCTGAACATCTGAAATTCTTTGCAGTAGCTAGTAGCCAACACCTCTAGCTGTTTTCCCCTTCCCCTACCAAATCTGCATTTCTCCAGTTACTGAGGCTCAAAACATTGACTTAAATCTTTACCTTCCTTTTTTTCTTTTCCTCTTCATTCATAACCAATCAGATATTAAATGGTAGATTGCTGGCCAGTTTTCCTCTATACTGTTCCTCACAGGTGACCCTTCTCTCCCCCACCCCTTCTTTGAGATATAATTTACATAGCATAAAATTCACCCTTTTAAAGTGTACAACTGAGCAGTTTTTCACAAAGTTCCTCAACCATTGCTATCATCTAATTCCAGAATATTTTCTTCAGCCCAAAAAGAACCCCATACACATTAACAATCATTTATCTGGAGGGCTTTGGAAAAGACCGCCACTCCCAGAGATATCAATGTGATTGGCCTGGAGTAGAGCAGGGGCATCAGAATTATTTAAAAGCTTTCTGGGAGATTATAACATGCAATGAGGATGGAGAAGCACAGTATCTAGGCACTCTTCACTGGAATCCATTCCCATCATGGCTGCTGTTGTGTTAAGAGCAGCTTCCTAATACATTGCTTTTATCAAGTCATTCCCAGCCCCCATTGTTCATTGGTTGTCTGTTTGCTCAGAATACAATCTTCCCTGGCATTTAAGGCCTCCTGGGGCCTGTTCCCCATTTCATACCTGTCTGTCTAGTCATCCTCTTCCCGTCTCCACAGCTGCTCTGCCTCAGCCAAACAGATTCACTTCTTGTTTCTCAAACCCCCAAATGTGACAAGTCACATTCTAACTTGAGCTCCCATGAGAGATTCTGTGGCTGGATGAGACAAAGGAATCCCTATAATCAGGCTGCTTTTTGTGGAAAGACACGAAATAAGGAATATTTAATTACAGCAACCTGGAATGATTACACTAACCCAAAATTCAAGTATATTCTAAGTCATAATTTTAAAAGCATAGCCAGCTGAGCACACTGTTGAACACCTGCAATCCCAGTGATTGGGAGGCTAAGGTAGAAGGATTGCAAATTTGAGGCCAGCGTGTGCAATTTAGCGAGACGCTATTTCAAAATAAAAAGTGACTGAGGATATAGTTCAGTGATAGAGCATCCCTGGATTCAATTTCCAGTACCTTAAAAAAAATCACAGCCAGGAGCAAACATGTCTCTGAAAAAAAAAAAAAAAAGAAGAACTGGGGAGTGGGAGTGTAGCTTAGCTCAGTGGTAGAAAACTTGCCTTATCATGCACAAGGCCTTGGGTTCCATCCCCAGCACCACCACCAAAAAAAAAAAAAAAAAAAAAAAAAAGACAACTGCTTTCTCTTAACATTTGATTTATGCATTCCTTTACATTTGTCCCTGGATATCCATTGGGGGATTGGTTCCAGGACTCCCAACAGGTACCAAAATCCCCAAATGCTCAAGTCCCTTAGTCCATTATATAAAGAGCAAAGTATTTGCATAGAATCTAAGCACATCCTCCCATATACTTTAAATCATCTCTAGATTACATATAATACCTAATATAGTGTAAACAGTACACAAATAGTAGCTGTGTTGTTTAGGGAATAATAACAAGAAGATAGTACATTTCCAGTATAAACACATTTTTTTCAAGTATTTTCAATCCGCAGTTGATTGAATTCTCATATTTGGAACCCACAGATACAGAGGATTGACTCTATTTTGTTGATTTCTAGCAAGCAAGCAAAGGGAGAACAATTTATAGGAAATTCTATCTGCTAGAAATTTGTTCATGTGTGAGAGAGAAATATTATTGGAGGAGGCCTATTCTGCTGGATAGTCTTTGTTAGAGGTTAGTTCAGGCTCCCACCCTGGTTCACCACACATCTCAGAAATGTGGAAGGCATGTTTCAATTCCCCAGTTGTAAATTTTTCAGAGACAAGGCTGTGTCCTGTGACACTGAATGCCTTACAGTCATCAGCTCTAGGTCCTTAAGTATGCAGCCCAGGTTCTAGACTCACCTAAACCTTGCCTCCTAAATTGTAGAATCCTAGACACATTAGCTTTCTGAGCCTCATTTTTCTAATCTAAAAAAATGGCAAAACAATGCCTATTTCCACTGATGTGGGGAAAACAGTGTTAGGAGATGATTCTCTGTGGTCTCTTGTATATCTGTAGGTCTTATGAGCTAAATCTCACAAAAAAAATAGAGCTTTTATTCCAGACTGTCTTTTCAAGGATGCTTTATACAAAGAAAATCATGGAAAGTAGAGGTAGTGTCTCTGTCCAGAGCAGAGAGCCCATTTGTTTGCTGTCTGGTGTAGCAATGTTTCTTTCTGGGGCAGAGGTTGGGTACACTTACTGCCCATTATAAAAGATTCGGGTTCCTTAAGCTTGGAGCTTCTCTTCTGTAATACAAGCCACCATGTGAATAGGCTTCACTTGTGCTTCTTACATCTCCTCTTGGAAATTGGAATTTGGAAAACAAACAAATGAAGTTTTGGTTACTGGTGTTGTTGTGAACTGTTCTTTGTTTCTGACTCAGGAACTTTGTGTCTTCTATTGGAATTCAGGAAATTAGCTTGGATGTAGGGCAAAATCTCAACTCTTCACAGTTTTTGATAAATATATACTTACTATACATACTTAATATAGTTCTTGACATGTCATAGCAGATTCTCAAAAAAAATGGTAACTAAATGTACAATGGTGATAAAATAGCAGAAAGATACCTTTTTATTATACCTCTCCAGAAAATAAAACATGAGAAGCCTAAAAGTGGCTAGTGGAGGGAAAAGAAACAGGGACACCATGTCAAGGAGTCCTGGCTTACTGGGAAGAGGGAGTGATTTTACCAAACATCAGAAACTCAGTTTCTCAAGCAACAGCTTCTCCTCTAATTCTCTTTGCTTTCCAACTTCCAAGTCTTGGGAGGAAATAAGGGAGTGTGTAGAAGATAGGAGTCTCAGTATAAGAGGGATTTTGAGAAGTTGAACCTGCTAGGAAGGATAATTAGGAACAACAGGCCCAGGCTCCAGGGTTCAGGTTCCAACATCAACTGCATCTAGTCTAAAGCCACCCTGGACCAGCCAACTTGCTCCTCCTCTGGTGGGAAATCATCCCCATAGCTTCCATTAAGAAAGGTGCTCAGGGCTCATTCCCATAAGCGAATAACTCCTGCCTGTAGACCACAGATTATGGGGTAAATATAATTTCCAGAACTCAGGAGGAATTTTTTGTAAGCACATGGTGAATGAGTCATGCAAAGAAGAGCAAGGGATCTGCCCTACAGTTGAGAGCATATACCACTCTCAACACTTTGTTCTTGCCAAGTCATATTAGAAAGAAATTTGTGTGTGAGAACACAAGGCCCCATCTTTCCTTTCAAAGATGGCTGCCTTCACTTTCCCTTTCAAAATCTTCTAGTCCTATGCACTTACAGAGTGCCATTGGGAGCACAAGGCTTAGGAGTCTCTACTTGTATTTTAGTGCCACTTCTGTCCAGACTTGTGTGCTAGTAGAAAATCACAGAATCTTTCTGTGCCTGTTTCTTCCTCGCCCAACAGGACTAACACCATCTGTCCTGCCTGAGGCCCTGAAATACTGAATGGATGGGACAGTGATAAACACATTTTAGATATTAATTCTTTGGTCTTTTCACTGGGTTTCCCTGTTTCTTAACATCCTCAGAGCCTCCTGGGTCAGCTCCCTCTTTTTACCTCATAGCTTCTAGTATTTTTTCTTTCTGTTCTGCAAAGAGACCTTAAGCAACCCACAAAACTCTTAGAAAATACCTCTCCCATATTCTCAGATTCTCAAACATTCTGTAATTAAGCTTCTCCCCCTTCTACCATCATAAAACACAGACTTAAAGCACAGATATGCTGTGAAAGGGGAAGCAGTCACGGAGACCTAGGTGACACCAGGTCCTTATCCTGAAACTTAGAATGGGTGGTGCTGGAGGAGGAAGATAATAGGAGAAATGTGAAGACAGGAGTCACTCAAGCCCCTTAGCTCAAGACTGCCACCCCATTCAGGAAAAAAAGCTAAAGTCAAACTGGGTGCCTATATTTTGCAGCTAATTGGGAGACTGAGGCAGGAGATGAGCAATTTGAGGGTGTCCTGGGCAACTTAGCAAGACCCTATCTCAAAATAAAATAGAAAGGGCTGGGGTATATCTCATCAATAGAACATTTGCCTAGTATGTGTAAGGCCTTGGGTTCAATCCCTAGTACTACAAAGAATAAAATTAAAATTAAAAGAGCCCAGTCTTTACTATGGCCCCTAAGGCTTACATGATGATATTCCTGGTACATCTCTCTCTCGTCTGCTGTTCTACCCTGTTCATTGTGCTCCTAATACACAGGCTCCTCAAACAGACCAGCTCTGCCTCTTGTGCAGAGCCTTTGCACTGGCTGTTTCTTCTGCCAGGTCTATAATAATTCCCATAGCCACATGATTTGATCCTTCATGTCTTTCAGGGGAGATTTTTCTTACAATCCTATTAAAATTGCAACCTCTTCCCTCTCTCCTCCCAACACTCCTTTACTCCTCTTCCCTGGTTTATTTTTCTCCACACATTTAACAAATATTTTTGCTGTAGGTGGACACAATAACTTTATTTATTTTTTATGTGGTGCTGAGGATCGAACCCAGTGCCTCATGCATGCTGGGCAAGCGCTCTACCACTGAGCCACAACCACAACTTCTCCACACCATTTTCTACTACATTCAAAGCTAAATATTTTATGTATTTGCTTACCATGTCTTTTCCCCACTAGAATGCAAGTTCCAATAGGACCTAATTTTTCTATTTTGTTTATTGCTACATCCTCAGAGTTCAGAATAGCTCCTGCAACTAAGTAGTTGATCCATAAATATCTGTTGAATGAATGAATTAGTACAAGAGTGTCTCTTTTCCATTTCTTTAACTATGGGATCCATGAATGATTGCATGCCCATGTGAATGTGATGGAAAGCCCCAGGGGAAAGATCACATTTAATCCCAAATCAGTGGAGAGTGGGAAAGTGGGGCCTTCGAGAATTTATGACTTACTCAAATTTTCAAATAAGTGGAAGGGATTGCAGAATGGTGAACTAGAGACCAGGAATAAAGCTGATCTTTACCACTAATGCCTTTGCAAGTTATTTAACCTCTCTAGCCTTCAGCTGTATCCCTTGTAAACTGTGGATGTTGCAATAAATAGTTATTGAGAATAAGTAGATAGCACTTTATGGCCTAACATTTTTTTTCAAATCTACAATTAACTCTCCTCCACATCTGTGGGTTCTGCATCCTTGAATTCAACCAACCTCAGTTTGAAACTATTCAAGGAAAAAATATTAAATCTGTACCAAACATATAAACTGATTTTCTTGTCATTATCCCCCTGTCAAATACAGCATAATTACTATTTATATAGCATTTATATTGTATCAGGAATTATAAATAATCTAGAGAAGACTTAAAGTGGGTTATATGCAAATATGACTCCATTTCATATGAGGGACTCGAGCATCTGCAGATTTAGATGCCCTCATAGGTCCTGGAACAAATCCCCCTTAGATACTGAAGGACAACTGAATTATCTCTGAATCCTTTGAGGTAGCCAGGATAGGTAGGTAGATCAGAGAGAACAGAAACCCTTTGGTTAGCTGTTGCTACCAATAACCCTTCAGAGATCCTTAAGGATCCTGAGTCACACAAGTTGGAGGATCCTTCACTTGCTGAGCAGGTGATAGGGGGTAAGTTTGAACTTGGGAGAAGAGTATACTGTTTTATGTAAGAATCAGCTGAGATAATAAGGACAGGGCAATATCAGGGAGCTGAAAACAAGAGAAACAAAAGACAGGTGGGGACAGAGTCCTGCTGGGAAGGTTAAGAAGAGACATTCCTTTTTTTTTTTTAATTTTTGTGGTGCTGGGGATTGAACCCAGTGCCTTGTGCATGCAAGGCAAGCACTCTACCAACTGAGCTATATTCCCAGCCCAGAAAAGACACTCTTGTGATTAGATGAGTAAATGGGGTATGGAAGAGAGAAACAGCAAGAGAGATGGAGCTTGTTCTGTAGGGCACCATGTAATCCCTACCTATATCTACTTTAGAAAATTCAGATTGCTTCTGATGCCTTGGCTCAATTAAAGTATTTCGGGAGAGTAGAAATCAACATGGAGTCCTATGTGGAGGTTGCCAGGGGGGATTAGAGGGACAGCCAACATCCTGACCACATGATGGAGAAAGGAGAGGTCATACTTCATTTAAGCTGGGTTCTGGTCCAGAAAGAGTGGCTACCATGTAACCCTGACCTGTTCCCTCACTGACTTTTTAAGGATATGATCTTGCCTACTTCCTCCCTGAATATCACACAAAGGGTTTTATCTATTATTTTAATCTTTCGTCAGTTTAGTATACATAGACATTTTAGTATCCTGAGCTCTGTAGTAGAACCTTCCTTGGTCTGATAAAATGATCATCATGTTAAGGGTCACAGGGTTGGAACTGAAAAAGTCTAGAGTCTTTGCTCAGTACTTTGACTTAACAATTAAGGGGTGTGTGTCGAGGGGTCGTACTGAAGATTGAAGCTGGAGGCACTCAACCACTGAGCTATATCCTCAGCCCTTTTTATTTTTTATTTGGAGACAGAATCTTGCTAAGTTGCCCACGCTGGACTTGAACTTACCATCTTCCTGCATGGGTCTTCCAAGTTGCTGGGATTATAGGAATGCACCACTATGCCCCAAAGCAATTGCCTTTTTGATTTTCCACACTTATGTAAATGAAAAAGCACTTTGAACTCATTTTTAGATGATTAATAGAGAAAGTGGCTTCGCAAGTCACAATATGGCAAGGTTCAAATTGAGCAAATGAGAACAAAAATCAACACGTTCATATTCATGCAAACCTTCTGCCATAAAGAATTTTCATTTAATTTAAAGTGATAAATCTGGAAATTATGTGATGATTGCTCATAAAATCATTAATCAAACTCACATTTTGTAGCAACTCATACAAAAGCCTACAATTAGAATATTTTAAGAAAAAAATGTTTGGTTTTTTGTTTTTGTAGTATGGGGTATTGAACCCAGGTCTTCATACATGCTACGGTACTATACTTTCCTACTATACATTTGCTCTATTTCTGAGGTACACCCCCACCCTTAGGAAAATATATTATTTGAAATTTTTATATACCATGCCATTGTAACTATTTATCAATGAAAATGGGAAAATATATCTTGGCTAGTTCCATTTAGTCAATTACTGTAATAAAAGGTGTTAGATACTATCAAAGAAATATAATTATAAATAATAATACAATGTATACCTGCTTCCAATGTGTACTCCCTGATAAATACTCAATGTAAATAAAATACAATATTGGATCTAGAATGGATCTAGATAACCCTTTAAAAGCAAGTTTGTCAGAAACAGATAAAGCACACACACAACTTCTTTTCTCCATTTTCTTTACTTTTGCTAAGTCCAGACACAGTCGACTTTTGGGGGTATCTCATGCATATCTTATTCAGACATTTCCCATCTGGGATAAGAAAGTGTCAATAAAACCAAAATGAAAACAGTAAAGTTTTGAGGCAAGTTAAAAAATAGGATTGTTTTAGAAGACAGAATATGCCTGGCATGGTGGTACATGCCTATAATCTCAGTGGCTCAGAAAGCTGAGACAGGAGAATCGTGAGTTCAAAGCCATCCTCAGCAATGGCGAGGCGCTAAGCAACTCAGTGAGACCCTATCTCTAAATAAAAGACAAAATAGGGCTGGGGATGTGGCTCAGTGGTCAATCCCTGGTAACCGCCCCCCTCCCTCCAAAAAAATGACAGAACATGATACCTAATATTTGGAGCTGTCTACAGATTGACTTTTAGAGACTAAACTTGGCTTATGCTCAGCTTCATTAAATGGAGTCAATTCTTATGTGGACTATGGGGTACCTTTTAAAAGAAGATTTCTTTTTCTGTGGCTTAGAAGCATCCATTTGCCTCACTTGGATTATCCATATTCTCTTTTAGCTCAGCAATTTCCAGCTTACTTGAGCATGCCATTTATTTCATCCTTGGATGGAAGTGCATTTCCCAATATATTGGGCACTTTTGATCCCTTTGGCTCAGAGGCCTTCTTTGAAGATCACGGTCAATGAAAATATTTTTCTGTGGATGATGACAATTGAGAGAATGACAGGTAACTCTTAGAGCTGGTGAAATGAGCAGTTCATTTCCAATTGGGGTGGTTCACTCACAGATTTGCAGATGGGTTGATCATGAAGATTAAAGGAGCATTCTTTTCATTTCAGTTTCTGAGAAATGAAAAGAAACTGAAAACGTAATTAACTTCCTTCTCCTGTTGATGAATATTGAGGTGGTTCACAGTTTTTCAATATTACAAATCATGTTGCAATCACAACTTGTGTATGTTTCCCTGAACCCATGGTGAAGATTTTTTTTTCTAGAATATATACCCATATACCCATGAATAGAATTGCTGGAGCAAAGGATGTATAACTTTTCATCTTGCAAAATATTATTATATTGCTTTTCAAAATGCCTATATCAATTTATACTCTCATCAGCAGGGCACAAAAATGTTTATGACTCTACATTTTCACCAAAATTCCATACTATCTGAACTTTTATTCCTTTCTGTCCAATGAGAATAAATGTCCTTCATTACTATTTTAATTAGCATTTCTCTGGTGAGTAGTCATATTGGACAACTTTTTGTATATTTGTTGGCTTTCCAGCTTCCTTTCTGTGAGTTACCAATTCATATTCTAATTCACTTATTCCACCCCCCCCCCACTGATTTCTAGGAGCTTCTTTAAAATATTCTTTGTAAGTAGTAGCAAATAGCATTTTTATAGTCCATACATTTTCTTTTCACTTTGATTTTTTTTGTACTTGTTTTTTAAAGGTTTTTTTTTTGTTTGTTTGTTTGTTTGTATTTGTAGTTGTAGATGGACAGCATGCCTTTATTTTATTTATTTTTATGTGGTGCTAAGGATCAAGCCCAGTGTCTTACACATGCTAGGCAAGCGCTCTGCCACTGAGCTACAGCCTCAGCCTGATTTTTTTGTACATTTTATACTCCAGAAGTATGTGATTTCCGTATAGGTGAATTTACTAACCTTTTCCTTTAAGATTTGTGCCTCTTGTATTTTGAGAAATCATTCCCTTGGCCACAATCATGATATTATTTTCTAAATTTAGTTCACAAATTGGTAAAGCTTTGTTTCTCATAACTGAAATTTATTTTTCTTGCTTGTGTGTTAGTTCTCTATCACTAAGTAATAAATTACACACACTTAGCATCTTAAGATAAAATAATTTTAAATTTCGCAACTAGGGATTGAACCCTGGGGCCCTTGGCCACTGAGCTACATCCCCAGCCTTTTTATTTTATTTTTTTACCTTGAGTCAGGGTCTCACTGAATTGCCTAGGCTGGTCTCAAACTTGAAATCCTCCCTAGTTCCTGGGATTACAGGTGTGCACCACCACACCTAACAAGACAGCAAAAATTTATCAATTCAGTTTTCCTTAGGTCAGAAATCTGGCATACATATCTAAGTTCTCTGAGGAGGTCACAAAGTTGAAATCAAGTTGTTGGTTATCTATATGCTTATCTAAAAGTTAGAAGTCCATGTCCATGCTAACATGATTATGTAGTGTTTAGGTCCATCAGTGCTAGGTCTAAAGTCCCATTTTTGATACCAGCTGTTGACCAGAGGCTGCTCTCTGTTCCTAGAGTCCATCTCCATACCTTGCTGTAGGCCCCCTTCAGTCTTCATAGTCAGCAACAAAGAACCTGCCTTGGGTTGAATCCCTGTCATGCTTTAAATCTTTCTATGTGCAAGGTACAGAGGAGCATGTCTATAATCCCAGCTACTCAGGAGGCTAAGATAGGAGGATCACAAATTCAAGGCCAGCCTCAGCAATTTAGTGACACCCTGCCTCAAAATAAAAAACTAAAAAGGGCTGGAGATGTAGTTCAATTGTAGAGCATCCCTGAGTTCAATTCCTAATACCAGGAAAAAAAAAATCTTTCTGGCTGTGAATCTCTCCTTCGGTAAAAGTCCCAGCCCTTTTAAGGACTCACCTGATGAGATTAGGCCCACCCAGGATATCTTGCCATGTTAAGATCAACTGATTTAGAAACTTAATCATATCTGTAAAACTCCTTCACAACACCACCTAATTTAGTGTTTGAGTGAATAACTGGGAGAAGCTGTGTGTCTACCATGGATCTAGAATTGTGGGGGCCATCTTAGAATTCTGACTATTGCATGGTATAAAGTAGGAATCCATAATTTTTCTACATGGATCACTATGTTATTTTCATTTTGGCAATCTTAAAGCATATACAAAAGCAGACACAATTGTTGCAAGAGTCCCTGTGATCCCAGCACCTGTCTTCTGTGATTCCAAATGGCCATTTTGTGTCCCAACTCCCTTTTCCTGACTCCCTAGTTCATTTGCAGCAAATGAAACACATTCTAGTTCATCTGTGAATGCTTCTGTATATATTTTTGAAATTTGAGGCAGAGTCTTACTAAGTTGCCTAGGCTGGCCTTGAACTTACAATCTTCCTATCTCAGCCACTTGAGTAGCTTGGATTACAGGTGTGCACTGCCAGGCCAGGATCTCTATGTATCTTTAACATCAGGACTTTTTTTCTACCTAGAATTAGCTAAACTCAAGGTTAAGGGCATAATTCTCCAAATCTGACCAAGATTTCTTACACCAACTGCAAATTCAAGGGGAAAAAAACAACTCTCAGTTTGATAATTTGCTAGAAAGACTCCCAGACTTCACTTAAACCTAATGTACTCACAGCCATATTTATTACAGGCAAAGCTGCAAATTAGCTCAAGAGACACATGGGGCAGAATCTTGAACTGGGAAGTTTCCAAATATGAAGCTTCAGTGTTCTCAGGGATATGTTACCCTCCTGGCATGGATATTTGGCAACATTTGAAAAGAGTACTTCCAACCCAGGAAGCTCACATGAACTTTAGTGTTCAGAGTTTTTATTTGGTGTTTCAGTATCTAGGCACAAATGATGGAATTATTGCCCAAGTGATGTTGAACTTAATCTACAGCCTCCCTCTGTTCCCAGAAATCAGGCTGATATCATGTGGCTCATAGCCTCGACTTTTTTTTTTTTTTTGCTGCTGGAGATTTAAGCCAGGGGCCCTTTACTACTGAGCTGCATCTCCAGCTCTTTTGATTTTTTATTTTGAGACAGGTTTTCACTAAGTCACTTAGGCCTTTGCTAAATTGCTGAGGCTGGCCTCAGCCTCCGGAATCACTCAGATTATAGGTGTGCACCACTGCACCCAGCTTCATAGCCCCAACTTTCTAATCATATGGTTGGTCTTTCTGGAGTGGTTAGCCATCTGTTAAACTATCAGGTGGAATGTAAGGGACTCACCAGGAATAACAAAGACACGCCTATCACTTAGGAAATTTCCAGTGTTTACTTACTTCCCAGGAACTGGGAACAAAAGCCAGTCAAATTCTTCCTTCTTCCTTTCTTTATAACCACAATACTATTATACACCTAAAAACAATTCCTTATATTCATCAAATATCTGATAATTACTATAATTTCCCCTATTATCTCGTTATTAAAAAATAGTTGATTTCTACAAGTTAGTATCCTAACAAAGCTTCACACATCATATTTGGTCAATATATATCTTAAGGTGTTTTGTTGTTGTTGTTTTAGTTTATAGGTTCCCTTTCCTTCTTTTTATTTATTTATTTCTTAACAATTTATTTGTGGAAGGAAACAAGTCATTTGTTCTATAGAATCTATCCCATTCTGAATTTTGCATAAATCACATAATTATAAAATTCATCCAGATACTGTTTACATGGTATCTTAACATATTTTAATTAACTTAGCTAGAAGAAACAGTTCAAACATACCTTGTGGCACACATTTCACAGGCATAAATGTCAAGACGTTTGTCAAGCATTTAGCAAACAGGTTGGTGACATAGAAATTCTAGGATAGCTATCTGTTCCTGATCCAGCCTCCAGGCTAACTGCATGGAACCTTAAGTTAATTATTCCAGTGTGCAGAGGGCCCTGGGACTTCAAGGCCTGTTTGTACATGACAGACTCTTCACTGAAGCCTGTTATTCAGTACTGCTTAGGGGGACTTCTGAGAGTAAGCAAACTGGCGTGTCTATCTGGGATGTGCAACCTCTTAGAATCTCTGCCTATAAAGAGATCAAGACTGGACCAACAAGAATTTTGGAGCTCTGGGGTCCCCCCATATGCACTCTGGAGAAACAAAACCAGAACTCTGGCTGGAGTAGAAATCTGGTTTTCCAGGCCCAAATGACCTTCAAGTCAGAATGTCATAGATTTACAGAATGTAACTATGAAAAGTTCAACTAAATAAAATTGGCTCTGTCTCAAAAACAGACATGCCTTTTTTACAAAGGTGCTTTGAGCTTTGAGAAGTGCTTCAAGCACTGAAATGGATGTGAGTTATCTAATTCCACTTCACCATAAATGCACCGGAATTATGTCTTCCTAGAATATGACAGGCCATGATCGGTCCCTTTCTATCCAGTGCAGTTAATGGTAATGGCAAAAACCAAGCCCAAAATAGGTGCCTTTAAAAATCCTATCACAATTCTGTCGCAATTGATGAATCTATAAAAGTCTTTTCTCTAAAAGAGCTTCATTGTCATGTGCAGAAGAGAAATTGTCCCCCCCCACAATGAGTATACATTAGGTGTTCTTAATATATTTCAAAGAGATGAGGCTAGGTCTCCCAGTTATTGCTTGAGATCAGGTTTTTATCCTGTGGAACACACAGTCTGAGGATGGGCTGGATATCATGACCATTCCATGGATCCTTTCATGGTCAGAAGGAGCCCTTGGACTTTGGGACTCCCTGAAGTACCCTGACCAAATGCTGAGGTGTTTGGCAGATTCAAAATGTAGGTGTACAAACTGTTGTACCCCAATACTGGAACTCTGAAACACACATACTTCCATACCCCAAACCTGGAATTCTGTCCATCCTAATATCTGTCCCTCCACCAGCTCAGCTGTGGAGCCCAGAGATCATCAAAAAGTGTCAGGTGTGTCGTTTTTTGAAAATCACTTGGCTGCTAATCATGGTGGGCTTCAAGGACAAACTCTGACTTTGTTCTTTCCTGGCTCCCAACACTGGAATCTTCATTTGGACCACCAAGATCAGCTTCTAGGAAACAGAAGTTTTGTTCTCTGATGGATTTAGGACCTCTCTGATGGTAGACTGGCCTGTGAATGGAGGCTGTGCATCTGGGAGAAAGTGGACCTCCAAATTGTTCCTTCAAAAGAAGAACTGCTAGAAGTAACCCCATGTTGAGAAGTAGAGACTTGTAAGTTGACCTTTGCTCTGGTTTGGGTGTGTCATCCAAATTCACATGAGGTAAACTTGATCCTTAATGCAGTGTTGGGAGGTGGAACCTAATGAGAGGAGGTTGGGTCTTGAGGGCAGAGCCATTGTGAATTAATTATTGTTGTCATTGCGGAAGCAGGTTAGTTACCAAGAGAGAAAACTGCTTTTTGTTTGTTTGGTTTGGTTTGAGTACTGGGCATAAAACCCAGGAGCGTTCAACCACTGAACCACATCCCCAGCCTTTTTTTTTTTTTTTGTATTTTATTTAGAGACAGGATCTCACTAAGTGGCTTAGTACCTTGCTAAATTGCTGAGGCTGGCTTTGAACTTGCAATCTTCTTGCCTCAGCCTGTGGAGCCACTGGGATTACAGGCATCTGCCACTGTGCCCAACCTGAAAGCAAGCTGTTTTACAAATGAGTCTATCCCTTATGCTTTCTCTACTACCTGTTCACCTTGTACCATGTTATGATGTAATATAAAGACCCTTGTAGCTAGTTATGCCTTTGGACTTCCTAGCCTGCAGAACCATGAGCTAAATAAACTCCTTTTCTTTATAAACTACCCAGTGTATGGTATTCTGTTATAGCAACAGAAAATGGACTAAGACAGCCCTGGAGATTTGATTGAAGCCTGGTGCAGTGGCACATGCTTGTAATCCCAGTGCCTTGGGAGGCTAAGGCAGAAGGGTTGTAAGTTTGAGGCCAGCCTCATCAACTTAATAAGACTCTGTCTCAAAAAATAAAAAGGTGTGGGGATGTAGCTCAGTGGTAGAGAACCCCTGGATTCTATCTCCAGTACCATTAAAAATAAAAAAAAGAGTTAGATGAATAGTGTTTTGCTAAATGGCTCATAGAAGTGGAGGATCAGGCTAGGTTTTTATGAAAACTGGTATTGGAGACTGAAATACCCCCACTCCCAAAAAGGCTGCCATGGAGGAATGCTTCCTGAGATTGAAGGAGAAAGATATTGAGTCTGGGAAGTTGTTGCCAAATGGAGCTGAGCTGATGGGTGAGTGAAGCTTTTGTGCTATTGAAAACATTCATAGAAAACTGACCTGGGTCCAGGCTCTCAGGCTCCATGAAATGTCTGTGGCAAACATGGGCACTGCAGTTTACACAGCTGCTCTTCTGGAAAGCTTTTGCCAAGGGGAACCCAGCAGGACAGCTCTTTGTAGTCAGGAAGCACTCCTGAGGGAGGTCCCAATGTGTACACTTCTTCCCTAACAAAGGCAAAGCAGTGAACCTGTCAATTGGGTCTGATGGGATGAAAACCTTTTTACCAGGCCAAGTCTATGACTTTGGAAGGAGCTATTACTTTCTTCCTGGTCAGTGTGATGATTAATTTGGGGTATCAATTTGACTGGATCAAGGGATGCCTAGATGGTTGGTAAAGCCTTTTTTGGTGCAGAGTCTGTGAGAGTGTTTTCAGAGAAGCTTGGAGTCAGGGCTGGAGGACTGAATGGGGAGAGCCATCCTCTAAGCAAGAAGGGGAAATTAAAAGGTAAGGGGACTCTTGCTTTCTCTGTTTCTGTCTCTCTTTCTCTTTCCAAATGGAACCCTCTTGGACTGGGGTTGTGGTTCAGTAGTAGAGTGCTTGCCCTGCACATGTGAGGCACTGGGATCGATCTTCAGCATCACAAAAAAAATAAACCAACAAAATAAAGATATTGTGTCCATGTATTTTATATATATATATATATATATATATATATATATATATGTGTGTGTGTGTGTGTGTGTGTGTGTGTGTGTGTGTGTGTGTGTAAATGGGACCCCCTTCTCCTCTTCTTGCCCTTAAACATCATTGATTATTGGAAACCCAGGATTTGGGGCCTTTAGAATCAGACTTGCACCAATGACTCATGGGGTTCTCAGGCTTTTGGCTTTGCACTGGGAGCTTCACAGGTTCTAAAGCTTCCAGATTAAATTCCCTGGTTCTCCAGCTTACATGGCTTATGTGGGACCTCCTGGCCTTCTCCTGGATCATATGAGCCAACTTCCCTAAATAAATCCCCTCTCGCATATTCTCTTGGTTCTGACTCTCTGAGGAACCCTGACTAATATGGTCTATATTAATGTCAAGGATCCATGACACGGGCTACTCCCCTTATGCAGACACCTGGGATGCTCCTTGGGGTCAGAGTTTGCATTTCAGCATCCAGATAAACTTTCCCACAATCCTCCCAGACCTCATCTTGTTTCCTTCTAAGTCACAGCACTCCAGGTTTATTTTTACCCTTAGACAGATCACTCCCACCCCTGATTCCATCATTCCATTGGAATTTCATGGCCTCTGCTCCCCTTTTCTTCTTTTTTACCAGAACAGTCCTCTGCTCCATGTCTTTATCTTCTTCTAGAATCTTCACAATCTTTACTGTGTCTGTTCCTGGCATTTGTCCTGGTATGTGGCCATCTGCTCTGGCATTGCCCTGCTGATGGCTTCTTTAAGTTTCTGTAGAGGCTCCTTAAGATTCACTCCCCAGCTCACAAAGATGAAGTAAGAATGACTGGGGGAATCCTTGAGCAAGAATGATTGGGGGATCCTTGCTGCAGGGAGGGCACAAAGCAAGATGGCCATGCACCTCAGAGCCAATGTGGCTGCTCAGCTTCTCAATCCATGCCTCCATGTCTGATAGGTGCTTCTCCAGGGGCACTGGCAGGCCTTTGCGGGGGTTACAGGATGCAACTCTGAATTCCTGATCCAATCCTACCCAAGAGAATCTCTTTCATCATTCACATCACAGAAAAGCCTTCCTTCCAGACTCACTGAGCATCTGCTTCAAGCCCAAATCAGTCAGAAAGACCATGGCAGTGGCTGCCTGAAGCCAATTATTGTCAAAAGCAGACAGGCAGGTTGAAAGCAAAGGGTGGGAGGTGTTCCTCAATTCCCATAGGCTTATTCTCCTAGTCTTTGTTTTCTTGGGTCTATTTTTCTTTCTGAATTCTCGCAAACATCTCTTTATGGCTCAAAGCCCCAAGAGCATTTGTTATTCTTTCTCCTCAGCAGCACTGAGAACTATGAAGGCAGCTTGGGGAAATGTAGGCTTTGTTGATTTCTTATCTTTGTTGAAAGTGTCATCTTTTTTCTTCTTTTCCTATCACCTTCCTTCAACTTCTCCTTCTTTGGTGATTTTTTTTCCTCTTTTTTAGATTATTATTATTTTATTTTTTAAATTGGCATATAATATTGTGTTTTTACCTTGTACCACATGATGTTTTGAGTATACATGATTATCGAATGACCAAGGCCAGCCAATTAACATAGGCATTACTTCACATAGTTATCCTTTTGTTGAGAGAACACTTTGCATCTACTCTCCTGCCATTCCACACCCCATGACTTTATCGAGGCAAAATTGAAGTTCAATAAAATGCACATATTTGAAGTATGCAATTTTTGATCAGTTTTAACGTGCATGTAACCAATACAATCAATATAAAAACATTTCCATCACTTTTTTTTAATTTGAAAATTTGCAGACTGTGTTTCCTGCGTGTTTTATCACATTAGAAATCAATCACCTTGGATTGGGATTGTAGCTCAGCAGTAGAGCGCTTGCCTAGCATGTGCAAGGCCCTGGTTCAGTCCTCGGCACCACATATAAATAAATACATAAAATAAAGGTATTGTGTCCAACTACAACTAAAAAATAATTATAAAAAGAAATCAATCACCTTAAGTTATATAGAACCCCACCTCCACATGTCAACTATTTCAAAATTAAATGGCACACTTATAAATATCTCAGAGGTTAAGGAAGAAAGCACAAGTAAATAAAAAGTGCTTTGAACTAAGTGATAATAAAGCTTAAAATATCAGGATCCCTGGGATGAAACAGTACTCAGATGAACATTTATAACTTAATGTGCTTGTATCAGAAAGAAGCTAGAATAACAATCAAATTATTTTCAAATTATGTTTTAAGAAGGAAAAAATAAGAGTAGGAGCAGAAATATATAAAATAGATAAAAAATAATACAGCTAAAATTTTATAAAAAATAAACAAGTCTAATCAAGAAAAAAGCAAGAACACAAAAATTAATATCAGTGGAAACAGAGCTATCAAAATAACCGTACAGATGCTAAAAATATATTGAGGTACTATTACAATTGTATGCCAACACATGTGATAGTTTACATAACATGATCTATGCTAGAGAAGGATCCATGTGCTGCTAAGAAGAAAGCGTATTTAGTCATTGATGGATGAAATATTCTATACATGTCTGTAAAGTCTAAATTATCAATTGTAATTTTTACTTCTGTGGCTTCTTAGTTTTTGTTTGAAGAATCTATCCACTGGTGACAGAGGCATGTTAAAGTCACCCAGTATTATTGTGTTGTGGTCTATTTGATTCTCGAAATTGGGAAGGGTTTATTTGATGTACATAGATGCTCCATTGTTTGGGGCATAAATATTTACAATTGTTATGTCTTGTTGATGTATCATTCCCTTAAGCAGGGGAATAATTTGTCCTTCTTTGTCCCTTCTGATTAACTTTAGAATAAAGCCCACTTTGTCTGATATGAGGATAGAAACCCCTGCTTGTTTACACGATCCCTGTGAGTAATGTTTTTTTCCCATCCTTTCATCTGTGGATGTCTTTGCCTATGAGGTGAGTCTCTTGGAGACAGCATATTGTTTGGTCTTGTTTTTTAATCCAATCTGTCTCCTGGCATTTTTCAAGAATACTATTGTGTTAATCAACATTCCATTGCTGTGACAAAATACCTGGGATAACCAACTTATAAGGAGGAAAGGTTCATTTTGGCTCATGGTTTCAGAGGTTTCAGTCCATGGTTGCTTGGCCCTGTTGCTTTGTGTCTGGGGTAAGGCAGCACATCATGGTGGAAGCGCATGACACAGGAAACCTGCTGACCTCATGGTGGTTGGGAAGCAATGAAAGAAGAAGGGGCCAAAATCTCATACCCCCAATGACCTAAGTTTCTTCCATTATGCCCCACCTCCTAAAAGTTTCACCAATTCCCAGTAGGCCTGCAGGCTGGTGATCAATCTTTTAACACTTAAGTCTTAGGGGGCACTTTGATTCGAACTAAAGCAATAATTTATTATTATTATTATTATTATTATATTATTATTATTATTATTTTGGTACCAGAGATTGAACCCAGGAGCACTTAACCACTGAGCTATATCCCCCAGCCTTTGTTTGTATTTTATTTAGAGACAGGTTCTTACTGTGTTGTTTAGCACCTTGCCATTGCTGAGGCTGGCTTTGAACTTGCAATTCTCCTGCCTCAGCCTCCTGAGCTACTGGGATTAAAGCATGCACCACCATACCTAGCTGATTTTATTCTCTTATAAAACTAAATAGTATTCAGTTAAGTATATGCACCACATTTTCTTTATCCATTCATCATCTGATGGACATGTAGGTTGTTTCCATTTGTAGGCTATTGTGAGTAGTGCTGCAATGAACATGGCACTTTGAATATACACCCAGTTGCAGGATGGCTGGACCATATGATAGATCTATTTTTAATTTTTTTTGAGAAATCTCCATACTATTTCTCACAATTACTGTACTAATTTACATTCCCACCAGTATGCAAGGGTTCCCTTTTCCCCATATCCTGTACAGTACTTGTTATGATTAGTCTTATTGCTATCAGCCATTCTTACTGTGGTGAGGTGATAATATCATTGCAGGTTTGATTTACATTCCCCCAATGATTAGTGGTGCTAAACATTTTTTTTAATATAATTGGTGGCAATTTGTTTTCTTTTGAAAAGTTTATTCAGGTCTTCCGCCACCTCCTTTCTTTAATGAAGTTATCATCAGATCCTGATTAAAAAAAAAAAAAACTATAGGGCTCTTAAGTTAATATAGAATCCTCCACACTTTATGGTCAGAGAAGCAGGAATAAGCTCATTATTCACTTCAAATCCTAATCAGTCAATGAAGGAATCAGATTCATCATACCCATCACCCATAATGATTAAGTCCTATCTTTGGTCTTTTCTATGATTCTTTACACCCTTTTTTTTTCATATTGAAGATCTCCCACTTTTCCCTACATATTCCTCACCAGCTCTGGGTAGAAGAATTCTGGGCAAACCTTGCTATTCTGAGTCAAAGAGAGTAAGTAAGTCGCTGTTGCTTAGAGTTTCAGTGCTGTTCTGAACAACCTTCTATTTCCCAGATTTCTATAATATTGCTACTATATGGCTTCTTTGTCAGAAGTGCTTGAGCATCATGAGCTGCAAATGTCCCCTCAAGCAGCAGAATGGGTCATGTGCAAAGGCCATAATTCTAGTTAGTAATTGGGTCCTGAAGCAAGTCCACCTATGGTGTCCTCTGCAGTTCCATGGTCCATTCCACAGATGAAAAATCTGTGAAAGTTGGAAGGGGGAAATCTAAATTCAAGGTCTAAGAAAAATCTCTGGGAACAGTGGGCTGGCTTGTAGTTAATGCATTTGGGAGAATTTGTAATCCTGGCGACTTGGGATGCTGAGCAGGAGGATCACAAGTTTGAGGCCAGTCTCGGGATTTAAAAAAGAAAGGCTGGAGATGTAGTTCAGTGGTAGGGTGCCCCTGGATTCAATCCCCAGTAACACACACACACACACACACACACACACACATTTGGTTCTCTGAAAACCAGTCATTAAAAAGAACATTAACTTAAGCTGGGGTTGTAGCTTGGTGGTAGAGCGCTTGCTTAGCACATGTGAGGCTCTTGGTTCAATCCTTAGCACCACATAAAAATAAATACATTAAGTAAAGGTATTGTGTCCATCTACAACTAAGAAAAAAATTTTAAAAGAACATTTACTTAAGGGATGGGGTTGTGGCTCAGAGGTAGAGCGCTTGCCTAGCACGTGTGAAGCCCTGGGTTCAATCCTCAGAACCACATAAAAATAAATAAATAAAATAAATATATTGTGTCCAACTACAACTAAAAAATAAATATTAAAAAAAGAACATTTGGGGCTGGGGATGTGGCTCAAGTGGTAGCGCGCTCGCCTGGCATGCATGGGGCACTGGGTTCGATCCTCAGCACCACATAAAAATAAAATAAACATGTTTAAAAAAAGAACACTTATTTAAAACTAAACATTTCTTTAAGGAAATAACTCAGTTAAAAGATAGGTAAAAGATTTGAACAGATGCCTCACCAAAGAAGATATAGAGATGGTAAATGAGCATAAGAAAAAGGCTCCATATCATGCCATTAGGGAATTGCATATAAAATAACAGTGAGATTCCAACAACACACCTATTAGAATTGTAAAGATCACAAACACTGACAATACCAAACACTAATGAGAATTTGACATGGTGGGAACTCTTATTCATTGCCAGGAGGAATGGCAAATGGTACAGCCATTGCATGAAAAATAGTTTGATAGCTTTATTTATTTATTTGTTTGTTTGTTTGTTTGTTTATATATTTATTTATTTTTTGCTCTGGGGACCAAACTCGGAGTCTCAAACATGCTAGGCAAGTACTCTACCACTGAGCCACACTCTCAGCCCAGTTTGGTAGTTTTGTGAAACAAACAAAAAACTAATAGAAATCATGCTCCTAGTTATTTATTCCTGTTGAGTTGAAAAATTCACATACTCACAAAAATCTGTACACAAATATTTATAGCCACTTTACTCATAATTGCCAGTAATTTGGAAGCAGCCAAAATGTCTGCCCTTCAGTAGATGAATGGACAAATAAACTGTGGTATATCCAGACAATGGGATGTTATTCAATGCTAAAAAGAAATGAGCTATCAAGCCATGAGAAGACATGGAAGAAACTTAAACGCATATCACTAAGTGAAAGAAGCCAAAAATCTGAAAAAGCTACATATAGGCTGGGGACATAGCTCAGTTGGTAGAGTGCTTGCCTCACATGCACAAGGCCCTGGGTTCAATTCCAGCACCACACATACACAAATATGTATGAAAAGGCTACATACTATATGATCCCAACTTTATGACATTCTGAAAAATTTGGAAATATTAAAAATATCAGTGGTTACTAGGTGGAGGGGGAAAGGAGGATGAATCAGTGTAACCCAGAGGATTTGTAGTGAATTTTACTATTTCCTATGATATTATAATGGACATATGACATTATTCATTTGTCTAAACCCATGGAATGCACAACATCAAGAATGAACTCTAACGTACACTATGGTCTTGGGTTATAATGGCATGTCACTATAGGTTTACCAGTTGAGACAAATGTACCACTGTGATAATAAGATGATTATAGTGGAGGGAGGAGGGCACTTGGGAGCTTACCAATCGATTTTTTTGTAAACCTAAAACTGCTGTAAAAAATAAAGACTATTAATTTTTTTCAAAAGCACTCAAAACATCAGGAAAACAGTCTCTGGCAAATAAGAGTAATATCTAGAACCAGTAGAGTGGACTCTCTCAGGTCAAGGCCAAACAGTGCCCCCAGAGCAAAGGAATAACTGTGTGCATGCTGCATGGGGCAAGGGAGAGGGAGTGGGGTCCATGGTTGTAGGGTGGTAGCTGAGGGACTGTGTTCTGGTGGTCAGAATCTCAGGGGGAAGGGGCAGAACCATGCCTTCTTTTCAATGGATGTTATGCCTTCACCTATCCCCTTGGAGGATTTGAACAGGGGAATGGCCATCTTCCTATCTCTACATGGTTCTTCTGAATGATCTGATCTAGAATATTCACCCCCATTTTGCCTAGGAGACAGAAAAAACTTTCCTACAGAGAAGAAGAAAACAGAAATGCGGAAAGAAGCAAAACCTAGAAATGAGGAGAGAGAAATTCATGAGTTCCTCTTTTTCCTCCAGCCCTGTTCTCTGCCCTTCCTGAAGTTTGTCTAACTCTTCCTTGGAATCCCAGAAACACCTTACTGTTCTTAGAATACCTCCCCTGTATAATTTTTTGCTTAAGCAGGTTCTGGTGGGTTTCTGATACTTGGATTCAAAAGACATGGCCACCCTGTGTACCTCAGGCCTCCCTTGGTATAGGATGCTATGATTCTTGGGACAACCACTGTTGCATTTCACTAGGTGAGAGTTGGCCACTCCCAGCACCCTTGCTTTGCAGTAGTCATCTTGACTTTCACTATCCAGTAGGAGAGTTTGGGTACTTGCCACAAGAAAAATTTGATAGGAAGATATGTTGCAGGCATCAAAGGACTTCATGGGACTGGGAGAACAGCTCAGTGGTAGAGAGCTTTAGGGCCTACCATGCACAAGGCCCTGGGTTCCATCCCCAGCACTGCAAAAGGTGGGGGGAGGGGCTTCAAAACTCACCTGAATGTGGGGGAGCTAGGGGAATGGTCTAGAGGCTGCAATGGGAAGGTTGGAGAAACACTGGTGCCTTCAGCATAAAGCACTGGACTAGGGCAGGCAGTTCTCAGAAGTTTTATTGGAAATTACCAAAATTTTCAAGCAACCAGTAGTGATCTGGACAATTGTCCCATTCTCCAGAAACAAAGTGAGAATCTGAGAAGTTTGAGGAGCTGTGGCATTTGGCTACAATGATTGCCAAGTAGGAAATCATGGATGACTTCAAGTCTGGAGCTTGCAGAGAGCTCTGAGGAAATGAAGTTTATGGAGGAAGCCTTAAAAGTGGGCTGTAGCCAAGCAAAGTGGACAATTCACAATTGAGCCAAGGACCTTTGAATTAAAGAATATAGTCATGTCTTGAGAGCCAGAGGCCTTCTCCAAAGCAAAAAATACCTGGACAAAATGATCTCTAAGATTCCTCCCACTTTAAAGATATGTTGAATCTTTAATATGATCCACAATATTTCCCCTATAGTCTCTTCAATAGCAAAGAAAAAGAGGTTAGTAAATAGACAAGAGCCCCTTGTCCACTGGCCTATGATTGGAAAGGCTATCCCCAGTGTTTTAGCATAGTTTGTTTTTTTTCATGACTTTGGCTTTCCTGAACAAACCTATCTTCCCTCCAATCCCTAACCATCTCCCTTTGGTTCTGTCTCCTGATTTTTGTGTTAGGACTTGCCTTTGAGGACATCTTTTCCTGCCCCCAACTTACCTACTCAGTGCTGGACCATGAGTGATATTATTCCCAGATGGGCTGGCGGGGACAGAAATGCTTTCCTTCCTCTGTCTCCCTAGACAATTGCTATATGTACAGGAACCCGGAGATGAGGACCCATGCCTTCCTCCAATTTAAAAAAGTATGCCACCTCTGGGTGTGGTGGCACATACTTATAATTCCAGAAACTCAGAAGTGTGGGGCAGGAAGATCACAAGTTTGAGACCAGCCTGGGTAAATTAGCAAGACCTTATCTCAAAATAAAATTTAACAAAGGACTGGGGACGTAGCTCAATGGTAGAGTGCCCCTGGGTTCAATCCCTAGTACCACAAAAGAAAATGATAATAATAATTTTAAAAAGTATGCCACGTTTTTCAGACCTCTTCTTCAGCTAGCCTGTTTTGCTCTCCTCTCTTCACTGAATATATATAACCTTTGTTGTACATTGAGGGCTTGGGAAGACTTGTTTTAGCCACATGATTTTCAAAAAAAATGTGTTAATTATGCATTACTCACATGCTCTGAGCTTTGGCTGCTAATGTCATTTTACTGGACGGGGAGAAGGTACTTGCAGTGATTACATAATCCTTAGACTTGCTGATGAAGAATTTCACCACCATAATATGCTTAAGTGAGGGTTCTCATTTTTGATTCATTGTTTTGATGAAACAAAATCCTTTTGACATCTTCTTTCAGTCAAATGGTAATGGAAAGAGTCAGCATTTTCTTTCTTTCTTTTTTTTTTTAAATTTTTTTTGGTTGTAGGTGGACACAATACCTTTCTTTTATTTATTTATTTTTATGTGGTCTGAGGATCGAACCCAGTGCCTCACACGTGCTAGGCAAGTGCTCTGCCACTGAGCTACAACCCCAGCCAAGCATTTTCTTTTATCCAGATGTTCAACTTTATTTCCATAGACAAAGATCATTGAAAGACTGAAGTAATATTGATGATCTGAATACAGCACTCAAAATTCCTATATTAATGACTGTTGGGGTTTTGGTGATTCAAAAAAGTAAATCACAGAGCGTCATTTTATCCCCTCAAAATTTAGTTTCAAAAATAATGCACAGTTCAGTATCATAAACAGGGTGAAATTAATTGATCAGAAATGCTACAGTTCCTTCATGGTTGCAAATGGTTATGATTATCAAATAGGCTGACATGGAACACTTGGCAGCTCTTTCCTTCTTATACACCATAATTAATCTTGAAACCAGCTGTATTTGTCAGTTTTCAAAAATAAGTCAGTGAAACATGCAGTTAACACATTAGCATGATTCTATGACAAATAGCTATGATTCATGGTCCCGAGCAAGTTCATACTGAAACCAGCTTTGCCTTTGGTTAAATGAGATTGCTGTTTATATAGCATCTTCCAAGTACTTAACGAAACCTTGTATTTGAGGCTGAAATGCATATATAGCAGTCCTTTGGAATCCTCAGGTGATTGGTTCCAGAACGTCCCACGGATACCCAATCTGAGGATGTTCAAGTCCCTTATATAAAGTGGTATAATATTTGCATAGAACCTGCACATATCCAGCCATATACTGTAAGTCATCTCTAGGTTATTTATTTTATTTTTTTGATACTGGGGATTGAACCCAGTGGATTGGATTCATAGCTTACCCTAGTTCCTTCCCCTGTTATTCTGAAGAATCTTCTACATATGAATATTCAATTTTTCTTGGTAGGTGATTAGGCCAGGAGGACTCTGCCTTCATGGATGGGTCTAGTGCTCTTATACAAAAGGGCTTAATGGAACAAGTTAGTCCCTTTTTGCCCTCCTGCCATGTGAAGACAACATTTGCCCTATGGGCCATGTGAAGATGCAGCAAGAGGCACCATCTCTGAAGCAAGGAGTCCTCACCAGACCCTGATCTGCTAGTGCCTGGATCTTGCACTTCCCAGCCTCTGAAACTATGAGAAAGAAATTTCTCATATTCATCAGTAACCCAATCTAAGGTATTTTGTTATAACAGCAGTAAGTGACTAAATAATACAGTACAAAATTCAGGAGGTACAAAGTGCTATGCTTTGAAAACTCTCCTCCCATTCTGTCTTCAACCCACTGTGTTTCTAATTTCTTATCTGTCTCAGTGTTAACTTAAGTGCATAGAAGGAAATGTATATATATGTCCTTGAAAACATAGTAGCATACTATAATACATATTATAAAAGCACCTTGCTTTTTTCATATAAAATATGTACTTAAAGTTATTCCACATCCATACACGAAAAGCATTCTTATTTTTCTTTTTCTCACAACCACACAGTATTCCATTGTATGGATGCATCACAATGTAATTAACCCGTCACTTATCAATGGGCCTTTTTCCATTGTAAACAATGCTGTGATGAATAAACTTGGACATGCATCACGTAGCACATATGCACACATAACTGAGAATAAATGACTATATGTGGAATATGAAATTGCTGGGTCATGATGGCAGGTTTTTTGTTTGTTTGTGGAGCTAGGGATGGAATCCAGGGCCTCACACGTGCTAAGTAAGTGCTCTACCACTGAGCTACATGCCCAGCCTTGATAATAGGTTTTGTTAGTGTCTGGCCCAGATAATTTATGGGGCTGGTGTTACCATCGGTTACTGGTGACAAGTTCCGCTTTCCCAGATGTGAAGATTAAACACTCCGGGAAACGCCGAGACAAGCATAAAATACAAGTTTTATTTAAAGAATAGTAACACAAACTTCTCTGCAGAGAACCGGGCCCAGAGCAGTGTGTCCGTGGGAGGGCTGAATCTTATCCTTTTTTTTTTTTTTTGTACCAGAGATTGAACTCAGGGACACTCAACCACTGAGCCACATCCCCAGCCCTATTTTGTATTTTACTTAGAGACAGGGTCTCACTGAGTTGCTTAGTGCCTCACCATTGTTGAGGCTAGTTTTGAACTCATGATCCTCCTGCCTCAGCCTCCCGAGCTGCTGGGATTACAAGCATGCACCACCGTGCCTGACAAATATTATCCTTTTTAATAATTTCCAGGTTTCTTACTTCTCATGTTCCCTCCATTTATCCCTCTCATGAGGTAAAAAGGTAGGAGAGGGGCAATTCAGTAGGGCCCCCCCCAGGGAATACTCATTAATAATTCCCTGCTGTTGGGAACAATCTCCCCAGAGGCAGGTGACATTTTGGTTATTGGTTAGGGGAGTGGGATGTGTCCTGAAGGTGTTAACATTCCATTCCCCTTTGAACCAGCTTCCATTTTCCTCTGACTTGATTCATCTATCTATACCAACTTCCTGACCTTTGTTCTTGCTTCACTGGTACACCCATCCCTTACCTGCTTGAAGAAGCTGCTTGTTAAAAGCTCATACCTGCTTTTTTTTTTTTTTTTTCTAGTAGACTGCTATTGGCCTACAGTTGCTGCCTGGCCTGGCAATGTCTTGACAGTTACATGCCCTTCTGGGGCAGCCCTTAGCCAATGGTGGACAAATACATAAGCATGGCATCCAGCCTCCTTGTGTTTGAGTAGAACATATATGGTGCTGTTTTCACTCAAAAGCTCCTTGTGGGATCTGGCTGAGGCTTGACTTCTGAAACCATAGTTTACCCTAGCTCCTTTACCTGCCATCCTGTGTCCCTGGCTCCCTTACATGTTTCTCCATAGAACATTTCCTCCAATAAGTCATCAATATAGGGTTCTTCTCTCTGCTTCTGATTCTGAGGAGTCTACTCTAAGACAAACAGTATGTGTACATCCAATTTTTTTTTATAGATTTTGTAGATATTGCTCAATTGCCCTCCAGAGAGATTGTATCCATGTAGATACAGATCCTAGTGATATAAGAAGGTGTTAAGTGTCTGGGGCTGTAGCTCAGTGGTAGAGCACTTACCTAGCATGCACAAGCACCTGGGTTCAATCCTTAGTACCACAGACACAAAGTAACTGTTGGGGAAAATCTTATCATCTTAACTGTTCATCAGATATTAGTGAAACAATGAATATATGCTGTATCTTATTTTGATATTGATACATTTGGTGTGGTGTACCCATATTTTTTTAAAAATAGTGTTTTCAGAGGAACAGGGGAACATATCTGCTTAAATTTGTTGTTTCCATCTCAACAGTCACGTGCCCAAGGACCACATGGCCTTTCTATCTGCTATGGATGCCTGCTGAAGAATGTTGAAAAGCAGATGGCAGGGTGGAAAAGGTCAGGCAGGGTCGGTTATTTTAGGATATAATAAGATATAAGGAGTGATCTCATTCTCTCCCTCTCTTGACAAAGCACAAGATATTCAGATTACAGCAGAACCCTTGGGACCCCTAGGGAGATTCTGCATCTGGTCCATGCTTGATCAATGCTGATAATTTACAGAAACTACAGCAGCCCTCTGTGAGCTGTGAGGTTAGGCAGATTTAGGATCTAATCCCAGCTCTGCTACTTTCTAGCCCTGTGACCTTATCTTTTTGAGTCTTGGTTTCATTTTCAGTAAAATAGTAATAATACCTATCATTTTGCAAAATTATTAGGAGGATTCAAAGAGTTTGGTTTCTGGTAGGGGTTCTATAAAGAATATTTTAAAATGAATGGGTTGATGGTGTAGCTCAGTGGCAGGCCCCTTGCTTAGCATGCAGGAAACCTTAGATTCCATCCATAGCATAATAAATAAATAAATAAACAAATAAATGTTGGCCAGGCATGGTGGCTCATACCTATAATCCAGCTACTTGGTAGTTTGAGGCAGGAAGATGACAAGTTCCAGGTCAGCCTCAGCAACTTAGTCAGATCCTATCTCAAAATAAAAAAAAAGTGAACTGGGGATGCAGCTCAGTGGTAGAGCACTTACTTAGCATGTTCAAAGCCCTGGGTTCAATTCCCAGTACAGCAAATAAATAAATAAATAAATAAATAAATAAATAAATAAATAAAATTAAAAAATTAGAAGGTAGTAGGAGGAATTGGGTTATTATTGGAGAGCTCTCATGGAGTATGAGGAAAGATTTCAGCACTAGAAAGTAGGTTTGATACCCAGGGAAAGGTTACCTGGTCTTCAAGTACATGCTTCTTGGCATTGACCTTTTCGAATCCTTCTACACTAATAAAGACCAGTGTGTTCCTCCCTTTGCACCAATCTCCCAGTTCATTTAGGGTCTTGGTTAAGAAGCTATTAAAAGAAAACCACAGCATGTGGGAAGCTGGATGTTTTCTTCTGAAAAATGCCTGGGAACCCAAAGACCTGCACCTTAGAGGAAAGACTGATTATGTAGTGAGGGATTTTCATGATGAGAGGTTTTCTCATGTCCACTGAGTACCACAGAAAAGGAAATAGAAAAGCTGGAGGAAAAAAGGGGTTTGGAGTGACTTAAACAAGCTTTATCCAGACCCTTATTGTGAGAAGACTCCATACTGTGAAAAACATTGCCTCTGAGTATTTATTTATTTATAGTACTAGGGATTGAACTCAGGGATGCTCTACCACTGAGCTACATCCCCAGACCTTAAAAAAATTGTTTTTTTAATTTTGAGAAAAGATCTTGCTTAGTTTCCCAGGCTGGCCTTGAACTTGGGGGTCCTCCTGCCTCAAACTCCTGATGCTGAGATTATAGATGTACACTACCATGCCCAGCCACTTCTGGGTTTATTTGAGTATAGCCCAGCTTCATAATTCTGCATTGGCTTTGTGATTGTTTAAGCTACCCGAAGCAATCCCCATGCACTATACAAAATGCACACATTAAGAACAAAGGCAAGAATTATATTTTTTCCAAAACCCTCATTATGTTTAAAATCATTTAGAGAGGAAGTTTCAAATTATCTTCTTTCATCATATTCCCCACTGTTGGCCTGCTCATAAATGTTGATGGTGTGTAATGGATAGGGTTGTAAGTTTATTTGCTTATTTGTTTTGGTGGAGAATGTGGAATTTTTTGGAGAAGAGAAAATTGGAATATTTGTTTAAGATAAATAAGAGTTTTCTTTGTTTTTGAAAAATAAGAAAACCAGGACTATTTTGAGCCTTTTGAGTTAGACAATAGTTTGAGAGTATGTCTTCACATCATGTAAAATAATCATTGCACCAATTATTTATCCTCTTTTCCTAAATAAAGAACCTTTCAACACTTACACTTTAGGGAATTTACAAATGCAGATTGGGAATGAAGTGTGCTCCTAGTTTTTGTCTCTTGAGCAATAGGGAAGGTGGAATGGATAAAGCTCATGATAGTATACAAGCATTCATTCACCAAGATCTAGGTGCCATGTTGGGAAACTCCAAAGGAAGCCATTACATTGTATTCTATATGAATGGTGTCCTCTGGATTACAACAGCATAAATATTGATCCCTGGAGTTGTACATTATTTAGTAATGTCCACATTTTGCTTCCATATGTCACTTTGGGGATTTTCCTTCATCTAATATCCCTTGGGAGCACTATCTACAGCCTAAACCACCATGGTGGTAACATAAGGTTGGTATTGTCAGAAAAGAAGTTGGCAACCAAACCAGTTTAAAATGATCTTTTTCTCTGAGTACAACTGGAGTGTGAAAGAGTGATTATGGCTTGGCTCCCACATGCAGATACTCATAGCACCCATCTAGGACAATATGTTTTGGTTTTCTGATCTATGGGTTTGGTGACCATATATTTTCAAACAAAAACCAGGACAAATGCTCTGAAAAAGAATTATTTATGGTCTGTGGATATATTTAAAAGGAGTCTGACAAGTAGCTTTAGTTATTTATGTGACAAATCATTGTGTAAAAAAGAATGACCCTGAAACTGATGTGGTTCCAGGAATTTTAATGTATAGTCACTATCTATAACATGAGCCATTTATTAAGGGATTATTATTGAAGCTTCAAATTAAATGCTTTTTACAAAATTATCACATTTTCCCCCACAACAACTCCAGGAAGTGGGCACTATTAATTCATTTTACAGAGAGGATAACTGAGGTTCTGAGATGAGAAGTGGCTTAACAAGATCATACAGCTAGAAGTAGTAAAGCTCATGTTCCCACCCAGAATGATGAAACATATCCTCTTTGACAATATGACACTGTACTTATTCTCTCTCTCTCTCTCTCGCTCTCTCTCTCTCTCTCTCTCTGTCCCTCCCTCCCTCTCTTTTTCCTTTTGGTTCTGGGGATGAAACCCAGGGCCTGGCATATGCTAGGAAACTGCTTTACCACTGGGCTACACCCCATCTTCCTATCTCTCATATTTAATAAGGGCCTTTTACTCTTTTATTGGTAATTACTTATTTTTATTGGTGTCTGGAATTGCAACAAATGTCTGTAGTTCCATTGGACTTAGAGATTTGCAATCATCCTACATGGGTACAGAATATGGTGGTTTCTCTCTTAAATTTAATTCAGAATGACAAACATTTATTGACTAGTATCTACTTGGTACCAGGCTCTGTGATAGAAGTTGTAGAATATAGAGATAATAAATATCAGTAGTATACTGTTCCTACCCTCAAGATGTATAGATCAGAAGGAAAAGGCAAATGTAAATAACTATAATATAAGGTCAATTGTAATAAGTGACATGATTTGAGAAGCTAATTGATAAGAATACTTGGAAAAGGTAGAAAATTGCCAGGTGTGGTGGTGCACACCTGTAATCCCAGCAGCTCTGGAGGCTGAGACAGGAGGATTGCGAGTTCAAAGCCAGCCTCAGCAACAGCAAGGTGCTAAGCAACTCAGTGAGACCCTGTCTCTAAATAATATACAACATAGGGCTGGGGATGTGGCTCAGTGGCCGAGTGCCCCTGAGTTCAATCCCTGGTACCCTCTCCCCCACCCCCCAAAAAAAAGAAAAAGTAGAAATTAGTTTTTACTAGTGGTGCTTCTTTTATAAATTGGCCTTTATGGCCAGGGTTGTGGCTCAGTGGTAGAGCACTTGCCTTGCATGTGTGAGGCACTGGGTTTGATCCCTGGCACCACATAAAAATAAACAAATAAAATAAAGGTATTGTGTCCATCTAAAATTAAACAAAAATATTTTTTAAAAATTGACCTTTTTTAGTTAGGGCACTGGAAGTATTATCATGGTTAATGTGGTAGTGTAACTGTTTACCCCCAAACTTAGTAGCACTAAGCAATCATTCTAGTTTGCTCACAATTTTATGTTTAGGAGTTCAGGAAACTCTCAGGTAAGCAGTTGTTATTTTCAGTCTCTTAAGTCATTGCAACTAGGTGTGACTGGGGCTATGGTCATCCAAAGGTTCAAGAAGCTGGGTGTCCAAGATGTGGCTGGCATTGACACCATCTGTCAACTGGGAACTCAGCTGGGTTGCCTATTGGAATGCCTACACATGGCTCCTCTGGCATGGTGGATCCAGGCAGAAGTTGCATGGTCTTTTCTGATGTAACCTTGGAAATCACATGACATTATTTGTGCCACGTTTTACTGGTAACAAAAGAGTCATGAAGGCCAGTCCAGATTCAAAAGGACTGAACATAAGGCCTCACCTCTCAGTGGAAGGACTTTCAAAGTCACATGGTAAAAGAGAAGGTAGGATAAGGAATATTTTTGCGCGCTGAGGCTGTGGCTCAGTGGTACAGTGCTTGCCTAGCATGTGCGATGCACTGGGTTCGATTTTCAGCACCACATAAAAATAAATAAATAAAGGTATTAATTTTTTTAAAAAAGAAATTTTATTGCAAGAGGAGTGTGGTGGTGCAAGCCTGTAATCTCAGTGACTCAGGAGGCTGAGGTGGGAGGATCACAAGTTCAAGGCTAGCCTCAGCAATTTAGCAAGGCCCTAAGCAACTTAGTGAAACCCTGTCTCAAAATGTAAAATAAAAAAGGGCTGGAGATATGGTTTAGTGGTAAAGTGCCTCTGGGTTCAATTTCCAATACCCCCCAACCCCTACCCTCCCAAAAGAAAGAAATTTGTTGCAGTCATCCTGAAAAAGTACAGGTAGCAACAAGGGCATGACAAAGGTGTGGCAAAGGTCCTTCAAATCAGATAGAACAGCAGGAATAGGGCAGAGAGCTGTTGAAAGTGTGTTAAAAATGGGAAGTTATCTGGTATAACTGGAGGGAGGACTTTCATAAATTGGGGGCGATACATTTGGAAAACTATTTTGGATCCGATCCACAGGGGGTTTTAAGAACCAGAATGCTGAGTCTGGATTTTACTGAGAGGCAACTCAGTGATGAGATTAAGAGCATGGCTTTGGAGTCAGCCAGAACTCTTTCCAGATCCACCTTTAAGTAACTGAGACTTTGACCACATTCCTTACCCTTCCTAAGACTCAAAGTTTTTCCCTGAAAAAAAATGGGAAAGTTAGAATTTTGTTGCACTTTTGCTTCATAGAAGACAATATATGTAAAATACTTGGTATATAATAAAGGGTGGCTATTATTATTATTGTTATTATTATTACTACTGGTGAGTAATAAGATAGCCGTTGCAAGTTTTTGAAGATGAAGTGACATGATGACATCCATGATTCAGAAAGACACCAGCAGTCAGCTAATAGGCCTGAAGTCAGGAAGTCCAGTTAAGAAATGACATTCAGAGACCCGCCTCACTGACCTGCGCAGAGCTCAGGCCCAGGGTAGGCCTGAGTCCATCTTGCCACCGACAGAGCCCTACCAGAGCTCAGGCCCAGCCCAGGACCACCTCCACCTGCTGGCAGAACCCCACTGGAGCTCAGGCCGGGCCCAGCTCCGCCTTGCTAACCTGCATGGGAGCCAGGGCCCAGGGAGGCCTATGTCTGCCCCCCCCCCCGAAATACATGGGACCCCAGGTCTAATCCACTTCCATCTTGAGATACTGCAGCCATACCCATAGCCTTCCCCACACAGTAGTCTCTTAGGACAACAGACAGGGCCTAGAAGCAGCTTATATGGTTTTGGGGTATGAGCATTGATCAAAATCTATGTAAAACAGGCATTGAAAAAGTATCAAGGCTATTGGTTGTGTCCTTTAGCCTGAGTTTTAATTCTTCCTGTAACTTCCATTTGGGTTCATTCTCACCTCCCATTTTTCCACTTCTGGGACAAAGGAGTTGGTTGGAGTTTTCCCACAGATGAGCTTCCTGGTCTTTCACATTTGAAAAGGACCTGGGCTCATTGCCTAACTGATATCTATTCTTATTCAAAAGTTTTAGAAAGGAAACTGGAGGTAGGCAATCTTCTGGCAAATGAGTGCTCTGAGGAGAATGTGAGTGAGGTAAGAAGGCTGACAGAAGAAACCTTTAAGAAAGGAGGTGGTTTCAAACAGGGCACAGTGGTGCACACCTGTAATCCCAGCTATTTTGGGAGGCTGAGGCAGGAGGATTGCAAGTTCAAGGCCAGCCTCAATAATTTAGGGAGACCCTATAAATAATAAAAAATGAAATAAAACAGGCTAAGGATGTAGTTCAGTGGTAGAGTGGCTCTAAATTCAATCTCCAGTAAAACACACACACACACACACACACACACACATGAGCTGGAGTTACCTGGAAACTAGTTTCAGCCAGACTCCACAAGGAGCTCTGAAGCTTGGTTACATTGGTTACATTACACAATTAACTACACCTTGAGGCAATTACCTCACAGTTAGCCTGCCATTGGCTTTGGCTGCCTGGGACTGGTGGGGTAGGGTGTTATCTCCCTTGCCAGATGGCTACATTTGACCAAGAGCAATTCTCAGGAGAACTGGGCAGCTGTGAACTCTCAACAACCACCATTCCTGGCAGCCAGGGAATGTTTGCACTGGCCCAGAAAAGAGGACTTGAGACCATCAGTGTCCATAATAAGGATGTCAGCCATGCTGTCAGTCTGCATGACCCCTTCCTGAGTCAGGTAACCAATGCAACTAGATGCTCAACACACCTACTTTCATGATAGAAAATTTCTGAGGTTGCAAGCTGTGATAATAACTGATGTAGTGTGTCTAGGAAGGCATTTTTTCTTCTTCAAAGACCCCAGGGTATGGCATTGCACAGGCATATTCTGCTGAAATGGAGGCTGAATGAGTTCAGAGCCTCTTAGCCTGCAGGTTGGGGTGGGGGTGGAGAGAGGGAAGGAGATGTGATTGCACTGTATTTACTGAGAAATTCCACTCTCGTAATTTATGTACCTCTCAAAGGACCCAGCAGGTGATATTTATTTATTTCATCTCTCGTTCTGTGATCTTCTGTTCCATGCACACTGGATGTGATTAAAATTAGACAAATCGCTATTTTCTTTTAAATGGGAGACTTCTGAAGCAATCTCTGAATGTATCACATGATGAATGTAACTTTTCACATAGGCACTGTTTCCTTCCCTAAAGTCAATATAAATGATTAAACAGGAATAACACAGAATTCAAAGTAAACATGCACACATACCAAATCTTTAGATGAATGGTTTGGCAGCCTGCCACCAGAAATCTCCCAGTTCCTTTTTTATTATTAGTGGCAAACATAAAACTGAATCAACACCATCAAGGGTTTGCCCACTTGGAAAGGATATTGCATTCCAGAGAAGTCCAAAAGTTATACTACTCATGGCAATTGTATATAATTTTCTCTAAAGTTCATGGGAAGAAAACCATCATTATATTCTGCTCATTCCAGCTTTCTAGCCCTCAAAGTCCTTCTCAAAGGGAGAAGCACACCTTTTGTGCATTTTGTAAAGTGGTCTTCTTTGGGCGCTCCAGGGAGTCCTATTGAACTGAGCATGTCTAGTTACCTGAAGACATCATGCTTCCATTGTTTATGTTGGAAGCCCTGGTCTCCGTGGGTAGGTCCTCTCTGATTTCAGAGGTAGAGAAAATGTTTGTGAAAACCACTCACAGGCTATTGCTGCTTTGATACTGGACACATTACTATATAAGAAGAGCCTCCTGGAGGTCAGAGTTACATGTTGATGAGTTTCTAAATATGTGTTGGATGCCACCTTATTGAGTAAACAACAAAATACCTTAAAGTAGTGGCTCATAAACAATAGAAATTTATTCCTTGTGGTTCTAGTGCTTAGGAAATCCTAGAACAAGGTGCCAGATCTGGTGTCTGGTGAGAGCTTGATCCTGATTTATAGATGGCTGTCTTCTTGCTGTATCTTCATATGGTAGAAGGACAAGGGAATTCTTGGGAGCCTCTTTTTATAGGCACACTTATTCCATTCATGAGGGGGTCATCCTCAAGATCTAATCACTTCCCAAAAGCTCAACCTCCAAAATCATCATTATGAAGTTTCTGCATACAAATTTTGGAGGGACCTCAGCATTCAGTTCATTGCATGGATTTTCTCTGTCAAGGTTAATACTCAAGATGAAGATGTTTTATACATACTTATAATGAAAAAAAATTCTTTGTTATCTGATGTTCAATGAAAACATAATGATTTAGGAAAATCTGACAGCCACAGGAGAGTTTTTGGATAGATCTTCCGAGGTTAAGATTCTCTACCTCTGAAGTGGTTAATATTTGGTTTTGTTTCACTTTTTGCAGTGCTGTGGATGGAACCCAGCAACTCACACATGCTGGGCAAGCACTACCATTGAACCACACCCCCAACCTGAAGTGATAATGTTTGTAGACTAAACACACAGTGTTACTGGGAACAGCTAAGGAAAAATAAATGAAAGAAACTTGATAAACTCCTAAGTGATGTTCAAATAGTAAAAAATGGAAACTTTAAATAATTATGCATTTAAACTGTTCTCTTATTCTGTCATGATATATGTTTACAACAAAAGGCACAGAAAAGCAAAAGGAAAAAAAAAGTGGGGAAAAACACTCAGTTATAGGATTTAAGGAGTTGACAGATTAAAAGTGATATTTCTGTGAGTTGCATGGTGTAGTGAGTTGTATTGTAATCCCAGAAGATATGTACAAGAAGAGAGGTGTGACAGCTCATGCCTGTAGTCCCAGCTTCTCGAGAGGCTGAGGCAGGAGGGTCATGTGAGCCCAGGACTTCAGATCTAGCATGAGCAACAATAGAAAGATCCCATCTCTTTATTTATTTATTATTTGTTTGCTTTTCTGGAGATTGAACCAAACTCTACCACTGAACTACACCCCCAGCCCTTTTTATTTTTTATTTTGAGACAGGGTCTTGCTAGGTTGCGCAGGCTGGCTTCACACTTGTGATCCGCCTGTTTTACGGGTGATTACAGGTATGCACCAAAGCACCCAGAAGATCCCAGCTCTTAAAAAAAATTTCAGATTTAGGGGCCGGGGCATGTAGCTCAGTGGCAGTGTAATGGTGGTCTACTTTATGCTTTGAATATGACCCTTGCTGCTCTGCCACTGCGATTAATTTTTAAATGGACATGTTTCTTTCTCTTTCTCTCTCCCTGCTCCTCCCCAATCTCTCCCCATCTCTAATCTCAGGGGAAACAGGATTACCTTTCTTCCCTATTTTAGGCAGAGTTATATGTCCCTGACTACAAACCCACCATAGGAACGAAGTAATCTGGACTTTGGGGATGGCACCAGAAGATCTCAGAAAGACTGTCTCCCAAATTAACAAGTAAATTGCAACTCCAACAGAGAATATGTGGAATGCAGCCTTTGAATCACCTCTTTAAAACTCCTTTTCCTACTGATAGGTAGAATCACAGCCTTTGGGACAGGAGTCCACTGTGTTTCTTCTTTGTTAGCAAAGTAATAAATCTTCTTTTTCCTTTTTCTCAAAACTGTGTCCTTATTATTGAATTGGCATTGGGGACAAGGACCAAGCTTTTGGCAACAAGCTAGAACTTGTGCTTCACATTATAAGGCCCTAGATTTGATCCTCAGCACATATATACACTCAAAACAGATATGTCAAAGTCCTAACCATTAGTACCCGTGAATATAACCTTATTTGGAAAAAGGCTCTTTGTAGATATAATTAAGTTAAGGATCTCAAGATGAGATCATCCTGGATTAACTGGGTGGGCCCTAAATTCAATGACAAGTGTTGTTATGAGAGGATGGCACATGCCCAGAACAAAAAAAAAAAAAAAAAAAAAAAAAAAAAATTCAAAGTCTGGGGCATGTGTTGTTGACAATCTATGATACATGACCTTTCTAATGAAAAAGTTTATCTTTTGCCCTTTTGAAAGGCGTACAGTTGCTTTAAACACACTGAAAGAAAACATCATTAAAGCCAAGTTAGGAGAAGGCTGGGAAGGAAAGTAATCAACAATGAATAGTAGAGACTGAGTCGGTTGAGCAGTGGTATTTTATATTAAGGAAAGGTTTTCGGTATGGAATTAGGTCAGTGAACATTTCCTCTTTAAAATGAAGCATGGGGGCACTCAGCGGTAGAGCACTCACCTAGCAAATGTGGGGCCCTGGGTTCGATCCTCAGCACCACATACAAATAAATAAATAAGGGTATTGTGTCAAACTACAACTAAAAAGAAATAAATATTTTAAAAATGAAGCATGGGAATAACCGAAGAAAGAAAAAAAGATTAGGAATGGTAAGTTAAGGGATAGACAAAAAAGTACCCAATTGATTCAGAATTTTCACCATCTTTGGCTCAGACTTTATTATTTCTTTTGACCTTATGTTTAGTTATGTTTCATCATTTTAATGAGATTTATTCTTGTCACATACTGTTGGGAAAAATTCATTGTTTAATTTGAGTGAGTCTGAGCAAAGGAAGTTCTTGGCTATTTGAGCAACCTTAATGAGGTACTTGGCACCTACAGCTCAATCTGGTAAAGCCTGAATTTATAATATGGACTTTCTATATCCTAGGACTGACATTTTCCATAGCAGGATTTTTATTTTTGAGACAGGATCTTGCTAAATTGCCAAGCTGGACTCGAATTTGTGATCCTCCTGCCTCAACCTTCTAATTATCTAGTAGGACTTTCATAAGAAGTTTCTGCTCAAGATGGAAATTACCTTAATTTAAAATCTGCCTAGCTCCTATCTTGCCAAAGCCAAGACCCATTAATTGTTTTAAATTCACTTGGTACATTTCTTTGGTTGTCTTAGTGTTAAAAAAATAAGAAGCACTATTAGTCATCTTTCCATCACGGTGATACAATACCCAAAAGAATTAACTTAAAAGAGAAAAGATTTATTTTCTCACAGTTTCAGAGGTTTCAGTGCATGGTCATTTGCTCTTCTTGCTTTGAGCACAGTACATCATGGCAGGAGCACATGGTAAAGGAATTTCTTACCTCATGATGGTTTTAAGCAAAAAGAGAGGTGTTGGGAGAGAGAGAGAGAGGGAGAAAGGAAAGGGCTGAGGTCTCTTTCAATGGTACATATCCAATGACCCAACTTTATTCCTAAAGGTTCCATCACCTCCCAATAGTGCCACAGGCTGGTGACCAAACATTGAACACATGAACCTTTAAGATCCTGAATAAAACAAGCACCAGTTACCTCTAGGCACGCTCATGTCTATAAACACCATTTGAGGCTCATGATGATTTTGAGAGGTGTTTATTATTGTTCCCATGATATACACAAGGAGACCAAGGAACGGTGACCCTGGAGGTATGATTTGGCAAGTGGAAATCAGATAGATCTGCATTAGATTCCAGAATAGCTGTGTGACTTTGGTTGGATAAATGACATAATCTCCTAAGCCTCAAACTTCTCATAGGTAAAATGGGATAATACACCATTTTCTTGTGCTCTAAAGCAGCCTTTTATTTTCACTTATTTTAATATTTGAAATTGAGATGTGTCTTTAAATTGCTCATGTCCTGTATTTTTCACCCTATCAAGCTATTACTAAATCGATGATGTATCTTACCATTGGTAACATTTGATAACTGAGGTATTTCATAATAAATATCCTCCAAGGTTCTTACAAAACTTGAAGGTTACATATATAAAGTGCTTGGTACAGAGTCAGAGTTCACCAAATGGTGATTACTGTTACCTTTCAATAATATGGCCATAGGCTATATTGCTAGCAATTGGCAAAGCCTAGATCAGAGTCAAGTTTACACCTGTTGGTGCAGAGCTCCTTCTCTTCCAGTCCCAAATACCAGCCACAGTTAGTGAAGGCAATAGCTCATAGTTTGAATATTGTTTGAATGTGTCTCCCAAGCCTTTGTATGGATGAATGTTAATCCCCATTGTGAAGTATTAAGATGGTGGAAACTTAATCCTGCTATCATGTTTAAAGGTGGGTCTTGTGGAAAATGATTAGGATTAGATGAGGTCATTAGGGTGGAGCCCCATGCCAAACTCCCAGTGGCTTTATGAAAAGAGAAAAATCTCAGAGGACACACAAGCACACACACTTTTTCTGTCTCTTGCCATGTGATGCACCGCACCACCTCAGAACTCTGCACCAAGATGACCATTGTGAGATGCTGCTCCTTAACCTTGGACCTCCAGAACCATGAACCAAAATAAATCTTTTTTATTAAATATTTACTTTTTAGTTGTGGTTGGACACAATACCTTTACTTTATTTATTTATTTTTATATGGTGCTGAGGATGGAACCCAGGGCCTCTCACATGCTAGGCGAGCACTCTACCACTGAGCCCCAGCCCCAGCCCCTAAAACTCTCTTCTTTATAACTTATCCAGTCTGTAGTAGTGTGTTATTAGCAATAGAAATTGAATTAATGTTAACTGCCTCCCCCTTTCAGCTGTGAGTCTGTCTCCTATATCATGGCACAAGCTCCTTGATTCTCATTGTCAGATCAGGTAAGGCAGGTGGCAACCAAAGGAGGCAGATTTAAAAAGGGCCCCCGAATGAGACTTTATTGAGATATCACTCCCGGGGGAACTCGATCAGACCGACAGACTGGACAGGAGAAGGGTTTGAGGAGAAACCATGTGGGAGCTTGACTGGACTTTTATGGGGCTTACAGCAGGAAGGGAAGGGCTTGGGACAGGAAAAGGTGTTCTTAGGGTCCCTTGTCCCTTTGGGGTTGGTCAGGGGAGTTGGCTGAACTCCAGGATTGGCCAGAGGGTCCTGCTGATTGACAGGCATTAGTCAGGAGATCTCGCTGATTGACAGGTGATTCCGCCAGCTCCTGATTGATGTTCCTTTCCCCCGAGGGCTGCTTTGTTCTAAGTTGCCACCACCCATCTAACACTCATGACTCTGCCTGCTCTTCTCTCATACCTCCACCAGGCAAAAAGCATGTGAACCCATGAACATTTTAAGTTTGAAATTTTAATCCTTAACCCGGAGCATATAAGGCTTCCATAAATATCATTTGTCATGTTAAGTTACCATGTTGTCCTCTGGGTCCTGTGATTCTGGGATATTAGGAAGGAGATAAAAGAAAAAATCGGCTAATAAGCAAACAGGAAGGCAGGTGTTAATAGGATTGGAATGAAGTTAAGCCCCTGGCCCATTCCAGTATTCTGTTTTGTGTTTTGTTTTTTTTTCCCCAGAAATAATTAATATTCACCATCGTACTAGTGATTGGTGTCAATACTCCCCTAACCACTGAAAATGACTTCAAGTTGGTGAGGGGAATGTGGCCAACAATTTTAACCACAAAGTTGATGTAGTAGACAGCTACAGTTGTTTACCCGCCCAGCATCCTATCTTTCTTCTTTTCCATTGGAGGAATTCTGTCCTTCCTCAGTCCTTAGTATTTCTTGGAGGTAGGGATGATTTGAGAACCCAAGACTGGACAATCAGTGCATTTCATCCCCTTGACCTCTATATTTGATTCAAAGATGAGGAAATAACTTACATTTTTTGCTTAACCTAGTTCCAGTTCATAGTTTCTAACACTTTGAACTGGAAGGGTTCATCTTCACTAGTATAATGGGAAATCAAGATTAGTTGGTGATAAGGGATGCCCCTAACAGCCACAGACAAACATTAGAAGTAAACCCTTAATGAGGCATTGATAAGGATAGTTTGTCAGGTTCCCCGGGCACCATCAAGGAAAAGGCTTGCTCTAATGCACTAACCCAGGTATAAAATCAGCCAAGCAGATATTTTCATTAGGTGTGAGCTTACCGTGGTACCTCAAATCAATAACCTTTATTTAAACTGTACAATTCCCTCTTCTGGAATCCAGTGTTTGTCAACCAATCATTTGGACTTAATTTAGCCTTTCTTCCCTGGGAAGGGAGTAGAGAGAGAAAGTGAAACCTGTTCTCTGGGAGGCATTTAGTCTGGTAGGTATAAATGAATGAACTCATGGTCTGGTTGGTAAGTAAGCCTCTGGGAAATGTGATTATCAGGAACCAGTCTCACTAGAACTCACCCGTGGATGATTTAACAAACTTGAATTTTGGAACCTACCTGCAAATTTGAAAATCATACCCCAAACAGAGAATGATTAATGGTAAGTCAAAAGTACCTTAAAGATTCCTTTAAAGCACCAAATTTTAGAGCTGAGGATGTGGTTCAGTGATTTGAGCGTATATGCTAGACCTGAGGTTCCATCCACAGCACTGCAAATATGCAAACATACTAGAGTGAGCTCTTTTCTGTTTTGTTTTTGCTTTTATTTTGAGGGAGGAGAGAAATTGATGTTTATTCTTTTCACTTATCCAAAGTCCTGGATGCAATGTGTGAGTTATCCATGAGGGCTGGGGGTTGACTGACTTGCCCACTTTTCCAAGTCCTCACTCATCAAACATTTTTTATTTTTTATTTTCACAGTACTGGAGATTGAACCCAGGGCCTCATGCATGGTAGGCAAGCACTCTAACACTGAGCCAAATCTCTAGCCCCCTTTTCAACCCTTCGAATGGTTGCTGAGATGTTAGCTATGAAAGGTGGCCAATCACAGTCCTGGTAGGATGTTTTAAGAAGTTACTTGATAAGGTGATGAACTTTTCTTTCAGAAAGTTCACATCTGTGGCTACCCTGGTAAAGCATTAGATTCCAGAGAGAAAAGGAGTGGAAAGTTGAACGACCAATTTATTTTACAGTATGGCTTATGGCAGTATCCTCAGGAAAAAGAATGCCATTTAGAGGATATTACTCTTTATGAAGGAGATGTGATATTCGATGTGAGCTGGAAATAACAAACTATTAATAGACTTGCTAGGATTTGTGCTTATGAAGTGCAACAAACATAGAATATCGACTGTGCACATGGCATGGGTTAAGTAAATGTTCCTCTTTATACAAGGTACATGCAGGATGCTGTCAAAGTAATTTCATAAGCCAGATAAAGGCACTTACCATAAAGGTTGTAATATGTTTTAAATGTCAGAGCAGTAACTGAACAATTATAAGAGTTAGGGCACATTTTGTTATTAATTTGTCACTCTTACTATGACATTAACTTCCTTCCTCCAGATGACTCATTTGACATTTTTCCAATCCAGACTGTGTGAGAAGCTTCACAATGGACATTGTCTCATTTTACTTTATTCTTCTTTTCTACAGTGATTTAAAAAGAAAGCCTACAAATGAAGCACAAATACTTTCTTGTAAAAATGTTCAAATTATGAAAAAGCAAATGTTCTCTTAGGTTCCTACACAATCTTGCTTCCCTTTCTTGAACTTCCACTGGTGATTGTTTAGTGCATTGTTTTCTATGAATTTATGAAAAAACCATGTTCATATATCAATTTGTGGCTTTGGTTTGAGAATGTGTGTTTATAAATTAGATCCTGGTGTATGTACTGCTTTGCAATTTGCCTTTCTAACTTCATGGGATGTGTCACACAATAATTCAATGAATATTTGTTGAGCACATTGTGGATTCCCCAGTGTTGTTTGGCAGACATTCACTATTCTTTCCTCAGCTCCCCAAAGGAGGACCATTTCCCTGACGCAATGATGTGGAGTTTGCTCACATGAATTGCTTTCACCAATGGAACAGGAGTGGTGGAAGGAACAGTGTGCCAGATCCCAGCAGAAGCTCTTAGAAGCATTGCAGATCTTCTGCCTTCTTGGGCCCCTGCCCTCCACAGAAAGAGTAGGATGTCCTCCATGTTCTTCAGTCTGGCTCCTAAGATAGGACACATGGAGCAGACTTGAATCCAGGCCACAACCTGGAACAGAGTCGTTACAATTGATTGTAGGACTATGAGCACGTAATAAATGTTTGTGGCTATAAGCCATTGAGATTGTGAAATTTTTGTAACTCAGCATGGTCACAGAAACACTGTCAGGCATAAACACCTGCTGTTTGCTGGGCATTATTCTATATGCTGGGAAAACAACAAAAATCCCTGTTCATATACAATTTATGATAAAATGCTGGGTAGTATTCCATGGGTTGGTTGAATCATGATAGGATATTATCTCTTTTTCAGTTTCATAGGCCACTTGTAGAAAATGCTTAAGGACAAGATGTCTATGGCCTCAATGCTTCTGCCACCTCCATTTCTTCCTCCCCACTCCTATTGCCACCAGTTCACTTTCCCCCTATTTACTTTCTATTTGACCATAGAGCAAATACTGATTGGTTCTTCTACATTCTCCCCATCCTCAGAGGGTCCATGCAATACGATGGTGCAACCTCTGGCCATGACTTTGTCCCATGTAAAACTTAATGACCCAGCCTGGTTCAGTGGTACACTCCTGTAAACCCAGCTACTAGGGAGGCTGAGGCAAGAGGATAGCAATTCCAAGGCCAGCCTGGACAAGAAAGACCCTGTCTCAAAAATCTTTTTTTTTTTCTGCCAGGAATTGAACCCAGGGGTGCTTAATCACTGATCCACATCCTCAGCCCTTCTTTACTTTTTATTTAGAGACAGGGTCTCACTAAGTTGCTTAGGGCCTTGCTAATTTGCTGAGGCTGGCTTTGAACTCATGATCCTCCTGCATCAGCCTCTGAGCCACTAGAATTACAAAATAAATCTTTTAAGTGGGCTGGGGATGTGGCTCAGTGGTAGAGTGTTTGTCTAGCATGCATAAGGCCCTGGATTTGATCCCCAGCTCTGGAATGAATGAATATATATATATATATATATATATATATATATATATATATACACACACACATATATTTATATATATATATGTATACATACATATATATACATATATATGATATGTATATATACATATATACATATTTTATATATGTATACATATATTCATATATACCCTATATATTTTTTTTAAAGGACTGAGGATATAGCTCAGTGCTAGGATGCTCCTGGATTCAATCCACAGTAGCAGAAAACAACTACAACAGCAAAATTTACACCCTTCCTCCCTTCACTAAGTCTAGAGTTCAATGTCCACTCCTTCCAACTTCCTTTCCCAACCTCATCCTTTAATCCTGAACTCTTATGTTTGACCACATCAACCTGTTTACTGCCCAGGGCACACACATCCCTTAGTGGACTTTGTGGTGGTCATTCACAATTCTCCCTACAGAACTGAGGTACTTGCTTCCCCAGCTGCAACAAGTATTGGTGGAGGACAGCTTTCATATGCACACTGCTCTGGGAATTGTGCTCAACTAAAAAGAACCAGCTCACTCAAAAGTCACCCTGCTTTTTTTTCAGTTCTATGGATTTAACCCAGAGGTGCTCTACCACTAAGGCACAACTCCAGCCTCTCCCTTTTTTATTTTGAGACAGCATTATGCTAAATTGCTCAGGTTGTCTTTGAACTTGAGATCCTCCTGCCTCAGCATCCTGGGTAACTGGAATTATAGGCCTGCACCATCATGCCTGGAATGGCTAAGGCCTTTTTTATGACTGTATTGAAGTCCTCTGTAGAATATTATCTCTTTACCTCCCCACCGTGATTAGGCTTCCTGGGAACCTGAGAGAAAACACACCTGACAGGTACTTGGGCCTTCTCCACACCTTGGGATCCTTGAGCATGCTATCTTCTCCACACAGAACACTTATAATCCTATTAGTTAAATTCTACCCATACTTCATAGCCTGCCTCAGACATCAGTGATTCCATAAATTTTCCCTGATTCCTCATCCCAGAAACACTTGCTCTCCCTTGGAACCCCTGCCAGCAACAGGGTTTTTTTTTTTCTTTTGTATTTTTGGCATGATGCTATGGGAGCTAGCAAGTTGAAAGGGAAAAAAGTTAGATTTTGGAGTTAAGGAGGTTAGGATGCTTCCACTTGCTAGCTGTGTGGCCATAAATTCCTCAGTTTCTCTCATCAATGAAACAGGATAAAAATAACTACTTCATAGAATTGTTGGGAGCATTAAAAATGAGATAACATTCTGGCTGTGGTAGCATATGCCTCTAATCCCAGATACTCAAGAAGCTGAGGCAAGAGGACTTCTACTTTGAGGTCAGGCTTGGCAACTTAGCAAGACATTGTCACAAGAAAACAGGGCTCTGGATGTAGCTCAGTGATAAAACACCCTTAGGTTCAATCCCAGTAGCAAATAGGAGGGAGAGGGAGGGAGGGAGGGGAGAGAGAGAGAGAGAGAGAGAGAGAGAGAGAGAGAGAGAGAGAGAAAGATAAATGCAGGAGGTGCCCAAATTCAAGATCCTCTCACATTTTTCTTGGCTTCTTCACTTTAATATGGTTTGCATCTTATTGATTATATGAGTCCTTCGTTGGCCTGTCTCATCTGCCTCTGGGTTTTGTAAGAATATGTCTTGCTAGTTCTTGTATTCACACAGCACTTAGCACCCAAAGTTTAATAAATGTTGTTGGAGTGACTATTACTTTGAGGCAAAAGTCTTTTAGTTTGTTGTTGGAGCCAGAAATTTCCATGTTGTATCCCACAATTCATAAATTTATCACACAAATAAGGGAATGTCTGTGTGTGGATTCTCAATAGCAACTGTAACTGAAGAAAGTTCTGACAGCACTCGGTTGGCCTTCTCTCTCTGTGGGTGCCATATGGGAAAGCAAACTACAAACACAGGTGTGTTTAGGGTGTTTGGACTAAGATAACAGCTAAGGAATTCCAAGGCAAACTGTATTCAGTGTTGTTCCTATGACTAAAGTTTCTTTTTTCTTTTGAAAAAGGTCTCTTAACATATAATTTTCAGTTTTTTAATTGACAGATATTATGGTTTGAATCTTAAATGTCTCCCAAAAGCTCATGTGTTGATCTGGTCCTAATGTGATCCTAACTGATGGCAGTTTGGGAGGTGGTAGAATCTTGAGGAGATTAGTTGGAGGAAGTTAGGTCACTGAGGATGTGCCCTTGAAGGGGATACTGGGACTCTGGTCCCTTCCTCTCTCTTTGCTTCCCATCCATTCCACCATGTGCTCCCTGCCATGATGTTTGGCCTCACCATAGGCCCAAAGCAAAAGGGCCAAGTGACCATGGACTGAAACCTCAAATACCATAAGCTAAAATAAATATTTCTTCCTTTTAAGTTTATTTTTTTTGTCCCAGGGATTTTGTCACAGCAATAGAAAACTGACTAACACAACATATAATGTGCCTATTTGTGAGGTACATTGTGACATGTCAATGCATATACACACTATAATGATCAGATTAGGGTAATTTGTATATCCATCCCTCAAACATTTAAAGCTTCTTTTAATATAATTTATTTTATGCCCATAGTTGAGCATTCTAAAATAACCTCAAAGGTTAGCCATGGCATATGAAGTGACCAACCTAGCATACTGTCTTAGTATATCTTCAAGATGGTTTTTTTCCCCCCTTTTTGTCTTAGGAGTACTGTGAGCAGTTGTCCCTCAACTTTCAACCCCTTCTGGGCCTGCCTTAGCTACAGGGAACCCCTTGCCCCAAATTCAGTATCCTGGAGGCTACCCATATACAATGACTGATCAATGCCGGGGTGTAAAGGATTGATCACCTTGGCCCAACTTGAGACAACTTTGCAGGACAATCTGGTTTTAGAATTCCCTTTAGTGTAGGCCAAAGCTATCTGGATCTGTCCTGCAGCCCAACTTCCCCTATGGCCATCCCTGCTTCCTTCTTGTCCATTTCACAGTTATTGATCCCAAGAGTTCTTCTTAATAAATATCCTGCATGCTAATTGAGTCTTAGAGTCTGTTTTCCTTGTGCTATGGGCCATTAATACCAATGAAGAAACTTGGACTCTAAGTTCTATGGGGTTCTTAAACAAATTGTCCTTCCACTGCCATAGCAGTATCACCATGTGTGTTCCTCCTCAGAAATGATGTGGCAAACACCAGAGGCACCCTTTCATTTACCCCAGCAACACTCCTAAGAATGGCTACCTAGGGGAGAAGTCCATCTCTGCCCTTAATTTTTCCCTAAAGGTGACCAGATTGTGTCTGAAGAGAAGGTGGTATCCTTTATAGGACTTCACCCATGACTCAGCACACTCATCCATTCATTCACTTATTCATGCAAGAGTTATGTCTTGGGCTGGAGATGTAGCTCAGTGGTAGAAGGTGTGCTTAGTATGTGCAAGGCCTTGGGTTCAAAGCCAAAAATGATTTTAAAAGAAGTGATTCTCCTCAGGGCTTTCAAGAGATCTTTCACCTCGTGCTTCAGTGCTATTCTATTATTGCATCTCTCATCCAAGACTGGAATCTTCTTTAGGACCCAGCACCTGGCAATATCTGACTCAAACCTAGGGAGTTGATTCATGTTCAGTGAATGACTGGATGAAAGAATGATGGCATTCACCAAGCGATGGTATGTGTCATCCTGTTGGCTAAAAAGTTACAAAGTAGACCCATTATAACTTCATGTATATTTATTCTGACTTTTAAACTTCTTAGGGAGATCAGTAAAGGAAAGGAAAGGGACTAGGGGAAGATGGAGATGGAAAGGGGAAATACTGGGGAATGATATTGGCCAAATTATATTGTTATATTGTATGCATGTATGAACATGTAACAACAAATTCCACCATTACATACTACTGTAATGCACCAATAAAAATATGGGGAAAATAAACTTATATAAATAGTTCTCTTAAATTCTCTTAATCCTTTTTACTTGGCCTGCTGGCTGTTTTGTCAAATAAATGGTGTATATGCTACTTTCCCAAGCTACTATTTCCTAACCAATAGGTTGAGACACTTTTGTGGGCTGTGAAGATACTTTTGATGTGTCACAAAGCCCTGGGTTTCCTCATCCTCTGTGATCAATTTCTGACTGGTAGGGTAAGATTAGGGATAACTGTGGTAGAGAGAGGAGATAGAACAACACAAACAAATATAGCAAGTGTCCATAGATCTGGCATTTGAGGTGTGGGTTGCTACGGAGCTGATTGACGATGGAGGGGGTGAGAGGATGCCACACCCCCTGCCCTGTCTGTGTCTCCGGCTTTGCACAAGGTTGGTGAATACAGAGATTTCAAATAACTGAAAATGATGTAGCAACAGAAGGCTTTTAGCGTGGAATCAACTGCCATTGCCACGTCAGGACAAGCTGAGGGTGAAAAATGCAACAGAGCAGGAGCAGAGGATATAGATAGCTCAGAGAAACTTTTTCTAGATAAAAGAGAAAATTGGCACTGTATATATATGTGGGAGTTTATCCCCACCCACCAAGCAAGCAACATGGCCATCAGCAGGGAGATCTCTAATTTGATTTGTAATAAAGACTTAGACTCTTTAGTTTTGTTTGCAAATGTCCAATGGGTAATTAAAAGCAGGATTAAAAAAAAAACTTGGCATTTCTATCTCCACTTTGCATATGTCTCTTTCACTATGAGCCACCTTGGATTCCAGGAACAAAAGATCTGATCAATAAACACCTTGAGAGGGGCTGGGGATGTAGTGCAGTGGTAGAGCACTTGCCTGCTATGTGTGAGGCACTGGGTTTGAGCCTCAGTACCACATATAAATAAATAAAATAAAGGTATTACGTTCACTAAAAAAACACCTTGGGAGTTGAAACTACCTCCTAGGAAACAGCCCTCCTCCTCCTCCTCCTCCTCTTCCTCCTCCTCTTCTCCTTCTTCTCCTCCTTCTCCTCCTTCTCCTCCTCCTCCTCCTCCTCCTCCTCTCCTCCTCCTCCTCCTCCTCCTCCTCCTTCTTCTTCTTCTTCTTCTTCTTCTTCTTCCTCCTCCTCCTCTTACCAGGGATTGAACTCAAGGGCACTTAACCACTGAGCCACATCCCCAGCCCTATTTTTATTTTTTAATTAATTAATTTATTTATTTATTTTGGTACCAGGGATTGAACTCAGGGTGCTTAACCACTGAGCCACATCCCCAGCCCCATTTTGTATTTTGTTTAGAGACAGGGTCTCACTGAGTTGCTTACGGCCTCACTGTTGCTGAGGCTGGCTTTGAACTCGTGATCCTCCTGCCTCAGCTTCCTTAGCTGCCGGGATTACAGGCATGCATCACCACACCTGGCAACAGCAATCTTCTTATCATAGACAAAGTTTCATTGGAGCAATTCTGAGATGATGGACCATACCACACCTAATCAAGATCCCACTTTGTCAGTTGTTCAAACCCTCTAGCCATGTAAACCTCAAACCCATATCCTCATTTCCCTTTCTATATAACCTCAAAGCCATTGTCATCTCCTCAAAGACAGGGTTGACCCTTGATCTCACTTTGCCTTCCCGATATGGCCATATTGACTCAGGTTCCTTTCCTGCTTTTCACAATTTTTCCATTTTTGGGGGGTGGCGGGGGAATGAGTGGTTGAACCTGATTTGTTGGAAACTCCAGAGTCAAGCCTCTGGCCTAGGACTCTGCTAACAAACTCAATATTAAAACAATCAACCTGGAGATAGTGCCAGATCTCCTGGGATAAGAGCTCAAGTCCCACAAGACTGCCCTCCTTCACTTCAGAGACTAGTTGTAAGTCTGGGTTTCTGGAACTGCTGACCTACTGGGTATAAATTTGGGTTCCCATGACCCCCTCATATGCTTTGATTAATTTGCTAGAGTGGCTCATGAATTCAGGAAAACACATTTACTGGTTCATTATAAAGGATATTAGAGAATACAGATGAAGAGATGCATAGGGATAGGATGCTAGAGGAGTCCTAAGCTCAGGAGCTTGTATCCTCAAGGAGATCAGATATGCTACCTCCTAGACATGTGTATGTTCTCTTTCTCACCTTCTTAGAAGGCTGTCTGAAAGATCTCTGCATCCAGTCACTTTGGGTAGTCCATAGAGGTTTCATGACATAGGCGGGGTTGATTAAGTCTTTGGCCATTGATGATCAATTTAACCTTCAGTATTTATTCCTTACTTGAAGGTTGAGGTTTTTGTGGGTGATCAAACCCCATCCTGAGGCTACTTAGGGGCTGCCAGCCATCAGCAAATCATTAGCATACAAAAAGACACTTATTACTTTGTAGATCCCAAGGATCTTAGGAATTATGCCCAGAAATGAGAACAAAGACCAAACATATATTTCACAGTGTCATAATATGTCTATGAAAAGAAGACTCATGGATTAGAACTCCTGTGGTTGCAACTGATAGAAACTCACCTTGAACCACCTTAGGCAGAAAGCAGGATTTATTGGCTCAAATAGAAAACTGTAAATGCAGACGTAGGGCTGGCTCCTGCGAGGACAGGGACAGAGGCTAGTTCCCCCATCCCAACATCATCACCTGCATGGAGAATGCATGGAGGTATTATTTGTTTTCAGACAGCCTTTTGCACAAGACTGAATTTCAGATGATAGCAGCTACAACTCTCATCTTTCCAGGTTTCATTTACCCAATTCATAAAAGTACAGGCCCACTGCTGTTCTGATGTTGGGACTAGCAAGGTGAGAAAAACAAGAAAATATATGAACACCCACCAGTGAAACTCCCCATCATGTACAACCACAAGAATGGGATCCCGATTAGAATCAGTTCTACTCCATGTATGTATAATATGTCAAAGTACACTCTGCTGTCATTGATATCTAAAAAGAACAAATTTTTAAAATAAGTTTAAAAAGAAAATAATTAGTTTTGATTCTGGATGTAGGGTGAGGAATCCAGACATGGAACAAAAGTAAAAAGGAATATTTTATAGTATGTTAGAAAGCTATAAGTGCTATGGAAAACACATCAAGTAGAGTAGGAGGCTAGGAGGGCTAGGGGTGGGGGGTGGCAATTTAAATAGAGGAGTCAGGGAAGACTTTACTAGGAAGATGACATTTGAGCATAGAAGAGAAGGAAAGATGGGATGGGACATGTGGACAACTGAGGGAAGAACACTGAGTTTGGAGGAAACAGATGACAGGAGCCAGGTATGTGCTTAGCATGTGTGAGGAACAAGCACAGGTCTGAGAATGGATAAGAGTGAGGAAGGAGAAGGAGAGTAAGAGATGAGGCCAGGGAGCTAAGGGGATATGGGGAGAGCTTTGGGGGTCATAGTAAAGGCTTTGACTTTGACTCTGAGTATGAGATGGGCAGCTACTAGAAAGGACCTTATAAAGGGGTGACATTAGATTTGTATTTGCCTCTGCCTTCTGGGTTGAGAATGAACTTTTGAGATTCAAGTGTACAGGTAGCAACATCAGTTAGACCTACTGCAATAATCCAAGTGAGATATGATGGTGGTTTATACCAGATTGCACCACAAGGTTGCTCCCTGAGAGGGACTGCTCCTACCCAGTTCTAACTAAGAACAAGGTTCTGGTTTAGATCTGGAATGTTCCCTGAAAGTTCACATGTTGAAGACTTGATTCCCAATGCAGCTATGTCCAGAGGTGGGGCTTTGGGGAAGTGATTGGATCCTGGGAGCTCTAACCTCATCAGTGGATTAATCCATTTGATGGATTAATAATTCAAATGGACTACTGGGAGGAGGTGGAAACTATAGGCAGGTGGGGCATGGTTAGAGGAAATAGGCCACTGGGGGCATGCTTTTGGGGACTATATCTTGTCTCTGGCTCCTTCATTTTTCTCTTCCTCCCCCTCTCTCTTTCTCTCCCTCTCTTCCTCTCTCATTCTCTTCTTGGCTGCCAAAAGTTTGAGAAGTTTTCCACTTCCTTGCCCTTCTGCCATAATGTTTCTGCCTTGGAGACTCTAAGTTGTTTGTGTTGGTCATAATACCATACATAATACCTTGACTAACACAAAGAGAATGAGAGGTATGAGGTCATATGAGTCACAAGGTCATGAGTATGACTCATTACCACACTGGGAGCACTTGAGTGGAGTAAGAGGGGTTAATTTAGCATTAATGTGGAAGACGTTTCTAGAAGAAGGGAGAAGCAGGAGGTAGATAGAAGCAAGCACTATCTACTTTAGGCATTTTTTGCTCAAGGCTGCCTCAAAATTTCAGAAACATTCTCCTGTCATTGACTCTATGTTTGCATAAATCTGGAGGAAACTCCTCTGCCTAGAACTCACACAATAAATTTTACTACAACCATGGACTAGTCTCCTGAAAACCAAGCCAAGGTTTTCATAAAGAACTGGGCCCTGAGTGGATTTCATCCTGCACAATATCTTTTACAGTCCTTTTTTTTTTTTTTTTTTTTTTTTTTAATTTTTTTTTATTGGTTGTTCAAAACATTATAAAGCTCTTCACATATCATATTTCATACATTAGATTCAAGTTGGTTATGAACTCCCAATTTTACCCCAAATACAGATTGCAGAATCACATCGGTTACACATCCACATTTTTACATAATGCCCTATTAGTAACTGTTGTATTCTGCTACCTTTCCTATCCTCTACCATCCCCCCTCCCTCCCCTCCCATCTTCTCTCTCTACCCCATCCACTGTAATTCATATCTCTCCTTGTTTATTTTCCCATTCCCCTCACAACCTCTTATATGTAATTTTGTATAACAATGAGGGTCTCCCTCCATTACCATGCAATTTCCCTTTTCTCTCCCTTTCCATCCCACCTCATGTATCTGTTTAATGTTAATCTTTTCTTCCTGCTCTTCCTCCCTGCTCTGTTCTTAGTTGCTCTCCTTATATCAAAGAAGACATTTGGTATTTGTTTTTTAGGGATTGGCTAGCTTCACTAAGCATAATCTGCTCTAGTGCCATCCATTTCCCTGCAAATTCTATGATTTTGTCATTTTTTAGTGCTGCGTAATACTCCATGGTGTATAAATGCCACATTTTTTTTATCCATTCATCTATTGAAGGGCATCTGGGTTGGTTCCACAGTCTAGCAATTGTGAATTGTGCTGCTATGAACATCGATGTAGCAGTATCCCTGTAGTACGCTCTTTTAAGGTCTTCAGGGAAAAGTCCAAGAAGGGCAATAGCTGGGTCAAATGGTGGTTCCATTCCCAGCTTTCCCAGGAGTCTCCATACTGTTTTCCAGATTGGCCGCACCAGTTTGCAGTCCCACCAGCAATGTACAAGAGTACCCTTTTCCCCACATCCTCTCCAGCACTTGTTGTTGTTTGACTTCATAATGGCTGCCAATCTTACTGGAGTGAGATGGTATCTTAGGGTGGTTTTGATTTGCATTTCTCTGACTGCTAGCGATGGTGAGCATTTTTTCATGTACTTGTTGATTGATTGTATGTCCTCCTCTGAGAAGTGTCTGTTCAGGTCTTTGGCCCATTTGTTGATTGGGTTATTTGTTTTCTTATTGTTTAATTTTTTGAGTTCTTTGTATACTCTGGATATTAGGGCTCTATCTGAAGTGTGAGGAGTAAAAATTTGTTCCCATGATGTAGGCTCCCTATTTACCTCTTTTATTGTTTCTCTTGCTGAGAGAAAACTTTTCAGTTTAAGTAAGTCCCATTTGTTGATTTTTGTTATCAACTTTTGTGCTATGGGTGTCCTATTAAGGAATTTGGAGCCCGACCCTACAATATGTAGATCGGAGCCAACTTTTTCTTCTATCAGACGCAGAGTCTCTGATTTGATATCTAGCTCCTTGATCCACTTTGAGTTAACTTTTGTGCATGGCGAGAGGAGGGGATTCAATTTCATTTTGTTGCATATGGATTTCCAGTTTTCCCAGCACCATTTGTTGAAGATGCTATCCTCCCTCCATTGCATGCTTTTAGCTCCTTTATCAAATATAAGATAGTTGTAGCTTTGTGGATTAGTCTCTGTGTCCTCTATTCTGTACCATTGGTCCACCCTCCTGTTTTGGTACCAGTACCATGCTGTTTTTGTTACTATTGCTCTGTAATATAGTTTTAAGTCTGGTATCGCTATACCGCCTGATTCACACTTCCTGCTTAGAATTGCTTTTGCTATTCTGGGTCTTTTATTTTTCCATATGAATTTCATGATTGCTTTATCCATTTCTACAAGAAATGCCGTTGGGATTTTGATTGGCATTGCATTAAACCTATAGAGAACTTTTGGTAATATCGCCATTTTGATGATGTTAGTTCTGCCTATCCATGAACAGGGTATATTTTTCCATCTTCTAAGATCTTCTTCTACTTCTCTTTTTAGGGTTTTGTAGTTTTCATTATATAAATCTTTCACCTCTCTTGTTAGGTTGATTCCCAAGTATTTTATTTTTTTTGAGGATATTGTGAATGGAGTGTTTTTCCTCATTTCCGTTTCAGAAGTTTTGTCGCTGATATACAGAAATGCCTTTGATTTATGCGTGTTGATTTTATATCCTGCCACTTTGCTGAATTCATTTATTAGTTCTAGTAGTTTTTTTGTAGACCCTTTTGGGTCTTCTAGGTATAGAATCATGTCATCTGCAAATAGTGATAATTTAAGTTCTTCCTTTCCTATTTTTATGCCTTTAATTTCTTTCGTCTGTCTAATTGCTCTGGCCAGTGTTTCGAGAACTATATTGAATAGAAGTGGTGATAGAGGGCATCCCTGTCTTGTTCCAGATTTTAGGGGGAATGCCTTCAATTTTTCTCCATTGAGAATGATGCTAGCCTGAGGCTTAGCGTAGATAGCTTTTACAATGTCGAGGTAAGTTCCTGTTATCCCTAGTTTTTCTAATGTTTTGAACATAAAGGGATGCTGTACTTTGTCGAATGCTTTTTCTGCGTCTATTGAGATGATCATATGGTTCTTATTTTTAAGTCTATTGATGTGGTGAATAACATTTATTGATTTCCGTATATTGAACCATCCTTGCATCCCAGGGATGAATCCAACTTGATCATGGTGCACAATTTTTTTGATGTGCCTTTGTATCCGGTTCGCCAGAATTTTATTGAGGATTTTTGCATCTATGTTCATCAGAGATATTGGTCTGTAGTTTTCTTTCTTTGAGGTGTCTTTGTCTGGTTTCGGAATCAGGGTGATGTTGGCCTCATAGAATGAATTTGGCAGAGCTCCTTCTTTTTCTATTTCCTGGAATAACTTGAAAAGTATTGGTATTAATTCTTCCTTAAAGGTTTTGTAAAACTCCGCTGTATACCCATCCGGTCCTGGGCTTTTCTTGCTTGGAAGTCTTTTGATTGCTTCTTCTATTTCATCAATTGTTATTGGTCTGTTTAAGTTGTGAGTATCCTCCTGACTCAGTCTGGGCAAATCATATGACTTAAGGAATTTATCAATGTCTTCACTATCTTCTATTTTATTGGAATATAGGTTTTCAAAATAATTTCTAATTGTCTTCTGTATTTCTGTAGTGTCTGTTGTGATATTGCCTTTTTCATCCCGTATGTTAGTGATTTGAGTTCTCTCTCTTCTTCTCTTCGTTAGCATGGCTAAGGGTCTGTCGATCTTATTTATTTTTTCAAAGAACCAACTTTTAGTTTTGTTAATTTTTTCAATAGTTTCTTTTGTTTCAATTTCATTGATTTCCGCTCTGATTTTAATTATTTCTTGCCTTCTGCTACATTTGCTGTTGTTTTGCTCTTCCTTTTCTAGGGCTTTGAGATGAAGTGTGAGCTCATTTATTTGTTGGTTTTTCCTTTTTTTGAGGAATGACCTCCAAGCGATGAATTTCCCTCTTAAAACTGCTTTCATTGTGTCCCATAGATTCCGATATGTTGTGTCTGTATTTTCATTTATCTCTAAGAATTTTTTGATTTCTTCCTTTATGTCTTCTGTAACCCATTGATCATTCAGTAACATATTGTTCATTTTCCATGTGATGTAGGATTTTTCCTTCCTTCTTTTATCATTGATTTCCAGTTTCATTCCATTATGATCAGATAAAATGCATGGTATTATCTCCACCCCTGTATATTTACTGAGGGTTGCCCTATGGCATAATATATGGTCTATTTTTGAGGAGGATCCATGTGCTGCTGAGAAAAAAGTATATCCACTTGATGATGGTTGATATATTCTATATATGTCAGTTAAGTCTAGGTTGTTGATTGTGATATTGAGTTCTATAGTTTCTTTATTCAGCTTTTGTTTGGAGGATCTGTCCAATTGTGAGAGAGGTGTGTTGAAGTCACCCATAATTATTGTGTTGTGGTCTATTTGATTCTTGAACTTGAGGAGAATTTGTTTTATGAACGTCGCAGCACCATTATTTGGTGCATAAATATTGATAATTGTTATGTCTTGTTGGTAAATGGTTCCTTTTAACAGTATATAATGTCCTTCCTTATCCCTTTTGATTAATTTAGTCTTGAAGTCAATTTTATTCGATATGAGGATGGCCACCCCTGCTTGCTTACGAGGACCGTGTGCATGGTATATTTTTTCCCAACCTTTCACCTTCAGCCTGTGTATGTCTTTTCCAATCAGATGTGTCTCCTGGAGGCAGCATATTGTTGGATTTGTTTTTTTAATCCATGTTACCAGCCTATGTCTCTTTATTGGAGAGTTTAAGCCATTAATGTTTAGAGTTACTATTGATATATGGTTTGTACTTCCAGCCATGTTTGATTATTTATCTTCTTTTTTTTTTTTTTTTTTTAATTTAGTTTGTTTCTCCATGGTTAGCTTTCCCCCCGCCCTCTGTCTTTATAGAGGCACTTCCCACTGATGGTTTTGGTTATTGTTTTTCATTTCTTCCTCGTGTAGTGTTTTGCTCAAGATGCTTTGCAATGCTGGTTTTCTGGCTGCAAATTCTTTTAGCTTTTGTTTATCATGAAAGATTTTTATTTCGTTATCGTACCTGAAGCTTAATTTTGCTGGATACAGAATTCTTGGTTGGCATCCATTGTCTTTCAGTGTTTGAAATACGTTGTTCCAGGATCTTCTCGCTTTCAGCGTCTGTGATGAAAAATCCGTTGTTAACCTTATTGGTTTACCCCTGAATGTAATCTGCCTCCTTTCTCTTGTAGCTTTTAGTATTTTCTCTTTGTTCTGTATATTGGATATCTTCATAACAATGTGTCTTGGCGTTGGTCTACTGTGATTTTGTGTGCTCGGTGTCCTGTATGCATCTACAATTTGTATATCCGTTTCCTTTTTTATTTCTGGAAAGTTTTCTGTAATTATTTCTTTCAGCAGGTTACTCATTCCCTTGGTTTGAATCTCTGTACCTTCTTCTATCCCGATGACTCGTAGGTTTGGTTTCTTTATGTTATCCCATATCTCTTGGATGTTTTTCTCGTGGTTTTTAACCAGCCTTTCTGAGTTGGCTAGGCTCTTTTCAAGATGATATATTTTGTCTTCATTATCTGATGTTCTGGCTTCTACTTGCTCCACTCTGTTAGTGATACTCTCAATTGAGTTTTTAATTTGGTTTATCGTTTCCTTCATTTCTAGAATTATTGTTTGGTTTTTTTTTATAATCTCAATCTCCTGATAAAGATGCTTAACTTCTTCTTTTATCTGTCTATGTAATTCATTTTCAAAGTGTTCTTTCACTGTTTGGATTTGCTGTCTCGTATCTTCTTTAAGGTTCCATTCCATCTGTCTAAGGTATTCCTTGAGTTCTTTATATGACCATTTTTCTGCTGACTCTAGGTCCTCCTGAATATTTAGGATGTCCTTCATTGTTTGTACTCCTTTTCTTCCTTGCTTTTTTATGCTGCTCATGTTACTTCTTGTTCTGTTTGACTGCTGAGTTACTGTTTACTCTTATAGATTTATTTGATGCTTGAGAGGAAAGATATTAGAAGGGAAGGGAAGAAGTCACTAAAGAGAATGAGAGTAGGCAGGTAGAATTCAAGGAAGGGGGAATAAGAAGATTGAAAAGAAATGAAAAGACAAAAGAAACAAGAATAACAAAGATTAGATAATAAAGAAAGAAAGAAAAGACGGAAAAAAAAATTTTAACAAAAATAATAGTGATAATAAAAAATGAAAATTAAAATTAAAAAAAATAATAATAATAAAATTTAAAAAATTAAAAAAAAATAGAAACATTGAAAAAAAATTAAAGAACAACAACAAATAAAAATTGAAAATGAAAGAAAAAGAAGAAAGAAAAAAAAAAGAAAAAAAAATGATAATAATAATAATAATAAATGCAGTCCTAGAGTTCTATTAACTTCTCTTCCAGTAGGTGGAGCTGTGCCCACTGGGCCAAGCTTCTCCTGTCAATAGGTGGGAACCATTCACTGTGCAGCAGCTCTTTCTCCTAGACTGGGCGGGTCTCCAATCCTGAGTGTCTAGGGCCTTGTCTTGTGTTTCCTCAAGCCAGGCCGTGCTCACCTGTGGCGCTCACCACAATACTGGCTACACGCCAGGTCTGCTGCTCCTGGGAGCCCTGTTTTCATGAACACCTGGGCTCACTCTCCCTGTTTGCCTCCCTCAGACCCTAAGTTTGTAGAGCTTGGGGCTGAGATCCCCCAGCGAATTTGCTTGCCCTCCTGTAGCCACGCCCCCGGTAGCTGGTGCAAGAGACCTCAGTTGTCAGCACTGGTGGGAGCGGTAGCCGGGAGTTCCGCGCCGCGAGTCCTGCGCCACTCCTGGTTCCCTCGGTCTGGTTATTGCATTCACAGGAGAGCTGGGAGTGGCCCTTAAGGTTTCCCCCGCTGTGTGGAGAGAGATGGCTAGGGGATTACACACCTGTCGCGCTGGTTTCACTGCAGTTATCTCCTCCGCCCATGACGCCATTTCTCTGCCATGGTGATATCCCATGCAAATGGTGACCGTTTGTTCCCTTTGCCGGATGACCAATGCAACGGGTGGGTCCTGACTGTCTCTCCCAATCCCCGTTTCAGTCCTGTGGCCACTGCCTATGAAGGCTCGGTTGGCTTTTACCTCTGTAAGTTCCTAAGGGCCGGCCAATTATTTCAGCGGGATCGTTAGTGCTGAGTCACACGAAGCAGGCGAACCGGAGCTTAATTGCCTCCGATTCGGGCTCTGTGTGTGTGTTCTGAGGGGCCCAGCCTGTACACCCCAGATCCACGTCAGCTCAGCATTGCCTAGTGATCCTGAGCAAACAGCATTTAGACAGTTTACGGCTCCCTATGCCCGCGCAGTTGAAGATGTCAGAGACTTGATCTCTCTGCGCCTGCCACCATGTTACATCTCCTCAGTGATATTCATGTTGCCCTTACAGCTTCCTGGTATAAGCAAGTTCTTGGGATTATACAAACTGCTGCTTCTGTTTCCAGTCCAGATTTCTAGAAATGAAACTCTGGGCCGCGCTGACAAGCGTCCGCGCTTGTCTGCGACCGTAGCAGAGCCGCCCTGGCAAGCGTCCGCGCTTGTCTGCGCCCGTAGCAGAGCCGCCCTGGCCTCCGCAGCTCTTCAGCCCGGTGCCAGGCCCCAGGGGCCCAAGCGGCTGCCGCCGCGGCTCTCCGTCCCCCTCCTCCGGAGCACGGGTCCCCTGGCAGGGGGGTGCAGAACGACCCCAGAGCAGGCTCTGCCCGAAGGTGCAGCGGCGAACAGGCCACAGAGACGCTCGAGGCTGCAGTCCAGCCTTCGGAGGACAGGGCTCGGCACGCAGCCCAGCTGCAACCTCTAGGTGCGGCTGCCGGACAGTGTATACGGAGCCATCAAGACAGCAAGCAGAAAGCAAATGGCGGCTCCCGCGGAGTGGATTTTCGGCACAGAAACCACAGCCCCGCCAGCAATCCCAATCCACAAACTCTCCCTGTATAAAAAATATTCAAAAAAAAAAAAAAAAAAAAAGGCGGGGCGCACTGAGCTTTCTTTGCCTCGGGTACTTACAATCCACTGCTGATTGCACATTCAGCTTCTCCGCCCGGAGCGAAGCGAAAGAGGAAGCAGATGGGAGCAAAGCGCCCGCGGCTCTGAGCAGCCAAGCGTCTCTTTTTCGATTTCGATTTCTTTGTTCTTCCTGCTCCTTGGCAAAGTGGTCCACTACAGATTAACGGTGAAAGGAGCTTTAACAGACTGTGCGAAATCTCTATTAAAGCCGCTGCTTTGAGCACCACGCTCAGCACTTCAGCAACCCCCGTACGCAGCGGCCATCTTCTCCCTCTTTTACAGTCCTTGTCTTCCTTCTTTGAGAAGTGTTCTTCATCGAAATATAGTTTATTCTATTTCCTCTTTCCTGTCACAACAAATGACTTCAATGGTTCCATACAGGGACACTCAGTTTTCTCAAAAACTACTTCTTTAGAATGCCACACTGATTCTCCAAAAGGAGAATGTGAGACTAATATTGCAATATTTATGTCATCTTTGCTTCTGAGTGACTCTTGAAAATGCTGGACAGAAGATTTAACAGCCTTAAGAGTAAATAGGCTCTTCCAATATTGCTATTACAATTATAATGAAAACTACAGACATGTCCCCCCTTTCACTTGCCTGAGTAGTCTTATACTTAAATATGATACAAACACAGTAAGTGGTCTTTCCATCTCCACCTACTTCTTTGTCATAAAGGCATGATAGAATGGTATCTGCTGCCATCTCATGTATCTACAATTGTGAAGAGATGTGTCTTATACTAAAATATCTCCAAGACAATTACGATGCCCTCCCCACCAATAAAACACAACTCATTTAAAAAATTTTTTAAACAAATTTTAGCTAATACATAAAAACAAAAAGTGTATATGTTAATGGGGTACCACATGATGTTTCAAAAACATGTATAAACTGTGTAATGTATAAATCAGGTTGAACATAGTTACTTCCTCAAACATCTATAATTTCTTCACATTGAAAACATTCAATATCTTTTCTTCTATTTTGTTTGACATAGACAGTACATTACCACCATTTATAGTCACCCTATTGTGCCATAGTACAAACAGAACTTCTTGCTTCTATCTAAATTGTAATTTAAAATTCATCGATCAATCTCTCCCATCCTTCTCTTCCCCACTACACTCCCTGGCCTCTGGTAACCACCACTCTACTCTCAACTTCTAGGAGATCAACATTTAGATTCCACTTATAAGTGAGGTCATGCAGTAGTTGTCTTTCTGTGCCTGCTTACTTCATTCAATATTATGATCTCCAGTTATCTCCATGTTATCACAAACGACAGGATTTCATCCTTTTTATGGCTGAATAGTATTCTGTGGTGTATATCACATTTTCTTTATCCACTCATTAGTTGATGGACACTTAGGTTGATTCCATATCTTGGCTACTGTGAATGATGCTGCAATAAATATGGGAGTGCAGATGTCTCTTCAAAATACTGATTTCATTTCCTTTGGATGTATACCCAGGAGTGGGATTGCTGAACCATATGGTAGTTCTATTTTTAAATTTTTGAGGCACCTCCATGTGGTTTTCCATCATGGCTGAACCAACTTACATTCCCACCAACAGTGTATAGGGTTCGCTTTTCTCCATACTTGATAGAACTTTTATTATACTTACCACTCCTGGTTGAGATTAAATTGAATGTTATCATCTTTTTTTTTCCTGGAAAAAGAAGCTACATAGGTTTTTCTTTGCAAGCTTACCTGTGGCCTTTCTAGAATGAGATGATTAGACTTCGTCTCTATTATGTACTCTGAGTACTACAAGGTGCCCCCACATGGAAAAATTATTCCCAGATTGGAAAAATCCTTGTTAAAGTATCATTGCCTTCATTGCTGATTCCATGGTCCACACCTGACAGTCAGAATCTCTCCCTTCAACCAATAGCACCTATGTACCTCCCACTTCTTCTCTCTCTTTACCTTCCACCCCACTTTTCCTCTCCCCTCACCCTCACCATAGCTTTAGCAAAAGATTTAAACAACACCCCCAAAATTTGTTTTGAAAATATAAAGCCATGTTACATTGTGAAACTGTATATAGTATGTTGTATCATTAACTTTCACAAAATTGTATATACAAGAAAACATAATGGATGCACTGAGCAATGAGTACTTCTAATGTCACAGAGAAGGTGGTAGGAGAGTTATGTCAAAATGCAGAGGAATCCTTTATCACTGATACTGTTTAGAATGGCTTGCAAATGGTGGTAATAAAAGGAAACCAACTTTCGGTTATGTAACTGTTGTTTTCAAACTCTCTACAGACGATGTCTCCCTTTATTTCCTATATTTGGGGTTGACCACTCTTACTGCTTCCACTTGAGTTCACCATTTTCTGGTGTTTGTTAAGAAAAATAAAAAAGAATGCAAGCCATATGAGGGCAAGGATTCGTGTTATGTTCTGTTCATTAGTGTATCCCAAGTGCCTAGAACAGTGACTCGCATATATTATGTGCTCAATAAATAATTTATTGAACACATTAATTTATTATCAGATATGAACACAAATAATAGAAGGTATATAATAAATTTATAAGGAAAATATAGCAAATACTCATCAAGCTAACTTAACAAAATTTGGGGAATAGCTGGTGATTGAACCCAAGACTTGCTCATGCTAAGCACGTGCTCTACCACAGAACTACTCTCCCAGCTCCTGTAAACAGAATTTAATACTGCTGGATCCCCAGTACAACCTTCCCTTGTCATATCCCTTTCCATTAGTCCAGAGGCTTCTATGAACTAAATTACTCTGTTTTTCTATTTTGTTATATTATTATTTTATTTTATTTGAGGAGTACTGGAGATTGAGTCCAGGAATGTTCTACCACTGAGCTACATTCCTAGCCCTTCTTATATACTTTTTTTCACTTAAGATAGAATCTCCCTAAATTGCCCATGCTGACCTCAAACTGGCAATCCTCCTGCCTCAGCCTTCTGAGTCACTGGGATTACAGGAGTGCACCAGTGTGTCCAACCTATTTTCTTTCTTAATTGAGTGTGATTGATTTTGTACATATAAAAGAAGATTATATAAAGAAGCACCCATATATCTATCACATAGCTGAAGTAATAGGTTATTATCAAGACCATAAGGTTTCTATATTCTTAACCAGTCTTAAAAATTACATCTGCCTGTCCTTTCCTAAGATAATTTGTATCATTTCCTTGTTTGTCTTTATATTCTTCCTACATTTTTATGTATGGATATGAATAGTATATTTTTCAGTCTGACATTTTAAACTTCATTATAAATGGTAAAATATTGTATATATTCATCTGTGACTTGCTTTTTTTGTGATCAGCATTGTGTGTGTGAGTCTGGGACTGTGGGCTTCAATTATATTGCTTACAGACTTCACAACTCTAGAGGGAGCTGATTGCTTCGAGGTCTGGTGAGTGATAAGTCCTGAAGTTGTAAAAGACTATGATCAATTGTGTTTCTAAACATGGCCACAAAAATATCTCCCAAGATGGGTGAAGTGGGACTCATAATTCCATTACTCAGGAGGCCAAAGTGGGAGGATCTCAAGTTTGAGGCCAGTCTGGGTGTTATGGTTTGGATGTGAGGTGTTCCCCAAAAGCTCACATGTGAGGCAATGCAAGAAGGTTTGGAGGATAAATGATTGGGTTAAAGCATTAACCTAATCAGTAAATTAATTCCTGATGGGATTAACTGAGTGGTGACTGGAGGCAGGTGGGGTATGGCTGGAGGAGGTGGTTCATTGGGGTCAAGGCTATGGGGTATATGTTTTGTATCTGGAAAGTGGAGTCTCTCTCTCTCTGCTCTCTGATCATCATATGAGCTGCTTCCCTCTGCAGTACTCTTCTGCCGTGATATTCTGCCTCACCCAAAGCCCTGAGGAATGGAGCCGAGCCAGTCTTGAATTAAGACGTCTGAAACTGTGAGCCCTCAAATAAACTTTTCCTCCTTTACAATTGAGCTGATCAGGTCTTTCAGTCACAGTGATAAAAAAGTTGACTAAAACACTGAGCAACTTAGAGAAACCCTGTATCAAAAAAGAAAAGGACTGGGGATATAGCTTAGTGGTAAAGCAACACTAGGTTCCATTCCCAGTACTGGGGGGAAAAGAGATTTCCAATTCCATGGGTTCTTTTGCAATGTGACCTTGTCATGCCTCCATCAGGAAATGAGGCTGTTTCCCTCTCTGTGGACTGGGCTGACTTCGTGACTTATTTTAACTAATAAAATGTAGCAGAAATGATGCTAGATAACTTTCAAGTCTAAAAAGTAAGAGATCTATAGCTTCTGCCTTTACTGCTTGGAATGCTGCAAGTTACCATGTAAAATATCAGATTACTCTAAGACCACTATGTTGTGAGGAAGTCCAAGCTGACCCCAAGGTAAGAGAGAGGTCACTTGGAGAAAGACTGAGATGTCACACATGAGCATGAAGCCTCTTAGCTCAGCCCAATCACTGCCAGAATGCAGCTAAGTCAATGACCCCAGTTGATGTCATGTGAGGCAGATCTGCCCAGTGTGCTCTGTCCAAATACCTGAGCAAATAATATGGGGCTAGAATGGCTCTTCGGAACATTTGCAGTTGTCCTGAGTTGGGCTGATTGATCATTGAATATGGCCACCCAAGCAAGAAGTGACATTGGATGAAGCAGTTCTCTGTAACTATGGCAGTCCCCTGAAGTCTGAGAGCTGAAGGTGGATTGCCAACAGCAGCTAGGGTCAGAGGTTCATCATTTCTTTCCTTTTTTTTTTTTTTTTTTTTGGTACTGGGAGTTGAACCCAGGAGCACTCTACCACTGGGCTACATCTCCAGACCATTTTACTTTTCATTTTGAGACAGATCTCTCTAACTTACTGAGGCTGGCCTTGAACTTGCCATTCTCCTGCCTCAGCTTCCCAAATTGCTGAGATTACACATGTACACCACCGTACCCTGCACAGGTTTTTCTTGAAGGCAGATCTGAGAAGAGTATTCATGTCCACAAGTATTTTACTATACAAGCATATGATTTTTTAAATCTTCCTATTGATGGATATTTGGATTACTGAGATTATCAGATATTCTCTTGTATCTTCTATATATGTTAAAGTTTTGCTGTTTATATTCAAATCCTGACTGATCCAGGAAGTGATTTTTTTTCATGAAGTGAACTAAAGATTATATACACACACACACACACACACACATATAATATATACATTATATATGTATACACACACACACATATATATATATATATATATATATATAATTGTTAATTCACAACAATGCTTCTGTCATATATCACGTGTCTCTATATATTTCAGTGCCTTGTTGGGCTACCAATTGTGATAAGTAGGTTCATTTGTCTAATTCTGAGCCAATGTCATAGTGCCTTAATCACTAGAAGTTTATATGACTTGTAGCTCTTCTCCAGAAATGTCTGGGCTATTCTTACTCTGCTCTACCATAAAAATTTTAAATCAGTTTCTCAAATTAAACACACACATGCAAACACACACACACAAACACACACACACATACACACACACAAATCTATTAAGAATTGTTTGTGCTGGGCATGATGGTGCACCCCTGTAACCCCAGTTATTAGGGAGGTTGAGGCAGAAGGATGGCAAATTCAAAGCCAGGCTGGGCAACTTAGTAAGACCCTGTCTCAAAATAAAAAATAAAAAGAGCTGGAATGTAGCTCAGTGTAGAGTGCCCCTGGGTTCAAAATCAATATCAGAAGGAAAAAAAGGATTTGTCTTGTTTTCTATGAAAATGTCTATTTTATTTTATTTTGATGCTGAGGATTGAACCCAGGGCCTCATGCATACTAGGCAAGTACCCTACTGAGCTATATGCTAGCTCATGTCTTTATGTTATAAATGGTCTGTATTTTTTTTTTTTATACTGGGGATTGAACCCAGGGGTCTTAACCACTGAGCCACATTTCCAACCCTTTAAAAAACATTTTTGTTAGAGACAGGGTCTCACTGAGTGGCTAAGTGCCTCTCTAAATTGCTGAGATTGGCTTTGAACTTGCGATCCTCCTGCCTCAGCCTCTGGAGCTGCTGGAATTACAGGCATGTGCCACCACGTCTGGCCACAAATGGTCTGTATCTTACTGAAATTCAAGAGACAGTTGAGGAATTTACTAACCACTTGTGGTGCGTTGAATGGTAGCCTCACCAAAATCTATATGCATGTCTGAATCCCTTAGAATTTGTGAATGTGAACTTATTTTTAAACAGGGTCTTTGCATATGTAACTGAGTTAAGGCTCTTTTGTTTGTTTGCTGGTGCTGGGATGGAACCCAGGGTCATGTGCATGCTAGACAAGTGCTTCACCACTGAGTTACACCCCCATTCTAAGTTAAGGATTCTGACATGAGATTATCCTGGACTATCTAGGTGGATCCTAAACCCACAGTCAGGTGTCCTTGTAAAAGACATACAAAAGGAGAAATGCAGAGAAGAGGAGGCAAGGTATCCATGGAGGTGGAAATCAAAGTAACAGGGCCACAAACCAAGGAACACCTGTAACCACCAGAAACTGTAAGAGGCAAATAATGAATTGTCCCCCAGAACTTCCAGAGGAACTGTGGCTCTGCTGATGAAGTCGGGAGGAAGAGATAAGACTCGGCAGATAGGGAAATGGGCCCCAGGGCAACTTCCTGAGCAGCAGATTACAAACATAGCTGCAGGTTTTTGCTGAGAAATTTGCAAAAAGTTTATTTTTAAATGAGGATGTATGGGACCCGGAGTCCACAGCCTCTCCAAAGAAGGAAAAATGCTTGGTCATATTTTCACTGGACTAAAGGCTGCATGAACGTCTTGTGGACACTGAGTATCTTATCTAGGATTGTGTTGGGGCTGACTTCCTTAAACCTATAGATCCAGAAAAAACTCCTAGACAATAGCCATTCACTAGCAACCCTCTTGGGTCCCCTCCCAACCATGGAAGCTTCATTTTACTTTGCTTTAACATATTCTCACACTTTGCTTTTATCTTTAGCCGCCTGTGAATCTCATATTTTGAGTGTGTAAGAGAAAGAACCCACCTGACTGCATATTCTGCATTACAATGACACCTTGATTTCAAACTTCTGCTCTCCAGAACTGTGAGAAAAAGTCATCCACTTGTGGTAATTTGTTATAACAGCCACAAGACATATGACAAACTATGACATAGCTCTTTTTACACTAAGCTCTTCTTCTGCATTGTTAGATCCCTTAGAAAGCAACATGACAGGGGTGTATTATTACCAATATAAATTTAAATAAACATAAATATCTTCATTGAACTGAAGCCAGGTTTTATGCCCTTGAATTTTTAAATATTGACATTTTCCCTCTTTCCAATTATTATAACCTAAAAAGGATATAAATTATTCTTCTCAACTTATTTAACTAGACAAGATTTGTAGTGTTTATAGTCCTTATTTTGTTTCTGATATGATTTTTAAAGTAAAATTCTCATGTTTCAGATTTAGGTATTAGGCTAGTATTGCATCTTTGGTAAATAACTTTTATTGGGTTATCTTATACTCCTACATTGTTTGGCAATCGTATTCCAAATAGGCATTGAATTGCATTGAATATTTTTATTGCATTTATTAAGATAACTTTCTGGGGGTTGGGGCTGTAGCTCAGTGGTAGAGTGCTTGCCTAGCATGTGTAAGGCACTGGGTTGAATTCTCAGCACCTCATATAAATAAATTAAATAAAGGCCCACTGACAACTAAAAAAATATAAAATAATAAAAAGATAACTTTCTGTCTTTATCAATGAATAGAAATAATGGATTTTCTAAAATTAAACTAACTTTGCCTTCCTGGGATAAGTACAGCTTAGTTGTGATATTTATCTATTCTATTGCTTGATTCAATTTGAATACATTTTGTTCAGGGTTTCTATATCTGAGTTGGTGTGTGACAGCAGGTTATTGTCTCTCTCTTTTTCTTTCTCTTTCTTTCTTTCTTCCTTCCTTCTTTTGTTTTTTTTCTCACTCCCTCCCTCCTTCCCTCCATTCCTTTCTTCCTTCCTTCATTTCTCTATCTATAGGTGGTAGGGATGGACCCCAGAACCTGCTGCATGCTGGGCAAATACTCTGCCACTGAACTACACCCCAGCCAAGTCTTATACTTTTCTTGTCTGTTTTTGATTCAAGGTTGTACTGGCTTTGTAATAGTTGGAAAGTGAGAATTTCCTTTCTATTGCTATTCCCTTTGAAGAATGCCTATAATATTGGAAACATTTCTTGAATGCTCAGTAGAGCTTATAAAGCCATCTGGGCCTGGCATGTTCACATATTGATTTTATTCTTCAGCACTTATAGGACTACCCAGGATTTCTATTTTTCTCCTAGTCAATTTGGGTTGGTTATATTTCCAAGGAGTTTTGCCTTTTTGTCTAAGTTCTAAATTTGTTGATATTAAGATTTTCATAGTGGGCTGGGGTTGTGGCTCAGTGATAGAGCCTTTGTCTAGCACATGTGAGGCACTGGGTTCTATCCCCAGCACCACATAAAAAACTAAATAAACTAAATAAAGGTATTGTGTCCATCTACAATTAAAAATATTTTAAAAAAGATTTTAATAGTATTATCTTTTTTTAAATTAACTTTTGACTTCGTGGATCCTCTCTGTTGTCTCTCTTCTCTTTTATTACTTGCTTTATTATTTTCTCTCTTGTACTTTCTTTGGGTATAGGCTGCTTTGCTTTTGCTACCTTCTTAAGTTCAATATTTAAGTCATTACTTTTCATTTCAGTTCATTTAATAATTTTTAAAACTTTATATTTTGAAGTCATTATAGACTTACAGAAGATTGCAAAAGTAGTACAGAATTCCTATATACTCTTTATCCAGTTTCTCCCAGTGAGTACATCTTAGATACATCATATGATATCAAATTCAGAAAACTGACATTGGTACAATGTGTATAATTTTGTCATATGAAAAGCCTTCAAAGAGGGGTTTGAGGAATTCCCTCAGAGGAGGGGGATCTTGACTCAAGACCAGTGTTGCTCTTGGAGTTCTTAGTATATGTGGTGGAAAAGAATTTCAGCACATGCCAGTCAGGGACATATACAGAGGTTTACTTAGGAAAGCAGAGGCACATTCAAGGGATAATAAGGGCTACCTTGAGAGTAAAAAACTTTTGGGGAAAAGCAAGAAATACATATTCAAAGTAGGATATTTCTAGAGGGAGAAACAGCAACCCACTTGGCATGGGGTATTAATATTTATTATAGAAGGACAATTGCTAAAGGCAGGTATAGAAGTGGAATCAGGGTGCAGTTACACAATTTCACATCAGTTTTCCTTGTGTTTGCACATTGGTCTCATGTTACTTTTTTCAGGCAAGGGTGCATTGTGAGTCACTCAGGAGTTGCAATTTTTCATGGGCACTTTCTGTATTTCAGTGGCTCATGAACATTTTCTTTTGAGACTCCTTTCTCCCCTTATCCCCAATTCCTATCTCAGTTTTATACTGTTTTAGCACATATATTGATTTGTGTAACTGCCATCACAATCAAGATAGAGAATGATTCTATAACTACTAACATCTCTCCCCCTGCTAATTCATGACAATCACACCCATTCCCCTCCCACCCACCATCCCTATCTCCTGGTAACTACTAACCTGTTCACCATCTTCATAGTTTTACCTATTTGAGAACATTATTTAAGTAAAATCATACAGTATGTGACCCTTGACATTGACTCTTTTCATTTGGCATAATACCTTTAAGAGCCATCCAAAATGCTGTATCAAGTTTGTTCCTTTTTATTGCTGAGAAGTATCACATGTTGTAGATGTATAACAGTTTGTTTTATCATTTAGCTGTTAAAGGACATTTGGGTTGTTTCCAGTGTTTTACTATCACTCACTTATTACTTCAAGGAGGTTTTTATGTAGATTTCTGGATATCTCTCTCTCTCTCTCTCTCTCTCTCTCTCTCTCTCTCTCTCTCTCTCTCTCTCTCTCTTTGGCTTTTGGAAGGGAGTGGGGAATTACTAGGGATTTAGCCAAGAGCAGTCTACCACTGAGCCACAGCTGCATCCCCAGCCCTTTATGTTTTTGGAGACAGGATTCCACTGTTGCTGAGGCTGGCCTCAAGCTTGTGATTCTTCTGTCTCAGTCTCCTGAGTAGCTAGGATTAAGGTGTGTACCACTGTGTCAAACTAGATCTCTTAGAATTTTTTATGTAGATAAAAATAAGGATGCTTTTATTTCTTCCTTCCTGAGATGTATGGTTTTTATTGTTTTATTACACTTTTTAGGATTCCAATATTATGCTGAGTAAAAAATGATGGCAGTTGACATACTTCTCTGGACTTGGGTGATGGCCAATGTGCTGGAAGTGAGAAGAGTTCACCAAGACAAAGAGAAACAGTTAAGAGAGTTTATTGAAGGAAGATATATTGCTATAGCACAGCATGGACAGAATAAAGGCATCTGCTCATGAACTCAAAGGGGGTTGGGACTTATATGTACTTCTGAGTTCTTTGTTTGCCTTTGGCGGGCTTTTTGCTAGGAGTGGTTTATGCTAAATGAGGGATGATTGACAGTTTCCTGCGCTTTGCCCATAAAGCTTATTGCACATGTGCCAAAGCTCTGCGCGTGCTTCTCGGAATTGGTTGAGCAATATTTTTGAAAAACAGGATCCTGCTGTTTATACTTGGGGGAAATCAGCTACTCTGATAACTGCAATAGGGCAGGATGAAAGGGAGGTCTTTAAGCTCAAGAGCTCTGCTAATTGAGGTGGGGTGAGGCCTGGGACAAGGATCCTTAGTCTATGCTGCCTGGAGGCTTAGCCTTGCTTTGGATCTTAAGAGGAAAGCATTCAGGGCTAGGGATGTAGCTCAGTGGTAGAGTGCTCTCACCTACCTTGCAAAAGGCCCTGGAGTCAATCCCCAGCAATGCCCCCTTCCCTCAAAAAAAGAAAGAAAAAAAGAAAGAAAGAAAGCATTGAGTATCATGTCAGCTATGGGTTTTTTTAAATATATATTTTTTAATTGTGCATGGACTCAATGCTTTTATTTATTTTTATGTGGTGCTAGGATCAAACCCAGTGCCTCACACTTGCTAGGCAAGCGCTCTACCACTGAGCCACAACTCCAGCCCTGCGATGGGGTTCTTGAAGGCATTTTTTAATCAAGTTGAAGAAGTTATTTATTCCTGGTTCTCTGAGCATTTTTTTTTAATCATGAATGGGTATTGAATTTTTCTAATTTTTATGAGATAAAATTCACATAAAAAGTTTTCATATTTTAACCATTTTGAAGTATAAAATTCAGTGGTTTTTAGGATATTCACAATGTTATATAACTATCATCACCATCCAATTCCAGAACACTCTTTGTGTGTGTGTGTTGTGCTGGGCTTGAACCCAGGGGCTCACTCATGCTAGGCAAGCACTCTACTACTGAACTATATCCCCAGTCCTTTTATTTCTTATTATGAGATGGGGTCTCCCTAAGTAACTGAGGCTGGTCTTGAACCTGAAATCTTCCTGTCTCAGCCTCCTGAGTCACTGGTATTACAGGTGTACACCATCATCTCCCACCCCAAAACATTTTTTTAAAGAGAGAGAGAGAGAGAGAGAGAGAGAGAGAGAGAGAGAATGTTTTAATATTTATGGTGAACACAACATCTTTATTTTATTTGTATGTTGTGCTGAGGATCGAATCCAGAGCTCCGCACATGCCAGGCAAGCATGCTACTGCTTGAGCCACATCCCCAGTCCAACTTTTTTTTTTAATATATATATTTTTAGTTGTAGATGGACACAATACCTTTTATTTATTTATTTATTTATTTGGTGCTGAGAATCAAACCCAGTGCCTCATGCATGCTAGGCAAGTGCTCTACCACTGAGCCACAACCACAGCCTCCCCAGAACACTACCTCAAGAAGAAACCCAGACCAGATCCCATTAAGCAGTGATTCCCTAATACCCCTGGTGATTGCTAATCTGTTGTCTCTAGGAAGTTATTTATTATGACTTTTCATTTAATAGAATCATATGATAGATATGTGGCTTTTTTGGGTCCAGTTTCCTTCACTTAACAATGTTTTCAACCTTGTCTATATTGTAGCATGTGTTAATACTTCATTTCTTTTCATGGCCAAATAATATTCCTTGGTATGACTCTATCAAAATTTATTTATTCATTCATCAATTGATGGATATTTGATTTTTTTTCCACTTTTTGGCTATTATGAATAATGCTGCTATGAACATTCATGTATAAGTTGGGGTTTTTTTTTGTTTGTTTGTTTTCTTGTTTTAGCTTAGTTGTGTGGTGGTATGGATTAAACCCAGGGCCTTGCACATGCTTGGCAAGGGCCTTACAACTAAGCTGCATTTCCAGCTGTTTTCTCTTTGTTTTTTTTTAATGACATTTTTCCTTTTAATAAATATGTGCTGTTTAAAAACGAGAAAAGTATACTTTGCATCTTTAAGTGATTTACTTTGTATTCTTGATTATTTTCCATTCCACATTAGTTAAAATGGATTAATTAAAAAATAGTCAACCATTTCCTTATTGTTATTGCTCAAATCAGGACAAATAACATTAATATGAAGACACTAAACTATTACCATTGATTTTGCAATCTAGCAGATTAGCTCAATGTCCTTTTCTACTTGATACTGTTCAGCAAAAGAAAGTAATAGTTTCAGCTTAAAACGAAGTCACCAAACCAAAGGAAACAAAACCATCTCGCTGCACCCCTTCAACAAGGACCACAAGCAGTTGGTAAAGTTGCTATCAGTGTACAGTGAGGGACAAGGGCTTGGGGCTCCTCAGGCAAGATGTCTGGGATCTGGGAGAGAATGGATGGAAGGGTTTTGAAGGCACTGAGTTGCTGGGTTCCTAGTCATGACTGATCTGCCTGGGGAGGAGCTGGGATGAGGGAGGGCCTTTCCTTGGTAGAAAACAGCAGGTCTTATTCCAGTCTTCTGGCACCTTCGTCTGATCTGCCCCAAATTGAGAGCATGTGTGGAAATTTACTTCCAGCATAGGGTGAATCCTTAGGGAAGGTGGCTGGGCTTCTGGAGGGTCCCCTCTGAAATATCAACAATTGAAAAACACTACCTAAAGTTGACAGAGGACCTGCATGGAATTTCATTTTTCATTTCTTTCTTTACTGGGGTACCACCGCTCAGTAAGACCAGTCTAAGTCCTAGCACAGGGATCCTCCATCTTCTTGGTCACCTGTAGCATTGTCATTAGGTTAAAGGAGGTGACTGGAGGTGTCTGCTCCAGTCTGACCAAGGGGACCTATCTGGGGTCTCCTCAGCCCTTGATGGGGGCCATAGCTGCTTCTCTACTGTAAGTGTGCACAATGGTGTTCACGTAGTGACCTGGAAGCTGCCTTCTCTCCAAAAGTCTGCCTTTTCAACAACACCCTCCTCCCTCCTAGGGAGAGATTTTGCCTCACTTACACTGGGCAGGAACCAAAAGAATAGTTTCCTCTTTGTTGTGTCTGGGACCTGGGGTTTACCCAAACCTAAACCCCTCCTGTAAGTGCCATGCTTGGGCAATGTCCAACTCAGTGGTAGAGTGCTCTCACCTACCTTGCAAAAGGCCCTGGAGTCAATCCCCAGCAATGCCCCCTTCCCTCAAAAAAAACAAAAAAGCATTGAGTTTTTCACCATTGTGTATGATGTCAGCTATCTACTTTGGTTAATGAAGGGGGAAGAATATGAAACAAAATCAAAACCAAACCAAACCAAAACAAAACCCCTCATACAAGAGTATATCAGAAAAGCCCCATCCACTTCCCACCCCTTTCCCATGTGAGGCTGACCCCCTTGGGTCCCCAACCAACCTCTAAAATAAGACCAAAGCCAAAGGCTTCACATAAGCCCCTAACCAATAAACCTCTCCTGAAACATGCAAAGGAACTGCCTACCCAGAAACACCTAGGTAATCTTGCAGATGAATAGCCTGAAGTTTATATCTACCCTATCTCCTTGGAGTGCCCTGAGGAGGGAAGGCTTTCTGCCCAAGGTCAGGGCAGAGACTGCCGCAGTCTGGCTGGGCACAATTCAGGAGCCACTTGTCAAAAGAAACGAACTTTATTTTTAGAACACACACGCTGCACCACACAGCTCTTCAGGAAAACCCTCAGAGCCCAACTGCCACCACTGGCTTCCCACAAGCCTCTCAACCTCCCCCACCCCTCCTGCTCTTGAGGCCAATTGGCTGGGTTGTGTGGGCAGAGCCAAAAAAAGTCCCCCAATGAGCAGCTCAGTGGTCTGAAAGGGCAGGGAAACAGCCCAATGAGCATCACCGCAGAGGAGCCAATCAGTTGGCAGCTAGAAGTTGCTGGGGCCGCTGTGAGCCAATCATCAGCTGGCAGCTGGAAGTTTGCTGGCAGCTGGAAGTTTGCTGGGCCCCCTTCGGCTGTGGCTCTCAACATCAGACAGCTAAGAAAGGTGGTTTTTATGGGCACTTGGGAACTGCGTTTTCTTCAACTAACAGATATTGACAGTGGCCTGGCTAGGGATGGGCTGAGCTCACATGAGACACCTCTAAACCCCAGACCAATGGCTTCCATTGTACCCATCTGTTGCCAGTGGTGACAATCCCTTGGAAACCAGCACAATTTACAAATACAAATTAGGATGATATAAGGACTACCTCCAGTGGCACATGCCAGCCATATAAACTGGGCCAAGCAGGGGCAGGACACTGGGGGATCCCCATGGCCACATCATTTCCAGAATTGCAACAAAGGCACAATTGGGATTTTCCACATAGCCTGTCCCAAATGGTGCAGAGTTCATCTGTGGAGTCACCAAGGGGCAGGCACACATGGGTCTCAGCTTCCCATCTCTTGTCCCACACTTGGACTCCTCTGCTCATTTCTTCTCTGCTCAATGTGGGCCTCCATCACACCCTGCCTTCCTGCTAGGGGACACCCTGGAGGGGATCATCTTTGAGGTCACCCATTCTGCAGAGTTCAATGTTGTCCTTCCCCCACACTCTCTCATCTTGTCCTTTCCCTTTTGTCTGCATATCACCACTCTCCAGTGGACAGCTATAGTGGCACTCTGAGCCTTGAAGAACCCCATGCCTTTCTTTAGTTCTTTTTCTTGAGATAGTCGAAGGGCACCCAGCCTTTGAAGTGCTTCACCCCATCCGGGATCTGGCAGTATTACCAGCCATTGGGGGTCTTTTTCCAGAACTTTCATAGCCTGGAAACCAGCCATCTCCTCATCCCCTTCAAAAGAGATCTACACATCTTTGAAGATGTTGTAGATGAACTGTTATTTATCCATGGTCTAGAGGCACATATGGGACTTAAAGGTGCCATTGCACTAGACATACAGCAGGATTGAGTCTGACCCCTGGCTGGCAGCCTGTGGGCCAGATGGCCTTTGACCTCAGTGATCAGTAAGCACACAATGCTAAAGGAAGAAGGTGGATGGATTCCTTGAAGGCAATTGGCAGCTTTGAGTGACTCATTCCGCCCCAGGGTCCCCAGGGTACAGGACAGGTTGTGGTCTTTGAGTGGCAGAAACATAAACATTGACTGGGTCCTGACTGTCACCTGCTGGATGCCATTCCTCATCTTCACTGCTACTGCACCCAGGTTCTTGACAAAGGCAGGGATGCTCATGTGAAGGCCCCTCACACTTGAACTTCAGTGAGTCCTGCCTCTTCCTGGTACCCACAGAACCCTCTCCAGTCCCCTTGGGCTGAGCTTGCTGGGGGGTATAGTCAGGATACTGGGTCACTTTGCTTATGTCCCAGCTCAGGTTGAGCTTCTTGTACTTATTGATTTATGAGGCAGGAATCCAGCATTCTCAGAAATGCACAACTGGATTTCATCAATGGAAGGGGACTCTGGTGGCCCCTGCAATTGAACCCCAGGCTGGATTCTCTGCATGGTAGAGGTCTTGTCCTTAGATTTAAGGTGCTGGTCAGATTTTTCTTTATTCTTTTCTATTTCTTTCCTTCCTTCCTCCCTCCCTCCACCTACCTACTTTCCTTCCTTCTTTTCTTATGGTTCTGGGGATTGATCTGACCTTCTGAGATCATGAGCTTTGGCTGGTGTAAGGCAAACTTGATGCAGTTCTCTCAGCTGTTCCTGTTGATCCTCTGCTTATTTTTCTTGATTAAGCAATGCTGCAATAATTGCAAGCTTTTTAATTTAGTTTCTAGAGTTCTAAGAAGTTATTTTTTCAGTTTTTGCCTGGTTTTTCCCCCTTTGCTTTGATGGAAAGACGGAACTTTAGAAGTTCCTTCTTCCAATATTTTCAATAAAATCCTCCTTGAGTGCTAAATTTTATCAAATACTTTTTCTGGCTGGGTGTGGTGGTGCACACCTGTAATCCCAGTGACTGGGGAGGCTGAAGCAGGAGGATTGCAAGTTTAAGGCCAGCCTCAGCAACTTAGCAAAATCCTAAGCAACTTAGTGAGACCCTATCCTTTTTTTTTTTTATGTTCATTGATACAGAAGAGAAAAACAATTTAATTAAATGTCAAAGGCAGGCACGGAAGTTTACACCTGTAATCCTGTAATCCTGTGATGACACAATCATGTCATCTGCAAATAGAGAAGCAGCTCAGTAGTAGAGTGCTTACACAGCATGTGCAAGGCCCTGGTTCAAACCGCTGCCATCCCCCCACACCCCAGAAAAAAGAGTGAAAAAATCCTGAAAAGGAGAGTGATAATTCTCAGATTCCAGCATAAAGACTGCCAAGAAAAAATCTTACTTATCTAATAGGAAAAAGATTAAAGTTATCATAAGGACTACTTTGTTGAGTATCTATCAGGAATCAGAGACCCTATCCTTAAATAAAAAAAAAATTTAAAAAGGGTTGGGGATGTGGCTTGGTGGTTAAATGCTTCTGTGTTCAATCCCTGGTACAAAAAAAAAAAATAAAAACAAAAGAAAAGAAAATACTTTTTCTCTCTCAATTAATATGATCATATTATTTTTCTTATCTTGCTTCTTAATATGGTGGTTTACATGGGTGATTTTTAAATATGAACCCAGCCTTGTGTCTCTGGAATAAATCCCTTTTGTTCATGATGTGTAATTATTTTTATATGTTACTCAATTCTAATTGCTAATATTTTACTAAGTACTTTTGTGCCTATAAATCATGAGAGTTATTACTCTGTGATTTTCTTTTTTCTGTTTTTGATTTTTTTTTTCTGGTAATGTTGTCCTCATAAAATTATTTGGTGTTCAGCCCCAGGGCTCCAAATGCCTCAGTGTACTGCTTATCCATCCCAAAGGAAGAACTTGGAGAACTCAAGAGAGAAGTTTTGGACATTGTATTCCTTACTCCTCAGTGGCAGTGGGCTGGGATACAGTGGAGGGCCACACTGTGCCTACAAGCAGGGGGAATAGATAGGCTAGGTTGCATGCCACTGCGCAGGTGGAGTTCTTCAGTTGTTTGATGAGTACATTCCTTTACTTTACAACCAGGCCACTCTGTTTAGATCCTCTCCTAAAGATAGGTCATAAGGGAAGTGGCCAGTTTCCCCTCTCCATTTCCTTTGTTATCACATTCTGGAGAGCCCTTTGATTACTGCAAGCTTTCCTAGGCATGGATTAGTATTTAACTCAACAGCAGGAAATGTTTCCCTCTCTTCTCTTCTTTGAAAAAGATTTAGCATGCATTCATTTTTAGATGTTTGATAAAATTCACCTAGAATTCATATTTGGTAGAATTCATATGGACCTGGGGATTACATTCTTGGGAGTTTTAAATACAAACTCAATTTCTGTGATAATTATAAAGTTACCCAAATTATCTATTTCATATTGGGTAAGTTGCAGAAATTTGCCCAGGGGCACTTTACCACTGAGCCACATCCCTGGCCCTTCTTATTTTTATTTTGACACAGGGTCTCACTAAGTTTCTTAGAGCCTTGCTAAATTGCTGAGGCTGGCCTCAAACTTGTGATCCTTCTTTCTCAGCCTCCTGAGTCACTGGGACTATAGTCTTGCACTACTGTGCTTTTTTTTTCTTTTTCTTTTTTTGGTACTGGGGATTGAACTCAGAGGCACTCCACCACTGAGCCCCATCCCCAGCCCTATTTTGTATTTTATTTAGAGACAGGTTCTCAATGAGTTGCTTAGTGCCTCCCCATTGCTGAGGCTGGCTTTGAACTCGTGATCCTCCTGCTTCAGCTTCTTGAACCACTGGGATTACAGGCATGTGCCACCGCGCCTGGGACACTACTGTGCTTTTTAAGGAACTGGTCTACTTCATCTAAGTTATCAAATTTATGTGTGTATAGTTGTTCACAGTATTCCCTTATGATCCTTTTAATGTCTGCAGAATCTTTGATGTTATGCTATTTCATTTCTGATATTAGTAATTTGTGCCTTTTCTTTTTCTTTTTTGTTGTCATCTTGTTAGGGGATTGTCAGTCTCATTGCTCTTTTCAAAGAACCAGCTCCCTGCTTATTGATTTTTCTCTATTGTTTTTCTGCTGTCAATTTCATTGATTTGATTTCTGCTTTTATTTTTATTGTTTCTAATCCTGCATTTGTTGTTGTTGTCATTTATTTTGCTCTTCTTTATATAGGTTTTTTTTTTTTTTTTGGTATGGTGGTACTAGGGACCGAACCCACAGGTGCACTACCCCTGAGCTACACCACCAGCCCCTTTTAAATTTTTCCTTTTGATACAGGTCTCATTGAATTGGTGAGACTGGCCTCAAACTTTCAATCCTCCTGCCTCAGTGTCCTGAGTAGCTGAGATCACAGGATTGCACCCCTGCACCTGGCATATTTTTTTTAATCTTGCTTTTCCTATTTTTAAGAATTTTAAATTTGTTCCAATTAGTTATATGTGACAGGATAATGCATTTTGACACATTGTACCCAAACAGAGCACAACTTCTCGTTCCTCTGGCTGTACCCGGTGCAGAGTTACTCCAGTAGTATAATCATACATGTATATAGGGTAATAAGGTCTGTCTCATTCTACCGTCCTGCTCATCCCCACAACCCCACCCCTCCCCTCACTCCCCTCTGCACAATCCAAAGTTTCTTCATATTTCCCTCCCCTCCCCCTCCATGGATCAGCATCTGCTTATCAGAGAAAACATTTGGCCTTTGGTTTTGGGGGATTGGCTTATTTTACTTAGCACGATATTCTCTAGTCCTATCCATCTACCTGCAAATGCCATAGTTCCATTCTTCTTTAAGGCTGAGTAATATTCCATTGTGTGTATGTCCACATTTTCTTTATCCATTCATCTGTTGAAGGGCACCTAGGTTACTTCCATAGTTTAGTTATTGTGAATTGAGCTGCTATAAACATTGATGTGGCTGCATCACTGTAGTATGCTGATTTTAAGTCCTTTGGGTATAAAGTGAGGAGTGAGATAGCTGGGTAAAATGATGGTTCCATTCCAGTTTTTCTGAAGAATCTCCATACTGCTTTCCAGAGTGCTTGCACCAATTTGCAGCAATGTATGATTGTGCCCCGACATCCTCACCAACACTTATATTTGCTTGTATTCTTTTTTTTAAATATTTATCCCCTAGTTGTAGTTGGACACAAGATCTCCACTTTATCTATTTTCATGTGGTGCTGAGGATCAAACCCAGGGCCCCACACATGCTAGGCAAGCGCTCCACCACTGAGCCACAATCCCAGCCCCTTGCTTGTATTCTTGATAATTGCCATTCTGACTGGAGTGAGATGAAATCTTAGAGTAGTTTTGATTTGTGTTTCTCTAAGTAATAGAGATGATGAACATTTTTTTTCATATGTTTGTTGATCGATTGTATTTCTTCTTCTGTGAGATATCTGTTTAGTTCTTTAGCCCATTTATAGATTGGGTTATCTGTTTTTTTGGTGTTAAGTTTTTTGAGTTCTTTATATATCCTGGAGATTAGTACTCTATCTGAGGTGTGTATAGTCAATATTTTTCCCACTTTGTAGACTCTCTCCTTACCTTATTGATTGTTTCCTTTGCTGAGAAGAAGCTTTTTAAGTTTGAGTCCATCCCATTTTTTGATTCTTTATTTTACTTCTTGTGCTTTAGGAGTCTTGTTAAGGAAGTCATATCCTAGGCCAACGCGATGAAGATTTGGGCCTACTTTTTCTTCTATTAGGTGCAGGGTCTCTGTTATAGTGTCTAAGTCTTTGATCCACTTTGAGTTGATTTTTGTGCAGGGTGAGAGAGAGAGGTTTAGTTTCATTTTGCTACATATGGATTTCCAGTTTTGCCAGCACCGGTTGTTGAATAGGCTCTTTTCTCCAATGTATGTTTTTGGCACCATTGTCTAGTATGACATAACCATATTTATGTAGGTTTATCTCTGTGTCTTCTATTCTGTACCACTGGTCTACATGTCTGTTTTGGTGCCAATACCATGTCTTTTTGTTACTATTGGTCTGTAGTATAAAGTCTGGTATTGTGATGTTTCCTGTTTTGCTATTCTTGCTGAGGATTGCTTTGGCTTCATGATTGCTCTTTCTAGTTATATGAAGAATGTCATTGGGATTTTAATAAGCATTGCATTAAATCTGTATAGCGCTTTTGATAGTATGGCCATTTTGACTATATTTATTCTGCTTATCCAAGAACAAGGGAGATCTTTCCAACTTCTAATATCTTCTTCAATTTCTTTCTTTAGTGTTCTGTAGTTTTTATTGTGGAGGTCTTTCATCTCTTTTGCTAGATTGGTTCCCAAGTATTTTATTTATTTTTATGGCTATTGTGAATGGGGTAGTTTTCCTAATTTCTCTTGCAGTGGATTCATTGCTTATATATAGGGTTTCCAGGACTGTGTTGAATAGAAGTGGTGAAAGAGGGCATCCCTGTCTTGTTCCAGTTTTTAGACGGAATGCTTTCAATTTTTCTCCATGTAGCATGATGTTGGCCTGGGGCTTAGCATAGATAGCTTTACAATGTTGAGGTATGTTCCTACTATCCCTAGTTTTTCTAGTTTTGAAAGAGGTGCTGTATTTTGTCAAATGCTTTTTATGCATCTATTGATATAATTCTTGACTTTAAGTTTTTCAGAATCATATGATTCTTGTCTTTAAGTCTGTTGATGTTATGTATTACAATGATTGATTTCTGTACATTAAACCAACTTGTATCCTTTGGATGAACCCCATTTGATCATGGTGCACTATACTTTAATATGTTTTTGTATGCAATTTGTCAGAATTTTATTGAGAATTTTTGTGTCTATGTTCATCAGGGATATTGGTCTGAAGTTTTCTTTCCTTGATGTGTTTTTGTCTGGTTTTGGTATCAGGGTGATACCTCATAAAATGAGTTTGGAAGGGTTCTCTCCTTTTCTATTTCATGGAATAATTTGAGGAATATTGGTGTTAATTCTTCTTTGAAGGTTTTGTAGAACTCGGCTGGGAATCCATCTTATCCTGTCTTTTCTTCATTGAAAGGCTTTTGATGGAGTCTTCTATTTCATTGCTTGAAATTGCTCTGTTTAAATTGTGTATATTCTCCTGATTCAGTTTGGGTTTATTATATGTCTCTAGAAATTTGCTGATGTCTCTGAGATTTTCTGTTTTATTGAAGTGCAAATTTTCAAAATAGTTTCGAATTATATTCTGTATTTCAATAGTATCCATCATGATATTTCCTTTTTCATCACAAATTTTATTTGAGTTTTCTCTCTCTTCTCTTTGTTAGTATAGCTAAGGGTTTATCAGTTTTATTTAATTTTTCAAAGAACCAACTTCTTGTTTTGTCAATTTTTTCAATTATTCCTTTTGTTTCAATTTCATTGATTTCAGCTCTGATTTTAATTATTTCCTATCTTCTACTTTGGTGTTGATTTTTCTAGGGCTTTGAGATGTAATGTTAGGTCATTTATTTGTTGGCTTTTTCTTCTTTTAATATATGAGCTCAATGCAATGAACTTTCCTCTTAGCACTGCCTTCATAGTGCCCCAGAGATTTTGATATGTTATATTGGTGTTTCCATTCACCTCTAAGTATTTTTTTTATTTTCTCCCTGATTTCTTCTGCTATCCATTTGTCATTCAATAGCATGATATTTAATCGCCAGGTGTTAGAGTAGCTTCCATTTTTAATTTTATCATTGATTTCTAGTTTCATTCCATTATGATCTGATAGAATGCAGGGTAGTATTACTATTTTTTAAAATTTTTTAGTTGTGTCCAGGTCATAATACCTTTATTTATTTATCTTTATGTGGTGCTGAGGATCGAACCCAGTGCCTCACATGTGCTAGATGAGTGCTCTACCACTGAGGCATAACCTCAGTCCCTACTATTTTTTTTATATTTGCTGAGAGTTGCTTTGTGACATAACATGTGGTCTATGTTAGAGAAGGATCCATGTGCTACTGAGAAGAAAGTGTATTCTCTTGTTGATGGATGAAATGCTCTATATACGTCTGTTAAGTCTAACTCATTGATTTTATTATTTACTTCTATAATTTCTTTATTTATTTTTTGTTTGGAAGATCTATCCTGTGGTGAGAGAGGTGTGTTCTAGTCACCCAGTATTATGGTTTATTTTTTTTCTTGAATTTAAGAAGGGTTTGTTTGATGTATGTAGATGTTCCATTGTTTGGGGCATACATATTTACAATTGTTATGTCTTGTTGATGTATCATTCCCTTAAACAGTGTGAAAGGTCCTTCTTTATCCCTTCTGACCAACTTTGGTTTGAATTCTATTTGATATGAGGATGGAAACCCCTGCTTGTTTACGTGGTCCATGTGGGTGATATGTTTTTTCCCAACCTTTCACTTTCAGTCTGTGGATGTCTTTTCTTAGGAGGTGATTCTCTTGAAGGCAGCATATTGCTGGGTCTTTTTAAATTTTTTTTTTTTTAGTTGTAGTTGGACACAATACCTTTATTTTATTTATTTATTTATTTATTTTTATGTTTTGCTAAGGATCAAACCCAGCCCCTCGTACATGCTAAGCGAGCACTCTACTGCTGAGCCACAACCCTGTTGGGTCTTTTAAAAAAACTAATCTGCCAGTCTATGTCTTTTGATTGATGAGTTTAGGCCATTAACATTCAGCATTATTATTTTTTTTTTTTTTTTTTTTTAAAGAGAGAGTGAGAGACAGTGAGAGAGAGAGAGAATTTTTAATATTTATTTTTTTTTAGTATTTGGCGGACACAACATCTTTGTTTGTATGTGGTGCTGAGGATCGAACCCGGGCCGCACGCATGCCAGACGAACGCGCTACCGCTTGAGCCACATCCCCAGCCCCAGCATTATTATTGAGATATCATTTGTATTCCCAGTCATTTTAATTTAACTTGACTTAGTTTCTCCTTTGATTGACCTTTCCTTTAGTGCAGTTCCTCCCTTTGCTGGTTTTCATTTTTTTAATTACCTCCTGATGGAATATTTTGCTGACAATGTTCTATAGTGCAGGTTTTCAAGTTGTGAATTCTTTTAACTTTTGTTTATCGTGGAAGGTTTTTATTTCATCTTCAAACTTGAAGCTTAATTCTGCTGGATAGAAAGTTCTTGGTTGGCATGCATTTTCTTTTAGAGATTGATATATGTTATTTTAGGAGCTTCTGGCATTGAGGGTCTGGGTTGAGAAATCAGCTGAAATCTGAATTGGTTTCCCCCTATATGTAATTTAACTTTTTCCTCTCATAGCCTTTAAAGTATATCCTTATTCTGTATATTAATCATTCTCATTATAATGTGCCTTGGTGTGGGTCTGCTGTAATTTTGTACATTTGGAGTCCTGTAAGCCTCTTGTAGTTGATTTTCCATTCCATTCTTTAGATTTTGGAAATTTTCTGATATTATGTCATTGAAACAATTGTGCATTCCTTTGGTTTGTGTCTCCATGCCTTTGTCTATTAAGATAAATCTTAAATTTGGTCTTTTCATGTTATTCCATATTTCTTGGAAATTCTGTTCAGGGTTTCTTACCATCTTCTCTGTATGATCAACTTTATTTTCAGGAGTATATGTTTTGTCTTCATTGCCTGAGGTTCTATCTTCTAAATCGTCTAGTCTGTTAGTGATACTTTCCATTGAATTTTAAATTTGGTTTATTGTTTCCTTCATTTTGAGGATTTCTGCTTGATTCTGTTTTATACTCTCTGACTCTTTATTGAAGTGATCTTTCATTTCCTGTATTTTCTCTCTGATACTATCCTATATTTTGAAGATCAGCTTAACTATTCACCATCTAAATTCCTCCTCTGACATTTCTTCTACTGTATTGTCTATAGATTCTATTGTTGAAACATCTTGGTTTATTTGAGGTAATTTGTTCCCTTGTTGTTTTCATGTTTTTTGTGTGTCCTCCCATCTAGTGGTATGGATCCTAGGCAGTATAGTTTCTACCCTGTAGTTTTATACTGTCCCTGAAGGCTTCTAGTACCTTACCTTTAAGAGGGAGACCAATATTAACAGCACCTGATACAAACAATATAAAATTTTAAAACATATAGCTCCTATTAAGGCATCTACACTTTTGTCACAATAAATAGAAATGATGTGTTCAATTATTGTCTTCAATAAAAACATTACATTTCCTAAAAGGTTTACCATTTCAAATGCTAGACAATGAGAGAACAGAAGTAGTGTAAGATGTAATGTTTATGAGGGAGAAGGAAAGAAAGGAGAGAAGATAGAGATATAAATTTATAGTAAGAGTGAGGGAGGAATTAATAGAGGTTGGCTGTTAGTATGAGAGAAGTGAGAAAGAGAATCCAGGGAGATAGATAGGTGAGAGAAAAATTATGTACAGATTTTTAAAAAGCAAAAATATAAGAATACACAACAAAACTATAATATACTATTTAGACATATCATTCCTCAATAAACTGATGCATGAAAAATATTTGGATTCAAAGATGGTAGAGATGTGAGAGAGAGGGGGGAAAAAAGGAAAGTCTTCAATGGAAAATTGACTGACTGCTTCTGTTGGGCTTTCACAAATTTTCTCATCTTCCCTTTTCCACTGGTAGGTGGGGTTGTCTGAAGTTTGATGGTAGTGCCTATCCAGTGGGTACTGGACTGGTTGTGTGGGCAAGTCTATAGCAAGATGCCCTCATACCCTCTTCCAGTCTTCCTATCTCAGTTGTATTGGCCCCTTCTGTCTCCGTGTACTTCAGGATTCACTGAGCTGGAGAGAGCCTGGTTTTCTCCAGTTTCTCCAACCTGTGTTTCCCCCAGAGAACTGTCCCCAGTATCTAGCTTTCCACAGGCTTGCCAGGCTCACACTGGCCCATGCAAATCCAGGTGCAATCGGACAGACCTGGGCTTCAGATTCCCCAGGCTCTGCCTTGCTGTAGTCCCATGATCTCAATGCTGTTCCAACTTGCAGAAAGACTACCAGGGAATTCGCTCACTCAAAGGAGAGACTCTGCAAAGAGGCAGCCAGATGGTGGCCATTAGCGCACCCAGCAGGAAGACGGTGCAACCAGACCTGCAGGTACACTGACAATATATCTCCAAGCACTGACTGGTGTCCACAGACTGAGGTGGCCATACTCCAAGATGATGGCGGTGGCGGCAGCAAACCTGCAGGCCCTGGCCAATGTCCCAAGATGGTGGAAGCTGGGTGTAACCAAACCTGCAAGTATTATGACAACGGACTTCTAGGCAGCAGCAGGCAGCGGGTGATCCACTGGTGGACTGTGAATGGTCTGCAGGCTAATGGCAGGCAATGGGTGGGTGGACCTTGGACAGTGGGCCATGGGTAGATGAAAGGCAGGTGGGCAAACAGGCAAATGGCAGATGACAGGTTGAGGTCATCTAGCCCTCTGCACTCAAAAGGCAGGGATATGTTGGCAGACGAATGTGGGGTAAACATCAGGGGATCAGTGGACAGCCATGGCTGCCTCACAGAGAAATGGAATTTCCTTTGCTTGAATCTGTGTCACCTTTTTGTTGTTGTTGTTGTTCTAATAAGAGATAGAGTCTCCCTATGTTGCCCACCCATGCTGGCCTTGAACTCAAGCTCCTCCTACTTCAGCCTCCCAAATCGTGGGACCATACACATGCACACTTAATACAGCGCCTATTTTTATTTTCATACAGTTTTTGTTTGCTTGTTTGTTTGCTTTGATTTTTGAGGCACTGGAAATTGAACCCAGGGACTTCCATGTGCTAGACAAGACTTTACCATAGGGCCACACCCCAGCCCTTCTGTAGTATTTAAAGGAGATCAGGTGACTGATTTCATTTCCTGTATTTTCTTTTGCAGCATTGAGGATTGAACCCAGGGGCACTTACCACTGAGCCACATCCCAGCCCTTTCTATTTTTTTTTTAAATTTTGAGACAAGGTCTCTTTAAGTTGTCCAGGTTAGCCTAGAACCTGTGATTCTTCTGTCTCAGCCTTCTGAGTTGCTGGGATTGCAGGCAATGTGCCACCATGTCTGGCTTAAAACAAACACTTAAAAGTAGGTTTCAAAATAACACTCACTAGAGATTTTTGAAACAATATATTTTTTAATTAATTAATTTATTTTTTGTAGTTGAACACAATATCTTTATTTTACTTATTTATTTTTATGTGGTGCTGAGGATTGAACCCAGGGCCTCACACTTGAGAGGTGAGCACTCTACCACTGAGTCACAACCCCAGCCCCTGAAACAATGTTGTTGTTTTTTTTTGTATTGGGTATTGAACCAGGGACACTCTACCACTGAGCCACATCCCCAGCCCTTTTTATTTATTTTGAGGCAGAGTCTAAGTTGCCGAGGCAGTCCTCAAACTTGTGATCCTCTTGCCTCAGCCTCCTTAGCAGCTAGGATTATAGCCATGCACCACTGAATAAGCCTGACCATTTCCTCTTTATAATGTAAATATTTTCCTACAATGCAAAAATTTCCTTCTTAGCACTCACATATTTTGATGTGCTATATTTTTATTTTCATTCAATAATGCTTTTTATTCTTTTTTTTTACTTCTTTTGAGACTTTGTCTTTGACCTATATATTACTTAGAAGCATGTTCTTTTGCTTTTAGGTGCTTGGATATTTCCCTTTTATTTTTCTCTTATTGGTTTCTGGTTTGATTCCTTTGTAGCCAGAGAATACATGCTCTGTGATTTTAATCTTTTTAAATTTGTTAAAGTTTGTTTTATGGCCCAGGATATGGACTATTTTGTTCTATGTTCCATGGACACTTTAAAAGAAAGTGTCTTCTGCTGTTATTGGGTAGAATGTTCTATAAATGTTGATTAGATCCTGGTGGTTGATGGTGTGTATATCCTTGGTGATTATCTGCCTAGAAGTTTTATCAGTTGTTTATAAAGGAGTATTGAAGTCTCCAACTGTAATTGTAGATTTTTTGATTTCTTTTTCCAGATGTATTAGCTTTTGTTTCGTGTATTTTGTAGCTATGTTGGTTTGTACATACATATTTAGGATTGCTATGTCTTTCTAGCAGATTGTTCTTTTTATAATTGTGTAAAATTTCTCTCTGCCCACAGTAATTTTCCTTGCTCCGAAGATGGCTTTATCTAATATGAATATAGCAAATCCTGCTTTCTTGTGATAAATGGTTGCATGGCATATATTTTTCATTCTTTTACTTTCAACCTATCAATGTTGCATTTGGGTTCATAGTTGGGTTACATGTTTTAATCTACTCTGTCCATTTCTGTCCTCCAATGTATATAATCACACTGTTTGCATTTAATATAAGTAATGATATGAAGACTTGAGATTTAGTTTTGTTTTCTTTATTCTTATTTGTTTCCTATGGGGTTTTTATTTGTTTGTTGTCTGTTTCTGTTTCTGCTTTTTCTACCTCTATTTCTTTTCTTTTCTTTTTGTACTGAGGATTGAACTCAGGGGCACTTAACCACTGAGCCACATCCTCTGCCCTTTTTAAAAAACATTTCTAGTTGTAGATGGACAAAATACCTTTATTTTGTTTATGTGGTACTGAGGATCGAATCCAGTGCTTCATACATGCCAGGCAAGTACTCTACCACTGAGCCACATCTCTACCTCCCCTCCACACCCTTTTATGGATTTTATTTAGACACAGGGTCTTGCTGAGTTGCTCTGAACTTGTGATACTCCTGCCTCAGCCTCCCAAGCTGCTTGCTGACCCATTACCTGTATTTTTGTGGGTTACTTGAACATATATTAGAAATCTTTTTTTATTTATCTATGGTATTTAAAAAAATCTTTAATGACTTAACATAAATTACAGCAATAATACATATTCATTATAACAAGTTTAAGTAATACCTAAAGTAAGAAGGAAAAACAGCCAGACGCAGGTGGCACACACCTATAATCCCAGCAGCTAGGGAGGCTGAGGCAGGAGGATCGAGAGTTCAAAGCCAGCCTCAGCAATGGCGAGGTGCTAAGCAACTCAGTGAGACCCTGTCTCTAAATAGAATACAAAATAGGGCTGGGGATGTGGCTCAGTGGTCAAGTGCCCCTGAGTTCAATCCCCGGGTACCAAAAGAAGAAGAAAGAGGAGGAGGAGGAGGAGGAGGACGATGAGGAGGAGGAGGAGGAGGAGGAGGAGGAGCAGGAGGAAAAATAACCCTGTTCTCCTGAAGAGGTATAAAATAAACTAGTGTTCAAACCACTAGATCAGCAAAATTAACAAGAATGACAAGGTGGTGGTAGTTGTAGAACATCAGAAAACAGTACCCCAAGGACTGGAGATGTGATATGCCAAAGAGACCTTAGAAGTTGCCTCAGATCAAAGGCCCAACCTTATTTCCTTCTCTTTCCCAAGTACAGGGAGGGGCTGTGTCTGGAATTTTCTTATCTTCCTTAAGATAACCTCCAAAAGGGACCCCAATTGCCTTCTATTTCCACCCCCAAGCTCATTATTTATGGTAGAAAAGAAGACTGAAGGATGTAACCACACCTGGATGGACTTTATTATGAAATAACATCTGTCCCTTTGGGGATTGAACCTGGAGGGTACTTTACCACTGAGCTGCTCTTTTTGATTTTTTTATTTATAATTTTTTTATTTATAAAAAAGGCTCCCAGCCCTTTTTATTTCTTATTTTGAGACAGGGTCTCACTAAGTTGCCTAGGCTGGCCTTGAACTTATGATTCTCCAACTTCAGCCTCCCAAGTCACTGAGATTGTAGGCATCCACTCCAGAGAATCTTCTCACAAGCAAATTTCTGTCCCCAGGACCTTCTTTGCTTCAATAATCATTTATAACTCCTCAAAATTGTCTACATTCTTCATTCTCACCCTCCCTATAGTAAAGAGGTATATAAGCTTCTGAATCATGTTGGACTAGTAGGTAATTATGCTCTGTGATTGCCTCTGTGCATGTAATACATTTGTGAGTCTTTCTTCCTGTTTAATATGTTTCTTGCCAAATTGAAGCCACCTGATGGGTTAACTTGTCCTTTGCAAATTGTCCTTTACAAACTGGCTTTGTTTACTTTAGCTCTGCATTCTAAGTTCTAAAGAGGAGCTATACCTAAATATTGAAAATATTAACCTGATAGGGTCCATATTGCAAGAAAAAAAAAAAGAATGGGAGAAATATCCATCATAAGACTTCCTAATCAGTAATCTTTGGATTAGATTTACAGAACCTAGAACATCTGTTGACCTTCAGATAACATCAGAATATGTGTCAAAGAAATGGAGCACTGCAGAACTGGTGCCCACCCCTCTGTGGCTAAAAACGCACTTCCTTAAATGTCCTGTATTAGCACTTAGTTATGGTTGTTAGCTACGTTAGTTCTTAAGTTGATAGCCCCTGTGTTAGCCAACTTTTCATTGCTGTGACCAAGATACCTGACATAAACAACTTAAAGAAGGAAAAGTTTGTTTTGGCTCATGGTTTCAGAGCTTTCAGTCCATGGTGGGCCGACTCCTTTGCTCTGGGCCTCAGGCGAGGCAGAACATCATGGCGGAAGGGTGTGGAGGAGGAAAGCTCATGGCAGTTGACAACCATCCAAGCAGAGAAAGAGAGACAGAGGAAAGGGCCAGTGCTAAGAAAACTCTTCCAGGGAGTGCCCCCAGTGACCCATTTCCTCCAACTAGATCATACTTCCCAATAATATATTTGAATTATTAATCCATCAAGTGGATTAATCCACTGATGAGGTTAGATTCCTCATGATTCAATAATTTCCTAAAAGCCTCACCTCTGGATATTGCTGCAATGGGCATCAGGTCTTTAATAGATGAGACTTTGGGGGAACAATTGACAATCAAACCATAACAACCCCCATCTTCCAGTTGGCTAGCTCATTATCATAATAAGTTCTTTCTCCATCACTGCCTAGCCTTTCTAATTGGTTTTCATTTGTGCATCAAGCAGTCCTGTCTTTTGCACAGTAATGAGTTCATTTCAGGGAAACTTCTGAGAGTGAAGGGAAGCCTTTCCTTCCACTCCTACACTAGCTATATAGATATGGTGTAAGTGAAAAATATAAATGGAAAACAAAAGAAAAATAATATTATTAAAAAAGAGTGGCAGTAGGCACCATGGAACAGATCTATAATCCCAGGGACTCAGGAGGCTGAGGCAGGAGGATCACAAGTTAGAGGCTACTAACATGAGGCAATAACAGTGGACATTACCTGACACAGAGTAGGGCACAGCTGGGGGCCTTTAGGAATGCTGTACTGGGAGCACCTGCCAATGTTAAGGCTTTCTTATGTGGATCCAAGGCCAAAGCCACCCAGGACAAGCATAAAGCATGTTGTTCCACCTTCTCAGACAGCTCCTCTACCCAGGATCAGCCTCCCCCAGTCTGGAAGAACAGTCTCTTTAAAATGTCAGAGCAAGCCAAGTGTGATGGCACATGCCTGCAATCCCAGCAGCTCAGGAGGCTGAGGCAGGAGGATTGTAAGTTTGAGGCCAGTCTCAGCAACATGTCGAGGCCCTGAGTAACTTAATGAGACCCTGTCTCAAAATTAAAAAATAAAAGGGTCAAGGATGTGGCTCAGTGGTTGAGTGCCCATAGATTCAATCCTTAGTTCCCCCTGCAGCCCCCCAAAAAAAAACAATATCCAACATTGGTAAGGGTATAGGCCAAAGTTTCTCAGCCTCAGCACTATTGACACAAGTCTTTGTTGTAGGGCACTGTCCCACATATCTTGGAATGTTCAGCAGCATCCTTGGCCTCTACCCAGCAGACAACAATAGTATCTCTAACCCCTGCCCCCAGGTTCTATAGTGTTGTAAGTGTATAGTTTTTTTTTTTTTTTTTTTGTGATCACCCTAGGTATTACATTGCATATCAGTGAGTTATCACAGCCTATTAAGTGTCTATATTTTACCAGTTTAAGTGAAATATAGTAATCTTACTTCTCCGTAAATCTTCCCCCCTCCCCTAATTTTAATTGTCTTATATATTTCCTCTCTATACCCTTAGGCCCACATTATATGATGGTATCTTTTTTGCTTCAAAAATCAAAGAAGAGCTGGAAGTGGTGGCCCATACTTGTAATCTCAGCATCTCAAGAGGCTGAGGCAGGAGGATCTCAAATTTGAGGCCAGACTCAACAATTTAGCCAGACCCTAAACAACTTAGTGAGACCCTGTCTCAAGAAAAAAGATTTAAAAAGGCTGAAATGTAGCTCAGTGGCAAAGTGCCTCTGAGTTCATTCCCCAGTATGAAAATAATAAAAAGTCAAATAAGAGCCAGGTGTACTGGCACACGTCTGTAATCTCACATACTTAGAAGGTTGAGGCAGGAGGATTGCAAGTTCGAGGCTAGTCTGAGCTAATAAGCAAGATCTTGTCTCAAAATAAAAATCTGAAAAATGGCTGAGATTGTAGCTCCATCATAGAGTACTTGTCTAGCAAGCATGAGGCCCTGGGTTCCATCCCCAGTACCACAAAAAGAAAAACAAACTCAAGAGATGAGGAAACATCTATTATATTTACTCATATTATTATTATGCTCTCTCTTATTTTGTATTACTTACTGATGTTTTGAGATTCATTCTTTTCTCATTGCTGTTATTTTTAAAGAATTTCTTTTAGCTGTTCCTTGAGGGTAGTTCTGCTGGTGATAAATTCTGTTAAATTTCCTTTATCTGAGAATGTCTTGATATTCCCTTTCTTTCCTAAAGAGTATTTTCACAGGATATAGAATTCTGAGTTAGTAATTCATTTTTTTTTAGCACTTGAAAAATATCTGGTCACTTTCTTACGGCCTACATGGTTTCTAATGCGAAATAACATGGCCATTTGAATTGTTTTTCCTATTAGTAAGGTGTCATTCTCTTTTGTTGACTTAAGACTTTTCCTTTAGTCACCATGGTAGCATACCTTTAATTCCAGTTGCTTAGGAGGCTGAGGCAGGCAGATCAGAATTCTGAGGTCAGCCTGGGTGACTTAGCAAGACCCTGTCTCAAAATAAAGACATAAAAAGGACATGGGATGTAGCTTTGTGGCAGAGCACTTGCCTAGCAGGTGTGAGGGCCTGGGTTCTATCCCCAGTACAGAAAAGACTTTGTTTTTTAAAAATTTATCATATGACATGGCATGGATTTTTGAATTTATCTTGTTTGAGGTTCTCTCAGCTTCTTGAATCTGTGGGTTTGTTTTTTGCCAAAATTGGAAAACTTTCAACCATTATTTCTTTTTTTTTAGTTTTATTGATTTTATTTTTTAATACACGACAGCAGAATGCATTACAATTCTTATTACACATATAGTTTTTCATAACTTTGTATATAGAGAATGTTCACACCAATTCATGTTTTTATACATGTACCTTTTTGCATTACAATTTTTATTCACATATATACCACCATTTTTCATATCTCTGTTTGTATATAAAGTATGTTGACACCCAATGCATGTCTTCATACATGTACTTTGGATAATGATGTCCATCACATTCCACCATCCTTGCTAATCCCCTGCCCACTCCCTTTCCCTCCCACTCATCTTCCCTATCTAGAATTAATCTCCTCTCATGCTCCCTCTCCCTACCCCACTATGAGTCAGCCTCCTTATATCAGAGAAAATATTCGCCATTTGTTTTTTTTTTTCAGCCATTATTTCTTCAAATACATTTTCAATTCCACATCCTTTGTCTCTTTTCCTCATGATTCCAAGGCATGGAGAATTTTTTTTTCTTTTTTTCTTTTTTATTGGTTGTTCAAAACATTACAAAGCTCTTGACATATCATATTTCATATATTAGATTCAAGTGTGTTATGAACTCCCATTTTTACCCCAAATACAGATTGCAGAATCACATCGGTTACACATCCACATTTTTACATAATGCCATATTAGTAACTGTTGTATTCTGCTACCTTTCCTATCCTCTACTATCCCCCCCTCCCCTTCCCTCCCATCTTCTCTCTCTACCTCATCTACTGTAATTCATTTCTCTCCTTTTTTTTCCCATTCCCCTCATAACCTCTTATATGTAATTTTGTATAACAATGAAGGTCTCCTTCCATTTCCATGCAATTTCCCTTTTCTCTACCTTTCCTTCCCACCTCATGTCTCTGTTTAATGTTAATCTTTTCCTCCTGCTCTTCCTCCCTGCTCTGTTCTTAGTTGCTCTCATTATATCAAAGAAGACATTTGGTATTTGTTTTTTAGGGATTGGCTAGCTTCACTAAGCATAATCTGCTCTAGTGCCATCCATTTCCCTGCAAATTCCATGGAGTTTTTTTTTTTTTAAATATATATGTTTTAGTTGTAGTTAAAAACAATACCTTTATTTATTTATTTATTTTTAAATATTTATTTTTTAGTTTTAGGTGGACACAATATCTTTATTTTATTTTTATGTGGTGCTGAGAATTGAACCCAGTGCCTCACGCATGCTAGGCAAGCGTGCTACCACTTGAGCCACATCCCCAGCCCCTCAGGTTTTTCTTTTAATAGAAATTTCTTGAGGGGTGGACATGGGAAATTATGTGAGGATGACATCAGTCTGATGATCACAAGATATTTTATGGTGGTCAGGTTATTCTCAGGATCCTTAGGCTGACAGAGAGGAACAAGTCAGAGAAAGAACAAGCAAGATGGAGTTAATTAGGTCAATGATTGTTCAATCCCAGGACTGTAAGAGCCCCAGCATATATTTACCAATTCAAAAAAAAAGTTTTATAATTTGAACTATTACATTTAAGTCTATGGTCCATTTGTAATTATTTTTGTGTATGGTGAGCTTTAGGGGTACAACTTAATACTTTTACATGTGGATATCCAGTTGTTTGAACACCATTTGCTGTAAAGCCTATGCGTTCCCATTGAATCGTCTGGGTACCCTTGTCAAAAATTAGTTGACAGCCAGACACAGTGATGCATGCCTGTGATCCCAGTGACTCAGAAGGCTGAAGCACAAGGATTGCAAGTTCAAAGCCAGCCTCAGCAACTTAACAAGGCCCTAAACAACTCAGTGAGACCCTATTTCTAAATAAATTTTCAAAGGGGCTGAGGATGTAGCTCAGTAGTTAAGTGACCCTGGGTTCAATCCCTGATACCCCCCCCCCAAAAAAAATGAGTTGATTATAAGGACTTGTGGTGAATCTCTGTAGTCAAGTGCTTGCCTGGCCATGACAAGGCCCTGGGTTCCATCCCCAGCACCACAAACAGAAAATGTCTATCCTTTTGCCTATGCTACACTGTCTCAGCCACTATAGCTTGTAATAAGTATTGAGATCTGAAAGTTGGGTTAGGGATGTGGCTCTGTTGTAGAGCACATGCCAATCATGCACAAGACTCTGGGTTCAGTCCCTAATTTGGGAAGAAGAAGGAGGAGGATCCTCCTGCCTCAGCCTCCTGAGCTGCTGGGGTTACAGATGTGTGCCTGTAACCCACTAATCCCGGCATTACTTAACTTTTAATAGATATTGTAGTCTATATGAAAGACAGTGTGGAGGATTCTCCCTCATGCTGTCAGCTGCCCCCACCCCAAATATGGGGATTCAGGTATACAAGTTTATTTGCAGATTGTTTGTAATGGTTCAAAATTATTAGAGCTAGTTTAGGTGCAGTTTGAGTCTGTAATTAGTGTGGTACTACACATTTCTAACATTAAATATTGGCTTATAAATAAGCAATAATATAGCAATGATTATAAACAGGAAGAAATAGAACATGAGATAGACCAATTCTTTCTTTTTTCTCTATGTTGCAACTTTGAGTTTGTACTTATTTTTAAAATGTAAAGTGCTCAATCAAGTATGAACTCTGATCTTTAATGTTTTTGTTGGTTAGTGAAAATATTAATTCATTCATGAAATATTTTAGTGTATTTGAACAATGTTGTTAGTTTAGTCTGTGTAGGCTGCTGTAACAAAATACCATAGACTGAGTGGTTTATAAACAACAGAAATTTATTTCTTACAGTTCTGGAAGCTTGGTAGTCCAAGATTCAAGGTGCCAGCAGAGTCTGTCTGATGAGGGCCTATTTCCTGATCATAGATTGTACCTTCTTGTTGTGTCTTCACACACAGCATGAGCAAATAAGCTGCCTATGCCTCTTTTATAAGGGCACTAATCCCATTGTTGAGGACTCCACACTTATGACCTGATCACCTCCCCAGTACCCTACCTCCTAACAGCATCATCTTGGGTGTTAGGATTTCAGCACAAATTTTGGGAGGATGCAAACATTCAGACCAGTGCAATCATTAAAACTGAAATATATAGTCTTTGAAATTGTTATTGTTCATTTTAAAACTAAAGAATTAAGAAAATAATTTTTATATTTTTCTCAGAGAAACCCATATACTAAGAAATTATTCACTCTGGATGCCAGATTTAGAAGGTATGTTATTGACTTCACCAGAGAACATTTCTTTACATATTCCTCCTCTCTACCCTATACATATCCTCGTAAAAAAATTATTATAGGGTTGAGAGTGCAGCTCAGTGGTAAAGCCCCTGATATAATTTTTGATATAAGTTTTTCATGCATGTGTTTGAAATATGATGTGTATTTTCTATTTACAACCCTTTCAATTTGGACTAGCTACATTTCTAGCTACATACATTTCTAGTATGTACACGGCCCTGGGTTCAATCCCTAGCACCACACAAAACATGTATGTGCATATGTACATATATATAGACCTACCTGCATAAATATAAATATATGTGTGTGTGTATATATATATATATATATATATATATATATATATATATATATATATATATTATATAAAACTTTGACTTCCACCTTCACTACTTAAAGTAGCTCAAATCATGGGCTCTGTCCAAGTCTGCATAGAAAAGTTCTTATCATTGCCTCCTAAAGCAAAATACCAACAGGCTGTGCACACATTACTCTTGGTGAACTCATCTTGTCCTCTGCAATTATAGCAGTGGTATTTACCCATGGAAAAGACTGAATCAGAGCAAAGGAATGCACCTAAATGCTCAAGAGAAAAGGTACAATCTCAATGCAAATGTGTTTAAAGAATTCCAGTCTAGACAATGGTTGTAATAAAACCAAGAAAATTAGAAATAAAGTAAGCCATTTGCAAATTCTGTGACAAATACCACTTAGTGAATGCAAAGTTCAACATTAGATGTTCTAATTAAGCAAGCTTAGATATTTTATAGGATGAATTTGGGGGCCTGAGACCAAAGAGAATATAAAGAAAACCTGCTACAACATGGTTATAGCAGAATATAAAGAGAATATAAAGAAAATCTGCTATAACATGGTTAATTTATGTGATGGATGTTACTCTTATCCTGTACCTATATTAATACGGAGAAAATTCTGCTTTCTGCCTGACTAAATAAGCATATTCCCTCTGGAGCATTCAGAGCAAAGTCCATATGCTTCACTGGGGAAGTTTCTTCTATTTATGAGAAGGTTTTTGGCCCTCAATAAAAAAGAAAGGATTCATTTTATTTGTATCACTATCTGACTTTACTTGTATCTTTTTAAAAATGTAGTATCGTGTACCATCATTTATTGTACTATTATACATTTATCTCAAGTGGCATTTATTACAACCTCTAACTTATAGATCTTTATATAGATCTTTCTGCTTCAAAATTGTTGAAACCATAAAAAGCATCAAAACATAGGTACACATACCACACCATAAATCTTAATTTTTATATTCCTATGCAGTTAGAATTCCAAACTATTTTAGATGACAGTTTGGTATCTGAAATGATTAATCTACCCATTCTTTACACATAGCTATTTGTAAGAAGCATGATCTTTAAATAGACAAGTTATCAATAGGTGTAACCTCTAAATGCATGAAGAACTCATTGCAAAATAACTCCCTCTTTGGATCTATGATCTTGTGATCTTTCAGATGCCACTTTCCTCATCTGGAAAAAAATTGTTCACTTGCAAAAAGCCCTTGGGCATAACATGACATTTACAATGTATAGAGCATGCATTTCATGTTTATTTCTCATGTATTTCCTCTGGTGAAAAACTAATATGCAATCTACAACATCCAAATAAATGATTTGACATATTTTATACAACACATGTTCAAGTAATTAATTTTCTCATAGAAATGTCATACCATTTAACTCATAGTTATGAGCCAAATATTTGTGCAGTAGTTTGTAATGAATATATGCATAATCACAGATTGCCCTATTTTCTTTGTACTCAAATATAATTTAAAGGGACAGAATTAGGGTGCAGTAGACTTCATGTTATTTAATGCTTGATGCATAGTAGGTTGTCAATAACTGCTTGATGGATGAATAAATAAATGACTGACCTCTTTGGCAGTCCTATGAATTTTACCAAGTCCTATGAATTTTAGGACTTTAGGTTAATCCTATTGGGGTCTTATTATTAGATTATCAACATGATTAACTGTGTGTGATATGTTTTGAGAATCTTGGTTGCCAAGGAATGCAACATAAATAATTATGTATGTATGTGAGCAAAAGATGATACAAAAACCAATTTATATTAATCAAGTAGGGAACACCTGTATCAGGTTATTTCCAGCCAGCAAACAGAAATAAGGCTCAAACTGACTTAGAATGAAGGAAATTGATCACCAAACCCAAAGGTAATGTGAGCTCCAGGCATTGTAAAGGTAAATGGTATCCACACTGACACTACCCTTCTTTGAAGAGGAATAGGACTAATCAATCAAGAAGAAGTATTCCTGTATTTCCTGAAAAATTAGGGTTCATTGTCTCCTAAAGACACATTTATCGGTGAATTAAGGAACTAGGCAGAATGGGAGAATGTAGTTAGTCCTTTCTAATTTTGTTTTTTCAATTCACTTTCCCCTTGTTTGGTATCTACTAAAAACCTCATAAAACTATTTTGAGTGGCTGAGTGATAGAGTGCTTAGCATGTATGAGGCCCTGGGTTTCATACCCAGTACTGAAAAAAAAGTGTTTTTTTGTTTTAATCGTGTTCCCTAGTCTCTTTATTTCAAGAATGATTGCAGCCAGGCATAGTGGTGTATGCACACCTGTAATCCCAGCCACTTGGGAGGCTGAGGAAGGAGGATCACAAGTTCAGAGCTAGCCTGAGCAATTTAGAGAGACTCTGTCTCAAAGAGAGAGGAAAAAAAGGGGGAACTGGGGAGGTAGCTCTGTATTAGAGCACCCCAGGATTCAATCCCCACAAACACAGAGACACACACACAATGATCTCCATCTTCTTTAAAAAAAAAAAAAAGTCTACGTATCAGTGAAGCAAGCCCTTTATCACTCCTTACAGGTTTTTTGTTTTGTTTTGTTTTGTTTTGTTTTGTTTTTCTGAAGATTGAATCCAGAGGGGCTTTATGGCTGAACTACATCCCCAACCTTTTATATTGTTTGTGGGTGGGGGTGCTGGGGATTGAACCCAGGGCCTTGTGCATGCAAGGCAAGCACCCTACCAACTGAGCTATATCCCCAACCCCTTTTATACTGTTTATATTTTGAGTTTCTCACAAGTTGACGAGGGTCTGTCTCACTAAGTTGCCAAGGCTGACCTTGAATTTGTGATCCTCCTGCCTCTGCCTCCTAAATTGCTGGGATTATAGGCCTATGCCACAGTGCTAGGCTTCCTGAAGAAGGCACCTTCTGCAGCTAAAGTTTATCTGGGGGGACAAAAGCCCTGCCATTCCCAGCAATGCTTACTGAAAATAATGTGGATTTATTAGTTGCATTCCATAGGGATTTCTTCTCTTCTACAGTTATTTAACATTTTCTTAAATTACTTAGATGAAGCTGGGCATGGTGATGCACACCTGTAATCCCAGTGGTTTGGGAAGTTAAGGCAAGAGGAACTCGAGTTCAAAGCCAGCCTCAGCAATTTAGTGAGGCACCTTAGCAACTCAGTGAGACCCTGTCTCAAAATAAAAAAAATAAAAAGGGCCAGGCGTGGTGGCACACGCCTGTAATCCCAGCAGCTCAGGGGGCTCAGGCAGGAGGATCAGGAGTTCAAAGCCAGCCTCAGCAAAAGTGACTAAGCAACTAAGCAACCCAGTGAGACCCTGTCTTTGAAGAAAATACAAAATAGGGCTGGGGATGTGGCTCAGTGGTCAAGTGCCCCTGAGTTCAATCCCTTGTACCGCCCCCCCACCAAATTACTTAAACGAATGAGTGGTGGGTGGGACCACTGAAGGGCATGCTTATAGGGCTCTGGCCACATGGACAAAGGGACAGAACCAAACAAAATGTCAACAACCCAAACAGAGGGCCTTTGGGAAGAAAACCAAGGAGGATCTTAGGGTCCATTCACTTTCTATGCAACCCAATATAAGCTTCTAGGTGATTATAACAAATAGGTAGACTATGTGGTTTTCTGAAAGAATTATTGCCTTTTAAAAAAATTATCCTGCTTTCCATAAACTTCAGGACCAAACATAATGGAAAGTAAGAACTCTCATATAGAAAAAAATGCTATTGTCTATTTATTTTTTTAACTCCTCCATCTCTTTTCATGTATATACTATATAAAATTTTTCCTATGAAAAATGGTGCCATTCTCATGTTCAATTTTGTTCCCTACCTTTCCACTTGTAAGCATTACCCTATGTTATTAAATAATATCCTGAAAAATAATTTTATCTTTTTTATTCTTTTGTTCATTATTTTTTTTTTATCACCATACTGGTACATGCTTGTTATCCCAGCTCCTTGGGAAGCTGAGCCAGGAGGATAACAAGTTAGAGGCCAGTCTGGTCAACTTAGCAAGATCCTGTCTCAAAATAAAAAATGCAAAGGCCTAGAATGTAGCTCAGTCACAGGGAAAGCACCCCTAGCTTCAATCTCCAGTACCATAAAAACAATAATAATAATTTTTATGTTTTGAAAAATGATGCTTATTAACACATATTAATTGTACATATTAATGGGGTCCGGTGTGATTTTTCATACATGCATGCAGCATGCACTGAAAAATCCAACCTCCTTTTCCACTCCCCTCCCCCTGCACTCATACAAATCCCTAGTGATTGCTATTCTACTGAAAAATGATTTGTTATAAGCCATACTATATGAGTATCAAAATTAATTTATCACCTTTTTTCCTTTAAAACATTTCTTTCAAAGGGGAGAGATGATTCACAGACTGAAATGCACAGATCTAAAGCATATAGTTGGATGACTTTTGACAAGCACAAACACACTCTAATCAAGATGAAGGTTCTTTCCCTTGTCTCCATAAATGGACTCATCCCTCCTTCCATTCAATACTCCATGTCCCTGCAACCACTGTTCAGATTTCTATCACTGCAAATTTGCATGACCTATTCTAGAACTTCATATAAGAGCATTTATATAATATATTTACTTTTATGTCTGGCTTCTTTTTTGCTCAATAATTATTTAGCTTTTCCATTGCTAGTAACATTCTCTTGTATGGACCTATGGCAATTTGTCTGTTCACTAGTTGACAGATATTTGAATTGTTTCCAGTCTGGGTCTATACTAAACATTTTTTTCTTCAAATCAATTTTAGAGGGGGTGAGAAATGGTAGAAATAACAGATGGGTTAGTGATTACTTTTTATTTTTTTTTAAATCTTTTTTGGGGGCTAGGGAAACCAGGGACCTTAGGAGTGCTAGAGTTCTGCCAATGAGTTACACCCTCAGTCCCTAGTTTTCTTTGTTTTCTCCCTTGTTTTACTCAGCTTTTTCATTGTTGTGACCAATGACCTGACAAGAACAATTTCAGAGGAGGAAAAGTTTATTTAGGGGCTATTGATTTCAGATCATAGACAGCTGATTCCTTTCTTTGGGGGCTGAGATGAGGTAGGAAGAGTGTGGCAGAGAAAACTGGCTCAAGACTGGCACCAGAAAGCAGAGAAAGATTCACTTAACAGGGACAAAACATATACCCCAAAGGCATGCCCCCAAAGACCCACCATCTCCAGCCATACCCTGCCTGCCTGCAGTTACCACCCAGTTAATCCCTATCAGGGAATTAATGCACTGATTAGTTTAAGGTTCTGATCTTTTCACTTCTAAACTTTCACAAAAGAATTTTTTTGGGGGACACCTCACATATAAACCATAACATCCCTCTCTCTCTTTTATTTTTCTTTGTACTGGGGATTGAACTCAGGGCCTTGCACATGCTAGGCAAGTGTTCTACCATTTACCTACTTGCCCTGCCTCTGTATCTTTTCTTCAAAAGGAAAATAAGGAGGGCTGGGGGGTGTAGGCTGGGGCAGAGCACTTGACATGCACGAGGCCCTGGAGTCAATTCTCAGAACTGCCACAAAAAGAGAAGATACAGAGAAACATGGAATGCAGTTGAAAGACTGGGAATAAAGAGGATGTGAGCACTATGGAGATTTCTTGGAGAATTGGGAATGGAACCACCATTTGATCCAGCTATCCCTCTCCTCGGTCTATACCCAAAGGACTTAAAAACAGCATACTACAGGGACACAGCCACATCAATGTCTATAGCAGTACAATTCACAATAGCTAAACTGTGCAGCCAAACTAGATGCCCTTCAGTGGATGAATAGATTAAAAAATGTGGTATGTATACACAATGGAATATTACTAAACATTAAAAGAGAATAAAATCATGGCATTTGCAGGTAAATTGATGGCGTTGGAGAAGATAATGCTAAGTGAAGTTAGTCAATCCCCAAAAAACAAATGGTGAATGTTTTCTCTGATATAAGGAGTCTGACTTATAGTGAGGCAGGGAGGGGAAGCATGGGAGGAATAGACAACTCTAGATAGGGCAGAGGGGTGGAAGGGGAAGGGCGGGGACATGGAGTTATAAATGATGGTGGAACGTGATGATCATTATTATCCAAAGCACATGTATGAAGACATGAATTGGTGTGAATATACTTTGTAATCAACCAGAGATATGAAAAATTGTGCTCTATATGTTTAATAAGAATTGTAATGCATTCCACTGTCATAAATAAATAAATAAATCGATAGATAGACAAATAAATAAATAAAAAGAGGAAGTGAATAAAAAAACGAGACCAAAGAGAATTTTGAAAAAAAGATAACATAAGGGGAAAATTAATTAAGAAAGCAAAAAGAGAAGTATTAAAATTGGACAAGGATAAGAAGAAGTAATAAATAAACAGGCCAGCAAACAAACAGAAATGGAAAAGGGAAAGCCTATAAAATTAGAATAAGTAAAAAGATTTAGAACCATGTCACTTCTGTTTTTAATCATGTTCTTCAACAATTCTTGGAATGAAGACAAACAACTTTTGAGTCTCTTCCACCCGAACTTGAGCCCCTTGCACATTGCTAATGCTTTAATGTTTCCCATTAACATTAGGATGGGCAACGTTCTCTCCCAGGCCTGCCAGAGCAGAAGAGTTGTTCAAAGCTGCTTTGATCAGGGCAGCACACTCAAGGCAGTCTGTAAAGGAAGCCAGGAGGCCTTTTCATTTAAAAATAAGTGCCGCTTTGTCTCCCATGCTTCCTTAATTGAGGCAGAAGCTGAATCTAGGACACAGCTTGGTGGGAGATAGGCTATGACATGGTCACATGGAGTCCAGCTTCTGAGCTAGAATGGGATGGTGTGAAGAATGGTCATGTATCTGGTGTGTGTGTGTGTGTGTGTGTGTGTGTGTGAACAGTCACAAGGAAGTCTTCTGAAGTGTCAAGAATGTCAAATTAAGATGTTTGGATGACCTATATGGTAGAAAATTAACTAAATCCAAGTTAACGGTATTTTTTAATTTTGTGGAAATTTTGCAGATTAATTGATAGATTGATTGATTGATTTTGCAGAAGGATTTACATGCCTTCAACCAGAGATAAACTGAAACCAGAAAAGACAAAAAGGTGCAAGGTGGTTGAGACTCTTTTCTTTCTTTTTATGGTGTTGAGATGGAATCCAGAGCCAGCACAGTCTGAGCTCTACCACTGAGCTACACCCCCAGCCCCTTTGTTTTGTCTTAAAAGAGATCTTGCAGGCCTGAGACTTGAAAAATCCTGTTTTTACAGTGATGTTGCCACAATTTTAACCTAGAGTATTCATTTTCTCTTGAAGCCAAAGAAAAGACATGAAAATAATAAGAAACTGGAGCTGGGCACAGGGACATGTGGACTTGTAATTCCTGCAACTTGAGAGGCTGAGGCAGGAGGATCACAAATTCAAGGTCAGCCTCAGTAACTTAGTGAAACTTTGCTTCAAAATGAAAAATAAGAAGGACTCAGTGGTAGAATAACCCTGGGTTCAATCCCCAGTACAGAAAAAAAGGGGGGAGGGAGCAAAGAAGGATGAGTAAGGTATTATTATGGGAAGACATCATCAATGCAGTTTTATGAGGGCTTTATGGCATTCTAATCCCATCCCACCCCGACCCAGCAATGGGTCTCAAGTGAATATGATGATCAAAATTGCAAAAAGAGAGAAGAGAAAGGGCCACAGCTGCAGCCTACAGCTATTGAAAAATGTTAACATGGATGAGGATTTATTTGGTCTATAAATCCCAGGGGACAGGCTGTGGCTGTGGCTCAGTGGTAGAGCATGTGCGTAGCATGAGCAAGGCCCTGGTTTTGATCCTCAGAACTGACAAAAAAATATCCCAGGGGATATAATCATGAGAAAGACAGTTCAGTTTACAGAAATTCTGATTTTAAAAGCGGAATAATTTCTTGATATGAGAAATATTTGAATACTAAATAAAATAATAGATATTGACAAACCTGCAGGGGTAAAAGTGCTATGCAAATTGGAAGCATCATTATTATTCATTCATCCCTTAAGGGAGATGGTGGTAACTTTCCCATTAAAATACACCAGAGCAGTAATACAGGTAACTGGTCCCATAGTGGCTGCAGATATCAAAATACAGGTCCCAATTCATCTAGGGATCAGATGAGATGATAGTGTATGCTGGGGTCCATTGGGGACATGACATATTCTGCCTTGCTTCCCCAAATTCCCTGATTACCACTTTGATTGGATAGGCTTTACTGTTCCCCTGATATAAATGGCTGCTTCTGTTGAAAAATCTCAAGTGATGTATACAGCTGAGAACTATCTGCTTGGTTTTAGGTGATGAGTGAGGTCATATATTAACTCTTCAAAAAACTTGGTGAATTTTCATCTATTAAATGTTATGGCAGATGCCTTGCAGGAATCAGGCTGGAGTGGGGAGCATTTCCACTTTGGGTATGTGGGAGAAATTGGAGCTGTGCTTGTGAGTGTGAAAGAGAGTTCTTTTTGGGAAACTGTTTTCATATAGAAGATAGGGTTTTCTGTTCCTTTGCAGAGTCTGAAGGAGGAGTTGAGGGGCTTTGTCATAATAATCTCATCCTTTTTTTGTTCATCCTATGTTCCATGTCCTTTACACCTGTTATCTTGTTTAATACAACAACCCAAGGTAGAGATTTATAAGTGAGTAAACCGAGACCCAGAGATGATATATAACTTGGTTTGGCCCAAAGAACTTGGATATAGACAATCAGAGATTCAATTCCAGCCATGATTCCAGAAACCTTGTACTTGCCTGCCCTCACCAGAAGCCTATGGGTTGCTTTCCACCCTGCACTCTGCATCTGTACCTGTGTTTTCATTTGGATTCTCCCAGAAGAAGTTCTGAGATGAGGATTTGAAAGCATATAGTTTATTTGGGAAGTGATCCTAGGAAACACTGGTAAGGGAAGTGAGGCAAGGAAAAGAAGACAAGTTAAGAAGTGGCACACTGTTGAGCAAGTTGCCACTCTGGGCAAGTGGGGCTCAGTCCTGCAGGAGAACTTTGGAAAATGAGTTATCCTGCCTGAAGGGTAAGGAAGATGCTGAATTTACATATCATCTGCTCCTGTCCCTCACTGGTTGAAAGGTCACTGTTATGATTTATTTATGAGGTGTCCCCCAAAAGCTCATGTTCTAGACAATGCAAGAAAATTTAGAGGAGAAATGATCGGGTTATGAGAGCCTTAACCCAATTAGTATGTTAATCTGCTGGATTAACTGGGTGGTGACTGTAGGCAGGTAGGATGTGGCCAGAGGAGGTGGGTCCTTGGAGGTGTGCCTTTGGGTTTATATTTTGTCACTGGTGAGGGGAGCTCTTTCTCTCTCTCTCTCTCTCTCTCTCTCTCTCTCTCTCTCTCTCTCTCTGCTTCCTGACTAACATGTCCAGAGCTGCTTTCCTCCTCCACACCCTTCCTTCATGATGTTCTGCCTCACTTCAAGCCCAGAGCAACAGAGTCAGCCATCTATGAATTGAGGCCTCTGAAACTGTGAGCACCAAATAAACTTTTCCTCCCCTAAAATTGTTCTTGCCAGACATGGTGGCACAACTTGTAATCCCAGTGGCTCTAGAAGCTCAGGCAGGAGCAACACATTGGAGGCAGCAACTTAGCAAGGCTATAAGCAACTTAGTGAGAGCTTGTCTCTAAATAAAAATATAAGGGATGGACATGTGTCTCAGTGGTTAAGCAACCCTGGGTTCAACCCCCATGGGTTCAAATCCCCTGGGTTCAACCCCCAGTACCCCCCCCCCTCAAAAAATGTTCTTGTTAGGTCTTTTGGTCACAGTGGTGAAAAAGTTGAGTCAAACAGCTACTGAGCTGATGGAGAACACTAATTTCCTGGTAATGACAAAGCTGGCTCTGCTGGTCAGATTGCCCTTAGGCTAAGAAATGAAGGTGTTGGAAATAGAGGTCAGGGTTGACATGAAAAGTAGAAATGGTGAGGGCAAGTGATGTATAGACACTTGAGGACCACAGACCTCTCCCATGCCTTGGGGGATGGCTACCTCGGTGTTCAGCACTGAGCCTTTACTGATATTGATCCTTGGCTCTGACCACATTACCCCACTACATGAGAGTAGCAGGGAATCCAGGTACCATTTTGCCATAGGAAAGCCCATTATGTTGGACATAGAGGAAATAACGGTGTTGTTTTTATTATTTTTTAAAACCAAAGGAGTCTTTCTTGGACTTATAATTGCTCAGAAAACCAGTGATGTTCTCACCATCTATAGGGAGATTCTGTAGTTTGGATCTTATTTTGGTTTGTATCTGGAATGTCCCCTGAAAAGTCCATGTATAGAAAGTTTGGTCCCCAATGTGGCAATACTTAGGGGTGAGGTTTTTAGGAAGTAATTGGATCAATAGGGCTCTAATATCATCAATGGACTAGTCCATTGATGGGTTCATAATTAAATGGACTATTGGGAAGTGGTGGAAACTGTACAAAGTGGGTGCTAATTGGAGGAAGTACATCACTGGGGATGTGCCATGGAAGGGTATATCTTGTCCCCAGTTCCTTTCTTGTTCTCTCTGCTTTCTCACTACAAGCCTACAGTGATAGCGCCAAGAAACTATGGACTAAAACCTCTTTAACAAAGAGCCAAAATCAATCTTTCCTCTTTATTTTCGTTCAGGTATTTTGTCATAGCAGCAGAAAACTGACTAATACAGATCTTAAATGTTTCCCAAAGGCCTATGTGTGGAAGGCTTGTTTCCCCAGACTGTGATGTTATTGGGAATAGTAGAACCTTTAAAAGATACGAGGCCTACTGGAAGGTCTTTGGGTCATTGGGAGTGTACCTTTGAAGGTGGATAGTGGGAACATGGCCTGTTTCTCTTGCTCTCTTTTGCTTTGCTGCCATGAAATGAGCCACTTTGCTCCACTACAAGTGTCCACCATGATATACTACTTTGATATAGGCCCAAGGAAATGGAGCCAATCAATTGTGGACTGAAATCTCTAAAACTCTGAGCCAAAATAAATCTTTCCTCCTTATAATTATCTTAGATATTTGTTATCTTGACAGAGACCTGAATAACACAGGAGATATGAAAACAAAATTATAAAATCATTACAGAGGACAGGGATATAACAGAGAGCACACTGATTGTTCCAGATGCTGTGTATTCTAGCCATTTACTCTGTGTGTGGCATAATATGCTACAAGGCTTTCCCAGGTCTCTTAACAATTAGCATGTGTCATTAAAATCTTATCTACAATTATGCTTTCCAGTCTAAACTAGTTTTGAGTTTTGCCTAGTCTTTCCACCCCTGAGCAATGAATAATTCAGAGACCTATAAAATAGACAAATTCCATAGGGGTTCTGATATCCCAAATCATGCTGAATATTTTATTGAGAGAGTGAAACTTTAAAATAAATCCTTGAAGATAGTGCTCCTTTACATTGAAGCTCAAATTTATAGGTTGTTGAGCAGTTACTGTTAGTTTGGTCAACACTTCTATTTTATTAACAGAAAAATTTCCTTGAAAGGAGCCAAAGAAGCAATAGGGCTCAATGACAGGATGAGAAAGTCTATTTGCAGCCCCCAGTCACCTTTGAGACATACATATAAGGACACTTTCAGAGAAAACAAAGTGTTCCTGCATTACTTGGAGCATTTGAGAAAAAAAAAATCTTAAGTTTCTAGTATTTGAATATGCAGATCCAAATGTCCCATTCTTGGAAGCATAGCTAACTAGTAGAGTCAGGCCCTGGGTTCCATCCTCAGCATCAGAAACAAAATAAAACAAAAGAAACAAATGTATTATTCTCTATGGATTACTTGTTTTCCAAGTAATTGGCATAACTTATCAAAAAAGATAAGTTAAGGTATTTCACTTAAATAACTGATTTTCTTGCTAATAAAAATCTAAATTCTTAATCAAATACAGAATGGGCCTGGAAGTATAGCTTAGGGGTACAGTGCTTGCCTAGCATGTTTGAGGCCCTGGGTTAGATTCCCAGCACCATAAAAAAATAAAAATTAAAAGAAAGAAAGGAAGGAAGGAAGAAAGAAAATAGGGCATACTTATTGAATCAAACATCTCTGGGAATAAGTTATTCAATGGTAAACTAGACATTTTGATTTCTTAAATTCTTCTGGGATATTTAGAAAAAAAAATTTAGTAAATGATTTTCTCAGGGAACAATGTCAACTTTTGGTCTGAAGACTATATGAGATTCAATTAAGCAAGAAGTAGAAAAACTCTAGGATATCTCTGATCCGTAAGAAATAATGTTTTTTTTTCTACACTATGTACAGTTTGTATGTATAATTTTATATAAAAAGGACATTTATGTGTTGTCAATAACTTGTTATATTTACTAAACAATATGTGGTAGATCTTTTGGCATGGATTAGGATTGATTGGCATCTTGATGGTTGAATAGTATCCCCATTGGGTGGATTTATGAAATTTCTCCTTTGACATTGAGGTTATGTTATTTTTCCCTGTGGTAAATAATATCTACCATAATTAAGGACTCACTATCTTCCAGGCCTTTTTCTAAACACTTCATATATTATAACTGATTTAATCCTCAAAGCAAGACTTATGAAGTAAATACTATAATTATACCATTGTTTTTTAAAAGATTTTTAAGTTATCAATGAATTTTTTCCATGTATTTATTTATTTATTTACTTTTATGTGGTGGTGAGGATCCAACCCAGGGCCTCCCACATGCCAGGTAAGAGCTCTACCACTGAGCCACAATCCCAACCCTATCCCATTGTTAATGGGGAAACCCATGTGAGAACTTGCCCAGGATTGTCCTGGTGGTAAGCAGCTCCAGTATCTATATTGATTATCAAAACAAATGCCACTTCCAAATCTTTCTCTTTTGTCCACCTCTACCATTTGACTAGAAAACCCAATTCTATCTTCCTCCAGCCTTCTTTGCAGCTAGAAGAAGCCAATGAGACAAGTGCAGAAGACTGCTGGGAGCTTCCAGCAAATACTTTGCATTTCTTATGGTCTTGAATGCAAAGAGGTGATTTAAGGTGATGCTGCCATCTCATCATCTTGCAAGTATAAGGGCAAGGTCAAGGGAATTGCAGAGCTGTGCTGAACTTGCAAACTGATGCCAGGAGCTCCTTATCATTATTTTATTCATTCATTTATTTTTTTAATATTTATTTTTTAGTTTTCGGTGGACACGACATCTTTATTTTATTTTTATGTGGTGCTGAGGATCGAACCCAACGCCCTGCACATGCCAGGCGAGTGCGCTACCGCTTGAGCCACATCCCCAGCCCTCATTCATTTATTTTTGTAGTAAGGGGGACTGAACCTGGGGGATCTACTACTGAGCCACATCCCCGACCCTTTTTATTTCTCATTTTGAGACAAGGTCTTGCTAAGTTCCTTAGGGTCTCACTAAGTTGCTGAGGCTGGCCTTGAATTTGTGATCCTCCCATCTCAGTCAACCAAGTCACTGTGATTGCAGGCATATGCCACCCTGCTGGGATTAGAGCTGCATGGTTTTAGACTTCATATAATGTGAGAAAAAATGAATTCCTAGTTCTTTAAGCTACTGCTGGTCTGCTTTTCTGTAACTTGCAGCCTAAAGCATTCCTACCTGATAGAGTTCAGTAGTAGAGCAAGGATTTGGGTTAGGCAGTCTGAATCTAGAGCCTATATAGAAATCTTTTCACATTTTTGCATCTAAACAAGTAGAGCCAAACATCTTTGTGCACACATACCACTTCCCTTGCTATTTTATTAAGAAGGAAAAGTTGCCAGGCTTACCTATCAGACTTTCTTCTTGTGTTCAAAATGCAATCGTATAGGGGCCATGTGTGTGGCTCAGTGGTAGAGTGCTTGCCTAGCAAGCAGGAGGCCCTGAATTTCATCCCCAGCACCACAAAAACAAACAAATGAACAAAAACTCCAACAGATGAAGGAGAGTGGAGAGGAAGTTCAGCAGTATTACCCATGGGAATGATTGAAACCATTAGTATAAAGGCTATTCCTTGGGATGCTGAAAATGTTGTCCTGACCTACGGTGTATTTAGAGAATTCCAGTGTTTCTGTAGAAGTGTGGTATTTAGTTCTGAGAATACAAATGAAGACATATGTAGAGTGAAAGAAACTTTGCATAAAAGAATACTGTCCTACATAGACCCTCTGAGAAGCAGATGCCCAGGCAACACAAAATTAAGTGGTTAAGAATTTTATCAAGGGAAATGGCCAGAAGAGAAAAGGGGTGGGAGTGGAATTTGGAATGGTTGTAAGAGCCCAAAGGCTGTGATGCTGTTGTGACCTCCAGTGAAGGAAAGAGGTCTGGTGGCAGCATCCTCTATTGTCATGTGTTATATGGAAGGTTCAGCAAGGCTGCAGGCTGTCCTAAAGACAAAAGCCAGCTGCCAAAGGAATCTTGTTCCTGGAAGGAACTGGCCTGTCTCAAAGTTCCACCTCAGTCAGTCATTGGTGGGAAGAGCCAGAGAGGCATGGCAAATGAACGGTGCCAGGAAGGAATTTGCCATTCTGGTGATGGAACCCAGGGTGAGTGCTGTACCACTGATCAACATTCCCAGCCCTCGAATGGATTCTGGAACTTAGTAGCTGGGGCCCTTGGTCCATTATACTCCCTGGAGTTGAACATCTGAGGGACACATACTTTCTCTTGGGTGCTGTAAGTATATAATGCATAATAATATTTATATGAAGTTCTGGAACAGGTGAAACTTGTCTATAGTGGAAGAAATTCAGAGTAGTGTTTTTTTCTGGGAACAAGACTGGGGGTAGGGATTAACTGGGGCAGGGTATAAAAGAACTTTATAGGACTAGGGATGTGGTTCAGTAATAGAGTGCTTGCCTTCAATAGGTGCTGGGTATAATCTCCAGCACCAAAGAACAGAAACAAACATTCTGTTCTTACTATCTATTATCTGTCTATCTATCTATCTATCTATCTATCTATCTATCTATCTATCTATTATATATCTACTTTTCTATCTATCTACCTACCTAGATATCTTTTTTTTACTTTGCAGTGCTGAGGATCAAACCCAGGTTTTCACACAGGTTAGACAAGTGTCCTGCCATGGAACTTCATCCCCAAGGCTTTTTGTAAAAATTGTGAGACTGGATCTCACCTAATTGTCCAGGCTGGACTTGAACTTGGTGATCTTTCTGTCTAAGCCTCTCAAGTAGCTGGGATTACAGGTTTAAGGGGATTGGAGTTACAAAGTAGTAGGCATTTGTGAAAACCCAGTGAATGAACACTGATGTTTTGTGCATTTCATTCTATATAGATTTGATATATAAATAAATAAATATTGAACTCCAGTAGATTATATTCAGGCTGAAGTTCTCAGAAGGAAAGTCTCTGATTTACTTGGAAATGCATCAAAATAAAACTTCAGATCCATTAGGATTACTACTCTATTTAAAAAAATGTGGAGAAATTGTAATGTAGCAATCCCAAGTCTGGACAAATATCTATACCAAATTTTATCTTCTCAATTAACTGCTCATGTTTCTGTCTTCTGCCTGAACCATAAATGATACAACCCTTTTATTTTAAATTATAATAAAAATTGTAGGGCTGGAGTTGTGGCTCAGTGGTAGAACACTTGCCTAGCAAGTATGAGGCACTGGGTTGGATTCTCAGCACCACATATAAAAACAAATAAATGAAATAAAAGTCCATCAACAACTAAAATTTTTTTTTAAATTGTAAACACATTTAGTACATCTCATTCTCCTAGTTAATGTAGACTCAGGATGGCCATACCTGCCCCTACCTGCCCTGAGCAGCTGTGCAGAGCTTGGAGTTACTTTTGAGTGAATCATCCAGGAAGAAGAGGCAAATAGAAAACCTTTTTAAAAATCTACTGGGTTAACATGACCTTTGAAAATAGGGGAGCTGCCACATTGAGTTAGACACAACTTAGGATAATTTTAATATAGATTCTTATTTGAAAAGGAAAGGAATTTCAATTATCTCTCTTAATGTATCTAAATGCTTTAACTATAACAGGAGCTTGCTTTAAGGAGTGTTGAAATCTGCTTTCATGTTCAGTTCAAATCTATGTGTTAAGGGCTCATTCCCTGGTGCAAACAGAAGAGCTTTGCTCACCCCTCATACCAGTGTGTCTCCTGGGCTCTGAAGCTTTAAAGATATTCCTGCCTTCCATTTTTCCCTCTTCTTAGATAATTAATCTCAGTTTCTAAAGTTTAGTTTTTTCTTTTACATCTTGGGCCTTTGAATTCTAGTAAAGTGCCCCTTGAGGTTAAACTTTTTTTCCACAAATGTTACAGAAAGATTAAATCATTCACCTGAAGATGGTTAAAGGGGTCAGCAGTTCTTTTGCCTTTTATGTCCAATTCCATGTTCCTGTCTTGCTGAGAACAACTATACTGTTTTGTCTATTACTTTTTTTCACTGTGCTGGGGATGGAACCCAGGGCTTTCTTCATGTTAGACAAGTGCTTTACCACTGAGCTACACCCAGCCCAGTACTATTCTTCAGAACTGGGAGGTGTCCCCCCCAAAGTTGACATTAAGGGAAAAACGAGTTGCTTCTTGAAGAACACAGGGACTGTAAATATTAAAGGAACATTTTCTCTCTCAGGGCTTGTGACCAACTTCACTCATTCCAGTGCATTCATCTCCTAATTAGAAGAGCCAAAGCAATCGTTCTCAAGAGAGGAAGGCATGGAAGGAAATCAACCAGAGAATTACCCACATCACTTGTCCCCCTTTTCTTGTGCCCCAAGGTCTAAAGAGAGTGAGCATGTCACAATGGCCTGGGGGAATGGGCACCAGTGGTTTTTATCAGGTTTCCCAAGTAACTCAGAGAGGCAGCTGTCTCTCACTCAATTGGGAATCACTGAGCAACGGAAATACCCAATGTTAATTATGAGAGTTTAAAATATATACTTGATTTTACTTGCAGGACTCTACAATGCAGAAATAATTGTGCAATCATTCAAAGATAAATGCACAAGGATAGGAATTTCAGAACCTTGTAATAGAAATGCTAGTTATAATGACAATAACCTTCAAGTCCCATCAGTAGAGGTTTGGCTAAATGTAGGGTTTAGGCCAGGCGCAATAGTGCACACCTCTAATCCCAGAGGCTCAGGAAGCTGAGACAGAAGGATCATGAGTTCAAAGCCAGCCTCAGCAATGATGAGGTGCTATGCAACTTGGTGAGATCCTGTCTCTAAATCAAATACAAAATAGGGCTGGGGATGTGACTCAGTGGTCGAGTATCCATAGGTTTAATCCCTGGTACCCGCCCCCCCCAAAAAAAAAGTATGGTTTAGCTGTACCATATTATAGAATTCTGTGCCTTGGTTAGAAAGAAAGAAGTAACTTTCTGTACCCATCATAAATGGATTTAGTCCCTTTGGAATTGGTCTCAGTATGGAATTCACAAGTCTTAATTTGGTCTCAGCTCCCACTGGGAAATAGCAGAACATTGGGTTTTGTTATTGGGAACAAGGAAACAGAACAATAAAAAAAAATAAACTTAAAACATGCTTAGTTAACATCGGGTTATTTCTGTTACTTTTTTGTTGTGGTTAGAGCTGAAAGGACTTCTTTATTGTGCTGACTCAGGTAAACTGGAATCTCCTGTTTTTGAGGGCTGGGGAGAACTGGTCTATTTTGAGATCCACCTACTTTCTTAAGGTTTCAGTTGGATTATGTGGCATTTTGCATGTGTGACTTCATTGGGGTTCAGTCTGATCTGTCTGGGCCTCATGTAGGTCTCAGTCCAAAGGCTTCCTGCAATTTTGTTTAATATCACAACCACATCCCACCCAGATGCTCTGCCATGAGCATCATGTGACACACAAGTAAGAAAAAGTAAATAAAAGTTTAAAATGTTGTATATGGGAAGTAGAAAGGGAGGTATCACAAATCACTTATCCTGTGACAGACCACTGTCTGCTTGACAATGTGCATGAATTATCCATAGGATCCTCAAAACAACTCTGAGAAGAAGCATTTTACAGATGTGGCCCAAGCCAATCATGATTTTTTTTTAAAAAATTATTTGTTCTTTTTAGTTATACATGACAATAGAGTATATTTTAACATATTATACATACATGGAGTATAACTTATTAGGATCCCATTCTTGTGGTTGTACATGACATGGAGTTTCGCTGGTCAGGTATTCATATATGAATATAGCAAAGTAATGTCTGATTCATTCCACTGTCTTTCCTATTCCTATCCCCCCCTTCCCTTCATTCCCCTTTGTCTAATCCAATGAACTTCTACCAACCACCCCCCCCCCATTGTGAGTTAGAATCCATATATCAGACAGAACATTCAGCTTTGTGTTTTGGGGATTGGCTTATTTCACTTAGCAAGCATGATAGTGTCCAGTTCCATCCATTTACTGGCAAATGCCATAATTTCACTCTTCTTTAAGGCTGAGTAATATTCCATTGTGTATATATACCACATTTTCTTTATCCATTCATCTGTTGAAGGGCACCTAGGTTGGTTCCATAGTTTGGCTGTTGTGAATTTAACTGCTATAAACATTGGTGTGGCTGCGTTATTGTAGTATGCTGATTTTAAGTCCTTTGGGTATATGCCAAGGAGTGGGATAACTGGGTCAAATGGAGGTTCCAGTTCATGATCTTTCTCTTTTGAATACAATTCTGTCCTTAAGTCAGGCCCTTAAAATTCCCCATGGGAATTAGCCAACATCTTTACAAATGAACTCAATGTCTTCTATTCTAACCCCCTTCCATCTGTCCCAGGGGATAACTTTTTCCTAACATAAACCCCATACAGCCAGGTGCGGTGGCACACGCCTGTAATCCCAGCAGCTTGGGAGACTGAGACAGGAAGATCATGAGTTCGAAGTCAGCCTCAGCAATTTAGTGAGACCCTAAGCAACTCAGTATGACCCTGTCTCTAATAAAATACAAAATAGGGCCGGGGATGTGGCTCAGTCATTAAGTGCCTCTGGGTTGAATCCTCAGTACCAAAAAATCCCAACAACTCCCCCTCAAAAAAACAAACAAACAAAAAAAAAACATCCGTATCTTTCTTGCTTACAGTTCTTCAAATATTAAACATTGTCTACATGACTGTATCAAAATTCACAAACATGGTATGCAGGTGCTTTTGATCTGACTTCCAACAACCTTTTCAATTGGATCTACTGCCATTTGCCTCCCAAACTCCCCACCCTTTTGACAAGCTAAACTATTGGAAATTCTTGAACATGCCATTTGTTTTTATTCTTTGGGTCACTGTAAATGTAGAATATTGGGGTTTCTCTGATGAATTTCTAATTATCTTTCAAAACTAAATTCATGTATCTGAAACCTTTTCTGGCTCATGCAATCTGTATCCCTTCTATTTACTCCATATCTTGAATACCTGATATTTTATAGCTATAGAGACATGTTTTTTATTTTTTGGTACTCGGGATTGAACCCAGGGGCCTTAACCATTGAGCCACATCTCCAGTCGTTTTTATTTCTTATTTTGAGACAGAATCTTGATAAGTTGCTTTGAACCTTGCTAAGTTGTTTAGGGCCTTGTCAAATTGTTGAGGCTGGCCTTGAACTTGTGATCCTCCTGCCTCAGCCTCCTGAGCTGCAGGGATTACAGATGTGCATTGTGATGTCCGTCTAGAGATATTTTTTAATCCATTTGATTTTCCTATTAGATTTTTAACTCCTTGAGGATGTTGACTTTGTTTTCTTTATTACTTGTATACCCAATATCTAGAAATAGTTAATATGATAGATATTAAATACACTTTTATTCTATGAATAAATATAAAACAGATACAAAATAAGTGCAAATAAGTTGGGGGGAGACAAAGATAGGAAGAAGAGAAGATGCAGGAAGATCAAACTCCTAGGACTAAATGTTGAAGGTAATTGAACTGTAAAACTCAGGCACCAGATGACAGAGAAGAATTCTCAGGAAGTAAGAGTCTTAATTGAATAAAATGTGATTATCATTGATTTCGTCTATTTCCTTGCTTTCTATAGGACTGGGTGTTGCTGATACATCAACCACACAGCAAACGAAGGTATGAATTAGATCCACAAGCAAACTCAGTACTAAAAATGTAGTCACCATTCGACACATAACAGGTGAGGTGTGGACTTTAAAGAAAAAAAAAATGTGACTGAAATGAGGAAAAAAAAAATGTTGCTCAGAGGTGTGTTTCTTGTTCTTTTACCGAATACCTGCATGTAGAAAATGGATGTTAAGGGCAGCTGAAGCAAATTCTAATGGCTGGGGAATTACTTAAAATAGAACATTGACAGTAGGCACCACACTTTCTTGTAATTACTCATCCGGGTAAGGGCTTCAAAATGTATTAGCCATAAAGGAAAGATTCCAGACAGGCTCCTGCAACTCACGATGTTTAGGCTTTTTTAGTTATGACGACTATTTTAAGAACACACACATATGCACACACAAACACATAGGCAGGCGCGGGCGTGCGCGCACACACACACACACACCCCTCAAATCCCAATGTGTGTCACTTCATTGTACTCATAGGCCTTTACTTTAGATCTTAAGAGACCGGGAAAGTGATGTCAACCCATGGGGAGAGAAGAAAATATTCATGGGAAAAATATCATCCTCAGTTGCCGCAGTCTGGCTGGGCACAATTCAGGAACTACTTGTCAAAAGAAACGAACTTTATTTTTAGAACACACACCACACCACACAGCTCCTCAGGAAAAACCCTCAGAGCCCAACTGCCACCACCAGCTTCCCACAAGCCTCTCAACCTCCCCCACTCCTCCTGCTCTTGAGGCCCTTTGGCTGGGTCACGTGGGCGGAGCCCAAAAAAAAGTCCCCCAATGAGCAGCTCCGTGGTCTGAAAGGGCGGGGAAACAGCCCAATGAGCATCACTGCAGAGGAGCCAATCAGCTGGCAGCTAGAAGTTTGCTGGGGCCGCTGTGAGCCAATCATCAGCTGGCAGCTGGAAGTTTGCTGGCAGCTGGAAGTTTGCTGGGGCCCCTTCGGCTGTGGCTCTCAACACTCAGTGCAGAAAACAAAACAAAACAACTCTTGTCTCTTCTGTCTCTCTCTTTTCTGGTTCTGGAGACAGAACTCAGGGCCCTGTGCATGCTAAGCTTGTGCTCTACCACTGATCTATACCCCCAGCTTCCCACCATTTCTAGAACCAATAGAAGTGACTCATTGTGCCTTAATTGTTCTTGCAAATAAATATGGTGTATGCTGAATGCCTGCTTTCCTTGTGGGAATCTGGAATTTGGGGATGTGCCATGCAGGGGGTGCCTACCTGACTAGCCCCCAATAAAATCCCTGAGTGCTGTTTCTAGTGAGCTTCCCTGGTAGTTAGAATTTTACACTTGGCCATCACAACTCATTGCTGAGGGAATTCAATGCATCCTGGGAGACTCCAGTAAGTGAAGACTCTGGGAAATTTGTGTCTGATCTTCTTCAGAATTCACCCCTTGTGTTTTCCCTTGCTGATTTTTCTCTGTGTCCTTTTCACTCTAATAAATTGTGATCATGAGTACAATTATATGCTAGGTCCTAAAGTTGTTCTAGCAAATCATGGAAACTGAAGGTAGTTTGTGGGACCCTGAAACACTCTCAAACACTGGATTTGGATGTTTTATGACCTTACTTAAAAGTTATTCTTACTTTATACTCTTAGACACTCTCTCAATATAGCTTCCTCTTTTGATGTGCTACAAATATACAATCTAAGCAGAATCTGCTTTTTGTTTTTAAAAAAATCTCTGGTAGTACAAATGCCTAGCACACATTTGTGGTTGGGTTTAGTCCCCACCACTAACAAAACAAACAAATAGGCCATCACGTTCTGTCAAAACTTAGAGAATCTAAATATTATAACTGTTTTAGTGAAAAAGTCTCTTTTCTGAACTTTGAGGCTCAGGACTATATTACTCTTGATTTTTATTAATCATCATCATTAAGAATTTGTATTATAATTACTGTATGAAAATACAAGTTCCAGCTTTTTGAAACTCAAAAGTTGATCTCTTAAAGATCAGCAAAGGGGCTGGGGATGTGGCTCAAGTGGTAGCGCGCTCGCCTGGCATGCGTGGGGCCCGGGTTCGATCCTCAGCACCACATACAAAGATGTTATGTCCGCCGAGAACTAAAAAAGAAATAAATATTAAAGAAATTCTCTCTCTCTTTCTTAAAAAAATTGTTTAAAAAAAAAAAAGATCAGCAAAGACCCCCGACTTCACAAATACAGTGGCCTTCTCTTCTTTAATCCTAGGCAGGCTCTGTAACTGTTGACTTTCTGTTTCTTGGTGGTTTTTGTTGTTCTTGTTGTTTTGTTTTGTTTTTGGTGGTAGTAGGGATCAAACCCAGGCCCACACACATGCTAGGCAACTGCTCTCCTACTGAGCTACATCCCCAGCCCTGTCTTCCTGTTTCTTGAGACTCTCTTCCCTTGCTTTATAAGACACTGCACTCTCTTAGCCACCTTCTAGTTCTTCTACCCCTTCTCTACCTCCTTCTACCTCCCACCCCTTAAATATGCTCATTTTCTGTAGTTGCAGATGGACAGAATGCTTTTATTTTGTTATGTAGTGCTGAGGAACAAACCCAGTGCATCATGAGTACTAGGCAAGTGCTCTATCACTGAGCCACGCCCCAGCCCCTGTACCTCTCTTCTTTCTATTCCCTATAGTTGATAGTTAATAACCAGCAGGTATTTTCTATTTAATTTAATCCTCAAATTATTATATAGGTGTTAATATTTTCACATTTTAAAGATGGGGAAATGGAAGCACGAAGAGGTTAAATAAGCAGTCTAAGGTCACATAGCTCATAGGGACAGAGGCTGGGGTGGAAGCTCAGCCTGGCTCCAGAGTCCAGGCTCTTAACTGCTCCAGAACTCTTTCTAGAAAGCATCTACAAAGCAGGACCATTTGGTTCAGGGTATGGAAACCAATTGCAATTGATGATTGGCTGGTTCTTTGTGAACTCCTCAAAAGGATCTGTTATAATTTGGATCTAGAATGTTCCCCAAAGATTCATGTGTTGAAGGTGTGATCCCCAATGCATCAATGTCCAGAGTGGGGCTTCGGGGTAGCAATGGGATCAAGAGGACTCTGATCTTATCAATGGTTAAATCCATTGATGGGTTCATAATTGGGAGGAGGAAGAAATGGTAGGAGGTGGGGCCTAATTGAAGGAAGTAGGTCAGTGGGTGGGGGACACCCTGGAAGGGTCTAACTTGTCTCTGACTCCTTCCTCTCTCTCTCTCTCTCTCTCTCTGATTCTGGCTGTCATGACATGAGCCATTTTGCTTTGCTACACCTTCCTTGTCATGATGTTCTGCCTCACCACAGGCCCAGAATCAATGGAGCCAAGTGATTATGGCCTGAAATCTCTGAAACTGTGTGAGCCAAAATAAATCTTTTTTTCTCTCAGTTGATTTTCTCAGGTATTTTGTCACAGCAATGGAAAGCAGACTAAGTATCTTAAAAATAAGTTAACTTAAAACAGAAACCATTTACTTTGAAGCCGTGAAACCAGACAACTGAAAAAAATTGTGGTAATACTGATCCCAGATGCAGTCCCCTTGTGACTTGCCTGTCTCTGTTATTTGTGCTACCATTTTTTGGTATTTCAGAGAAGAAATCTCAGTTATCTTTGGGCCTTTCTCCTTTATTTTCCAAATACAATCTATTTCCTAGGCCTGAAGATTCTTTTTCATATTATTTTTTTATTTGGTCTTTCATAATCCCTTCGAATATCCCTTGTTATTCCTCATCTGTTCTATTGTGATAGTCTCCCAACCTGTCCCCTGCCTCAACTTACCTTCTTCACCATGATAGTTAACTTTGTGTCACTGTGACCAAAATACCTGACAAGAACAACTGAGAAGAGGAAAAGTTTATTTTGGCTCACAGTGTCAGAAGTTTGGTCCATGTTGGGCTGACTCCATTGCTCTGGGTCCAAGGTAAGGCAAGACATAATGACTGAAGGGTGTTACAGAGGAACACTGCTTACGTCATGGTGGCCAGGAAGAGGAGAGGGGCTGCAGGGAAAATGCACCCTTTCAGGGCATGCCCCATAGTGACCCATACCTCTAGCCATACCCCAATTACCTACAGTTACCACCCACACTTAGTCCATTCAACTAGGATGGACTGATTAGGTCCATTAGGCCTCACAATCCAAAACTTCACCTCTAAATATGTCTGCCTTAACACAGGAGCTTTTGGGGACATCTCATATCTAAACCATAACATCTACCACTCTATCAATTAGATTTCCTCTGGCTAATAAATAATATCCTCACTCCTTAGCCTCACTCATAAGCCTCTCTTCAATCTGGTGCCAATTCACATTCTCAACATTATCCCATGCCAATCCCTGATGCCAGTCTAACTATTTTGTCAATTCCTGAATGAGTCTTGGACCTTCCTTTTTGTTTTTCTTTTTGTTATGTATGCTCTTTCCATCCTTACTGTGTGTTGGGAATCCCCTCATCCTTTAAGGAAATTCTCCAATGGCCATTCTTCATCCTTTCGTCCATCCCTCTGTCCATTAATTCAACAAATATTTAGTGCCAGACACTGCTCAGATGTCCAAGGATAAGCCTTTCCCTACAGATACCCATAGTCCCATTAGAGGGAGAAAACGGTAATACAAGTCATGCCAAAATACATACATGTATATGGTACTAAGGGAAGAAAAGGAGCAGATCATCTAACTCTTCTGAAGGGAACAGAGTGGGGAGGGATAATGAGAGAGGCTCATTTGTGCTCCATAACTGTATCAGTCCAAGGTGACCTCTTAACTCTCCATTTATCTTTGGTGTGACGTAAGCATCACAACCACTATGCAATTCATTGTGCCAGGCACATTGTCATCTTTCGTGAAAAACATTTAAGGAATAAATACATTTCTACCAGATTCTACATCCCTGAAAAACAGGGGCAGTAGCTATCTGAATCCTATGCTGTAAGGTGCCCACTCAGTAATCCTTCAATTAGGTCCATCTGTTAAATTCCATTGATTGTAATCAACCTTTTCAGATGGGCACATCTGAATGCAGTGAAAAGCTTATTTCAGGATTTAAGAAATATTTGCATCACTTTTAAGGAGCTTATTAAATTCTAAAAAGAGCCAATTTGAAAGCTTTTTTATTGAACCAAGAGTGAAAGTAATGAAAACCAATTTTGCAAAGTTAAGAAAAAAAAAACAGTAAAACCCTTAATAATAATTGTTTTTGAACTCCCTATTGCTTAACTCAATACATTTTGTTTCTGAGTGCAAACTTTTCTGTCCTCTTGGGAGCTCCCTAACCAATCCCAAAGTTACGCAATAATTGAAATTGCTAACTGCTCTGCCAAATGCAGATCATTTGCCTGGGAGTTTGAATCACTTTTAAATGCTCACTAATATTGCTTGCGTGAAGAAATGTTCATGAACAGTTCAGAAAATTCTTGCAGATTCTCTTCAGTTCTATTCTCAAGTTAAATTAAAGTATTATTAAATTTCATATGTTCTAATAGATACAGTATGTCTAGTTCAATTCTATTTTTATGAAATTATTTCAGGGTGTCCGGGTTATTATATTCTCTGTAATCCTTCATTGGATATGTTGACATTGGCTAGTTCCATGTGGTGGGACTCTCTTTGGGGGATTTGTAGATTGTTTCTTTGTGCTTTGATGTCTCCCTTGCTTTTAAAAAAAAGCATTTCTCATTTTTATAAAATCAATATGTCATTATTTGATTTAAAATTTTACTCTGTGTGTTTCAGATTCATTTCAGATAATAAATGCCTGTTGGTTGATCTTCTGTGATATACTAAGATGCAGTACTAAAAAATATGGGGTCTCTTCCCTTAAACTGTGGTTGCTATTGCTCACCACAAGCTTCATTGGGGTTATTGCTGAAAAATCTGCTGGGCACAGTCAGTATGGAAACATACTTGAGAAATGTCCAAACACCAGCTCAAGAAGGTGTTCCCAAAGACTGGGGATGTAGCTCTTGCCTAGCATGTTTGAGGTCATGGCTTTGATCCCCAGTGCCATGAAGGAAAAAAAAAAGTCTTCCTTGATACTCCAAGCCAGTAAGGTCATACTAGGGGGCTTAGTAGGAAAGGAGGTACCATGGAAGTGTTGCAAAAGAGAAATGACTATTAGCCACTAGGCAGGTATTTTCAGGATTAAACCCTTAGGAGCTCATGGGAAGGTCAGAGGAGCTGTCACCCCTTTAAATTACTCTTTTTTTAATGTATTGGGCATTGAACCCAGGGCCTTACATGTGCTAGGCAGGTACTTTACCACTAAGCTACATCCCCTAAATGACACATGATGCAGCTTCAAAATTGTTTTTTTTTTTTTTTTCCGTATCGGGGATTGAACTCAGTAGCACTCAACCACTGAGCCCCATACCCAGCCCTATTTTGTATTTTATTTAGAGACAGGGTCTCACTGAGTTGCTTAGGGCCTCACCATTGCTGAGGCTGGCTTTGAACTCGAGATCCTCCTGCCTCAGCTTCCCCAGCTGCTGGGATTACAGGCATACACCACTGCCACCATGCCCAGCAATTTGATTGTTTTTGTTGTTTGTTTTTAGATAAGGGCCTTCAGAGAAAATGACAAGGAATCAGCCCAAATTGACCAATTACTCTGACTCATTCTTTTTAGGTGACCTAAAGTCAACTTTGCTCCTTATCATACTAAATTCTCTGCTCAGAGGCATTTGTGTCCACCATTTTTTTTAAACATGTGATGAAAAGCCCCATGCTTTCTTCATTCAGAGAGAATAATACTTTGAGAATTGTCTATAGTTCTCTCCTTACTTGCTGCTCTACCTACTCTTTTGTCTCCTGGCTAGGCTTGTTGGTTTTGCAGTTACAGAGGAGCAAACTCATTGTGTTCCATTACATGACCAGGTCAGGTTTGCAATTGAGGTACATTACCCAGATGGCCCCCAGACGCAAGACTAGCCAGATTCTTCTAGTTTCTCTGGCTAGAGTTCTATATATGAGGCTGAAAAAAGACAGCAACAAAGAGAAAAATTAAAGAAGTTCATATAAGTTTTACATGACACAGGAGCCCTGTGTCATGTAAGAAAATGAAGCCCTGAAGAAACACTGAAACCTGAGCGTTTTTAAACTAGGTTTGATGAAGCATGGAGAATCATAAACTTTGATAGGAGAAAGGACTATGGACTAAGCATAGTAAATTGGAGGACAACTGGCAAGGCTATTCATTCAGATTCCTTGTGGTGTCCTTCCATCTTGGAAGATAAGGATGCTCTGGTCCTCTGGATCTAGGGAGGGCACCTCTCACATGAGGTTCTTAGGATCTGCTGCAGGGGAAGCTCAGAAAGCCCTTCCTTTACCATTGTTCCTTGAAGTTTAAACTATTTACTATATTTTGGGACAGCATGTCAATTCTAAAGTTCAATTCTAAAGCTCAGGAGACAATTCTGGGCTAGGGCATTGATTCAGAAGTACCTATAGTTAAATCCATGTGGTCAGGTAAAATTGATCAAAAAAATCATGTGAAGAGTTACAAAGATGAGAACCAGATGGATTGAGAGAGAAACAGGACATGAAGACGAGAAAAATATCCAAGGACATGAGAAGAGGACCCACAGAGTACAGGCCATTGAAGCTGGATCACTAGACACTTTCAAGGAGGAGCTAGTGGACCACAGTGTCAGATACCTCAGGACAATGCAAAAAAAAAAAAAATGAATGAAGGTGGGAAAGTATCCATTGGGTTTGGCAATATAGGGATTATTTTTAAACTTTGTCAGAACAGTTGATGTGCAAGGGGTGACTTGATATTTGAACCCTGACCTGTGTGAGGGGAAGTCAATCATATTTCTTTGTATCTCCATTCCTGGCAAGAGATTGGCTTCTAGTCTGCCATTTTACTGACAGTGTAGCCCCTGGAGGAACCCAGTATTTCTTTGCCTGAGGTTTCTCTCTCCTGACCCTGTAAGCCTACAGACTTAAGTAATCTCCTAGTTAGTGAGGTTAAGAAACAATCTAACCTGGGATAGTGCAGTCATCATTGGGGTAGGTAATCATTATTGCCTGATTACCACTGTGGTTTGATGCATCCTCTACAGTTTCGGACCTTGGCAGTTTCCTTACTTCCTTTTAATACAGCTATATACTTAAAGGGAGGGCTCCGATGCTAGGGATTGAACCTAGGACTTTAAATATACTAGGCAAATACTTTGTTACCAAGCTACATCCTCAACCCTTTTTGAAAATCTTATTTTGAGATGGAGGTCTTACTAAGTTATGCAGACTAGCCCCTTGTATTTTTTATTGATTATATGACAGTGGAATGCATTAAAATTCTTATTACACATACAGAGAACAATTTTTCATATCTCTGTTTGTATATAAAGTATGTTCACACCAATTCATGTCTTCATACATGTACTTTGGATGATGATGTCTATCACATTCCACCATCATTGCTAACCCCCTGCCCCCCCTCCCTTCCACTCCCACCCCTCTGCCCTATCTAGAATTCCTCTATTCTTCCCATGCTCCCCCTCCCTACCCCATTATGGGTCATGGCTCCTTGTATTTTTATCAGGGAGGTGTGCATGTGTGTGTGTGGTGTGGGGCAAGAGAGGATTTAGAAGATATCTTCTGTGTTGCCAGAAGTGGAAAAACAGGTCTTGTTTAAATACATCACATGTACATAGCATTTTTCCTTAGCCTACATCTGTCTTATTATGTTGCTTTATCACCTTGCCTTGAGCCCATCTTTTATTAACTTCTTCTAAAGCCTGAAAATACTCTTTGGAGAGTTTCCCCTTATTTCTTGTCATGATGTATCATTCAGTATGTTGCTAGATTCTAATTTTCTAACATTTTATTTAGGATCTTTGGATCTATGCTCATAAGTGAGATCAATCCATGGTTTTGGGGTTTGTTGGCTCCCCCCCCAACCTTTCTCTTACTCTCTCCCTTCCTTTCCTCATTCCATTTTTTTCTCCAGCCAATTCCCCCTCCTCATGCTGGGGACGGAACCCAGAGCCTGGTTCATGCTAGGCAAAGCCTCTGCCACTGAGCTATATCCCAACCCCCCCTCTGTCTTTCTTAACACTCTTTTTGTCTGGTATCTTTATTAGGGTTATGCTAGTTAGCATCATAGAGAGTTGGAAACCATATATTTGTGAGTACTTTAGCATATAACAACAGAAAACATCTGTTCTTTAAAGAGCTAGGAAACATTTCCCATTAAACTTTCTGGGCCTGATGGCTTTTTAACTGTAGATCTTGAATTACTTTTTACATATCTTCAATAGTAGTAATTTATTTAGGTTTTCCACTTTTCTTTTATTGGTACTGGGGATAGAACCCAGGGGAGCTTTACCACTAAACTACATCCCTTAGTCCTTTTTATTTTAAGACAGGATCTTGCTAAGTTGCTGAGAGTGGCCTTCAACTAGTGATCCTCCTGCCTCAGCCTCCTGAGTCTCAGGGATTACAGGCAGGCACCACCATACCTGACCTGGGTTTTCCACTTTTACTTTTTTTTTTAAATAACATGTTGTCATATTTTAAATTTATTTTAGTTTTTGGTGGTGCTGTAAATCAAACCCAGGGTCTCACACAGTCTAGGCAAGTTATAACCACTGAGTTGCAGCCTGAGCCCTCCATTTTTATTTTAAAAATTATAGTCAAAGAAACCAAAATTTCAGTTAGACAGCAGGAATAAATTTAAGAGATGTATTGTATAATATAGTGACTGTAGTTAATAACAATGTATTATGTACTTGAAAATTGATAAAAGACTAGATTTTAAGTACTCTCATCCCAAATAAATAGGTGAGGTAGTGCATATGTTAATTAGCTCAATTTAGCCATTCTATAATGCATATATGTTTCAAAACACCATGATATATACCATAAATATATACAATTTTCATCAATTAAAAAGAGGGAAAAATGAAAGCCCTTTGAGTTGTACACTTTATTTTTTGAAAATTTTTTATTTGTTTTAATTAGTTACACATGACAGTACAATGACCTCGACATATCATACATTTGAATCAGATGGGATGAGTTGTACACTTTAAATGAGTGAGTTGTTAATCATGTATTTTAATAAATCTATTAACCAAAAAAGTTATCATTTAGTAAAATAGGTTTTTTTGTGTGTGTGATGTACAGTTTTATTTTTTAAAAAAATTCAAGATTATGTTGCCTAGGTTTTCTTGAACTCCTGGCCTCAAGTGATCCTCCTACCTCAGCCTCTTGAGTAGTTGGGACTACACACATGTGGCACTGTGCCTGGATGGTTCTGTGTTACCTCCTCCACAATCAGCATATAGAACCATTGCCCCCACTTCTAGCCCCTGGCAACACAAATCTTTCCTCCATTATTATAGTTTTGTATTTTAAAGAATATCATAGGAGCTGGGGATATAGCTCAGTGGTAGAGCACTTGCCTTGCATGAATAAGGCCCTGAATTCCATTCCCAGTGCCGTGAAAAATAAACAAATAAATAAATGAAATGGTTCAGTATGGAATCTTAAGCTGGGCTTCCTTCACTTAGAAAAATGCATTTGAGATTTATCCATGGTGTTGTATTCACTGTATGTTTCTTATAGCTGAATGGTATTCAATTTTATGTATATACTAGTGGGTTTATGCTTTTTTTCATTGAAAAATATTTATGTTGTTTCAGGTTTTGTTGATTATAGATCATGTTGTTATGAATGTATGCTCACAGGTTTTCATGCATTTAAGTTTTTATATCTGTAGGATAAATACCCAGGAGTGAAATATCTTGGTCATATGATAAGTATATGCTTAGCTTTATAAGAAATCGCAAAACAATTTTCCAAAGCAACTATAGCATTTTGCATTCCCACCAGCAATACATGACAATCACAGCCTCAATGTTTTTTTTTTTTTGTGGTCATGAGGATTGAACCCAGGGCCTCATGCATGCTAGGCAACCGCTCTACCGCTGTACCACATCCTAAGCCCAGTCTCATTTATTTTTGTTCATTTGACTTGTCTTTGCTTCTCTGCAATGTTTATGGTGATTTGTTGCTGCACATATTTACGTTTTCTTTGCGAGCTTTTATGGCTGAAATTTATTTTCAGTTTTGGGATTATGATCTATTGTTTTTCTTGCAATTGAGGATACATGTCTTTCAACCATTCTGGAAAATCTTTGTTCATTTAAGTATTGAAGTTTGCTTTTTCTATGTTCTAATTTCTCTTTTTGGAACTCTGTTAAGTATATGTTGGATTATTTCATGTTTTTCTATATGCCTTTTTATTTTTCATTAACATTTTCCAGCTCTTAATATCTTTTTGCTATATTCTGACAAATTTCCTGACATATGTCTTCCAAGTCACAAATTTTCTTTTCAAATGTAATTTTTTAAATTTTAGTGATTGCATTTGTCATTTCTAGAAGTCCTAGTTCAATTATTCCTCATCTTTTTAGGTGATATATCATCCTCTCAAATTTTTATTTTTTAAAACTATTTTTAGCATTTATTTTGCAATCTTTTTTTCTAATTTAAATCTTAGATTTTCTCTGAATCCTTGCTTTCTTACTATTATGGTTCTTTCACTAAAAAGAAAAAAAGAAAGAGCACTTCTACTTAGAAGGCAAATAGATCAAAGTAATGAGTAAAGTGATGTTTAATTTGGTAACTGGAAGGCAAAGAAGAGGATTAACTTGCTAGTCTGTTCCCTATCATAATCTCTAATGAAGCCTGCCAGTAAATACAGATGGAATAGTTTTTAAAATTACATATCCTAAACCTTGTTATTTTTGTTTTTGTTTTTCAGATTATGCCAAAATTAGCAGAGCACAGGAAATTGAAAACTTATAAATATTATATTCCATATAATCATATGCTTTGAATAGTTCCTCTAATGGAGAGCTTTTATTTTAAAAAATCTTAAGAAAAACCTTTTTTTAGTGTTTTCTTTTTATTTATTTATTTATTTATTTATTTTGCAGTGCTGAGGATTGAACCCAGAGCTCTATATATCCAAGCAAACACTCTACCACTGAGCTGCATCTCTAGCCCCATTTCTTTAGTTTTAACACATACAATTATGTATGTAAATACAAACTTCTCAGTCTCTGATCTTCTTGTTTCTAATCCAGCATTTAAAAACAAAGTGACGTTTATTGAGTGTGTATTATGCACTTGCCATAATGCTAAGTGCTTTACATTTATTTTTCATGTAATCCTCACCACCATCTATTTTATAGATTTAAAAACTGTGGCTGGGGCTATGGCTCAACAGTTGTGCACTGGCCTGGTATGTGTGAGGCCCTGGGTTCAATTCTCACCACCACATATAAATAAATAAAATAAAGGCCTATCAAAACTAATATATATATATATATATATATATATATATATATATATATATATATATATATATATATATATATATATATAAACAAAACCAAACCAAAAAAACCTAGAGCACAGAGAGGTTAGATGGTTTTCCGAAGATCACCCAGCTAGTAAGCAGGGAATTGAACACATGTCTTTCTAATTTTGTCTGTTCTATATAGTCATTTGACTTTGGTAAGGAATAGTGGTAGTAAAAGGAGCTGTTTTCCAAGTTTATTCTCTGGTACTTCTATGGTTTGCATCTTTTATAATTTCCTCCAAGAGAACTCATTTTCAGTTTTGACAGTCATCTATGTGTAGTTTATTGCCAAGTATTCTGTCTTCTGTTCTAACATTTCCTTTTCTCAGAAAATAGGAGAAAACAAACTCTGTTTCTCCTATACTCTCATTCAACAATCAACACAGAAAAATTTTTGTGACCAAATGTATGGGGAATCTTCCCACCTGCTAAGCAAGCAAACAATCCTCTAGCAGACACCAAATGGGCAAGCTCTAATTCAATCCAATTCTGATGCTATCTTCCTGAAGATAACCTCCAATCCACAAGTTAAGAAAGAACTGAGTCCCTAAGACTGCCCAGCTTCAGATGCCAATCACAAGCCCTGGGTGTGCTTCTGAGCCATGGACTGCAAATTAAGGTGCCCACAACCTTCTCTGTGGATTAGATTATTTTGCTAAAAGTGGCTCACAGAACACAGGAAACATTTATGCTTTACAATGGGTGCTGAGGAACACAAGAGATACAAGACAAGAGATACATAGGGCAAGGAGTCAGGGAAGGGGCGTAGAAGTTCCATGCCATCTTTGGGGAGACCAACCTCCAGGATCCTCTGTATATTCAGCTACCCGGAAGCCCTCTTAACTGTATATTCCTTGTGGTTTTATGGAGGCTTCACTACATAGTTATGATTGATTATATCATTGATCATTGGTGATCCATTTAAACCTTCAGCAATTCTCCCCCCTGCAAAGGTTGGGGGTGGGGCAAAAGTTCCAGTCCTCTAATCCTGCCTTGGTTTTTAGGGTGATAAGCTTCATCCTGAAGCTACCTAGGGGCTGCCAGCCATCAGTAGATCATTAATGTACAACAGACATTATCACTTCACAGATTCCAAGGATTTCAGGAAATGGGAAAGAAGATCAAGTACATATTTTCTAATATTACACCTTTAAACTCCCTTGAACACTAATATCAGACTTGTGGAACTAGATGTTGCCTAAACTGATATAGAATAGAGAAAATGAAAGACTGCCAAACTTTTCAGGATGTGGTAGCACAGGTTGGTAATCCCAGGTAACTCAGGAGACTGAGGCAGGAGGGTCACAAATTCCAAGCCAGCCTCAGCAACTTAGCGAGGCCCTTTATCAGAATAAAAAATTAAAAGGCCTGAGGATGTAGCTCAGTGGTAGAGCAGCCTTGAGCTTGTTTGATCTCCAGTACTGCAAAATAAATAAGTAAGAAGAAAAAGAACATTATTGTTATTTTTGAGTTTCTGTCCCCTCTTCCTCAACTGTAACCTTTATCAGTTATTTCCATTTATGGTTTTATTAGTTTGCATATGCTTATGTAACGAAGAATCTTTTGCTGGCTTTTGTGTGTTTTTGAAATTTATATAAATATGCCATTTATATAAATATGCATTATACATTATATGTCATTATATGCACATTATATACGTTATACATTATATATATATATACATTTGTTTAAATGAATGTATTTATTTTATTCCTTATGTTTATATAAATATTATAAATATGTTTACATTTATATGTATTTATGTAAATGTATTTTTCTATGTGCTTTTTTCCCCCTCTCTAGATGATTTCCCTTTTGGGGTATCACTGGAATGACATTGAGAAGAAATCATATCTTCACAATTTTAAATCTTCCAATCCATGAACATAATGACTATCTCCATTTATTTATTTATATTTATTTATGGTCCTGGGGATTGAACTCAGGGCCTTGTGCATGCTCAGGTAAGTGCTCTACCACTGAGCCACAACCCCAGCCCCCTAGCCTGTCCTTTCTTGAGTTTATTCCTAGATACAAATTATTTCTTGATGTTATTCTAAATGATCTTTTAAAAGTTATTTTCTAAATGTTTGTTTTTGCTAAATAGAAATGTAATTGAATTTGTGTGACTGCATAAAACCATTCATTTCAAGACGAGAAAAAGGAAAACAACACATTTGTTGTTCTTTGGATAAATAACAGCTGTAGTGAAATTTTACAAAGTTGGCTAGGAAAGATGGACACAAACATCAGGACAGTGTTATTTGGAGAGAGAGAGAGGGAATGGGATCAAGGAGAGGCACAAAAAGTGCATTAATAATATGCATAGCATTTTCTTTTCTTTTTTTTGAAGTACATATGGCAACATGTTAAGATTTCTTAAGGCTACATAGTAAGTACATGAGCGATATTCTTTGAACTTTTTTGAAATTGGTTGTGATTTTAAAAATAAAAAGCACAGTCGGGTGCCATGGTGCATGCCTATAATCCCAGCCACTTGGGAGGCTGAGGTAGGAGGATCACTAGTTCAAAGCCAGCCTCTGCAATTTAGCAAGGCACTAAGCATCTCAGTGAGACCCTGTCTCTAAATAAAATACAAAATAAGGGCTGGGGATTAGTTAAGTGCCCCTGGGTTCAATCCTCAGTACCCTCCCCCCAAAAATGCATAATGATAACTATATGCTCAAGGTAAGTCTTGTGATAGATGGTCTCAGAATCTATTAATTCTAAATTGGATATTACAAAGTGGGGGCTGTGTGTGGAATCCAAACTCCATGTGTAATTACTTTTTTGTGCCTTGTGATTTAAAACTGGATCATCAAACACCAAACAGTATACATTAGTATAATTCTGAATTCTTTTTAAAAAAATTAGGAAATCTGACAACATTATTTCCATGTGGTAATGGTTTATTAGATATGAGTAATTAGTGGTTTGGTTTTTGACTGTTTATTTTGACAACTTTCTAACATTTTCTAAAACAGAAGAGGATGCTAAGCCCTCAGATACCCATCAGTGAAATTCAGCAATTATTGATTCATAGGCAATTTTTAAATTGTTTTAAAATTTTATTTATTCACTTGTTTTGTTGCTGGGCTGTTGAGAGCCACAGCCGAAGGGGCCCCAGCAAACTTCCAGCTGCCAGCAAACTTCCAGCTGCCGGCTGATGATTGGCTCACAGCGGCCCCAGCAACATCTAGCTGATTGGCTCCTCGGCCCCAGCAACATCTAGCTGATTGGCTCCTCTGTGGTGATGCTCATTGGGCTGTTTCCCTGCCCTTTCAGACCACGGAGCTGCTCATTGGGGGACTTTTTTGGCTCCGCCCACATGACCGAGCCAATAGGCCTCAAGAGCAGGAGGATTGTGGGAGGTGGAGAGAAGCTTGTGTGGGAGAGAGAGGCTTGTGGAAAGCCGGTGGTGGCAGTTGGGGCTCTGAGAGTTTTTCCTGAGAGGCTGTTTTGTTTGGCGTGTGTGGTTCTAAAAATAAAGTTAGTTTCTTTTGACAACTGGCTCCTGATTGTGCCCAGCCAGACTGCGGCATTTGGTGGCTCGCACGGGGAGCGACTGAGGGTAAGTGAACTGCTCGCCCCTGAGGGCAGGGCGAGAGGATGGGTAGCCATTTTAAGATTGTTCTTTTGTTATTTTGTTTCACTTTTGTTTTAAGTTGCCTGTCCCTGGAGATGTGTAAGATGGAAGAAAAACCGCTCACATCTGAGGAACAGATAGGGAGAAAGGACGGATGGACATTTCAGGAGGCTATTATAATGATTTTGTGTTGTTCCAATTTTGTTTCACTCTGTTTCAGTTTTGTTAGGCGTTATCTTGTTGGGTTGTATTATAGTAGAAATACGGGATCAGAAATTAGTAAAAAACAAACTGAAAGAGTGTTAAGTAAATTGTTAGAGGAAGGAGGCATCTAAGTAAAATCAAGAACAATCAGGGCATACGTTGATACAACACAAAAATGTAGCCCATGGCTTTTTAAGGAGGAGTTAGTTGTTAAATATATCACAATGGAACCATCATGGTGAAGATTTAAAAAGAATAGAAAAGAAAAGCCCAGGGACTCTGCCAGTTGGCACATTGCCATTGTGGACGTTCATATCTTGTTTGCTTAGTCCAAAGCCTTCAGTTCAGACAATGGTAGAGGAAGGAGAAGACATATTGATTCAAGTAAAAGAGAAGGTCTCTCAAGTTAGTCAGACAGAGGAAAAGATTCAAGTAAAAGAGAAGGCCTCTCAAGCTAGTCAGACAGAGAAAGAAAGTATAAAACAGAAAAAGCCATCAGGGGGAAAGTTACAACAGGAGACTGCTACTAACACCTTTCTATCACCAGAGGGTGTAAGTGTCCAACCAACAGCACCACCTCTACAGGAGACTGCTACTAACACCTTTCTATCACCAGAGGGCGTAAGTGTCCAACTAACAAGGCCACCTCCATATGCTGGGAGGTCCCCAACCCCCGCAGTTGATAGTTGGGATCCTGAGACAAGATCTCAAATATTAACATGCCCTGTATTTGAGGCAGGAGGGCAGCGATTTTACCAAGTTTTAAATTTCAAAACAGTGAAGCAGCTAAAAGAGGCTGTAACAACCTATGGTCCTCAAGCACCCTTCACTGTAAGCATGGTCGAATCCATTAACAACTTGAACATGACGCCAGCAGATTGGGCTAATATGTGTAAAGCTGTGCTAAATGGAGGACAATACCTGTTATGGAAGGTTGCCAATGAGGAATTTTGCAAGGAGACGGCTAGGCGAAATGCAGCAGCTGGTTATCCTCAGAGAAATCTAGATATGTTGTTAGGAAAGGGACCTTATGAGGATCAGCAGCAACAAATTGCATATGATCCTGGCGTATATGCACAAATTGCTGCAGATGCAATTAAGGCATGGAAGACTTTACAAGGACATGGAGGTTTACAAGGTCAATTATCTAAGGTAATACAAGGAGCTAATGAACCTTATGCTGAATTTGTAGATAGGCTTATTCAAACAGCTACCAGAGTTTTTGGGAATACAGAACAAGCAATGCCATTACTAAAACACCTGGCTTATGAGCAAGCGAATCGTTGGTGCAGAGATATCATTAGACCATGGAAACATGAAGATTTAAACACATATATTAAATTATGTAGAGACATTAATGAACAAGAGCAAGTCATGGCAGCTGCAGTAAAACAGGCTTTAGATGCCAGAGACATTAATGAACAAGGGCAAATTGTGGCAGCTGCAGTAAAACAGGCTTTAGATGCCAGGCCAAGAACATGCTACAACTGTGAACAAACAGGACATTTTAAAAGGAATTGCCCCATTGGAGGAGGGTTTAACAAAACTAGGTATCAAAGGAGTAGAATACCAGGTATTTGCCCACGATGCCATAGAGGGAGACATTGGGCTAATGAATGCCGTTCTCAAACCACCATAGAGGGTACTCCATTATCAAAAAACGAACAAGGACCAGGTGTTTATCCACAATATCGTGGAGAAAGGCATCGGGCTCCATTGCCAAAAAATGGACAGGGGGGCCCAATGCTCCGGGGCCCAAAACCACAAATATACGGAGCACTGGAGGAACCCAGCAACCCCATCAGGGTAGTGCCCAGGACACATTGTCCATCAGATCCCTCATCAGACAAACCAGAGGGAGCGCAGGGTTGGACATCTGCGCCTCCGCCAGAGCAGTACTAACTCCAGAGATGGGAGTTCAAATCATTCCCACAGGGGTGAAAGGACCTCGTCCCAAAGGAAGAGTAGGCTTATTATTGGGACACAGCTCTTCTACTCTAAAAGGACTTATGATAAGTCCTGGGGTAATTGATCCTGATTATGAATGTGAAATAAAAATTATAGCCAGTTCTCCAAAGGGTATATCAGTAATTTCACCAGGAGATAGAATAGCACAGTTACTAATAATACCCAGCCTACATGATAAATTTTCCAGTTGTACTGTAGAAAGAGGTTCCAAGGGATTAGGCTCCACAGGTGTAGATTGGGCTATGCTTTCTTTAAATGTAGATTCTCGCCCCATGCTAAAACTAAATATTCAAGGACATGAATTTAATGGGCTACTGGATACAGGTGCAGACCTTAGCATCATCTCTTGTCAAGAATGGCCAAAACATTGGCCATTACAACAAGCCACTCAAACGCTTCGAGGCCTAGGAGTGGCGACTAATCCCCATAGAAGTGCAATGGTATTAGATTGGAAGGATCCTGAAGGATGTGAAGGAACTACAGCCATATGTATTGGATCATCTTCCCGTAAATTTATGGGGACGAGATGTCCTAGATCAATTAGGTTTGACATTAACAAATAACATCAACCAAAATGCACCCACTATTATGACTAGACAAGGTTTTAGGAAAGGAAAAAGATTAGAAAAACAAGAACAAGGTATAGCAGCACCAATACAAATAGATCAAGGAACAGAAAGACATGGGTTGGATTTTCAGAAAGGGCCACTGAGACAATAAAAATTACTTGGAAATCAGAAAGACCAGTATGGGTTCCTCAGTGGCCCCTGACTAAAGAAAAGATACAAGCAGCCCATGACCTGGTCAAACAACAATTAGCGGAAGGACATATACAACCTTCTGTATCTCCCCATAATACTCCCATTTTTGTCATCAAAAAGAAATCTGGTAAATGGAGATTATTGCAAGATTTAAGAGCCATTAATAATGAGATGGTTATTATGGGACCTGCTCAATCAGGGATTCCTCAGTTGTCTGCTTTGCCAAAAACCTGGTATGTTTTAGTTATAGATATTAAAGATTGTTTTTTTTCAATTCCAATTCATCCTGAGGATAGTCCACGTTTTGCATTTACTATCCCTGCACTGAATCATGAAGGTCCTGATCAGAGATATGAATGGAAAGTACTCCCTCAAGGGATGGCTAACAGCCCAACTATGTGTCAAATTTATGTTAACAAAGCAATCCAGCCACTTAGAAATCAAAATCCTGAACTACAAATATTTCACTATATGGATGATGTATTATTAGCACACAAAGATAAAAACACATTGCTAGAATGTTATGCCACACTTACAAACTTATTAAAAAATTATAATCTAGAGATAGCAATAGATAAAGTACAATTAAATTTTCCAATTAATTATTTAGAAGTTCTATTATCCTCAACCATGGTCCGTCCACCAAAAATTCAAATACGAGTAGATCAACTCAAATCACTTAATGACTTTCAAAAGTTATTAGGAGACATAAATTGGATAAGGCCTTATTTAGGTATACCAACAGGAGAGTTGGGACCTTTATTTGATATCCTAAAAGGTCCATCAGATCCAAATTCACCCCGAATGTTAACGCCTGAAGCAAGAAAGGCATTAAAAATCATTGAAACATATATGGAAAATATGCATTTGGATAGAATTGATATAAGTTTGCCTTTATTATTTATTGTACTGCCAACAAAAAATATTCCTACAGGAGTATTCTGGCAAGAAGGTCCATTATTATGGATACATTTATCTTATTCTCCTAACACTATTCTTACGAGGTATCCTGAGGCTGTAGGACAATTAATACTCAAAGGAATAAAAGCAGCAAAGGGAGTGTTTGGAATTTCTCCCAATAAAATTATTACTCCATATACTATGAATCAAATTGATGAGTTAGCTAATGAGTTAAATACTTGGGCAATAATCATGTGCAAATCTAATGTTTCATTTGATAACCACTTACCATCTAATCCTTTATTGTCTTTTTGGTCATTGCATCCTGTAATTTTTCCAAAAATGACAAGAAAAACACCTATCATGAATGCTCCACATATATTCACTGATGGGTCAAATAATGGTACAGCAGCAGTAATTACCCCTGATCAAACTTTTACATTTTTAGTACCCAAACAATCAGCTCAAAAGGTAGAGCTTAAGGCAGTTTTACAAGCTTTTGTGATGTTTAAAGATTCTGTATTTAATTTATTTTCTGATAGTCAGTATGTAGTTAATGCTATAGTATCTCTTGAAGATGCTGGTAGGATTTCCCCTTCTTCTACTGTTTTCTCTTTGCTTTCCACTATACAAAGTCTAATCTGGGACAGAAAAGATCCATTCATTATAGGACAGATCAGGGCACATACAGGATTGCCTGGAGCCCTTAGTTTGGGCAATGATTTAGCAGATAAAACTACACATGACATACATATTTTCTCTACACTAGAAGAAGCTATAAATTTTCATAAAAAGTTCCATGTCAATGCTAATACTTTACAAAAGCGTTTTAAAATAACTAAGGAACAAGCTAGACAAATAATAAAACAATGTCAAAATTGTGTGACCTTTTTACCACAAGTTAATCTTGGAGTCAATCCTAGAGGATTGATACCTAACCATATTTGGCAGATGGACGTCACACACTTGCCAGAATTTGGAAAATTAAAATATTTGCATGTTACAGTTGATACTTCTTCTGGATTTTTGATGGGCTCCCTTCATGCCGGAGAAAAAACTAAAGATGTTATAGCTCATTGCTTACAAAATTTTGCCACTGTGGGTGTTCCAAAACAGTTAAAAACAGATAATGCCCCTGGTTATACTTCTACCTCTTTTAAACAATTTTGCTCAACATTTGGCATTACTCATATAACAGGAATCCCATACAATCCACAGGGACAAGGCATAGTTGAAAGAGCTCATCAAACTATTAAAATGTACTTATTAAAGCAAAAAGGAGGAATTGGGAAGGGGTATATATTCCCCAAAGATAAACTTAAAATAACCCTTTTTACTCTAAACTTTTAAAATTTGGATTCATCAGGACTTAGTGCTGCGGAAAGGCATATGTGTCCAAAAAATGTGCATAAGCCCAAGGTACTTTGGAAGGATATTCTAACAGGACAATGGAAAGGTCCTGACCCAGTAATTGTCTGGAGTCGGGGGTCTGTTTGTGTGTTTCCACAGGGAGAACAGCAGCCGATTTGGATTCCAGAGAGATTAACCAAGGTCCTGACCCAGTGATTGTCTGGAGTCGGGGGTCTGTTTATGTGTTTCCACAGGGAGAACAGCAGCCGATTTGGATTCCAGAAAGATTAACTAAAGCGATTTCTACAGACCAAAAAGAAGATGATTTGGCTCAAATCCATAACAACTGATATCCAAAACTCCAGTTTGGCTATTCTTACATCTGCAACAGAACCAGGATGCTTTTTTCAATATCTATTTTATTATTGCCCTTTGCCATATCATGAAGTTCTATTTTGTTTTTTGAGCTCATACAGACCTAGGTTAATGTTTTGCTGATCAGTTCTATTTTTTGACTATAGATTTTTTAAACATTGCAATGGAGATTTCACCTGTAAAAAGTTATAAGGCCTTTACTATAATGTTACGTGTTGTATGCATTATATTATGTGTGCACACTTGTGTTTTGTGTTATATGTTTGAATGTATGTATGTCCATATATCATATATGATGAGCGCTCATGATAAAATGGATCCAAATATTTTTTTCACATAATTTATATGGTTTAATTTAAATTGGGTAAACAACTGTTGAGGATTGTTTTAATATGTAAACAAAAAAGAAGGTTTACAGATCTGTTTGTTTACTTTCACCTTTCCTTTTCATTATATTTAATAATTCTCTCAAAGATAATGTAAATTGTTAAGAAAATTGTTTTCTTTTAGTCCCTTCTGTAATGTTACATAATTTTTTCTTTAGCCATTATTGCCAGAATTCCTATCTTCATCCCAGTGCCGGTGAAGACAATGTAAATTGTTAAGAAAATTGTTTTCTTTTAGTGCCTTCTGTAATGTTACATAATTTTTTCTTTAGCCATTATTGCCAGAATTCCTATCTTTATCCCAGTGCTGGTGAAGTCAAAGATAAAACCAATCTACAGCTTCTACAATAGCCATCACTGAACTGCTTGCAGAACTTGCCTGGACACATTGTGAGCTCACCTGTATGCATTGTGAACTATCTGTTGGTGCAGCGACTTGTGGTAGTGTTGGGGTATTTTTGCTGATGATGTCATTGGTGGTACAATTTTTCCAAAAGGAGCCGTCAATTGGCTTGGTGTATCTTCCTCCCTTCTGCTTGTCATGATCGTCCAGCTAAAATTTGGGGGCCAACAGAGGTGAGGCAAAGAACCTCACCCCCCCGCTGGTACAAAGACCTCTCCACAGGTGTGGCTGTATACTGGACCGGTAGTCAGTGACGGGTAAGATCCAATTGCAATGGTACCAACCTAAGGACCATATGTACTATTGGACAACCTAAGGCAGGCACGGTCCCTAAGCCACATGCTTGTTGTTTAAACAGAGAGGGGGAGATGTTGAGAGCCACAGCCGAAGGGGCCCCATCAAACTTCCAGCTGCCAGCAAACTTCCAGCTGCCAGCTGATGATTGGCTCACAGCGGCCCCAGCAACATCTAGCTGATTGGCTCCTCGGCCCCAGCAACATCTAGCTGATTGGCTCCTCTGCGGTGATGCTCATTGGGCTGTTTCCCTGCCCTTTCAGACCACGGAGCTGCTCATTGGGGGACGTTTTTGGCTCCGCCCATGTGACCCAGCCAATCGGCCTCAAGAGCAGGAGGATTGTGGGAGGTGGAGAGAAGCTTGTGTGGGAGAGAGAGGCTTGTGGAAAGCCGGTGGTGGCAGTTGGGGCTCTGAGGGTTTTTCCTGAGAGGCTGTTTTGTTTGGCGTGTGTGGTTCTAAAAATAAAGTTAGTTTCTTTTGACAACTGGCTCCTGATTGTGCCCAGCCAGACTGCGGCACTGGGCATTGAACCAAGGCCTTACTCATACTAAGCATTTGAATCACCACTGAGCTATATCCCCAGCCCTTTTATTTTTTATTTTCAGACAGGGTCTCATTTTGTTGCCCAGGCTGGCCTTGAATTTGTGATCTTCTTCCCTCAGCCTCCAGAATAGGTGGGATTATAGGCCTGAAGCCAACGTATTTTGTAATTTGTATACACCATCAAATTGCCAAATTGAGCTAATTAACATATTTGTTATCTCATATACTAACCATTTTTTTCTCAGCAATTTTCAAGAATACATCATTATTAATTATTGTTATCATGTTGTATGATAGCGTCTTGAACTTATTCCTCCTAAGTGAAATTTTGTATTCTTTGACCAACTCTCCCACCCTTTTCCCTCTCTCCTGAGCCCTTGTTAATTACCATTTTACTCTTTTTTTCTATGGGTTCAACATTTTTGGATTTCACATAAGATCACGTGTTATGTGTCTTTCATATCATGTGGTATGTGGCTTATTTCACTTAACATAATATCCCCTAGGTTCACCCACCTAGTTTCAAATGACAGAATTTCATTGTTTTTTTTTAAGGCCAAGAGTATTCAATGGTGCACCTACACCACATTTTCTTTATCCATTCATCCATGATAACACGGCTAAGTTTTGAATATAAGGTGTTCCCCCAAAGCTCCTGTGTTAATGTAGAACTATTCAGAGGTGAAGTAATTGGATTGTGAGAGCTGTAACCTAATCATTGGATTAATTCATTTCCTTGGTTAATGATTTGAATGGACTGACTGGGTGGTAACTGTAGGCAGGTGGGTGTGTCTAGAGGAGGTGGGTCACTGGGGATGTGCCCTGGAAGGGTACATCTTTCTTGTGGGTTCTTCCCCTGGCTGTCCTGAGCAGGGCAGTTTTTCTCTGCTGTACCCTTTGGCCATGATGTTCTACCTCACCTTCAACCCAGAGCAATGGAGTCAACTGACCATGGTACCTTTGAAACAGGGATCTAAAATAAACTTTTCTTCCTCTAAGTGATTCTTGTTAGGTATTTTGGTCACAGCAATGATAAGCTGAGTTATGCAGACACATAGTTTATTCCATATTTTAGCCATTGTGAATTATTCTGCATTGATCAGGCAAATATAGTTATCTCTTTGACATACTGATTTCATTTCCTTTGAGTATATACTCAGAAGTTGGATTGCTGGATCATATGGTAGTTTTATTTCTGAAGAAATTTTGTACTGTTTTCCATAATGGCTGTTCTTTAATTTTTTTTTTTTTTAGTTGTAGATGAACACAATACTTTTATTTTATTTCTTTATTTTTGTGTGGTGCTGATGATTGAACCCAGTCCTCACACATGCCAGGAAAGCTCTCTACCAATGAGCTACAACCCCAGCCCCCCATAATGGCTATTCTAACTTACACTACAACCAACAACATACGAGAGTTCCCTTTTCTACACATCCTAGATGTTACTTCTTATCATTTTGATGATAAACTATATTTTTGATAATAGCCATTCTAACAGGTGAAAAGTGATATCTCGTTGTGGTTTTAATTTGCTTTTCCTTAGTAATGCTGAGCATGTTTTCATATACTTATTGGCCATTTGTATATCTTCTTTATTACATTTTTATTAGTGCATTGTAGATACACATAATAGTGGGGTTCATTTTAACATAATCATACATGCATGGAATATAATTTCTTCCATTTCAGTGCTTAATACTTCCTCTTTCCCTTCCCCTATTCCACTTCCTCTATTCTACAAGTGTTCCTTCTGTTAATTTATTATTTTTTTTTAAACTGGGCTTTGTAAGATATACATAAAGGTGAAATTCACTGTGGTACATTCATATATGCATGTAGCATAATTTGGTCAATTTCATTCTGCAGTTACCCCCTTTTCTTGTCCCTACTCTCTCCCCCTCTATCCCCTTCCTCTACTCCATTGATCTCCCTTCTATTTTTATAGGATCCCTCCATTTTTCCACTTATTTTGCTCTAGCTTCTGCATATGAAGGAAAACATTCATCCCTTGACTTTCTGAGTCTGGCTTACTTCACTTAGCATAATGTTCTCCAGTTCCACCCATTAACCAGCAAATGCCATAATTTCATCCATTGATGAGCACCTGGGCTATTTTTATCCATTCATCCACTGAGGGACACCTGGACTGGTCCTATAACTTGGCTCTTGTGAATTGTGCTGCTATAAACATTGATGTGCCTGTATCACTGTAGTATACTGATTTTAGTTCTTTGGGATAAATACCAAGGAGTGGTATAGCTGGGTCATATGGTGGTTCCATTCCTAGTCTTTTGAGGAATCTCCATATTGCTTTCCAGAGTGGTTGTACTAATTTGCAGTCCTACCAACAATGTATGAATGTGTATTTTCCCCTACATTCTCAGCATTAATTATTATTTGTATTATTGATTATTGCCATGTAATTTCAATGTGGTTCTGATTTGCATTTCCCTGATTGCTAGAGACATTGAATATATTTTCATATATTTGTTGGCCATTTATACTTATTCTTTTGAAAAGTGTCTGCTTAGTTCTTTTGCCCATTTACTGATTGGCTTATTTGGTTTTAAATTTTTAGAGTTCTTTAAATGTTCAGGATGTTAATTCCCTGTCAGAGAAGTAGCTGACAAGGATTTTCTCCCAATCTGTAGGCTCTCTCTTCATATCTTGTTTCCTTTTATTGTAGAGGCTTTTAAATTTGATGCCATCCTACTTATTTTTTCTTGATTGTATTTTTTGTGTTTTAGGAGTCTTGTTAAGGAAGTTGGTTCCTGTGCTGACATGCTGGAGTATTGGACCTACATTTTCTTCTAGCACTTGCAGAGTTTCAGCCTAATTCCTAGGTCTTTGATCCAATTTGAGTCAAATTTTGTGCAGAGTGAAGGATGGGGTTCAGGTTTCTTTTTTTTTTAATATTATTTTTTAGTTGTAGTTGGACACAATACCTTTATTTATTTATTTTTGTGTGGTGCTGAGGATCGAACCCAGGGCCTCACATGTGCTAAGCAAGCACTCTGTCGCTGAGCCACAACCCCAGCCCCTAAGTTTTATTTTTCTACATATGGATATCCAGTTGTCCCAGCACTCTTTATTAAAAAGGCTGTCTTATCAACAATGTTTATTTGGCACCTTTGTCTCTTATCGGATAACTATATTTATATGAATTTGTCTCTGTGTCTTCTATTTTATTCCATTGGTCTTTATTTCTGTTTTGGTGCCAGTACCATGCTGTTTTTGTTACTATAGCTCTGTAGTATAATTTGAGGTCTGGTATTATGATGCCTCCAGCTTCACTCTTCTCACTAAGGATTGCTTTGGCTATTCTGAGTCTCTTGTTTTTCCAAATGAATTTCAGCATTGCTTTTTCTAGTTTTATGAAAAATGTCATTGGTATTTTGATGGGAATTGCATTGAAACTGTATATCATTTTTGGTAGTATGACCATTTTAATAATATCAATTCTGACTATCCAAGAACATGTTCCATCTTCTAAGGTCTTCTTCAATTGCCTTCTGTAGGGTTCAATAGCTTTGTAGCGGTCCTTCACCTCTTTGTTAGATTGATTCCCAAGGGTTTTTTGTTTGTTTGTTTGTTTTTTTAGGTTATTGTGAATGGGAATTTTTCTTATTTTCTTTTTCAACAGATTTATTATTTGAGTATAAGAAAGTGATTGATTTATGAGTGTTGATCTTGTATCCTGCTACTTTACCAAGTTTGTTTATTAGCTCTAGAAGCCTTCTGGTGGAATTTTTTGGTTCTTCTAAATATAGGATCATGTCATCAGCAAACAGAGATAATTTGATTTCTTCATTTCCTATTTGTATCCTGTTAGTTTGCTTTTCTTTTTTGATTACTCTCACTAGAGTTGAAGACTATGTTGAATAGGAGTGATGAGAGTGGACATCCTTGTCTTGTTCCTCTTTTTAGAGGAAATACTTTCGGTTTTTCTCTGTTCAGTATGATGTTGTCATATATAGCTTTTACAAAGTTGAGGTATGTTCCTACTGTCTGTACTTTCTCTAGTGTTTTAAACACTAATGGATGCTGTACTTCATCAAATGACCTATTGATATAATCATGTGATTCTCATCTTTAACTCTATTTATATGGTGAATTACATTTATTGATTTGTCATGTTGAACAAAACTTGCATTCCTGGGATGAAACCCACTTGACCATGGTTCACTGTCTTTTTAATATGTTTTTGTATATAATTTGCTAGTATTTTATTAAGAATATTTGCATCTATGTTCATCAAGGGTAGTGGTTTGAAGTTTTCTTTCCTTGATGTGTTTTTGGTTTTGGTATCAGGATATACTGGATTCATAGAATGTACTTGCAAGTGTTCCCACTATTTCTACTTCTTGGAATAACTTGAGGAGGATAAGTGTTAGTTATTCTTTAAAGTTCTGGTGGAACTCAGCTGTGAATCCTTATGGTCCTAGGCTTTTCTTTGTTGGAAGCCTTTTGATAGCTGCTTTGATTTCATTACTTGATATTGATCTGTTTAAGTTGTCTAAATCCTCATGGTTAATATGGGTAGGTCATATGTCTCTAGAAGTTTGTCAGAATCTTCAATATTTTCTAGCTAATTGGAGGATAGATTTTCAAAATAGTTTCTAATGATCCTCTGGATTTCAGTAGTGTCTATGGTGATAGTTCCTTTTTATCTCTAATTTTGTTAATTTGGGATGGTGTGGTGGTACATACCTGTAATCCCAGCAACTGAGGAGGCTGAGTTAAGAGGATCACAAGTTCAAAGCTAGACTCAGCAACAAAGTGAGGTCCTAAGCAACTTAGTGAGACCCTGACTCAAAATAAAAAATAAAAAGGTCTGGGGATGTGGCTTAGTGGTAAAGGGCCTCTGGGTTCAATTCCCAGTACCCTCCCCCCCCAAAAAAATTGTTTTAAATTAATTTGGTTAGTTTGGCTAAGGGTTTATCTATTTTGTCTATCCTTTCAAAAATCAAACTCCTTGTTTCACTAAGCCTTTGTATTGTTTCTTTTATTCTCAATTTCATTTATTTAGGCTCTTATTTTAATAATTTCCTGTCCTCTGCAGATATTTTGGTGTGGGGGGGCATACGAGGGATTGAACTCAGGAGCACTCAACCACTGAGCCACATCCCCAGGTCTTTTTTTGTATTTTATTTAGAGACAAGGTCTCACTGAGTTGCTTAGGGCCTCAGTAAATTGCTGAGGCTGGCTTTGAACTTGTGATCCTCTTGTCTCAGTCTCTCAAGCCACTGGGATTATAGGTGTGTGCCACAGCACCTGGCTCTTCTGCAGATTTTGGTTCTTCTTTTTCTTGGGCCTTGAAGTGTAATGCTAGATTATTTATTTGGTTATCTTTGGTATCTTTTTAAAGGTACAAACTCTGGGCTGTAAACTTTAGTCTTAGAACTGCCTTCATACCATCTCAGATATTTTGATATGTCATATCACTATTCTCATTTGTTTCTAAGCATTTTTTAATTTCCCCCCTGATTTCTTCTGCTATCCATTTATCATTCAAAAGTGTATTATTTAATCTCCAAGTGTTAAAGTGGTTTTGGGTTTTTATCTTGCCATTGATTTCCAATATTTCACTATTCACTGTGATATTAGTTATGTTTTTTCATAATTTCCATAATTGGGTTGAGGAAGTCCCTTTTTGGAGGGGGAGGGGTGGAGGGTGGATCAAACCCAGGGCCTTATACATGCTAAGCATATACTATACCATTAAGCTGTACCCCTGGCCTCAGGAATTTCCTTTTATTCCTGCTTTGTTGACTGCTTTTATAGAAAAAAAAATTGTTCCATTTAGTTAAATTTTTTCTGTGTGTATTGAGGTGAACAGGTATTTTTTTCCTTTATTCTATTATTATGGTATATTACATCGATTGCTTCTCAGATGCTAAACCAAGTTTGCATTCTTAGAATAAATACCATTTGGTCTGTGTCTATAATCCTTTTTATATACTGCTGGATCTGGCTTGCTAGTATTTTTTTTTTTTTGAGGATTTCTGTTTCTTTATTTGATAAGAGATATTGGTCTGTAGTTTTGTTTTCTAATGAGGACTCTGTCTGGTCTTGGTGTCTCTTCTATTTTTTTAAGAGTTTTATGAAGAAGTAGAGCTAATTTCTCTTTAAATGCACAAGATCAGGACTTAAGATGTGGCTACAACCCAAGTAAGCACAAAATAATGAAGAAGAATGTCAGCTTTCAGGAGCTGAGAAGAATGGGGCAGTGATATTTCTGAGTATATCAAAACATGGGAGAACTGATAGGCTAGATTTCACTGGAGGAGAAAAGGAAGTTTGAACAAAAATACTGTCAAAGGTACTCCCTCCTGCTGCATCTTGTGGAAAGGCTCCAGATTGCAGGATGACCTCATTCCTCAAAAGAAATCCTCCAACTGGGCAAATATTTCCTTGCTCCTAGGCCAGTATGAGCTTGCTTAGAAGCGGTAGCTCTTTTGGCCTCCCCTGTGCTTTCTTGATCTATGGGTGTGTAACACAGACTCTGAACATCAATAACAGTGCTTCCCAGCACTGGTCTTGACATGCCCCAAGGTGTCTTCAGTTATTTCAGGGGTGTCTTGCAATTCTCAGAACTAATTGACTTTAAATTTATTTTCAAAAGGAGTTATATGCCATTTCAGATTTCCTTTGTGCTAGATGTGACAGGGGAGGCAGAATGGGAAGATATATGTCATGGAAGGAAAAGAAAGCAAGAAGTTACAGGTTTCAATTTACAAAAGACTGATTATCTGGAATCTGGGGTGTTTAGAAGTGTCACTGTAATCTGGTAGAGCACTTACAGAGCCTGCACAAGGCCCTGGGTTTGATCCCCCAACTGGGTGGGGTGGGGAGTCTCACTCTATTCTAATCACTGATTTATTCCAGTGTTTGAAAAAGGTCCTGGCACATCAGAATAGGTACTCAATAAATGTTGGTTAAATGAAAAACAATTAGATCAATGAATCTAAGATTCTATGAGGCTTGAAGCCCTCATTTAGATTTGTTGTCAGTTAAATTTGTTTGTGGTGTCTTACCCCTTCTTGTGTGTTTAATTGTTGGTCTTAGTCTCTTTATAGGTCAGAATCAGCCACTGCACATTTGTCTTATACACTCCTTGAGTGTTTTCTGTTTAACTTCCAGGAGTTCTCCAAGAAAGCAGCTGATTATGGAGCCCCATGCTCCCTCAGTAGATTCTGTGAGCTAGACTCACTCACGTTTGAGGTCGGATGGCTCCCAGAAGGCACCACCAACCTCCTGACTGCCTACATAGTTCAAAGAGCGATTTTTGAGTGGCCTGGCCAACCAAATCAAATCCCATGCATACAGGTTTGGATCAAGATCCTCCTAGAGGAACCAAAGTGGTTGAGATCTTGTCTTTCAGGTAAAGCTAAGAAGGATAAAACTATTCTGCTAACAAAACCTTCTCTCCAGAAGAAACAGGTCTTGCTGGAGAGTTTCGAGGATGAGGACCTTGCCCCTCCATATCTATCTGCCCCACAGGTGTCACCTCCTCCTCCTCTACTGGAGGCTGCCTCTCTCTCTCCTGAGGCTGCCTCTTCTCATCCTCAAGGTGCCTCTTCCCCTCCTATGAGGCCCCCTCACACTTGAAGGGGTTCTAACTATCATCCTTCTGCCCCTGCTCCAACTGTGCCTGACTCCTCCACTTTGCTGGTTCCTACATTTCCCCTCAGAATTCAGGCTCCCTCTGCCCTGGGAACAGAAGGTGCTGGACAGAACCCCTTCAGGGTATATGTTCCTTTCTCCACTAGTGACCTCTATAAGTGGAAAATTCAAGATCCATCATTTTCTGAAAAACCCCAAGGTCTTACTTCCCTTTTGGAGTCTATTTTCTATACCCATCAGCTAACCTGGGATGATTACCAGCAACTCCTTCAGACTCTTTTCACTTCAGAAGAACACGATCGAATCCAGAGAGAGGCCTGGAAAACTGTTCTTGGCCTTAATGGCCAACCCAGTGATGATCCAACTCACATGGAACTCATTTTCTCTTCAGTTCATCCCGATTGGACAGGAAAGGAGGCGATTGATCAGTACTGCCAGGCTCCACTAGGAGAGATCAAAGCAGCCGCTGAAAATCCCATCAATTTGGCAAAGGTAAGCGAGACAATTCAAGGACCAGAGGAGCCCCCGGCTGCTTTCCTGGAGCGCCTTCTTGAGACTTATCGTGTGTATGCACTGATGGATCCAGAGGCCCCAGAGAATAAAAGTGCTCTTAATATGGCTTTTGTGACTCAATCACCCCAGATATTAGGAGAAAGTTACAGAGACAGGAAGGATTTAAGGGAAAAATGCTGTCAAAATTGGTGGAAATAGGGGCTGGGGATGTGGCTCAAGCGGTAGCGCGCTCACCTGGCATACGTGCAGCCCGGGTTCGATCCTCAGCACCACATACAAACAAAGATGTTGTGTCCGCCAATAATTAAATAAATAAATAAATAAATATTAAAATTTTAAAAAATTGGTGGAAATAGCCCAAAGGGTCTACAATAGTAGAGACCCCCCTGAAGAAAAACAACAAATTAAAAGGTTGACAAGAGTCATGGTGATAGCTATGTCAGAGTCTCAAGTCACCTGAAGGCCTCAAATTCCTAGACAACAACCCCCAAGGGCTCTACTCCCTAAACAACAATAGCCCCCAGGAACAGAAATTAAAGGGTAAAAGGGACAATAACTCACTTGTTACTTGTGATGCCAGAATGCTCCTATCCCTTATTGGGCAGAAACTTGCTGCAAAAATTGCAAGCCACCATTTCTTTCCAAAAAGGCACAGCCAACCTGTCATTTAAAGGGCCAAAAGGTATTATATATACTTGTCCCATTGGGGAGAAATACCTGCTCTTAGCAGAAGACACCCGGACCCCACCTTCTGATCTCCTCATAAGATTCCAAAAAGAAATCCCAGGGGTCTGGGCAGAAACTAATCCTCCTGGCCTCACTGCACATCGGCCACCTATTATAGTGCAGCTCCCCAGCACTGCACCCCTGTACAAGCCTGACAGTATCTTATCAGACCGGAAGCTAAAAAAAGGCATATTCACATCCACAGGTTACAAGAAGCTGGCATGCTGATTCCTTGCCAATCAACCTGGAACACGCCATTGCTGCCTGTCCAGAAACCTGGGACAAAAGACTACTGACTGGTACAGGACCTAAGAGAAGTCAACAAAAGAGTGGAAACCATTCATCCCATGGTACCAAATCCCTACACACTTCTCAATTCATTGTCTTCCTCTCACCAAGTGTACATCAAAGATGCCTTCTTCAGTTTGCCATTAGCTAAGGTAATCCAACCAATTTTTACTTCTAAATGGTCAGATCCAGAAGGGAGATTTTCAGGACAATTGACTTGGACACAATTGTCACAGGGATTTAAAAACTCTCCAACTCTATTTGATGAGGCCCTAAGCCGGGCCTCACGGCTTACAGGCAGCAACACCCTGAGACTGTACTTTTACAATATGTAGATGATCTAATAACAACCAAAACTATGACTAAATGTAAACAGGCCACCAGAGACTTGTTAAAAACCTTAGAAACCTTGGGGTACCAGAGGTCAACTAAGAAGGCCCAATTATGCACCTCAACAGTCACCTACTTGGGCTACAATCTAAAAAAAGAAAAAAAGGACTGTGTTGTGGGACAGAATTAAGTCAATCATGCAGATTCCTCACCCTAAGACTAAGCATCAGGTGTGAGAGTTCCTCAGGGCCATTGGGTATTGCAGCCTTTGGATCCTTGATTTTGCTGAACTAGCCCAGCCCCTGTATGTTAGTAAGCGGGGAAAGAGGACTCTTTGATTTGGACTGAGAAAGAATAAGAGGCATTTGACAAACTGAAACAAGGCCTAGTCACTGCACCTGCATTGGCCCTCCCAGATATTCTAAAGCCATTCCAACTGTTTGTACATGAAGTCAGGGGAATAGCAAAAGGGGTGCTAACTCAGACTTTGGGGCCATGGAAACGCCCGGTGGCATATCTATCTAAAAGACTGGACTATGTTGTGGCTGGATGGCCAAACTGCCTCCAAGCCATCGCTGCCACAGCAATCCTAGTTAAGGAAGTAGATAAGCTTACTTTGGAGCAAGATTTACAGGTGGTAGCCCCACATGCTATGGAAACCTTACTTTGGAGACCTCCAGGGTGCTGGCTCTCCAATGCTACTACCACCCAATACCAGGCCCTTCTTCTAGACCAGCCCAGAATAAAATTCCTAAAAACCTCAGCTTTAAACCCAGCCACTCTTCTTCCTGACAATTATCCCTCCAAACTGCTGCACAATTGCCAGGAAATCTTGGGGTCACTCCAGAATGACCGGCTGGAGCTGATGGACACACCCTGGCCAGACCCAGGCAAGACACTCTACACTGATGGCAGCAGTTATGTCCAAAATGGAATCAGGTATGTGGGTGTGGCTATAGTTACTTTAAATAAAATTATCTGGGCTCAAGCTCTGGGACATGGAACTTCTGCACAAAAACCAGAACTAATTGCACTTACCCAGGGTCTCGGGTATGGCAAAGGAAAGACTGTTAATATCTACTGACAGTAGGTATGCCTTTGCTACTCTTCTTGTACATGGAGCTCTCTATAAGGAGAGAGGACTATTAACTTCAGGAGGAAAAGATATCAAACATGCAGAAGAAATTCTAGTTTTGTTAAAAGCCCTCTGGTTGCCAGAGAAAGTGGCTGTTATACACTGCACAGGCCACCAGAACACAGAGACACCAGAGGCAAGAGGAAACACCTTTGCTGATAAAACAGCCAAAGAGATGGCTTTAAAACCTGTAGAGACTTTACAGATTTTGCCTGTGTTACCTAACGGTGTTCTATCCACTTCCCCAATGTATATGGAACAAGAGAAAATTCTAGGAAAAATCTTAAAAACAACTGAGGATCAAAACGGATGGAAGATTCTACTGGACAAAAGAATTCTGATGCCAAAGACATTGGGGAAATTGTTAATTAAGCAATTACATCAAGGAACCCATATGGGTAGTACAAAAATGGCTGAATTGTTACAAAAAGACTTTTACATTCCAAAGTTAACTCAATTAACAAGACAAGTTTCTTCAGGTGCCAGACATGTGCTCAAGTAAATCCTAACCCAAAGGTAAGCCAATTTACAGGAACCAGACTACAAAGAGAAACACCAAAAAAAGATGAGAAGTAAACTTTGCCTAAGTAAAATCTTGACAATAAGTATTTGCTGATACTCATGGACACTTATTCTGGACAAATTGAGATATTTCCTACCAAAAACAAAGACAGCAACTATTATGGCTAAGAAACTTATTCAAGAGATACTTCCCAGATTTGGCCTCCCAATAGCCATGGGGTCCCATAACAGCCCAGCTTTTATAGCTCAGATAACTCAAAATTTATCTAAAATTTTTAAAATTAATTCAGACTTATATTATATATAGGCCTTTGCCGCAGTCTGGCTGGGCACAATCAGGAGCCACTTGTCAAAAGAAACTAACTTTATTTTTAGAACCACACAGCCAAACAAAACAGCCTCTCAGGAAAAACCCTCAGAGCCCCAACTGCCACCACCGGCTTCCCACAAGCCTCTCTCTCCCACACAAGCCTCTCTCCACCTCCCACAATCCTCCTGCTCTTGAGGCCGATTGGCTGGGTCACATGGGCGGAGCCAAAAAAGTCCCCCAATGAGCAGCTCCGTGGTCTGAAAGGGCAGGGAAACAGCCCAATGAGCATCACCGCAGAGGAGCCAATCAGCTAGATGTTTCTGGGGCCGCTGTGAGCCAATCATCAGCCGGCAGCTGGAAGTTTGCTGGGGCCCCTTCGGCTGTGGCTCTCAACAGGCCTTCAAATTTAAAACAAATAAAAAAGATAAATAAAACTCTAAAAAAGACCCTTACAGGTGGAGCCTAACAAGGACTGGGTCAACCTCCTTCCTTTTATACACCCTTTGTCTTAAAGGTTTATAATATTTAAAAGACCACCCCAGTTGGTTCCCAGACTGAAAGATAAAAAACTAAAATAAGTAACCACTCACTTCTTAAGTCCTTACAGGCTTTCTAGCAAGCCTCCCAACAGACTCAGGCTTTAACAAAGATAGTCCAACAGCCAGTTGCAGGAGAGACCTTCACTCACCCATTCCAGCCAAGCCATCATCCATCTACTTTAGAGCTTCGCTGGCTCGGACCCTTTCCAGTCATCCTGACCACCCCAACTGCTGTAAAAGTCACCAGAAAACAACACTGGATTCATCACTCCCAAATCAAGAAGACAGCTGCAACAGAAGATACACTCAGTACTTTTGATTTTTACTTTCTGTTCTGTTTCACTTTCAGACATGCACCCTGCACACAGCTCTATTCTGAAACTCTTGAGGCCAGAAAAAGATGGGACGCCTGATTCTAAAAGATAGTCACTGACTGAATGACTATCAAGCTGCTGGTCTTTAAAAAATATAATTATGACATGGTAAACTTAGATAAAAACTAAACTTAAATAAATTAATGATTTGATTTAGTCACATAAAACCAGTGGGGAATGTTGTGGTGTAAACTAATCAATAAAATCAGTAAGAGTATAAATCATAGGTTATAGATTAATAAAAATATAGATTATCGATATAAGATTTTGATAAGTGAGATAAAACAGTTATAAATCAAGAACTGTCATACACAGGCCCAAGACTTCATTTTGCTGCCTTCTATAAAAATAACAGTTGCATGACCCATTTCTGAGAACCAGAAATGAAAGCTGTCTTCTTGTAAGAAATTGTTTTTCTGTACTTCATACCCCACAGGATGTACACAGCTCAGGATATGGTGGTGGTCGTGGTGAGCTACATCCTGGGTTTGAGTACATTTATGGGTATACATGACTTTGAAATAGATTATCGCCCCCGCTCAGCTGAAACTCAGGATAAGGTTGTCTAAAACTTGCTTGGACCTGAGATACAGTTAACTAAGTTGTAAGCTAACTTCTTTTCTTAGCTTCTGTAACTTGCTTGCTTGCATGACGCTGAGAAAAGCCCCTGAGTTGTGGTTTTTGTCCTTAAATTCCCAAGACACAGGTCAGGAAATTGCTGTTTTCCCACAGAGCAGCAGTCTTTATGGGTGGGTGACAGTCCCCGACCAGGTAATTAAAGCTCTCTTTTGTTTGAATTTGGACTTAGCATGTTTTCTGAGGTGGCTCCCCAGGACAATGCCTCATGAACATAAGAGATTAGAATTCATGATTAATGACTAAGAGTTGACACTTCATATCTCTGGATTCAATCAACTATGGATTGAAAATATTTTTTTAAAATTGTGTTTATAGGGCTGGAGTTGTAGCTCAATGGTAGAGAACTTACCTAGCATGTGTGAGGCACTGGGTTCAATTCTCAGTACCACATATAAATAAGTAAATAAAATAAAGGTTTATCAACAACTAAAAAATATTAGGAAAAAAATTGCATTTATACTGAACATGTAAGACTTTTTTTCCTTCTCATTATTCCCTAAGCAAAACAGTATAACTATTTACCAACTTCATTTTTAAGTGACATATTTAATAATTGACATTTTAATAATTATTATAGATATTTATGGCCTACATTGTGACATTTCAATACATGTATACTATGTACAATGTGTCACAATCCTATCAGTGTAATTGGCATGTCCATTACCTCAGACATGTATCTCTTCTTTGTGTTGGAATAGTTAAGACTCCTCTCTACTAGCTGCCCTTACCCCTGGCACTGGGGGTTAAACTCAGGGGTGCTCTACCTCTGAACAACAGCTCCAGTCATTTTTTTATTTTTTATTTTAAGCCTTGCCAAATTGCCCAGGCTGGCCTTTAACTTATGATCCTCTGGCCTCTGCCTCCAGGGTCACTGGGATTACAGGCTTGGACCACCATACTGGGCTCTACTAGCTTTTTTGAAATATATAGTTAATTATTGTCAACCATAATTATTCTACTGTACTATTGAATATTAGAAGAGTATAATAATTATTTTTCTATCATTTACTTTTTGTTAAGTATTATAGGTCATCTATAGGTGATTTAAAGGATTCAGGAGAATGCAGGTAGGTCACATGAAAACACTATGCATTTTAAATAAGGAAGTTCAGCATCATAGGATTGGGTATTCCTGGGGGGTCCTGAAACCAATTCCCCATAAATATGGGGGGAAGAATATATGTTTTAAAATGATCAAAGAGATAAAGTAAGGAACAGGGGTATAATTCAGTGGTAGAGTATGTGCTTAGCACACACAAGGCCTTAGGTTTGATACCCAATACCAAAGAAAGAGAGAGAGAATAAGCAAAGGAAATTGCAAGGAAAGATTCAGGTCCTATTTAAGAGAAAAAACATATTGATTTTAAAAGAACAAATGAGACTTATAGAAATAAAAATATACTTATTAAAATTAAATTTCACCAGGCATGGTGGCATGCACCTGTAATCCCAGTGGCTCAGGAGTCTGAGACAGAAGGATTGCAAGTTCAAAGCCAGCCTCAACAATTTAGTGAGACCCTATCTCAAAATCAAAAATAAAAAAGGACTGGGATGTGTCTTAGTGGCTAAGTGCCCCTGGGTTCAATCCCCAGTGCCAAAATAAATAAATAGATAAATAAAGTTTAATGTATCACCTATAAACACTTTAAAAAGAATTTGATATTATTTGGTAAAATTGAGAATGTTTATACCTTATCTCAAAAAAAATTGTAAGTACAAAGCTAAACACTAGGACAGAAATATAAGCCTTCATAAATACTCAGATAAATTTAGAAATTATAATAGCAAAGAAAACATATTTAAAAAAAGAAACAGGGCTGGGATTGTGATTTGGCAGTAGAGTGCTCGCCTAGCACTGGCGGGACCCGGGTTTGATCCTCAGCACCACATAAAAATAAAGGCATTGTGTTGTGTCCATCTACACCTAAAAAAATAAATATTTTAAAAAAGAAGAAACAGTAAATAAATACATGTAAAACATGGTGACTACAACTTAAAATAATACTGAAGTTGAGACAAAATATTAGTCTTGGTAATAAATGAATGGACTTAGCTCATCTACTGAAAGAAAAATATCTTCAGTGTGGCTTGCAAAGCAAGATCCAAGTAGGAGATACATATAGCCAAAGTAATTCAAACAGGCTAAAAATAAAGGTATGTACAAAGATGTACCAGGTAAATGAAAATAATAAATGGGAGGTCTGGGGATATAGCTCAGCTCTAAAGTGCTTGCCTAGCATGTTCAAAGCCCTGAGTTCCATCCCCAGCACCACAAAATAAATAAATAAAATAAAACATGGCAAATAGATATTTTCAAAAAGTATGTAAATGGAGTTGCAATTCTGATTTTGAACAAAGTAGAATTTAGACAAACAAATAACTAAGTGTGCCCCAAAACACAATAATGTTAAAAGCCAATCTCACACTGAAAGTGTAGGCATGAAATAGCCATCTTTATTTATTTTGTGGTTCTAGGGATCAAATCCAGGACCTGGCACATGCTAGGCAAGTGTTCTACCACTGGACTACATCCCTAGCCTCTTAACCATCTTTAAAAAGAAGAGACTATGGATAAAAGGAGATAAAGGTAGAAATACCTCACATAGCTAATAGAAGACTTTTAGTGCAAAGAAGATCAAGTGGCAGAAATATAAGTAAAAAATATAGAAAATATAAGCAACATAATGAATAAAATAGATCTTAATGATCTACACTGAACTTTAGAACCTAATAGAGAATATGCTTTTCTTCTCAACTGCACATGGAATAGTTACAAAAATTGATCAGATATTAGATCACAAAGAAAGTTTAATGTCTGCAACTTACTCTACAATGGAAAAAACTGTATATATGGAGAGAATAATAAAACAAATGTGGTAAGGATTGAGGAATTGATGAATCTGGATGAAAAGTATATGAGAGTTATTTGGACTATTCTTAGAACTTTTCTATTAGTTCAAAATATTCTAATTTAGAAAGTAACAGAAAATGAACTTTTAAAAATGCTTGTAAAAGAACTTTTAGGAGAATAACTTTGTTCTTTGAAAGTAGTAAAAGATTTTGGATTCACATACAAAACATAAACTATAATGGCAAGAATGATATATTTGAATAGGATAAAATGGCAAATTTATGTACAATAAGGAACATTTGCAGGGCATGGTAGTGCATGCTTTTAATCCCAGCAGCTCGGGAGCCCGAGGCAGGAGGATTGCAGAGTTCAAAGCCAGCCTCAGCAATTTAAGAGGCTCTAAGTAAATCCTGGAGACCCTGTCTCTAAATAAAATACAAAAATGGCTGGGATATGGCTCAGTATTTTAGTGCCCCTGGGTTCAAACCTTGGTACAAAAACAAAACGAACAAACAGCCCCCCCCCCCAACACACTATATCTGGAGTTAAAAGACAAACCACAATGAGAAGACACTTGTTACACCTAGGATTAGTATCCAGCAAATATAAATAAATAAATACTACAAATGATTAAATAGAAAAATTACCAAAAAATATGAATAGATGAGTCACAGAAGAAGGTAACTAAAGCTTGGGGAAAAGGAGATCAACTGCATTAGGAACTAGGTAGAAACAAATATAAATGGCAATGGTATAGCACTTATTTATTCAGGTATCTGTCCAAAATTATAAAACTTGATGATACCCATTGATACCCCAAATTATAATACTTGATGATGGAGGGGGAAAGAGGACTAATTCTAATTGGTCCTTGAATCTAGGGATCCTTTAGCAAAATCTAGTCAAGTTGAAGTCATGCACTCCTGTATGTGAGTAATTCCACCTTTAAGTAGTCTCCAAAGTGTTGAGAGCCACAGCCAAAGGGGCCCCAGCAAACTTCCAGCTGCCAGCAAACTTCCAGCTGCTGGCTGATGATTGGCTCACAGCAGCCCCAGCAACATCTAGCTGATTGGCTCCTCGGCCCCAGCAACATCTAGCTGATTGGCTCCTCTGCGGTGATGCTCATTGGGCTGTTTCCCTGCCCTTTCAGACCACGGAGCTGCTCATTGGGGGACTTTTTTGGCTCCACCCACGTGACCCAGCCAATAGACCTCAAGAGCAGGAGGATTGTGGGAGGTGGAGAGAAGCTTGTGTGGGAGAGAGAGGCTTGGGGAAAGCCGGTGGTGGCAGTTGAGGCTCTGAGGGTTTTTCCTGAGAGGCTGTTTTGTTTGGCGTGTGTGGTTCTAAAAATAAAGTTAGTTTCTTTTGACAAGTGGCTCCTGATTGTGCCCAGCCAGACTGCGGCACCAAAGGAGCATGATGTTCATTGCACCGTTGTTAACTAGTGAACAATTGGAAACAACCTAATTGTCATCAATAGATGACAGCAGATGAATAAGTGATTTAAAATGACTGACTTCTTATCTACGCGTGCCAATATATAGAAACCTCAAAAACAGATCCTAGGGGAAAAAAGGAGGCAGTAGGAGCTGGGAGTATAGTGCAGTAGCAGAGTGCAGTGCTTTGAGTTCAGTTCCTAGCACCAAAACAAAACAAGGTAGCAGAAACTTATACTGTGAATGTGTAAAATTTATAAACACAGAAAAACAATTATGGTATTGTTGATGAATCCAAAGGTCTAGAAGAACTTACAGGCATTTAAAGAAACATGGAATAAACACAGAATTGCAATATAGTGCAATGAAAGTCTGAATTACAATAGACACCTAATACAGATGGAGGAGGGAGCAGGAAGAACGTAAAGGGGCATTTCCTTAAGATAGCAAAAACTTCCATGTCTCTCTCTCACACTGAAAGACAAGAAGGGCTTACTCAGGTGGAATATAGGAGGAAGAGTGTTTCTAGAAGATGGTGTCATTTGCACAATGCAGGAGGGAAGAAACAGAGCCTTCTTTGGAACCAGCCAGAGGTTTCTCAGAGCTGGATCAGAGGAAGGGGCAAGGAAGGGATGGAGCGTGTTGGTAGGCATCCCCTTGACAAAGGGAGTTTACCTCTCTGAAGATGGCTGGAAAGCTAGATTCTTGAAGTAGAAGAGCAATGGTTGCATTATGAATTACAAAAAGGATGGTTCTGAAGGCAAGATCAATGAGATCTTGTTTTTCTTTTTAAAGAAGGGAACTAAGCAAGAATAATGCAATGGGGGGAGAGAGATCAACAGAAATAGAGGAGTGACTGACAGCACTGTGTCCAACCTGTAGGACTCAGGGAGCAACTAGGGTGGAGGAATTGAGGAGGTCGCTGGCCTGGGCATCTTAGGTATATGATGGAGTGACAGAGGTTGCATTTTGTGCCACCTGACCCCGCTCCTGACCACCGCTGATTGGACCTTACAAGCGTTCAGTTCAAATATAAAAATGCACAGAGGAGGAACTGAAGGCGGCGGTTACCACTGGAATGGGTTTTCGTGTGGGTGTGTGTAGTTTTACATTATCTGGAATGTTTTAATTACAAAATAAAAGCTGATGTAAATGCAACATAGAAAAGCATTAACTTGTGTGACAGCTCAGTGGGTTCACAGGTGTCATATTATTTTCTGAACTTTTCTGTGCATTTGCACTAAATTTAATAGTCAAATGACAAAAAAAAAAAAAAAAAAGTGGCAATAATGGGAGAAACTGAAATGCTTGGAAGGCTTTAAGCTCTATATGGAAAAGATTAAGCCAGAAATCGGCGAGGGCGCGGAATGGTGAGTTTGTCTTGGTCTACGTAGGAGATGAGACCTGGGAGACCTGCCTTCGGCCGTTTGTGGGGGTGGGAGGGGGAGGGGTACGCGGGGCTGGTTTCCGCCCCGCCCGGAGCCCCGGCCCCTCCTCCTTCCATGACGCCTCCTCCCGTCTCCAGGCAACGTGGGGATTAAACAAGGCCGCCAAGGCGGCCGCTGCCTGCCGACCCCTGCCTGTCGGACCCTAGAAACTGGGAAGTTGAGAGCTATGGCTCTACCGCTGCTGCCAGGCAACAGATTCAAACGCGATGTGAGTAGCCAGGGCGTCCCAGGTCAGAGGTCCCGATCAGAGCCCGGGGTTTAGGCTGGGATGGGGCGATGACACCTCCCCGGACCTAAGGGAGGCCTCCTGGCATTGGGTTGGGTGCAACTGAGACCAAACTTTCTGCATCTGGATGCTTTCCTTACTTTAGATACCTTATATAGTAGGGTCCTTCCTTATAGGTGGCAGAACCTCCAAAAGTAGCAGGTGATGGTGATCATGAAAAACAACACTGAGTAGTTAACATGTGCCAGCGCTGTGCATTAATCAATTTACATGGCACTGGATGCTCCTAATGGTCCTTTGGATTAGAGAGTTACTATTTTATTCCCATTTTACAGTTAAAAAACTGAGGTACAGAGCTACAATCTCAGTGGTGAAACTGGTTTTCTTTCAGGCAACCTTTCTTCATAGCCCAGAAGCCTAATTGTTATCCTCAGTACCCTGCTTGGAAGAATTAATTATAGTTTGTTATTAAATTGAAGAAACCTGGCACAATAAAGGGGAGTAGGTGACAGGTGAAAGAGTTCTACCAATCTGTAAAGTTTAGTACCAAAATTTATAGAGACACACACCCAACCTTGGAGGGCAAGATGAAGATATAAAACAAAACAACAGAAAAAAAAAAATAAAAACGCTGAGCATTGAAGAATTCTTGGCAATAAATAGCACCTTATTTAAACAACACTGTGAAAATGCTACAGGCTTTTGTTTGCATGGAGTTACTATTTCTTTACTTGGGTTTGCCAATTGGGTCTACAGGAGAAGATAAGTAATAAATCATATCCCACTGATGGGAGGGATATTAGATGAAGCCACTCGAGGTATTTGTGTAAACCTCTGGTAAGTTTACAAAGCAGCGGAAAGATTGAAGTTTTCTGACTATGAATTCTGAACAGTGTCTGTATCTAACTTGCTGGCCCTAAAGTCCCAGTTTTATTTGTAGCTTCGGGCCACTGAATTCTGGTCTGGATCCCCACATATGGGTTGATCCGTCCAGTCTTGAACACTGGATTGTGCATTTCTTGGCTAATGGTTAGAGGTTGGCCTCCCAAGCATAGCATTGCTCTTTGATAAGATGAAGCCAGCCATGCCAATAAGAAAAGCTCCCAAGAAGCAGGATACGAAAGAAGATTCCAGAAATAAAGAAGCATGCTGTGTAAACATGACTTTTAATAAAAAAAATGAAAATAGAGCCTACAGCTTTTAGCCTAGCAACACTTCTGATTATAGGTGCCCACCACCTGCAGAATTATCACAGCTCTCACATGTTGATTAAGGGTGGGAAGGAAACACAGTGGTTGGATGAGGTATTTAAAAATCTGCCACATTGTACTAAGTGTACTTTTGCTTGGTTTTTAAACTTTTATTATTGTGAAGAATAGCACATATACATGAAAATGTAGAATGGATGATCACAGAATGAACATCAACAGAATATTACCAGTACTCAAAAAGTACCCCACCTTGACCAGGGTTGCCAGATTTAGCAAATAAAAATACATGAATACTGCTGGGTGGGTGGCACATACCTGTAATCCTAGCAGCTCCAGAGGCTGAGACAAGAGGATCTTGAGTCAAAAGCCAGCCTCAGCAAAAGCGAGGCGCTAAGCAACTCAGTGAGACCCTGTCTCTAAACAAAATACAAAATAGGGCTGGGGATATGGCTCAGTGGTCAAGTGCCCCTGAGTTAATCCCTGCTACCCCCGCCCCACAAAATACATGATTATTGCATGGGACCTATTTATGTTTATCTGAAATTCAAATTTAATTGATCATTTTGTGTTTTATATGGTAACTCTACCTATGATCCTGTTTTTTATTCTTTCCCTACTCTCCAAATGTTACCACTGTCCTGGCTTCTATCATTATAATTAGATTTTGCTTGCTTTTGAAGTTTTTATCCATAGAAATGTCTTGTTAGGTTTGTCTACAAATCCGTGGCTGTCTTTAGAGGTAATTTGTACATTTTCATGGCTTTTTTTGTACATTCATCCACTCTCTTTTTCTTTGATGGGGGGTACCAGGAATTGAACCCAGAGGCACTGGATCACGGAGTCACATTCCCCAGCCCTATTTTGTATTTTATTTAGAGACAGAGTCTCACTGAGTTGCTTAGTGCCTTCCTGAATTGCTGAGGCTGGCTTTGAACTTGCAATTTTCCTGCGCCACTGGGATTACAGGTGTGTGCCACCGCACCTGGCTCTTTTCACTCTCTTAATGGTAGATTTCATTTTTCTTTTTCTTTCCTTTTTTGGGGTGGGGTAATTTCAGTTTGCATTTTATTTTATTTGCAATGCTGGGGGTCAAATCTAGGGTTTCACATATGCTAGGCAATAACCATACCACTAAGCTACACCCCCAGCCCCATAATGATGTTTCTGATGATGTTATTTCCTTTATTATACTTCCTTTTGTTTTCTATTTGAGAAATAATTACACCAAGATCATGAATATATTTGTCATGTTATTGGCTAGAAACCTTTCATATTTAGATCTACAATCTAACTAGAATACATTTGTGTGTGTGTGTGTGTGTGCGCGCACGCGCGCATGCGCGCGTGTGTGAAAAGAGATAGGGGTCAGGTTGTATTTTTTTTCCCATATGGATATTCGGTTGATCCAGGACTATTTTTGGAAAAGGTTCCTGTTTCTCCACTCCTTTGCTGAGCCAGCTCTGCCACAAATCAAGTACGTGTATATGGGTAAATGTGTTTCTAGACTCATAAGTATATTTAAAACAATATTTTATTTATTAAACTCATTTTATTATTATTTGTGTATTTACTTACTTTGTGCCTGAGACCAATGGAGATGTGTGTGAACTAGAGAATAACAGTACACTTATTAGATACCTTGGGCTGTCATTCAACAAATCATTATTTTTTGTGTTACCTAGTATGTTCCCAAATCAGGTGGCTGCATTTTAGAAATTATTGTATTACATTGCTGGTGGGACTGCAAATTGGTGCAGCCAATTTGGAAAGCAGTATGGAGATTTCTTGGAAAGCTGGGAATGGAGCCACCATTTGACCCAGCTATTCCCCTTCTCGGTCTATTCCCTAAAGACCTAAAAAGAGCATGCTACAGGGACACTGCTACATCGATGTTCATAGCAGCACAATTCACAATAGCTAGACTGTGGAACCAACCTAGATGCCCTTCAATGGATGAATGGATAAAAAAAATGTGGCATTTATACACAATGGAGTATTACTCTGCATTAAAAAATGACAAAATCATAGAATTTACAGGGAAATGGATGGCATTAGAGCAGATTATGCTAAGTGAAGCTAGCCAATCCCTAAAAAACAAATGCCAAATGTCTTCTTTGATATAAGGAGAGTAACTAAGAACAGAGTAGGGTCGAAGAGCATGAGAAGAAGATTAACATTAAACAGGGATGAGAGGTGGGAGGGAAAGGGAGAGAGAAGGGAAAATGCATGGAAATGGAAGGACACCCTCAGAGTTATACAAAAGTACATACAAGAGGAAGTGAGGGGAAGGGGAAAAATAATATAAGGGGGACAAACGAATGTCAGTAGAGGGAGCAGAGAGAGAAGAGGGGAGGGGAGGGGAGGGGAGGGGGGATAGTAGAGGATAGGAAAGGCAGCAGAATACAACAGACACTAGTATGGCAATATGTAAATCAATGGATGTGTAACTGATGTGATTCTGCAATCTGTATATGGGGTAAAAATGGGAGCTCATAACCCACTTGAATCAAATTGTGAAATATGATATATCAAGAACTATGTAATGTTTTGAACAGCCAACAATAAAAAATTTGAAAAAAAAAGAAATTATTGTATTACATGTGCTATGAGTTGCCAAAGATTAATATAATTTTATAGACTTGTAAATAGTCATAAGATTGGATACTTTCTGGTATAGAATGGTCAGAAATCAGTAAAGCCATATTTGGCCTTTAATCTCCTCACCCCCAAGCTTGCTGAATTAAATTATGAAATGAAAAAACTTGGCTTCCTATAGATAGCATAATTACTTGACGGTTTGGGGTTTAAAATTCCAACATGAGCTAGCTGGTACTGCTTTTTCATAGAAATCAAAAAGGAACTTGTTTTTCTCCTTACTTAGCTACATCAGTCATGAGTAATAGATTGATTTTTCTCTGCAGCTGGGGGATGCACAACCTCTGTTTCAGTCTTTGAAATATAAAAAGTATTGTGCTTTCTAAAATACAAGCATTTGTACCATGTGTGACATTAAAATTATTATTATTTTTTGTTGTTTTTGTGGTGCTGGGGATTGAACCCAGGACCTTGTGCATGCAAGACAAGTACTCTACCAACTGAACTACATCCCCAGCCCTAAAATCATTTTGATATGAATTAATTAAAAACCTTAGGGAAAAATTGCAACTACACTGTAGAGTCTTCCTAACTTTGTTTTTTTTTTTTTTTTTTTTTTTTTTTGCCTTTTCTAACAGTCTACGTGTTGGATTTGTATTCCACTAAGAGAATCTCAGGTATATTGTCAAAATGATAGGATATTAAAGTTAAAAAGGGATCTTTCTAGCCAAACCTGAAAAAAATCTTTTCTATAGCTCTTTGGGCAGATGGTTATATAGCCGGTCCTGATATGCCTCTAATGAGTAAGGAGCTGCTCACTCTTCCCTCTGCTTATTTATTTATTTATTTATTTATTTACTGTGTGTGTGTGTGTGTGTGTGTGTGTGTGTGTGTGGTACTGGGAAAGGAACACAGGGCCTCCAGTATGGTGGGCAAATACTCCATAGTGAGCCACATCCCCAGCCCTCATTATCTAATTTATAGTGAAGTAAATGCTCCTTTAAGAAAAAAGAACATTATTGAAATTCACAATAGTAAAATAAAATAGAAATTTAATGATTCATGACCTTCATTTTTTTTAAAAGGAGAAACAGGTAGAAAGGAAGAAAAAGAGTAAATAGAACACAATCAGAGTGTATTGTACTTGGGAAGAGTAAGTATTGTTTCATGAATTGTTGTTTCTTTCTTTCATGTGCATGTTCACCTCTGCATGTGGGTGTATGTGAACTGGGCTGCACTAAAACATAGCTGTTATTGTGTTGCAGTGTTTGGAAAAAAATCCTGTTAGAGCCACCTCTACTAGTTCTTGCCTCAGTGTTTTTTTTTTCTTGGTACTGGGGACTAAACTCAGGGGCACTCAACCACTGAGCCACATCCCCAGGTCTATTTTGTATTTTATTTAGAGATAGTTGCTTAGTACCTCGCCATTGCTGAGGCTGGCTTTGAACTCGTGATCCCCCTGCCTCAGCCTCCTGAGCCGCTGGGATTAGAGCCGCTGGGATTACTGGTGTGCACCACCACACAGGCTTGCCTTGGTGTTTTAAATTCAGGTCTTCAACTTTTTAAAAAATGTTTTTCTCCTTGTTATACTGGGGATTGAACCCAGGGGTACACTACCACTGAGGTAGTCCCAGCCCTGTTTATTTTTTATTTTATTTTGAGACAGGGTCTCACTAAATTGCCAGGGCTGGCCATAAATTTGTAATTCTCCTGTCTCAACCTCCTGAATAGTTGGGATTAAAGGTATGCACCATCGTACCACTTGGATCTCCACCTTCTTTCAAGGCCATGTCTAGTCTCTGTCCTTCTAGAACCCTTGACAGAGCTCAACCAGACTTTCTTCATGTTTTAAAAATTTTGAGATTTCTAAAATTTTTTGAGGTACAGTTTGCATAACAAAATTAACCATTACCACTTAAAAATATACAGTTCAATGGTGCTTAGTACACTCACAGTCTTGGACAACTATCACCTTTGTTTATGGTACTGGGGATTGAACCCAGGGGTACTATACCACTGAGCCACATCCCCAGCCCTTTTTATTTTTAATTTTGAGGCAGGGTCTCAATAAAATGTCCAGGCTGGTCTTCAACTTGGGAGCTTCCTGCCACAGTCTCTCGAGTAGTTGGGATTATAGGCAACATGTGCCACTGTGCCTCCAAGAAGTTGTCATCACTCCAAATCTCAACTGTTATTTTTTTAATTCTGCAGGAGTTGGGTTTTTTTTTTAATCCTGAAATGATTTTTAAGCTTCAGGGAATTTCTTCATAGAAATTATATCTATAGGGATGGGAGATGTAGCTTAGTGGTAGAGCTCTTGCCGAGCATTTGCAAGTCCCTGGGTTCCATCCTCAGCACCACACACTTCCACGGGGTGTGTGTGTGTGTGTATACACACACACATAATTATATAATATAAAACTATATAAAATGATATATACATATATAATTATATAAAGTATAAATATAATTTATTTTCTATAACTCATGGTACATTAGCATGATCAGTGCTAATTACTATTATTAACAGTAATTGTAATAATAGTAATTGTCTCTGAGTCAAGAATGAGAGTTTTCTGTGGATCTGTTCACTTCACTGTGACTTATTCAACTACACTTACCCTTTCCCACAAAAGGCATCAACTCTAAAGCAAGTGTGAGTATAGTAGAGGAAATGTCAGGTTGTTTCTTCTTATCCTAAAATTTCCTACTTAATGTTTTTCCTTTTTACCTTAACCACGTAGACCTAAATGTCCTCTCTAGTTTATAGTTTAGGATTGCTAATGAGGAATGATAAATGGCATATGGTATGAGCAAGAGCAATTTTCTCTCCTGCTTAAAATGAAAAATGACTTTTACCCAGTATTTGAGAAACAGCAAAACAGGTAGTAAGGCTTAGTTTATACTTTTTTCCTTTTCATACATTTTTTTAAAAAACCTCATAAATCAGCATAATTCATTCCTGGTAAATAAACTAAGATTATTATTTCTGTTTTAATCCATGGTAGGATCTATTTTTTCAAGAAGTGGGTTCACTTGAAGTAATTTAAATAAAGGTTGTAAATTCATTTTAGTCAAGCTACTTACAATATGAAAACATGTTGGCAGGCTGGAAACAAGGAGTAATTGCCAGATGTGGTGGCACACATCTATAATCACAGCAGCTAGGGAGGCTAAGGCAGGAGGATCGTGAGTTCAAAGCCAGCCTCAGCAACCGTGAGGCCCTAAGCAACTCAGTGAAACCCTGTCTCTAAATAAAATACAAAATAGGGTTGGGGATGTGGCTCAGTAGTCGAGTGCCCCTGAGTTCAATCCCTGATACCCATGGGGAAAAAAAAAAGAAATATGCTGTATTGGGAACCTGGGCTTTACACATAGGGATTCAAATCCTACCTCAGCCATGTATGGTGGCCCACACCTATAATTCCAGTTACTCCGCATACTGAGGCAGGAGGATGGCAAGTTCAAGGCCAGCCTGGGCAATTTAGTAAGACCCTGTCTCAAAATAAGAAATAAGGGGCGCTGGGGCTGTAGCTCTGTGGTAGAGCACTTGTCTCACAGGTGTGAGGCCCTGGGTTCGATCCTCAGCACCACATAAAGCAAATAAATAAATAAAGGTATTGTGTCCATCTACAACTAAAAAAAAGAAGAAGAAATAAAAAAGGGCTCAATGATAGAACACCCCTGGTTTCAATCCTTAGTACTAGAAAAAGAAAGAAAAAAGTTGGCAATGATAAATAACAAAGCTACTAAAATCATTTGAGAAAGTAATATAAATAAAAATATAATCTAAGACAGTTTTATATAGGACATAAAAATTAAAAGTTTTTAAAATCTGACTGATGTGATTCGGCTCAATACAGGCAGTTACAAAATTATAATCTTGATTTATTTATAAGCATACATACCTAAGAGTGCTATTTTTCAAGAAACTGAAAGAATAATATTTACCTTTCCAATGTGAAATTTATGCATATATTTTGCCACATAAATAGTCAATTCCGGATCAGACTTGTGATAAGTGCATATGAATTTTATTTTCAATTGAAATGAAATTTCTGGCTTTTTTCTCCATACCTGTTAAACAAGGAAAGCTTTGCTTACACATATAAGAAGTTGAAAACTTCAGCAAAATGATCATTGCTTTCTTAGGAATGTCAGGCTACTTGACTTTCATATAAAGTCAGAACTGGCCATATGGTGGATGTTTGTTTAACTTTATAAGAAATCCTCTAGCTATCTTCCAGTTTGCATTCCCATCAGCAATGAGTTCCTGTTGTTCTGAATCCTTGTAAGCAATTGATATTGTCAATATTTTAGATTTTAGCTGTTGTAATAGACATGTAGTGTATCTCGATTTTAATTTTTATTTCTCTAATAGTTATCATGTTGCACTGCTTTTTATGGACTTCTTTGCCTTTGATATATTTCCTTTGGTAAAATATCTAATGTCTTCTACATATTTTTAATTGGGTTATTTCCTTACTATTGAGTTTTGATGGTTTTAAAAAATATATTCTGGGGGCCTGGGGATGTAACTCAGTGCTAGGGCACTTGCCTAGCAGGTGTGAGTGCAAGACCCTGAGTTCAATCTCCCTTATCTAAAAAAAAAAATCAAAAAACTGTGGGCTAGGGGTATAGCTCAGTTGGTAGAGCACTTGCCTAGCATGCACAAGGCCCTGGGTTCAATCCCCAGCACCTCCAAAATAAAATTTGCACAAAAGTCCATTATTGAATATGTGGGCTGCAAATATTTTCTCCTAGTCTGTGGCTTGCATTTTCATTCATTTAAATAGAGACTAGAAAAAATATATATATTTTTGGGGGGTGGTGGTGGCAGGGATTGAACTCAGGGATACTCAACCACTGAGCCACATCCCCAGCCCTATTTTGTATTTTATTTAGAGACAGGGTCTCACTGAGTGGCTTAGTGCCTCACTTTTGCTGAGGCTGGCTTTGAACTTGTGTTCTTCCTGCCTCAGCCTCCCTAGCTGCTGGGATTACAGGTATGTGCTGCTGTTCCCAGCCTGAAAAAAAAAAAAATATATATATATATATATATTTTCAATGATAAAATATAACATGAGTTCAAACATATTTCCAATGCAAATTAAGGATTATAGGATTTTTATTTAACTTCTTTGATTTAATATTTATCTTTTATTTGCATTGAAAATGTTGATTCACAAGGATGAGAACATAATTATTCATTGTTCCATCTTACCATAAATAGAAAATATATGCATATGATAGTTTCTGACTAATAATAATGACATTAGGGGCTGGAGTTTGGCTCAGCCGCAGAGCGCTCACCTGGCTCAGGCGAGGCCCTGGGTTCGATCCTTAGCACCACATAAAAATAAAGTAAAGGTATTGTGTCCAACTACAACTAAAACAAAATATTTAAAAAATAATAATAATGACATTATTAGCAATTTGAGTTTTAAAAATAGTTTAAGATTTCTTTGTAGTTCTTCCTGTTTTTACAGTATATCCCACTACTAATGTACTGTCAAATTGCTGGGTTTTAATTTCATTTAACTGATTGCTGGGAGTGTAGTTTCATTTCATTGTGCTTTTGATTCTTAATTAAATTATTTTTTTGGTTCAAAGTCAAATTTAGAAAGTAAGATGCTTTCAGAGAGATCTAGCTTTTATCCATGTCCTGGACACCTTACCACTTTGTTTCCCTCCCTCTATAAGTTACTTAAAAAAATTATTTAGCTTTGGGCTACTCCTCTCCTGTCTCCTTTCTCACTTGGTTTTTACATCAGCAAATTCTTAAATATGTTTACATGCTTCCCCTTTATTATAGAAATGGTGGCATACTCTGCACATTCTCTGGCATATTCCTTTTTCATTTTAAGAGTATATCTTAGAGATCACTTCATAGAAGTAGAGAGAGCTATTTTTCTTATTTCTTTTCACAGCTATAGGGCTACTCCATTGTATGAACTTACAATAGTTTATTCAACTCATCCCCTTTTGATGTATAGTTATATTATTTCCACTCTTGTGCTATTACAAATAATGCTGCAATAAATTGTCAAAGTTAATGCTTCAAAAGACACCATCTAAAAAATGAAAAGGCAGCCAGTCCGTAGTATGGGAGAAAATATTTGCAAAGTGTATATGTTATGAGGGACTTATTTTGGGAATATATAAAGAACTCCCTAAACTCAACAATAAAAAGATAATAGTCCAAACAAAAAAGGAGGCTGGGTGCAGTTGTGCATGCCTATAATCCCAGCTACTTGGGAGGCCAAGGTAGAATGATCACAAGTTCAAGGCCAGTCTGGGCAATTTAGTGAGATCTTGTTTCAAAATTTAAAGAAGAAATAAATAAAAGGGCTGGGGTGTAGCTCAGTGGTAGAATGACTCTGAGTTCAACCCCATGTACCAAAAAAAGGGAAAAGGGGTGGGGGGCCAAAGGATTTGAACAGACATTTGTCCAGAGAAAATGTATAAAGAGCCAATATGCACAATAAAAGATGTTTAACATCTGTATTCATTACAGGCATGCAAACTAAAATTAAAATAAGATATTATTTCATACCTATTAGGATGACTATAACAAAACAGATAATCCAAGTTGGGGGGATGTAGAGAAATTAGAATCTTCACGAATTGATGGTAAGAATGTAGTATTGCTGTTATGAAAAATAGTCTGGTCATTCCTCAAATGGTTGAACACAGAGTTAATACTTTATGGCACAAAACTCCTAGGTATATATGTAAGAGAAAAGAAGACATATGCTCACACAAAAAAATGTGCACATTAATGTTTATAACAACATTGTGCATAATTTTTATCATATCTTTTTAAAAAATTGGGTAGTGGAGATTGGGCCCAGGGCCTTGTGCATACTGTACCACTGAGCTATCTTTCTAGCTCAGCATTCTTCATAATTTCCCCCAAATGGAATCAACCCAAATGTCTTTCAGCTGATAGGTAGATAAATAAGATGTGGCTTATACATACAATGGATTGTTCATCCATAAAAAGTAATGAAGTGGGGCTGGGGATGTGGCTCAAGCAGTAGCGTACTCGCCTAGCATGCGCGGGGCGCTGGGTTCCATCCTCAGCACCACATAAAATAAAATAAAGATGTTGTGTCCACCGAAAACTGAAAAATAAATATTAAAAAAATTTCTCTCTCTCTCTCTCTCTCTCTCTCTCTTAAAAAAAGGAAAAGTAATGAAGTGCTGGGCATGGTGGCACACACCTGTAATCCCATGTTCAAAGCCAGCCTCAGCAACTTAGTGAGGCCCTAAGGAACTTAGCGAGAACTTGTCTCAAAAATAATAATAATAATAATAATAATAATAATAATAATAATAATAATAATAGTAGTAGTAGTAGTAGTAGTAAAAGGGAAAAAGAAGGGCTGGTAATGTGGCTCAGTGGTTGAGCACCCCTGGATTCAATTCCCAGTACCAATAAATAAATAAATAAGTAGAAAAAAATGAAGTACCAATACATCAATACATGGTTGAACCTCCAAACCATTATGTTAAAAACAATATGCAAAAGGTCAAATATTATATGATCCCTTTTTTGTGAAATGTACAGAATAGACTATAGGGAAAGAAAGTACATTAGTGGTTGGTTGTCCAGGACTGTGTAAGGGAGGAGAGAAAATGAGGAATGGCTACCAAAGAGTATGGGATATCTTTGGGGGGATGAAGAAAATATTCTAATGTTAGATTATTGTGATGATCACACAACTCCAATACTAAACTCCATTGAATTTTGAAGTTTACATTTTGAATGGGTAAATTTTATGATACATAAGTTACATTTCAAAAAAGTTTCTGCTATGTTTTGGATTTGTGTCCTCCAAAAGATTGTAAATTCAAGGCTTGGTTTCTAGCCCATGGTGCTATTGGGAGGCGTTAGAACCTTTAGAGGTGGAGCCTAGTGGGAGGTGTTCTGGCCATTAGGATTGTGCCAGAAGGGAATATTAGGACTCCAGCCCCTTCTTTGGGCCACCATGAGGTGAGCAGCTTGCTCTAACATAGACTTCCTGCCACCATGTGTAGCCTAACTACAAGCCCCAAAATAACAGGGTCAATCAATCATGGTTGAAACCTCCAAATCTGAGTCAAAGTAAACCTTTTGTCTTATATGCTGACTATCTCAGTGTTTGTTACAGTAACAGGAAGCTTATTAACTCATAGATTTAATGGTGGTGGGGGTTGCTAGGCAGACAAAACCACAGGTGTCCACTATACCATATCACAGGATTGTTTTGATTTATTCCCACTAACTATTGAAATATCCTTGAAATTACATTATTTCAAACTGGATCACCTCTGGAAGCAGCCATTCATCCTTTGGAAATGGCATAATATTCTGATATTAATTTGGATTCAGAAATTAGAGTGGCCTACACTGTGATTTACATATCAAACACTTATCTGGTCACTTTAAATTGTGTACTGAACTTTATAGCTCTGTCACAAAGAATACATTTGGCTGTAAGTATCAGAATACCTGATAAATAGTTATTTAAGCCAAATAAATTCTCTCATGTCATAAGAATGCTAGAAGTATAGCACTTTCAGGTTTAGGAAGTGGCTGATGAATGTCATTAAAGGACTCAGGCTCTTTTTGTCTTTCCATTCTGCCATCTTCAGAGTATTGGCTTTTCTTTCTTAGATTTGTGACCTCATGGTTACAAATAACTTCTCATAATCATGTTTAAGATAAACAGGAAGGAGATGGAGGGGAAAATGATTCTTATGTAGGAAAACAAAATATTTCCCAAATAGGTTCCTTTCTTCCATTTTGTGTGCTAAAATGTTTCACATGGCTATCCTTTGCTACCAGGGGTGCTGAGAAGTTATTTTGATTTTTTACCATCTATTTTTGGAGGTGGGAAAGGGAAAAGGACTCGCTTTATGGGCTATTGGAACCAACAAGCTTCCATACCAGCCACAGACTTAATACTTGTGAATCTGGATGTTTTCCTTGACCTTAACATTCCTTTCCTTAATTTTTTGTTTGTATTTTAAAATTATACAAGTAACACATGAGTGTAACATTATTGGAAAAATCCAAACAATATTGTTCTTTTTAACTTATCCTTTTTTCCTTTGTGGAAAACAAGCCTAACACTCCAATTAAACCAGCTGGCTCACTGTGTGTCCTTTGAATATATTTTGGACTTCTCCATTCAATTATTAGTTCATCTGTCCCCTCACTTGCCTGGTGCCTCTTCCTCTTCCCATCTAGACCCTTTGGTCTTCCCTCCCAACTTGTTTCTAATCCCCCCTTGTCATTAAACCATTTCCTGTTCATCTCAGCAAGAACCATGGTCTTAGTCCATTTTCTGTTGTTATAATTGAATATCTGATGCTGTGTAATTTATTAAAAAAAGAAATTGATTTCTTATAGTTCCAGAGTCTAGATAGTCCAAGAGCCTGGTGTGGCATCTGCTTGGCATCTGGTGAGAGCTTTCTTGCTGCATTATAACAAGGCAGAGGCATCACATGGTGAGACAGATCAAACATAATAACATAATAGCTCAGGTCTCTCTTCTTCTTTTGTAAGGGTCAGGCGAAGCGTCGGAGAAAGAGACCACCAAGTGACCACTCATGCAATTGGCAGAAGGGGATTTATTGAACCAGCATGCTGGGGCTCCGTGCCCACTCAAGAAGGGAAAGCAGCCCAGAGCCCCGAGCAGGGGCTGAGCACTGCTTAAGTACACTTTTTGGGGAGGGCGGAGGGCTTTGTATACATCAGAACAAATCATCATGAGGCACGGGAAAATTGAACAACAACTTCTAAACCTGATTAGTTCATTCATTGGCGGGAACAGGTCAGGCTGGAGTGATAGGTCATTTCTAAACGGGGTACACATTCAAACTAATTGGTTTTAGGGCCTAAAGGACTCCGTGACCAGTTACACAGAGCCCTTCAGTTATTAAACAACCAAACAGCCAGGGGAAATGTTTACTGGGCAATTCCCGTATTGTCCTAACAGCTACAGGGATTTCAGGTTTTGCAGGTAGCATAGGAACCTAATAATACCTAATCCTTTACATTTTAACTCAGACCTTGCAGCTTAGAAACTTTACAACACCCGGTCTTTTACCCTTTAACTTTTACACTTTAACTTCAATTTCTTTTACCCTTACACTTTTTTTAAAATTTTGGTACTGGGGTTTGAACCCAGGGGCTCTTAGCCACTGAGCCACATCCACAGCCCTAGTTTGTATTTTATTTAGAGACAGGGTCTCACTGAATTGCTTACCACCTTGCTTTTACTAAGGCTGGCTTTGAACTCATGATCCTGCTGCCTCACCTCTGGAGCAGAGCCACTGGGATTATAGGCATGTGTCACCACACCCAGCTCTCTTCCTCTTTTTATGAAGCCACTGATGCTATCTTGGGAACCCCATCCTTTTGACCTCATCTAATCCTAATTACACTCCAAAGCCCACCTCCAAATACCATTAACATATGACTTTGGGGATTAAGTTTCCACGTGTGAATTTTTGGAGGACACATTCAAATCATAATACCCTCTGTTTACATAATCCTAAAGGCTCATATTGTCCACATCATTCATTGCTTTATTTCCTTTGTTGTGATTTGTGTTGTTTAGGTGTGATTATAGCAATCCTTAGCCGAACTAGAAACTGATTGATTGTTTTGTTGGTTGTGGTTTGGATGTGAGGTATCCCCCCAAAGCTCATGTGTGACACAATGTAAGAAGATTTAGAGGTGAAATTATTGGGTTGTGAGAGTCTTAACACAATCAGTGAATTAATCCCTGATGGGATGAACTGAGTGTTAACTGAAGGGAGGTAGAGTGTGGCTGGAGGAGGTGGGCATTGGGGGCCTGGCTTTGGGATATATACTTCATATCTGGAGCATGGAATCTCTGTCTGCTTTCTGATTGTCTTGTGAGCTGCTTCCCTCTGCCACACTCATGTCCCATGATTTCAGCCTCACTGTAACACTGGTCCCTTCACCTTCTGAATATAGCCCTCATTGCTCTAAGGCTTATTTTTTTTAAAATTTTTCCTCTCTTTCCCCTTCTCCCCCTCCCCAACAAGATTAGGGAGACAGTGCTATCTTTTCTTCCCCTAGTTAACTGCCCTTGAACACACACACTACAGAAAGGAGAGGCCTGCTGAGGATCTGGGAAGTGAATATCTCTCAAATTAACAAGTGAATCCTAACACACCATCAGTGGGCCCTGGGGGCCCCCTACCAGAGCACACCTGGAACTTAACTCTTGAAGAATTCCTTTAAAACCCCCCTGTCTCTCCTGATTGGGAGAGTCAGGGGAGTCCCCTGTGTTTTTCCTTTTCTAGTAAAGCAATAAAACTTCTTTTTTCTTTTTCTCAAAACTGTGTCCTCATTATTAGATTGGCATGGGGACAGGGACAGGTAATTACATCACCTCAAGCCCCAAGGAATGGTTGTAGAGTCTGTGTCAAAGGAACCACTGACCTAGAGCCAGTCCAAGCCCCAAGGAATGGAATCCGCTGTCTATGGACTGAGATCTCTGAAACCATGAACCCTCAAGTAAATTTTTTCTCCTCTATAATTGTTCTGGTTGGGTTTTTTTAGTCACAGCAGCAAAAACCCTGACTAAAGAGTCACCCTCCAGGTGCTCAGCACCTTCCTTATACAAGACAGGCCCTGAATAGGAGATTGTCAGGTGTCCCTCTCTACCTGTGGCAACCCTGGTTAAAACCTAGATAAGGACAAACACAGCTTGGGAAAAATCATCTCTGGAATTAGGGTCTCCCTGCTGTCTTCTACTGCTGCTATGGAACAAAACAATAATTATTTTAGCAGCAGTGAATATAAAGAAGAAAGAAAATCATTTGCTTTTGTGGCTTCAACAAGGTTTAAGGCTTTTAGGATGCTTGGTTCATACAAGGTATCCAGGGAAGAATGAAGAATTTCCTTGGCAAGTTGTGACTGGAAGCTTCTCTGTAGCTTGTTGTGCCATGCCAAAGGGCATTTCTCTCTTCCTTGTTGGCATCCTATTTGGCTTTTTTGGGAAGTAACAGATTTTTCTATGTATATTCTTCAGTTCAGGAATCCTTAGGAGGCCAAGTCTTCCAACAATAGGACTACAAATATATTAATAGCATGAATGTGAAGGAATTTTTAAAGCCATTTCCTGGGGAGTTTATCCACAGTTGCTGAAATAGCAGAGCCACTATTTTTTTTTAAGGGAAGGAGAATTCCCCAGAGCGAAAAATAAAATAAAAAGTGGACATTTTTCATTTTTATTCCCCCCTCTTTTTAGTATTAGGGATTGAACACAGGGGCATTTAACCACTGAGCCACATCCCCAGCCCCTTTTATTTAGAGACAGGGTCTCACTAAGTTGCTTAGGGCTTCACTAAGTTGCTGAGGCTGGCCTCAAACTTGCAATCCTCCTGCCTCAGCCTCCTGAGCCACCAGGTGTGTGTCACCATGCCCCACTGTATTCCCTCTTTACCCAGGTCTCAATTTCATCTGGCAACTGCACTATGACAAAGTATCCAGCATGACCAGTCAAAGGCCAGATTCTTTGTTTTCCTCATTATGTTGGGTATGGTTAAAAGAGATTTTTAGGGAGAGGTTAGGCCCATCACATGGTTTAATCTTAGTTTAGACTATCCTTTCTTCTCTATTACTTTTTAGTAATTAAAATGTGTTGCCCTGCCAAATTGAAGCAGAAATATTTGCTTTACCATTTATGGGACTATTTCCATATAATTTTGGTAAGAATTTAATCATTTATTGCTCAGCTGCATTAATGTTCATAACTAACACTTTATAAAAGGTACCTGGGTGGACCCTCAGAACAACACCAGGAGAATTGAAATGTTAATATCCCCAAGGCCTGTCCTGTCCTAAAGAATTATTAATGAAATAGCTCTCAGCAAAACAGGGAGATGCTAATCAAACCACCTTAGGCCATTCCTGCCCAGATCTCTCCTCCCCACACCCTTGGTCCACCTGTTTCTCACCTTTTGGCATTCCCACCTGTATCCCCCATCACTGCAGGATAGAGGGAAATAAAGGACAGGAATGTGGGGGGACAAAAGAAGACCTTAGATATAAAAGGGAGAAGATCTCAGTTCGAACTCCATTTTCTTTATGGGCTCCGTTTTCTTTATTGGACTTGATATTAGACCTGATTTATCTAACTACACTACCTATCTTTAAATCTGGCTTCACCATCACAGTGAACAGTTCTGTCACCACAAGGATTCCTTCTATTGCCTATTATGACCACACCCACTTCCTTCCTATCAATTTCCCCACCCCTGCACAATTCCTGACCCCAGCAACTATTAATTTGTTCTCCATTTCTAAAAATTGTTATTTCAAAAATGTTAAATGGACTGGCCTAGGTGCAGTGATGTTTACAAGTAATGACTAGAACCAGTTATAGATATTTCTGTTCCACTCCCACAGCTTTACTTGACCTAGTCTTTAAAGAAGATGTTACAGAGCTGGGATTGTGGCTCAGTGTTAGAGCACTTGCCTAGCACTGGGTTCAATTCTCAGCACCACATACAAAAAATAAATAAAATAAAGGCATTCTGCCCATCTACAACTACAAAATTTTTTTTTTAAAAAAAGATGTTACATAAATGGAATAAAAATTTTTAGGTAACTATTGGAATATTTTCCCCCAACTTGACATATTCCATGGGGATTAAACAAGTTGTTTTATGTATTAATTGTTCATTCATTTTTATTGTTGAGTAGCATTCCATGTATGTACCCATTTCTCTAAGCATTTTCCTGTTGAAGGGCATCTGAGTTATTTCTAGTTTTGGGCTATCATGAGTAAAGCTGCAATGAATATTATTATTTGTGTGAACATAGGTTTTCATTTCTTTGAGATAAAGACCCAAGAGTATAACAGTGGTGTCTGGGGTTGTGGCTCAGTGGTAGAGCGCTTGCCTAGCATGTATGAGGTACTGGGTTCGATTCTCAACACTGTGTATAAATCAATAAAAGTAAAGGTCTATCGACAACTACAAAAAGTATTTTTTAAAAAAAGAGTGTAACAGTGGCCCATTTTATGCTTTGAATATAGCCCTTGCTGCTGTGCCACTGCAACTGATTTTTAAAATGGATGTGTTTCTTTCTGTTCCTTTCTCCCTGCTCCCCCTCCCTAATCCTAGGCAGAGTTATCCATCTAAGAGAAAGAGGGTTTACTGTAACACAGTTATCAGAGTACATAACCACCACAGGAATGAAGTAATCCAGACTTTGGGCATGGTACCAGAAGATCTCAGAAATGACTGTCTCCCAAATTAACAAGTGAATTATATCTCCAACAGAGAACTCCTGGAATGCAGCCTTTGAGTTACCTCTTTAAAAGCCCCCTGTTCCTGCGATGGGCAGAATCACACCCTCTGGGACAGGAGTGCCCCCTGTTTCTCCTTTGCTAGCAAAGCAATAAACCTTAATTTTCGTTTCTCTCAAAACCATGTGCTTATTATTGGAATGGCATCAGGGACAAGGACTGAACTTTGAGCAACAAGAGTATAATTGCTGTGTCATATGATAACTGCATGTTTAATTTTATTAAGACTATCAAATCATTTTTGAGAGCAAATTACCTTGTTATATTCTCAGCAGCAGTGTGTGTGTATGTGTGTGTGTGTGTGTGTGTATCTATATAGTTCTCCTGCACCCTGGTTAGCATTTAGTGTCATCACTATTTTTATTTTAGCTTTCTGATAGGTGAGTAGTGATATCTCTCTCGTTGTGGGCTTAACTGGATTTTTTTTCTAGGATTAAAAAAAAGGGGGAGGGTGGAATCTCATGAAAATAGAAGGGAGATCAGTAGAGCAGAGGAAGAGGATTGAGGAGGGAGAGAAGAGGAACATAAAAAGTGAGAAACTACGAAATGAAATTGGCCAAATCATGCTTTGTATATATGTGAATATACCATAGTGAATTCCACCTTTATGTATATCTGTAAAGCACTAATTATGAAACCAATAAATAGGGCTGGGGTTGTGGCTCAGGGGTAGAGCACTCGCTTAGTACATGAGAGGCCCTGGTTTTGATCCTCAGCACCAATATAAATAAATAAACTAAAGGTGTTGTGTCCATCTACAACTAAAAATAAATATATATTAAAAAACAATAAATAAACAGAAGGAAGACCAGTAAAGCAGAAAAGGGGAAATAGGAGGAGTGAGGAAGGGAGGAAAAGTAGAAGTACTGGAGACTGAAATGGAGCAAATTATATTGAATACATGTATGATATGTCAACCTGAACCCCACTACCATGTAAAATTATAATGCACTAATAGAAGCAATTTAAAAATTAGCATTTCTTTGATGGTTAATGAGTTGAACATCTATCTTTTCAACTTATTTTCCATCTGTATATATACCATGGTTAATGAGTTGAACATCTATCTTTTCAACTTATTTTCCATCTGTATATATACCTTGGTGGAAAGTCTGTTTTTTGTCCATTTCAAATTGAATTGCTTTTTTACTGTTGAATTTTCAAAATTATTTTTTAATTTATTTTATTTTTTTAGTTGTTGATGGAGCTTTATTTATTTATATGCAGTGTTGAGAATCGAACCCACAGCCTCATACATGCCAGGCAAGTGTGAGCCACACTGAGCCACAGCCCCAGCCCTTGAAAACTCTTCGAGATGTGGTTTACACATATTTTCTCCCAGTTTGTAGCTTCTCTTTGCATCCTGTTAACAGGATCTTTTGTGGAGTTGTTACTCAAAGCTTGGTTCTTGTCCCTAATGCAATCTAATAATGAGGATAAGGTTTTGAGAAAAAGGAGAAAGAAGTTTTATCACTTTGCTAATAAGGGAGAAACATGGGGGTGGGGTGGGGGTGGGGGCTGGGAGATGGGGGTTGGGGTTAAGGGGTGGGATTATGGGGTGGGGCTAGGGGGGTGGAGGGTGGGGTGGTGGTGGTGGTGGTGAATCCTGTGCCAAAGGCTGTGATTTTGCCCATCAGGGGGAACAGAGGGTTTTTAATGAGGTGACTCAAGGGCTTCATTCCAGTGTGTCCTGATGGGGGTTATAATTCACTTGATAATTTGGAAGATTTTTTAGATCTCCTGGAGCCATCCCACAAGTAATTTGCTAATAAAGAACAAACATGGGTGGGGGTTGGGGGTGAGGTTAGGGGGTGGGGTTAAAATTACTTCTTTGCTATGGTGACTATGTGCTCAAGGACCAGTAACTTGGCCTAGGACAGAGAAGAAGGGTAATCTTGTTTCCCCTGAAATTAGGAGGGGAGATTAGGGAGAAGGAGACATGAGGGAGGTGGAGAGGAAGAGAAAGAAGCTCCTCCATTTAAAAATGAAGTTCAAGTGGCAGAGCAGCCAGGGCTATATTCAAAGCATCAAGTGGACTACTATTCCAGAGTAAGTTTCTAATTTTGATGATGTCCAATCTATCAACTTTTCCTTTTATATATTATGCTTATTGTGTTAAATCTGCCTATTCCCAAATCCTAAAAACTTTCATGTTGCTTTATTCTTTCTAAAAATTTTATAGTTATCTTGGTGGCCTGCAATCCCAGTGGCTCAGGAGGCTCAGACAGGAGGATTGTGAGTTCAAAGCCAGCCTCAGCAATTTAGCAAGGCCCTAAGCAATTCAGTGAGATCCTGTCTCTAAATAAAATACTAAATAGGGCTTAGGATGTGCCTCAGTGGTCAAGTGTCCTTGAATTCAATCCCTGGTAGAAAAAAAAATTATAATACTGGGTTTTGAACCAAGGAAGAGCCTTATGCATGATAGAAAAGCATTCTACCACTGAGCTACACCACCAGCCTTTTTTATTTTTTATTATGAGACAGGGTCTCACTAAGTCGCTAAGGCTGGCCTCCAACTTAGGATCCTCCTACCCCAGCCTCCCTGAGTTGCTGGGGTTACAGGCATGTGCCACTGCTTCTGTCTTAGTTTTATAGTTTGTATTTAAATCTGTGAATAATTTTCAATTAATTTTTTTCTAAGGTGTGATTTAGGTCATGAACTTTTTTGGCCTATGGATGCCCATTGTTCCAGCACAGTTTGTTGAAAAGGCTATCCTTCCATTGATTGCTTTTGTATCTTTGTAAAAAAAGTATATTTGTGGGATTTCCTTACAGGTTCTCTATTCTTTTCTTTTAATATTTATTTTTTAATTTTAGGTGGACACAATATCTTTATTTTATTTTTATGTGGTGCTGATGATCAAACCCAGTACCTCATGCATAGTCGGGGAGTGCTGTACCTCTGAGCCACAACCCCAGCCCAACAGGTTCTCTTTTTTTTTTTTTTTTTTAAGGAGAGAGAGAGACAGACAGAAGAGAATTTTTTAATATTTAATTTTTAGTTTTCGGTGGACACAACATCTTTATTTATTTTTATGTGGTGCTGAGGATCGAACCCAGCGCCCCACTCATGCCAGGCGAGCGTGCTACCACTTGAGCCACATCCCCAGCCCCATCCCAATAGGTTCTCTATTCTGTTCTATTGATGCAATGTCTGTCCCTCTGCCAATGCCACACTATTTTTATTACTGTAGCTATAAATCTTAAGATCAAGGTTAGTAATTTCTCCAACTTTATTTTTCTTTGTCAAGGTTCTTTTTACTTGGCGTGGTGGCACATACCTGTAATCCCATCTATTTGAGGGTTGAAGCAGGAGGAATATGTGTGGGCAATTTAGCAAGACCCTGTCTCAAAAAATAAAGAGTCTTTAGAATTCTCTTTATTGATTGTAGCTCAGTGGTAGAGTGCCTCTGGGTCATTCCCTAATACTGCAAAACAAAAAAAAAATGTTTTTCTTTGTCTTCCTTATGTTTCCCAATGAATAAAGAAAATTATCCTTTATATCACATAGTAATTTTACTCTTTTAAAATAATCAAGGGCTTGTTTGCAGCCCAGTGATACAGCATTTGCCTAGCATATTCAAGGCCCTGGGTTCCTTCCATTCCCTGCACTGCAAATAAATAAATAAAGACACTTTTAGAGACTGCATGCATTGATTTATAATGCTTCCTACTGTGAGTGGTAGAATACCTGATCAACAGAGTGTTAAACAAGTAGAAATTTTTACTAGTAGGAAGTCTAGAGGTAAGTGGTTGCTGGCATATATTCAGAGGCTCAACTTTGTCTCAGCATCTCTGCAATCCTCCCCACATTCTTACTAGTGATCCCAAGGTGGCTGCTGCAGCTCCAGGCATCATGTATACCTCTCAATGCAAGTAGAGGTGAATGAGGGGCTCTGGGTTGTATCTGTCCCTGGGCTCAAGAGAGCAAAAACCTTTTTTAGAATTTGAAAATAGACTTCTGAAAGGAGGCTAAGGAAAGAAGTGTAGCATTTAGCTTTTTTTTCTGGAGGTTTTAAGTAGAGACTGACAAGGGAGAAGGAATTGGGGGATGAATATAGTAATCAACTACATTGAGTTAGTGATTTTAACTGACTCTGAGGGAAGTCTTTAGAATTCTCTTTATTGATTTGTGCCTTGAGTTGGATTATTTAGAGGGGAGAAAAGGAAGGTGCTGTACTTTTCTCTAAATGTTAGTGATTTAAATTTTATTTTCCACTCTACCGATTGAAATACATTATTAAACGTATCAAATCAGTCTTATTGTTACATTAACTCAATAGTTAAGAGTCAAAAGCACAACATTTTTCCAAGCTAGGTTTGGAAAATGGAAAATTAATTTGAAGATATTTGAGGTTTTCTTTGACATGCTTTTTTATTTGCCTACTTGGGCTTATTTTTGGAGTGATTTAGCTTTATTAATAAGTAATGATAGCTTTCACGCTCTTATGGTCTTGAGCTCTAAGATCCCACTTTACCTGAGGCAATTTTGTTGTTATTTTCTCTTGGAGGTTCACAGCATCTGCTGAATGACTTCTTTTTCTCCATAAAAGTACAGAAAAGAAGAAAAGAAAAAATGAATTTCTAAAATAAATAAGATATGAAGGGAGAAAAAAAAAACCCACACTATTCATGGAAGAGAAACAAACTAGTTCCAGAACTAGATCAGGCAGGCATATCAAAAAATGATGGTTTTAGATGATTCTATATTGAATTTTCCATTAACCTAAAAAAGTAGTTAGAAAAATTAGTGTTGTTAATGCTTACTGAAATATTCATTTTCCTTTTTGGTGGTACTGGGGATAGAACCCAGAGCCTCACATATGCCAGGCAAATGCTGTTCCACCAAACTACAGCCTCAGCCCCTAACTACATATTAACTGCTTGTCTTCAAGCCCCAATTTCCATCAACTGCTGGTTGCTGTAGAGGGGTTTCTACAGCACTATCTGCTCATACCTGCCCTGCTTTTAAGGGATTGAATGTAGAGCCAATTACCTGATCAGTTTCTTCCCATCCAGGTCAGGGTAGTTATTTTTGCTATTAATGCTTGTCAAATGCAAAAAATAACAATTCAACCCTGATGACTTAAACAAGGGGAGATCTATTTTCTCCTAGAGAGCACAAAGAATGTGAGGCCTAATGCTAAGGGCTCAGGTATTGGGTGTGCATCCTGAGTTCAATACATACTACTTGAGTAATCTTGGGCAATTACTTAAAACTCTCTGTGCCTCAAAATCCCCATCTATAAAATGGGTATAATGATAGAAGGGACACAGAGATTTTCTCTGAGAATTCAGAGTTTCATGCTTCTAAAGTACTTCGAGCAGTGCTATAGTGATTAGCTATTAAGGCAACAGAAATGATATTTGCAACTGCAAAGATAGGCTTCTAGCTTCTGGTGGTCCTAGTGAGCTGTCAAGTTCATATAATGCTCCTTGCTCTTCCTGCGTTTGCCAGGAGCCTGTCATGTTAAACATCTGGGCTTTGGAGTACAGACTAGAAAGAAACAAGGCTGTTGTGCTGGAGCTCTTGCAAGAGAGATTGCAAATGGATCAAATGGATCCCCAACTCCTTGTTGTTGTTTTTTTCTTTTTGGGAGGTGGTACCTGGCATTGAACTCAGGGGTACTGAACTACTGAGCCATATTCTCAGTGGTTTAGCACCTTGCCATTGTTGAGGCTGGCTTTGAACTTGCGATCCTCCTGTGTCAGGTTCCCCAGATGCTGGGATTATAGGTGTGCCCCACCTACCATGCCTGGCTGGATCCCCAACTCCTAATGTTGATGACAGTAGCCTACTCTTAGGTTTGGGTTTATGGTTTCTGTAGGGGCCCTGACAACTTACTGATGATTCATTTATCAATCCAAGCATGTGATAAAATTGCTCTTCTAATCTTTAGCAACAAGAAAGGGGTGGTGGTATCAGTTATGAATTCGATGTGAAGCAGGGTCTCATTTGGCTTCTGCCTTTCCAAAAGTAGTGTCATAAGTGGGATGGGGACCAGAGAGTTGAGATACTGAGGAGCACTGATCTGGAGATAGCATGTTCCTGACTTTATCATTTGTTAAGACATTTGCCTAATTACCTTGAAATGAGAGAGAGCATGAGTTCACGTAAAAGGCAGGTTGCTATGTAATGCTAAGAAGTTATGATGTACAATGGAAATCTCAAGTATGTGTGGAAGAGGGTGTTAAACATTTGAAATAGGTGCATTATGGTGTGTTACTGCATACTAAACAAGTCCCCAAGGAGTTAATTTCTAAGGTACAGGATTCTGAATTAAAATTTCAAGTTGATATTCTAATAGTGCAAGAGTGGAATTTTTCATGCTGTGCTGATTAGAATAAAATAGAAATTGGTATTATCTAACTTTTAAAAAGTGACTTTTTTGTTTTGTTGTTGTTTTGAGTCTGAATGTGTGAATTGACAAGCCAAGAATTTTGGAAAGGTTTCAATAATGGTTCCTTTCATGCTAAAAGTATTCTTTGAAAGGATTGGGCCTGGCTTATTTCATTTAGAAAGAGAATTGTAAATATCTAATAAGTATCTGGATAATACTCTTCGGGTTGAGAATTTGTTCCTAAGTTTAGCAAGGACTTGATTGAACAATATTCTGAATTTCATAGATTTTGGGTATTCCTGAATTTTCTGAGCATTGGCGAATTTTAGTGTTTAAAATAAAAAGACCCTGTCATGTGGTGTTCTTAGCCATTGTAACACGCTGGACAAAAATGTACTGACAAGGTGTGTTTGTGTGTGTGTGTGTGTGTGTGTGTGTGTAAGTGTGTATGGAGTTGCAGTAGGTTGCTGATCTTTAAAGCAGCAGATATACTTTTTACCCTTGTTCCTTCCATCCCCCTTTTTACCTCTGGATGCTATGGTGGTGACCAGGACAGGAAGGGCTAGCCTTATTGAAGGCTCCTCATGTATAATCCACTGCTTTGGCCTTCTTTAGAAATTGCAGAAATGAGCCTCATCTCCCATAAGATGTAATTGAAGCATCTGATTTTGCCATTTAAGGCTCTCTGTGGATTGATTTCCATATTAACTTTTCAAATTTTATTTCCTGCTACTGTAGGAAATGACCCTGAATCTAGCTGAATCTGGTCCCTGTCCTTCAACATGCCCCAGCACCTTTTCTCTTATTCTGTTAGACAAATGCACTAAACGTTTCAAAGTTCATTTTAAGACTCAAATTCTCCACGAATTTTAAGACTCAAATTCTCCACGAATTTGTCTCTAGCTTCTACTACTCGATACTGTAATCCCTTGAATTCCTGTAGCCTCAATCTATATGCATGGGGTCCACTGTTTGCTACAGTTGGTTGCCAAAGAAAATAAATCTTAAAAATGGAAAGTATATTAAGTTCACCAATTATTGACTGTATCTCTGTTGGGCCTTTTTTAGATGCTGAATGAGAAATAAAATAGACTGTGGCTCTGCTTTCATGGAACTAAGAGGATAGTGTTAAAACTGTGACTCTCATTGAGCAGGGACTGAAAATTGGATGATTCATACTTGTTCATGAAACAAATTTAATATGACCAATAATGTCATGAAAGTAGAGATAAATCTATAAAATTGTTGAATCAAATGTAGAAAATTAAGTTCTAAGTCATGTAAAAGGTCATTATGTATTATTCATAAAAATGTTTTTTTATAGGGCTGGAGGTGTGGCTCAGTGGCAGAGCACTTGCCTTGTTCTTGTGAGGCACTGGGTTCCATCCTCAGCACCACATAAAAAAATAAAGTTCAAAAATGTTTTATAAAATCTATTTGTAAAAAAGAAAATATGAGCACTCAGGTTGGTTACTTAGGGAATAATCCTTGGTCTGTTTTCCACTGGAGCTCTAACTCAGTTTTTGCTAAAAGTCAGTACCAAATCTTTACCCTTGAGAAAATGAAAAATATTAACAGGCAGGCACAATCACAGATATCTTCTCACTTAGTCCTAACCGCTGTTCCATCAAACAGGTTTTATTATTTTCACTTTAGAGAATGGCAAAGCCAGAGGTCTCTAGAGAAATAAAGTGACAGTTCCAGAATCCCAGGGCCATATGTGGTAAAGCTGAAATGTGAATATTAGGCCTCCAAAGCCAGATCTCCTGCTCTAGCCCTTATGTCGATGTGATGTGTTTACACTTTTCCTCCCTGGTTTTGTTCTTGATTTCCCAGAATTCCAAATGTTTACATAAGATTTAAGGAGGTCTAAGCCAGGCAATGGAGTCAAGGAAATATTAGGTGAGATTATTTGAAACTAAATGGCAGTTTATGTTCTCTTCACTCAACAGATATTTATTGAGTTCCTACTATATGCCAGGCCCTATAGTCCTCATTCTCAGAAAGTGCAAAGTCTAGTGTCAAATATAAGCACATGAATAGAGAACTAGAATATAATATTCTAAGTACAGTGATAGCTGCATGGGAATTATGGATAGGCAGATGGGGACTCATTTGTTCAATGGGTGAATCAAGATCAAACCTTGTGAGAGTCTTTGTTTCTGTCTGCACCACTGCTTCTCTTTCAAGGGCCTTACCTGTTATTTGTTTTTTTTTTTTTTTTTTTTTTTTTTAAAAAAAAACATTGTCCCGTGTTCTACGTACTATATCTTGTGCTGGTATACAACTAGGGGCAATGGGCAACCTTCTGGGTGATTTTCAAGATTTTATTAGAAGATCTGTACAGGGACATAATGTTCTGCCTTTAGCAGCCAGGGAAAACTTCAAGAGGAGATGACGTTTAGATCTTTTATTTATTTCTTACATTTTTCTGAGTTTGGGTTATTTTAAGGGAATTATAAATACTAGAAACTCAAGTTCTGATTTGCAATACCTTACTAGAGCTATGCAAAAAGCCATATGGTTCAGAAGATATTTCTGTCCCTGTGACTCTACCAAACACCATTCTCATCAAGGTCATGACCATCTCCTTGTTGCCCAATCACGGTCAAGTCTCAAGCCGCATCTTAATTTGACTTATCAGTAGCATTTGATGCAGTTAATCATGCCCTCCTCTTCAAATGCTTTCTTTACAGTTTCCATGACACTAAACTCTCCTAGTTTTCTTCCTGTCTCACCAGCTACTCCTTGTTCATCTTCTTTGGTATAGTTATACCCCATCTCCCTGATTTCTCTCTCTCTCTCTCTCTCTCTCTCTCTCTCTGGTGCTGGGGATTGAACCCAGGGCCTTGTGCATGCGAGGCAAGTACTCTACTAACTGAGCTATATCCCTAGCCCTGATTTCTTAACACTGGGATGTTTTAAGGTTCAGTCTTGGCCACCTTTTCTGCACTGTCATCATTCAATCCAGGACTTAAATACTAGCCATCAACTGGTGTATGTCAAGTTTTTATACCCAGCCTTCACCTGTTTGCTGAACTTCAGACTCACATATCCACCTGCTAATCAACACTTCTACTTGCTTGTCTGAGTGGTATCTCAAACTCAACATGTACAAGGTAGAATCCTGCACTTCTCTGTCTCCTACCTCCAGATCTCTCACCTGAATTCTCTCCCACTGTTTCATATGTCAGGATAAAACTCCATCCTTCTAGTTGCTCGGTATCTAATCTATCAGTAAACCTTTTTGTTCTACCTTCAAAATATATGCAGCATTTGATCACTTTCACTATTTCTACTTCTATCACTCTGATCTGGGACACCATCTTTTTCTTGCCTGGACTATTGCAATATAACCAATTCTTTGTATTGTAACCATAGTGATCTTTTCTATCCCCTGCTCAAAACAAAATCCCAGCATCCTTTAAGCCTCTATGGCCAGCCCCTGTTTAATCTCTTTACCTTGTGTCTCAAGTTAGGGGTCCTCTAGACCTGTCTCAAGCTAGAATAGTGTGGTGTTCTTCTTCAAGAACACCTAGATAGCATGGCAGTCTAAAGTGCAGGAGGGAATGAAAGGAGAAAGGACTGTCAGTGACAGCAGACTACTATTTTGTGGAATGTGAAGGTGGAGGATGGGAAGAAGTGAAGACATTAATAGAAGCAGGACTCATGGATGAAGGAGGCCTTCTTCCTCTACAAAGTAAAGGATTTGAGTGTCTCAATGTGTCTAGGGAGAGTAGCCCAGGGGAGGGAGGGGTTAAAGCTATTGGTTATGGGACCAGAGACACAGCAAACCAGTACTGGGAAGAGAGGCACTTAGGACTCTGGTGTGGTTTTCCTCCACTTCACCCCCTCTTTTGGTCAGAGCCTTCTCAGTATCTTCAGTCCACTGTCTCTAGCCCTTTCTCCTTGATTTCCAGTGCCTGCACCTTCTTTCTTGTCTGCTCCTGGTCTTCTGAACATTGTGGAGGGATCTGACACAGGTTCTGAGAGCCACATTGCTTCCTGGATGTCCCCCCCCCCCACCTCAATCCCCAGTTCCTGTCCTCCTGGATGCTTAAACTTCCCTACTGTGGAAGCTGATCCAGGGGGTCAGGAGGTGCTACCTTTTTTTAAAATATTTATTTATTTATTTATTTTTTAGCTCTCGGCAGACACAACATCTTTGTTTGTATGTGGTGCTGAGGATCGAACCCGGGCCGCACGCATGCCAGGCGAGCGCGCTACCGATTGAGCCACATCCCCAGCCCTAGGAGGTGCTACCTTAAGATTTTTAAAACCTGTTTTCAGTTCCAAAGATCCATTATGTAATTGATAACTCTCTGCAGATTGAATCACCTAAACACTAAAATGTATCTCCAGGCACAATAATAATCAAATAATCAAAAGTGAGAGGATACTGAAGCATAAACTTTGAAATCCCCTCTGTTATCATACTTGGCTATTGTGGCCCAAATGTTTATGTACAGGGATTTATGTTTTCTTTCTTTTTTTCTTGTTCCATGCTGGGGATGGAACCCAGGGTCTTCTGTATGCTCAGCAAGTGATCTACCACTGGGTCACACCTAGCTTCAGTAGGCATGCTATGATTTAATCAGCTTCTTTAAGATCTTTGGGTTAACATGTGGCAGTTGCCTTAGCTGACTTCAGTGCCACATGCCTGTAATCCCAGTGGCTCCGGAGGCTGAGGCAGGAGAATCTCAAGTTCAAAGCCAGCCTCTGCAATTTAGTGAGGCACTTAGCGACTCAGTGAGACCATGTCTCTAAATAAATTATTAAAAATAGCTGGGGTTGTGGCTAAGTGGTTAAGCACTCCTAGGTTCAATCCTCAGTAACTCCCCCCACCCAAAAAAAGAATAAACAAACAAAAAACAATTCTTTTGCCTTTAGATCACCCTTCTCTGCCGCAGTCTGGCTGGGCACAATCAGGAGCCACTTGTCAAAAGAAACTAACTTTATTTTTAGAACCACACACGCCAAACAAAACAGCCTCTCAGGAAAAACCCTCAGAGCCTCAACTGCCACCACCGGCTTTCCCCAAGCCTCTCTCTCCCACACAAGCTTCTCTCCACCTCCCACAATCCTCCTGCTCTTGAGGCCGATTGGCTGGGTCACGTGGGCGGAGCCAAAAAAGTCCCCCAATGAGCAGCTCCGTGGTCTGAAAGGGCAGGGAAACAGCCCAATGAGCATCACCGCAGAGGAGCCAATCAGCTAGATGTTGCTGGGGCTGCTGTGAGCCAATCATCAGCCGGCAGCTGGAAGTTTGCTGGCAGCTGGAAGTTTGATGGGGCCCCTTCGGCTGTGGCTCTCAACATCTCCCCCTCTCTGTTTAAACAACAAGCATGTGGCTTAGGGACCGTGTCTGCCTTAGGTTGTCCAATAGTACATATGGTCCTTAGGTTGGTATCATTGCAATTGGATCTTACCCGTCACTGACTACCGGTCCAGTATACAGCCACACTTGTGGAGAGGTCTTTGTACCAGCGGGGGGGTGAGGTTCTTTGCCTCACCTCTGTTGGCCCCCAAATTTTAGCTGGACGATCATGACAAGCAGAAGGGAGGAAGATACACCAAGCCAATTGACGGCTCCTTTTGGAAAAATTGTACCACCGATGACATCATCAGCAAAAATACCCCAACACTACCACAAGTCGCTGCACCAAAAGATAGTTCACAATGCATACAGGTGAGCTCACAATGTGGCCAGGCAAGTTCTGCAAGCAGTTCACAGAAGGCACTAAAAGAAAACAATGTTCTTAACAATTTACATTGTCTTCACCGGCACTGGGATGAAGATAGGAATTCTGGCAATAATGGCTAAAGAAAAAATTATGTAACATTACAGAAGGCACTAAAAGAAAACAATTTTCATTATCTTTAAGAGAATTATTAAATATAATGAAAAGGAAAGGTGAAAGTAAACAAACAGATCTGTTAACCTTCTTTTTTGTTTACATATTAAAACAATCCTCAACAGTTGTTTACCCAATTTAAATTAAACCATATAAATCACGTGAAAAAAAATTTGGATCCATTTTATCATGAGCGCTCATCATATATGATATATGGACATACGTACATTCAAACATATAACACAAAACACAACTGTGCACACATAATATAATACATACAACACATAACATTATAGTAAAGGCCTTATAACTTTTTACAGGTGAAATCTCCATTGCAATGTTTAAAAAATCTATAGTCAAAAAATAGAACTGATCAGCAAAACATTAACCTAGGTCTGTATGAGCTCAAAAAACAAAATAGAACTTCATGATATGGCAAAGGGCAATAATAAAATAGATATTGAAAAAAGCATCCTGGTTCTGTTGCAGATGTAAGAATAGCCAAACTGGAGTTTTGGATATCAGTTGTTATGGATTTGAGCCAAATCATCTTCTTTTTGGTCTGTAGAAATCGCTTTAGTTAATCTTTCTGGAATCCAAATCGGCTGCTGTTCTCCCTGTGGAAACACATAAACAGACCCCCGACTCCAGACAATCACTGGGTCAGGACCTTGGTTAATCTCTCTGGAATCCAAATCGGCTGCTGTTCTCCCTGTGGAAACACACAAACAGACCCCCGACTCCAGACAATTACTGGGTCAGGACCTTTCCATTGTCCTGTTAGAATATCCTTCCAAAGTACCTTGGGCTTATGCACATTTTTTGGACACATATGCCTTTCCGCAGCACTAAGTCCTGATGAATCCAAATTTTAAAAGTTTAGAGTAAAAAGGGTTATTTTAAGTTTATCTTTGGGGAATATATACCCCTTCCCAATTCCTCCTTTTTGCTTTAATAAGTACATTTTAATAGTTTGATGAGCTCTTTCAACTATGCCTTGTCCCTGTGGATTGTATGGGATTCCTGTTATATGAGTAATGCCAAATGTTGAGCAAAATTGTTTAAAAGAGGTAGAAGTATAACCAGGGGCATTATCTGTTTTTAACTGTTTTGGAACACCCACAGTGGCAAAATTTTGTAAGCAATGAGCTATAACATCTTTAGTTTTTTCTCCGGCATGAAGGGAGCCCATCAAAAATCCAGAAGAAGTATCAACTGTAACATGCAAATATTTTAATTTTCCAAATTCTGGCAAGTGTGTGACGTCCATCTGCCAAATATGGTTAGGTATCAATCCTCTAGGATTGACTCCAAGATTAACTTGTGGTAAAAAGGTCACACAATTTTGACATTGTTTTATTATTTGTCTAGCTTGTTCCTTAGTTATTTTAAAACGCTTTTGTAAAGTATTAGCATTGACATGGAACTTTTTATGAAAATTTATAGCTTCTTCTAGTGTAGAGAAAATATGTATGTCATGTGTAGTTTTATCTGCTAAATCATTGCCCAAACTAAGGGCTCCAGGCAATCCTGTATGTGCCCTGATATGTCCTATAATGAATGGATCTTTTCTGTCCCAGATTAGACTTTGTATAGTGGAAAGCAAAGAGAAAACAGTAGAAGAAGGGGAAATCCTACCAGCATCTTCAAGAGATACTATAGCATTAACTACATACTGACTATCAGAAAATAAATTAAATACAGAATCTTTAAACATCACAAAAGCTTGTAAAACTGCCTTAAGCTCTACCTTTTGAGCTGATTGTTTGGGTACTAAAAATGTAAAAGTTTGATCAGGGGTAATTACTGCTGCTGTACCATTATTTGACCCATCAGTGAATATATTTGGAGCATTCATGATAGGTGTTTTTCTTGTCATTTTTGGAAAAATTACAGGATGCAATGACCAAAAAGACAATAAAGGATTAGATGGTAAGTGGTTATCAAATGAAACATTAGATTTGCACATGATTATTGCCCAAGTATTTAACTCATTAGCTAACTCATCAATTTGATTCATAGTATATGGAGTAATAATTTTATTGGGAGAAATTCCAAACACTCCCTTTGCTGCTTTTATTCCTTTGAGTATTAATTGTCCTACAGCCTCAGGATACCTCGTAAGAATAGTGTTAGGAGAATAAGATAAATGTATCCATAATAATGGACCTTCTTGCCAGAATACTCCTGTAGGAATATTTTTTGTTGGCAGTACAATAAATAATAAAGGCAAACTTATATCAATTCTATCCAAATGCATATTTTCCATATATGTTTCAATGATTTTTAATGCCTTTCTTGCTTCAGGCGTTAACATTCGGGGTGAATTTGGATCTGATGGACCTTTTAGGATATCAAATAAAGGTCCCAACTCTCCTGTTGGTATACCTAAATAAGGCCTTATCCAATTTATGTCTCCTAATAACTTTTGAAAGTCATTAAGTGATTTGAGTTGATCTACTCGTATTTGAATTTTTGGTGGACGGACCATGGTTGAGGATAATAGAACTTCTAAATAATTAATTGGAAAATTTAATTGTACTTTATCTATTGCTATCTCTAGATTATAATTTTTTAATAAGTTTGTAAGTGTGGCATAACATTCTAGCAATGTGTTTTTATCTTTGTGTGCTAATAATACATCATCCATATAGTGAAATATTTGTAGTTCAGGATTTTGATTTCTAAGTGGCTGGATTGCTTTGTTAACATAAATTTGACACATAGTTGGGCTGTTAGCCATCCCTTGAGGGAGTACTTTCCATTCATATCTCTGATCAGGACCTTCATGATTCAGTGCAGGGATAGTAAATGCAAAACGTGGACTATCCTCAGGATGAATTGGAATTGAAAAAAAACAATCTTTAATATCTATAACTAAAACATACCAGGTTTTTGGCAAAGCAGACAACTGAGGAATCCCTGATTGAGCAGGTCCCATAATAACCATCTCATTATTAATGGCTCTTAAATCTTGCAATAATCTCCATTTACCAGATTTCTTTTTGATGACAAAAATGGGAGTATTATGGGGAGATACAGAAGGTTGTATATGTCCTTCCGCTAATTGTTGTTTGACCAGGTCATGGGCTGCTTGTATCTTTTCTTTAGTCAGGGGCCACTGAGGAACCCATACTGGTCTTTCTGATTTCCAAGTAATTTTTATTGTCTCAGTGGCCCTTTCTGAAAATCCAACCCATGTCTGTCTGTTCCTTGATCTATTTGTATTGGTGCTGCTATACCTTGTTCTTGTTTTTCTAATCTTTTTCCTTTCCTAAAACCTTGTCTAGTCATAATAGTGGGTGCATTTTGGTTGATGTTATTTGTTAATGTCAAACCTAATTGATCTAGGACATCTCATCCCCATAAATTTACGGGAAGATGATCCAATACATATGGCTGTATAGTTCCTTCACATCCTTCAGGATCCTTCCAATCTAATACCATTGCACTTCTATGGGGATTAGTCGCCACTCCTAGGCCTCGAAGCGTTTGAGTGGCTTGTTGTAATGGCCAATGTTTTGGCCATTCTTGACGAGAGATGATGCTAAGGTCTGCACCTGTATCCAGTAGCCCATTAAATTCATGTCCTTGAATATTTAGTTTTAGCATGGGACGAGAATCTACATTTAAAGAAAGCATAGCCCAATCTGCACCTGTGGAGCCTAATCCCTTGGAACCTCTTTCTACAGTACGACTGGAAAATTTATCATGTAGGCTGGGTATTATTAGTAACTGTGCTATTCTATCTCCTGGTGAAATTACTGATATACCCTTTGGAGAACTGGCTATAATTTTTATTTCACCTTCATAATCGGGATCAATTACCCCAGGACTTATCATAAGTCCTTTTAGAGTAGAAGAGCTACGTCCCAATAATAAGCCTACTGTTCCTTTGGGAAGAGGTCCTTTCACCCCTGTGGGAATGATTTGAACTCCCATCTCTGGAGTTAGTACTGCTCTGGCGGAGGCGCAGATGTCCAACCCTGCGCTCCCTCTGGTTTGTCTGATGAGGGATCTGATGGACAATGTGTCCTGGGCACTACCCTGATGGGGTTGCTGGGTTCCTCCAGTGCTCCGTATATTTGTGGTTTTGGGCCCCGGAGCATTGGGCCCCCCTGTCCATTTTTTGGCAATGGAGCCCGATGCCTTTCTCCACGGTATCGTGGATAAACACCTGGTCCTTGTTCGTTTTTTGATAATGGAGTTCCCTCTATGGTGGTTTGAGAACGGCATTCATTAGCCCAATGTCTCCCTCTATGGCATCGTGGGCAAATACCTGGTATTCTACTCCTTTGATACCTAGTTTTGTTAAACCCTCCTCCAATGGGGCAATTCCTTTTAAAATGTCCTGTTTGTTCACAGTTGTAGCATGTTCTTGGCCTGGCATCTAAAGCCTGTTTTACTGCAGCTGCCACAATTTGCCCTTGTTCATTAATGTCTCTGGCATCTAAAGCCTGTTTTACTGCAGCTGCCACGACTTGCTCTTGTTCATTAATGTCTCTACATAATTTAATATATGTGTTTAAATCTTCATGTTTCCATGGTCTAATGATATCTCTGCACCAACGATTCGCTTGCTCATAAGCCAGGTGTTTTAGTAATGGCATTGCTTGTTCTGTATTCCCAAAAACTCTGGTAGCTGTTTGAATAAGCCTATCTACAAATTCAGCATAAGGTTCATTAGCTCCTTGTATTACCTTAGATAATTGACCTTGTAAACCTCCATGTCCTTGTAAAGTCTTCCATGCCTTAATTGCATCTATAGCAATTTGTGCATATACACCAGGATCATATGCAATTTGTTGCTGCTGATCCTCATAAGGTCCCTTTCCTAACAACATATCTAGATTTCTCTGAGGATAACCAGCTGCTGCATTTCGCCTAGCCGTCTCCTTGCAAAATTCCTCATTGGCAACCTTCCATAACAGGTATTGTCCTCCATTTAGCACAGCTTTACACATATTAGCCCAATCTGCTGGCGTCATGTTCAAGTTGTTAATGGATTCGACCATGCTTACAGTGAAGGGTGCTTGAGGACCATAGGTTGTTACAGCCTCTTTTAGCTGCTTCACTGTTTTGAAATTTAAAACTTGGTAAAATCGCTGCCCTCCTGCCTCAAATACAGGGCATGTTAATATTTGAGATCTTGTCTCAGGATCCCAACTATCAACTGCGGGGGTTGGGGACCTCCCAGCATATGGAGGTGGCCTTGTTAGTTGGACACTTACATCCTCTCGTGATAGAAAGGTGTTAGTAGCAGTCTCCTGTAGAGGTGGTGCTGTTGGTTGGACACTTACACCCTCTGGTGATAGAAAGGTGTTAGTAGCAGTCTCCTGTTGTAACTTTCCCCCTGATGGCTTTTTCTGTTTTACACTTTCTTTCTCTGTCTGATTAACTTGAGAGACCTTCTCTTTTACTTGAATCAATATGTCTTCTCCTTCCTCTACCTTTGTCTGAACTGAAGGCTTTGGACTAAGCAAACAAGATACGAACGTCCACAATGGCAATGTGCCATCTGGCAGAGTCCCTGGGCTTTTCTTTTCTATTCTTTTTAAATCTTCACCATGATGGTTCCATTGTGATATATTTAACAACTCCTCCTTAAAAAGCCATGGGCTACATTTTTGTATTGTATCAACGTATGCCCTGATTGTTCTTGATTTTACTGAGATGCCTCCTTCCTCTAACCATTTACTTAACACTCTTTCAGTTTGTTTTTTACTAATTTCTGATCCCGTATTTCTACTATAATACAACCCAACAAGATAACGCCTAACAAAACTGAAACAGAGTGAAACAAAATTGGAACAACACAAAATCATTATAATAGCCTCCTGAAATGTCCATCTGTCCTTTCTCCCTATCTGTACCTCAGATGTGAGCGGTTTTTCTTCCATCTTACACATCTCCAGGGACAGGCAACTTAAAACAAAAGTGAATCAAAATAACAAAAGAAGAATCTTAAAATGGCTACCCATCCTCTTGCCCTGCCCTCAGGGGCGAGCAGTTCACTTACCCTCAGTCGCTCCCCGTGCGAGCCACCAAATGCCGCAGTCTGGCTTGGCACAATCAGGATCATTTGTCAAAAGAAACTAACTTTATTTTTAGAACCACACACGCCAAACAAAACAGCCTCTCAGGAAAAACCCTCAGAGCCTCAACTGCCACCACCGGCTTTCCACAAGCCTCTCTCTCCCCCCCAAGCTTCTCCCCACCTCCCACAATCCTCCTGCTCTTGAGGCCGATTGGCTGGGTCACGTGGGCAGAGCCAAAAAAGTCCCCCAATGAGCAGCTCCGTGGTCTGAAAGGGCAGGGAAACAGCCCAATGAGCATCACCGCAGAGGAGCCAATCAGCTAGATGTTGTTGGGGCCGCTGTGAGCCAATCATCAGCCGGCAGCTGGAAGTTTGCTGGCAGCTGGAAGTTTGCTGGGGCCCCTTCGGCTGTGGCTCTCAACACTGGTGATTTAGGACTGACAGTGATAACCTGATTGTGTAGGACCTCAAGACCCAGGCCCAGCATTAGATGACCAAACCCCTAGGCCTCAAAGCTGCAAGACACATCCTCACCCAACCCCCATGTCAAAACCCCTCCAGCAGCATGTAGCACCTCAGGTGTTGCACAATGTTACCACAAGATGTTCCATGTAGATAACCCTAACGGGCCCCCTATCACAAGATGTTCCTTTTAGACAGTCCTACTGGTTAAACTTGAGAACTAGGTTTAAAAACAGGAACTGAAAGGACAGAATGCAATTTTATGGTTTTTCTGAGAACAAAAAGTTGAAAAACAAGTTTACCCCCCTAGGTGACTCAACTGCTGAATTCAGAGGGACCAATAGGAAGGCTGTTGCTGTGCTAAGCTAAGACCTAACCCACCTGTTCCATATAAAAGATCTATACCCCAAAGCCCGGTGTGCCAGCTCATCGAAGCTCCGGCTGAGGTTTTGCTGTGCACCCGCAGGCGCCTGTGTGAGAATAAACGCCTCCTGCTTTTTGCAGCCAGTGTCTCGTGTGGTTCATTCTGGGTTTGGGATCTGTGGATATTTCATTGTGGAGGTCCCACCGAGATCCAAGATCCCGGTTCCGGTTCCGATCCCGGTCCCTATCCGGAGGACACCCGACATCACTGGGAGGTAAGCTGGCCAGCTCAAACTGACTGTCTTGTTGTCCTGTTGGTTATCTGTTCTTTGTTCTGCGCAGCGTCTGTAAGACTATATGATCCTAGGCATAGTCATTTAGTATTCTGAGTATTCTGAGGCAGTTCTGTCATTTAGTATTCTGAGGCAGCTTGAGAAGGAGTTGACGAACTCGGACTTCTCCCCTGCCACCCTGGGAGACGTCCCAGGGATCAGAAGGGTCCATTTCTTTGGGGCCCCCGGTGTTTCCGAGGGTTACACCATTTTTGTAGGTGACAAAGAAGTACAAACTTCTCCCAGGCCATCTGATTTGTTCGGTTTCCACCGAAGCCGCGCAGCGATCTCACTGTTTGGTTTCGTTTTTGTGTCATTGTGTCTGTCTCTCTATTTCCTCTCTGAAAGTAACATGGGACAATCACTAACAACCCCTTTGAGCCTAACTCTAGATCATTGGCAAGACGTTCAAGATCGGGCAGACAACCTGTCCGTGGCAGTCAAAAAGAAAAAATGGAAAACTCTCTGTACTTCAGAATGGCCAACATTCAACACCAGCTGGCCAGCAGAAGGGACTTTTAATACTGATCTTATTTTCCAGGTGAAAACCCGAATCTTCACCCATGGTCCTCATGGACACCCTGACCAGATACCCTACATTGTTACCTGGGAGGACTTAGCCTCCAACCCCCCCCCTTGGGTTGCTCCTTTCTCTCCACCCAAACCCCCTCTCCGTCCTCCCCTTGAACCCTCTGCTCCCCTCATTCCACTTCCCCCTCCCCAAACCTCTCATCTTTACCCTGTTCTTAACAAATCTGAGACCTCAGTTAAAACAGGGACAACACCAAAGAAGGTTCTACCGCCGGAGGACTCAACTCTAATTGACTTGCTGACTGATGAGCCTCCTCCCTATCAGCCCCAGCCCTTACAAGCCCCTGAACCTGATCAAGCATCCTCCGAGGACGAGAACCAAGAAGGCCCAGTCGCCAATGCTCCCCCGGATCCTTCTCCCATGGTGGGACGGCTCCGGGGACGCCGGGATCACACCGCCTCAGGAGACACCTCCAGAGTTCTCCCCCTGCGACAGACGGGAGGCCCCAATGGCCAATATCAGTATTGGCCTTTTTCTGCCTCTGACCTCTATAACTGGAAAACCCATAACCCTTCCTTTTCTAAAGACCCTACAGCTCTAACCTCTTTGATTGAGTCTATCCTAGTAACTCATCAGCCAACATGGGATGACTGCCAGCAGCTCCTGCAAATTCTCCTCACTTCAGAGGAGAAACAAAAAGTTCTTTTGGAAGCTCGCAAAAATGTGCCAGGGGACGATGGGCGTCCCACCCAACTCCCAAATTTGATTAATGAAGCTTTTCCTTTAACCCGGCCAAACTGGGACCATGCGACTGAAGCAGGTAGGGACCACCTACGTCTCTATCGCCAGTTACTCATAGCGGGTCTCCATGCAGCAGGGCGATGACCCACTAATTTGGCTCAGGTAAGACAGACTACCCAAGGGGCAACAGAAACCCCGACAGCATTTCTAGAAAGATTGAAAGAGGCATATCGGAGGTTTACTCCTTTTGATCCTGATAGCGAGGACCAAAAAGGAAATGTATCTATGGCTTTCATTTGGCAGTCCGCCCCAGATATCAGGTCTAAATTGCAGAGACTAGATAACTTGCAAGATTTTTCTCTGGCAGACTTACTGAAGGAAGCCGAAAAGATATATAACAAAAGAGAAACTCCAGAAGAACGAGAGGACAGGATCAGAAAGATGCAGGAAGAACGAGAACTTAAGCTTAGAGAGGAATCAGACAAAAAAGAAAGGGAAAGAGAACAAAGGCGTAACAGGGAACTAAGTAAAATATTGGCCACCGTAGTTCAGGCAGGACATCAGGGAAACAAAGTAAACAGGGACAGGGAGCAAAGCAGACCCCGTGTAGACCGAGATCAATGTGCCTACTGCAAGGAAAAAGGACACTGGGTAAAAGACTGCCCAAAGAGACCCCCCAACCCCAGGAGAGATACCAACCGGGCTCCCCGACTGCTAACATTAGATGAGGATTAGAGGAGTCAGGGCCAGGAGCTCCCCCCTGAGCCCCGGGTAACTCTACAAGTAGGGGAGCAACCTGTGACCTTCCTAGTGGATACCGGAGCCCAACACTCAGTGCTGACACAGACACCAGGACCCATGAGCCACAAAACGACGTGGGTCCAAGGTGCCACTGGGAGTAAACCCTACTGGTGGACCACCACGAGAGAAGTACACCTTGCCACAGGTAAGGTTTCTCATTCGTTCCTACACGTGCCTGACTGTCCGTATCCACTGTTGGGAAGAGACTTATTGGCTAAATTGAGAGCCCAAATTTATTTTAAAGATGGGGGCATCTCCATCACGGGGCCAAACCAGACTCCATTACATATATTGACTTTCAAATTGGAAGACGAATATAAACTTTTTGACAAGCCCTCGGTACCTATGAAAGACATGGACTATTGGCTTAGTTCCTACCCGGAGGCCTGGGCTGAAACCGGAGGAATGGGATTGGCAAAACAACGGCCCCCAATAGTCATTCATCTGAAGGCCGCTGCTACTCCCATTAATATCAAACAATATCCTATGTCAAGAGAGGCCTATCAGGGCATCAAGCCGCATATCAAACGCCTCCTAGACCAAGGCATCCTAACACCTTGCCAATCGCCCTGGAACACCCCACTACTACCAGTTAAAAAGCCGGGGACTAATGATTACAGACCAGTCCAAGACTTAAGGGAAGTTAACAAGAGGGTATGCGATATCCACCCCACAGTGCCAAATCCTTACAATCTCCTTAGCACTTTGCCTCCTACTCATACTTGGTATACTGTTCTGGATCTGAAAGATGCTTTTTTCTGCCTAAGACTGTCTCCCCAAAGTCAGGCTCTCTTCGCATTTGAATGGAAAGATCCAGAAGGGGGAATCTCTGGACAGCTGACCTGGACGAGACTGCCACAAGGATTTAAAAACAGCCCAACACTCTTTGATGAGGCTTTGCATCAGGATTTGGCAGACTTCCGTGTAAGGCACCCTTCCCTAATCATGCTCTAATATGTAGATGACATCTTGCTGGCTGCGACCTCCGAGGAAGATTGCCAGGCAGGTACGGAGAAATTATTGCAAACTTTGGGGCTACTAGGGTATAGGGCGTCAGCAAAGAAGGCCCAAATCTGTCAGACAAAAGTTACCTATCTGGGCTATGAACTCCATGATGGTCAACGATGGTTGACAACTGCCAGAAAAGAGACTATCTCAAGTATACCAACCCCCCAGAGTCCCAAGCAACTGCGGGAATTCCTGGGGACCGCAGGTTTCTGTAGACTCTGGATTCCTGGGTTTGCTGAGATAGCAGCCCCCTTGTATCTACTAACTAAGCAAGGTAACTCCTTTGCTTGGACTAAGGAACATCAATTGGCATTTGATAACATCAAATTGGCTCTTCTGTCAGCCCCTGCTTTGGGCTTACTGGACATTACCAAGCCCTTTGATCTGTTTATAGATGAAAAACGGGGATATGCAAAAGGGGTTTTAACCCAAAAACTAGGGCCCTGGAGGCGACCTATAGCCTACCTGTCAAAGAAATTAGATCCAGTGGCAGCAGGATGGCCACCATGCCTCCGGATGATTGCAGCTGTGGCTCTGCTGATTAAGGATGCCACTAAACTGACTTTGGGACAGCCATTAACCCTGTTAACCCCTCATGCCATCGAAACTGTGATTCGCCAGCCGCCTGATCGCTGGATGTCAAATGCCCGACTCACCCATTACCAGTCTTTGTTATTGGACACCGACCGAATTCAGTTTGGTCCCATGGTGACGCTGAATCCAGCGACCCTCCTGCCGCTCCCAGGAAAAGCCGATCCTCACAACTGTCAGCAGATTCTTGCAGAGACACAGGGAACCCGGCCGGACCTCACCGACCAACCGATGAAGGATGTGGAGCTGGTCTGGTACACAGATGGAAGCAGTTATCTGCTCAATGGAGAACGACGAGCAGGAGCAGCCGTCACCACCGAATCTGAGGTAATATGGGCGAGTGCACTTCCGGGCGGAACATCAGCTCAGCGGGCAGAACTGATAGCGCTGACTCAAGCGTTAAAGTTGGCAGAGGGGAAGAAACTAAACGTGTACACTGACAGTAGATATGCCTTTGCTACTGCTCACATACACGGAGAAATTTACAGACGCCGGGGTCTACTAAGCTCAGAAGGAAAAGAGATCAAAAATAAGGCTGAAATATTAGCCTTACTTAAAGCTTTATTCTTGCCTAAAAAGTTAAGTATCATGCATTGCCCCGGTCATCAAAAAGGTAATACTCCAGAGGCCAAAGGGAACAGATTAGCAGATGAAACGGCCAAGAAAGCAGCCCTAGGGCCACAGCTTTTGATAGTGACTCTATTGCCCCAACGAGTAGACCCACCACATGATGACCATGAAGAACACTGGGTCTATGAAGATAAAGATTTAGATGCCATACAAAAACTGGGGGCCACTTATGACCCCGGAAAAAATGTCTGGAAATATCAAGGAAAGACTATCATGCCCCTCAAAAATTCAAAACAATTAGTAAAGTCCCTACACAGACTAACACACCTTGGGGCTAAAAAGATGAAGGAGCTCTTAGAGCGTGGGGAAGGTACTTTATATCTTCCAAACATGGATCAACTTCTGCGCCAAGAAGCAGAAAACTGTCAAGCATGTGCCCAGGTAAATGCTGGTAAGATCAAAATTGGAACAGGGATCCGGGTAAAAGGCCATAAGCCCGGAACCCATTGGGAAATAGACTTCACTGAAATTAAACCTGGTATGTATGGCTACAAATATCTTCTGGTTTTTGTTGACACTTTCTCTGGATGGACCGAGGCATTCCCAACTCGGCATGAGACTGCTAAGGTGGTTGCAAAGAAATTACTGGAAGAAATCTTTCCCAGGTATGGAGTACCCGGGACCATTGGGTCAGATAACGGGCCTGCCTTTGTCTCCCAGGTAAGTCAGATGGTGGCCAATACATTGGGGATTAATTGGAAATTACATTGTGCTTATAGACCCCAAAGTTCAGGACAGGTAGAAAGGATGAATAGAACCATCAAGGAGACTCTAACTAAATTAATGCTTGAAACTGGCACTAGAGACTGGGTACAACTCCTACCTTTAGCTTTATACCGGGCCCGAAACACCCCAGGCCCACAGGGGCTAACCCCATTTGAGATTTTGTACGGTGCACCACCACCTGCTGTTAACTTTTATGAAACTGAAACTTATGCCTCCCTCACCCCATCTATGCAGACTCATTTGCGTGCCTTGCAGTTGGTCCAGAACGAGGTTTGGAAGCCTCTAGCCGCAGCATACAAGGAGGAACTCAAAACCCCCTCGCTGCCACATCCCTTCAAAGTCGGAGACACCGTCTGGGTACGCAGGCACCAGAGCAAGAACCTCGAACCGCGGTGGAAAGGACCTTACACCATCCTGCTGACCACTCCCACTGCAATCAAAGTGGACGGCATCACCGCTTGGATCCACGCTTCCCACGTGAAAGCTGCACATCCGCAGGAGCCCACAGACGCCTCTCTGGATCCAGAATGGAAACTGCAACGCACCCAAAACCCGCTAAAGATAAGACTTACACGTTGTTAATCACTCTTGCTCTCTACGCTACTCCCCTCGTCCTAGGTAGTAATCCCCATACCCCCATGAAGTTGACTTGGCAGGTGTATTCCGAAACCGGAAAAATAATTTGGTCTATTACAGCAGCCCACATCCCTGGCACATGGTGGCCTATTTTGACCCCAGACTTTTGTCAACTAGCCGCTGAATCAGACTCTTGGGATATTCCCGGCAACTCACATGACCTCAGTACTTATTGTTCTACCCCCATAACGAGATGCAGACTGGGTCAACATGACTTTTACGTTTGTCCCAAAGAAGGGAGAAACCGAACCCAAGCACGTAGATGTGGAAATTATAAAACATACTTTTGCTCCTCCTGGGGCTGTGAAACTACAGGGGACGCTCACTGGAAACCTTCTTCTGATAAGGAATTCATAACAATACTCAAAAACTTCACTCCCCATGGTACGCGCCCCTCTGATTGCTATCCCCCCCCTACATCTTACTACCAAGGGGACAAATCATTGCCCTTACGGATACAGTTTACAGAAAAAGGAAAAGAACAGCTAGATCCCTGGCTCACTGGGAGAACATGGGGCCTTAGATGGTTTATGAAAGGAGATGATCTCGGTGTAATTCTCAGAATCAAATTATCTCTAACCCCAATTTTGATGAGCCCAATAGGACCTAATCCTGTTCTCGGGGACCAAAGAGCTCCCTCAGTTCCCAGACAATCAAAAAGTCCGCCCAAAGTACCTCCCAGTGAGCCACCCATGTCTCAAATTGTAACCATAGACTGTCAAACCTCTAGTTACTCCCCCGAACCCACACTCCCTGAAACCGAAAACCGATTGTTAGATTTGATTCAAGGAGCCTTTTATGCCCTCAATGCCACCAACCCAGACCGCACCCGGGAATGTTGGCTCTGTCTCACCTTCGGCCCACCCTACTATGAAGGAATAGCAATAATGTCTGACTGGAACAGTAACATAAACCCTGATCCTAAATGTATGTCCCTGCCCGGCTATAAACTCACCATCACTGAAGTTTCAGGACAAGGGATCTGTGTAGGAAATATACCCCTGTCACATCAACCTCTCTGTAACACCACCCTCCTGACAAATGGCTCACAAAATAACTATTTGTGGGGTCCCCCCGGAACTTATTGGGCCTGCAACATTGGACTGACCCCCTGTATTTCCACGGCAATCCTCAATGCCTCCACTGATTTTTGTGTGTTAGTCCGAATCTACCCACGACTATTCTATTATTCCTCAGAGGAATTTGAAGGACATTTCATGGGCAGGATTCGATACACCCGAGAGCCTATCAGCCTTACCCTGGCAGTCTTGTTAGGAGCAGGAGTATTGGCAGGAATTGGGACTGGGGCTGCAGCTCTGGTTGAGGGCCCCCGACAGCTAGGGATTCTAGAAGCTGCAATCCAACAAGACCTAAGAGCAATAGAAACCTCTGTAACTGCTTTAGAAAAATCCCTAACCTCCTTATTAGAAGTTGTCTTGCAGAATAGACGAGGTCTGGACCTATTATTCTTGAAGGAGGGAGGACTTTGTACAGCCTTAAAAGAAAACTGTTGCTTTTACACCGATCACACAGGGGTAGTAAGGGAGTCTATGACAAAGCTTAGAGAAAGACTAGATGCAAGGGAAAGGTCTCTGCAAAGCTCCCAAAGTTGGTTTGAAAGCTGGTTTAATAACTCCCCTTGGTTAACTACTATATTATCTACTGTAGCCGGTCCCTTAATTGTATTGCTGCTGATCTTAACATTTGGGCCCTGCATATTTAACAAATTAATGCAATTTATAAAAGAAAGATTGTCTGTAATTCAAACTATGGTACTCGCGCAGCAATATCAAGTACTCCCACAGCACCCTGAACCATCAGCTGAGCAAATACCGGACTCTGAGCAGGTAGATCAATGGATATAAGATTATATCCCGGATAAAGAAAAAGGGGGGAATGTAGGACCTCAAGACCCAGGCCCAGCATTAGATGACCAAACCCCTAGGCCTCAAAGCTGCAAGACACATCCTCACCCAACCCCCATGTCAAAACCCCTCCAGCAGCATGTAGCACCTCAGGTGTTGCACAATGTTACCACAAGATGTTCCATGTAGATAACCCTAACGGGCCCCCTATCACAAGATGTTCCTTTTAGACAGTCCTACTGGTTAAACTTGAGAACTAGGTTTAAAAACAGGAACTGAAAGGACAGAATGCAATTTTATGGTTTTTCTGAGAACAAAAAGTTGAAAAACAAGTTTACCCCCCTAGGTGACTCAACTGCTGAATTCAGAGGGACCAATAGGAAGGCTGTTGCTGTGCTAAGCTAAGACCTAACCCACCTGTTCCATATAAAAGATCTATACCCCAAAGCCCGGTGTGCCAGCTCATCGAAGCTCCGGCTGAGGTTTTGCTGTGCACCCGCAGGCGCCTGTGTGAGAATAAACGCCTCCTGCTTTTTGCAGCCAGTGTCTCGTGTGGTTCATTCTGGGTTTGGGATCTGTGGATATTTCAATTGAATGTGTGAGTGTGCATATGTTTGGGGATAGGATGGGTAGGGATGGTGGAGGTATTAGCAATTGATTCTCCAAGGAGCAGAGCCAGGCAATAGCTTACCATCCTGAACATTGCTTCTAGCTTTCCTCCCCCAGCCTTAGAGTTGGGCTGTTACCTGCCCAGGGCAGCTGTTATAAGTCTGGCTGCCCTGGACAGGGCTGCCCAGACCCTCCTCCATTTATTCCAGCCATCTTCACTGCAAAAGGAAATGAAATATTTTTGATTCTCCTGTCAGACTGTCCTGCCGAAGCATCATGCTTTGCAAGAGGTTCTTGCTCTGGTTATACACAATCCTGGCAGCAAATTCTGGATAAACATTACCTCCTGGAGAGAGAGGCAGGGTCATGAACTCAGAGGGGGCTTCAGTTGTATCTGAAATGCTTATTTCTTATGCATGACTATGTGGCACATTCATTCTATGATATCATATGTGATTATATTGTATCTCATATATTATCAAGTATATTATATAATCTTGAATTTGCTGTTTACCATTTCCATGCATGTGTAGGCCATAAGTATAATACTTTGTATATGTGGAATTATCAATTATATGTTCCCTTGTACCACTTAATTTTTCCTGGACATATTTTGGGATTTGTCTATATTGATATATGTAATTTTAGACCTCTGTGTAAATATTCTGTTTTATAAGGAGAACACAATTGGGATATCTCTTCTTCCATCTGCAGAAATTTGGGTTTTTGTTTGTTTGTTTGTTTGTTTGTTTATCCCCCTTGCAAACACTGCTGCAACAAATCATCTGATATCCAGTTCCTTATGCTCAGGGGCAAGCGACTTTTAGGAGTAGACTTGCCAGGCCATGGGACATATACACAATTCTCCTTGCTAGAAGGTGCCATCCCTGTCTTTTGAGTTCCCAAGCAGCAGTACATGAGAGGTGATATTGGTTCGTATACCCTTGCCAACCGTTGGTGATATTGTCTGTGCTGTTTTTCTATCCACATCACCAAAAGAGCTGGGAGGCAAAGCTTTACAATTAGAAGAATGTCAGCTTTGAGGATTTTCTTGTTACATTTCTTCTAACGAGGACAAGATTTTGTTTTCTGTTTTGGTGAAAATAATGTTTAGACTTCTGTGGAAAATAGTTACATTTCTACTCTGAAGTAGAGGGTATTTTTTCTCTTTCTTTTCTTCTGTTTGCATTCTTGGCAAATAAGTAGGAAAAACCAATTAGCAATGTTCTAAATGCTTGCTTGTGGTAATTGTTATTTTGAAATGTTTTAAATAGCATGGCGCATTAGGTTTATTCTTATTGCTTTTCAAAGTTTTGAATTCGTTAAAATGAATTGAATTTAAAATGTGACACAACCTTAGGGATAAAGATTGATCATAATTATTTACCACTCTGTGCATTTTGGGATGGGAAAAATAAATGAGATAGCAGTAAGAGTAACTCTGACCATTTTATGTTTTCTCTTGTCCTCTCAGGTGGGAAAGGAGAAGTTCCATAAATCCCAACATTGGGGCTTTTGCAACAATGTAAGGATGCTAGTAAGTGATGAGAAACCTGGAATAGGTGGAGTACCACTTATTGGGCAAAAGATAAAGCCTAAATATGGTGCATATCCTAAAGGAGAAGGAATTGATGTGCCATCCTGGGTAGCTTTTGATAAACAGGTAAGTCCCATGGCATTGGGAAAAATGTAATCTTAAAGTTTTACATGTTGATTTGAGAAAATAAGAGTCTTCAATATAAATGTTAAGCCTAATTCTTTGTTTTCTTTTTGGCTTTTATACATATGATTTCCTTTACTTTGGGTGTTTCTCTTTTAATTTTTTAATTGACATGTAAAAATTGTACACAGTGAGGCTGGGGTTGTGGCTCAGTGGTAGAGCACTTGTCTAACATGCATGAGGCACTGGGTTCGATCCCCAGAACCACATAAACAAACTAAATAAACAAAGTAAAGGTATTTTGTCCATCTACAACTAAAAAAAATTGTATACAGTTAGCCCTCTGTGTGCGCAGTTTCCATATCTGTGGATGCCAACCTATGATTGAAGATATTCAGAAAAATATTACTTCTATACTGAACATGCATAGACATTTTTCTTGTAATTATTCTCTAAACAATACCATATAACAACTATTTACATAGCATTTACATTTTATTAGGTATTATAAGCTATCTAGAGATGATTTAAAGTATATGAGAGGATGTGTGAAGGTTATATGCAAATACACCCCATTTCATATAAGGGACTTGAACATCCTTGGATTTTGGTATCCATGGGGGTCCTGGAACAAATTCTCCACCAACACTGACGGATGACTATGTATGGAGTACAATATGTTGTTTTGAAATATGTATATATTGTGGAATGGCAAAATCAAGCTAATTAGCATATGCATTACCTTACATACTTATCTTTTTTTTTGTGGTGAGAACACTTATAATCTACTCTCTTAGCAATTTTCAGCTTGCTACTAATGGCTGTCACCATGCTTTAGAATGGATCTTTTGAACTTATTCCTCCTGTCTAGCTGAAATTTTGAATCCTTTATGATCACAGCTATTTCTTGGCTATCTCTAGGCAAAAAGACAAATTCAAGAGAAAAATACCCTAAACAAAGATTAATTATCCTTGCTCTGCTGTTTCTGATCAGGCACATGGGTTGCAGAATGCCTGGCTAGTGCTTCTCGACCATATTCTCCTCTTTTTCTCTGTACAGGATAATCTGTCTTTCTGTAGACTAAGTCTGGTCACCCTGTTATTATTTTTGCTTAGTGAGTTGCCATTAGCTAAGTAAATTTGCTTCATTCTGAATGTGGAATTAAATAGGAAGAGAAATTTACCTTATCTTCTTTCCTCTGTACTAATTATGATTCCCTAAGGACTAAAGGGTGACTTGGCAAGGGTGACATGGCAAGAATTGTAGAAGTGAAGGGAAGAACTGCCATTATTAGATGAGAGTCTGAAAATACACACACACACACAGAACACACACACAAACACAGAGTTAAAAAAAGGAAATGCATTTGATGCATTTGAGTGTCTACTTTTTTGTGGTACTAGGGATTGAACCCAGGGCCTTGAGCATTCTAGGCAATGCTCTACCACTGAGCTACACCCCCAGCTCTTGAGTCTCTTGAAGAGGGTCTAAGATCAAAGGAAAAGAAACCCAAGCTAACCAGTTTTTTCCCAGAAGGCAGCTATATGGATATGCTGTGTTTAGCAGAAAACCTTGTATCAGAACCCCATGTTCTATTCTCCAAAAAAGAACCTGTTATTAGATTATTTTAGACCCTATAATTAAAAATAATTCAGGACTAGATGAAGCATTCAAATCATAGTATGCCTAGTTTACCAGGTGGTTTTTTAGCAGTCTTTAACGTGGATTGGTTGGCAATCCTTTGATTCTAATTAAAATGTCCTCAAATATGGTTGAAGTGACACATTCAATTTCATCTGATAGGGTACATCAATTAGAGCACACACATAATTTTTTTCAAAGCCCAGTTCTGATGCTTAATAGAGATCTAACAGGGCACAGGGAGCCTTTTTTCCTAGGAAACCATCTACTTCCAACATGGGCCAATACTTCTTCTTCTTCTTCTTCTTCTTCTTCTTCTTCTTCTTCTTCTTCTTATTATTATTATTATTATTATTATTATTTTCAGTTCCTGGTTCAGGGCAGGACCTAGAGCTAAAAAACAGATTTTGGACTGATTGACTTGGGGTGATTAGTCCTGGGTTTCTGTTAGTCTCAATCTTATAGGATATTGAATTTGCAAGGGTCAAAGAAAAAAAATCTATTTTTATCTTACATTGAAAAGAGGATATTGACATTATTTTTAACTAATCCACTACTGAATAAGTAATGTAGACCACAATGTATTAAACCATTATCCTGCATTTAAAGTTGAAATTTCATGTTTTTCTCAATATTTAATATGTGCCTTTCAAGCCTATTTTGCAGCTCTTTAATTACTTATAAAATTATGTAGAATATTTCATGAAGTTGAAATGATTTTAGCTTCAGACTACTTGAGAAAATGAAGAGCTTGTTCATTTCAGATCTAACTAAATGCAACATAATTCTTTTGGTTATTTTGTTGGTCAACTTCAATTAAATATTCATCGAGCTTTAAACGAGACCCTAAGACTATGAAATATTTACATGCCCTGATGGGATTGTGAGCTACAGACTAGATCCTAGTTAATACCCGGAGCAAATTATAAAGTGCTTTCTCCATTAGTGGGTTCAACAAAACAAGTCAACACCTGTTAATCATTTTTTTCTTAAAAATGAGACACTTTCAACTTGTTGCCAGTTTTTCCAATATCTCTTAATCCTAGCAATATTTCTAGGCTGTGCTCTCAAACAATACAAAATGAAAATAAAGGCAATTCTTTGGAGAGTGTATTAAAATTAATATTTGTAGTTTGTGCTCTTGGTGCTACCCAGATCTGCATGGGGGCTGGGCACTACTCCCATCCCCCAGCTGCAGCAGATGCTTTGATAAGCAGCTTGCACCTGTAATCCTCTCTAGAGACTTGCTCTTGACAGATGGGAGTTTCAGCTCCTAGAGACACCTGGGAAGTTACGCTGGCTTTTTTTTCCCCCAAAGTGGGCAACCAATGACTGACTGATTCCTTGCCTGAAAATGTGACTGTGCTGTGATTCAGGTCCATGCCCCCTCGTGCATTAGCCAAGACTTAACTTGATCTGCGAATGCATCCTTGCTTGGTTCGTTTCCCTCTCCTTTCCTGTTTACCTCACTCCCTAACAGGTTTCTCTCCAAAGTGTGCCCTTAGGAAATTGCATGTGCCTAATCGGTTTTAGGTTCAGCTTTTATGGAACCCAATCTAGGATAACATTCCATTTTTTTATCCATAATTCTGAAAGTGACCATAAGAATGCCTTGCTCAGAGAAAGAACACCCAAAAGAGAAAATGCTGTTTGCAATCACCAGAAAGAGCCAGTATTTGTTACTTTGCATGATTGATCCTCATGGTGGATGCTTCTTGCTCTTTATCCTTCATTAATTCACCCTTCATTCTTACAGACAGTTTTATGCAGGCTGAAAATGTGCCCGCTTAAAAGTGTTCACCTTTCCAGAATCCTTGTGGCTAGGGCTAGCCATGTGAGTCACTTCTGGCCAAAGATATATTTGTTAAGGTTTATTGAGTAAGGCTTTGGGGACAGTTACTGTTTTACTAATGAAAAGAGTTAGGCTCTGCTGGTATGATTTTTCTGCCTTTACCCTTCATTTATTTTCTCCTCTGAAATTAGGGCATAACTCTTTGGATCTGGCAGCCATCTTGTAAGGACAGCAGAGATAAATAGAACATAGACCCCTGTTGGCATCATGGAGCCACCATTTCAGACTCAGGCTGCCTATCTCTGGGCTTGTTATATGAGAAAAATCAACCCCTATTTCAGAGGTTCTCAATCTGGGGAGGCATTTTGAAATGTATGGAAGTGTTCTGGGTTGTCACAATGACTAGGAGCAGGGCTCAGTTAGGGTAAAGCATGTGAGTTTGCTTTGGGTGCACCATTTCAGGGATGTCCTGGAACTTAACAATCAAGTTAGGTATTTGAGTGTAGCACATTAAATTTAATGCAGAAAATTCATGGTGAACAAAATGCCTATATTTTATGTAAAGACAGGATCAGCAACTGTGCCAGGTAAGCCATATTGGAGCCTGAGGCTAAAGGAAAAATCAGTCACACTGATCCCATCTTTATTTAACATTTTTGGTATTTTGAGATTTTGTTCATTATAATTTTTTGCATTAATTTTGATATTTTAAACCACATCATCCTGGGGATAGCCCTTATTAGAAGGTGCTGCTGGGGGCCAAGTGTGTATTGCACATCCTGCAATGTGAGAACAGTGACCCAACACTTGGAAGAACTGTTCTACCTGTAATGCCAATATGGTTCCCATTGAGAAACATGGGAACCTGCTTAAAACCCCTAGCACTGGAGTGGAGGGGGGACAGTGTACAAACAACTAAAATAATTTTGCTTGATATTGTGCCCACCTGGAAAGGGCTAGTGATGTCATTGAATTCACTCGAATTAAAGAAGGCCATGATATATCATGGTATGAACAAAACCACTCCATATCAGGTTAGAACACAGTCAGAACACAGACATTGTCCAAGCACAAAATGCATCATTCACACCAACTGTTCCCGGTTATCATTCCAGTACTCCCACAAGGAAGAAGCAAGTCTAGACACTTGTCCTCACTGTATAAATGAGGAATCATTTGCAAGGATAAGTGGAGCAGAGGTCAGAGTCTGCGTTTAGATGTTGGCGCCACTGGTTCTGATCATGACCTGCCATTAAATAGCTATGTGATTGTGGCTTAGTCCCTTTATCTTTCTAAGCCACAGTTTCCTTCACTTTTTATAACCCAGGGTTTGGCTAGTTAATCTCTAAGGACTTTTTACCTGTAGTAGTCTATGACTAACACTTGTCTAAAGTCAAGTTTATCTAATTCATTCTAGAACTGAGCCCAGACCCTGGATCTCTTGGCTTGGGGCTCTTTAGAATTACATCAGGCACCAGCTACTTCATCATTAATTGAAATTTGGCATTCAGCAGTTTATAATATGCTGTGGTTTCTATCACAAATGATCCTGTGGTTATCTACTTTTATAAAAACTCAAAATATTTAGAAATACACAAATGCCTAAATGTTTTTATGACTTTTATCTGGATGTTAAGCACCATTTACATAGACTGCAATTATATTCTCATTTCTTTTCATTTGTCAATGGCAGCTAGTTAGGCTAATTTGTTTGCTATTTCACAAATGATCCTATTATAGTGAGTGCCAGGATAAAGGTTGATCTTATGGGGATACGCATGTGTTTAAAAATATTTCATTTCTCCCTGTCTTGTAAACATGATAATTATACTCAAAACTACTGACCATAGAATTAGAATTTTAATAACTTTGTACTAATTGACATTGAGTTTGTAGTGAGCTGATTATTTATGTAGTACTATATGAATCTCTGCTTTGAACAATATAAAAATAATTTGGTCTTTTCAGTCACCTTGATTTTTTTTTTAATTGAACAAGTGGGTTTATCACTCTTTGCAGTGTGGGAAAACACACACCCTGAGCAACTGTGTGATGTGTAAGGAAGCAGGTGCTAGAGAAGACTTGTGATAGGATGTGGACTTGTGTTGGGTAATTTTAAGGTGGGTTTAAGGAAGTGGGGTTTTGTTCTGGATTGGGTGCTACCAGGAAGCAAGAAAATTTCTGATTGGGTATCTTAACAAATCTCTTTTACAGAAAGAGTAGACTAGAGTGAGCCTACCACTGGAATTGGGAAAAAAAAAGTAGTTGTCATGCTTATTTACCAGGAGAGGGGGACATTTGGTATTTTGTGGCTTGGGCAGCATTCATTTTCTGTTTTTTTTCAGACAGGTGGTCTTGATTTTGTCTTTATATATCAAGTCACAGAGTGGTCTTGTTTGATGTTGGTGATCTCTTGACTGTTCTTGTACAACAGAACAGCAAGGTCAGCTGTGGGTGCCAAGCTGGCTCCCAGGTATCAGGGGTTGTTTTTCTCTTTCTTATCCAGTATCAGCCAGAATTTGAAATTTGTCTGCAGAGGGATTAAGAAATAATCAGATATTGGGCTGGGAATGTAGCTCAGTGACAGAGTGCTTGCCTACCTAGCATGCATGAGGCCCTGAGTTTAATCCCTAGTGCACTCATGCACACACACACACACACACAGGTATAGTATATTGGAATTTTAGAATTTCACATGGCTAACAAAGAACAATACATAACTACAGATTTTTGAAGTTTTGCCTAAAGCTAATTAGGAGTGTTATAAAATATAATCAGTTTTAAATCTAATTGAACTTCTAAGAACAAGTGGAAAATGTGTCAGATATTATGCCTTTAAACCATATTTCAAGTTTCAAATGGAAACTTTTCCCTAGGATTATGTGATTTTCAGATTATCTGACTACTGTTCAAATCATTTAATAAAAGACACCAATATGGCTGGGAGTGGTGGTGAATGCCAGTAATCCCAGCGGCTTCGGAGGCTGAGGCAGGAGGATCATGAGTTCAAAGCCAACCTCAGCAAAGGCAAGGCACTAAGCCACTCAGTGATACCCTGTCTCTAAATAAAATACCAACTAGGGCTGGGGCTGGGGCTCAGTGGTCAAGTGCCCCTGAGTTCAATCCCCAGTACCAATAAATAAGTAAGTAAGTAAGTAAGTAAATAAATAAATAAAAGTCATTTAAAAAATTTTAAAAAGACACCAATGTGTATAATCATAATACAGTGTGACTGAAGTACACTACTATTTCAATCCCATGTTAACATCACAAAAATTATATAAATTGTTAGCTGTTTAGTTTTAGAGAGGAAATCAGAACGTTTGCCTAAAATCAAACATGTCAAGCTTCAAATTCTCAACTATATATTCTGCCTTTATCACAAGAGTAAAACACCAAATTGCAGTCTTCAAATTTATGTTAAAGTGATAAAGTTTCTAATTTCATTACACAATGTGGGTTTCTTTAATCTTCTTTTGAAATTCAAAAGGCGTTTAAACTAAAAAATCCCCAAATCTGGAATAAATGTTTTTAGAATAAAAGAATGAGATTCAGAATGAATCTTTTACTAAAGAAGAGAGAGAGTCCATCCTCTCCCCTTTTCTGAAACCTAGAATTTAACAACTAGACAAAATTTTAAGGCCCTCACTGTAGGCCTGAACATTTTTTTTAAGTCAGTGAGCCTATGGCTTATTCTCATTATCCACAGTTAATCTTTTGGAGCTGTACTGATAAAAAGTAGTACACCCCTGTTAGAATGGCTATAATTGATGAGGACTAACTATACCAAGTTCTGGCAAGGATGTGAAACAACTAGAACCTTCATATGTTCCTGCTAGGAATATGAAATGGTACCACCATTTTGAAAGATAGTTTGGCAGTTTCTTAAATAATTAAACATATACTTACAACATGACCCAGTAATTCCACTCTTACATATTTATCTAATAGAAATTAAAAGATATGTTCACACGAAAACATGCATGTGAATTTTTTTTGAGTGGGGGGTACTGGGGATTGAACTGAAGGGTACTTGACCACTGGGGCACATCCCCAGCCCTACTTTGTATTTTATTTAGAGACAGGGTCTCACTGAATTGCTTACTGCCTCGCTGTTGCTGAAGCTGGCTTTGAATTCATGATCCTCCTGCCTCAGCTTCTGGAGCTGCTGGGATTACAGGCCTATGCCACCCCACCTCCCCCTCATGTGAATTTTTATAGCAGAATTTGTCATAATATCTCAACTAGAGTATAACCCAAATGTCCATTCATTGATAATGGATAAATAAAATATTATGTATCCAATACAGTGAAAACTATTCAGCAATAAAAATAAACTACTAATGTATGTTAAAACATAGATGAACCTTAAAAACATCATACTAGATGAAAGAAATCAGGCACAGAAGACTTTTATATTGTATGATTCAATCTACATGAAATCCTAGAAAGGCAAAGTATAAGAAAAAGTAGTAGTTGTTGGGGGCCAGCAATGGGAAAAGAGAACCAGTCTTCCTTCCTCCTTCCCTCCAGATAGAACTCAGGAGCACCTTGCCTCTGAGCTACATCCCCAGCCCTTTTTCATTTTTTGAGACAGTTTCACTAAGTTGCCCAAGTTGGCCTTGAACTTGTGACCTTCCTCCTCAGCCTCATGAGTAGCTGAGATTCTAGGTATGCACCACTGCACTAGCTAAGAGAAGGAACTTTTGAAGGACAATAGAAATGTTCTAAACTAGATTGTGGTGATCATTACACAGCTCTATACATTTACAAAAAGCTACCAAATTCTGTATACACTCAGAACTAGTAAATTTTATGACATTTAAATTGCAGCTTAACAAATTTTATGACATTTAAATCATAGCTTAACATATTAATTTGTAATATTTTACCATAACAGTATGCTACAGACTGGGTGGCCTAAACAACAAAAATTTATTTTCTTACATTTCTAGAGGTTGGAAGTCCAAGGTTAAAGTGCCTGCAGGGTTGGTTTCTCCTGAGGCCTATCTCCTTGGCTGGCAGATGACTACCTTCTTGCTGCTTCTTTATATTGTCATTATCTATGCACACTTATTTTTCTTTTTATGAACATAAATCCTTGTCATTTGTAACATTTTAGTTCACAAGTTAGGGTCTAATAGTCATTGAAAGGACAAATCACAAAGTCCACGCCAAGTCCAAGGACCACACCACATAACGGAATCCCACTCAAGAGATTTATTGTTAGAGCATGGAGCAAACTGACAAGGCTGTCCCTCTGAGGAGAGCAGCAGCCTGTGGGCACTCAGAGGGCAGCTTTATAGCCCACGAGGTATTTCACAGGCAAGCTTAGGGGTTACACCATGGGCTGGGGAGGGGTCCACCCTTTAGCAGGAACATGTTCTTAGGGGAGGCCAAGCAGCAGTGCCTCAGAATGTCTAGATAAAATGGTTCTTAATAAAAACTTAGGAGTCCCTAGATAAAATGGCTCCCAACCTAAAATGGCGGATCTTATGCCAATATTGATCTGATGCTAATAGTCATTATTTCATTTGTTGATTTAAATTTTAAGCTGATTCATTTATTTTTATAAATGTTTGATCTATAATGAGCATTTTTATGTATGTACTTTCCCCCTCTGAATTTAGGCCAGCTGCAGGTTTTTTTAAAAACATTTTTAAAAGTTACTTACCTTTTTAAATTTTATATTTATTTGCAGGATTCTGCCCTGTGGTAAGCTTACCCCTTTGTAATACTTTGATAATACAAATACTGACCATAAAATCTAACTGCATTTTTTCTTTTTATATATATATATATATTTAGTTGTAGATGGACACAATACCTTTATTTTATTTATCTTTTTTACATGGTGCTGAGGATTGAACCCAGGGCGCCTTACACAAGCTAGGCAAGAGCTCCATCACTAAGCCACAACTCCAGACCTGTATTTTTTCTTTAAAAAAATATTTTAACCAGGTGTGGTGGCTCACACCTGTAATCCCAACAGCTCAGGAAGCTGAGGCAGGAGGATAGTGAGTTCAAAGCCAGCCTCAGCAAGGGAGAGGTGCTAAGCAACTCAGTGAGACCTTGTCTCTAAATAAAATACAAAATAGGACTAGGGATGTGGCTCAGTGGTCAAGTGTCCCTGACTTCAATCCCTGGTACCAAAAAAAAAAAAAAAAAAAAAGAAAAAGAAAAAAAAATGAAGTAATTGTGGACTCATCAGAAGTCATGAACATAGTACAGAATTCTTGTGTACCCTTTCTTCAGCTTTCCCTAATAATAAAATCTTATATAACCATAGTATATTATCAAAACCAGGAAATCAACACTGGTATAGTATATTAATTAAGCTGCAAAGCTTGTATGGATTTCATCAATTTTTACATGCATTCAGTTTTTCATGTTATAGTTTTATGAAATTTTATCACATGTATAGATCCATGTAATAACCACAGTAATCGGGACACAGAGTAAGTATTTCTTTATGATTTTCTTGTTTGACTCTTTTCATCAACATTATTGTGGTAAATCTTATTTTAATTTTAAAAATCAACTTTATTATAAGGTATAAATAAAATATAAAGTATAAACGATATATAATAAAATATACCAATTTTAAACATACAGAACATACAGTTAAGCATGTTGTGACAAATGTATGCATCTCTGTGTTGACCACCATTCCCAGATCATACAGAACATCTCTATCACCTCAGAAAATTCCCTCATGCCCCCTTCACTTGTCCATCCCCTATTGTTCTGATGTTTCTTACTATGTTTAGTTTTGCCTTTTCTTGCATTTCATATGAATGGAACCTTACACTATGTCCTTCCTGGTGTCTGGCTTACTGTTTGGGATTCAAGATTTGAGGTACAGCTTTGAGAATATGTACAGAAACCAAGTGCAGCAAATTCACATAATAGTGCACCATGGAAGATTTCTGGGTATTTATGTAGTTGCCTTTCATTCTCTGGATTGAAAATCCTGCTGGGTGTAGTGGCGCACGCCTGTAATCCCAGCAGTTTGGGAGGCTGAGGCAGGGGGATTGCGAATTCAAAGCCAGTCTCAGCAATTTAGTGAGACCCTGTCTCTAAATAAAATATAAAAGGGTTGGGGACGTGACTCAGTGGTTAAGCACCCATGGGTTCAATCCCTGGTACAAAAAAAAAAAAAATCCTGCTTTATTTTTAAACATGTTACATTTTTTTTCAAATAAATTAATCTTCCAACCTTCAGAGGTTTTAAAACACAGTAAGATATTAAAATTGACCGTATACTTTGATCTATTTTAATTACACTCCTTTATTTGAATTCCTGTTCTGACTAGCATATTCATTGTGCTATTTAGTATACTCATAGTTCTTTTCATAAAGAGGATTCTCCAGGGACACATGCTACTGTTATCAGAGGTATTAATAATTGAGGGGGCAAGGTTATTCATTGTAAGACAACAGGAATCGGGTGATGGTGGGCAGGGGGGATAGCTGCCATATTACTCAGAGGTAAACAGAAGTGCTTATCTTCATTCCAATCCCTTGTGTTTCATCCCATTTCTCTCAACCTTGTCCTTTCCATCTTTCAACCTTTTTTCCATTTCTTTTTTTCTTTTATTGTACTTTTCTCTCTATCCTCATTCTGTTTACTTTCATCCCATTTCTTTTCATCCCCACTGTGAGTACCCTATTTAATGTTTTTCCCTTTCCCTACTTCATCTTCCTGCTTCAGGCCTTGCAATTGTTGACTTTGCTTCTTAGGAGAATATCATCATCATCATCATCATCATCATCATCATCACTGATATTATTACCATCAATGATATTATTACCATGGATAGTGTTTTCCTGTTCCTTTACCCCTAGGGTTGGACCTAGAGTGCATATACCTCCCTAAATGGTCTTACATTAACTCCGTGCACAGTGGCTAGGGTATCATAGGAACATGGTTTCCTGTTAAGTAACAATAAGTATTGGCCTTCCCCTTAACGGGAGGGTCTTTGGTGTAGTGGAAAGAACAAGGCTTTTCAGTCAGTCAGATTCTGGGGTTTAGAACCTAAGTTTACCATTTATTACCTATTTCATCTTGGCCATATGCTTAACTTCTGTTAGTCTCAGTTCCCTCATCTGTCAAGTGGAAGTAACAAAACCTACCTTAGAGTTGCCATGAGCGTTGTATGGGCAACACATGTTAAGTGCCCAGCCCTGAGTAGATAGTCATGAAGAATTAATTCTCATCCCTTGACTTAGGCTTTTCTTAATTCCTTACCCGAACCCTATGTTGTCTTTTATTTAGAGACAGGGTCTCACTGAGTTGCTTAGTGCCTCGCTGTCGTTGAGGCTGGCTTTGAACTCCGGATCCTCCTGCCTCAGCCTCCTGAGCTACTGGATTTACAGACATGTGCCACCACGCCCAGCTCCTCTGTGTACTATTTTTCATTCTTTTGAACTAACAGTAATCAGTAATAGACTATGATAGTTTTGTTCACATTCCTTTTATTGAGAACTGTACTCACAGATTTTACAGCATAATCATCTCAAGAAACTTTGTTCAGGTACTTTTTATGTTTAATCAAAATTCTACTTACTTTGCAATCTATCCTAGTCTTTCCTTCCTGTGTGGCTGGATTAAAAACTGAAACCTGTTTTGAGGGTATTTTATTCTATTTTTTTTCTGCTTGTTGGTTTTTTTCCCACTTGGTATTCTAGGGCATTTATTTTGGCATTTATGGACCAACAGTAAATCACAACCATATTTTCAATTCTGGTCTAGTTGGCTTTTGCAGTCAGTTTTATTAATTAAAGCTTCACTTCTCACGGATATGCAATGAAGATATTACTAATGTGCATTTCCAGCTTTCTCCTTTGGCCATGCCCTGTCTAAACAAAAATTTGTCTGCTCATTTCACTTTCTCCCCTTCTCCATCCTCAAAGGATTCTTCTGAATTTTCCAGCTGGATTCTTAGACTTTAGGGGATGTAGGAAATGAAGAAGGGGGGAGGGGAGAGGGAGAGATCAAACAGCTCTTGGTGATGAAATGAGACATTTTTGTGGAAGAAGTGTAGATGTGGAACATAAATTGGATAACCTTTAGATTGTTTTTCAGAAGCCCAAGAAAAGGTGAGACAGCCTTTTCATTGAATATACTACCATACTGAGACTGGAGCATACTGGCTTATTATTTGAGTTATATCTAAGTGTTAACTCATTAAATTAGATGTCTGTTGTTTATACAAATAGGAGAACCACTATTACCCCTTCCTTGTCACTGATCAGTGAGCAAGTCCTCTCTCCTCTCTGAAGTTTCCTTTCGTTAGTCTTCTTCTTTCCAAGGCCAATACTTCTATCCTAGTTATCATCTTTCACTTGGGAGTGGCCTCTTCAGTGGCATCCTTACCTTCAATCTGATTCCCTTTCTCAGCTACCCACTCTGCTATAATCAACTTTCTAAAATGTTTAGAATCCTTTCAAATCCTTCATAGATAGGCCTAGGGACCGCCTATCTTTTAGCTCTTGCACTTTTCTATTGTCCTGTTTTCTGCTACTCAGCTGTTAGCCACATAGAATGGCTTGCAATACCCCAAGTGCTGAACACTCCCATATTCCTGTAACTTTGCACATGCTGTTCCCTCTACAGAGAATGCCCTTCCCTACTTGTACTTCCTTGCCCTTTCCATCCATAGAAGGTCCATTTTGTCTCTCTCTCTCTCTCTCTTTTTTTTTTTTTGATATTGGGGATTGAACTCAGGGGCACTGGACCACTGAGCCACATCCACAGGACTATGTTGCATTTTATTTAGACACAGGATCTCACTGAGTTGGTTAGTGCTTCACTGTTGCTGAGGCTGGCTTTGAACTCCTCATGTCTCAGCCTCCTGAGCCACTGGGATTACAGGATTGCACCACCGCACATGGCTGAAGGCTCATTTTAGATGTCACCTGTGATGCCTTCTTCTTGATGGTTTCTGATAGTTTGGCAATCCTCCTTCCTTTTGGAGCATTTTCATAAATCGCTATTATTTGTCTCAGTGTTCTCCACAGAGCAAAAGTGAGTGAAGATTTTCTGGCAGTTCAGGGGATGTGGCTAAGCATCTGGGGCTTGGCAGCTTGAGTTCTAATCCCAGCTTCACCATTCTGTTACCCTGAGACATTGGATAAATTACTTAGCCTCTTTTTTTTTTTTTTTTGGTACCAGGGATGAGACCCAGGTGGCACTTAACCACTGAGCCACATCCCCAGCCCTTTTTAATGTTTTGTTTAGAGACAGGGTCTTGCTGAGTTGCCTAGGATCTCACGAAGTTGCTGAGGCTGGCTTTGAACTCCTGATTCTCCTGCCTCAGCCTCCCAAGCAGCTGGGATTACAGGAGTGTAATCCCAGTTCAAACCTTAACTAATATAAACCAAAGTTCACAATATTACCTACTTTATAGGAGGAATAAATGAGATGGCATAAAAGCACTTAACACACTGTCTGATCCATTCTAAGTACTTAGTATTGGTTATTTTTACTTAGCTTTGAATTCTTGGAGCCTAAAACAGTGCCTGACACATGGCAGGCATTCAACAGTAAGTATTCAGTGGATTTTTTTTCTTAAAAAAAAGAGCTTTTCCTAATGACTTTTAGCTTATGTCCACTGCACTGTAATTATTTGAAGGCATCATACCCCATCTTGCAGTTATTTGCCCCTCATGTGACTGTACAATCCTTACAGCTGGAGAGACTGTGTTATTGAGTGTTGTGTCCACCACAAAGAGCTTTGAATTTAGCAGATATTCTGTAACTGGGTTGGTTTGCACTATTTTGTAAAGGAGCTTTTCAGCACCAAATAGTCATTGTGTAACCTCGGCTGTTGATGCATTTGTGGGCAGTGAATAATGTATTTTGGAACCTATAGAATAATGTATTGGGGAAGGGGAGGCAGTCCAGTTTTTAATTTCTAGAATTAAGGAATAAATTATTTGGAGAATATAAAGGACATTATATCTAAGCATTATTCTTCTTGCTCTTTTGCGTGGAACCCAGCCTTTTAAAAATCATATCTCAAAATGATGGCATCAAGCAGCATTTTTGCCTTGGTTCTCAAATCTTTCCCTGTGAGGAAAAAATACATATATACACACATATATACACAAAACTACAACAAATAAAGGAAAATTATGTCTATAACACATAAATAAAATCTATCTTTTATATGGTCGATGCTATTTCTTTTGTATATTCCATGTTGAACATACAGTTTTCTTTATTCAATTTTTCAAACTCCATAATTAGCAATGTGATTTCTGTTGGATAGGGTGGACCCTTCTTCTCGTCCTAGTATCATTTTTTCCAGGAAGTCTGATTTTAAACAGTGGGTTTGAACCTCTTCTCTTAGTAATATCAAGTGTTTTTTAATTGCCTTGCTGAATAGACTCCATAAGGATGTGAAAAGACTATTTTAGATATGGTTTTGACAGTATTTTTAAGCTTCCAGCTTTGCATCCTACACTGATTTTATATATTATTCAGTATTTTTATACATTCATCTTCTCTCCAAAACTGTTATATATACATAATTTTCTTAATCCTTTAAATAGTGCTGCAGTATCCTGTGGTTAGCAAGTGTTGATTTTCTAATTTTTGCTGAAAGGTTAACCAGTGAACAAAGAGTTTAAGTGGTCTGTACCAGTTTATAGTTAATTTGTGATAAAGCTACAAGAATAATATTCTAGCATTTTAGCCACTTCCCTTTCCCCTTTTAAGCATTACAAAATCATATCTTAAGAAGCAGCACACAAATAAAAATAATTTAATGAATGCTTATGCCACCCATACAGGTACATTTCATCTTAAACTGTAGATTTAATCATGATATGTTGAGCATAAATTATAAATAGATTTATGATATTTTTATAACAAAAAAATCCTGTGGAAATCATCCTTCTATAATTTGTCCTTTTTGTCATTCATTTATTCAGCTTACCTTTATTGACCATCTCTTAGTTAAACAAGCTAAATGAGATTCAGGTTTGTATGAGTTGAATTTTCTTAAAATAAGATATGCCTATTTAAACACAGTATCCATAGGAACATAAATTTATCAAAAATGAAGTGAGAGGAAAAAAAGAGAATTTGGAGTGAGATTATAACTTGAGCATTGGTATTTAGATGTACTCCCACCTCACAATTCCAATGGAAATGACTGCAAAATTTTAGAACATGGAGAAACTATATTAATATTGAAGGCTAGGGAAGGGGTTTCATCTTCATGCTGCAAACTTTGAAGAATTTCTACCTGACACAGTGCAGATGGGGTTATCCTGAAGGAATATGCCAAAACCAACTTGAAATTTTTACTTCCTGAGAGAGCAAAAAGAATTGAACGGGGGTCAGGATAACCTGCAAGGGCTTTTAGCTTGTTTACTCCCACAACCTGTTGATATCTTACGAGTGCCAGTAGGAGACCCAGGAATAGTCACACTGAGGTTAATGCAGGCCCTGCATTGGGGTTTTTCTCTTGACACAGCAGGCAATGGCACACAAAGAACTGGACAGTCTGTTCTTGGAATGGAGGTCAGGTCAATTTATGAAGTGTTTCTATGGAAAAATTTAAAGTTTTTCCTACGGGGGACTATCCATGGCTTCAGTTCCTCCTACTTTCTCTTCACATGCTGTATATGAATTTATATCAACCAGTCAGTCTCCCACTGAGATGAGGAATCTAAAAACATTAGGATGAACAGTAAAAGGAGTAAAAGAGACCTCATGCACCCTAATTGGAGAAGATCAGCCTGGATAGACTGCTCTTTGTTCAAGAATGAACAAAGAATGAACAAAGAACCCCAACATAAGGTTTTTGAAAAGACTTTGCCACATAAATGGAGAACACGGTATTCAAGAGGCAAAAGAAGAAAAACACTTATTTCAAAATTATGTTTTCTCTAGGAAATGAATATTTTTTATAACAATGTGCTTTGTGTTTTCTGTTGAATAAAAAGAAGTATGTAATACAAAGTAAGCAGTGAAAGTAAACCTTGTGAAGTGAGAGCTGGAAGGAGAAAGCAGAACAAGAGAATAAATTTAAAATATTGCTGAGTGAGCCTGTAGGCAAAAAGGCAGAGAGGGAGTTTGCTGAAGAAGGAAGAAATGTGAGGAAACCAAAAAATGGAGAAAAAAATTATATGGAGAAAAAAATTACAACAGGGGAGATGATTACAAATGGGGTGAATGATAAGAAAGTCAAACTTTAGAAAATCTCCCCAAATGCATAATAAAAAGTAAGATGTAAGAGGAACAAGACAATGAAAGTCTGAGCACAACATGGAATGCTAACATGAAGATAATTATTTCTAAAATATTACAGGCTAGATTACAAACAGCCAAACTGATTAAATATACCATAAGAAAACATTAAAAACAAAATTCTCTGTATTAGAAAAGATGTAGATGTGGCACATGTGTGGTGGTTCATGCTTATAATCCTAGTGACTCCAGAGGATGAGGCAGGAGGATCACAGTTGGAGGCTAGTCTCAGAAGTTTAGTGAGACCCCCATCTCAAAATTAAAAAATAAGTAAAAAGGGCTGTGGATGTAGCTCAGTGGTAGAGTATTTCTGGGTTCAATCCCCAGTACCATCATAAATAAATAAATTAAGATATAAATCGGTAAAGTGTGTACTTTCCTCTTGGCAAACTTTAATTTCAAGGGTAAAGCCAATAAATTATTAAACATTCTTGTTCAAAAAACGTAAAACCCCAAAGAAGATGCTTCAATATTAAATACCAGAAGAGAGTGAAGCAATGTATATAACTTTTAGGCATAAGTTTGTGACCCAGAAATCCTAGAGAAATGTCATACATTTTTTTCTGTTCATCTTTTCTTTCCAGTGTGTTATTCATTAGTGAAAACAGCAGAATGATGACCTCAGTTATATAATCTATCATACACATGCCATCCATGTACTTTTCCTGAGAAAGTTGTTTGATGGTATATGCCAGCCAATTTAAGATATAGCAAATTAAGCAATTCGACCACGAGGAAGTCATGAAATAAAAGGATTAGTTGCCGCAGTCCGGCTGCAGCAAACTAGCCGGGGGGGGGGTGACGAATAACTTGTGTACGTTGATACAGCAGGAGTAGGAGCCGTTTATTGCAGGACAGGAGCAGTATTTATACATTCCACACAGCTTATCTTATTAGCATAAACTAGATACATCAGTCAACCAATAAGGAATCTCCACACTTAATAGCTCGCTTTTGTTACTTCTCAAACCACTCCCTCTGGCATTTTGCCAGGCACCATTCAGACTTGTTTACGAACTCTAACATTCCCCTGGCAAAATGCCAGGTGTTATTTTTGACTTGTTTACAGACTCTAACATTTCCCCCTTTTGTTTAATTTAAATAACGACCATAGTGGTTTTTACAGAAACACCATAAATAACCTGCTACAAACAGAAAGGGAGGATACAAAATGCCGCAATACCAAGCCACTTGATGGCTCCATGCAAGAAGCCCTTGGAAAAATTATACCAGCAATGACACTGTTAGCAAAGATACCGAGTTACAATTTGTTATAGATTACAGTTTGTTGTCTCAGTCCAGGTAAAGTAGTGTCTCAATAGATTAACTCACAGTCCAGGTAAATCACAGTCCAGGTAAGTTCTGCAGGCAGCTAGCTTAAATCACAGTCCAGGTAAGTTCTGCAGGCAGCTAGCTTAAATCACAGTCCAGGTAAGTTCTGCAGGCAGCTAGCTTGATCCGAAGTCTCGTCCGGTTCTCAGCTGAAATCTCAGTCTGGTTCTCAGCAACACTGGGAATTCTTCCACCTTGGTCTTTACCGGCACTGGGACGAAGGCAGGAACTCCGGATGGCTAAAGAAAATCCTGTAGCATTCTACTAAGAAAACAACCTTCTGAACAATTTAGTACATTATATCAAGGTTTTTTTGCATTTGAAATAAGCATTAATAGTGCTCATTACTCATTAGCTTCCAGGTGTGGGAGAACCATTGTAGTTTAGTTATTGGCATTGAAAATGACCAAACATCAGGGACACCAGTAGCGTCTTCTGCTGGCTGTAGTGCCTGGGCAGCCCCAGATGGCCCTGGGGAGTGTCCCGGACTCAAACTGCTACTGGGCACAGGGAGCAAGAGCCTGCGAGACTGTGCCTCCAAGTCAGGTCTAGATTTGGGCTCGCAGCAGTGGAAGAGCCAGCTCCCCGGCCAGGAGGCAGGGAAGGGCCAGTCGCCGCCACCTCTTGGAAAATCCTTGTTGCGCTGTGACCGGCTTGCACACTCGGCAGCCGCCTCTCCGCTTCACGCACCCTCAGGTAACGAAAAGTATTTAGTAATAGCCTTTTGCTGCAACTTTTTTTCTGATAATCCTTCTTCTTCTGAACTTTCTTTTTCTTTCTGACTAGAGTTCCTGGGCTTCCATCAACACATGCCCTAACTATTCTTGGTTCCACTGGGGTGCCTTCTTCCCTTAGTAATTTACTTCTCACCCCTTCCATATTTTCATCATAAAGACAATACAATACACTGAGACAAAACAAGACACAAACATACTGCATCAATCTTCTCCATTTTCTTGAAATGGCCATTTTTCCTCTCGCCCTATCTGCCTAGGGACGAGCAGATTTGCTCCCGTCCTATCTATGGACGGGCAGCTTTTTTTCGTCACTTACCCCCGAGTGTCCCGGGGCTCCCCGTAACGGGCCACCATCTGCCGCAGTCCGGCTGCAGCAGAATAACCGGGGGGGTGACGAATAACTTGTGTACGTTGATACAGCAGGAGTAGGAGCCGTTTATTGCAGGACAGGAGCAGTATTTATACATTCCACACAGCTTATCTTATTAGCATAAACTAGATACATCAGTCAACCAATAAGGAATCTCCACACTTAATAGCTCGCTTTTGTTACTTCTCAAACCACTCCCTCTGGCATTTTGCCAGGCACCATTCAGACTTGTTTACGAACTCTAACATTCCCCTGGCAAAATGCCAGGTGTTATTTTTGACTTGTTTACAGACTCTAACAATTAGTAGTGAGCAGTGGAATGAAAAATAATTGATAATCATGAAATATAAATAAAGTTCAAAACAATCTAAACATTCAAAGCATTTATTGAAAGATAGAATAATAATGAAGTGGGCACCAAATTCAAGATAGGGACACAGAAAAAACAAGTTACTTTTCTTATTTCATCGAGTTTTAGTAGATATTAATTTTTGGAATTAATACTTGAACTGACATTTTAAAAGTTACAGTGAATAGAGTTAAACTCTTTATCAGGAGGAGGAAAAAAAACCTCAAACTTGTCTGTATATCATCGTTCTTGATTTAACTCTGTTTAATGAACATACATATTTTGTATTTTTAACTATGTCTTTTAAAAAGACCATAAGTAAAAATCCATCAGAACATTACCATTTTATATTGCTTTGTGATGAGACTTTTGTGGCATATAAATTCTTAGTTATGTATAGGCACAAGTTACTTTTATAATCAATTTAAAAGAATATTCAATTTAACATAGCTATATGATCAAAAGTATGTAAAGGAAAAAAGCAACTGGGTTCTAGGTAAGAGAAATGTCACACTTTTTTTTTCTGTTCATCTTTCCTTTCATATTGTAGTGTACATATATATTAATTTTTATAGGAATAAAAGTTAACTATCAAAATGAAAAAAACCCTATGTATACAACAGTTATAATTACAAACATATTTATGCTATTGAATGCTTTGTTCTTTCCCAAATCAAAAATAAATTAAGATTTAGCTAAAGACCTTAGGAAAAGCATAAATCAGACATTAGAAAGCAGAAAGAAAAAAAAGTTAATGAACTTAAAAGCTCAATTTTATAAAGTGGTAAACAGATTTGAATAAACATAAGCATCAAAAAGTTGACTGGTTAAAACAACAGAATTAACAAACCTCTTGATTGTTTGCTTATGAAAACAAAAGTACAGAGAATAGTGTATTTTTAATCATAAATTCAGGGGAAGTAAAACATATAGCTTATGCTAATTATGAATACTATAATAAATATTAACTAGCAAAATTGACCCAAGGAATACAATACTAGAATTGGCCAATAAGTATAGAAATATTCAGGAAAATTGCCAAAGAGTTACTCCAAATGTTGATGTGATTGTTTCTAAGTGGTAGGGTTATTGGCTATTTTTCCCCTCTTTGTCCTATTTAGGAGTCTCAAAAATTCTACAGTAAGCAGGCATGAATTTGAAAGTTAGATATGAATAAAACAAACTGTGAAAACAAAATCACTCTGTCTTTTAAGATAAAGTTTGCTCCTTTTGAGCTTTAAAGGTAGAACTAGCTGCCTTTACCAAAAAAAAAAAAAAAATGTTTTTAGTGCTGAAACCCAGGGCCTTTTTCATGCTAAGCCTGCAGTCTATCACTGAGCCATACCACCAGCCCTGCCGTTCCAAAACTTAGGTGAAGCGGAATATTGCGATGTACCCTAAAAAGACTGCCAAGGTTCAAAGAGCCTGTTAATGGGCCTGAGAGGCCCTGTGACTCTGGGGCAAACAATGGCCTAGGGACCATAAATTGAATTTCTAGATTACTGGCTGCCTTCTTGTGCTCTGATATATCTGGAACAGAAGAATAAACACACCAAGTACCATACACACAGATAAATACTAAATAATAATTCTTTGAGGTGCAATAGAACACCATTTACAAAATGTAAATCTCTCTCACATTTGGATCATAAACTTTTTTTTTTGCTAGTAACATGAATAGATTCTTTTGCCCATTCATGTAGAATAGATAAATGAAATGAAGATTGGGCCTCTTGTTTTTTGGGGGGTCAGGGATTGAACTCAGGGGCACTTAACCACCGAGCCACATCCCCAGCCCTATTTATTTTTTATTTAGAGACAGGGTCTCACTGAGTTGCTTAGTGCCTCACTTTTGCTGAGGTTCGTTTTGAACTTGCGATCCTCCTGCCTCAGCCTCCCAAGCAGCTCGGATTACAGGTGTGCGCTACCACGCCCAGCTACAGATTGTGACTTTTGATTTAGGCCAGTTAGACAGGACTGCACTGCTTACTCCCATTCCTGAAGATATAAGTTGAATAATGGTGAGGCACTCTTCTCTGTGTTAGGAACACTGCAAAGTACAGTATATGCATCTGCCACAAAATGTAGAGAGAGCTGGACATGGTGGCACATGCCTCTAATCTCAGTGACTTGGGACACTGAGGCAGAAAAATCATGTTTGAGGCCAGTGTCTATAATTTAATGAGACCCTGTCCAAAAAAAAAAAAATGGTGCTGGGGGTTTAGCTCAGTGATAGAATGTCCCTGAGTTCATCTCCAGTACTGGTTAGAGAAAAAGCCCATAAACAAATGTAGAGAGAAAAACAGGTTCAAAAAGTACTTTTACCATGTAAAAAAATCTTTTTTTTTTGGAAAGGAAAATTACTTTCTTTATAACCTGTACATCCTGTTTATTTTGTTGAATATATACTTATAAATGCAAGTGGTTTGTTTTGTTGTTTCATTTTTTGTGGTGCTGGGGATTGAACCCAGGGCCTTATGCATGCTAAGCAAGTGCTGTACCACTAAGTCAATCCCCAGCCCTAAGTGTAATTTACACTCATCTTTGAAATGTCCACTTGGTAGACTCAGTTAAATGACATTTTGCTCTCTCATAGAACTTGCATAACATAAAGGTAAACGATAAAGGATATTGGAGCTGGGCATGGTGGCACATGCCTGTAATCCCAGTAACTTGGGAGGCTGAGGCTGGAGAATCTTAAATTCATGGCCATCCTCTGCAAATTAGCGAGATCCTTAAGCAATTCAGTGAGACCCTGTCTCAAAAATAAAATAAAACATAATAAAAGGCTGGTGATATAGCTCAGTAAGCTCAGTAGTAAAGTGACTCTGGGTTTAATCCCCATTGCCAAAAAAAAAAAAAAAAAAAAGATACTGTAATGTGAGAATGTGGTGACTAGATATGCACAAAATGTGATAAGGGCATGTAACCAGGAGTATGTGACTGAAGTGGCATTTCTCAAGCAGGTGTTCCTAGAGAACTTGAGCTTGCTGAGTTATACCTCATACTAATATATCAATAATTGAGAAATGCCATCTTGAGTACTTATGTTGCCTACTAGTATATCAAAGGACACGTGAAATCCTAAAATTAAAAAAAAAAAAAAGCAAAACCAGACTCTGAAACTTTGTACAACTCAGTATTTTACCAAAATATGTGACCATAGAACCCTGTTTTCTGCTAGTCTTTAAAAACAAGCTTAAGCCCTCTGTGGGACAGACTTTGAGCAATGTCTATTTAAAGTACACATTAAATAGAAGAAAAGCTTCTTAGCTCAAAATACTGGTGGCTTAGATTTTTAAGGCTCTGTCTTGAAAGTATAATCAAGTCATACATTTCACATTGCATTAACTTCTTTTGTTTTAGTAAAAGAAAATGAAATGCTACAACTTATTTTTTACACTTAAACTTTCTTTTTCTCTGAAGACTGGATTCTCAACAAAGGAGAAATCCAAGATACATTCTGTTTTTTTTATAGGAAATATGAACTGTCATATTTCCTGGTAAGGCTGGATTTTCTTTTTGTAACATGAATCTCATCTATCAGTGGGCTATAGATTCCCTTTAATCTTTGACTTGGCTTTTAAATTAGAGAGGAGTATTGGAAATATGATGGTTTATTTCTCTATTCTCTTCATAATATCACCCTTCTCCCAAATATTTTCACTAATCTTCCCCAGTGTTAATGAAGTCAGTTACTTATTTATCCATGAATTCAAAAATCTTTGCTTAGTGTCTGCTCTGTTCCAGGTGCTAACATCAAGAATTCAGTACTGAACAAGACTTATAAACTTATAACCTACTGAGGGAAGATAACCCATGAACATACAGATAAATTAACAGGCTCTCAGATATAAGTGCTATGATTAAATTAAAACAGGATGAACTATTTTTTTTCTCTCTCCTGGACTGGTGGTCAGGGAGGACTTCTTTGTAGAAGTGACTTTTCAGCTGAGAACTAAATGATGAGCCAGCTGATTTTTCTGGATCTGATAAATGAATATAAAACAAACTAGGAAAGTCTGAAATACTCTTGAGTCTGTTTTCACTGCTTCAATTTTCAAGGAGAAAAAAAAAAAGACTTTCCATCTTTAAAATGGCATGCACACCTATCCAGTAATGGGATTCCTGGATTTAGGTGTGTGATTTGGCTCAAAAAGTTAAGTTTCATAACTCAAATATTTTCCCTAGAATGTGAGTTCATTTTAATTTCTCAGGGAGGACTGCTATTTGCCAAGTGGGCAGCTGAAGCTCTTCTGTTGGTGCTTTTGAAGTCTTTCTGAAGAACAGTATTTCTAAATCATATACATTTGTACTTTGTTAAAAATCAGGGCAATTTAAATGAACAGCTATTATTATTATATATTGGTCATCAGAAGAGCTTTAAAGTTATACAACTGTTAGGAATTTAGTTTAGATTCAAGACTCATCTCTTCAGTGGCTAAGACTCAATTGTATTTGGCTTTCGTCACTCTTAAGCACCTCCATAGCCCCCTTGACATGTCATGACTGTTGTTTCCTTTAAGACAAAAATGCTAGTTTGGTTTATCTTTAGAAATAAGAAGTCTCAAGTTAACAGCCATTGAATTTATGAATGTAACAACAATCTATAGATTATAGAATTTCTGTAATAATGTACATTTTAATAATTCAACGTTACTTTTTTTTTAGACAAGTAGAAATGTGACTGTTCACCAACTGCTTAAAAACAGGTTGCAGAGAACTCTTTTCTTTACCGACCAGCATTTTGCCTGGGAAGAAAATCCAAAATAACATTAAGGGCAGTTTCTTTAGCCCTTCTCTCATCCAAATGTATCCCACCCTACCAGTCAGAAGGTTTTGAGGAAGACAACTTCTCTTTTCTTGGTTTCAATAAACTTGATCTAGGAGATAGGCAGAGTTCAAATCCAGTTCATGTTTTGTCAGGCTGCTGGTTTTCCTTTTCTGGAAGAATCTTGACTGTGTCCTTTCTACTTAAAGACTGTAGAGGCGACTGGTATTCTCACGCCAGGTGGCCAAGACATGGAAAAGAGGCTCATTTTTGATTCTGGCAATCTCTTGCACTGTGTGAAAGGCCAGGCCCGGGTGGGCATATGGGCAGAAACTTTTGGGAACCCGGCGAGGGAGAAAGTAGGGAGAATTAGTTTCGACAAGAATTCTTTCCAGTGGGATCTTTTTCAGAGCTTCTCGGGCCTCCCAGGCAGAAGAGTAAGTCAGGACTGCTGTGAAGCCTACAAACATATTGGAAAGTGCTTCAGCAAGGGCTCAATGACTGGGTAGCTGCTGGTGAAGCAATGCCTATGGATCTTGTAGTCAGAGGGCACAAATTTTTTCATGATGCCCAGCAGATCTTCATCAGCCTCTCGGCAGTGGATCACCAAGGGCATTCTAAGGGACACAGCCAGCTGCAGCTGTCTCTCAAATATCTTGAACTGCTCTGGGACAGGTGTGGTGCACTTATAGGAGTAATCCAAGCCCATTTCTCCAAATGCTACAGCCTTGGGATGCCGCAAGGTATGCAAGAGATTTCTTTCTTGATGCTTATTGTAGTAACGTGCAAAATGAGGGTGACAGCCAAAGGCGCCCCAAATCAGGTCTTCTTTCAATAGTTCCTCCCACAGGCTGTAAGGGTAAAAGAAATTGAAGTTAAAGTGTAAAAGTTAAAGTGTAAAAGACCGGGCATTGTAAAGTTTCTAAGCTGCAAGGCCTGAGTTAAAATGTAAAGGACTAGGTATTGTTAAGTTCCTATGCTACATGCAAAACCTGAAATTCCTGTAGCTGTTAAGACAATGCTTGGAACCACCCAGTAAATATTTCCCCTGACCGCCTGGTTGTTTAATAACTTAAGGGCTCTGTGTGGTCTTGCACGTAGGCATCGCAGGGCCTAAACCAATCAGTTTGAATGTGTACCCTGCTTTAGAACTGACCTATCACCCCCGCCCGACCTGTTCCCGCCAATGTATGTACTAATCAAGTCTAAGAATTGTTGTTTGATTTTCCCGCGGTGTATGATGATTTGTTAAAGGAGACTGTGATGTATGTAAAGTCCCCGCCCTCCCCAAGAAGTGTACTTAAGCAGTGCTCAGCCCCTGCTCTGGGCTCTGGGCTGTTCTCCCTTCTTGAGTGAGCACGGAGCCCCAGCATGCTGGAATCTCAATAAACCCCACTTGCTGTTGCATGAGTCGCGGTCCCTTGGTGGTCTCTTCCTCCGATGCTTCGCCGGACCCTTACAAGGCCATCCCTTAGAGTACGAGGATCGCAGAAGTCAGAGATGCAGCCCTGAAATTCCTTAGGGAAGGAGTTGCTATAAATTTTTCTGAACTTGGTAAAGGTCCCTTTGAAAGACAGCTTGGAATAGAGCATGTCCAAGTGACAGTGGGTATCAATGAAACCATCTACTAGGCATGGTTGCCAGGGGCTCCTTGGCTGCAAGTTAAATACATGTGCTCCGTAAGGACTTAGCAGCTCTTCATCTTGATAGGTTTTCCCCTTTATGTCTGCTGTTGAATTTCTGGAGAAATGGAATGAACAAAGATTCTGGGATCTGCCTTCTGTCATTTGCAGACTCTTGTAAGTATCTTGGGAGCTCATTGGATGGTAGGAATAATCACAACCCAGGAAGTTCTGTCTGCCTCTACCAGCCTGGAATGTGGTAGTGGTACTACTGCTGTCTGTGGAAGGATAACGTGAAATCTTTGTATTACTGATCCAACAGCTGGTGTAATCATTCCAAGGACTGTAATACAAATTGGGCTGGTGTATGCCACAACCCCTCTTGAAGGATGGAGGGTCTGAAACTACTGGTAAACTAAATGAGAATGGCTCCTTCTGAGAGAATCTGATAGTGGAGTTCTCATCCACATCAGACCATTCACTTTCTGAAGAGGGGTAGTCGATTACCACCTTCTTTTCCTTAGGCTTTTGAATTACTGAGAAGGAATTATTGGCACCCTGAATTTCTAAGGGGAGAGAATTTTTTTTCAAAAATGACTGTCCTTTGGTCACCAAGAGGCTTCTCACTTAATTTCTTACAAGGAGTTATAATCACTCTCCTATCACTGATGCTGTTAATTTTGGGGGCTGACTCTTTCTTTTTCTGAGAAGCAAAGAAGGTAACACTCCTGCCTGGTTTTCCTCCAGAGTTGGGACGCTGTAGTACCCTTGGTTTTGTACTAGGGGAAGCTTCTCCCTTTTCTTTTGGTGTTGCTTTTATTGTGATACCATAGATAGCCTTTCGGTAAATCACTGAAGAGCCTCGTTCTTGAGCTGTACCCATCCCTTTCTGGAAATTATTTGGTTCCTGCATCTTATTTTGCTGCTGAACTCTACTTGTCCCTTTCTGGAACTTATTTGGTTGCTCTATCTTATTTTGCTCTATAACTCTATCCATCCCTTTCTGAATCTTATTTGGTTCCTCTATCTTATTTTGCTCCTGAACTCTATCCATCTCTTTCTGGAAATTATTTGGTTCCTCCATCTTATTTTGCTCCTGAACTCTATCCATCCCTTCCTGGAATTTATTCAGTTCCTCCATCTTATTTTGCTCTTGAATTCTGCCTGTCTCTTTCTGGAACTTGCTTGGCTCCTCCATCTTATTTTGGTCCTGAATGCTATCTATCCCTTTCTGGAAATTATTTGGTTCCTCCATCTTATTTTGCCCCTCAACTCTATCTATCCCTTTCTGGAAATTATTTGGCTCCTCGATCTTATTTTGCTCCTGAACTCTGCCCGTCTCTTTCTCAAACTTGTTTGGCTCCTCCATCTTATTTTGCTCTTGAACTTTGCCTGTCTCTTTCTGAAACTTGTTTGGATCCTCTATCTTATTTTGCTCTTGAACTCTGCCTGTCCCTTTCTGGAACTTATTTGGTTCCTCCATCTTATTTTGGTCCTGAATTCTATCCATCCCTTTCTGAAATTTATTTAGTTCCTCCATCTTATTTTGTTCCTGAATTCTATCCATCCCTTTCTGAATCTTATTTGGTTCCTCCATCTTATTTTGCTCCTCAACTATACCCATCCCTTTCTGAATCTTATTTGGTTCCTCCATCTTATTTTGCCTCTCAACTCTATCCATCCCTTTCTGGAAATTATTTGGCTTCTCCATCTTATTTTGCTCCTGAACTCTGCCTGCCTCTTTCTGAAACTTGTTTGGATCCTCTATCTTATTTTGCTCCTGAATTCTGCTTGTCCCTTTCTGGAAATTATTCAGTTCCTGCATTTTATTTTGCTCTTGAACTCTGCCTGTCCCTTTCTGGAACTTATTTGGTTCCTCCATCTTATTTTGCTCCTCAACTCTATCCATCCATTTCTGGAAATTATTTGTTTCCTCTATCTTATTTTGCTCCTGAACTCTACTTATCTCTTTCTGGAGCTTATTTGGTTCCTCTATCTTATTTTGCTCCTGAACTCTGACTGTCCCTTTCTGGAAATTGTTTGGTCCCTCCATCTCATTTTGCTCTTGAGCTCTATCCATCCCTTTCTGGAATTTATTCATTTCCTCCATCTTATTTTGCTCCTCAACTCTATCCATCCCTTTCTGAATCTTATTTGGTTCCTCCATCTTATTTTGCTCCTGAACTCTATCCATCCCTTTCTGGAAATTATTTGGTTCTTCTATCTTATTTTGCTCCTGAACTCTGTTCATCTCTTTCTGGAACTTGTTTGGTTCTTCTATCTTATTTTGCTCCTGAACTCTATCCATCCCTTTCTGGAACTCATTTGATTCCTCTATCTTATTTTGTTCCTGAACTCTGCCCATCCCTTTCTGAATCTTATTTGATCCCTCTGTTTTATTTTTCTCCTGAACTCTATCCATCCCTTTCTGAAACTTATTTGGTTCTCCCATCTTATTTTGTTCCTGAACTCTGCTTGCTCCTTTCTGGAACTTACTTGGCTCCTGCATCTTATTTCGCTCCTGAACTCTGCCCATCCATTTCTGAATCTTATTTGGTTCCTGCAATGAATTTTGCTCCTGAACTCTGCCTGTCCCTTTCTGGAACTTATTTGGTTCCTGCATCTTATTTTGCTCCTGAACTCTGCCCATCCCTTTCTGGAACTTGTTTGGTTCCTCCATCTTATTTCGTTTTTGAACTTTGTATGTCCCCTTATGGAACTTGTTTGGTTCCTGCATCTTATTTTGCACCTGAATTTTGCCCGCCCCTTCCTGGAAATTGTTTTGTTCTTCCATCTTATTTTGCTCCTGAACTCTGCCTGTCCCTTTCTGGAACTTGTTTGGTTCCTCTATCTTATTTTGTTCCTGAATTCTGCCCGTCCCTTTCTGGAACTTGTTTGGTTCCTGCACCTTATTTTGCTCCTGAAATCTGCCTGTCCCTTTCTGGAACTTATTTGGTTCCTGTATCTTATTTTGCTCTTGAACTCTGCCCATCCCTTCCTGGAAATTGTTTGGTTCTTCCAGCTTATTTTGCTCCTGAACTCTCCCCATCCCTTTCTGGAACTTGTTTGGTTCCTCTGTCTTATTTTGCTCCTGAACTCTGCCCATCCCTTCCTGGAAATTGTTTGGTTCTTCCATCTTATTTTGCTCCTGAACTCTGCCCGTCCCTTTCTGGAACTTATTTGGTTCCTCTATCTTATTTTGCTCTTGAACTCTGCCCATCCCTTCCTGGAAATTGTTTGGTTCTTCCAGCTTATTTTGCTCCTGAACTCTCCCCACCCCTTTCTGGAACTTGTTTGGTTCCTCTGTCTTATTTTGCTCCTGAACTCTACCCATCCCATTCTGGAACTTGTTGGGTTTCTCAATCTTCTTTTGTTCCTCAGCTTCAGCAGCAAGGTCAGAGTTCATGGAGTTACGGGATCTTGGGTTAGAATGAAGGATATAGGCTTCCTCTAGAGAAGCCATTTCTTTTAGAAATGGGCTCACGGACAGAGTGCACAGGGGATCCCACACACTAAAAGCCTTTCAGGCCCTGAATCAAGCAGTTTTGGGGAGGCGTTTCCACCCACACCTGCACCTGAGAAGGGATAGGAAAAATTTCCGCAGCGTGATCAGCCCCAGGAAAACCTCTAAGTACAATTCACACAGTTCTTCTCCTGGGCTTTTCAGGCCCTTGGGGACCTGGGCCACCCTCCTGGGGGCCCTCCGAACCACCTCACTGAGTTCCCCAAGGTAGCTGTTTGCTAGGGTCTCCTACCTAAGGACCACTCCTGTGGTACTGTAATTTTTGTGGTTCTGACACCTTAGTACACGTTTCTCCTTTTTTCAACAGTTTTCAGTGTACCAAGATGCCAAAGTCCTTTCACCGTGATTCCAAAGCACTGTGGAGAAACCACAGCGATCTAGGATTCATGAAAAACCCAGCTTGGCATTGGAGCCCACAACGTGCTTCCCAGATTGCCATGCGCTTTTGATGAGGATTTGGATGACGCAATTTCCTATCAAAGCACTTCCGGTACATCAAAAGTGTAACATTGAGTTCCTATTACAAGAAACTAGGAACAACACATAGGGGGTTCCTGTGTTGGACTACTGGCCCAGAGGCTCTGTTCGCCAAGAGCAATCAGGAAGACAAGGCTGAACCAGTTTGGAAGCAGAACCAGACAGCCGGCCCCAATCATCCCTCCATCTGACCTGCTAGGGGGACTGGGGTTGTGGCTCAGTGGTAGAGTCCTTGTCTCCCATGTGTGAGGCACTGGGTTCGATTCTCAGCACCACATATAAATTAATAAAATGAAGGTCCATTGACCTGCTAGGTCGGAAACTCCCCTCAGACAGTACCCTCTCCACCTGCCCCTTCCCTACTTCCTTTACTTTCCACTTCCTGTCTTTTCTGTCTGCCGCTCTTGGAATCCCACCTTCCCGGCAGAACTCCACCTGAACTGGTATCACTGCCACCGTTTCTGGCATTTCCACACCTACAGTCTTTTTAAAAACCTTAGTTATAGTTTTTAAAGCATAGCATATATACTTTAAAAAACATAAATGTGATATATAACTATATTTTAGCTCTGTTATTTTCATTTAGCATTAGTGCATATCTTCAGTATTATTGCCGCGTGGCTCTCAAAAACATCAAACTAGTGCTTTTATGTTTTAGGGGTCCTTGCAGGTGCCATAAATTAACCAAACCCTTCCTTTTTTGTTAATGCTTCAGGTCCTCTCATTCTAAGTCTTTTCTATAAAAGTGTGAAAAAAATGTCGCAAAGAACATCTTTGCGCATTTAAGTTTTACCAGTTTGGCTTATTTCTTTGGGCTACATGCCCAGAAATGGAGTTCCTGAGAGGAAGTGTAGGAATTTTTAAATGGTTCCTCATAGCACCACAGTGCCCCAGAAGGATTGCAGTAATTTAAAATTCCATCTGAAGCTGAGCATGGTGTGGTGCTGAAGCAGGAAAATTGCTTGAACCCAAGGAGTACAAGGCCAGCCAAGGTAACAGTGAGATGCCTGTCTCAAAAAAGAAACACCAAAGAGAGGGGTGGGGAGAGAGCTTCTCCATGACAAATAGTCCATTTAATGGGAGAAATCCAAACTTGATGCTTCATTGTACTTTTAATTTGTACTTACCTGATAACTTCTTAGAGTGAACATTTTGTTGACCCTCTCTTGAGTTTTGTTTATGCTCATTTCTTTTCTTTTTTTTTTTTTTTTAATTATAAACCAGGTAACCAGGTGCTGTGAGGCATACCTATAATTCCAGTGACTCAGGAGTCTGTGACAGGAGGGCCACCAATTCCAGGCCAGCCTGGGTAACTTAGTGAGATCCTGCCTCAAAATAAAAAGGGCTGTAGCTGTAGCTTAGTGGTAAAGTACCCATGGGTTCAGTTCCCAGTACAAAACAAATAAAACCCCAAACAACAACAAAACCCACTTTATAAAATAACTGGGCACTGTGGTACAGGCCTTCAATCCCAGCCACTCTGGAAGTTGATGCAGGAAGATGGCAAGTTCAAGGCCAGCCTACGCAATTCAGCAAGATCTAGTCTCAAAATAAAAAGGGCTGGAGATGTAGCTCAGTGATAGAGTGCCCTGGGTTCAGTCAGTACCACATGCACAAATTATAAAAGAAACTTTTGTCATATTTTCCAATTTTTTGTTCTTATTTTTTTTTGTTTTTGTTTATATTTTAATATGGTGAAGTTCCAACTTTTTTTTTAACTTGAATTTTAGTTTTTCTTTCTTGTTTTTCTCTTTCTCCTAAACCTAGAATATTCTTTTGGGAAGTGAAAGTAGATGATTTGTTACATTGAAGCTGATAACCCACCTGCTATTTTGTTTTGGGTTGTAATTTAGTTGGGGATCTCTATATATGTTTTTCCAAGTTAATACTTTTTTGCTTACTGATATGTAATTTATTTTTGAATGTGTGTTAAATTCTTGTACTTTTCTATTCCAGACTAGTGTGTCTCTTGTTACAATGGCATTGAATTATTTTAATAATTGAAGTATTATGCTAAGGTATAAAATCTTAAGTAGCTAGGTCTACTTCATTTCCCTTAATTTAAATAATATTAATAATTATTATTATTTTGTGGTGCTGGGGATTGAACCCAGGGCTTTGTGCACGCAAGGCAAGCATTCTACCAGCTGAGCTATATCCCTAGCCCTAATGGTTATTTTTAATAGGCTGACTTGTTGATGTTTATTAGGTGGACTTAGTTTTAAGTCCCTTGAAAACACCAGTGATATATCAATTTGAATTTTTTTTTAGTCTGCTTATCCAGAATATACTTCACTTATATTTTTAGTCAAGTTCTTTTATGTCTTCTAAATATATATATATCTGGGTCACAAAATTTTAATTAAAACTACTTTTAAGTGGTTTCATCATTTTTTTATTCTATTATAAAAATACAGTGGGGAAAGTATCCCTCTACCCATTGCATTTTCTAACTGTCTAGTACATAAGAATATTTTTGACTTAGTTGTGGTTACACTGACATCTTTTCATTTATTAATTTTTTGGTGTTTGCATGTGCCATTATTTTATCTGCCTATAATGATAATTTTTGTCTATTTCTTGCCAATATTTTTATTTTGTATCTTTTTACATTGTCCAGAACTTCTAAAAAGAGTATTAAGTATTGATGATTGTAGGGGCTTTATTGTTCTGTCCCTGATTATGGTAGACGCATAATTTGATTAAATATAATGTTGGTTTTTAAAGATGTTGTTTTAAAGCAGATGCTTTGTAATCTTGTTCAAGAGTTACCCTTGCATTTTAAAATGTGATAGGAAATGGTATGAGATCATTACATATTTGCTCTTATTTCCTAACTTGGAAACATCATTGCATATATGAGGAAAATGCTACTTTTTGTGTAGGTGGTTTATAACTCTTGTGGTCTATTAAATTCTGCTTGCTTGTATTTTTGTTAGGTTCTTCTATAAAATCACAAGTAGTGAAATTGCTCTGTAGAAGTAGTTCTGAACCTTGGCTTGCACTTGGTGATCACCTGGGGAGCTATAAAAAATCACTGATACGGACCGAACCCACCCAGAGAGATTCTGACTTGATTGCGTGTGTGTGTGTGTGTGTGTACCTGGGTGTGGCCCAAGCATTAGGATTTAAAAAAAATTCTACAGGTGGTTTTAATGTACAGCCAATGTGAGAACTGCTGCTATAGAGTTTATTTTTTTTACGGCACATCTATTAGACATTAGAATTCACCTTTGTGGCTTTCTTTTTTGGTATCCAGGGGGAATTATATAATGTGGTGATTTTTTTTCCTTAAAAGTTTGAAAGAATCCATTAGCAAATTATCCCAGCTGGAGCATTTGTTAGAGTAGTTCTTTGATAATTTTTTCAATCTTCCTTCATTATTAGCTTATTCATTGTTTTTGATGAGTCATAATTATTATAGAAAATTACTTATTTGTGAATTTAAAATTTACTTTCAGGTTTAATTTAAGATAATTTCTCTAATTTATTATATGTGTCACAAACTGTTTCATTTATGATTTTATTTATCTTCTTTCTTGAATAGCTTTGCTGGAATCTTAGCTAATTTATTTTAAAATATCCTGGATTTGTTTATTGTAGTTGTTTTTCTCCTTTCAAATTCATCTGTGCTTTTTTGCTTTCCACTTGTTTTCTTTTCCTTTTTTTTTTTTTTTTGTTATGGGGGATAGAACTCAGGGGCACTTGGTCACTGAGTCACATCCCCATCCCTATTTTGTATTTTATTTAGAGACAGAGTCTTACTGAGTTGTTTAGCGCCTTGCAGTTGCTGAGGCTGGCTTTGAACTAGCGATCCTCTTGCCTTAACCTCCAGAGCTGCTGGGTCCACTTGTTATCTTTATGACAAATTTTTGCGTATTCAAAAGTTTTTCTTTGAACTATTGGTTCTGAACTCTGGCGTCTCTTCAGAATTACCTGGGGAGCATGGTTGAGAAAAAAATAGTATCTTTTCCTTATCCATGCATGGTTCATGGCTGAGAAATCTCTAACAAAAGACAGATTAAAAAGAGAAACCATGCAATCTAGTTAATAAAATTTCATCTGACATGGGAGCCTTCAGATGAAGACCCAAAGAAATGAGAGAACTATTTTTTTATGGACAGTCATGCAGAAGTATGATTGGGAACAAAAGGTATAAACTAATGGTAATAAATTGAGGGGGACCTAGCAGGACCTGTTTGTTCAGAATCTTTTCTGTATCCCTGTGTGGCATTCTTTTCTGGGTATAGGGAGGACTCCTGTGGCATGAGGGTCTTCAGGAAAAGAGGGAGGGAAAAGGTCAGAAAGGGACCTTCCTAGATTTTATGACCTGCTTCTTGGGAGAACAGCAGGGAAGGTCAGGAAACAATCCTGTTTCTTCTGACTTCTCAAATGTCAAGGTGTCATATTTTGGGGCAGCATGTCCTGAGCCCCATCAGTAGCTTTTAAAAATATACTAATTCCTTCCTCTCCTCAATGATTCTGATTTAATTTAATTAGGCTTAGCTCTGGTCTTTTTATTTTAATTGCTAATGTGCAGCCAAAGCTAAGAAACAAGGTTAGCAATTTTTCCTCTCTCAAGCTGTAAATTCTCTTGTATAATAATATAAATTCATTAATTTATCCCCAGATTACAGGCTTGCCTATATCCTATAAGTTTATATAATTTTAAATTTTATTAGATTTTGTACTTTTTGAGGTTTTAAATTTATCTTCACTTGCAGTTATTAGAAGTGACAAGTTTTGTTAACAGTTACATTATACATTTCTAATTGTATTACTTTGTGACCAGTGACAATTTATATAATTTCTGTTTTTTAAAATTTCTTGTTTTTGTGAATTGATGTAGTAAATTTCTATAAATCAACCATTGCCGTGTATAAAGGAGCCATCTTCTATATGTAACAAAATTTATTATCATTTATTTCCTTGATTCTAAGATGTTTATAGTTGTGAGAGAAATCATTGATTTAATGATAGCTTTTTTCAGGAAGAATAAATAACACTGAATTAAGTGTACACAAAATTTTTTATCTACTAACCTAGAAGAGCATGCATTTATTCTCACTGTTACATATCTTTTCTAAGAGTGCTTCATAATTTAAGTCTGAGCCCCCCCCCCTTTTTTTTTTTACAGAGAGCCTAAACTGTTTGTTTGTTTATTGTGGTACTGAGATCAAATCCAGGGCTTCTTGCATGCTAGGCAAGCACTCTGACAAGCAGTCTACCACTGAGCTACTTCCCCAACCCTTGTTTCTTTTCCCTTCCTCTCCTCCTCCTCCTCCTCCTCCTCCTTCTTCTTCTTCTTCTTTTTTTGAGTCTCAACTCCTGGGCTCAAGAGATCCTCCTGCTTCAGCCTCATGAACAGCTGGGACTATAGCCACAGGAACAGGCCTACATCACTGAACTTGGCTTCGTAAACATTTTAAACAAGATTTGTGATGTTGAACTCTTTGTAAATTGTCAATACTCATTTAACGTTACTGATGTTTCATCCTCTTTCCTAACAACTTTGCTGAAAATACAGCTGTGAGTTTTTGACACTTACATGTTTGGTTTCTGAGTAATAGTCTTTATCATTCATGCGTTGGTCACACCAACCTCCCCATCTTTAAAAATTGTGTGATGTATTCTGAGACATTAGGCTTTTGCTTTAGCCTTATGATTGTGTGGACTAGCCTGTAACAGAAAACTTTCTACACACAGTTATTATTTTTTGCTGTTGTTGTTAGTGCCACACTGGACAAGAATCTTTTTACAACATTTTAAATAAAAACCAGGAATCTAAATTAATGTTAAAATCCAGCTATTTGGGATATGCAGTGCAAAGCAAATGATTGACATGAAAATATGATTAATTCTTTCTCTGCAAAGCTAAATTTGTACCATACATTAAGTTGTAACTACTTGCCCATCAAAATGCACTCCTGACTGCTTTGAGTTTCTTTTTGGTTTAATTGTAAAAAGACTCTGAATTCAGAAATATGTATGTGAAAATGTTTTCCCCTTTATAATGAGGAAACCATGTACCTATTATTGAAAGCTAACTAATTTCATATTTTATGTCCTCTAGGCTAAGATCAAAATTCCAAATGCGTTGGGGATCAGGCAGGTAACCTTTTCTAATAAATACTGTAAGGCCTGTGGAGGCCTGTGGAGAACTGAAGATCACACACCCTGCCAAAGAGCATTGACATTCTGTTTTTACGAAAATTGCAGCCAATTATATCTTCTAGAACCTTTCTTATCTAGTCTCTGCTTGACTTATAAATTATGATAAAACCTTGTATTGTAATTATGTTTCTATAAATTTTCATTTCTAACAGTTTTTATTTTAGGTTCTTTTTCTGGATTCTTTGCAGGTTTCATTGCAATTAGGTCATTTATCTTTGTGAGATCACTTTAAATCTATTTGGTGTCTTCTCTCACATTCTACTTTGCCACATTTTACAATTTCCTTTCCCTCTTCCTTTTTTATCTCCATCATTCTCAGATTTGTTCTCTCTCTTTCATGTTGGAGTTTGGCAGCCCTGTATTCTCATGGTACCAGGAAATGAAATACCAGTGTGTTCATCTTCTGGGCATATTGAAGCCCAGTCTTTCTCTCTTTATTTCCCCCTTAAATATCTTCTCTTTTTATGCATCATTTCATTGGTAAATATTTTAATGATTATGTACTTGATAATTGTTGTCAACTGGCCTATGCCTATTTAGTCATTCACAAATTTATACCAGTAGCATTCAATATGTAGGGGTGGATGAGAGCTAAGAATATTCTCTTCACACTTTCCTACCTGATTACAAAGAAAAAAAAAAGGTTTCAAATTGAATACTTACTGTGCTGAAATTTCAATGAAGCCCCAGATCTCTTTTTTAGGTGTTCCAAATATAATTCAGATAATATAAAATGTCCAACACAATTCAATGTCTAACATTGTTTTTGTAATTAAGGTAAAATTTACATAACATAAAATTAACCATTAGCCAAATTAAAGTGTCCAATTAGTGACATTTAGTCCGTTTACAGTGTTGTACAGCCATCAACTCTAATTCCAAAATGTTCATTACCCCAGAACAAAAAAATCCTATACCCATCAAATAGCATCTTACCTGAACTTCTCTCTCAATACAAATGTGATACCCTGATAGCACTGGGTTTTTGCTAAACTAATTATAATCAGGCCAGATGAATTCCCCAAGAAAGCCACTGAATATAGGACCATTTGAATGAAGTTGTAGGACCCCTGGGCTCTCCAGATCCTTAGATTCTTAGAACCTGTTCCTATAAGGACAGGCTTGGTCAACACTGGTAACTGATCTGTGTGTTTTGAATATGATCAGTTTACTAACTAAACTCATTTCTAACATGGTGACTAACAAAGCTTCTTGTGGTGATCAGGCATTTTGTTAGCTACTTCTGAAGTATGGGCTTCTGATAGAAATTTGCTAACTACTCCTGGAATGTTTATTCTTATTTAGGATAGCTGAGTGCCCCTAGAAAGTAAATTAATATACATATTGTCTATGTTGAATAACCTTGGAGTTATATGCATAATTAACTTTTACAACTTCAATGATAAAATTTGAACAAAAGTGAGAGGCAAAGGGAATATTTTTAAAAATATTTTTAGTTGTAGACGGACACAATACCTTTAATTTAATTATTTATTTTTATGTGGCACTGAGAATTAAACCCAGTGCCTCACACAAGCTAGGTAAGCACTCTATTACTGAGCCATGACCCCAGCCCCACAATGGGAATATTTAAATGGAGCACAGACTCCTTGAGAGTTCCAGGTTAAACTTGAAATGATAGTGTAAATAATACTGTTCCCACAAGTGTCCTTGATTTCCATGTCCTCCTCAATGTGTGAGCAGGTCGCCCTGTTGGGGGTGATTCCAAAGGTTAAAGATACATATTTATACCACATGGCATCTAAGCATAAAGACTTTTTCACCTGATCTTGAAGAAAAGGCAGACAGATATCTGCTTCAACAGGAGAGAAAAGGACTGTTTCACTTGCAGAAAGGCACAGTTTTCCAGGGTATTCCAGATATTTTTTACTATCTTTTGATTTTTGCCATAAGAGCATTAGAATCCACCTGCCCCCAGTCATACAATGTAAGATGAGATGAGTCTGGATCCAGCATTGAACTAGGCTCTTTGAGGCTCCTGGAAAAGTGTGAGGTGAAGTCTCCTTGCTTTGGAAGAATTTAGGATCTGCCTGTTTGAATTACCTCAGGATAAACAGTCAGTAGGAGCAAGAGTCAGGATAATTTTAGCCCAGAACCAAAGTAGCTTTGTGTTATTTTTGATGGGAAAAATCACAAAACTTATATTCATCATGTGAGAAAGAATATTTTGTCTAACACATACATTTAGAATCCCACTGTGAAATTCCAAAGACAAACTCTAGTTAAGTTTATGGTAGGGCTGATTGGTGGATTTATTACTTGAATATCATTCCTTTGTTCTAACCAGATGGTGATGAAATTATAAAATAATCTGTATGTACTGTAACCTTGATTGTATATCCATTCTCATTGCTGATGTGTGGAATATCTTGAAAAAAATCTCCTCATCCCTTTTCTTAATACTGACGGTTATGGGCTTTATTGATTTTTAAGTTTGCTGATTTCTTTCATGGTTTTTAATTATGATTCCAACAGGTATTATCTTTTGATGCCTATGTGGAAGATGAAGTGCCTGATAAAAACCAAGAAAACTATAGAATAAGATACTATAAAATCTACTTCTACCTTGAAGATGACACAATTCAAGTGAATGAACCAGAGGTGAAAAATAGCGGACTGCCTCAAGGTATTTATTTTAAGCAGCATTATGATTCTTTCACTTCTAACTCTTGCCTTTATATACAGTCTTTCTTTTAGCTTTTTAAAAAGCTCATGCTAATCCTTAGGTATCTAACTTGTTGGCAATGGTGATAGAAGGATGCTGTTAGTGTTTAATTAGTCATAGTGACTTAATCAGCCTTCTACCCCACATACTTCAATCATTTTTCTCACTGCTCTGTGGCATATTGTATCCTTTCAGGTGCTGCTCCAGTATGAGCAAATTCTCATGTGTCTTTGACTTTGTCCTCAAATCCTTTGGTCTCTTTGTCACGGCCACAATTGCTTTTTGCACAACATTATCAATGGAGAAGAGAAAGCTATTCTCTGTTGCCACTTTTAGATTGATATTCTTTCCTGAATTTACTGTCATTTGTTTAAACTACCCTCTCTTCTTCCTGGTAACTAACATCATTTATGGTAATTAACAAAACATTGATGGTACCCTAACAGAAAGTCCTTGTTCCTTCACCCTGTGTATAGCATCCATTTTTTCTGTACTCATCTTCAGCTACAGATACGTGTGTGTGTGTCTGTGTGTGTGTGTTTGTGTTTTAATTCTGTGACATGGCCACCACCAGAGGAACTAATCCAAGACTGCATTATTAGAGTATGGAAGAAGATATCAAGGGAAGTGACTGATTAGTTCTGGTTGTGCTATGGGTCCATCCCTCGGGATGATGTTGAATTCCGGATACCTTCAGGGGACAGTAATTAACCATGATGGTGTAAGGACTGAAAGTTTGTCATGTGTAAGACAGAATACTGAAAAACAATATTTTTCTGTAACAGGAGGACTCAAGTGTGTCTGATAAATGTCTCTAGATATCTAAGGGAGTATCATATGGAGGAAGGATGATCACATTTTCTGTATCCTCAAGGATGGAAGCTAGAGGTCAGAAAGAGAAAGAACTTACAAGCAGAGAGCTGCCAGAAGTTGTAGTGGATGGCCCTGGTTGGCCTTGGATGGAATTAAGGGTGGGGGTTTGGTGTAGAGTGGAGGAGTAAAGAGTCACATTCATTGCTATAAATGGATGCCCCTGGGCAAGGGTCAGGTGTTGTTTTTCACTGATGGTTTAGTCCAGGCATTGCAGGGGAGTTGAGTGTTGGTTTGATCATTGATGTAAATGTTCTTTGTTGGTTGGATCATTAATGTAAATATTCTTCCAGGGTCTTTGTTCCTTGAACAACTACAGTCCTTGGGTGCAGTGTCATTTCTTTGTCTTTTGGAATAGTCCCATCTCCATTATCTCAGACTCTGAATTATTTTCTCTTACTACAATCTCTACTTCTTTTACTTTCTCCATTTGTTCATACTTACCTACCATTCCTGTTCTTCATTCTCCTAGCAAAATGTATTCTGAACTTATCCATGTCTTTTGAGCCTATTTACTACCATTCTAATCCGAGCTACTCTCATCTCTTGATTGGAGGATGGAATAACTGCCAACCGTGGTCTCCCTGCCTCCATTTCTGCATCTTCTACCATGTCCTCTATGTAGTATCCAGCCATGGTGTTGCCTAGGATATTATCTTGATGCAATGGTGGCCTCTAAAAAGCATGCATACATGCTCCCCCAGAGGCCACAGATCAGAAATTAAAATTGTGGGTGAAATTAAAATGCATGAATCATACAATAGATTACATAATTTAAAATGCACAACAAGGGCTGGGGATGTAGCTCAGTGGTTGAACACTTGCCTAATATAGGCAAGGCCCTGGATTCCATTCCCAGCAGCAGAACCCCACCCCCCACCCCACAATAAAACTGCACGGAGAGAAGACAGGGGAAAGGGTAGATTTACATACTGTGGGCTAAGTTCAAGTGGGTAGAATGACCACACTGCCTTAATCCTGAGATAGGCAATAGTTTGTTCCCCACTCCTTCTCCTTCACAACCTCAGCTGTGGATAATGTGGTTTGGAGACCAGAATTGAGGGTCAAGCAAGGAGAACCACAGACAGAAAATGCCCTGGTCCATGGGCACATCATTGCTGTATTGGAGAGACGAGTGTTTGGTCACAGCTGTAGCTCGCCAGCAAGAGTGATGAATAATCATGGGTTTTGTTTGTGTTTCTTGGACAGAGGGTCCATGGGGCCAGAATTGTTGTTGCTAATGAATGAGTGGCCGAATTAAGGCCTCATGAATATTGAGTATTCATGAATATTTAGTGTCTCTTGTATATTTAGTGTCTCATGAATATTTAGAGCCCAGGTGCCTCATGTATATTTAATACCTACTGAAAATTAGTTATCTCTTGGTCCTTCCATCCCTTCCTTTCTGTTTTTAACATATACATATCCTACTTACTTCCTTCTTGTCATTACTTAACACATCTTGTGATTTGTGCCTGTGTTGAATGAAGTTTTTGCTTACTAACTACTTATTTAAGCCTGATGCTTCCACAGTGGTGTACTATAATGAGTTCAAGGGAGCAGAAACAGGAATTTGGAGGCCAGGGGCCTCTGAGAAAAGGTTGTCATATAGCCTTATTTCAGTGTGCAAAGGACTTTTCTCAATGCTCATAAGACTGAGGCTTTTCTTACAGCATGGCTTTATTGTGTCTGGTGCTTGGGGTGATGAATTTGAAGCCACTTGGCATTGCCAATAAGTGTTTGTTGAATACCTGTTCTGTGCTAGGCATTATTCTGGGTTTTGGGAGAAAGGACAAGATGATTAAGACCCATCATGCTCTGATCTCATGGAGTTTACAGACCAGCAGATTGAAGAGGAAAGGGAGCATAATGACTAGTCCAGGAGTTTTATGGTTGTTCTGGCTAGAAATGCTAAGTGTCCAAACCAAGACAATGGAAGTAGGACTAGAAAGCTGGGGAAAGATTTGAGAGACCTTTGGTTGGCAGAGTTGATAGGCCTTTGGTGACTAAATATAGAGATTGAGGAAGGGAAATATCTATGATAAAGTAAGTACTTTACCATTATTATCTCATACAATCCTCCAATGACTATCTAAAGTTGGTATTGCCATTGTGACTTTTACTTAAAAGAAAACAGGCTTAGGGGGTAATTTGCTTGTGTGTGTGTGTGTGTGTTGCTGGGGATTAAGCCCAAGGCCTTGTGACTACTAGGCAAGAACTCTTACCACTGAGCTATACCAGAGTCCTAGCTGATTGCTTCAGAGATCTCTAGTAAAAGGGATGGTGATACCTTTGTAAAAAGTCCAGGAGTATGGAGCACAGAGTATGGGGCAGGATTGGGGTTTGTTGTTCTGGTACGTTTGTTTGGGGGCATGAGGCCTTTGAAGGAATTAGGACATCTATGTGTGATATCCACTAGGCAGGTGGAACTTCAGGATGAATTTTCTATAAAAATAAAGACTAAAAATGTGAATTGGGAATCATGAGTACTCAGATCATGACCAGAATCAGTCTGTTCCACTGTATTGAAGGAGTGCTGCTGCCGACGTGGTGCAAAGAGGAAGAGGATTTGATTTAGTATCTCTGCTGGTTTTTCTAGTAGAGGGAGAAGAAGGCCATATAAGTTGTCCTCATTGTTCTTTGGTTCCAAACTTGACTGAATGGTCTAGGAAATATGGAAATGCCTTAATATTTTTTTAAATTTTTTTTAGTTGTTGAGGGACCTTTATTTATTTATTTATATGCGGTGCTGAGAATTGAACCCAGTGCCTCATACCTGTTAGGCAAGTGCTCTACCACTGAGCTACAACCTCAGCCCAACTTATTAAAAAAGGTTCTGACATAATTTAAGGTTAAAAATGTGACATTTTATTTTTTAAGGGACTGTAGTTTTAGACTTTGGGGTCATTTTTAACATATATAAGGCAGTTTTTAAAGTTTGTAAAGAATGTATTAAAAATGTTTATAAAATTATTTTTAAGTACAGAAAGAGATAATTTACAACTTTTCATTTCTGTGAGCATCTGTTTTACTCAAGTATATTTGATTAGGTGGATGACAATATTGCTTTTCTGACCAAACTGCTTATTTCCTGATTACTTTCCCAGTCAAAACACCAAATTTGCCCAAATGATACAATGAAGGCCACACACTATCTCAAACCTGCATTATATATATCCCAAACCTGGATTATATTTTTATTATTATTCCTTTTTAAGTGAAAACTCATATTCCTATAGCTCACTGGCCCCTGTCCAGTGCATTTTTGTTTTATTAAACCAGCCAAGAAGAAATATGAAATACAACCTCTAGGATGATCTTGGAAAGGCTCTTAATAAGATTTTCAATTCTCTCAGCCTCAATTTCAAATCTCACAAAGGTAGATTCCAAAGACAAGTTGAAGATAGTCATAATGATGCACTTGAAAATAATTTTTATGTAAGAAAGCAAGATTGTTATTCATAAAGACAAAGAAGAACCCTGAGTAGAAAGACTACTTTAAAATCTTTGCAGAAAATTGTAGAATTTCTCATCGGTTTACTGTGTGTGATCAGGACATTTCTCTGTGTGAAGTTGCAGCTCAAGGATGGTGGACAGAATACACAGTAATCACACTGTGTAACGACATTGAGTTTGTCAGCAGAGTGGAGAAACCTGGAGGGCTGTAGCAAATCCTGTCGAAAGCAAACATGAATAACCACTCTGTCATCAAACTTTGTTTAGAAAGAAACCAGTATCTCTTGAAATATTTAATACCATGATTCTTGCTAAAAAAAAGTTCTGTCTGGACAGTGAATAGTTTGAAAAAGCCTTTAAATGCTTTCCTAAATTAAATAATAGGGAAAAAGAAAACAAATTGAATGAGCCTGGGGTTCAGACCTTGGTGGGATGTGCTAGGTAGTTTGTGTGTGTGTGTGTGTGTGTGTGTGTGTGTGTGTGTGTGGTTTGAGTGGTCTTGACCTGCCTTCCTTCCATATACCTGTGGGCTCTGGGAAGAGGCTAGGGGTCAAGTTTAGGTGCTGTGCACTGATGGTGTTCCTGTCACTTCACAGGGTTTTGCTGTTTTCCCAGTGAACTGGGAGGCTGGTTGCACCTGTTTCTCATAGACCTGACCATTCCGAAATCAGTGCAAATAGATGAATTATAGCGCCCCTCCCCACATGGGGTGCTAAGAATAGGAAAGACAGTGGAATGAATCTGATATAATTCTCCTATATACATATATGAATACACCACAGTGAATCTCACAATTCAGTAGGAGATATACTCCATGTTTGTATAAATATGTAAAAAAAACCCTAATTGTCTCTATTACCATGTAATTTTTTTAAAGGGTGGCCAGAGTTTGGAATAAGCCAGAAACAAAAGATGCATCCATTAGCATGGTGCCAAAATAGGCATTTAGTTACAAGCATCTTCTAATCAGAAAAACATATTTTTAATATTCACAAGTTCTTGTTGGCAAAGAGATTTGTGTGTTATGAGTCAAGTAAGTCACTGTTTCAATTCAAGGCTTGCTTTCATTTCTTGCCAGGACATCACTTTCTTTTGGGTAGATATGTTATATTAATAGAATTTGTTGCTCTTCTGCTGGAATGTAGTTAAAATAATTTTATGTCAGGCCAGGAATGTCAGAGGTAAACCCAGTAGTTTAACTTCTACCTGTCTAACAGAATAAATGTCAGTCTAATGCTACTAAATCCAAACTAATTTATGCTAAAGAAAAGATAATGAATAGAAACATGCCATGACTTCCAGCATGGTCCATACCAGTTGATTTCAGTTGGGAGCAATCATCAGAATTTCCTAGCCCACCCCAGAATTTTTTGTTCTGGAGTCTTGGGGTCAAGAACTGGCTTTTATATGGTTCCTAGTACATCTTTGGATAAATTCACTTATGATTTGTTTGGGCTCCTCAATTATGTAGTATTTCTTTTTTTTTAATCCTCTGAGATAATCTACTTGAATGAAGCAAATGTAATCACAAAATAGAAATCAGCCCTTTGTATACCATTCATTCATATTAGGTATACACCATATATAAGTGCTATATCTCATAAAGCAGAAGGGGGTAGCAGTAGGACTGCCAGATAAAATACAAGATGCCCAGTTATATTTTAATTTCAGAGAAGCAATGAAGAATCTTTTAGTGTAACTATGTCTCAAATATTTCATGGGATATACTTATACTAAAAATGTATTCATTATTTTTCTGGATTTCAAATTTAACTTGAGTATCCTGTATTTCAGTCAACTAAATCTGGCAATGTGGAAGGTGAACATTGGAGCAATAATGGAATGGAATTATGTAGAATTTAAGAGTGGAGGTGAGTTGCTAGTCTGAGAAGATAGGTATTTGGTACATGGTGGCTGCTCAATGGATATTTGTGGAAGGAAGGAAAGGAAGAAGGGGGGAAGGGAGAAGGCTATAAAACAATGCAGGCATCATAAATGGTACCAGGTACTTGAGGGAACAGAGGAGGATAAACCAATATCCACTAGAGAAGATGGCATTGGAGTGGTAGCTCAAATGTTTCTCCAGAGTCAAGCATGGTGGTACATGTCTATAATAATAGCAATTTGGGAGGCTGAGGGAGGTGGATCACAAGTTCAAGGCCCTTTCTCAAAAATAAAAAATGGGCTGGGGATGTAGCTTAGTGGTAGAATGTACCTGGGTTCAATCCCCAGGAACACACATACACACACACACACACACACACACACACAGTTTCCCCAGATAAAGATGCAAGAAAAAGGTAGAACACAAGATAAAAATGGGGTAAGGAGTTGGGAGATATTTGGGAGCAGATTATAGAGCCTGTATTAAGAAAACTAGGCAAGAAGGTGGTAATGCAAGAGGACACTAGAGCAACTGCCCAGCTATCATTTTGGTGCTTATTCAGTGGCTAAGGGGGAAATGCATAGGGTTATTAGTTTTCATTATGATCAGAGATATGGAATTATAAAATGTTTATTCATTTGCTTAAAGGCAGGGGCTTGATTATCTATATTTAAAAAGTTATTCTTGTGAAAACAAAACTCTAAAGATAACATTTTTGAAAAATAATAGAAAAACTGGAATAGTGATTTTAGTGGAGTAATATAGTGAGGGCAAAGGGAGGTAAGGTACCCTATCGTGTTGATCACTATTAAGGCTCTTAGTTTTTTTTTTTTTTGATACAAATTTAGTAGACATGGTGATAAGAGAACATTCGAGTTGTATATTCATTCATCTAAGAAATGCCTCCCTCTAGTCTTGGATGTACCCAAGGTCTGCAGTGATACAAAAATGAAATAAACATACTTACAATTAAGATAGATGTAAGAGGTTGGAAACTTACTTCTGGAAGGTGAGTTCCTAAAAACTAAATTTAGTGCTATGAGCCAAATCTAAGGCAGGTCCCTATTGAATGACATGAAAACACACTAAACAGAAATGGTTATATGGCCACTTTGATCTAAATCATAGGGGAATGTTAGAAAGTTAAAGCTTGCAGAATATAGTCAAATAACAGGGCTTTTAAAAAGGAAGAGAGATGTAAAATACGAAGATGAGGACAAGCTGGAAAGGGGGCACTTGATGCCTGGACATGTGTCCCAGTTGTCATTAGGGGCACTTAAGAAGATAAACATCATCGGAAAACTTAAAGGGCAGACATGGTGCTTTAGTTGTTTTTTCCATTTTGTAACATTATTTTGGCTTATCTACCTTGATGATCCAGCTGCTTTTTGTTGTGTGCCAAAGACATGGCATCCTGCCCATTTCTTTGACATTCCAGAACAAACTCCTGCCATTTATCATGGAAGACTAAAAACACACAAATTACAATAAATAGAATTTTTAATCCTCAAAGGACACAGTTGAGAGATCCCAGGAATATATTATTGAAAGCTCTCATGTGCAACTATACATTTCAAATGGCCCACATCAGTTTTCTGATTAACATGCGATTGTGATATTGGAATCCTGGTTAACAAAAAATTTCTTGTGTAGTGTTAGCTCTGCCTTTCCTCTCCAACCCATGAATGGTCAGGATTCTTTTATTACAAAGAACTTCCCTGGCCTCTCCTAAGAAACATCTGGTAAGAGGAGTATGGGAGCCTGAGATATGCAGCCTCCTAGGAAGGACAGGTAAGGCTGTGATGCTGTCCTTACAGTGGGGATTGCTGTTGGACAAGTGGCCCTCTCTGGAAATTTGCCCTTAGAACAGAGATAGGCTGTTCTTTTGAAAGAGCTCCATAATCAGTCTCTCTCCTTTTCATGGTGGCTAGCTCTTCTGCCCATTTTTATTCTGTGTTGCCTATGGTTCCTTTCCTTCCCTTAAGTAATTTATGGCTACAGTACAGTGATATACATTTCAGTGAAAATTATGGAAAGTAATGGTTTTTAGTTCATGTCTGAAATCTCAAATTCAAGATCTTTTTCTGCCATTTGTTAGTACATGACCTTGGCCTTGGCAACTTAAGCACTCAAAGTGCTCTGAGCTTTGGTTTTCTCATTCATAAACTGAATATTCATATTTCATGTATTAAGTGTCTCATGGGATTATTGAAGATTAAATGAGAAAATGTAACTGAAATTCTATCCTAGGGCTATGATGATGATTGTGATTATTATTATTTAAAAGCCCAGTGGGTGGGCCAGTTCTTCATATCTAGAAAAATATAGGATTCCTCTTCAGAGTCTTACAGAACAAAAACCAGCACTGACTTGCTTATTTGAATTTTTATAATGAACTACAAATGCAAGATAGATGGAATTTTTGAAGAAGCTCCTCACTATTGAGTTAATCTTATATAGTTTAAAAACTGTCACAATGTAAGTATTTTTAAAAAGGTATATAATGGATCCTGAAAATACCTGAAATGCCCATCCTTTTATAGATGTTTAAGTATGCAATTTGTTCTAAATGTCTAATCTTGAATGATTAAATAATTTGCATACTGTTTTCAGTGGCATGAATTAAAGGCTAATTGAAGAATAATTTTTGCAGTAAAATTATATCATCTTTTATGTAGTATATTTAAAAATATTCTAGGCCAGTTCTAATTTTATAGTTTTATTATCTTAATTTAATGTACCAAGTAATTAAAAATTGCTACAAAGAAAAGAAGATGAAAATGATTTTAGTTAATTTCCCCTCAACAGAGTGAAAAGATGATAAGTGGAGTAATGGAACAGAGCCCAGCACAGTTCCTGGCACATAAAGATATTAATTAAATGTTCCTTAATGAATAAGGAACGAATAATTTCTAAGTATTTCTAGATTTTGGAAAAGGCACCGTTCTCAGTACCACATAAAATACAAAGAAGATAGGTTGACATCTTTATATTAAAATACCTCCATACAGAGGTTACACAAGCCAACTATTATTGAACCATGAGATCCTCAGGTTGCTCTGCTCGCTCTTGGAGATGGTTCTTAGGCCCAAGTCAGTTATACATGTTAAGAGACAATTCTCCATGGGTATCTTGCATTTTTGTACCTCTCACTGAGGCACTGACTGCTCCTTGTTCTGGACTCTCTTCAGGGACATTTATATATACAAACAGCTTTGGAAGACAAAGACAGTCTCTCCCTCTAGAGCAGAGTGAAGATTTTGCTAGTTTGCATTCAGCCTCAGAAGATAGAGGTAGTGTCTCCCTCCAGAACAAAGGGCAAATGTGCTTACTGCCTGTTCAGTTTAATAAGGCTGTTTATCGCTCACTGTAGCAGATTCGGGTTCCCTAAGCTCTAGCATCCTCTCCTGTCCTGTAACCTACTGGGTGTACAGCTGTTGTCTGGTTCATATTGTGTCCTCCAGTGGGAATTGGGGCTTAGGAAGCTGGTGCAAAAAATGCAGATGTTCTATTGCTACTGTTACTGCTACTAAGTAATAAACTGCCCTTTTTCTCTACTCAGAAGCAAGTGGGCATCCGAAAGAAGGGGATGATGGGATGAGATTAAAAACCTTTCTAAGCAACTCAGTGAGACCCTGTCTCTAAATAAAATACAAAGTAGGGCTGGGGATGTGGCTCAGTGGTTGAGTGCCCCTGAGTTCAGTCCCTGGTTAAACAAAAACAAGATTTAACCCAGAGTGCTGGATAAAACTATGAAGCCTCCTGTGACTCCACCTGATGGCAGTGGTTGGATGGAGGTGGACAGAGGCTGTAGAGGAAGAAGAAAGATTAAATTGATAGAGGGAAAAGAAATCATGAAGCTTCACATTAGCCTAAAGTCATTCATACTTATCGAAGCTGTAAATCACCATGTTGGCACCTAACATACTGCAGCTTATTGACTTTTTTTTGAGCCAGGAATATGTATTTTTATGAGCACTCTGCTTTGGGGCCTTAATGCCTTGGTTAGTTGTGTACATTGAGTGTTAGTGGCTGAAATTGAACCTGTTTGTTCTATGAAGACATGATGGCAATGTGGCATTTTTGGTCACTCTTCTTATAGTCTTCTTTTTTCATACCCTACCCCACCCCAGTATTTATGGTTTATTAAAATATCTTCTCTAACACCACTCAGATCCCTCTACTGATGTGCCAGGCTGGTCAAAGAACTCTGGACCTGCACTGGGGTTGTGACTCAGTGACTGAGCACTTGCCTCGTATGCATGAAGCACTGGGTTCGATCCTCAGCACCACATAAAAAAAATAAATAAATAAAATAAAGATATTGTGTCCATCTACAACTTAAAAAATAAAAAAAAGAACTTTGGACCTCTGAGGTCTCAGCGCCCTCTGACTCCCTTAGAGTTTGAATGTACTAAATGCCTCCTAGGACAAGCCCTTTGCCCTGTTGTTGGAAGGCATATAGAATTTTTACTAAGATGTACTGTAACTTCTTGTTAGCTGCTGCATGATACAACAGTTGTCTTTTACTTCATGCCACAGGGACTATTATCCGCCGTCATCGGATTTCTCTCCCACCCCCTGATGATGATCAGTTTTATACTGTATATCATTTCAATATCAACACAGATGTTGTCTTCTATGGCCGGACATTCAAGATTTATGAATGTGATGCATTCACAAAAAACTTTTTGAAGAAAATAGGAGTGAAATTAAACCCCCCTGGACATTGTCCAGAAGATCCTTATATGAAGCTGCGGAGAGAGGTAAGAAATTGATGAGTCTGTGAGTTCTTGTCTTGGAGGGTTAGTAAAGGGTGTTCCTGATGCAGCTGTGAAAGAGCTTTTGGGGCCATCATTACTCGAGTTGTCCTGTTCTCCTTTGGGTTGAAGGGAAGGCTAAGAGTTGGCCTCAGAACAGGAATGATTGCTTAACTAACCACACATCCCAGTTTTTTCTGTGGAGTTTCTTTTCCAGGCAGGAGCATTCTGTGAGCTGCTTAGGTGGAACAGTTTCTAGGAGCCCACGATTCCCTTTGTGATCACTTATAGCATTTAAGTTGGGCCCACAGTTCCATGGCTTGTCTCTCCTGGGTTTAGTTACTTAACACTGGCTGGAAAAATCTTTGCTTCTCTGCTACTTACTTACTATACCAATCCTTGTGGGTCTACCTTTTTCTTCCTCCTTAGAATTCCCGTCTCTTCTTATGGTGACATTGAATGCTGAAATGTCCTGAAATAGTGAAGAGTGCCATGATTCTATTGTCTCCCTATTATGAAAAGATGTTTTTCTTCAAAGTCTGATTCCAGTTACTATAGGGAGTGAAGATTCAGTATTATTGTTATCTTTCTGGAGATTTTAAATGATTCTTTGACCCAAATTTTATGTTTTCTAAAAGCATCTAAATACCCAAAAGGGGAAGTGTCATTGGAAGTCACATACCAAGCTAGTCTTCTTGCTGGGTCTGAATGCAAATCTCTTAAGTCTTACCTTGATTTTTGTTATTGTCATTTGTTTCCCTTTTCTTTTTTATTGACATATTATTATACACAGTGAAATACAGACATTAAATATACTAATGGATGAATTTTAACAAATGCATATACCCATACAACTTACACCCAAATTGAGATGTTGAATATTTTCTTCCCTCCAGAAAGTTCTCTTACACATTTTTCTAATTAGTTCCTCTCCCTACCCAGGGACAACCACTAGTCTCATTTTTATTCCTATAGATTCCTTTCGTCTGATTTTTATTGTTTTAAAACTTATAATTCATTTCCTTATAGAAAGATAACAAAATTTAAAATCAAATTCTCCTATGATTTCTTGTTAAAAGCTGCATGTAGGATTATTCATCTATACCTGTCTCCTAGTACCAGCCAAATTATCCTTTAATGTTATAGGCATTCAAACCTCCTGAGAATTATACATACGTATACATATATATGTATAAATAAAATTTATATAAAACTGATTCTGCAATATCTAAGATAAAATGAAGGTGTATCAGCGTATAAAGAGGTTTTTTTTGGTTTAGGTTCATTTTTATTTTTTCCAAATGTCCTAGACAAAAGAGTCTAGATAAATACAAAGTCATTAGAAGCACCAGAGAGATCCTGAAGGAAAATGGACTCATTTGAATTACCACCCCTTGCAAATGGCTCAACTCATTCACTACCCGTTGGTATTATATGATAGCAATTGTGAATGGTGATCTCTTATATGAAACTGCAAAAAGCACTGTAGGATTTTATAAGTTTATAAAGAAAAAAGAAGTATTGTTCCAGGAATTGAGAATAAATACCAAGAAAAGCCAAGAAATGGTTTTAAATAATTTTCTTTCTGATTAGGAGGATCATTTTAGCATTTATTCCCTCAGGGAGAAAACTCTTCAGTGAATATAGAAACCTTGGACAATTAGTCAATATAACCTTTTATATTGACTTTTATGCATTTAGTTCTTTAGTGTTGCTGCCTTGAAATGTAAAATTTGACAATTTAATTTGAACTGAAAAGGATCCCAATGGTATATAATCAATACTGCATTTCTAAGAGATCATCTAGTCCCCCCGCAATATTTTTTTTAATCTATGAAAGTCGTGGTTCCCTAATTTTGTTTAAATATCAAGGATAAGACTGAAGAGTCTCTGGAAAGCCATTGTATCTCCCCCTGTCTTGGGGGGTAAGATTGTATTTAGACTGCCCTGGACAGATAGAACATTTCAAGAATTTCCAAAATGATTACATAACCCAATTTGTGACAATACTTCCCTTGCCAATGAGTACTTCCTTATATAACAATCCTATTTAGCTTCATCAGTTAGAATGGAGGCAGTTTTTCTCCAAGATGGGGCTGAGAACATGCAAATGGAGGGGAGAGCTATACCAAAGAATACTGCAGAGCTCTCTGTTTCTGGGGCTGAGGTTAGGTGACATGGGCTTCTGTGTGGAACAGAAGTTCTCCATTTGCTCCTCTTCCATTTCCAAAATAAAATCATGAATATATTTCTTCTTTTTTACCTTCATAAAAATCTGAATGAGTCAGAAGCATTCACAGATATGAAGTTCCAGTGAAAAGACACATGATTTTATTTAGTTGAGTTATAATTAGCATAGGATCAAATTCATAGTACTAAAACATACAGGTCAATGAGTGCTGGAAAATGCATACAATTGGGTAATCCATTGGACTGGGACCGGAGATGTAGTAGAGTGGTAGAACATTTGTCTAGCATATGTGAGTCATGTGTTCAGTCTCCAGCACTACAATGAAAAAAAAAAAAAAAGATGTAGAGTATTTCTATCACTCCAGAAAGTTCCTTTGTCCCCCTTTCTGATCAAATCCCCTATCTAGAAGTAATTCTGATTTCTGTCACCATAGATTAATTTTGTCCATTCTCAAACGAAAGCTTTAAGTCTTTGAGAAAAGTCAGTTTTAAAAAACATTACAGAAGGAAAATTTGGTGTATTAAAATAATGTTTAATAAAATAGGAAAAACTTCCTGATGCTTGTCAGTATACTTAAGGGTAAAACTGGTTATAGATGCATACATATGTAAGTCAGAGCCAGTTGAAATCTTTAAAAATATCATAGAATAGTCAATAGAAAATGTATCTTTATGTCAGTTTATTACTTCCATCCCAGAAGTGACCATGCAAAACCTGCAACTATTTCTGACATTTTCTCCATTTGCAGAAACTAGACTGTGTAGATCCCTTTCATCCTTATGAGTCCTTTGACACTCTGAAACAGTTCCTCCAATATGATGGGAAGGTTTTGCGATTCTTCTGCCTATGGGATGACTCAGACTCGTTGTTTGGGGACCGGAGAGAACTCGTCCTGCATTACTTCTTGTCTGACGATACTGTGGAAATCAAAGAAGTGATACCACACAACTCAGGCCAAGATGCTATGTCATGGTTCCTCCGGAGGAGTAAGCTACCCAAGGTCAGCAGTAGATACACAACCATTTTCTAAGTTTGCTTGGGGGTCAAGAGATCTGAGTCACTGTTGGGAATGTTGTGTGTTATGCCTGTGTATTGACAGTTACCCTTTTATAATGTGCAATTTAGAAAATTTTCATCTTGTGTCCTCTGTTAATATACATCTATGAAAGTAATCTACAGAATCTGACCAATTAGAATTGAAACATTCTGGATTTAAGGTAAGTAAAGGGAAAAAGTAAAATCTAAGAGAAAGCACATATTTGCCATTGAGTTCACAATCAGTCAAATGAAAGTAAAGGATTCCCTAGTAAAAGATTTGCTCATGGCCTTGGATGGGCATTGTGTGTGTGGCCCCTGAAGCTCTCCTGAGGTGAGCCCATGGTGTTGGTCTGGGTTGTGAATACTCATACAAATGTACCCATGTTTGTGTGTACATGTGCACACACACACACGTACACAAGTATATGCACAGAAGTGAGTGATTCTTCCAAGTGTAGTGACTAGTTACCAACTAGCCACTAGTTAGTGTCAGTAACAGCTTTTGCATTTTATTTACTATTAAAAAGCATTGTCAGTGCTGGAGTTGTGGCTCAGGCAGAGTGCTTGCCTCACACATGTGAGGCACTGAGTTTGATCCTCAGCACCATATAAAAATAAATAAACAAAATAAAGATATTGTATCCATTTATAACTAAAAAATTTTAAAAAGATTATTTTTTTAAAAAAGCTTTGTCAGACTGATTTCTACAAATACTTTTGGTTATTTGAGAGCTATTGTAACTTGGGTGCAGCAGGAGCAGCACAAAGGCAGGTTTGTATTAGAATTAGGGATCTGCCTCTTAATAGCTATGTGACCTTGGGCAAGTCACTTAACCTCTCTGAGCTTATTTTCCCATCTCTAAAATGCAGTTAACAGTGGTTCCCTCCTGAGGTAAATGTAAGGATTGAATAAGAAAAGATAGTAAACAATACTCTCTAAGGACTTAAGGTGTTAACACTTCTCCATGTTATATTTTATTTCTAATTTAGATAAGGTATTTTTAACTTAGTTCTTAGTGTTCCTGAAAAGGTTACTGTAACACTCATTTCCTATGCACACAACCACTGGCCATTTGGTCCTCACAGAAGGTTCTCCCAGATTCTGTGAGCCCGCTGCCAGAAAGTCCTGCTGCGTTGCTTGGAGGCAGCGGGAGGCAGAATTCATTCCTGAGGGGGGCCTCTGGGGTATGCACAGTAGGTGGCCAGGAGGAGCCAGGGAAGCCCATTTTTAGAATGACTTTGCAGATAGGCTAAATATAAAATAATAATGATATACCTGACATTTGCAGTATGCCTCGACATCAGTTACTTCATTTCTTTTATTTATTTATTTATTTTTAAAATTGATTTTATTTTTGTAAATACATGGCAGCAGAATGCATTACAATTCTTATTACACATATACAGCACAATTTTTCATATCTCTGGTTGTATATAAAGTATGTTCACACCAATTCATGTCTTCATACATGTACTTTGGATAATAATGACCATCACATTCCACCATCATTGCTAACCCCCTGCCCCCTCCCTTCCCCTCCCACCCCTCTGCCCTATGTAGAGTTCATCTATTCCTCCCATGCTGCTTCTCCCTATCCCATTATGGGTCAGTCACCTTATATCAGAGAAAACATTCGGCATTTGTTTTTGGGGGATTGGCTAACTTTACTTAGCATTATCTTCTCTAACTCCATCCATTTACCTGCAAATGCCATGATTTTATTCTCTTTTATTGCTGAGTAATATTCCATTGTGTATATATGCCACATTTCTTAATCCATTCATCTACTGAGGGGCATGTAGGTTGGTTCCACAGTTTAGCTATTGCGACTTGCACTGCTATAAACATTGATGTGGCTGTGTCCCTGTAGTGTGCTGTTTTTAAGTCCTTTGGGTATAGACTGAGGAGAGGGATAGCTGGGTCAGCTACTTCATTTCATTTATTCGTTCAACACATATTTATTGAGGACCAACTATGTGCTACCTTGGGGGTTACAGTGAGAAAGAAAATGGATTAAGTCCTGCTTCATGGAGTTTCGGTTCCTGTGGGGGAGAGATACAAAACACATGGATATTCCCTTGAAACTCACAGCTTCTTTTCAGAAGGGAAGCAGTTAAGTAATGTTGTAGTGAAAAAGATGAAGGAATTCAAGTTCTGAAAAGATAAATACATTGTCCCAAGTCCAGTAGCTAGTAAGTGGTAAAAAGAGAGTTTTCATCCAAGTGTACTATTCTACATTATGTGACCTACTTGTGCCACATGCATCATAAATTTCACACATTTAGACTTCCATTTTATGTCACATGTATCAGGAAAGATTCAGATTTCTTGTCCATAAGTGATGCTTTTGATCACGATCAATTCACATAGTTAATTAAGGTGTTTCCTGCAGCTCACACAACTGCTTGGGACCACCTGGAGCCTAGAATGCAGGACTGGGCAGTTCCCTGTCTTGCCACAGGCCGGGTTTTCTGTTAGAGGCTGATCCAAGTCTATTGCTCCTTCCACTTCACTACGCTAACTCTGTGGGCCAGCAGGTACTCTATTCACTGAGCTCAGGATGAGGCAGGGTGCTAATCAGAATAAATAAGCCAAGGAGGCAGGGGTTCTTCCTTGGGGAGGGTTGTAATTTAATGAAGAGAAAAGATGGCTGCTGATTAAAACATTAGAGAACCAGAGAAAGTGGTAGAACCCTGTGGTAGGTGCTGGTGAGGTTTGGGTTGAGGACAAGTAATGGATTGAACAGTTCTCAGTGTGTAGATGGCTACCTGTAGAATGGGAAGGGTTGAGGGCAAAACAGGGCTTTATCAGGGCCTTAAAGAATGTATGGAGTGTAGGGAGGCAGTTAAAAAATGGGGCTATGGCATAAGGGCTATAGCAGTGTAGGGAGGCGTGGTGGACTATGTGTCTTCCTCTGGATGGTAGAGAAGGACCATATACCGCATATTTCCTACATGTGTCCCTGGAGTACACTGTCTCTGTGTTCAGAAGCCATCCGCATTGCTTTGATTTTGTATTCCAGCACGGCCCACCTGGGATCTATCAACCAGGCCAGATAACAGACCGAACAGTTCTCAATGTGTGCGGTGGCTTGGCAGAGAAGCGAGTGGATGGCTACCTGTTAGATAAATACAAGGTAAGGATCCTCATGTTTTATTACTGTTTTCAGTGTGTCTTCCCTGGAACCTGAACAGTGGGGTGAGTTACATATTCATCCCTGGTGAGAGTATTAATGAAATCAATGAATACACAAATATATACATTGTACTGGCATTTATCATATAAATAATGAGCCTGCATGCATACAGAAATACATGTATTGCATTGCTCTTGGCAAGTACTACAGTGCTAAAATAATGCTTTCAAATGTTAACATTGATTGGTTACTTTTGGATTTGATTTTTAAACGTTAGTTATAAATAATATAATTGAAGTGTTTTTTTCCCCCTTTGGGAAGGGGTACCTAGTTCTTTAGAAGGTCCATGGTGCCAATGCTATGTTCCTTTGTTTTTCTTAGCTAGGAAAACTAGACCAAGAGTATTACAAAGATAGTGACCTGACTATAGGGACCTACATCAATGTGTGGGGAAGGAAAGTGCTCCTCTGCGACTGTGATGAATTTACAAAGTCTTATTTTAAGGCTAAATATGGAGTTGGTAAGTGATACTTATGCTAACTAGAGAATATTTTCCAATTTTGACTTTTTGTTCCTAGCTATGCTTTTACTTTTGAGTTTCAGATGTTAAGCTCATAATTGCTATTGTTTACTGTGCATTTGCTATCTCTGGGGCATTTGTTATCTTACATAGTCCTAACAACAATCCTTCATGGGTAGGCTCATCATCCTCATTTTTTAAAAAAAATATTAGTTTTAGTTGTAGATGGACACAAGACCTTTATTTTATTTTTATGTCGTGCTGAGGATTGAAGCCAGTGCCTTCACATGCAAGGCGAGCACTCCATCACTGAGCTACAACCAGTCCTCATTATCCCCATTTTTTAAAGGCAAAGAAATTGAGACTTAAAGGGACTCATTTGTCCACTCATATAGCAAGCAAAGAATGAACCAAGATCTGAACTTGTCTGCCTGATCCCAGGGGTTTCTATTTTTTTTCCCTTATGGCTGTCTGCCTCACTGCGACATGGGGTAAATGTTTAAGTTGGTCAAATAACATGGAAATATAAGTGCTTTTTATTCAATTCTTGCTTACTGCAATAGAAACATTTCCTTGAATTCTCTACGGAATTCTCTTGTGCCAATTTGTTTCACCTTTCCTGATAAGGCTCAGCCAGGTTTCTAGCTTCTCCCTTCATAGATATCAATTCCATTCCAATCATATTAGTTCAGTTCAGAATAAAAAGTAGTGATTTATTAAGCACCTGTTATATACAGGTCAGTGCAATAGACTTAGGAGATAGAGAAGGGGTTTCTAGGCTAGAAGGGAAGTTGGGACCTACAGTATGATACATGGTGTTATGAGAGTCCTAGAAACAGGTGGAGGATATGATGTAAAATCTGAAACCCAAGCCCTCATTTATGAAACTCCTACTTTTAGGAATTTAATAATAATAGGAAGGAATGCTGACCAGCTCTGCCCCCTTCCTAGGCCCTCTACCCAGGCTCCAAGTATGCTGCTAGGAGTTGATGAGAATTGCTGACCTCCCAGGTAGGGGTTTAGAGCTGGGATAGGGATGCTTAGTCCTACAGGTAATCCCTCAGTATCCACAGAGGACTGGTCCCAATTCCCCCCATACCAATATCTCAAGATGCTCAAATTTCTTATATATGAAATGGCATATAGTATTTGCATAGAACCTACACATATCCTCCTATGTATTTTATTTTGTTAATATTTTTGAGACTGGATGTTGTGAAATTTTTAGCTAATTTTGAACTTGCAATTCTCCTGCCTCAGCCTTCTAAAGAGCTGGGACTACAGGTACATGTCACCATGCTGGGCTACTTTAAATCATCTTTAGATTACTGATGATACCTAATATAACATAAATGCCATGTAAGTAGTAGTTATACTATATTGTTTCGGGAACAGTGATAAGAAAAAAAAATATCTGAACATGTTCAATACAGACACAGTTTTCCCGGAGTATTTTCAATCTGTGCTGGTTTAGTTCAAGCATGCAAAAGCCACAGATTTGAAAGGGTGACCATGCTTCCCTCTGAAGCTTGGAACATTCATATAAACACACTTTCCTGAAGGGTGAGATGGAAGCCAGAAGGAATCACAGCTTCTTAAAAGATCAGGTGCTGCCCGGTGTGGTGGCTCACGCCTGTAATCCCAGTGGCTCGGGAGGCTAAGACAGGAGGATCTCAAATTCAAAGCCAGCCTCAGCAAAAGCAAGGTGCTAAGTAACTCTGTGAGATCCTGTCCTTAAATAAAACACAAAATAGGGCTGGGGATATGGCTCAGTTTTCAAGTGCCCCTGAGATCAATCCCCAGTACCCCCCCCCAAAAAAAAACCAAACTGGGTGCTTTGTCTATAGACAGACAAAAGCCCACCTTATGTGTCTTGGTGTCCCTATTGTGTAGCATTCCTGGCCTCCTGGGAATTTTTATAGTGAAAGAGAAGGAACACAAAATATATAATGGGGTTAGATTAAAAAAGATTTTCAGTTTTACTCTTAGGTTCATTAAGGGAGCTTGTTCCGCTGCATCAGCATGTCACGTTAGTCAAATGTGTGGGTCCTACAGGGACCAAATTAGGGGTCTCTTATTTTCTAAAATTGGTCCTCTTTAGTGGAAATTGTTGAGCATAGTTGTTTTGGTGTCAAAACAACTGGATAAGACAGGAATGTGCAAGTGTAGAAGCTGCTAGTGACCCTTAGTCATTGGGGAAAAGAATTTGGCCTTTGATAAATGTAGATACCTGTTTAGAATCAATAAGTCTTCAATGCAAGTTGAAAATTTGATGATGGGCCACTGAAATCTATAACTTACATCTGAAGATTACCTTTATATAAAGGTCATGGTGAAAGATTGAAAGATTACCCTAATATAAAGGATGTGGTAAAGATTCTAAAACATCATATAATTCCTTAAACTTAGAGCATAGCATTTGGTTGATATTTGTCAGCTTGACTTTGAGAATATAAAATTTGCATCTGGGAAAATGAATATCATGCTGGAGAGACTTGGTATATCATTTGTGTCTTAGCAGCTTCTACAGGAATTTTCAGAGGCCCCGTAAATCCCTTGTATGCTCCAAATCGAGTTATCCTGGGTAAATGTATCAGCTTCAAATGTCCGTAGTCTGGTTCAGTTGAGTCTTAGTGCTTAATTTCTTTGTGTCTACAGCTTTTGTTCACTATAGACTTACTCTGTTATGTTAAAAAAAGTAGTTTGTTTCTTTAAAGCGAACATGAGCATTTTGCATTTAAACACAAAATTATGCAAACGCAAAATTATGATGCATTTCATAGTCACACTGATTTTTTTATATTTCTCATAACATATGTTAAAATATCCCGCTTAACAGACATTATTATTATACAACATTTCTTGAGTTACAACAGTGTACTCAGTGTAACTAATGACTAGAAATTATATCTATGATTGAGTGTAAGGGGAATAGATCAATATTCTCTGATCATCTTTACATTTGCTTTTCCCGATTTTGGGGGATAAAGTTAAATTAATATACTTAATGTTATTTAGATATAGTTCTTTCTGACATTTAAAAAATTGAATCAATGATCTTTATTTTTCTTCATTAGCGGCTGTGACATGTTGGTAAAAATATTTTTAAGGATTAATAAATGCAGTCAAATGCCATAACAGTTGGCATAAGCATTAAATAATTTCAATGAAGAACAACAGACATTTGACTCTTGAAAAGATGAGATTCTTACATACTTTAAGGATTCTAAGGAGAAGGAGATTTCATTGATTTCTTGCCCATCACTGTCCAGTGTGACTCCTCCATTAGGCAGTGTGGTCATCCCTTTGGTCTTGGCTTGCCTGCTGGGTTATAGCAGGTCACTCCCTCAATGTTTGAAGTGGTTGAACACAGACAAGCTGGTGGAAATATGTCAGTCTTATAGTCTGAAGGTTGGCAAAAAGCTCCAGTGGCTTCAGCAGGTATTTCTTCCACTAAAGGAACAGGGATTTGAAAGTAAATCATTCTTACCTAGAAATTTCTGCCTTGGGTTATTATTTCTTTTTCTATAAGAGCATTTTCTTGTCATTGATTCTTAGTGGCTGATATCACCCAACTAGTAACAAGATCATTAATCCCTATTGCCTTTGAACACTTAGTAGGCTATACTCAGATTAAGGCTGACCAAAAGTCCTAAAGCGTCTTTAATTTTGTAAGTCATTTCTTGCTCTCTCTGAGATTTTGGCACTAGAAGCAGCAGAACATCTAAAATGAAATGTTTAATGATCACTTGAGCAAATTTGCCATCCCAACTTGCAGCAACAGGGATAGAATTGGCTTGTGATTTCACCAGATGACCTTGATGGACCCTAACAATTTTGCTTCTTTTACCTTCCCTATGAAGAGAAGATGGTTGAGGATTAGAGGGTTTCTAAGGATTTTATAGCTCTAACATTGTGTGATTCACTAATCATTTGACCCCCAAGTAAATGTTTCACTGAAATAATTTGACCTAGGCCTTGAGTAAAAGAGAGATGAATTTACCTTGAAGCTAATGAAGCTAAATCTTCAAGGTTCTTCCTTTACGGGGGTCCCAACCCAAAGACCTGGCCTAATTTTGTCTCAATAATTTGTCATTTTTAATTTTTATTTTTTTCCTGCAGTACTAGAGGATGAAATCCAGAGCCTCACCCATGCTAGGAAAATGCTCTACCACTGAGCTACATCTCTAGCCCTTGTTATTTTTTATTTTGAGACAGTGTCTAAGTTGCTCAGGCTGGCCTTGAACTTTGAATCCTCCTGCCTCAGTCTTTAGAGTGGCTGGGACTGCTGGCTCACGCCACTGTTTGCGGCTGACATTTTTCATTTAAAAAAAATTTTTTTTAGTTGTTGATAGACCTTTATTTTATTTATTTATACATAGTGCTGAGCATTGAACCCAGTGCCTCACACATGCCAGGCAAATGCGCCACCGCTGATCCATAGCCCCAGCCTCGATATTCTTTATCTTAAAGAGCTTCTTCCAAATCAAATAAGCTGTAAGTCTCCCAGAGCCTGGATCCATCTCTGGGTTATAAGAATATAAGGTAAACTTTGAGGTAATTGAAGACTTTTCTCAGAAATGCTTCCAACTGAGAAGGTGAATAGAAAATCACTATGAAGGAACATTAAGACTCCTTTTTATACCTCATCTTTCTGCAGTTTATTGGAATACAATCAGTCATGGATAGGCATTCAGTCTTATGTATTTTTGCAAGTCATTTGGGAACAGAGAAGTCAGAACATTTGAAAGACAGGCAGTGTCTCAGGATCTAGTAAAGTACCAGTTACAGAAGACATTTGGGGATGCTTTGTATAAAAATGTATACTTTACATTTATTCAACAAATATTTTTAAATACCTGAACCATGCAAGAGGTTGGGATGTTGCAAAACCAGAGACATCCAACTCGTCATTCAGGCAGAAGTTCACAGCTTTGTGAATGTATACGTGTTACCCAGAAAAATAAGGTTTAAAGTTGGGTCTTGAGCCACGGTTTCCAAAAATTGATGTATGTGGTGTTACAAAAGTCAGGGGTGATGGAGTGGATCAGTTCTCAGCTTTTATACACTAGATGGCACTGTGGGTGCAGAGGAAAACTCTAAATTGGTTCTTTTGTTACTTAAATCTGTTGCCAAAACTATGTAGTTGAGAAAACAACAGTGTATTATAAAACCTGGGGTGGGGGGGAAGGTAGCTGTTGAATACATTCTTAATTACTTTGCGATTAAGTGTGTGTCTTCCTGGTTTAGACTGCTTAGGTTAGTATGTAAAGTTGTATGTATATGTCCCCTGTTGTATAAAACTGCTTATGTCCCAATTTTCTAATAATCACATAGAGCTCTTTGTTATCTCTATGGTGCTTGCCTTGAAATGAAAATATCAGATGGTGTGTTTGATGTAATGGTGAGCAATGGTAGAGTCTACTATAGTTCTGTCTGATTCTGAGACTTGAAGTTTCCTTTTTATTTCCAAGACTTTGCTTTAGTCATCACAGAAATAACAACAGGAGAGTTTCCCCCATATTGGCCGACTGGCTGCACCTTTTCTCTTTGTCAACATGTCTGCTGTGAACAGCTTCTATTAGGGTGGAATGGTATTTTTTGGAGGGGATTGTGCTTGGGGAAATTTCACACAAAGACTACTAGCAAGTCTGAGGAAAAGAGAAAGCTGAAAATGTTTTCATATCAGAGTTAGGAATGGCTCAAAATCCTTAGTGTTTTGATAATTCAGTAAAACAAAAGCAAAAACACCTCAAATTTTAGAGTTAGGTTGTCTTGGATAGTAAATTGATGCACATTTTCTCTTATGGTGATGTGCATTAAAAATGTAATTTTCCTTCTATTAGAACAATAGAAGGAAATCTTATCATACACAACCAAAATACCTATGGCATACTCAAGTTTGGGAAAGAATGGAAAGTAGGTTCTGTGGTTTGGTTTTTAGAAAAGATCCTGGTATCTTCTTTGCCATTAGTGATGGGGCAAACACAGTGACTTGGGGATATCTGGTCAGTATGCTATTTTTCTGGAAGGCACAGTTGCTTCTTGGAGATTGCACAACAGTGTAAATGAATACCTAAGAGCTTCTAGGCTTTTATAGATATGTCCCCAGGTTTCTCTCTACGTCTCTTTCCTCATATGATAAGTGAAGAAAACCAGCAGTATTTACTACTCAGCACTCCCTTTGAGAGAATAGGCAGTTGGGCATTAAAAAGTTTTTGTTGTTTTATTTTGTTGCTTCTTTACACTTTATTCACCATTTGAATAAAATTATAGTCTTTCCTTGGGCAGGAACAAGAGTAACTTGGAGCACTGGTGGGTGAGAAGAAAGAGGTTTTATTTTGTGTTTATTTTTGAATTAGATAGTGAAGTGTCATGTCCTAGAGTTTGTTGGAGGCAAAGGAAGGGGCTGGAAAAGTGGGTCTAGGAGGAAGAACTGGCGGGTGGGAAAGGGGAAAGGTAAAATAGTCAAGAGTCAGACATATTTGGAAAATAATTTTATTAGTGAGTGTTGTTTGAAGATAGGAGAGGGCTAAATTACAGGTTAAAATATGGAATGGGGCATAAAGTTTCAAGTTTGAATTTTCATATCATTGGAAAAATCAGGGGAAGAACAAAAATATTCACAAATGGGGATGTGATGACAAAAGATAAATGTTTACTTATTTGACACAGATTCTTATTTTTTATTTTGAACCAATGGCAATTATTAAGTGACTTCTGTGGTTTTTGTAAACATGATTGGAACCTACTCTCACAGGATTTTGCCGTGTTTTGTTTGAAAGAGTTTAAAATAGTCTACAAAGATCTCCATGTTCATCTTGAAATCATAACAAACCTTTCAAAACAGCCATAATCAGGGCAAAAGAAAATATTTGATGTTTTGTTTTCCTTTGTTTTGTTATAGAGAACTTTACCTCCATTTCGTGCAAGGCTCCTCCTCTTCCAAAAATAGAAAGGAAATTTCCACCTTACACGGGCTTTGGATCTGAAGAGGATTCTCTCCGTTCCTGCATAGGCCTTGTGCCCACACCTCACCAGAGAAACTTCAAGAAATGCATGGAAGAAGACAGGTGCTTTAGGGAACCATGATTTGAGTCCTATCTTTTCCAAATCTGTTTGGGATTTATGACAGTCCTCATGATAAAAAGAGGTGACACAAAGCTCATCTAAGCGCTGGGGTTGTAGCTTAGTGGTAAAGCACATGACTTGCATGCATGAGGCACTGGGTTTGATCCTCAGCATCACATAAAAATAAATAAAAGTATTGTGTCTATATACAAATAAAAAAAATTTAAAAAAGGAAAAAAAAGCTCATCTAATTTCAAGTTCAAGGACATGTTGTTGTAGTCTTTTAGTGAAATTGATTAACTTATAGGTATTGCCAGGTTCCTACATGAATGTTTATTTTACAGTATCTTCTGGGGAATCCTAAAGTCATATCATCCCCAATCTGTGGTGCCTTTTTTATCTATCTGCCTGTCTGTCTCTCTCCTGAAGATAATCCCTAGGAAAGGATGTAGAGGAAGGGGTCAGCAAACTTAAAAAGAGTCAGTGTAAATATTTTGGGCTTTGTAGGCCATATGGCCTGTCACAACCATCCAGATGTGCCATGAAAGCAGCCATAGACAGAATGTAAACACATGTGTGACTGTGCTCCAAAAAAACTGTTTTTATGAACATTGACATTTGAATTTCATGTAATTTTTAGATATCACAAAATATTCTTCTTTTTATTTTTTCAACCATTTAAAAATGTAAAAAATACTCTTAGCTCAAAGACCATATCAACACAGGTGGCTAGCTGGATCTGGCCCATGGACTGTAGTTTGCCAGCCCTTGTTATAGAGATTTCAATGATATATAAGTGTTTTTCAAAATGTTATTTCGAAAAATAATTAATGTTGTTGTTTTGATTTGAGAGGTTTGGGTAAGTTCAGTAACAACAGATCGCTCACATGGCTGCATATAATTTCAAAAGATGGATGTTCAAAGTATCCCTAATATTCTATGAGGTAAAATCTGCTCCTGAGTCATGCATGTAGAATCTAGGCACTGCCTAGGGCTACTTTTTTTCTTCTGCAGGGAGAGCAGACTGTGGAGAAGAAAACCAGGGGGAAAGTGGTGGGGAAATACCGCAGCTACTTCAATAGGATGCTGGCTAAAAGCTGGAGTTCTGCATGAGGGAAATAATGGGTCAGGAGATCCTGGAGAGAACAATGATAAAGGGAATGTGCAGTAAGACTAGGAGAAGGAAATAAGACAACACCCTGAATTTGGTCAAATTGAATGAGGTCAGATGCTGTTATTGAACATTTGAAGGAGAGAGAACAATAGTTGTGCTATATCTGTAAAAATGGCTGAAATCTTTTTGAGACTTGTACAGAATGGTGGAAAGTATGCCCTTGCCATGATGTGATGTTTTGTCTTTCAAGAAATAATCTTTTATTTTTAAGGAGTTAGGGCTTTATTTATTTATTTATTTATTTATTTATTTATATTTATTTATTTATTTTAGTTGTAGGTGGACACAATACCTTTATTTTATTTGTATATGGTGTTGAGGATCGAACCCAGTGCCTCACACATGCCAGGCAAGTGCTGTACCACTGAGCCACAGCCCCAACCCAGGTTTTTATTTTCTAAACTCAGTGCTACTCAAAGTGTGGTCCCTATACTTGTTAGAGATGCTAATTTTGTGCCTCTCCCTCCAGACCAGTTGAGATGGAAAACTCTGGAGGTGGGGCCCAGCACTCTGTTTTCACAAGCCCTCCAGGGGATTCTGAGGCACATCAGTGTTTGAGAACCACTGATCATCACGTAAGAGAGACACTAACTTATTCTCCTTCCTCTCTTATTGATAACAGTGTTTACAATGAGGTTCCAGGATAGGACTATTTGATGGACATTTCCCACTAACTGATGTTTTTAAGGGTTGCCACCCAAAGGATGTGCGCAGGAAAAATGTCCCTATTGTAAAAAGAGACAGAAGTTTTATTATAAGTAAACATGATGAAATATTATCTAGGGTGTTGCTTCTGGAACCCAGGGGTAAAGCAGTTCTTTGTGGGTAGTTGACTTAGTCTCTCTTTCTGTCTGCACTGGGTAAAGTTGCCTACAGAACCCTGACTGCAGACAGCATTCTGTTTGTGTCACTTTATTGTGGCTAGAGAATTGTGGTATAGGCACAGATATCCCTAATTTCATTTCTTTCTGTCCACTGCTTGTTCTGTGCTAGGAATACACTTCTATCAAACTCCTCCCACACAGTGACCTTGTTTCCATAGTAACTGGCACATTCGGCTGGAGACTTATGCATGAGTTTGAATGACCCAAGGTTTCAAAACTGTGAGAACCTAAGGAAGATGATCTCACAAACCATATAAAGATAGTTTCTTAATGCAAATAAAGAAAATGTGAATTAGAATATGAAATTATTCATAACATACATTGATTTTATATATTGCTATCAAACAAATTTACTGGGTGCTATTGTTATGAGGTTAATTCTGTCTACTATGAGTCATTGGAGGATATCATTTCAAATTAAAGCCTATGAGGTTTTTGATAGACATGGAGATCATCTTTATTGTCCAGGTAAACATCACTGCGATGACCTGCTGGGCACATTGTCTAGTCTGACTTGGGAGAACCAGAATAATTTCTTTGTCACTGTACCAGGCTGATTTAGTAACTTTGTTCTCTGTGTGCCCACAGTATTCTGCTGATTATTTCTCTAATAATATTACTACTACTCTGTTATACCATTAAGCAATTAGTGGTTACTGTCTACTAAATACTTTATAATACTTAGTATCATTTTATCCTCAAAACAGCCTTGGAAAGTAGATAATTACTGCACTCATTCTTCACTTGAGGGAACTGAGGCTCAGAGAGGCTCTGCAACTTGCCCAAACTCAAACAGTTAATTTTTAGTTGAGCTTGGATTTGAATCTCTTTTCTGGAGTACGCCTTTCTTATTGCAAAAGCTGAACTTATTACAGGTGTGAAGACTACTCATTTATGCAATTTATGGGCTCTCCCAAATCAAGAATTGTTCCTTGAGGTCAGGGACTGGCTTCATTGTTTCCCTAAGAGTTAGAACAATGCTGACTGCATACTTAGGGGCAGGTCAATATTTTATTCAATACGAAGAGTAATGGAGCCAGGTGTGGTGGCACATGCCTGGAATCCCAGTGGCTTAGGAGGCTGAGGCAGGAGGATCCTAAGTTTGAGGTCAGCCTCAGAAACTTAGGGAAGCTCTAAGTAACTTAGTGAGACCCTGACTCAAAATTAAAAAAAATAAAAAGGACTTGGAGTATAACTCAGTGGTAGAATGCCTCTGGGTTCAATCCCCAGTTACCCCCTCACCACAAAAAGAGGAGAGGATGAATAAGTGGACAGAATAAGAGAGTAAATATCCACTAATCCATTTCTTAAAGATGGAAGGAAGGGACAGATAGCTTCCTACCAGGAAGGTTAATATCCCATACTTATGCTATTCATAACTGTATAGCATCCAGAATTCATGATTTAATCTTTTTAAAAATATTTTAAGGTATAGATGGACAAAATACCTTTATTTTATTTATTTATTTTTATATGGTACTGAGGATCACTCCCAGTGCCTCATTCGTGTGAGGCAAGCATACCACCATTGACCTACAACCCCAACCTTCATGATTTAATATTAGTTTCTCATTTGTTCCAGATATTGTCCATCTGCTATACCCATCAGCCATTTTCCCCCTCTTTAAATTTTTTTCCCCATCAATAAAAATAAGCCTTCATGTGTTTCCCAACCACAAGACTCTATAGCTCTAGCTACTTTTGAGGCTTTTAGTAGATGTGTAGCTCGGGATTATCCATTCATTTTCTTGATCAACAAATATTTCCTGTCACCTGCTACATGCCAAAGACCAATCTAGGTATTTGCCATAGTTGTGATACTTCTATGAACAAAAAGACACAAAGGTCTAGGGTTGTGGCTCAGCAGTAGAGCACTGCCTACTAACATGTGTGAGGTACTGGGTTTGATCCTCAGCACCACATAAAAATAAATAAGATAAAGGTATAAAAAATTAAATAACATAAAAATTATTTTTAAAAAGACAACAAAAACAGACAGAAAGCCCTGCCTGCCTAGAACTTTCATTCTAGCTGCAAGAGGTACGTAAAAGATAAAGATAGTAAATAATACATAAAGGCATTATTTAGTATATATAATGTATTCAATACCATGGAAAAGTAAAGAAAGTATTAAGTTGCTGTGAAGAAAATAAAGGGAATTTGGGAGTATGGGGTTGATGAACAGCCCAGGTTGTAGTTTTAAATAGTGTGTTCTGATGCACCCAAGGGAAGAAAATGTGTTCCAGGCAAAAGGAACAGTCAGTGTAAAGGTCCTGAGCAAAAAGCGTGCTTGGGATGTTCAAGAACCATCCAGAAGGTCAACTGGATAGAGTAGATGAGTAAAAGGCAGAATACACCGAAATAAGGTAAGAGAAGTAATGGGATGGGATCACAGAGGGCCTTATAAGGAATCTTTTGACTTTGAATGAGAAGGAGGGAATCCCTGGGACATTTAAGCAGAGAAGTGACTTGTTCTGACTTGCATATTGAAAGAATCCCTCCAACACAGTGTTGAGAGTAGACTGTAGAAGACAATGGTAGAATTGAGACCAGTTATGAGGCTACTGCTGTAGTCTAAGAGGAAAATTATGGTGGCTCAGATCTGGGTGAATGCAGTGGAAGTGATGAAATTAAATAGTGGATTCTGGAAATATTTTGAGGGTAGAGCCAGTAGGATTTCCTGACAGATGAGATATGAGGTATAACAGGAGTGAGGAGCTAATGTTGTCTCTCAGGGTTTGGTCCTGAGCAACTGGAAGGGTGGAGTTGCCAGCCACTGAGATAGGAAAGACTGTAGATGAGTAAGTTTGAGGGCAAGAGCAGAAGTTCAGTTTTAGAACAAGTTTGAGATGTTTGTTAGCTATCAAGTGGAAATATTGAAAAGCAGTTGGATGTATGAGGATGGGGTACAATAAAGAGGTCTGAGCTAGATAGAAATTTGGAAGGCATCCGTGTGTACATAGTATTTTAAGTCATGATGCCAAGTTGTACTAGAGTCTTCAGACTGGATGAGATCATCAAGGGAGAAAATAGATACATAGAGACAAGTGCATGAATAAAACTTGGGATACCCCAAATTAAGTAATTGGGAAAAAGAAGAATAACCAGCAAAGGAGTCAGAAAAGGAACAAAGAGGTAGGAGAGAGCAAACCCAAGAGAATGCAAAATTCCAGAAGTCAAGCAAAGCAAGAGTATCATGGAAGAAGGAGTGGTCATTTGTGCCAATTGCTGCTGATTGGTCAAGTTAGATGTGGACAAAGGAAAAATTAAGCATTGGAATTGGCATTATGGAGGTCATCGTTAGCCTCTATAAGAACAGTTTAGGTAGAGCAGCCCTAATGAAAGTGTATTTAAAATAAAATGGGAGACAAATTCAAGGTGGTGATTATAGAAAATTGTGTTATATAGTAAAAGTTAAGACATGACTCTTGGATCTAGGAATTTATATATTTGGAACAATGGGAATAAACACAATTTGAAAACAACCAACTAAAAGTACAAGTCTATATAACACAAAATTGGGTCTGAATAGAAGATTAGCTGGAAGGGCAGAATATTGTGATAAAGAATGTTCAGAGAAGTTTGATAATTAGCTTCTTTGTCAAGGAAATATATGAAGACTCTTGCAGTGGTTCTTACAGTGTACTCTGGGGACCACCTCATCAGAATCTCCTGGGGTGCTTACTAATAATTCAGGTTTCCAGAGTCAGCTGGATACTGAGTCCATATCTCTAGGGATGGGGCTCTGGATTCTACATACTTAACAAGCTTCCCAGGTGACTTTTATACACAATAAACTTTGTGAACCGTTAGTCTTAAGATTTTATTGAGATTGTATTCTTGATTGATGAGATCGCCAGAACACTAGATTTAAGTGAAAATTGGGCATGTTGAAAAGTTCACACTTAACATATACACTTGTAAATTTATGTAAGTTCTATGAAGTTACATTAACAGTAGTATTAATTTGCCCAGTGACTAGACCTCATTTGAATATTTCAGGTATCTGAAAAGTTATTGGTTTTTCATGAGAGTGGGCTGATAAATGTATTTGTTAATTATAAATTCAATTATGTGCCAGAGAAGATAGTTGACAAAGCATAACTGGCCCCAGCACTATGTGAGGTCCTCCTGAGGCCTGAGAACTAGGCACTAAGAAAATATCAATGGCCTCTGGGATGTTTTGCCCAGGCTGCCTTGGAACTAGCTTTACAAATGGCTGCACTCTGTCTCACTTGAGGCCTCAAGCAGAGAATCTTGGCTCCATGCTTTCTCAGCCCAGGTTCTTGGATAATTTTAGAAAGGCACAGAGAAAAGCACTTTCTGCCTCTATGAACCAATATTACTATGCTTTTTATCACTGTGATTACAAAGAGTGCATTTTGGCATAGGAGACTCTTCAAGTAAGGACCTCTCTGATTAGAGTCATGACAGGGAAACGACAAAGGCCTGATTTGACTTTGTGCTCCTTCAGGCAGTGATTTTGATTTTCGAAGACCTCCCCAAGGCTTACTGTTTGTTACGAGGTCCACCTTTCACTAGCAAAGGTGCACAGACATGCTTCTGCTTAGAAACCATAAATTAACTTCTTCAGTGACCAACAAATCACCTCTGGGAACTTTTAATTCTACAGTTTAATCCCATGTTCAGCCTACTATTTTATTCATGCACAGAGTTTTAAGTTCAACCCCTAGTCTGTATGGGTATAGCTTTCTTTAACCATTTATTGAGTATAGTACTTACAATGTAAAAAGTGCTATATTAGGTAGTCGTTAATAAGACACATTGCTTTCCCTTGGAAAATAGACCTGCAATGGTTACTTGCAATACAGGTGATAAGCTATAAAAAAAAAAAAAAGAGGCTGGGCTGGGTTTGTGGCTCTGTGGTAAAATGCTTGCCTTGCACTTATGAGGCCCTGGGTTCAATCCTCAGCATCACCTAAAAATAAATAAATAAAATGAAGGTGTTGTGTCCATCTATAACTAAAAAATATTTTTTAAAAAAGGAAGAGGCATGACTGCTATTTGTTATAGCATTTGAAAGGGAAAAGTTAATTTTGCTCCCAATAGAATCAGGAGTGATGCTGGGGAGATAGGGGGAGAAGTCAGGGAGGGTTGGGGATATAGAGTACAAGGCAGAAGGGCCATGGGTGCCAGATAGTGAGTAGTAAAAAAATGGAGGTTGTCCCAGGCATGGACAGAGCACACCTTCTGGACTAGCTCAGGCAATGGAGCCAGGTGCTTGCCCTTCTATTTGACATGATTACTGTGATTGGTGCCAGGCTTGTCATTACAGAACAACTGATGAATGTGATTGTTTGAGCAGCATGTTTACGACATGTGTTTTGGATCCATTTACCCAGGACATGTAATGAATAAGATGTGTTTTAATATACTGAGGCAATCTCTCTGTATTTAGATTGAGAACCTTAATAAGAAGATGGTTGGACTCTTTGCACAGTTTAACCTCCTATTTTTGAAACCATAGCATGCCTCTTGCTGCCCACCCTCCAACCAACATGATATGTACAAGATTACTTGTATAACACTCTCTTATTTCTCTTCTGTTTAGCTATGGCAATGTAAGCAGTATACTCCGGTTTTTTGCAAAACTAATCACAGACAAATGTGCTGATGTGGACAGGATGTTTGTTATTTCATATTTTCTCAGCGATGATACACTTTCAGTGTTTGAACCTATAGAGAGGAATTCAGGTAAGAGACACACTCTCAGAGTATTTTCCTGAGAACATTTAATTGCCTCTTCATTTTGAAGATTAGGGAATATGATTCGAGTCTGTAGCCTATATGATCCCTGGTAGTAGGTTTTTAAAAAATCAATAGGTTTCTTTTGGCAAAAATGTTTTAAATGGGAGCTGAAATATACAAAATGATAAACAAGGAACAGTTATGGCTGTCTCAGAGATGGGGGGCCTGGGATAAATCCCTTTTGCCACTATTCCCTCTTTTTCATGAGGTAGTTCTATGGAACCCAAGTATTTAAAAATCAAGGTCTGGCTGCCACCAGTGCCACTCTCAGCCAGCAAGCCAAGAGAAAGTATATACTCTTGATAGTTCTGCCTAACAGATTTTTGTTGATGCTCTGACAAGAATTCCAGATATATAAATTTAATCTTCAGGATCCATCTTTCTCTGGCCCTTCTGTCTGTTAATGCTATTTGCACTCGGGCCTAATGGAATGTTCTCCACACTGTGCTGATTATATGGCCATTGCTGAAGAGATGTTGATTTATCAAACTATGGAACTGTAAGACACACACTCACACACTCTCTCTCTCTCTCTCTCATATATATATATTATATATACACACTTATATATACACACACACACACACACACACATATTATTTATATGGTGCTGAGGATTGAACCCAGTGCCTCACATGTGTGAAACAAACACTCTGCCACTGAGCCCCAGCCCCAGCCCAGGACTCTGTTTTTTGTCTCAACATATTTACATCGTTTATCTGTGCTGAAAACACACATTTGGAAAGAATAATCAGTGATGTGCTGGTTAACTGGCTCTTTGAAAAAAAAAATTGAAAGTCCTGATTTGTACTGTTTGTCACTTTCCTTGATGTGAATACCCCAATCACAGCCAGTTTTAAGAAGCCAACAGTTTAAAAAAACTGGCTTGCAAAATCTTCGAAAATTCAACAATTGGCTCTTGTGAGCTGGTATGAGCCCTTAGCGCACCAATGAGTAATGAATAATTTGTATAACTAAATCAAGACTCCACAGTGATTTGAATAGAAAATCTTACGATATGAAATTGAATAGGGATGAATATAAGTCATACTCTGAATAGTCAAAAAATCACATGTATGCATCTAGAGTGGGGAAGATGTGGCCAAGTAAATTGTAGCATGTGTAAAACAGAAAGGGTGATAGTAGTCAATGAAAAGCTTATAATAGTAGTGGCCATTACTCAGTACCTGCTGCTGTCCTTTCTAAGAACTCTAAGAGGTTAAGTTTAGTAGTAGTTCTCCAAGAAACAAATACTGAGACAGGATTATCTCCAAGATATTCCTTCAGGGGAAATGCTGGTGAGGAAAAATGTGGAGAGAGCCAGAGGAGACTGGGAGAGCCATCAGACTGCAGTACAGTTCTGACTCTGGTAAAGGACAGAGAGAAAGAAGAAGGGAGGTCTTAGACTGTAGTGGAATTCTAAGAAGATTTCTGCAAGGCTGAGCCAAAGCTGCTAGTTGGAAGAGCCCTTGTCTTTATAGGAATGGGCCAATCTTAGCATCTCTGCCTTGTGTAGTCATTTGTTGGCAGAAGCCTGTGGGAAGTATGACCTCGGCATATACTCGAGGATGGATTTCAGAACATGACAGCTGGGGTCTTCTACCAGTCATGTTCCCTACAATAGGTAATTTGAGAGGTACATTTTCCTGGGCCCCCACAAATTTTGTTTCCATATTACCAATGAGAATTTACAGAAGTTCAGAGAGGTTAAATAACTCTTAAAGATCATCCAGCAGGCAAGTGACAGAACCAGGATGTGATGTTGCTTTACTTGGCTTCAAGGCCTGTGTCTTTCCACCACTTGTGTTATCAGAATGTGGTAGGAGGATCTGATAGTGATGTAGTAGTGACCACAAAATCTCATCTGGTCTCAGACTGTATTCACAGGTCTGTAGATTTCAGTTCTGATTCAGAGTTTCAGTTCTGATTCAAGCAAACTCTGCTTGCTACTTTCCAAGAGGTCAAAAACCAATGCCTGGAAGAGAACAGATGAGTTGTTGAGAATTCTGGGAAGTAAAATACATGATGAAAAACTCAAAGAAGCAAAGATACTTTACCTGTTAAAAATAAAGTTAGGGGGTTAGGGATATTGTGGTAGAGTGTTTGCCCAGCACACTTGAGGCCCTAGATTCCATCCCTAGCACTTCAAAATAAATTAAATTAAATTTTAAAAAATATGTAAAAAAAGTTAAAGGGACCCCCACAGTTGTCTTCAAATACTTAAGAAATCTCCTTCACAGAGGTGGGACAATTTACCCTTAATTTGCACGTCAGAATAAGTGCAAGACAAATAAGTAGAAATAAGCACAAGTGAGACATTTTCTAAATGGTACTATTCAAATGTGCTCCAAAGATGAGTAACCTCCTGATGTTACACACTCCCAGTATGCTGCAGGAATATTTATGTAGCAGGTCTTTGCTATGTGTTTATTTGATTAGGAAGGGAGAAAGAAGAAAAAGGCTAGAATACTATACCATGTTTTTTTTTTAACACATTCACCTAGGAAGTCTTATTTCTTTGTCCACTGCTTCATTCCTCCCTTTAGTCTGAGAATAATAGACAATATGAGTTCACAGGTAAGTTGTATAGTCTGTGTTTGAGGATGAAGCAACTCTAAAGGCAAGCCACATGGTTCTTTTAAGAATAAAGACTACCCATGAACTTTTCTCTCTTTCTCTAGGGCTCACTGGTGGGATGTTTTTGAAAAGAATTCGTGTTAAGAGGCCTGGACAAGAAATCTTTAAAAGTGAACTATCAGAATATATCAAGTCTGAGGAGCTGTATGTTGGAGCCAAACTGAATGTGAATGGCTACCTATTTCTTTTGCTCAATGCTGATGAGTACACCTTAAACTACATGGAGAATAATACAAACAGGGTGAATTTACTTTGTATAATTCTTCACTTGCCTCTCAGCCCTCTGCAATGTGTGTTTTTCTTTCTCTAGGGGCTTTTCTTCTTCATCTTGCCACTGTTTTACATTGTGCATTCACACATGTGGGCATGAATAATGGATCCGTGCAGCTTGGCCACAGGTCCCATCACAGAGGCCAGGTCCTTGTCTCCTCTGTTTACACGCTTGGCTCTCCACTGCCCAGCATCACGGATTCCAGGAAGAGGCAGGAGGCTGGCCCAGGGTTGAATCAAGTTTCCTGCATTTTCTGCTGACACTAACAATGTTTTCAGAAAGAAATTCAGCAAGTATAGGAAAGGAAGTCAGTCCGGTGCCACACACTGTGCCATCCCAGTTAATTGGCACAGGCCAACAGAGAAGGCCAAGACCGGAACAAACAGAAACCCCAAGGGAACTCAATAGCTTCTGGGGTTGCAACTTCCTATAACTGTGGCCACCTGAGGCCTAAAAAAGACTTTAAGGAGGAATTGGCCCTAGTGAGCTCAAAAAGTTTTTTTTTTTTTAATTTGAATTAAGGTGGCAGATGGTTACCGTTCTTAAAAGTGCTATTATGGCAGTTCTGTTCAGTAAAAATAACATTTGGGAAAAATCTTAATTTTGAATGTGGACTCATTCAGTGTGCAAACGTGTATTTGGGAATCATTGCCTAATATTGAAAAAATCTGTCTGGAAATTTTTTATTTTAAAAGTTCACCTGTTACATAACAATATTTATGTGCCATTTATATACTACAGTACCAGTTTTGTCTTATTTACATATAAAATGCTCAAGGTTAAGTTGTTAGCACCAGTCTCTCCATATAATACATGTGTATCCCATCTTCCATATCGATTTGGGACTTCTGAGAAGCAGAAGACAGAGTTATAAATGCAAGAGGTGTATTGGGGGAAAGACCTCTGAAGGACAAAGTGAGGGAGCAGAAGGAGACAGTGGGTGGATGGAGTCTTCAGACCAGAATTCAGGTCTAATTCCTGTTGAGGCTAGGAAGGAAGGGTGGATGGGAAGAACCTCATCTGGGCCATGCAGCTTTGAAAAAGTCTCAGCCAGGCAGAGGGAGAGCCCAGAGCAAAGACTGCCCATTTGAGACACCCAGAGTCAGGCAGGAGTGCCCAGCTCTGCTCCCCCTGCTGTGTTCTATTACTGAGTGAGACAGCCAAGGGAGACTGTGGCATCATTAGGGATACTGCATTTGGACCGTGTGTAGATCTAGAAGTTGTGGCAGCTGGAGGCTGTTGGCTTGTGATGCTCTTCTCCACAGGGTCTCTCTTGATAGGAGGCCTGAGCAGCCTTGGCTGCCACTTCATGTCTCCATTTGTGATATTAGAGATTTGGGTTATCATAAAAGCATGAACCATCAGCTATATAAAATACTGAACTCAGGTAAGAAACTCTATAATTGGGGAGTTAAATTTCTGGAGACCAGCAGGCCTGGATTGGAAATCAGACCCCATACTTTGTAGCTGAGAGACCTAAGCCATGTGTCTTCCCTGACCTTCATTTTCCTCATCTTTGACATAAGAGTAACAAGAATGCCTGTTTCATAAATTTGCTAGAAAGATTAGATGTGATGATAATGTGTGACGTGCTTAACTTTATGTGGCCTATAGAAAGTTCAGTTGTTGTAACTATTATAAATTAGCATTATATTTCAAAATAGAGGGTGAACCTATGCCTTAATATAAAATATACAGACAGTTCCCAATTTATGATTGTTCAACTTAGGGTTTTTTGACTTTATCATGGCATAAAAGCAATATACATTCAGTAGAGACTGTACTTCAAATTTTGAGTTTTTCTCTTTCCCTGAGCTAATACTGTGCAGTCCTATCCTCTCTTGGCAATGCTGGGCAGTAGCCATAAGCCACAGTTCCCAGTCAACTCTGATCACTAGGGGAAACAATCCATACTCTACAGTGTGCTGTGTTACTAAGCCAGGATATTTTCTGGGCTAGGTATATTTAGTGCACATTTTTATTTTAGGGTACCAGGGATTGAACTCAGGGGCACTCAAGCACTGAGCCACATCCCCACCCCTATTTTGTATCTTATTTAGAGTTAGAGTTTCACTAAATTGCTTAGTGCCTTGCCACTGCTGAGGCTGGCTTTGAACTTGCAATCCTCCTGCCTCAGCCTCCTGAGCCACTGGGATTACAGGTGTGTGCCTGGCTTATTCAGTGTATTTTTGACTTATGATGTTTCCAAATTACATTGGGTTTATTGGAGCATAATCCCATTGAAAGTCAAGGATTACCTGTATGTAAAAAGGTAGGTATAGTTTTTTTTCCCCTCTTTTTCCTTTTTTCCTCATGCTAGAGATTGAATCTGGGGTTTCAGGCATGCTAGGCAAGCGTTCTACCACTGAGTTGCACTCTCAGTCAAAACATATATAGTTTTAAGGAATAAAGAGCTTTTCTTCTTTCAGAATGATAAAAGCATGATAGGACATTATCTAGTATCAGCATCTCAAGTGAAAATTACATTATTTTAAAACTACTCTTAACAAGGGCATACTAGGCAGAGGAAGATTAATATACTCTTTAATACCAGTCCGAGGAGTCTTTTCAAAAGAGCTAATAGATCCTATCATGGAAATACATGAAAGGAAATGCAAAAAAGGAGAGGGAGTGGGGGCCTGCAGTGGGTGCCAAACCACCTGGATCATTTTGTGGTGGAAGAGAGGGAGCTTTATTCTAAATTACCACCAATGTTTTTATTCTAAAATTTCATCTTCTCATTTTTGATCTTTTAGCTGTAATTATTTATAACCTTGTGCTTTACTGAATTGAATAAGAAATATTCTTCCTAAGTCAAAAGGCTAATCACAGGGTAGGAGACAGGAACAGTAGACTTTCTGCATGAGTATTACACTGCCTGTATGGATCTTTGACAACTAGCTGTGCTCTGATCAGTGCATTGCCTGGGTAGCCAGAAGTTTCTGGGGTGGTAGGGGGGCATTCTAATAAATGGAGAAAATGAGGGTCTACTTATCCAATTTTGAATCCCCATTCTCTGCTTTAGGGTTTGCCAAAATATTGGGCCCATGTCCAAGGTTATAGGGAGGAGGCTGAGGTGGAAGCAGATTGTTTTCTTATCTCTGTAGCCTGCTGTCTCTTAAGTTCATTTCTCTCAGATTTGGGGCCTAGGCTAATGACACTTGTTGTCTTAAAGGCATAGCTCAAGAGATAACAAAGCTAGTCATCTCTTCTCTGTGTTGGTCTCTATACAAAGGCATTTCTAGCTAACTTTGGGTTTACCATGTACAGTCTCTTTGCTGGCCATCATAAATATTGGGCTCCTGAAGTTTCAGGTATATTTAAATATGTCTTTCATTTCTCTCTTCTAGTTTCCATTTAGCAGCATCGAATTTGCCCTACAAAAGCTGAAAGACTTAGAATCGAAATCAAAAGATATCAAGCAGGTATTTGCAGCTGCTGACCCTAGACACACAAAGGTTTTGGATTATAATACATTCAGGTAAGCAATATTCTGCTAGCAACAATCTGTTTCCAGCTCAAGATTGTCTGAAGAGCACAAAGAACAGTTGCTTTCTTCGTGTCTCCTAGTCAGTTGACTATAGGCTTTTTATTAGAAATTGGCATTTTGCATTTGTATTACTTTGTGGTCAAATTTGGGCTATTAATATTCTAGTAAGCTTTACATTATAAGTTTTTAGGTAGGAACAGAGACTGAAGAAAAGCCTAGGAAGTCAGATGCTCACATTGTCTTATAAATCATGGTGTTGAAAGATCCAAGGAATGCTGGGAATAGTGCATCTGAATGATAAAGGTAGAAAAAAGTTCAGCTAAGAGTTCCCTTCAAATCTGGGAGACAGAGAAGGGCTATATCCCTAGGAATGCAATAAAGTTGGAAAAGATAATGAAAACTTTACTGATTAGCAAGAGAAAAGGTGATGTTATGTATCTGTGTATATGTATTCTCATATATAGATTCTAAAAGACAAAAACATAGGAATTGAAGGGGAAAATCTGACCATAGTTGGACGTTTCATAAAAAAATCATGAACAATAAAGGTTTTCTCTAAGGTAAAGCTGAATCCCGTGACTGTTCAGTGACTGACCTAGGCAAACTTCCAAACAGCAGAAACACAGAGAAATTCAAATTCAGGGTCTAAGTACAATTGTGAGACTTCTTAGCTTGAAAACAAAGTGAACAGAGCCTTCAGGAGAATGTAAATTAAATCATGGATGGAGGACAAAGGGGACATTCTCTTTAGGCTGAGAATTCTGGCTTCTGAAAACAATAGTGGCTGAAAGCTATATAGTAAACTGGGCTTGATGCAGTCAAGATGTGCACTGAGAAATGAGGAAGCGAGCCCAGGCAAGGGTAGCAGGGAGGTCTTTCCAACTTTGTGTCTACAGTTGCCTGTTGCATCACTACCTGGTGGCCTGGAGCCACCAGGAGGCCCACAGTGCCCCAAGAGCTCATTTGTTGTTTTAACAAAGCTCTTTTGTGTCTCTAAAATGTTCTTTGGAGAGAAGCAGTCAGAGGACATATTTTTATTGTTTATAATTCCCAACCTTCTGGGATCAATAAGAATTTATAGTCCTTTGTTATTGTTCATAGTCACATACACATATTCATGGTGTTTTGGAAAATAAATGGAGGCAGAGTAAAGAGCAAAGATAATTAATTACTCAGGCCATGGACTAATGGAAAGCAGTGGAGGAGAAAACAAGAAATTTCCATCAGAAATGAGGGAGCGGTTTTGTTTTATTATTTTGTGTCCTTTTACAAAAGCATCCATTCTCCCAGTACTCTTGCAAAGTCTATTGGAAACGTTTTAGTGAGTTCATGGGGGCTTTTTGGGAAGCATTTAGGCCAAGGAGGATCTCCAACCAGGAGAAATTGCTCTGCAGATGGAGGCCTGACCTTAATTGTGGGTGGGATAAAGGACTACCACACTGCTATTGGAGGGGTGGCCTGAAGGCACTGCATGCTCAGAAAGAAAAAGCTCCCCATCCCAGAAATTCCTTAAGACTAAAATCACCTTAGGTTATGCCTGGCCTGAAGAAATCCTCCAGTGGCTTGCCATTGTCCTTACAATAAGATCCAAATATTTGACTGCGGCCAATAGGATTCTGTTTATAGTTCCAGCATCGACACTTCTTTTTCTCCAGCCCTGTTCTTTGGCCTCCCTGGTTGCTTTTCAGTTTCTCAAGCACATTCAGCTCTTTTCCTGCATCCATGCCTGTGCATGTGCACTTCCCTCTGCTGGGAAGGTCCCCATCATCATCCTTTCCATGTTAATCCTAGGATTCATCCCCAGAGGGGCTTTTTTTTCTCTATCCTATCTAAAGTAATCAAGAAAAGAGATTTATGTAGCTCACAATTTGGGAGGTTCCAAGGCATGGTACCAGTATCAGTTCAGCTCTGGTGAGGATCTCATGTCAGATACAGCATCATGGTGGAGCACATGTAGGAGAGATCGCATGGCAAAATAGAGTGGGAAGGGACTAGTCTTTCTCTTTCATAATAACCCTCTCATGAGAACTAACCAGGGTCCAATTGATACTGGTCTTGAAAATCAGGATCTCAGGATCAGGTCCTCATTCCCCTGTTGTTAAAGATTAAATACGAGAGAGAGAGAGAGAGAGAGAGAGAGAGAGAGAGAGAGAGAGAGAGACAGACAACACACACACACACACACACACACTCCTCCAGAGAGGAGGGAGCCCAGAGATGATACCTAAGGGAGTGGGGATATCTTGTCCCTTTATAGATTTCAGGTTCCTAGGTTTCCTTACTTCTCATGCTTACATGACCAAAAGGCAGGAAGAGAGCCATCCAGGGGGTGATTGCTTGTGTTATGTAAGTGTGATCCTCTCCCACCCCCCAGACTATGGCTGTCTACCCATTTCCTTTTCTTTTAAAAATTTGTTCTAATTAGTTATATATACATGACAGTAGAATGCATTTGACACATCATACATAAATGGTGTATAACTTTTCATTCTTCTGGTTGTACATGATGTAGAATCACACCTGTCCTGTAGTCATACATGCACATAGGGTATCCTTCCTATCCCCATACTCCCTCTCCTCCCTTCACTCCCCTCTGTCTAATCCAAAGTACCTCATTTTTCCCTAGCCCCGCCCGCCCCCATTGTGAATTAGCATCATATATTAGAGAAAACATTTGGCCTTTGGTTTTGAGGGATTGGCTTATTTTACTTAGCATGATATTCTCCACCTCCATCCATTTACCTGCAAATGCCATAATTTCATTCTTCATTAAGGCTGAGTAATATTCCATTGTGTATATATACCACATTTTCTTGATCCATTCATCTGTTGAAGGGCATCTAAATTGGTTTACCTATTGTGAATTGAGCTGCTATAAACATTGATGTGGCTGCGTCACTGGTCACTGTAAGTATGCTGATTTTAAGTCCTTTTACCCATTTCCTTTTCTTTGATAATCAGCTACCAGTTCTTTGCCCCATCTCATGATGAGAGCTACATTAATCACTTCCTAGGGCAGTGCCCCCAGAGACCAAATCGCCTTCCATTAGGCCTTACCTCGTAAAGGTCCTATCACCTCTCACATTACCATACTGGAAACCAGGGTTCTAAATACATCTGCACTTGAGGGGCAAATCACATATAAACTGTAGTAGTCTCCAAATGGGAGTATAGACCAGGAGTCAAGATGTCCTGGTTCATATAACATGTTTGGGGTTGGATACTCACTGAGTTCTCTGGGCTTGGGTCTGCCACTGTGTTTGGCCCACAAGTGTGGGTCCCTGCACGTTGTCTTCAGACCTCTTTTTTGCTCCTCACACCCTTGCCTATACAAAGACAAAGGAACTACATATCTAGTTACTTTTCATATCATATTCTAATCTATCCTTTGCTCTCTAGCTAATATTTTTCTTTTATTTATGTGTGTGTGGGGGGGGGCCTCCTCTCATCAGAAGGTAATCTCTTTGAGAGTGAAGACCTTCTCTCTCTTGTTTTCTGCTTTAATCTTATCGCAGTGTTAATAAATGTTAGTTGAGTGGCTACATTTTGTTTATCCTGACTACTTTGGCTCTCACCAATAGGTTGATGTCTCCATTTTAGTTCCTCATTTTCAGACCCTTATCCAGAATGATAGACTTGAAAATACAGACATCTCTAGGATCTCTCCCCTTTGAATATCCTTAGGCATCCTGAAATAACTTCCCTTAAATTAACCTCATTTTCTTCTTTCAGATAATTGCAGCTCGGGATGGTATCTTGGTAAAGTTTACTATATGTGTTCCCAGAACCCAGGCCTGGGTTCAGCTTGTCTCTCCCCTCCCTCCTATCTCCACCTCTCCCATCCATCATATGGAATTGAACCCTTTGGAAACTTTGCTTACCATCCATTCCCAGCTTCATTTGCATCACAGTTTCCCCTGACTCTCTGGAGAGCTGCAGAACTGATCTTTTCTTAACTCTCATCCTGCAAAGTTTTGTTATAGTGACCTTCCTGAAGTCTGATTAGGTCATTCTTGTGCTCTGAACTCTGCATCAGCTCCCCATTGCTTGCAGGACTAATTCCAGCTTCTCAGCATATCATGTGAGATCTGGCCCTTGTCTACCTCTTCCTCCTTATTTATATCTTGCTAGAAGGATATGTCTGTAGAAGCCACCATTTATTGAGCACTTACTATGGGCCAAGCAATGTGCCAAAATGTTTTATATCTACCATCCACTGGAAGCCACTTATTGAGTTGTTACTTGTTTATTTCCCTGCCTCCATGATCCTGCCAAGTACAATAGATGTTTGTTGAATAATTTAACGAATGATTCTATTTCTCAAGGAACATTCAGTCTACAGCCTGCAGCAAACAAATAAATAATTGATTATCTTGCGTCAGAGAAGGGCCATCTGTCTCTGGCTTACTGGAGTCAGGGAAAGATAGACCTGACCCTCACCAGTCAAGTGAATTGGGTAAGCCACATTCACCGTCATGCATCTCATTCTTTGATCTGTATTATTAGTCCCTATGGGCCTTTCTATATTTTGCTATTCTGAAACTCTTAAAATATAGGTTTATAATACACTTATAAAGTGTTCTCTTTTCAAATTTGTGTGTTGAAATCATAGAGAAGAGTAGAGACAGGCAAAGGTGGATTGTTAGGCTTCTGTCCAGTGTAGCTACCTGGCCCTCTCAGTATATTCTTGGTGCCTCAGAGCCCAGACCTGCTGTGTTGTCCAAGCCCTGGCATTCCGCTTTCTTCTCTCAGGAAAACCTCAAAGATAGGAGCCAGTAAACTACCTCTGCACAGTGGAGTAACAGGTAGGCCTCTCAGAGACATTGGTCTTAGGATAGACTTGATGGATGCAGGGATAGGTCAAGAAACAGTAGAGAGTGGTTCTGCTTTTTTCACATGGGCAGGGAACATTTTTCTTTGGCTTTGTGAGTGTTGCCCACTGTGCCTCTACCTAGATCTGTTTCTCTGCAACCTTTTCTTTACAGTCTGAGATTTACCTATGAGAACTTCTGATTTATCAAAAGAGAGCAGAGGGTCTTTCTCAGAGCGAGGGCACATTTTATCAGGGAGCAGGGCAGGGTCTAGGTTTGGCAGGGCTAGTATTTCACAAAATTGGGAACATGGGTAGGTGGGGCTTTCCAGAGCAGGCTGTGGACTCTAAATTACATGTAGCTTCAGCGGTGAAGGCCCAGTGCCAGGGAAGACATGGCCTGTCCCTTCCTGTGGCCACCTTTCTGAGCCTTGATCTGCCCATCAGAGTTGACATTTGACCCCATGTAACTTGTGCATATTTTGGCCCTCTGTGTGCTCATCTCTTCTCCCTACTTGGGCAAAGTTCTTAGAGGGCAGTGGCCATAATCAGTTCACCCTTGTGTCTTTCCCAGATCCCTCCAGAACCCACAGTTCTTCCTCAGACCTCTATTATTAATCGTGGGTCAGTAGTTCTTCTATGAACATCCATATAATAAATTCCTTCTAAGATTTAGAGCCTCGGGAAATGTTCTCACTTATAAAACTGAAATTCTTCCTGAGGGAGGTAGTGTACTATAAATAGATCAGATCACACTGGTTTTGTAGTCGGCAAACCCAGATCTAAATCTCAGCTCTCTCATTTACCAGCTTGGTAGCCTTGGGTAAGTTGTTCAACAATTTTTTTCATCTAGAAAATAATGATAATAATGCCTACTACATAGAGCTGTTGTGATGAATAATAAATTTGATACAGTTTATAAAATTCTTATTGTAGTCCACTGACTAGTGCATGGTAGACACTCAAAAAAGAAAGAAAGAAAAACAAAGAAAACACTTTATCCCAATATGGTAACCTGGTGTCATCAAGAATAGTTATATGAATCTACATGCCATTTTCAGTATTTCAGTAAGGTATATTTTTACCTGTGATGGAGTCATCTAAAACATTAATAAATGAAGTTGGAAAAGAACCTCTTAAAAACTTTGAGGCCATGAACATGGAAAATAATAAACATCATTTGTGGATCCAGGTTGGGAAACATTAATATAATCTAACATGTTACTGTCCTTACTTCAAGGAAGCAGATTGTAAATTTAGTGTTTAGAACATGGTAATGATCTCATTGTGATTTATCTAGGATGGTTATCTCTCCCTTTGAATGGCTCTGCACTATCTTTATTTGGAGTACTCTGTGTACATTGCTGTTGGTGTTTTTATTGTAGGCTAACATCTTTTAAGGAAGCCACTAGTCTATGAATCTGTATGAACAGAAGCAAAAACAAAGATAAACAAACACATAAATTCCAAACACACTCAAACATAGGTTCTTATCGTGAATCAAAGCATCTGCTTTGTCAGTACTCATAGCATATCTTTGAGAACAGCATTTTGAGCCTTCCTAAAAGCATTAAATATAAATAATGTGATGTGGTAGAAAGAAAGCTGGCCTGGGAATCAAAAAAGATGAAGGTTTTTTATTTGCTTCTATCACTGCCTGGTGGTGTTGTTTGTAGTGGTGAGGGCTTAGTTTTAGAAAAGCAAAATCTTCTCTGGCTAGTTAGGCAGAAAAGGAATTTATTAAAAGGATTCTGGGTGGTTCACAGTATCTTTGGAAAGACCAGAGAAATAAGCTTGAGACTGAATTTTAGGAACAAAGCCCAGAACTGGGCTGTAGAAATATCTGATGAAAAAATGACCTCTGTTACCACTGTCCCTACCCATGAGTCCTTGCTACACTTGCATTGTTGCTAAGAACTCCCTTTTTTTTTTTTTTCAACCATCACTACCACCACTTTTGGCCACTTTTGCCTCTTACCACCTCTGAGAGCTGAACCCCTCTGACACCAAACATGGACCCTATTGAGTTGGTTTTCTCCTGTTATTGCCTTCTCAATCAACATTTTCTGAAAACTTCATGATTAGTGGATTCTGGGTCATGTGCATGTTTCTAATTGCATGGAAGGCCAGGAAATTGAACTTGGAACATAGTATGGGAATTTACCTAAATATAGGCAGGGAACATAGTATGGCAGGGAATATAGTATGGGAATTTACCTAAATATAGAAAGGCTACTTTAAAGGTACCGTTTGTACAAAAGTTTCAGTTAGGTTGATTAAGTTCTGGAGATCTATTTGTACAGCATAGTGAATATAGTTAATAATACTGTATTCTTGAAAATTGCTGAGTGAATCTTAAGTGTTCTTTACACATACACACACACACACACACACAAAGGTAATTAGTGAGATGAGGGATCTGTTAATTAGCTTGATTTAACCACTTCACAATGCATAAATATATCAAAACAATGTACAATGTAAATATATATAATTTTTACTTTTTTTATACCTTTTTTTTTTTTTTTTTAGTTTTTTTTACGTGGTGCTGGAGTTCGAATCCAGTGCCTCACACATGCTGGGCAATCGCTCTACCACTGAGTTACAGCCCCAGCCCCACAACTTTTACTTTGTAATCATACTTTAATAAAACTGGGAAAAACTAAAATAAATGAGACCATTTTCATTTGCTGTGAATGTTTTAGAGATATCAAACCAACATGAACTAAACAGGGAACACAAATGTATATTGACATTAAGGACTAAACTCCTTGTTTGCGACCAAACCAAGCAACACACCTACCTAGTTTTAGTAATTGAAAATGCTGTTTTGACTTACCAAGCAGCTAAACAAGATTCAAAGCCCTTCCCTACACTTGGCTACTTTCTGAGTATAAATTGCTTTATTTAATTTATTTATTTTTGTGAGTTGCTGAGGGTGAACCCAGTGCCTCACACATGCCAGGCAGGCACTCTACCCCTGAGCCCAGCCCCAGCCCTATAAATTGCTTTAAATGAAGGTGTTGGATTAGATACAAGATTAAAGATTGAAAACTGGCAATTGTTTTTGTTGTTGTTGTTTATTTTGTTTAGTGTTTTAAAGTTAGGAGTTCAAACATAAAAATTTATATATCTAGTACATCTTGGAAAATAGAAATGGAGCTATATTTTCCCATGACAGTAATCAGTTGCAGGTGAGTGGCACCTGTCTTCATTCAATAGAACCATTTCTCTGCATTTCTTCCCAGTCTCTCTAATCTTTATTGTTTTATCCAGGGCTTAGATCATTATAAAGCCCTCTTTTAGCCATAAAATTTTATTATTTTGTTACCCTAGGTATTATGGAAATAAGCATGTAGGAATCACTGCATAAATAACCCCGAATAGAACTAAAGGCTGATTTTTTAAAATTAGAAACCAAACATGACTGTGTGCCTAGAAAATTCACAATAACCAATTTAAAAATATAACTACTAAGAATATTTGGGGGCTGGGTTTGTAGCTCAGTGGTAGAGCAATTGCCTAGCACAGGGGAGGCACTGGGTTGGATCCTCAGTCCACATTAAAAAAAATAAATACATAAAAAATAAAAAATAAAGGTTATATTCTTAAAAAGTATTTGGAAAAGTAGCTAAATAGAATAAAATTATATACACAGCAGTAACCAATTAGGAAATGTATTGTGAAAGGGGATATTATTCACTGTATTACAAAATTAGGAAAGCCCTGGTAATAAATTGGACAGAAATGTGTAAGATTGAAATGAATACAATTTAAAAACTTTATGATATCTCTGGATGGGAAGACAATATTGTAAAAATTCTAATCTGTCCAAATTAATTTGTAGATTTGAAACAATTGCAATCAATATTACAATGTAGGTTTTTGTTATTGCTGTTGTTAGATTTGGTTTTGTTTCTCAGGGTTGAGGAGAGAAGTAGGCCCATTGAGTATGAAGGTCCCTTTTTATGGACTTTAAGATACGGAGAACATTTCAAATCACTGGATAAAGAATGGGTTATTAACAGAGATTTTGTTGACAATTAATTTGAAAATGTTTTATATATTTTTATTTTTGATGGAGCAGTTTCCAAAAACCATAAGGGAAAGATTGGCTGCAGAAAAATTTTATATTTCCCTAAAGCAAAAGATGCTATAAACAACCTTTAAAATATAAGGGACAGCCAGGTGCCATGGTGTATGCCTGTAATCAGAGCAGCTCAGAGGCTAAGGCAGGAGGATCGCCAACCTCCACAATGGTGAGTTGCTAAGTAATTCAGACCCTGTCTGTAAATAAAATACAAAATAGGGCTGTGGATGTGGCTCAGTGGTTATGTGCCCCTGAGTTCAATCTCTGGTATCCCCCCCCAAAAAAATAAGCAAGGGACAGACTGAGAGAAGATATTTGCAACCAACATAAGAACTGGGGGATTAACATAAGGACTTAAAAAATCCTCCTATAAAATCAACATATAAAAATGAGTCAAAGATAAGAATAGATAGTTCACTGAAGAAATACAAATGGTTTTTAAATGAAAACCTGCTCAATAATGATGCAGCTGAAACAACAATAAAACATTATTTATACATATTATATCGGTACAATTTTAAGATAATAATGTAACTGACTCCAGGTGAGTGTGTGAGGTAATACTCTCATTTTCTATTGACAGGAATTTAAATTATTCAGCATTTGGGAGGGCAATTGCCAGCATCTAGTATTGAGACACTTTTACTTAGTACTTGAACTTTAAACATTTTTTATTGGGAAAATTGTGACAAATGTATTGACATGTGTGTTGCAAAGGGGTGCAAAAGCATGGCCGCATGCAGATACATACATGATATTTACTGCAGCAAACTTTGTGATAGCAAATATAGCAAATGGACAAATCAAATGTCCGACAGTTGGGAAATAGTTGGATATAGTCTACTGCATCATTATTCTTTAGCCATTAGAAAACCTGAAGTGAACAAATATGCATACCTGAAGAAATGTTCATTGTATCAGTCAGGACTGGCTACTTAATGCTGCAGTAACAGGCAATTCCAAAATCCCAGGGAATTAAATCAACAAAAGATTATTTCTTGCTCAATCTATGTAGCCATTGTGTTTGTCAAAGGAATTTTGTTCATAGTCTCTACTCAGGGACTGAAGCTCAGAGAATAGTCACTACCTTGAATGTTGCCAGTTACTTTGCCAGAGAAAGGAGAAAACTTCAGAGGGTTAAGTACAGCAAATTCTCACCTGGGAAGAAATACATATCATTTATACCCTCAGTTTACTGGCCAGTACTAGTCACAGGACCCCACATTGTGCTCAGAAGAAAAAGGGAAATCAAATTTTGGTAAACACCACTGACAGTTACCACATTATATTTCATGCTGTTTTCTAGATAAATCAAAATTCAGAACTAAGTATAATATGATCCTATTTATGCCAAAAGTTTGAAGGTTGTATGTGTATGTATATTTGTATAATTATTTCAAGGAATGTACATATATTAAAGAAATTCTCGGGGGCAACACACTTAAGACTGGGTCTCATTTTTGTTTTTGTTTTTGACAATGAGCAATTGTAGAAACAAACAAACAAACAAAAATAAATTAAAATGAAATAAAACCCAAACAAATAAAACCAAAAAGCCTGGGCAAAGAGCTTTCTGAACATTTTTCAAAAATAACATTTTTATTTCTTTCCTCAATTTTCATAAAGAGCTAATGGCAGATGCTGGCAGAATGTTCTGGGCAAAAGTCAAGAGGCTCAGAATCATAATAGAGCACTTTATGGATTGTTGCAGTTGATGTTCTACTCTAATTATTCATGAGAGTCAAGTAATATTTTTTAATATATTTTCTTAGAATTTCTACATTGTGGGTCCAAATGTTTTATAATATGTAATTATAAAATTCTGGAACTTTAAAATTAAATGTTGAGATAGAGGAATTTTTGTAATTTTCAGATTCTAATGAGATTAGACCCAAAATCTTGTTCATTCATTTTTACCCAGTAATTCATGAAGATTTTTAAATGTTAAAAAATTGAAAGAATCAAACAATGAACACCCATATATCTACTTGTACCATGTAAGATTTACATCTTACTTTATTTGCTGTGTGTGTGTGTGTTACTGAGGACTGAACCTAGGGGTACTCTACCACTGCACTATACCTTCATTCTTGCTAAGTTGCTGAGGCTGGCTTTAAACTTGCAATCCTCTTGCCTCAACCTCCCAAATCACTTGGATTACAAGTATGCACCACCATGCCCAGCTTTTTTTCCCCTTTACTTTTTCACACATCTCTCCATTTATACATCCCTTCATCCTTCCATTAATTCATCTTAATTTTGGTACATTTCAAAGAAAATCACAGATAGTTACTTCCCTCTAAATATTTCAGTGTGCTTGCCACTTATTTATAGTTTTTTTTCCTTTGATATGTAGCTCAGTGGTAGAGTGCTTGCCTAGCACTGGGGTTATGGCTCAGTGTTAGAGCACTTGCCTAGTATGTGAGACCCTGGGTTCGATCCTCAGCACCACATAAAAATAAATAAAGGTATTGTGTCCATCTACAACTAATTTTTTTTATTTTCAATAAAACACACAAACATTAAGTTTACATTTGCTGAGTTTTACAAATGCATATATCTGTACAACCCAACTTTCTATTAAAACATAGAACATCACCATCACCAAACAAAATTTGAACACTCTCCATCCCAGTCAATCACTGCCCACATTTCCCATTCAAGAAGCAGCAACTGAGCTAGATGTGGTTGTGCACAAATATAATCTCACCAATTTAGGAGGCTGAGGCAGGTGTATTGAAAGTTCTAGGCCAGTCTCAGAAACTTAGTGAGGCACTAAGCAACTTAAAGTGACTTCCATCTCATAAAATGAAAAGGACTGGGGATGTAGATCAGTGGTAGAGCACCACTGGGTTCAATTCCCAATACCAAAAGGAAAAAAAAAAGAACCTAGCATTCTGATTTTTTCTCCATTGATTTTTTTTCCTGTTCTAGGATTTCATACAAATAAAATTAGTCAGTATGTACATTTTGTGGCATCTTTTATTCATTTTTGTTTCTCCTAATTACATATCTAGGAATGGAATTGTTGGACCATAGAATAAGTATATGTTTTGTTTTTAAAAAATCTTCCAGACCATTTACCAAAGTGGTTGTGCTAGTTTATATTTCCAAGTCCAAATTGTCAATCTTTGTTTTCTGTAATCTGTTTAAGAAGCTTTTGGCTACCTCAGAGTCACCAAGATATTTTCTGTGTTTTTTTTCTGTTTTATAATTTTAGTTTTCCTCTTTAAGTACATGATTCATCTCAAGTTATTCTGTAGGTGATGTGAAGTAGGATTGAGGTTTATCTTATATTCTTAAAACACATATTTGAAATACTTATATTATGGTCCAGAATATATTAAAGAAAAAACCTAAAGCTTTAAAATATAATTTTGAAATGGAAGAGTTTTTATAACTTTCAAATTCTTAGTAAATTAGTGACAATGTCTTACCATTCTTTTTCTTCTGTAGTATAGTTTTGACTATTAAAATTATAAATTCTCCTTGCAAAGGAAGCTGAAATTTTTTTATTATATTTATTTTTTAGTTGTAGTTGAGCACAGTGCCTTTATTTATTTATTTTTATGTGGTGCTGAGGATTGAACCCAGGGCCTCACATGCTCTAGGTGAGCACTCTACCGCTGAGCCATAGACCAAGCCCCATGAAAGACTGCTTTTTAAAAAATATTTTTCCTAATAATTTTCAGCAATTTCCTTATGCAATACATTCCCATGAGAACAGAAGAATCCTCACTATTATCCTAGCTAACAGGTGAATGCTAATGATATTGTTAACTAAAGGAAACTGTGTACCATGTGCAAATGGTGGATTGTAGTTTCCAAAGATGGTTGCAACAGTATTTCTCATCCATTATACTCACTTATAATGTTAACTTGATGCTCCTTCTACTGAAAGGTGGGACATTTTCCCCTTGAATCTTGAGTGAGTTTGTCACTCATATGTAACCAATAGAATGGGACAGGTAATGCTGTGTGACTTCTGAGGCCAGGTCAGAAAAGATGTAGATAATTATGTATTGTGTGCTGTGACACTTGCTTTTGGAACCCTGAACTACCATATAGAAAGTCCTACCACTCTGAGGCTATCATGCTATGAAAAAGTTCAGTCTATATTAAAAAATAAAACATATATATGTGGTAATTTAATTGGTAGACTCAGCTGAGATCTGTTGATGGCCCTTGCCATGAATGATTCAAGTCCCCAGTTACAGAATTTTCCAAGTTAAAGCCTCAGACATTCTTCTGTGCTCTGTCTGAATTCCTGACCTACAGAATCCATGAACAGAACAAGATGATTGTTTTTAGCCTTTTATTTTTAGGGTAATTTGTTTAACAGCAATATTAACTGGAGCAGTTCATCAATGCATTCCAAGGAATTAAAATAAACTAAGTATTTAATCTTTGATTTTTAGGGGACAATTTGATATCATTTAATACCTCAAAGTCATGGCTTCCTAGTTCTTGGATTATAGATATGGGGAAATCCTGTGCCACACCTTGGAAGTTGCTGTTGTGAAAAGATCTGTTGTCATACATCTAATTATAATGCAGAACATGCAAAAATATTCTTTGTATTTAGACCTTTCATCTGGAAGTATAGTAGGAAACTTTCCTTCTTTCACCTGAATTGAGCCAAATAGAGGCAGAAGGTTTTTTGAGTTTAGATGACTTTTCCATTACAATTATAGAACTGTACACCAAGGAGTGAAACTTACTGCATGTACACTTAAAAATAAATTAAAATTAAAAAAAATCAACCATGTTCTTGGGAAAGAAGGCCATATCTTGTTGTTAATTTTGTCTGTTTTCTATTGGGCCTGTGCTACCTCTTTTGATTTGTTACTATAACATCATGATTAGTTCGTGATCATAGATAGCAGGGTGAATTCTAATTTTTCTTCTCCAAATCTTCCCTGACTTTCCAGACTTTTAATCATTCATATCAATTTTATTATTACTTTTTCTAGCTCTATAAAAAGTTGAATTATGACTAAAATAATGTTGAATTTATAGGTTAATTTTGGGGCAGAATTTCTGTCACTCTGACCTAGAGACTTCTCATCTATGAATATAGTATATCTTGTTTTATAATACTTTGTTGTTTTGTTGCTATTGTAAATAATGTTTTTTTTTAACCTAAAAATTACATTTTTAGTTGATTGTTGATGGTGTGTCTGAATACTATTGATTTTTTTAGTGTTTCTTTTATGTTGATCTCATTTTCTCTTTGAGTTCTTAGAGCCCATAAATTCTCTTAGATTTTATTTTGGTCCATATTATAAAAACTATAAAAATAACAGATTTGCATCCTCTTTTCTGATTCTTATGACATTTTCCCCCTGTTATTATATTGGCTAGCACTTGCAATGCAACATATAAGATAAATAACATTTGGAGGTATTCTTATCTTTTTTCTGACTTTCAAAGGAATGTTTATAATATTTCACTATTAAGTACTTCACTTGTCATAGATTTTTGGTAGATGCATATATTCTTTAGGATTTTCACATCTTTGTTCATAAAGGAGATGGGCCTATACTTTTTCTTTCTCCTACCATGTTCATCTACTTTAAATAGGAGTGTTTTATAATAGCTCTTTAAACAATTTTCACAACATTCATTCTGTGTTTCTTATGGCAGTTTGTAATAGGTGGGTATTGTCGATACTTTGAAGGTTTGCATAAATTGCCTGTCAAACCATATGATCCTTCCTGTCTTTAGTGGGTAGATTAATGACTCACTTTATGTAAGGGTATTACATTTTATTCCAACTCCCTATTTATTTTCAAGTTGCTGTTAAAAATTATATAGTTTTTAGAATTTCCATTTAATCTGATTTAAAATTTACTACAGTTTGTGTGTTTTTTAAAAATCAATTTTACTACAGTTGTTTATTCTGCTAATTTTTTAGAGCAACGGATTTCAACATGTTAACCCTTTTTTAAAACTTTGTTTTCTATTTTATTAATTCCTACTCTTGTTTTTACTACCTCCTTCTTCATACTTTATTTGTGTTTATTTTATTTTCTAACTTCTTAAATTGGACATTTGTTTCACTGATTTCAGTCTTTCTTTTCTAAGAAATGCACGTTAAGGCTTGAAGGTGCCTTCCAAGTACTATTTTTACCTTTAGTGTGTTTGTTATCCTCCATATAAAATATTTTCCAGTATTATTATAATTTCTTTTGGGATAAATAATTATATAAAAGTTTGTTTTGAAATTTCTAAATGTGTACAGGTTGGCTTTCTTTTAGTTCTTCACTTTTCATTACATTTAGGTATAAAACATGGTTTGCATGATATTGATTCTTTGATATTTATTGAGACTTGCTTTATAATTCTGGGAATAAAGTTATTTTTTGAAATGAATTTATTTTTCTCTTTTGAAGTTTAAATGGGTAAATAATTCTAGAATTATACTTATTTTCCTTTGAGCTTTTGAAGACATTATTCTATTTTACCCTCCATTATGGACATCATAAGTCTCTTATTAATATAATTATTCCTTTGTAATCTTATGCCATTTTCCCTCTTGGTTGCATTTTCCTATGTTTGGCTTTCTGCAGTTGTATTATAATATATCTTGGGACTATTTGTAATTCTTGAGTTTGAGAATTATTCTGAGTCATATATCTCTTCAAATAGCTTCTCTCATCCATTTTCTGTTTTCCTTCTTAAACTCTCACTTTTTCTCATTGTCTCTCTCATCTCTCATTTGTTCTTATTTGTTTTCCATTATTTGCTGTGTTCTTGACATTTTCCGTAAGTCTTTCATCTAGTTAATTGATTCAATAACTTTACTGTTATATTTACTGGTATGTTTCTGTGCTTTTCCATGGCATCACATACTCTTCTAATGGCTTCTCTGTTTTATCTCTTTAATAATTTTAAACACAATAATGTCATGGTTTATTACTGATTTTTGTTCTGTTGTCCCAAATTCAAGGGGTGCCACTAACCCTCTATTACATCTGCTGATTCTCATTCATGGAGGATTATTTCCTTTTATGTTTTATGAGCTCATCTTAAATTGTACTTTCTTTTTTCATTGCAGTGTTCCTTTGTTGCTTGGCTTGGCCCTTTAGAGTAGTTATTTTTATAAACTTTTTTTTTTACAATTTTGAACTAATTGTAAACTTATAGCAGAGTTTTCAAAGTAGCACATGGAGTTCCATATACCCCTCCCCCAGCATATCCTCATATTAATATCTTACCATAGCATAATTATCAAAAGAAGAAAATTAACTTTGGACAATATTGTAACGTAAAAACCTTTTTTGAAGTTTTCTGATTTTTTTTAAATTTAAATTTTATTTTTTATTTTAGTACATTATAGTTATACATAATAGTGGGTTTTTTTGGTTTCTTTTGACATATTCATAAAAGCATATACAGGGCTGGGGTTGTGGCTCGGTGGCAGAGCACTTGCCTAGCATGTGTGAGGCAGTGGGTTTGATTATCAGCACTGCATGTAAATAAATAAAATAAAGGTCCATCAACAACTAAAAAAAAGCATATACAGTAGTTTTCTCCATTTCAATCTCTGGTACTATCCCCTTACCTCCCCTCTTCCCTCTCCCCAAGCCCCTTCCTTACTCTATTGGTTGTCTTTCTATTTATTTTTTTAATTGATGCATTATAGTTACATAAAAAATTGGAATGCATTGTGATATATTTGTATATGCACATAGCATAATGTGGCCAACTTTATTCCCCAATTCTTCCCCTTTGCCTCCCCTCTTCCTTTACCCTTGGTCCTCTGCTTCTACTCTACTGCTCTCTCTTCTGTTTTCACAAGACCCCATCCCCTTTTGTTCTCTAGCTTCCACATAGAGAGAAAACATTCAACCCTTGACTTTCTGAGTCTGGCTTATTTCACTTAGCATGATGTTCTCCAGTTCTATCCATTTACCAGAAAATGCCATAATTTCATTATTTTTTATGGCTGGGTAGAACTCCATTGTGGACTATACTTTCTTTGTCCACTCATCTGTGGCTAGACATTATAACTCGAATATTGTGGATTGTGCTGTTGTAAATATTGATATGCATGTATCACTATAGTATACTGATTTTGGTTCTTTTGGATAAATACCAAAGAATGGGATAGCTGGGTCATATGGTGTTTCCATTCCCAAGTCTTTCGAGGAATCTCTATACTGCTTTCCAGAGTAGTTGTACTAATGTACTAATCTATCAGCAATGTACAAGTGTACCTTTTCCCCTACATCCTTGCCAGCAGTTACCATTATACACTAAGGTTCTTTTTCTGTTCCAGAATCCTACCCAGGATCACATAGTGCATTAGTCATTGTTTCTTCTTAGTCTTCTGTAATCTATAACAGTTCCTCAGCCTTTCCTTGTTTTTATAACCTTGATACTTTAAAAAGAGTAGTGATCATTTATTTTGTAGAATGTCCTTCAATTTGGAGTTTTCTGATATTTTCTCATGGTTAGCCTGAGATAATGCGTTTTTGGAAGGAATACCACAGAAATGATGTTTTGTTCTTCTTTGTGGGTCACACTAAAGGGTTCTTAATGTCAGTGTTTTACTGCTGGTGATGTTGACCTTGATCCCTTGATTAATGTGGTAACTATCAGGTTTCTCAATTGTAAAGTCCTTTTGTAATTAATAAATAACTTGAGAGAGGTATTTTGAGACTATGCACATCCTAATTTTCCTCAAACTTTCACCCACTAATTTTAGCATCCAGAAGTAGAACTTTCAGAGTAGTTTTGTTTTTGCCTCTCTAGCCTTGTTTATAAACTGGCCAAATTTCGTTTAATTTTGATGTTAATTTGTTGCCTTGGAGCTTTATATAGTGCGTGGGTAAAATAAATTTGTACTTCAAATTCATATTATGTAAAATGTTGGCTTAGAGTTCTCTCAGATAATATTTTTCATACCTAGAGACAAAGCTCTAAAAAGCCTCATTGTCATTTCTCTTGGCCAGTGGGTAGAGCTTACTAATCCTTCTTTCACATCAGTTGCAGCCTTTTACAGTTCTAGCTTCTGGCACAGATTTCACATATAGGAGTTCCAAATTGCTCCTGTCGGTGGCCATAGCCTTGTGCCTGAGAGAGCATTAAAGTTTAAGTTCTTACCTGTTTAAGAGCTGATCCCCATGTCCCCACAGCTGCTCCCTATTAGCTTGCACACCTTCCTGTCTGGCTGTCAGCTCCTCCTTTGCCTGAAAACCTAGGGAAATTTCTCTCCTTTTTTGCAAGCTCAGCCAGGAGTTTGAGTTTTAATTGCCACCTCATCTGCCATTTTGCCACACACAATCTCTCTACCATGCCATAAGACTCTCTAAAATTACATTGGGGAAAGTATTGACTAGACACATTATTATTAGGGAATGTCACATTATTATTAACACTTATGCTGAAGTGGATTTGGCTGTGATCATGTAGGCCTAGTTAAAATCGGCTCCACTATTTAAAAATCTTAATCACTCTCAGGCTTTTCTCTTTCTATTTTTGAAGCATATCCATTCTTATAACCTTGAGTTTTATGGGATGCTAGAAAAAATTCTTGGCATTTAAGAATAAATAAACCATATAATATTGTGCCAAAACAGATAGAGTATTTCTTAAGTTTCTAAAGAGTGGAAAAAGGACCAAGTCTTTTTGGAGGTTTTATATATACATATATATTTATATTGTGTTTATTTTATTTCTTTTTCCATGATTATATTCTTGTGGGAGTGGGTAATCATTAACAGTGAAACTACTATTTCATCCAGAATACAATGTGCTAATGGTCTGTTTTCTAAATGAAGTTTCTATGAATAAAATCAGGCAGCTATGTAGCTACATAGATGCTAACAAATGACCCCATTAGTGCCACCCGTGCCTTCTTCTTTAATTAAATCTGAAAGTTTGTTTAATAAATAGGGAACAGTAAGTAAATGCTAATTTGTAGTTCCTCCAAGGGAGAATTATGATGTATAAAGTAGGATATAAAATAAGAGGACACTTTGGGGCAGGAGGGTAATGACATTTAGGCTCCCATAGGCAGACCTTGCCTTACTGATTTTCATTCAAGTAAATTTTGCAACCCAAGGTTCTATGTGTAGAAGATGTGCCTCATTATGGTGTTGAACCATGTAAGTTCACTATTCATTCATTCAGTCAACATATATTTAATACCTATTCTGCGACAGGTAGGCAAGAGGTTCAAAGATGAGTCACTTGCTTCCTACACCATTTTGGAGATGGTCTCCTTTGCTATCCAGTTTTCTCCTGCTACTTCTGCAGATATGGTCCAGATTACATTTCTTCTCTTAAGATGTTCTGACCACCCCAGCTCACAGAACTCGTTGACTCTTTGAACTCGTTGCATTTTACTTGGTACCACTCAGCATATCTTTTTATTTCCACATGCATATTAATTAAAGAATAAATGAATGATCAAAGGCAGTGCCCTTTGTTCGGATTCAATTTTCACTCAATAGTTAGGATCCAATTAATAGGGCATTCCTAGACTGACTTTGGCCTTTCTCAAAGGGCAATTCATTCTACCATTTACTAATAATTATAATAATAACTAACATTTATATGTTGCTTACTATGTGGCAAATGCTGCAGAAAATGCCACTGCATGTTAACTTATTTATTCCACATAGCAGTCTTAAAAAGTGAATACTATCATAATTCGTTTTGCAGGTGAGGAAACTGAAGAATAGAGAGGCCAAGGAAACTACCCAGGACCAGGTATTAAGTTGCAGACCTGGGATTTACACTAGGCACTCTAACAATTTCATTATATAAATTCAAGATTTAGATTCTATTCTAGCTTGAACTTGCTTTGTAATTCTCAGGTTCTTCAACTGCAAAATGAGAATAACTGAGGATGTTACTGGGGACATTAAATAAATTAACATATGTGAAACACCAAGCCAAAACATACCAGGTACACTTGTTTTATTCACTTTCCCTTTCCACTGGCCACAGGAAAGTTACACTCTGGGTCTAGAAAGCATGTGTATTCCTTGGATGGCCTAGCAGTTGCCTCCACCAATTGTGATACCTTTTTTCTTCTCAAAATTGTCTTCCTTTAGTCTACCTTTCTGGAAAGATGTCTTCTGGGATGGGGACAGTTGGGGTAGGTTTGAAAAAAAAAACTTCCTGGGGTATATACTCCTTCAATTATTTTTTTATTTATTTCTATTTTGCCTTATTTCAGAAATGAATTTGAGATGTGTTACAAAGACATGGACAATTCTATAACATAAAACAGATAAATAACAAAAGTAAAAGAAAACATAAAAGTAGAAAAGAATGGTGGGCCTAAAAGTGGGGCTGACAGTGTATTTACAGGCTGTAAAGTCATGGGTATTTACTAGCAGTGAGCCACAGGCCTGTCTCTGAGCTTCCAAGGATTCAGCACAAAATAGGAAACCATGGGCTGGGGTTGTAGCTCAGTGGCAGAATGCTTGCCTAGCATGTGTGAGGCACTGGGTTTGATTCTCAGCACCACATATAAATAAATAAATATTTTAAAAAAGTAAATACTATTTTAAAAAATAGGAAACCAGGATCACTTACAGGATTCATGGTGTTTCAACTGCAACACTAATCCTTTTGCCAAGAAGGAATCCTAATGCAGAGCCCAAGAAAGACATTCTTCTCTGGCTGCTCACAAAGATGACCCTATGGTAGGTGGTCTCAGCAGCTTGGGCCCCTGATACCTAGGGATGAGCCTCAGATGGCTATTTCTGATAGTATTACTTAGAAGAAAAACTTCCCACCAGAATACTGTTCAGTCAAAACAATTGTGCTAGGAACATGAAGCTGGCCCAGGTGCCCAGCTTCCTGAAGTTCAGCTTCATCTGGGGCGTGAATATGCTTCTTGCTGACTTCTGAATGAAGAAGAATGCAAGGGTGGGATTTGGGAGAGTGGATTAATCATTGGTTGGCATAGTTTCAATGTTTAATAAATGGTCTCAGAATCCTAGTATTGTACAAAAGAAGCATTTATTTAGCTCACAGGTCCAGAAGTTGGCTAGGGGTCATTTGATCTGGTCTGGGCCTAGATGGGGCTGTTCTGTTCTACATGTCTATCTATTCCAGAACAACCTGGTTCCAGTGTTGGTGGAACCAGTTGTTGGGTACCATGAGACCAAAGAGGCAGAGAGACTCAGGGTTGCACTGAGTGCAGTTTATTGGAGAGTTACATATAGTCTTGGGTGGCAGCAAAATAGGTGGATCCCTGCAATGTGGATCAGGAGGAGGGAAGTTTATATAATGGTCACAACAAAAGTGACTTCATCCAAGTTGGAATGTACCTGGTTTATCTCAAGCTAATATCAAGGATGTCAGGCATATTCAGCACCACCATCCCATGGTAAAGCTCCCACATAGCACTCTAATGATTTTGTCTATTTATAGTATGCTGGGAAACTATGTACAGAAAACAGACTAAGATTACTCAGGATGATCATGGTGGTTATACCTCAAAATGGCTACAGTCAGGTCAAGCTGAATCCTTGTACTGTCTTTCTCCTCCAAAGAGCAGCAGGCTAAAACCCAGAAATGTTATTCTTACAGTATGGCAAAAGTACAGACAGGGAATGAAAAACATGGAAGACCTTGAAATCTGCATGCTTGGAGTTCTGCATCCTTCTATTGGCCAAAATAAGTCTTGTGGCTGACCCCATTGTCAAGGAACAGGAAAGAAAATGTACCTCTTTAGAGTTTGGAACAACAGACTCACCTGGGAAAAGGTCCAGATATGGGAAGAGTATGGAAAGGAGTGATGCAGTATTCCACAGAGGGGGTAGAATTCACTATGGACAAAGCTCACTGTGTCCTGAGGATCCCTGCTGGTGCCAGGCAGGTTTAATTTGCTCCTGTAGCAGGCTTAGACATGACATAGCCATGGCTGTGGCTAGTTACTGTTGCAGCAAATCAGTGTGGTGCAAATTGAACCCTGTGAGTGACAATTCTGTGACCTGGAAGGGACTGTGCACCAGCACCTGCCAGAGCTGCTCACTCCCTCCCTGAGCAGGGAATATGGCTGGGACCTGAAGTGGCAGGGAAGTTAGGGTTGTGACTCACAAGCAGCTTCCTCATTTTGTTTTATCTTAATTGACTCATGCTCATTTTTGTCTTTAATTTTTATAAGTAGAAATGTAAAACACTTAATAGATGGGCATATTTACTTTATTTTTTGATTTAGAGCCATATATGCTTTACAGAGGAAGCTATCGGCATATGGATTTCTTCTATTACTTTTAAAACTGCTATATTTAGGGCTGACGCTCTGTGGTTACACGCTAGGATTCATTACATAGATTTCAGGCACACAGTGTTTAAAACAAGGAGCCAGGAACAAGTTCCCATTATATTATCTGGACTGAAAATGATTTCTTACTGACGTTGCAAAGTTTAAAAAGTTCCAGCCACTGTCAAAATTTGGTCAGTTGGGTGGTTTGCCTAGGTTGTGTCTGTGACTTCTAATTCAGATAAGTGATTTAATCCTCAGCCCAGAGCTGCCTTCCCCCAAGCTCAGAATTCTTCATAGAAGACCCAGAACAAATCCAAAAATAAACCATGATGAAAATGTCAGAAAATTTTCTACTTCATATTCTGGTATGGAAGTAAATCATTTTACTCATTGATGGACTTATACTTTTTCCTTTTTTTGAATTGTATCTTCATGTAGAAGACACAGTTGCCTTAATGACAAGTTGTTATTAAGTATAAGCCCAAGAGTCTACTAAGTGGTCTCAGGAAAGGGCCACTGCTTAGGTCGTGCTTATTATGAACTATACAACTCTGGGGACACTGTGCATTAAGAGTCTTTTTTTTTTTAATTTGCCTATCACTGGTTAGTGAATTGTGACAAAAATCTCACTTTCACTCTGCCACCTATCCTCTTCTTTCCTTACCAAACTTCCAACCCAAATGTGACTTCTTACTCTTCAAATTAAGTCAGTCTCTCTCTCTCTCTCTCTCTCTCTCTCTCTCTCTCTCTCTCTCTCTCTCCTTCCCAAATAAATGTGCCATCTTTTCATATGGGCACATTTATTTAAGTTAGATGTGTTAAATCCTCCCTTTCCTTAACTTTTCTCTGCATATACACAGGCACATGTGTTTTTGTCCCCCATCTGTGACAGAGACTGTGGGATTTGTGATCCACAGCCACACACCAAGCCAGACTGCTCTAGGGACCTCTTTGTAAAGTTGAATGAACAGTGAAAAACTAAACGTGGATTCTCATGCAGATTCCAAGAGTGATTTGTTGGATGAAAATTGGTTTTTGTTTGTTTATTCTTAGAAACTAGTTATGTTATGATTCCAGCAAAATGTATCATAGTTTCAGCAAGAGCAGGCCATTTTGAGAAACAAACAGACCAAAACAGGGAAAATGTGTATTAAAACCTATAAAACACATATTTTCTGAATCAAAACTTGAAAGCAGAAGGCACTAATAGGAGACTGGACACCAGAGAAGACTCAATAGTAAACCAGAGAACTATCTTTAGAAACACTCCCAAATAGAACAAAATAAGAAAGGGATTGCAACAATGAGCTAGAAGAGAACAGAAATGCAGCTAGAGAGGAAACTGAACAAATGAAGCTAAAGTGATATTCAAAGGTCATTTTCTAAATAATTCTTTTTTTCCTTTTCTCTTTTGGGGAGGTGCTAGAACCCAGGGTCTTGTCTGTGTTTGGCATGCCCTCTACTACTGAACTGTGCCCATGGCCAACTAAAAAATTATTTTCTAAATGTGAAAGAAAAGTGTCTGTAAATTGAGAGAGTTCACTATTCAAAGCAAAATATATGAAAAGAGATCACAAAATAGAGCTTGGTAAAATTGTAGAGGAACATAGAAGAGAATCTTACAAAACAAAGCTAAAAACACCAGCAGCAGCAGAAGAACCAGTGACCTAAAAACCAAAAAGCTATGACCGCAGGTAATGCAAGGAGGCACTGGATTAAATCTTCAGTGCTTTGAGGGTAAACAAACTGGGGACAAGATGTTTTTTTGTACATGGGTCAATAGAAATGTTTTAAAATCTTCAGAAAAACTGAAAATAGTTTCTTTCGTAAATTGCCCAAAGTAATGCATTACTTTAGAACATCAAGAAAAAAAATCAAAACGAAGAACTCAAGGGGGGCAACTAATCTTAAAAAGTTAGAACAACATTGAACATTTAAGCAGATTTGATACACATATACACACACATGTAAATTCCAAGGTAAAACATTTCAAAGTGGTGAATGATATTGTTAAAATTGGAGGGGGAAGCTGTACTAGGGATTGAACTCAGGAGCACTTGACTGCTGAGCCACATCCCCAGCCCTATTTTGTATTTTATTTAGAGACATGTTCTCACTGAGTTGCTTAGTGCTTCACTTTTGCTGAGGCTGGCTTTGAACTCGTGATCCTTCTGTCTCAGCCTCCTGAGCCACTGGAATTATAAGCATGTGCCATCACACCCGGCTTGTTAAAAAAATTTTTAAAGACAAATGACATGGTTTATACCACAGATAAGTAACCAAGACTTAGGAAGAGACAGTAGGGGAATAAAGAGCTGAATTCCTCATATTTCATCTGAGAGTAAAAAATCATATTTCATTCTTATCTTTGATAATTAGGTATATAAAGGTTTATAATATTTTAAGACATTTTCAAGTTAATCTTCCTAGAATTCCAGATGGAATTGCAGAATCTAGGAGCAAACCAAGTATATAGTCTTAATTGCAAAAGAAAAGTAGAATAGAAAATAACAACATCAATACGTAAAAAATTGAAACATAAAACAAGATGGCCTGGCTGGGGAGAGGCCTAGGAGAAGTTTTGACCATAAATGTAATTTCTCTGATTGCCCCTGGAACTATTATGACGGAATCTATCTGCTCCATGTTGACATGTGATCCCCTGTTTTGCTTTTTCATTTAATTCCTTGAGTCTCAATTGCCATCTTACAGGTGAAACATACTTTACCCCAAATGCTTTAGACTAGAAGTGTTTCAGATTTCAGAGTTTTTGGGATTTTTGAATATTTGTATAGACTTTACCAGTTGAGAATCCCTAATTTAAAAAAAAATGTGAAATGGATTTCAGAGCATTTTGGATTTGGGGTTTTCCAATTAGGGATGCTCAGCCTGGATCAGGAATTATTCTTGTATAGTTTCTGTTAAATTTTTCTTGAGACCTCTTATCTTCCCCTTCTTCCTTACTTGCTCAGGAACCCTAGGGATTTTACTTTGCCAAGAGAGGGTTAGACAACTGCCAAATACCACCATTTTGACTCTTAATGTCATAAAGCTTTGATGTCATAAAGCTTCTGTGAAAGACAGGGTCTGCCAGGCTAATGGATCACCACTGGGATGACTTTGCAGGTCAGAAGGTGAACGATTAGGATTTGATGCCCCTTTAAGTTGGGTGACATGAACTTGTCTATATGCTGAAAGGAAAGGATCACCAGGGAACAAGAAATCAAGGACACAGATGGCAGTAAAATGTGGTTTGCTCCTAGTTTCTGTAATTCCATTTGGAATTTTATGTGGATTAACTTGAAATTGCCTTAAAATATTATAAACCTCTATTTACCTAATTATCAAAGATAAAGATGAAATATGATTTTACTCTCAGATGAACAATTGATGAATTAGCATGTAGTTAAGAATGAAGAAATAGGGGCTGGGGATGTGGCTCAAGTGGTAGCGCACTCGCCTGGCATGTGGGGGGCCCTGGATTCGATCCTCAGAACCACATAAAAAATAAAATAAAAATGTTGTGTCCACCGAAAACTAAAAAAAAAAAAAAAAAAAAAAAATACTAAAAAAAAATTCTATCTATCTCTTAAAAAAAAAGAATGAAGAAATAGTTACGGATGGAGTCAAGACTCAGCAAGGCCTTTCCCATCCCGCACATGGATGTCTCAAACTTTTCTCACTCTTAAGCTCTGAACCTCATCATTTCCCTCCCATTCATAATAGAAAATCTCATCTCCAGATAAGCAGAGAATAGAGAGATCCTGAGATATAAACTTCCCACCTGCCCCTACACCTATAACATTACACTCTTCCTTTTTCATCTCAATAGAAGGGTGTTTCTTCCACTGTCCAAAGCTAGCTTCCATGATGGCTTTGTCTCCTAGAAACTCAACAAGAGACCTAGTTGATAACTCTCAGCTCTTAGTTCTTGTCCTGTTCTCTCCATTGTCCCAGTAAGCCCTCAATGGCAGACCCACCTTCCCATTTCTTCCTTAGGGCTCTGTCTGATGTCAAACTCTATTCCTATTGCTCTTTTGCTCAACACCCTTCAAGATATTCCCTTCATCAGTAAAAGAAAACTAGGGGGGGCCATGGCCCACATGTGTGCCTGTCATGATTGGGCCCCACCTGCCAGCTCCCTGTTTATCTCTTGCTTTGTTCTAGTCATCCTAAGAATCCCAGAGATCTCAGTTCAAATCTTGGCTTCATCTTCTCACTATTGATGTGCCCTTGAGCACACAGATAAAAATAATGATATAAAATAATAATATAAATATAATCATGAAAGAGTTATCATAAGGATTAAATAAGTTCATACATGTGAAACAGTTCAATGTCTGGCGTACACTGAGCACTTAATAACAATAGCTTCTGTTATTAATGCTCTGTGCAGCCCCCACTCCCTACAGTGTACCATCTTCTTGCCTTCTTTAGTATTCAAGGATATGGTTCTTTCTCCTATTCCTCCCATCTTCCTCCTTCCCATCTTGTTTTCCACTTCTCTGATTAACAGATTATCATTCATCTTCAAGGTCTGCTCCACTACCATCTCTGCAGTGAATCCTACATGGCATAGACATGTGCTTGACTGGATGACAGGTCCTCTCTCTGAACTTATAGCCAGATCTTTATTGTAGCCCCTTTTTCTGTTCTGTTGAGTTTGCCTTCCTTCTTGTCTGTCATTAACTCTAGGATACAGGGATTGAGGGCTGAAGGTCAAATCTATTCCATTGCTGTCTTATACTCCATCAACTGACCTGGAGTTTAATATTCAATGTTTGTTGGATGGATGAATAGATACATGGGCAAGGGACCCATGTAGACAGAACACACTAGAAGAAATATAATGTCTTAACAAATAAGGTGAAGAGATGTTTATTAGTTATCAAATCATTAGTGATTAAAACAAACCATCACTTTTGCCTGTCAAATTGGGAAACACTTTGAATATGGGTGATATCCATTGCATATGGGAGGGTAAAGGCAATTAGCACCATGAGAACTGAAGCCAGCATACTACAATAATATATGCATAGTCATATATATAGCAGTGGAATACATGACAACCAAACTATGGAACCAGCCTAGGTGTCCATCAATGGATGAATGGATTTTAAAAAATGTAGTATATATGCACACTTGAGTTTTACTCAGCCATAAAGTTGAATGAAATCATGTCATTTGTAGGAAAATGAATGAAACTTGAGAGTGTTATATTAAGGGAAATAAGCCAAACTCAGAAATTCAAAGGTCATATGTTTTCTTTCATATGTAGAAGCTAGAGGGAGAAAAGGGGAAAATAAGGTGGGGAGATTTCACAAAAATGGAAGGGAGACCTATAGAATAGAGCAAGGGGACCAGAGGGAATAAGGAGGGCAGGGAAAGAGAAACTGGGGAATGATACTGACCAAATTATATTGCTATATTATGTATGTGTGTGTATACTTACTATACATTAATTAAAAATTTAAAAATTAATAAATAATTACTGGCCCAAAAAAAGAATTTTTCTTTTGCTCTACTAATTGTACATCTGAAACATGGTCTAAAGGGAATAATTGTAAATACAGACAAATGTTTATGTAAATGGATGCTCTTTATGACATTATTTATATAAAAATTTGAAATAAAACCTTGAAATATCCAATAACAGAAGTACAGTTTGGTATTTTGGTTTCAGAAGAATATGTGCAACATGGAAATGTTGTATTAAGTGAAAAAAGTCGATTATAAAATAAGTTCACAACTATTAAAAAAAAGAATGGCTAAAACCCCTGTATAGAAAATAGACCTCAAAGAAAGGTATCAGGGTATTTATTTAGTTATACTTGGAGTGTCAGAAGTGTGTATGGTTTTTCTTTTCTTTTTCTTTACTTCTTTCTTTCTTTCTTTTTTTATGTGTGGTGCTGATATGGAATTAGAACCTCTGATATGCAAAGCAGGAGCTCAACCACAGAGCAACATCCCCAGCTCCTCTTTCCCTTTTTATCTCACTTTTATGAATTATCCAAATTTTCCATAATTGGAAATGTATTACTTTTATAATACAGTAAAGCCAATAAATTTGATATTTTAAAATGTGTTTCAAAAGTATGAAGAATCTGATTATATTATTCATAATTGTTTGAAATGAGTTAAGTCTTGAATTACTAAGTTGATTATAAGCTCCCAGAGGGCACAGGGCCCATGTGGTATTTAGCCCATTTGTGATCAGTAAGTACTGGTGGGTTTGTATGGAGTCACCCTGCACATAAGGACCCTTTATCGTTGCAGTGCTCCACTTGGTCTTGTCGGCCTCTAAAACATCTGGTAACCAAGCAAGAAACAGTTAAACACAAAAAGCCAAACAAGTGTAATTTGCTTGGAGACAAATGATCCCTGAACACAGCATAGGTGTTAATGAAAAGGAAGGTGATAGAAAATGAGAAACTTTGCTTGAAAACAAAATGAATATTTACTCTTTCCTGCCCACATTGCAAGTTAGTCGCCATTATCCAGACTTGCATTTGCTTTACCAAGAAGTGTTGACACAGTTTAAAATTAAAAAACAATTCATTATTGCTTTAGTTCATTTAAATGCATACTATACCGAATTGCAGAATAATTATAGATGCATGTTTTGAAGGATGTCTAAAATTTTGCCTCAATGAAGAAAAGACTGTTAATGTTTTATAGCAATCACTCTTAATGGCATGAGAATATCTTTTTGTTTGGCTACCTTTAAACAGCCCTGAAGTTGAGTGTACCAAGACATACTGAATTTCAAACTAAATAAATTAAAATTACCATGTACATTCCACTACATGTCAAAACAGGAAAAGTTGTAGTATTTGATGTGAAATGAGGATGAGAGTAGTAATACAGAAAACAAGAACTGTGTACATTTATTTGGAATAAGAGAACAGGGTCAGTGATTTTCAATGTGACTGTACTTCTGTTTTAGAAAATTTATCAAAAAGTCATTTTTCAAAATAGATGAATTTGGCAGTAATTACTTATACTATCATAAGCTTCTTTCATTTCAAAAGGATTTATTTCAAGTTTCTTTGTGTTTGTCATTAAGAACCTGATAAAAATTAGAGGAATTTGCTGATAAGATGTTGGGCTCCTTTGCCAATTAAATATGACCCAAATGAAGACAGCATCTCTTTATATGTAACAGAGAGTGAAAGAGGGCATTACATTTGATTTCTAAAAATTTAGTATTTTTGGAGCTTTTGAGACTGATCCAGTGTATAAAGTAATGCCCACCTGGAGCTTGATACTTTATTACTTCAGACTTACTCCTGAATATGACTACTTAAAACAAGTGGACCATTTTCCCTTTATATGTTGAAGATAAATTCAAATATTTCAGAGTCATCAAAAACATTTCACATTCCTCTAAGATAAACTTAATTAAGAGAAGCTACGCTTTAAGTAGCTTCAGTTGAAATTAACTTCATTGTGAGATGATGAGAATTATAGAGAAATGCTTGCATTTATTGAGCATTTGTAGTTCCAGGCACTATGCTAAATGCTTTTCATATCTTGATAACTTCATCCTCAATTTGGATCTGTTTAGAAAACTATTTATTATACAGGCCTTACTGTGTGCCAGGAGCCATTTAAGGTATTATGGATTCAGCAGTGAACAAAATAAATCAATAGCCCTGCCCTCTGTGGAATTTACATTCTAGTTGTGGAGAAATGATGAAGATGATATGTAAAATAAGGACATTCTAGACCAGGTTAAAGTATAATGAATGGCATTGAGGAGAAGAAAGCAGGGAAGGGGCTAAAGTTGTAGAGGAAGGAGTTGAACAAAAGGCTTTATGGAGAAACTGATATCCAAGCAGGTGAGAAGACACCCTATAAGAGGTAAAAGACCGGACTGTAACTTTCTGGGGGAAGAATGTTTCATCCAGCTAGAAGGAATGGCAAGTGCAGAGACTCTGAGGTTGGAACATGCCTGGCTTGTTTGAGGAAAAGCAAGGAGAGCAGTGAGGTGCATTCAGAGGGGAAAGATGGGAGGGTCAGAGTGGATGAGTTTGGAGAGACAGAAGAGGAGGGGTCATCATGAGGCTTTTGGGTTTTGCTTTGAGAGAGTTGGCAAGCCCTCAGGGGGTTTGGAACAGGATAATGGCATGATGTTTAGTAGGATCATCCTGGCTCCAATGGCAAAAGAAAATTCTGTGACACATATGATGATTACCAATTTTACCGATAAGGAACTAAGGCACAGAGAAGTTAAGTAATTTACCATAGTTTCCATTTACTAGTGAAATAATGGGACTGGACTTTTAATCCAGGACTGTGTAATTTGAAAGTTCACACTTTCCTCACTAGACCACATCACCTCCCAATTGAAAACAGGTTTTCAGTCTTGGCTGGAATGGATGATTTTCTTATGGTCTGCAGTGACCCCCTTTGCCTCGTTTCCTCTGGAGTTCCTTGGACTCTCTGGCAAGGCCACTATGTTACACAACTCCAGAGAAAACCACTTATACAATAAGTCTATAAATGCACTTTCTAAAGATGGACATTGCACAGTCCAAATGGCTATATGTAAAGGCACTGTTTTCTGATGAAGCTGAAGAATTTGTAAATGGCTTTGAACTCCAGTTGGAGTCCAGTTTTGAACCCTTAACAAAGTCTGTTTGGTTAGACATTTGTATTGGCCCCACTTGGATGTATCTTTCCATCTCTCCTTCCTCCAACACAGCTCTCTGGCAGTGCACAAATCAAATAGTATGCCATACTAGGATGTAGTGACAGTAAGGCAGCAGTTTCAGATTAGGCCACAGGTGTAAGAGAAAGCCTGAGGGAGTGTAGGATGTGAGCAGGTGTGTGTGGCTTCTGATTAGAGGAAGGAAAACACATTTTATTCAATGAATATCAAATGGAAAGGAATGAGAAAGAGTGCTACCTAGTTGTGATCAAAACTGCTGCTTGGTTTAATTTAGGCTCAACCAAATTTTCTTGTAAGCCTTTGGGCCTAGGTTTAGGCTCTTGAGGTCTTGTTTGTGCCAAAACTAATTTTTAAAGTTTATTTGAAAGACATTGCTTAGACTTTGAATGATTCAATATGTAAGAAAATACCGTGAGATTCAGAGCTTTAAAAGGAAGTTTTGATTCACTATTACTTGACTGGATGACTTTAATGGAATTATGTCTTGTAAAACTGTTTAACATTTCATGTTTCAAAATTCTGCATAGTTACCTCAATAACCTAGAGCAGTTTGGCATTTTTTCCAGTTTTATGACTTTAATTACAAAAACAGAGAAAATCATGGCAGTATCCCTTATGAAAGTAACTAAATAATAGTGTTATAATACAGTATTATACTGTATAAAATATGTTGGGTAAAGACAAAGGTAAGTTGACCTTTGAATCCTTAATATTAGCTAATATCAACCAGCAAGCACATGATCAATACAATTCATAACCACTTTTTAAATGCATTTTTATTCCCCTTAAATGAGTGAGCAAGAAGTACTGAGATCAGATGATGGCATCAGATCTTATTTCAGTTCACTCTGAAGTTATAAGTGAGGAATGTCTATGCTTGATGGAATTTGGACCTTTGTTTTTGCAATTGCTACAAAGCAAAAGTGAAGTGTGCAGAAAAATGTTTGGTATTTTCCCAACGGGTTAAATGTAGAGTTACTGTATGACCCAGCAATCCTACTCCGGAGTACATATACCCAAAAGAACTGAAGACAGATGTTCAAACAAAATCTTTTACACACTTTCATAGCAGTACTATTGACAATAGGTAGAAATGCTCGGTGCAGTGGTGCACACCTATAATCCCAGTGGCTTGGGAGGCTGAGGCAGGAGGATCACGAGTTCAAAGCCAGCTTCAGCAAAAGTGAGGTGCTAAGCAACTCAGTGAGACCCTGTCTCTAAATAAAATACAAAATAGGGCTGGGGATGTGGCTCAGTGGTCGAGTGCCCCTGAGTTCAATCCCTAGTACCACCCCCCAAAAAAAGGGTAGAAACAACCCAAATATCCATCAGAGCAAATGGATAAGCCAAATGTAGTACATTCATATAATGGTATATTTTTCAGTCATAAAAAAGTGTGAAATACCTAAGCATGTTACAGCATGAATGAACCCTGAAAACATGTATTAAGGAAGAAAAACAAGTCACTAAAGACCACATATGATTCCATTTATATGAAATATCCAGAATTGTCAAGTCCGGAGGTAGAAAGCAAATTGGTGGTTGCTGGGTAGGAGAGAGGACTGTGGGGAGGAAGGAAAGGAGAGTAACTGCTTAATGGGCATGGGGTTTCTTTGAGATGATGAAAATGTTTTGGAACTAGATAAAAGTGGTGGTTGCACAACATTGCCAATGTCATAAATGTCACAAATGGTGAATTTCATGCCATGTGTACTTTGTCACAATAAAAATGGAGTGTACTACTTTTAAAAAGATCCTAATTCTTTGAGGCCTATTAAAAGTTTTTGTTTGTTTGTTTGTTTTGTTTTGTTTTTTTGGTACCAGGGATTGAACTCAGGGGTGCTTAACTGCTGAGCCACATCCCCAGCCCTTTTAAATATTTTGTCTAGAGATAGGGTCTCCCTTAGGGCCTTGCTAAGTTGCTGAGGCTGGCTTTGAACTCATGATCCTCCTGCCTCAGGATCCCAAGTGGCTGGGATTACAGATGTGCGCCACCATGCCCAACTAGATAAAATGGAGCAAGTCCTAAAAAAAGGCACACATGGCAAATGCAGGGCAAAGTAGTGGCAGCCTGTTGAGATCTGCAAAGCGAGACTGAGATGCCATGGTTGAGATCCCTGGTTCAGCAGTCTGCCTCCTGTGGGTATTGCAGCCACAGGGGTAGCTGCTGCAAGTCCTCTGATGCCCTGCAGGACTGATGACAGTTTTAAGTATGGCATAGCTTGTTAGAAGCTCTCACATAATGCCATGTAATGCTGTGGAATACTGAGCTGTTTAAAATCCAAGCATACAAAATCCCAGCAGATATAAATTTTAACTGCAGTGACGCCAGGATAATTTCAGTTTATCCAATGAGAAGGAAAATAAACTTTTATGATCTGGTGGTACTATAATAAGTTTAGTTAAAGGTGCGTGGAAAGTTTCTAGTTATTGCTGCACATGTTTTTTTTTTTTTTTCCTTGTCCTTGGGTGTGTGCCGCTTGCTCCTCTTCACACACTAGTCTACTTGCAAAAGGAAAAAGCTGTTCGAAAGGTTTTATTTCTGATAATGAAAGTAATATTTGATTGTTACAAAAGCTGAGAAAAATGAAAATGCCTTTTAAAAAAAGAAATCTTGGCAATGAAGGATACTGCTATTGATATTTTGGTCCATCTCTTCCCTGTGTTTTCTTTCTCCTTATGACTCTATATGCACCTATATATTGAGTTTCACTGGGATCGTGTTACATCAACATAGCCCAAACATCTCTTTTTTTTTCCAGTTGTAGATGGACACAATACCTTTATTTTATTTATTTATTTTTATGTGGTGCTGAGGATTGAACCCAGGGCCTCACATACTAGGCAAGTGCTCTAACACTGAGCCATAACCCCAGTCCCTCTCTAGACATCTTTTATACAAACAAATACCAATCAACATAGCATTAATAGTTGTATAGTGTTTCATTTTATGTATGATCATGACTGATTATTCCGTGACCAATGCTGCAAATGAGCCAGGGCTTTCCTTGTAGCATCTCTTCTATGATCAGTTACCCACCCTGTCAGAGATGGCTGGTGACTCAATGTTTCTGAAATTATTTTCTCTTACCTTTTTGTGCTGGCTAAGGATAGTCCTCAAAGGAGAGGTAATGAATTGTCTTATTCCATTTTCTGTTGCTATTACAAGATACCTGAGACACAGTAATTTACAATAAATAGACACATGTTGGGCTCATGATTCTGGAGTGTGTGAAGTCCAAGAGCATGATGTGGGCATCTGCTTGGCATTTGGTGAGGGCCTTGCTGCCTCATGACATGGTGGGAGGTATCACATGGCACAACAGCAAGCTTACTAGCTCAGGTCTCTCTTCCTCTTCTTATAAAGCTGCTAATGCCATCATAGGGGCCCTACCTTACCTTCATGACCTCATCTAATCCTGATTACCTCCTGAAGGTCTATCTTCTAACCATTAACACATGAATTGGAAGATTAGATTTCCAACCCATGAACTTTGGGGACACACATTCAAACCATAGCATGGATAGTAAAAGGAAGAGAGGGACATTAAAAAAATCAGCTCAAAATTCACTGCCTTTAGGAAGTTTCACCTGAGCTCCACACCACTTCTATTCTATCTTCTTTCCCAACGGAGGACGGGGGATAGAGGAATATACAGAAGCATGGGCTTTGAAGCCAGACAGCGTTTTCATTCTGGATTTTGTGATATGGGGTGGATAACTTAACATTTCAGTGTCTCAATGTTCTCATCTGTAAAATGAGGATGATAATAGTACCTTACCTCTTAGGTCAGATGAGACAATCCATGCTAAAAGTACCTGGCAGCAGATGACCAGGCATATAGCAAGACCACAGTAAATGGTAGAGGTTGTTATTGCTATTACTCATTTCATTCAATTGGCTCTACAATCTTGCAGCTTTGAGATCTCATCTGAATGCTTGGAGTATGGACTGAAAAGTTCAGATGCCAGAGTATCTTTTATAGTGTTTTCCATAGAGTGATCCCCTTGTCAGATTTCCTGATTGATTATCTGACCTGACTCTCTGAAATTGTGGGCTCCCCTTGATTGCATTTGGCCCTCATTTCCCATTAAAAATATAAAACCAAACCAAAAAACTCAAAACCTTGAGAAGTAGATGTAGGTAAAATGCATTTCCTTTGGAAAGAACATTATGGGCTTTCTTAGACTCGATCTAAAGAAATTCTAGGGGAACCTAGAATTTTTTTTTTTTTTTGTACTGGAGATTGAACCCAGGGGTGCTTAACCACTGACCCACAGCCATTGTTACCTTTTTTTGGTATTTAATTTAGAGACAGGGTCTCACTAAGTTGTTTAGGGCCTCACTAAGTTGCTGAGGCTGGATTGAATTTGTAATCAATCCTCTTGCCTCAGCCTCCTGAGCCACTGGGATTACAGGTATGTGCCATTGTACCCAGCTAGAATTCTTAAATGATAGTGATAATGGCCAGAATTATCTAAAAGAACTAAAAGCCATTCTTCTGAAAAACCAATCTATAATAAAATTTTATTTTCTTCCTTTATTTGGGATTTTGGGGAGTTGAATTATTTGGGAGTTTTGAGAGTTGAATTATTTCAAGTAAGAAAGTTTTTCTTATGGAAGCTAATTCATGTAACCACCATAATATTTTTGCATTTTGATCACTTATATAATTCTTCCTAATGTATGCTACATAGTCTATAGCTTCACACAGGACACGCTGAAAATAAAATAGTCTTGTTATGCTTTGGGCCTCCATTGTTAATATGTTGTTGTTATTTATTTTTTATCTCTGCCGAATAATCTTAATGCCATTTGCCTTCTAAAAAGTCAGACAACTGTATCCTTACATAACTCTTTTAACTTTCTTCTTATTTTTAAATTTTTACTTTTTATTACAGAAATGTGCATAATTGCTTTCCCCATTTCCAAAACACAGTTCTGATTTATTGATTTATAAATTTTGTGTCCTGGGAAACCAGAAACCTAAGTCAGTTACTATTTTGTGTAAGGAAGTTTAATAGACATTTTTAAAGTCATGAACTTAGTGACAGGTATTTTGACCATTCAAGGACTTCAACAATTTACTTCTTGGTTGTAGGCTGTTACCTGATAGAAATTTGACTCTGGAAAAATGCCATTTTGCTTATAAACCATAGTACTGATGATTTCTCATTCTAGCATTTGTACCTTCCTGCTGCTCCTAAAGTATAAGAATTAAGTTAAAAGACGTTAATTTTCTGACCTCTACACTGTTGGTAAAAGTTTCATGAAATGAAATTTGGATCCTTTTAATAGAAGGAGAGGTAAAATATTCTTAGATATCATTTTCCTATTTCCTTTACAGAGATTTATTGATGAATGTAACATCTGGGAGGCTTATAGACCAGGAGGTTATCACCATTGCACGCTACTACCGTGTGCCTGAGGACATGAGTACAGATGTGAATATCTTAATTGCACAGGCCCATGAAAAGCTCAAGAAAAATATATATGAGAATTTTGACAGACTCATTTTTAACTGTGTGTATGAAGATCGAGAAAAGTAAGCTTCATTTTATTGATTCTAATAAATCATTTAAGTTTATGTGAACCTGAGTAATGAAGGAATTTATATTCATCCAAAAGGGCAAAAAGAAAATTGATATGTCTCATCATACTCTACCTTTTAGCAAAGCCACCTTAAATACTTAGGGGACAGGGGAGGCCCTATGTCTTTAAAAGAATAGGCTCTCCCATTTTATTTTCATTTGCTTCTAGAAGCTTTCAACTGAAGCATAGTAAATCAAGACATTAGCATGTTTAATTCTAAGATATCTTCTTACATTGTTTTAGTACTAATTGGGATTTATAAATGTGACTTTTATAATACACAGGGCAGAGAATTTATAATTAAACTTTCTACAGAATTTCTTTGAAATTATTCTTCTTGGGGCTGAGGTTGTAGCTCAGTGGTAGAGTGCTTGCCTCGAATGTGTGAGGCACTGGGTTCGATTCTCAGCACCACATGTAAATAAAAAATAAAAGTCCATCAACAACTAAAATGAATAAATAAATAAAGTTTAAAATAAATTATTTCTTCTTAAAAGTAATGATGCTTAGTGCAATCTATTTCTAGTACACTGAACATGTGTGTGTACAGTTTTATTAAACCATTGTTATGTACAAATGGATCCAAACATCTCACTATGTTTTGGATTTCATCTTATCCATAGATCTGATATAGTGGGGAGACGTAAAAATTATTGATTTTATCTAGAGTTAGAAAAATCTTAGTTCTCCCTCTAGCTTCTAGCCCTTTTACTACATACCACTGCCATTTCTCTTCCCTCTGACCCCCTTGTTCATCCCCAGACTTGAAGTCTACACCCAAATGGCCAGCTACATGCCCTAAGTATCTTTGAAGGTACCATAGTTTCTCTAATCTATAATGCATCCTTATTGAAATATTATTTTTCATTAAAGCTTTAAGCTTCCTTGAACCTCCCAGAGGATCTTTGGACTGGTCTTTGCATAATTCTGGCTCTACCTTGAACCATGGTGGTGCCCCTTCCCCAGGGTGAGGAACCTGACCCTCCTTTGCTAAATGAAAACTTCTTGGGAGTATTGGGGTTGCTTAATCAGACAGCATGGGGTTCTTATAGATCTAACAACCTTTGATTGGAGATATCAACATTCTCATTGCAAAGAAAAGAGCCCACTTTCTTTCTTGTTGTTTCTCATTTTGCATGGTGCCTGGGAAAACATCGGCCAAGTGAGACTACTGAAATGACCATTGGGCCTCCTCTAGAGTCGTTTTGACTTGCATTGGACAAAATCAAAGTGAATGTTAAGGCCCCAGCTGGGTTTGGATCCAAAAAAAAGACCAGAAAAATGCCCTCAAGTCATATCATACTTGTGTTGGAGGCTCTAGATGCCTGTCAAATTAGGAGATGTTTTCAGATATCAAAACTGTTTTTGACTAGTGGTCAAGAATGCAGATCGATTACTAAGAGCAACACTCGTGGTTACAGCCTTAATAGGCAGTACTATCACCAACCAAAAATCTGAATCTTGAAGGAGAGGCCTTCATAAGGACAGAATTTGGTGACCTCTAAAATGGAAAAAGTGGGTGAAATGCAATATGACTGTTTTTCCTTACTATGAACTCCAATACAAGTTCTCATACTTACTTTCATGTGCATATATTTAGGACATATCACATTTGTATTTTTTTTCTTATAACATGCAATTTTACCAGAGAGACACAAAGTATATAAAAGTCAATACATTTTTTTAATGCAGAAAACATGTATTACCCACCAAAGACATCCAAAGGCTGTGCAAGTCCTCCAGGTTACCTTTGAGTGATGATCTTCTAGGAAACTTACTATCCAGGTAAGTAAGATATCCCCATGATGGGATTCTTCTGCATATTTTTGTTTTAGAGACAATTTCTGCTTTTACATCTCCCTTTAATTACCCTTAAATTGACCATAACTATTTTGATTATATCATTGAAGAGCCACTTCCATTTAAATACTATAAAAGGAGAAGTTAGTCATGATTTTAAATGTTAGAGAGCCTATTATGAATTATTATCATTTTGACATTATCACACACTTACATATATATATATATATATATATATATATATATATATATATATATATATATATATATATTTCTGAGAAAAAAGTAAATGTACAACTTAACTGATTGAGAGAACATTAGATGTAAAATTTGGGGTAGGTTTTTCGAAGCAGTAGTTCCTGATGACTAAAAACATGTGGTAAAAGGATCTAGGGTTATTAGCATAGGACTTGCTGGAGCACTATATATAAAATATATACATATTATGATGCCATAAAAGGAAAGCATAATGAATTGCTTTCTAAAACACATTGCTTCTGTTGAACATGACTTCTGACTTTCTGGCAGCACCTGTCCCATTCCTCAGATTCTGGTCATCTTTTATGTTTCCTATGGTATTGCTCCAGCTCCTCCACTGACTTAGATGTCTTGATAATTTTGACATTTTTGACTTCATGCTAGGCATTGTAATCATTGCTTTGGATGCATTATTTTATTTATTTTTTGAGAATAACGTAGTGTGGTCAGAACTATTATCCTTCCTGTCTTATACATGAGGATGTTGAGGTTTAGAGAAATAAGGTATTTTGCCTAGTCTTATAGTCTAGAAGAAGCAGCATTGTGACTTGATCCCTGAACCTTTTAAATGCACATGCCTTGATTCTAACAAATTTTCTTTTGTACTAGAGATCAAACCCAGGACCTTGTACATGCTATGTAAGTGCTCTACCCCTGAGCTAAAACCCTAGCCCACTTATATCAATTTTGAATAATTGTCAATAGCCAATATATTAGGATGTCTTTAAGAGTTCTACCTCCTTCCTGCTGCCTATACCCACTGTCTCCTCTTCATTATCATTATCATTACACTTATTCTGATCTACATTTCTTCTTGACTATTTCAGGTCCTCCACCTTGGTCTTTCTTCCACCAGTGTCTAAATTTTTAAATCTACCTTTACAGACTACAACTAAATATCTTCTAAGAGCAAAAATATCATTGTGTCACTCTTCTACTCACAAACCTTTTGTAGTATCTCATTGCTTCCTAAGACCAAAGTCTTTAGTTTTAAACTACTTTTCCTCCTTCTCCATCATGGGACTTAGGGTTTCCAGTTGGAGTGTTGTTCTCAAGCAGGGGTTGGGTGGGATGTCCTTTGTCTGAGACTAAAGGAGAAACCAAAGGAAGAGATAAAAACAAATTCCCATTTGGAGAAGTAGGGTCCAAGCGTCAGGAGGAAAATCAAGAGAAGGGTAAACCCCTTTGGATATGTGTGTGTATATGCGTTAGATTGACCTGGAGTAATTTTCTAGACTATCGGTTCTATTTGTTTTCTTTGTTTGTTAGTTTTAGCTCATTTTCTTTTATTTTCTAGTAGTAGTATGAAGGATAAGTAAGTCATCCTGGTGTAAAAGACCTGAGATGAAGTACATGTGCCTAGGAGTCAGAATTCTCTGTAGTTATCACATTCCCAAAGCACTCCTTCATTTTCCCGATATGCCAGTGAAATTGGGCCATCTAGCATTTTATACATATTTCTCATGTTTTCCTACCTTTTTTGCCTTTTCTCTGGCTATTTCTTTCATAGGAAATAGCTCCCAATTTTCTTCACCTACTGAAAGCCAGCTCTTCCTTCAAGACCCATTTCAAATGCCACCATATCCATGAATCCCTCTCACATTTGCTTGGCTGATGATTGAAGTGATTGTATCCTAAGATTTCTCACAACACTATTTATATTTCTCTTTTTATCCCTTACCTTATAATGAAGAGTTGTGACTTGACTTTTGATCCATTTAGATACAAACACCTGCTTCTAACCCCTTTAATTTACCACCAGTAAACAATCAATGAATTGTCACATCTTGGCAGTTTTACTTCCCTACCTTGTTTTTCATATTCTTTGAATCTACTTACTAGCTATGTGATCTTGAGCAAGAGTTTGGACCTGCTTAAATCTCAGATTCCTTACCTCTAAAAAGAGTGTTATGATTTGGTTCAGAATGTCTCCCAAAAGCTCATGTGTTAAAGACATGGTCTCCAATGTAGTAATGTCCAGAGGTGGGGCTTTTGAGAAGTGACTGGATCATGAGGGCTCTGACCTCACCAGTGGATTAGTCCACTGAGGGATGAATAATTTGAATGGACTATTGGGAGGAGATGGAAACTGAAGACAAGAGGGGCATTTTTGAAGGAAGTAGGTCACTGAGGGTATGCCCTTGGGGACAAGACATCTTGTCCCTGACTTCTTCCCCACCCTTCCTTCCTGACTACAATGAGTTGAGCAGCTTCCCTTTACCACCTCCTTTTACCACAATGTGCTACCTCACCTCAGATCCAAAACAATAGACTGGCCAGCCATGGACTGAAACTGGAAGCCAAAATAAACTTTTTCATCCTTTTAGTTGTTTGTCAGGTATTTTGGTCACAGCAAAAAAAGTTGACTAACACAAACAGACAACAGTATTTACTTCCTACTGATTCAAAGGAGTAATTGAGATAATGTATATAAAGTACCCAACACAGCACCTGATGCTAACTATTGACTAGGGTCTAAGAGAGAAGTTGAAGTCAGGGACCATAGACCACACAGTCTGACTTAGAAATGAACTGGGAGAATCCTGTGTCCTTTATGAAGGAAGTCTTGTTTTTCAATAGTTGGATCTGGATGCTTTTCACACATTAAGCTGTCTTCTAGTCAGGAAGCTGGGATGTTTATTAGATTATCTCTTGATGGGCCTGAGGACGAGTTGTCCTAGAAAGTCCAGTAATGTGGGAGCCTGGCCTCTGGAGGACCTAGAGGTTTCTTAGCCAGTGCTGAGGCCACCAAGTCATCATCCTCCCATTCTCTCAGCAGACTGTTTTGTCTTTGCCTTTACAATTTGACATTAAATGCAAAAAAAAAAAAAAAAGATTCTGCAACTTGCTTTCAAAGTTGTTTCTGTCTCTAAACACATCTGCCTCCCTGCCCAGCTTAGCTTTGAGGAGTTCACCCCTCTCCACTGCTAAGCAGACCATGTTCAGTCTAACTTTGCCTCTAATTGTGCGGTGACCCTTCTCCACACTCAGGGGAAACTTCAGACTAATCAGATTAGAAAATGTCTCATTCCCATTCCCTTCTCCTTCCAATATGCCCTGCCATGATTTGGGTCACATGCTTGGTGTTTTGCATCATCTCCGCAGATTCCTTTCAAAGACTGCCCTAATTCCTAATGGGCCCATCAGCCTGCAGCTTACATTTATATTCTGCATTCTTATTGTTCCCCACAGACTCCACAGAGCTTTACAGAGCCTTGACCAGAGTCTCTTTCTGCACAGCCTCCTCATGGCATGCTAAGCCAGAACCCCCTCTGACGTCTGCAGTCTCCCATGGGAGGCAGGCATGGAGTTTGTTGATTTTGTTCAGTGCACACTCTGCCCAAGGGTAGATTTACCTGCTTTGTGATAAGCCTAGGCAGTTTGTCAAGTGGCACTGTTGCATGGATTCAGATCACAAGATGAAAGACTGTATGACTGAAGAATTGGGTACTTTCTTTCACCCACTGGTTGTTACCCAATTGTTTCTCCTGACCGGGTGTTTTGGTACTAAGATTTCTTGTCTGCTCTGTTCCCATTGTTATTGTAATTCAGCTAGGCCTTTTCCTAATTAGCACAATCCAAGCCAAGATCTGGACCTCAAAATCTTTTCACCTTCAGTTGCTCCAGTCCCTATCAGTTTGTATGGAGAGAGCTAGTATGAGGTCACCTTACTCACTACACAAATTCATTTTACTAATGCACAGAACATCAGACTTAAATGTTCTTTGTAGCAGTGCCTATTACCCATTAATAATAGGAGTGACACTTTGCCTTGACTTAGTGCTAAGGACCTAAGAATATTTTGTACATTCTTGAGCATATTAAAAGGTATATTTTAATTGATGGTAGCCATTATTCTTCATTTGATAAATGCAAACATGGAGGTCTAAGGAGAGTCTCTCACTGCAAGAACATGCTTAAGTCCAAAGTGAGTCTCAAATGGAATTAGAACAAAAACTCCCTAAGATGCCCTCAATCTTTGTTTCTATCTCAGCTCCTAGGGGTAGGGACTATGTCTCATTCATCTTTGCAGCCTCACAGACTTATCCTGTGCTGATATATTGTTCATGGAGGAGAAAACCGTGGGCTTGGGATCCACCAGACCTAACTCTGAAGTCTAGTTCTGCTGCTTCTGGTTATGTGGTCTTGGTGTATTTCCTCAACCCCTCTGAGCCTTAATTTGAATGTAAATGCTCCTCACTACTAATAGGCAAGAAATTCTGACTCTCAAACCATAAAAGATGAAGAGAGTTCTGAGGTTATTCCATCCTGAGTTTCTTGTGGGACTGGAGTGTAAATAGGTGGCTTCCTCCCCTAATTGAGACCTTCTGAATCTAGACTTGGAATAACTAGAAATTCAAGTGCAACTCTTTCCCCATCAGCTCTGCCCCAAGCCAGTCTTTTATAGCTGGCTTTGGGTTCCATGGAATGCCTTAGAACTGGCCTCCCAAGAGAGTTGGTGCCTCATCCAGAAAGATCTATTAAAATGGAAAAAGTTAACAGGGCTTTAAAATCATCTCATTATGTTCTCCCCAGCCCTGCCCCCGACCGGTTTGGACGCATATGTAATTTCACCCAACAATACCTAGCAATGAGGCTGAAGAACAGCATTGAGCCATGTGGCTGCTGATGTTTCAGACTGATATACTGATAAAGTTTTCAGAGAAGAGTGCTTGCTTTCTCAGTCTCTCTCTCTCTCTTCACTATGCCCCCTTTCTTTCTTCTTCTTTGTGTCACACATGCATACCAAATTTGTAGTTCTTTTACATAATCCCAAACTCTGTGGACCAACAGAGCATAGTATGCACAGTCCATACTTGGCAGCTGTAACCCACCTTGCCAAAGAGCTCTGTGTTGAATCCACAATTGGAATTTAGAGGCCTTTCTATTTAGAGATAACCAGTTACTCATTGGCAGCTTGAGCAATGCTATTTTGCCAGCCCAAACTTTTTGTGACCAGTCAATGCAGTGGCCCAGAACTCTAGTTTTTTTTTTTTTTTTCAAGTTTTCTGGCCTGGAAGAATTTTACAAGGTGTCTCAGGATGCACCTCCAGGTTTTCTGGTAATGACCTGAAACCAAACATAACTAAGTGAGTCAAATATGGATTTTCTCTGTCTTTTCACCTTTCCAACCCATTCCCCTAAAGTGATGAGATAGCCTTTGCAAAAGAGAGGAAGCAGATTCCTCTTCAGTAAAATATAGCCTCCACTAAACCTTTTTTTCTTAACCTCTGTAGAAGGTAGAAATAAAGCAGCTCAGCGTTATTCCCTGTGGCAAGGAGATGGATGGCTTCTGCAGTTTTCAAGTCATTCATCATTTTTGGAAGGGGGAGCATGAACATCAGTCAAATGTCCCATTAGACTCACTTCTAAGAACTCCCACCTAGCAAAGCATCAGGGAGCATGTTTGGGGGCCATTATTATTTAGAGAGGAACCAGAGAAATTGCCTTCCCTCCCCCTTCTTGCACAAACATGTCTCATGGTTTGTGTAGTGAAGGTAATGGTAGATTGCTGAAGTTTCAAAGGGAAAGAAGAATTTATGGAGGCTTTAGGAAAACACTTTAGCACTGTGAACTGGGACTTGAAAGTAAGGAGGCTGACTTTTTAACAAGCATAGAAACACTTAAAAGCCAGAATTAGCATTGCCCTTTAGGGCAGTCACCCTGGAAGGCTCTGCACTGATTCCAACAATGTTGCCATAGAAAGTTCTTCTTTGGAATTGCCTTCAAAGACTTTTAAAATGAATTTCTTCCAGAGTAGCAAATCTCTGTTATTTGACTGTCGATCAGAGTTTTAGCAAGACCCAAATGTTCTTTGGAGAGGAATAAAGTAGGGAACTCAGGTGGAGAATCTGGATCATATTTTTTAGTGAAAGCCCAACATGACAATGAAATAAGGTAATATATTTTCTATACAATTCACAGGCTTTTCCAAACTATTTTGAAAGGATGGCTGGGATTTGGCAAATGATGTATTTAGTCATGGGCCAAAGGGAGGCCTCCATGATGAGTACAGGGGTAATAACCTTCGAGGCTAACTATAGGCATTGAGTAGCCTACTTGTCCTCATTTACCTGATGTTCAAACCTTTCTCCATCTCTGAATTGTTTCTCCTGACTTCTTTTCCAACCTGCTCTGTTTTTAGAACAGGAGATCTACCTTGTATCCTAGGGCTCTCTCATAACTTCATGTTACAGGTATAGTGTGTATCAAAGTATAGAATAGCAAATGATGGCAGGAAAAACCTCACCATATCAGTGGTCCATGGAAGAAGCTAAATGCAGAATCTGAGAGCAGGGAGGAAGACTCAGAGACTAATTCCAAGTGAGCGAACTCCCAACTAGTAGCACTCCTTTCTTTCCAAGATGGATGTTTCCATGTTTACTACCTAGAAAATCATGTTTTAGGATCTGTCACCTGCTTTTAACACCCCTTACATTTTAAATTTAAACATAATAAAATAATCCAATCATTCTGATAAGCTTATTCCATCAATGGCATTCTCTGGCCATATCAATGGCTGCCTTTAACCCTTCTAGCTGCTTTTGCAGGCATTTAGGATGTGCATAATAATTTTTTTTATTTATCATTTATAGATACTATCTCCTAACTACCTGTTGTGATGATTGAGAATTTAGCGTAATCTTGGTTTTCATTACTACTTGTTCTTTCTGTATGCTCTCAGGATCTGCTCTTTATCTCTGATGTTCTGGAAGTTCATGATAGGGACTTTAATATTTGGAGACAGAGGCTTGCTAAGTTGCCCAGGCTGGCCTTTTATTTGTTATCCTCCTGCCTCAGCCTTCAAGTGTTCATATGTGAATTCAGTGTGGTTACCACTTTGTGGGCTCTTCTACTTTGCAGGCTCTCCCCTTTGTTTCTGAGAATTTTTTTTATTAGTTATTTAATAATTTCCTCTGTTCCATTTTCGTTTTTATCTTATGAGAACTCCTATTATTAAGATTTCAGATCTCCCACATTTGGACATTTTCTGTCTCAAATTTTCTCATTTTCATTAGATGTATTTATCAGAGGATTTCCTCCACTTTGTGTTCCAAACCATCTAATTGCATCATTCTACCACTCTCATATTTTTTAATTCCAAGCACATGTTTTTAGGCCACATATTTCCTTTTTTGTAGTCCTCTGTTCTCTTTTCAGGGGAATAATATATCCTTTTAGCTCACATCTTACCCTCTGCTCCCTGAACTGTCTGTTTCTCTTGTTCTCCTGTTCTCCCCCCATCCCACCCCCCATTACTGTTTTGACTTCTGTCCTTAATGTTGGACACTTTGGTTGGGCAGGGGAGTCTTGTTGATTGGTGGGTTTCATTGCACAATCAATCAGTTTCTGAAGCTCCTTCTTCATTGGGGAATCCCCAGAAGCTGAAATCTGGAGATTTCTCTGTAAATATTTATGGTATTGAGAGAAGAATCCTGTATTTTCCTTTCCCTAGTAGAAAGGAGGATGGGATCAGAGAAGGTAGGAGAGTTTAAACATGGCCACTGATGTTCTGGAAAGAGGAAAGGGGAAGGAAGGGGGCTGAGTGCTCTCAAATTCAGGTTCTTCTCTGTCTCCATTATGCCATCTCTCCATGACTGCAATCTCTGTAGAATTAGTCAAATAGAGCTATCCTTTACTTCCTAAAGGGAGAAACACACTGTGGAAGAAGATACTTGGGGGTCCCTCCACTCTTGCTTTAATTCGAGTTTCCAACAGTCCTTGTTTTCAATGCCACACTTTATCCCTGCCTTTATTGGCACCTGAATGTTGCACTTAGGAGTCTCTTGGGAAATTTGCAGGCCACATGGATTGGTCTCTCAATGATACTTTCCCTTTCATCCCCTGCCAGATAGACACTTTGAGCTCAGTTTCCTTTTTCCTCTGCTCTACCAAGTCAGTTACCAATCTTCGATTTGCTTTTCACCTTAAAAAATTGTTTTAAGTGGTACTAGGGATTGAACCCAGGGGCACTCTGCTACTGACTTACATTCCCAGCCTTTTTGGCTTTTTAAAAATATTTTGAGACAGAGGCTTGCTAAGTTGCCCAGGTTGGCCTTGAATTTGTTATCCTCCTGCCTCAGCCTTCAAATAGCTGGGATCATAGGCATGTACCACTGCACCCAGCTCATCTTGCAAAAATTTTTGAAATCTCTTTTCCACTTTTATCTGTTCCAGCTATCTTCATCATTGTGTTTCTTCCTTTTTATCCCCACTTTTATTCCTTTACAGGTGAAAAGTAGTATTTGGTGGAAAAGGGAGAAAAATGCTTGCGATCAATCCATTATGGTTTACTGCAAGTCTGTCCACTTCCCAAAAGCACAGAATTTTTTCAAGAAGCATCCCTTTTATTGAAATATTCTTTGTTCTTTTCTCTCCTTTGCCCCTTGGGGAAATTCCCACATACATCAAGGTCTTCTAAGACAAAACTGAAAAGAAAAACTTGGAGCATTTTACCACATTAGCTAACTCTTTCTTTAAGCCTAGCTCTGGGATTTGGGTAAGATGACATCTTTCATTTCTTGTCAAAAAAAATTTATACATAATTTGTGAGCTACATACAGTTTTTATTTATGGCTTTTGATCCTTCTCAAGTGTAATCTGATTCAGAAATATCCTTTCCAAATGGGCAAATGGTTAGACATATTGAGTCTGACACATTATGAGCTAGACAGGGAAAAGGGCTGGGTAAATATGAACAAATATCAGTGAGTGGTAAAAAATAATAGAAATAATAGGACTTTCTGTGGTGACTTCCAGAAGTTTTCTGTGAGTTCCAACACTGTCACCCAGGACAAGTGCAAATTCAGACAGAGACTCAGATAAGAGGGACTCCAGGAAGATCTTCCTAAGGAATTATAATTTTATTTTTGGTACCAGGGATTGAACTCAGGGGTGCTTAACCATTGAGCCACATCCCAGCCCTTTTTTGTATTTTAGAGACAGGGTTTTGCTGAGTTGCTCAGGACCTTGCTAAGTTGCTAAGGCTGGCTTTGAACTCATGATTCTACTGTCTCAGCCTCCCAAGCCACTGGGATTACAGGCATGCACCACCACACTTGGCTAGGAATTGTAATTTGAATTGAGAGTTCAGACAAAGGGACCAGAAGACACAACTGCTTTACATTTCTAGGAGCAATCTTGGCATGTTCAGGGAACCAGAAGAAGGCCAGTAGACCTAGAACATTGTAACAAGAAGAGAGTTTTCAGGTGAGAACATGTGATCAGAGAAGTCTGCAGAAGCCAGATTAAGTTGAGTTTGTAAACCCTGATGAGAGTTCAGCTTGTGTTCTAAGTATATTGGGAAGTCATTGGAGGACTTCAAGCAAGAAAGTGATCGAGCAAATCTATGTTACAGAAAGATCACTCTGGTGAAGGATAGTCTATTGCAATATAGATAGAAATAGCAAGACCAAGATGGTAAACTGTTGCTAAAATCCTGGTGAGAGATGATAGTGGCTTGGGATTTGGGAGAAGTGAAAGAGATGGAAAGAAGTAGATAGATCTGTACTATGCTTATGGTAGTAGAACCCACAGAACTGCTTATTGGATTGTATATGAGGAGTAAAGTCTGATGTGATCCTATTTCTAGTTGGTAGTCTTTTGAGTGGTTTCCCAATTACTGAAATAGTACACTTCCAAACTCTAGGATTGTGTAAGTGCCTTGTGTAACTCATGTGGGAATTTACTGACAATTAAATTCTGTACAATACAAACAGATAGAAACAGTTATTTCATTGATGATCTCACCCAGTATCCCAGTTTTGTGCCTTTAAATAGCATCTATATAGCTAATGACTTCCACACTTAAATCTTGAAATGGACCTCTTCCTTGAACTTCAGACTCATAGCCCAAATTGCTCACTTCCCATCAAAGTGTAACATAGCCCAAACTGAACTTGGGGTCTTGATTCTCAATGTTTACATCCTGCAGTCTTTCTCATCTCAGTTAAGGCAGTTCTATCTTTTCAGTTGCTCAAGCAAAAGCCTTGAAGTCATCTTGAATTTTTCCTTTCTTACATACTATAGGAATTCCACATTCTAAATACATTCGGAGTTTGTCACTTTCCATTGCCACCACCCTCAGTCTAAGCTACCATTACTCCTTGTGTGGATTACTGCAAGAGACTGCTAGCTGTCCTTCCACTTCCACCTTGACCGCTATATTCTACTCTTAGTATTTCAGTTAATGTCCTCTTTTATAAATGTCTTAGGTCCTATCTTGGTCTGTTCAGGCTGCTACAGCAGAATACCATAAACTGGGTAGCTTAGAAAAAAATATATATATATATATATATTTTTTTTACAGTACAGGAGGCTGGGAAGTCCAAGATCAAGGAGCTCTTACATTAAGTATCTAGAGAAGGACCACTTCCCAGCTTATAGATGGCTCCTTCTTGCTATGTTTTCACATGGCAAAAAGTGCAAAGGAACTCGCAGTGGTCTCTTCTGTAAGGACACTAACCTCATTCATGAGGTCTCTGTTCTCATGATCTGAACACCTCTCCCCAAATGCCATCTCCTAATATCATCACATTGGTGATTATATTTCAGCATGAGTTTCCAGGGGACATGGTCTTTCAGAACATTGAAGGTCCCCTAACTATTCTGTACAATATGGTCCAGTGGCTCTTAGTTTTCCTCAGAATAAAAGTCAAAGGCTCTATATGATCTCCTTCTCTGACTTCAGCTTCTACTCAGAGTGTTAGCAAATGCTTTCTTTAAGGCTCCCTGCTAAAGGAAAGCTTCTCAGAAGATATCTTTAATTGAATGAGTTTTAGTTCTTCCCCCCAAATATACACAAATGAAAGAAATAATGGTCCTACATTTTGGCTACAAATATTTCCATAACCAGAGCATGTCCTTTAAGGAGTTGAAATGATGAGTAAGACAAAATTTAAAGGGTAAAGAGTGGTAGGGGGTGGCAAATTGGAGCTGTATCCCAGAAGCCTTGGCCAAGAAATGTACAGAAAAGAATTACAGAATTCCTGTTCCCCTCCTCAGATCACTCTGTTTATCCCACTTTGTTTAGTTTGATGAGTCTATGTTATATTAGACTATAACATTAATTTGTTGGTGCTGATTTTTATTAGTTTATAAATGTGAGCTATTATTTTCTTACCATGTTTTGAAGATCAAAGAAAAATCTGACTTATTATGAGTATTATTTTAAAGGCAGGTGCCTGGAACAGAGTGCTTAAAAGAATATCTTAGTGATGTTTGTCATTTACTTCCAAAAATGGTATTACATGATTAATAGATAACTGGCTTTTAAAACTGACATGATTTTTTTCAAGTTTAGGATCAGTGGTATTGAGGTATTGTACTAAGAAGTATTTAGACAATGTTTAGGTCATTATAGCAATTGAATTGAAATTATTGTATCTTGATGGCCAAAACAAAGTTAAGGATGAATTTTAGCCAGAGTCCATAATTAAGAAATAGTTGTCACAAAAATATATAAATCATGCAAGTAGTCTAAAAAATATTGGTTATTTTGAACCTAGACATTTATGGTGCATCATAATGATTTGTTAAATTTTTTCAAAATGAAAATGTACTTTTTCTGATTATAAATTTAAAACAATTCACATGATACATAAAAGTGTAAAGAAAAAGCCAAAATCATAATTTCTCTTTCCAGAGATAGCTGTTCTTATGTAAGCCTATTGTTAGAACCAGATTTTTTCTATGCCTTTTAAAATAAATATAAACTTAAAATAGGATCATAACTGTACGTACATTTTATAACTTCCTTTCTGTTCAACAATATACCCAAAACATATTTCTGTGATAGCAAATATGGATCTAAATAAGCCCTTTTAATGGCTATATAACAAATAATAAGGATACCTTTTATTTTTCCCAAAAATGTACTAGTGGCCAAAATTAATCTAGGCTTGTTTTAAAGATTTAAAAGGTATTAAGAAATATAAAGACATTTTATTTTACTAGCATTTGATGCCAACCATTAAACTAAAAAGGCCTTCAAATATTCTTAAGAAAATATAATGAGGATCTTAGTTACTAAGTATGGAAATTTGTTTCTTTGACAACTCTAGCACATGTTTATTGAATACCTACTAAGAATCCGCACTGATCTAGGTGCTAAGAATACTTTGGCAAATTAGATAGGTAAGACCCCTACTCTCACAGAATTTATATTCTTGAAGATGGTGAGTAGATAATAAACTAATAAAAATAAGAAAAATATCAGATATTGAAATATACATGAGAATGTAAACTGGCATTTGAATCCTGAATTCTGCAGACTAAGTCAAGTCATTTGTTTGCAGGTTTGAAGATAGTGAACATCAAATAAATTATGAGTCATTTTTCTCTGCCCTGAACTGGAGAATGAATCCAATGCCTGAATTGTCAGCCCCATCGTACCTTAAAGAGGTAAATAGCACCTGTTTTTAAAACCAGCTGTGGATACCTCCTTTGCATTTTTTTAATTCATAGCAGTTTTATTCATAATAGCCAAAATTAGAAACAACTCAAATAATATTTATTAATAGGCGCTATCTTGCATTTTTAACATCCTGTATCTTTAAATTATTTTTCAATGTAAAATATCAACATCAGTGCTTTTGGAAAGAGTGTTTATGTGTTTCTTGGTATTTATGTTAAAGGCTAATTCACTTTCCATGCTGAGCAAACATCTGTTCTCTAAGAGCATGACTTTTTTATGCAGCTGAATTTTTTAACCTCAGTTGCATCCAATTATATAGAAAAAGGGATAATAGTTTACAGTTATAAATAGATATAAACACTGTTATCAGAGGATTCTGGTAACATCATTATAAGCCACAAGAGCAAATCTCAAATGGTGCCTGTCTTGAATCCCCAGTATAACTGTGGCTGTACACACAGGTTTGCCATGTGAAACAACAGAAGATGGAGGTACACATTTTATGGCGGGGTCAAATTTAAAATAAAAACTCAGTAGAAAACTGCTTGGTAATGGAAAACAAGTTCATGTGATCAGATGGTGCTCTCAACATTGTGGAATTGTCTGAATTCTCTAAGACCTCTTTGGACCAATTATCTTTAAGGAGTGGGTGAGTGGGTGGTGGTTTGTTTACATTTTAACATGCTCCAGAAATTGATTTTCTTGGGAAAGGCCCTTAATAAAGCAAATGTCATGTGGTTGATACTGTCAGAAAGGAGGCATTTATTCCTGCTGACCAGTTCATTCTGGCCTGAGCTGATCTAGTGCCCCTGGGAGTTCCTTCAGGCATGCAACTACTCTGGAGTTTCAAGGGCAGCCTTGGAACTTCCAGATGGTTGAGGGACAGTGGTGGCCTTTGGAGTTGAACAGAACTGGAGTTGAATTCTGTCACTGTCACTTACTTAGCTGAGTGACTTCGAATCAGGTAAGTTACTTATTTTATTCATTTGTAGATTTAATCCTCAGACAAATCAGAATTAAGTGTCCACTCTTAGCAGGTTCTCTGCTTTATGCTGGTGTCCAAAGATAAAGGTCATCATTGCTATCCTTGAGGAACCCACTGCTGATGAGGAATCAGTACACTCATGATTTGGAATATGGATTGATATAGCTGTGTGCGTGCATGTGTGCACATGTGTGTTGCTGGGGGTGGGGAGTTGGAACCCTGGGCCTTGTGCATGCTTGGCAACCGCTCTGCCATTGATCTACATCCCCAGCCCAAGAAGCTGCTTCTAAATCAGGCTAGTGGACAGGAAGTATTCTTGGGGAGGTAATGCTTGACAGTTCAGTGATGAGTAGTAACAGTAGCAAGGTAGGAAAGTGATGTGATATGGAAAAGGCATTCTCAACAGAGCTTTCTGGGACATGGGGCAGACTGATACTTGAACAGAGCCAGGAGGAATTGGTGTGACTGGAGTGAAGGCACATAGGGAGGAGTGAAGGATGACTGGAGTTGCCTACAAATGGGTGAGGTTTGAATGTTGTCCTGAATATTATCTGGAGACCACTAACAAATATGTATTTTTTCATTTTAATTTTTTTAAATTAATTATTTTAAAATGATACATATTTATGGGGTACATTGTATTAATTTGATACATGTATATAATATATATAATGACAGGGCAGTTAGCATTTCCAAGTCCTTAAACATTTTTTAAAATAAATCACTTATTTATTTTTGCAGTTTTGGGAATCAAACCCAGGGTCTTGTGCATGCAAGGCAAGAGCTCTACCACTGAGCTACATCCCCAGTGCTTAACTAACTAACTAACTAATTAATTAATTAAATAAATAAATAAATTATATTTATATTTATATTTATTATTGGCAAATTTTAAGAAAGAAAGTGACATGATCAGGTGTGCCCTTTACAGGGAGCTTGCTCTGGCAAGGTGGTGGGTAGACTGGAGAAAACAGGTAAAGACAGGCAGATCCATTGTGAGATTTTTTGGCTATTCTGTCATCAGGGAACCCATTAGGAGGCTTTTGATGTCACCATTGTAACAGCAAACACAGCATTTACTGTGTGCCAACCATTGACCTAAGATCTCAAAAACTCTTTGCTTATTTAACCCTCATAGAAACCCTATGAGGTAGGTACTTTTATTATTCCCATTGTAGAGATGAGGAAGTTAGAAAAAGAACAAGTATATGGTAGAGTCAGATTCTTAATTCAGGTCTAGTCTATTGCCAACAATAAAAGAAAAACATTGACTGGGGGTATAGTTCAGTGGTAGAGTGTGTACTCAGAATGCATGAAGCCCTGGGTTCAATCCCCATCACCAAAAAACAAAGTAGTAGAAGAAGAAAAATATCTTTTAAATTATTATTGAAGATACTGGATTCAATGAACCCATATCCAAAATATTACCACAAAAGCAAATTAATACTGTCATTTTCCCTGGTAATCTTTTAAACCTTATCCATGTGAATATTTAATTTTATATATAAAAATGTTTAGACATAGAATTTGTTTTATTTGTATATATAAAATACTAAAATATGAACAAATTATGTAAAATTATAAAGTAAATTTTTATGTATAAAATTATGAAATAAAAATTTTATATATAAAAATGTTGAATTCAGTTGATGTTCTACCTTTTCATTTAACGTCCTAGTATTCTGTGTTGGTTGTTATCCATTTATTCTATTAGTACCATGTCTAGGTCACTCTACCCTTTTCTGAGCCTGCCCAAATCAGTCCTGGGCCTGACCATTGTGGACCACATTAGTGCGTTCCCTAGCTTTCAGGCATCTAGTTGGATTGGCCAATGGGATGCACCAGCAGAAAAGTTGAAGATGGGAAGAGAGAGAAATCATTTCCCTTCCTGCCAGTTATATCCTCCTCCTACCAAGATTCATAGATTCTGTGTGGAGATTCTGTCCATATAGCTGTCACTCCAGGTTCCAACATTATGTACCCCTTTAGACCCAGGTAGTTGTAATAGCTCCCTGCTGTTACAACTCTTGGGGACTGGAGAATCCTCTGTTGATTTTCCTAAACACTTCCCACAACTTTGTAAAGTATTGCCAGCCCTCTGTATCCACAAGTTCTGCATTCATGGATTCAACCAACCATGGATAGAAAATATTCAAGAAAAAAAAAAAAACTGTGCTTGTGCTGAACGCATGCAGGCTTGTTTCCTTGTCATTATTCCCTAAACAATACAGTACAACAACTATTTACACAGCATTTACATTGTGTTAACCACTATAAATCATCCAGAGATGATTTAAAGTGTGTGGGAAGATGTGCAAAGATCTGATACAAATACTGTGTCATTTTATGTAAGAGACTTGAGCTGTCAGTGGATTTTGGTATCTGTGGGGAGTCTGGTAACAAATCCCCCTCAGATACTGAATGATGACTGAGGTCGCTTTATTTATTAAGCTTGTCTATTTACGCTGTTTGTGTGTTGTCCTCTATTTCCCTTGGGACCCTCAATGATACATGTACTTATTTTCACTAGTTAGCAAAAACCTTTGTTGTTCCTTGATTTGCTTTCTACTTCTCTCTTCTTTCATTCCACCCAATCCACTATCCAATTCACCTCTGAGATTTCATCTTTTTTTTTTTGCACAAAAATGTATCATACCACATACATTTATCTGTAGTGTGCTTTTCCTAATCATGGAAAATTCATCTAGCTTAATATGTATAGACCTAAGCCATTGTTTATTAGGTATATATGGATATATAATAATCTGTTAAACACTCTATTAATAGGCATTTTTGTTGTTTTTATGTTTTTGCCTCAAAAATGTGGTATCTTATTACTTTAATTTTTATTTTCCTGATGACTGTTGAATTTGAATGAAATATAATCACTTTTCTATACTACAACCCAGGGTAAGTTACATGTATTTTTCACAACAACCCAGCATGCACATACATAATGAACAAAAGTTTCATGAAAGAATGCTGTTGTAACTACCTATGGCATTATATATGTAGTTAGATTTGTTTTCTTTTTTCCTTTCTCTCTTCCTCCCTTTATCTCTTCCATTGTTTTTTTCTCTCCTCTCTCCCATCCTCTTTCTTTCTCTTTTGAATGTTGTTTCTGACCCATTAAATTTATTTCCTGACCCACAAAAAGATCACCACCCACACTGGGTTGGAGTCACTTTGCATGGGAGGGTCAAAGATTCACTCTTCCTGCAGTCACTTCTTCCCCATTTTATGACTTACCAACTCTGTCACTGAGACAATTACTGAGCCTCAGGTGCTTTAGAGAGAGAGTGTAGGGCAGAGGTCTGGAACCATAGGGATTTGATTTCAAATGCTTGACTCCATCATCAACTAACTGGGTGACTTTGTACAAGTTAGTCAACCTTTCAGGTTTACCCATCTCAAAAATGGAGATTAGAGTATCTCTCCATTAAGGTTGTTGTAAGGAACTGAGTCAATATACATGAGGCACTTATTGTGATACCTTTCCCATAGTGGGGCTTAAATTAGGTTCTGTCATTGTTTATAAAATGGAAATGCCTTACCTTCCTCATGTCAGGGTAGTTGGCCCTGAGCAGTCCCTTCCAAGGCTAAGATAGTTTTCTGTGCTTAACAGTAAGCGTTAGAACAGTTATAGGCTGAAAATGTCCCATTAGAAAGAGCCTATTCTTTAGCAGCAAGCTCTTCCTAATTGTTACTCATTTATGGTGAGACGAATTTTACTCATATGGTCCCATCAGTTCTGCTTACTGAGCCTAGAAAGATATCAGTCTGCCAGAGACATTTGGAAGGGACCACTGTGTGTGTGCATGTGTGTGTGTGTGTGTGTATGTATGTATGTGTGTGTGTGTGTGTGTATAAAGTTGTTGTTGGACACAATACCTTTATTTTATTTATTTATTTTTATGTGGTGCTAAGGATTGAACCCAGGGCCTTGCTAGGTGAGTGCTGTACCACTGAGCCACAACCCTAGCCCAACCACTTTTTTTAGATCAATTAAAAAGAACTGAAAACAAGTATCAAATGCTACCCAATCAATATAACCCATAATGAGAACTTAATCAGATTCCAAAGCACTCTGGTATTGCTAAGCTTGTCATTGTTTCATCAAGAGGATATAAGATAGCTTGGGAATGTTATGAGTGAATCTATAATCTCATGTAAAAATACTTAGTTATGAATGGGTCAAGCACAGTGTCACATAGTTCATACAGTAGAATTGGTAGTGAAGAATATAGTATCTACTGAACCATTTAAGTATGCTTAAATGTTAATATCTAATAATGCCTCCAGATAGTTGTGGATCAGATCTTGTCACAGGTTGGGTTCTCCAGAGAGCAGGTGGAGCCTAACATGCAGATGTTTACTTGAGAGTATCCTTGGAATCAACTCCTGTGGAAAGTAGGGGAAAGAATCAGCAGTGAGCAGAGGGAGAAGTTGAGGTATAGTATATATCTAAAGACAGCTTGTCTGACCCATAGAGAGCTCTGGAGCTAGAATCATCTTTCAGAGTTATCCTGAGTTGGGCCAAACTAACCTGGTCTTTTTTTTTTTTTTTTTGCATGTGTGTGGTGCTGGGGGTACTCTACCAACTGAGCTATATCGCCAGCCCCTGGCCTTTTAAAAAAAAAATTCTGTGAGTTGGTTCAAGAAAAGAAATAACCTTAGACAATATGGCTCTTTGCAACCAAGACATCTTTGTAGTTGATGTAATCCTTTCAGGGGGATCCCTGTCCTTCCTCAGGACTTAGGCCACCAAGTGCTTCCTCAAGGAGATTCTAGATGGCACATCATAGCTTAGTAACCAGCCACTCTTGAAGCCCCTGTTGGTTGTTTTTGGTGTCAGTTGGGAGCCTGGTAATATGAGCCAGCCTCCTCTATTGTTGTCAGATCTTCCATGCATGGCAGGGAACTAATAGGAGAGTGACTATGCCACAATAGGCCATGGAAGGATTAGACCAGATTTGCCAGTCCCTGGGCCTGGTTGGGCAGAAAAAAATCTCTCACTTATACTTTAAGGAATCACCAACATTTTGGTAGTCTGCCCTAGTCAAAAATGACATGTGGAGCTTCAAGGCAAGATTCACCAGGTTGTGGCAGTGTCCTAGCCCTGAGTACAAAGTGATGAGATTAATATCTTCTGAGAATAAGGAATAACAGGCTGAGTTTCTGTGTGGAAGCAGAGCGTAGGTGGAGGCCTGGGATTGGAAAGCCACACATTTTGTCCATTGTATGAGATGGATAGGCTGACAGTGGCTAAAGTTCCAGAAATGACATCAAAAATGACATGGGCAGCTCTCTAGAAGTTTCACTCAGAACTCATAGATTTATTCATGGGCTGAATGTTTTCCTCAGTATGACCTCTTCCCTGTACCAAAGAACACACTGAGAAATGAAAAAGGACTTCTTGAGTAATGAAAGATGAGTGTTAGATTCAACATATTCTGCCTGCATCAGGTGTTAATGGATAGGATTAATGTTTAGGTAAGGATCTAGAGCACCTTCATAGTACATGGAGTGGGCTGGGAGAGGACAAAAACCAGGAACAGGACCAGGGCTTTGTCTAACCTGAGGCTGAGTAGAGAGGTGGTTTGGTACACAGATATGGGATCAAAAGGAGTTGGGTATCAGGGAATTCCAGAAGGGCATATCTCCAAAATAGCACAGTGATAGGAATCTAGAAGTTAGCACCATTCAGCAATCAGAGGGAGCCAGTCGATAGACTCTCAAGCTTTCATCCTCACCAAGGATTGAGCATGATGAGTCCCTGTTCCAGTGAGGTAACACCAGGAAATGCACACAGCTCAAAGGGGTCATGGAGATGATTTGATAAAATAGGGTGGAACACTCAGAGAGTAGCAATGGTAGAAAGCTTTTAGCCTGCTTAGGACTGGGAAAGCAGGCAGGGACCAGCATTACTAGAGCCTAGCAAAGAATTTGGAGCAGTAGTTGGAGAACATAATCATTGCACTACTGCTGCTGTAGCCACCACCAAATCGAGGGCCAAAAGGGAAGGAGCAGGGCAAGGAGGAGGAAAGTCAGTGTGACATCTCTCTTCTCTTACTCACTCCCTATCCCCCATCTCCTGACACCACCTCCCATTGGTTGAACCCTAGAAGCCAGAAATTAAGGAAGCTGATGTAATTCACATAGGTCATCCTCCCAGGGCAAGGAGCAGGGTGAAGTCTCTTGAGTGATAAATGGAGAATTACCCAGCTCAATCTGTTACCAGAGTAAAGACCTTATCTCAGGAGAACAAGCCCCATAGCCTAGCCAGGGTATAAAGCCAGACCAGACTAATAAATAGCTCCTGGAGCTTGGTCTACTGGATGTCAGGACCAGTGCTCAGATGTAGCTTCCCTATATGTGATAGTCACATGGCCTCAGATAATAGAAGTGGATTTCAGTAGCAAACAAACAAAATGTAAAGAGAACTATGTTATAGCTAATCTATCTTTGATTAGTCCTGCTGCCCTTTGGTAACAGATGTTTTGTTTTTGTTTTTTTCCTGCATAGATGGGTATTGGCTGTGGCCTACATCCAGTGGCCTATAGCCTGGATTCTTGGGGGTGGGGGATATTCCTTGGTCATCACTCTGTCTGGCCCCTCAACAGCCCATGGAGCTGTAATTTACCTCTCACTCCATTATGTGACTATCTATGGTGTCAGCATGTTGCCCTGGTGCTATCACAGCCTGGAGACCCCATTCCCATTCAATTGTGCTTGCTCGCAGATGGTAGCTATAAAGCTGACAGAATAGGTCCCACTGTTTTGAGCCTGTCTGGTTAATCTCAGAAGTCACGTTTTAAAAAATAACACTAAATTGGTTCTCATATAAACTTTATAACTTGCACTGTATGACTGGTGTCTTATCTTGTGACATTTCTGAGAAAAATTGGACATGGCTTCATTTTACAAGCACTATAACTGCAAAAGTATTAGCAGTTGGCTCTAAAGCTCCCTCTTTCTCACAACAGGATAATATATGGCCTTGGCAGTGGGAAGTAGTGGGTGATTGGGTACACCTTGGGATAAATCTTTGGACATCCTACTTGTGGAGGATCTCCTTTTGGCATTTAGAGCACAGAATGCCCTGTGACATTTTATTATCCTAACATCTTGCCCAAATAAATATCATTCCTAATTTATACATTGGAAGCTAAGAATCAAGAGGCATTCCTAAAAGTAAGGCATATATAGTTAGGGGCTAGTGCCAACTTTTAAAATGAGAAGTTATTTGTAGTATTTGTGATTGAATTTAAGAATTGAAATAAAAGGTTATTATCCATTTTCATTAGATTGAAAAAAGTAACTGGTAAACACATGCTGACTACCTAACATAGAGCAATAACCTAGTTGGAGATGCTGTTTCTGGAATCTAATATGATCTGAAGCATTGGAACATTAGGCTAAAGCTCAAAAATTCCATGTTTCCTTGAAAACTTAGTTTACCTGTAATGTACTTCTAAGGAAGGTTTTCTTATTTATAATTGACAGCTTTCTTAGCTACACTTACATGTAAATGACATCTGTTGAAGCTTTGTCTAGAGCATAGGGAAATGAAGGTGAAAAATTGCTATTGCCCATGATAAGACAGAAAATTATTAGCAAATTTTTTGTTGTTTTAAATTTTCTTTCTTTTTTTTAAGCTGTAGATTGACACAATACCTTTACTTTATTTATTTCAATGTGATGCTGAGGATTGAACCCAGTGCGTCACATGTGCTAGGCAAGCACTCTTCCACTGAGCTATACCCCAGCCCAATCTTTTGGTTTTATATATGAGCTTTTCCTTATGTTACCAGAATGCTCTTGATTATCTCAAGAAGTATTTGCAAGATCCCCTTCCCAAAATGAATTTTAATTTGCTTTGTTAAAATTTAATTGCTTTTATATTTTTGTACCTAATTTGATTATTTCTAAGGTCATGTCACCCTTATTAGAAGGAAGGGAGTCCAAGAAAACCATAATTTTGATTTCATATATACTACTATTGGACTTTTCTACAATACATAGATATTTTCCATAGAAACATTCTTTTCCAAGCTAGTAGAAGGGAGTAACATGATGAAGTCACTAACATGACTCTATCAGCCTTGCAGTTGGGAAGAATAAAAATAACCTTGTTTCAGTGAAGCGTGGAATTTAATTGGCTCCCGATCTTTTCCCCTCATGCATCTGGTGGCCAGTACTACAGTAGAAAAATTTGAAACTAAAAGAAGACATAATCCAATTAAATTTCCTTTTAAAAATGTCAAAGCAAATAAATCCAGGGCCTATTAGCTCACACACAGCTTTGCTATTCTCACTGGGCAGCTGCTGTTTACTGGGTTTTCATCCAGTGCCATCTTTGCTTCCCATTTCAAGGGTGTATGACTTTTTACAGATCGACAGCTACAGTTTTTTACCATTGATGAACGAGTAATTTATTGCCAACTTCTTTGACATCTTAAGTGGTTCTAGTGACAGCCAGCTTGGAATATGTCATAGGACCCTCTCAGAGATGATGATTCCCAGTCATTTTAGAATCACAATTTTATATCATTGAATGTCATTCTGTATTTCATAGTTTTTCCCTCTTCCAGAAAATGCTATGTGGCACATATTATTCAATACTCCAGATTACATTAAATTTTGTTCTAAGATTTGGGGACTGTCTGGAAGTCACATTGGAGACTCTGGATTCACCGTCAGTTTGCCAGAAAGTTGCTTTGTTCCAAGCTCTGCTGTAACTTTCATAGGCATGCCCTTAAATATTTATTTATTTATTTATTTATTTATGATACTGGGGGTTGAACCCAGAGACACTTAACCACTGAGCCACATTCCCAGCCCTGTTTTATTTTTTATTTTGAGACAGAGTCTTGATAAGTTGCTGAGTCTGGCTTTGAACTCACAGTCCTCCTGCTGCAGCCTCCTGATCCACTGGAATTACAGGCATATGCAACTGTTGCCTGAGGAATAGTTGCACATGTGTGTACTCATGTAAATCACCATCAAGTCACTGGGATTACAAGTGTGCACACCATGCCTGGCAACATGCTCTTAATTTTGATACGTGCAAAATTGCTTAGTGTCTTCATCTGATTTCCTCTAGAAGCAATGTTGAAGACAAGGATTTGAGCTTATACAGTTTTGCAGGAAAGAACCATTAGGAAGGGATTAGAAGTACTGAGAAAGTGAAGGGAGGGAGCTACTTAAAGGGCACATTATCAAACCAGTTATAAGTGTGGATGACTGGAGTTTAGGGCTGCTAGGAAATGCTGGGATCCAGCAGCCAACATATTCCTCAGAGTTATCCCATCCAAAGTGCAAAGGAGCTGCAGTATTCATCTGTCAACTCACTTCAGTCATTGGTTGAGGACTGCCCTCAAAGTGGGGGAAAGAAAATAATTCCCTGGCACTTTTGGCTTGTCCCACAGGCAGTCAGAGTGGGCCTCAGAGGCCAAGCAGAATCTCAACGCCAAAGGAACACTGGAGTATGACCAAGTGGAAAGTGTAAGAGGGTAGGAAGGAGCACTGGCAGAGCCTATGACACATAGATTTCAAACCCGTATCAACAAGGGCCTGTCTTGCAGAGACGGAAGCAGGCTCATCTTCATCTGGAATGGGAGGGATCAACTTCTGTGGATGAATCCCCCTATTGTAGAATTACCCACTTAAGTGTTATTCCCATTTAACTTACATGCATGGGCTATGATGTAGCTCAGTGGTAGAGTGCTTGCCTAGAATGCACAAGGTCCAGATTCAGTCTCAATCAAAAACAAATAAAATCTTACATGCACTTCTGGGAAAACCACGTGATCTGGAGTTTTCTTTGCATTTTATAGTGTAGGATGAATAAAAGGTCAGTATTTTAACTCACTGCCTAGATTTTCATAAGGTTTGTATAATGTTTGGAACACTTACAGATTTATTAGAAAGATCAACACTGATAGCTGGTAGTTTGGGGATATATACATACATAGATACACACATACACATATGTATGTGTTTTGTGTGTGTGTGTGTGTGTGTGTGTGTGTATTTGACAGGACTGGGAATTGAACTCAGGTGCTCTACCTCTAAGTTATATCCTTAAACTCTATCTCTGAGCTACATCCCCCTGTTTATTTTATTCTTGAGACGAGGTCTTGCTAAGTTGTTAAGGCTGACCTTGAACCTGGGATCCTTCAGCCTCAGCTTCCCAAGTCTCTGAGATAATAGGTAGCTTGTACCACCACACCACTCCTGGCAGGGTTTTATTATGTTGCCCAAATCCTCTTTATTTTTACAAAGGGACCAGCCATGCAATTCCTTTAGGTAGATCCAATTATAGGCAAAATTATGAAAAAGGTACATTTCCTTCTACTTTATTGATGTCCTACTCCATTGCCTGAGCCTCTGAAAACTCCCTGTTTTACTGTAATTTTGGGTAGCCTGAGGGCATCTCCCTAAAATTGAGGGTTGGCAGTGGATGGATCCTGGGTTCCTGAAGCACTATAAATGTGTCTATGGCATTTATCAAATATTTGAGACAGAAAAAGTCACTCCCATCTAGAAACTGGAGAACAGTGAGAAAGGGAAAAATGATCAAGTGAAGTGATATTGATTCTAAACAAAGAGTATAGTGGAGCTAGAGTAGTCAGGAAGGCTTTCAGGGTGCTATAGGGAGCAGTCAGGATTTAAAGAAATAAACTATTATCTTAAACTACCCTTAATTTCAAACCTCCTAGGTCTTTACTTGAGTTTCATTTTGTCCAAGTCTGACTTATTGCTAATAAATTTGATTCTCATTTCCAACTCCTGAGTTATTATTCCAGTATAAGTTCTTCTATTTCTTCTCTTTTATTATTAGCATGTAAATCATGATTCCATGTTAAAAAAATCCACTTTTACTAACAAGTTCTGAGGAGGATCCTTTAGTACTGACTTATTTCATAAGAGGATACATTCCTTGAATAGCTCCATCATAATTAAATGAGTTATATGTGTTTTATTCATTTTATATTAAAAACTTTATAAAATACCTATCAGGAGATAGCAATTTTGAATCTGGATGTTTGTACCATTCCCCTATAATAAGATTAAACTAGAAAATACCACTTCAGAGCAAAAATTGCCCTAAATTTTGTAATCAGCTTTTTGAGAATGTGTTCAATAGGAGTTGAATGTCTTGATCTCAGCCTTCATTGATTAAAATTATTGCTTAATATGTTCACAATGGTTCACTACTTTTTGGTGTGAGGAAGCCCATTTCATTAAGTTCCATATGATGTGAATTACACAAAACACCCTTTAGAAAGAATTCAGAAGGGTCATTTCCTTCTTTACATTGCCAGTTGTTGGATTGGGCTCAGTCTCTGAGAGGCGGCATTCTTGAGAGAAAAAAAAAAGTTTCAATTCAAGAATATTGTTTTCTACTTAACTTTTTTTGCTGAAAATGACAGAACCAAATGTAGCTATGTGGGATGGGGGTTAGCTACTTCTGAACAGGCCCACTCCATTGCTGTCTTGGAGGGCAGCCTAGTAGATAAGCATAGCTCTAGAGCCTCACAGCCAGGGATAGGATCTAAGCTTCTCCACTGACTGATGGTTTGGTTTTAGATAAGCTATTTCGTCCTTCTATGACTTGTTTCTCTCTTTTATAAATAGGCATCATAATATCATCTTCCTCTTGGGGACTTTCTGTGATGATTAAACAATGGGATTCATGTAAAACACTTAAAAGACCTTCTATCATATACTAAATATCCAATAAATGTCTTATTATTAGTACTAGATATTGAGAAGATTCCTATAACCCTGCAAAAATATTCAACTAGTTCATCATCATAAATCATCTCTTAAATTAAGATTTGGGGCTTTAAAGAGGCCAGTACTTGGGGTTCTTATTCCACATCGATATTATCAATTGCCATAATTTTACAGATCACTCATATTCCAGTGACTTCCACATCTTTGTATAGTCTGGATGTGAGCTGTGTACTCTAGAGAACTGTATTTCCAGGTGTTTACCAGAATCTTCACTGTGATGTCCTATAGGAACTTGAAATAAAAATGTCCAAAATTGAACATACTGCCTCCCTCTGATCCTTATTTCTCCACTGAAATTTCTTTTTTTTTATTTTTTATTTATTTATTTATTTTTTTTATTGTTGGTTGTTCAAAACATTACATAGTTCTTGATATATCATCTTTCACACTTTGCTTCAAGTGGGTTATGAACTCCCATTTTTAGCCCATATACAGATTGCAGAATCACATCAAATACACATCCATTGATTTACATATTGCCATACTAGTGACTGTCGTGTTCTGCTACCTTTCCTATCCTCTACTATCCCCCCTCCCCTCCCCTCCCCTCCCCTCTTCTCTCTCTACCCCCCTACTGACCTTCATTTCTCCCCCTTGTATTATTTTTCCCTTTCCCTACATTTCCTCTTGTATGCTCTTTTGTATAACCCTGAGGGTCTCCTTCCATTTCCATGCAATTTCCCTTCTCTCTCCCTTTCCCTCCCACCTCTGTTAATGTTAATCTTCTTCTCCTGCTCTTCGTCCCTACTCTGTTCTTAGTCACTCTCCTTATATCAAAGAAGACATTTGGCATTTGTTTTTTAGGGATTGGCTAGCTTCACTTAGCATAATCTGTTCCAATGCCATCCATTTCCCTGCAAATTCTATGATTTTGTCATTTTTTAATGCAGAGTAATACTCCATTGTGTATAAATGCCACATTTTTTTATCCATTTGTCTATTGAAGGGCATCTAGGTTGGTTCCACAGTCTTGCTATTGTGAATTGTGCTGCTATGAACATCGATGTAGCAGTGTCCCTGTAGCATGCTCTTTTTAGGTCTTTAGGGAATAGACCGAGAAGGAGAATAGCTGGGTCAAATGGTGGTTCCATTCCCAGCTTTCCAAGAAATCTCCATACTGCTTTCCAAATTGGCTGCACCAATTTGCAGTCCCACCAGCAATGTACAAGTGTACCCTTTTCCCCACATCCTCGCCAGCACTTGTTGCTGTTTGACTTCATAATGGCTGCCAATCTTACTGGAGTGAGATGGTATCTTAGGGTGGTTTTGATTTGCATTTCTCTGACTGCTACAGATGGTGAGCATTTTTTCATGTACTTGTTGATTGATTGTATGTCCTCCTCTGAGAAGTGTCTGTTCAGGTCCTTGGCCCATTTGTTGATTGGGTTATTTGTTATCTTATTGTCTAATTTTTTGAGTTCTTTGTATACTCTGGATATTAGGGCTCTATCTGAAGTGTGAGGAGTAAAGATTTGTTCCCAGGATGTAGGCTCCCTATTTACCTCTCTTATTGTTTCTTTTGCTGAGAAAAAACTTTTTAGTTTAAGTAAGTCCCATTTGTTGATTCTAGTTATTAACTTTTGTGCTATGGGTGTCCTATTGAGGAATTTGGAGCCCGACCCCACCGACTGTAGATCGTAGCCAACTTTTTCTTCTATCAGACGGCGTGTCTCTGATTTGATATCAAGCTCCTTGATCCATTTTGAATTAACTTTTGTGCATGGCGAGAGAAAGGGATTCAGTTTCATTTTGTTGCATATGGATTTCCAGTTTTCCCAGCACCATTTGTTGAAGATGCTATCCTTCCTCCATTGCATGCTTTTAGTCCCTTTATCAAATATAAGATAGTTGTAGTTTTGTGGATTGGTTTCTGTGTCCTCTATTCTGTACTATTGGTCCACCCGCCTGTTTTGGTACCAGTACCATGCTGTTTTTGTTACTATTGCTCTGGAGTATAGTTTGAAGTCTGGTATTGCTATACCGCCTGATTCACACTTCCTGCTTAGCATTGTTTTTGCTATTCTGGGTCTTTTATTTTTCCATATGAATTTCATGATTGCTTTCTCTATTTCTACAAGAAATGCCGTTGGGATTTTGATTGGCATTGCATTAAACCTATAGAGAACTTTTGGTAATATCGCCATTTTGATGATGTTAGTTCTGCCTATCCAGAACAGGGATATTAGGATATTCATCTTCTAAGATCTTCTTCTATTTCTCTCTTTAGGGTTCTGTAGTTTTCATTGTATAAGTCTTTCACCTCTTTTGTTAGGTTGATTCCCAAGTATTTTATTTTTTTTTTGAAGATATTGTGAATGGAGTGGTTGTCCTTATTTCCATTTCAGAGGATTTGTCGCTGATATACAGGAATGCCTTTGATTTATGTGTGTTGATTTTATATCCTGCCACTTTGCTGAATTCATTTATTAGCTCTAATAGTTTCTTTGTAGAGCCTTTTGGGTCTGCTAGGTATAGAATCATATCATCTGCAAATAGTGATAATTTAAGTTCTTCTTTTCCTATTTTTATGCCTTTAATTTCTTTCGTCTGTCTAATTGCTCTGGCCAGCGTTTTGAGAACTATGTTGAACAGAAGTGGTGAAAGAGGGCATCCCTGTCTTGTTCCAGATTTTAGAGGGAATGCCTTCAATTTTTCTCCATTCAGAATGATGCTAGCCTGAGGCTTAGCATAGATTGCTTTTACAATATTGAGGTATGTTCCTGTTATCCCTAGTTTTTCTAGAGTTTTGAACATAAAGGGATGCTGTACTTTGTCGAATGCTTTTTCCGCATCTATCAAGATGATCATATGGATCTTATTTTTAAGTCTATTGATGTGGTGAATAACATTTATTGATTTCCGTATATTGAACCAGCCTTGCATCCCAGGGATGAATCCTACTTGATCATGGTGCACAATTTTTTTGATATGTTTTTGTATCCGATTCGCCAGAATTTTATTGAGGATTTTTGCATCTAGGTTCATTAGAGATATTGGTCTGAAGTTTTCTTTCTTTGAAGTGTCTTTGTCTGGTTTAGGTATCAGGGTGATGTTGGCCTCGTAGAATGAATTTGGAAGTTCTCCCTCTTTTTCTATTTCCTGAAGTAGCTTGAAAAGTATTGGTATTAGTTCCTCTTTAAAGGTTTTGTAAAATTCTGCTGTATACCCATCCGGTCCTGGGCTTTTCTTAGTTGGTAGTCTTTTTATGGTTTCTTCTATTTCCTCAATTGATATTGGTCTGTTTAGGTTGTCTATATCCTCCTGACTCAATCTGGGCAGATCATATGACTTAAGAAATTTATCGATGCCTTCACTATCTTCTAATTTATTGGAGTATAAGGATTCAAAATAATTTCTGATTATCTTCTGTATTTCTGAAGTGTCTGTTGTGATATTGCCTTTTTCATCCCGTATGCTAGTAACTTGAGTTCTCTCTCTTCTTCTCTTCGCTAGCATGGCTAAGGGTCTGTCGATTTTGTTTATTTTTTCAAAGAACCAACTTTTAGTTTTGTCAATTTTTTCAATTGTTTCTTTTGTTTCGATTTCATTAATTTCAGCTCTGATTTTAATTATCTCTTGCCTTCTACTTCTTTTGCTGTTGTTTTGCTCTTCTTTTTCAAGGATTTTGAGATGAAGTATGAGATCATTTATTTGTTGTTTTTTTTTTCTTTTTTTAAGGAATGAACTCCAAGCAATGAATTTTCCTCTTAGAACTGCTTTCAATGTGTCCCATAGATTCCGATATGTTGTGTCTGTGTTTTCATTATCTCTAAGAATTTTTTAATTTCCTCCTTGATGTCTTCTATAACCCATTGATCATTCAGTAACCTATTTTTCATTCTCCAAGTGATGTATGCTTTTTCCTTCCTTCTTTTATCGTTGATTTTCAGTTTCATTCCATTATGATCAGATAGGATGCATGGTATTATCTCTACTCCTTTATATTGTCTAAGAGTTCCCCTGTGACATAATATATGATCTATTTTTGAGAAGGATCCATGTGCTGCTGAGAAAAAAGTGTAACTGCTTGATGTTGGGTGGTATATTCTATATATGTCAATTAAGTCTAGGTTATTAATTGTGTTATTGAGTTCTATAGTTTCCTTATTCAAATTTTGTTTGGAAGATCTGTCCAGTGGTGATAGAGGTGTGTTGAAGTCTCCCATGATTATTGTATGGTGGTCTATTAGACTCTTGAACTTGTGAAGAGTTTGTTTGATGAACATAGCTGCACCATTGTTTGGGGCATATATATTTATGATTGTTATGTCTTGTTGGTGTATGGTTCCCTTAAGCAGTATATAGTGTCCCTCTTTATCCCTTTTGATTAACTTTGGCTTGAAATCTATTTTATTTGATATGAGTAGGACACTCCTGCTTGTTTCCGAAGTCCATATGAGTGATATGATTTTTCCCAACCTTTCACCTTCAGCCTATGTATGTCTTTTCCTATCAAATGCGTCTCCTGTAGGCAGCATATTGTTGGGTCTTGTTTTGTGATCCATTCTACTAGCCTGTCTCTTAATTGGTGAGTTTAAGCCATTAACATTTAGGGTTATTATTGAGATATGGGTTGTTGTTCCAGCCATATTTGTTTATTTATGTTACTAAACATGGTTTGTTTTCCTCTTTGATTATTCCCCCCCCCTTTTACTGTCCTACCTCCCACTGTTGGTTTTCATTGTTATTTTCCATTTCCTCTTCCTGTAATGTTTTGCCGAGGATGTTTTGAAGAGATGGTTTTCTAGCTGCATATTCTTTTAACTTTTGTTTGTCGTGGAAGGTTTTAATTTCATCTTCCATCCTGAAGCTTAATTTCGCTGGATACACAATTCTTGGTTGGAACCCATTTTCTTTCAGTGTTTGAAATATGTTATTCCAGGATCTTCTAGCTTTCAGAGTCTGTGTTGAAAGATCAGCTGTTATCCTGATTGGCTTGCCCCTAAATGTAATCTGCTTCCTTTCTCTTGTAGCTTTTAAAATTCTCTCCTTATTCTGTATGTTGGGCATCTTCATTATAATGTGTCTAGGTGTGGATCTCTTATAATTTTGCACATTCGGCATCCTGTAGGCTTCTAGAATTGGGGATTCTGTCTCATTCTTCAAGTCTGGGAAGTTTTCTCGTATTATTTCATTGAATAAATTGCTCATTCCTTTGGTATTGAGTTCTATACCTTCCTGTATCCCAATGACTCTTAAGTTTGGTCTCTTAATGTTATCCCATATTTCTTGGATGTTCTGTTCATGGTTTCTTAACAGTCTTGCTGAGCTGTCTATGTTCTTTTCAAGTTGAAATACTTTGTCTTCATTGTCTGATGTTCTATCTTCTAAGTGTTCTACTCTGCTGGTAGTATTCTCAATTGAGTTTTTAAGTTGGTTTATTGCTTCCTGCATTTCTAGGATTTCTGTTTGTTTGTTTTTTATAACCTCTATCTCCCTGTATAGTTGATCCTTTGCTTCCTGGATTTGTTTGTGTAATTCCTTGTCGAAGTGATCTTTCATTGTCTGATTTTGCTGTCTAATGTCTTCCTTGATACTCCAGATCATCTGAAGCATATATATCCTGAATTCTTTATCTGACATTCCATCTGCTGCAGCTGTTACCTCTTCTAAAGTTGAGTTGACCTGCATTGCTTGTAGTCCTTTCTTTCCTTGTCTTTTCATACTGCTTGCGTTTCTTTCTTCTTGGTGAAACTGTTGTGTTTTTGAAAATTTTCCCCCCCTATATATTTATATTGCTCTTGTATAGTTGAAAAGTCTCCCTTGCAGGTGCGGGCGGGGGCTCTGCTCTGCCCCTCCTCCAATTGGTGTGAGGTGTCTACCACGCCCGCGGACCCCTGGGCCTGATCTGCCGTTCTGTCGCAGGTCTGCCTACCTTGCAGGTGGGGGCGAAGGCTCTGCCCTGCCCCTCCTACCATGCCCGGGGACCGCTAGGCCTGATCTGCAGGTTGGTCGCCGGTCTGCCCACCTTGCGGGCACGGGTGTCAGTTCCGCTCCGCCCCCACTCCAATTGGGGTCACTTGACCACCACACAGGCGGGCCGCTGGGCCTGATCTGGGCGCGGGCGAAGGCTCTGCTCTGCCCCTACTCCAGTTGGGGTGAAGTGTGTACCACGCTGGTAGGCCACTGGGCCTGATCCGCCGGTCTGTCGCAGGTCTGCTTACCTTGCCAGCGCGGGCGGCGGCTCTGCCCTGCCCCTCCTACCACGCCTGCAGACCCCTGGGCCTGATCTGCAGGTTGGTCACAGGTCTGCCTACCTTGCGGGCGCGGGCGGTGGCCCTGCTCCTCCCCTCTGGCTCGACGACAAAGCGAGAGAGACTCGGGTATCTGTGACTCACCCTCCCTACCAGGGGACCAACTGTTTCCGTCGCCGGTGGCACCGATGAAGTTCTCTCCTCGGCCGCTCTCCGATGACATCAGATCTCTGCCATGCTGGCATCCCCTGTTCTATGGCTGAATCCCATTTTCTTCTCTTCCAATAGGTGGAGCTGTGCCCTCTGAGCCGAGCTTCTGCCCTCTATGTGCTGACAGAAATCCCTGTACGGTGGCTCCTGGGAGTCTCTCAATCCTGTTAGTCCAGTGCCCTTTCACTTATCCGGCCCCTCCCCCTGTTCCTCCTCCCAGCTAGCCAGCCAGGTCCTGTTCACCAGAGGTGGTTCCCCAAGGATCTGATTACACTTGCAGCCCCACCACGTGTCCTATATCCTGAACGATGAACACCCTCTCTGTCATTCATCTAAGTCCCAGTGCTGTGGTGGGGTGATCTGGGAACCAACAGTTTAATTTTTCCGGACCCCTTTGGTGGGCACGCCCCCAGAAACTGGCGGCTAAGATCTTGGGTGTCGCCGCTGGTGTTAAGGGGAGGTGGGGATCTGGAATCCCCTCTGCTTCCCTATAGACACGCCCCCGGAGAGATTCCCAAGGTTTCCTGGCTGCTTGTATCTGGAGGGGGTGGGAGTCACACACCTGCTAACGTGGATTCCGCTGGGAAGGAATTCTGTAGGCGGAACTTTGGTGATGTCACCTCTCTGCTATGGCATGCCCCAGGCTCCTTGCCGGAGTGTCCGAAGGGAGGGGTGGGACTGGTCTGTCTCTGGTTGGTTTCAGCTCCCTGTTCGCTATTTCATGAAGGCTTGGCGAGAGACCTCTTCCTAGAGTCCCTGCACCGCTCCTGCTGCGCTGCGCCTCGGAGGCTATCCGCCCTGACGCAGGGGCCGGTGCAGGCAGCCGACAGTCGCCGAGTCACGCGGGCAGCGGCCCCTGAAATTTCTTTTAACTCTTTTTCTTCCTGCTTTCCTTATTTTATTCATGCTATTGCTCTGGGTTGCATATTTCCCCTGCCCCAAAATTCATATCTACCCTCAGAATGTGACCTTATTTGGAAATAGGATCATTGTAGATATCATCCATTAAAATGAGGTTATACTGGATTAGGGTAGACTGTCAATCCAATGATTGGAGTCCTCATAAGATAGCCACATAAAGAATAGAGACATATAAAAAACACCATGTGAACACAGAAGCAGAGAACTGTCTCAGCAAGTCAAGGAACTCCAAAGATGGTTTACAACCTCTACAAGCTAGGGGAGGTGCATGGGCCTATCCTGCTGACACCTTGGTTTTAGATTACTGGCCTCCTAAACTGGGAAAGAATCAATTTCTGTTTATTTAAGCCACCCAGGTTATTGTAATTTATTACCGCAGCCCTAGGAAACTAATATGGACACTGTCAACTATTACTAAATTTAGAATTATTTTTATTGGTTCTTTTTAGTTATGCATGATAGTAGAATCTATTTTGACATAATTATAAAAGCATGGAATACATATTCTTCTAATTTAGTCCCTAGTATGTCTAATTCTCCTTCCTTTCCAATAACTCCGTTCCCTTCCATTTATTGATTGTTCTGTCATGTATCCAGTTATTTTTAAATTAATTTCTTATGTATGTACATGATAGGTTCATGGTGGTATATATGTACATAGGAAAGTTATGTCAGGTTCATTCTCCTCCATTCCCTCCATTCCCCTTTGTCTACTCCACTGAACTTTTATTCTTGCCCCTCCCCACTTATTGTGCATTAGCTTCCACATATCAGAGCAATGTTTCAGCCTTTAGTTTTTGGGGATTGGTTTATTTCACTTAGCATGATAGTCTCCAGATCCATCCATTTACTGGCAAATGTCATAAAGTCATTCTTCTTTATGGCTGAGTAATACTCTGTTGTGTATATGTATCACATTTTATTTATCCACTCATCTGTTGAAGGGCACCTAAGTCTGTTCCATAGCTTAGCTATTGTGAATTGTGTTGCTATTTTAAATCCTTTTCATATATACCAAGGAGTGGGATAACTGGATCAAATAGTGGTTCCATTCCTAGTTTTTTCAGAAATCTTTATGTTCCTTTCCAGAGTAGTTTTTTAATTAAAAACAGGTGAAAACCTGTGTTGCAATCCTTTCTTGCCTCCTCATAGCTGTGGCATTTCTTGGATTACAGCTACATAATCCCAATCTCTGCCTTTGTCATCATATGTCATTCTCCCCTTGTGTCTTGTGGCCATCTTCTTTTAAGGATTCCAGTCTTATTGCAATAATGCTCTACCCTACACCAATATGACCTCATCTTACTCATCTTAATCTACCTGATTACATCTTCAAAAACCTGATTTCCAAATAAAGTCACTCTCTAAGATATGGAGGGTCAGGACCTCAACATATCTTTGTGTGGGGGTACATTATTCAAACCATATTACTGCCCCTTTCTTTTATCACCATTTCAAATCTTACCTTCTTATTATTCTGTGTTTTCCTGCAGTAGAATCTTTCACACATAGCCCCTTTTCTCCAGCCCAGCTTCACCTGTTCTGGTTTATGGTGCAGTCATCTTTCCTCAGGACTGTCACAGTCACCATCAAATTGGCTTCTCTATTTCATTTTACTCGCCATACACCCAACAAGTTATCTAATCAGTTTCTAATCAGATTCCTGCTGTTCCTCTGGAAAAGACCAACCAGTAGCTTCCTCTCTTCACAGTCTCAAGTATGAACTGTCTCAAAAGGCCCTTATAGACCACACTGGGCTATTCATTCTTTCTTGAAAATAGATATTGAAGTCTTTAGGCCTTTGCTTATTTTATTCCCTATGCCTGGAGCACCCTTCAGTGCTTTAACCCCCTGCAGACATGTTCCTCATCCCATAAGGCCCAACTGAAACCTTGCTGACTCAGTGTGCTTCCAGAATTCCATCACATAGACTTATTGAGCTTTTCCCCGTGTTTCTGTGACACCTTGTGACTGTGGACACTAATGTAACACCGGTAGAGATTTAAAACCTTTTTGTAGGCTAGGACTGTGGCTCAGTGGTAGAGCACTTGCCTAGCATGCACCTGGCCCTCAGCTCTATCCCTAGCACTACAGGAAACAAAACGAAAGAAGAAATAGAACATTTTATATAATACAATTAACCTTGATAATAGAAATATAAGCAACTGCAGTTATGGACTTTCCCTCTGTTGATATTAATATTAATTGACCATTGTAGCATATGTAAAAGTTTTCACATATATATATACACATACACATACAGTTATATGTCACTTAATGATAGGGATATATTTTGAAAAATGCATCATTAGGTGATTTTACTGTTGAATGAGAATCCTAGGAGTATGCTTTACACAAACTTAGATGTTACTGCTAGTATATTCCTGGGCCATATGCTGTTTGTGTATGTGTGTGTATACATACAGTATAGCCTATTACTCTAGAGCCCTAATGAATAAAGTGATATGAGATTAAATCAAGCACAAAATAAAATAATGAAATTAAGAGGCATGGTAAACACAAGATATGAGGCCACCATAGCATAACATGGTACATTGTTTTATAGTAAACTTTTAAGTAGAAGGAGTACATTCTAATGATTAAAATTTTAGTAAATGCATAAGCCAGCAACATGGTCATTTATTATCATCATCCAACACTATATACTAACTGTACATACTTATGTACATTAGTGTGTGTGCTATACCTTTATCTGACTGGCAGCAAACTAGGTTTGTTTAAACCAGCATCACAAATGTATGAGTAATGTGTTGTGTCACAATATCATGACAGCTATGACTTTACTATGCAGTAGGAGTTTTTCAGCTCCATTATAATCTTATGGGATCACTGTCAGATATGCAGTACATCATTGGCAAAAACACTGTTATGTAGCGCATGACTGTATATATAAGGTAGCTTATCCCTAAAAGGATACTGTGAGTGATCCAGTGCTCTTTTAACAGCTTATTGAAGAAATGGGACCCAGGCTGCCAGTATAGCTACCAGTTTGAATTTTTAAAATTGAATTCTTAAGGCTAGGGATGTACTCAGTTTTAGAGTGTTCACCTAGCATGCACAAGGCCCTGGGCTCAATTCCCAGCAACATTTAAAAATAAACAGGAAAAAAGTTGAGTTCTTAATAAAGTATAGCAGAGCTATGACTACAGTAGTGCTGCCTAACAAACAACTCCCAAAATTTTAGTGGTTCACAAGACATGTTTATTTTTCTTGCCCATGGGCCTATAAGTCAGGTGAGCTTGGATGGCTGTAACTGGGCTGAGCTCCAGGTTGCAAGTAGGCCTGGTTTTCTATAGAGCCAGCAGTATCCAGGGCCATGCTCTTTTCATGGTGGTAGCAAAAGTATAACAGGCCAGCACTAAAAGTGCGCAAGCCACAGCCATTCATGTAGCCAAGCCCATATCAAAGGGACAGGAAAACATTCCTCCTCTTCTGTGGGAGGGTCTGCAGTCACATGGCAGAGTGTGGACCTTTTTAATTCTAAGAGAGGCAGCAAGTGAAGGATCAAGATACAGAAGTTAGGATTGGGGATGTAGCTGAGTGGTAGAGCATTTGCCTAGTATGCACAAAACCCTGGATTCAACCCCAGCACTGGAAGAAAAAAGAGAGAGAAAGAGGAAAGAATCTAATATACCAAAGTCCTCATGATCCTGAAGTGGACAGCAAAGAATTATGTTTTGAAAATAAACTGTTTACCAAATGGCAAGAAACAATTTGATGTTGAATTTTCAAAACTGTGTTTTGAAATGTGGCTCTAATTATATCCATCTTTGTTTTTTCTTAGAAATGTGAAGATGTTTGGCTCGGAATGCCATCACCTATTCCTGTGAAATTCATTAGATACTTAGACCTTTTGAGGGATGTGTTTGGCTTAGAGGAGGAGGAACCATGAGACACTTTGAATCAACTTCCTTTGATGTACCTCTCTAATTTTGCCAAGTTTATTTTAGTAGATATAATTTTATTAAATGCAAAAAGAAACAAGGTTCATATTGAATAGAAATCTATAAACCACAATTAATCTTTTGTCATTTTAGTTTTTCAGAGCATCATATTATATTACTAATGTACCAGCACTATTAAAAATGCCATTTAAAGAAATGTTGAACATTTTTATCATATGTATGATTTATGAATACCAAAGAATCTTATGATAATTTTTCCATCCAATGTATTTTGATTTATTGCAATATAAAAATAAAATAGTTTTTGACAGCTATATATGACAATTTAAAATCAAATTATATCAGAGCAATAAGTTGTGATTCCAGTAAACATTTTTTAAATCTTTTTGACATGTGTTTATTACTTATATAATTAAGTTTTATAGCAACTCACCTCATCAAAATAAGTCTTAAACCTCTCTAGAGTGAATGTATTTATTTTCTGAAATTAGTAAAGTTATGGGAAGAAAAGGAACCTCCTCCCTGCCAGCACACACACACTTGGGTGAAAAATTGAAACATATGCAGTGTTTGTATTTTTAATGCCCTTTTTGAATCTAAAGTCAGCTTGTTAGCCTAGGAATATATGCATGTGTATATAATTATAGTATGACCAAAAGTGTATTATGTCTAAAATATTTAAGGATGTGAATGCTGAAGATTTCAAGGATTTGTTTTGGTTTATTTTACATACATACCAACAGCCCCCAGGCCCAGAGGTTTAAATATTCTAAAACTACATCTCCCTGGTTCTATGTTTATTTTTCTTCAGCAGAATTCTTGTGATAGAGTCTACATTTGATTAAAACTCATGGCCATAGACTTCTGGGAACTTAGTATTAGAAATCTTCTGCAGTCTACCTGAATCTTCATTGTTGCATGCTGGGTATCATAAATCCATTTTCTCAGTGTTCTCAGAGATGGCACAACCCTGTCAGGAAAGGACTGCACCAGTCACCTTTCAGTAGCTACTCTGAGGAGAGGATGAGATGCTGATGACATTTCAGGGACCCCGCCTGTCTCCTTATTCTTTCATTCCACATTTGTAGCATCTTGCCTAGAAGTGAGCTGGCTTCTTGGCACTCAGGTGGACCAATTTTGCTCAACAACAATGGATTTTTCATCTTTTTAAAAAACTGAGCTAATCAATAGATGGCTTTTCTATACAAGCCATCTAGGATAATTAATTACACATGTACCATTGTTAAAATAGACTCCACAGAACTTCTAATAAACCAGTATATTCAATTAAGATACTAGAAGCATCTACCCATAAACCCTAATTTTGACTATGTGAGTTCTGTCCCAGGATTTTTATATTTTTCGAAGACAACTGATAGTGCCAAGCCATTTTGTCACTTTAAGATTTTCTATTCCCCAGAGAGCAAGCTTTTAGAATGATGACACTTTCCTGGAACTTTTCAAGCTGACACATTTGTCACTCTCCTATTCAACTCTTAACTTGGTTATCTTTTCCTCAGGAGTTGAGATATATAGATAATTTAGCCTTTATACCAGCTTGTAATTACTTCATTTGAGAAGCAGAAGGAGAAAAGAAAGGGAAGGAAACCAAAGAGAACACTCCTGAGTTTGGGGGGTAACAACTGCTTATTCTCTTGCATAGATGTGTATTATTGCCCTGATCATTCCTAGTTCAAGCCCACAAAACAATGAAATAGCCATTATAGGAATCATGCCGATAAACATGATACATTGCAGCCATACAGACACTTTAAATAATTATTCTTTTTATAACTAAGCCATATACTGAAGGAGATTTATAATTTAGAGATAATATCCCCATTAGTAAAGTTTATGACCCAATAAACAGCTCCCACTAGTTAATAAATGCCAAAGCCATAAAAACAAAGACTATTAATGTAATAGAATTTCTGTACCTCCCTCTCTTGCTGGTGGTCTGAAGATACTGAAGGGACATGCTATCTTAGGAAAAACATTTATTCTCCTTATGTAAATATCAATGAATTGTCTTATAATCCATCTGGAAAGCTCCCAGCCCCACTTGGTTCCAGGTGGTCCCCAAATTCTGCTTAGGTTTCAAGCAGAGATAACTGGTTGTCAGCACAAAGAAACCCTGTGACTCAAATCTTTTGGGGGAGGTGGGGAGAAGGGCTGGGATCTCTGCCTCTTCCCTCTGAAAAAGAGAAAACCTTAACTATTGTCATTGTTCCAAGGTAATAATTTGGAAAGAAGTTTCACACCTTTGCATAGACTTATATTTTTAGCTCCTGACATTTTCTCATTTTAATGGAAAAGTTAAGTGCTGCCTATGGCTGTCTGGGTGGGTTGAAGGTTAATATAGGCAAACTTTTGTCCCAAGAACTAATTGTTTGTTAGTATTCTCCGAACTGTGGAAATGATTGATAAAGTCATATGAAAGCCCAAATCAAGTCAGGTCTTTTCATTACAAAACAGATTAAAAGCCATTGAAGTTCACATTAAGTAGTTTGCTGAGTCACTGTTGTGAAATATGGATGTTGTCAGAAGATGACTAATTTGCAGTGTTAATTTGCCCTTTTATTCCCTTTTTCACCTGTTATCTAACCATTTGAAAAGTACTGTGGAGAAAAGTCTACTGGCTGACTTAGTACTCACCAAATGGTTAAACTTTTACACAGTAGAGAGGAAATGCAGAGCACTTTAAATTTCATGCTTTCTAGTAGTTTGAACATTTTGCCTACTTTATTCTGTGTATTACCTTTGATTCAATTAATGTCAAATATACCATTCTTGGTATTTTTTTAATGCTATGCTATTTGAAGTTTTGTTATTTGGGGTTGAAGAGCTTCTCGTCTTTCTGGATCCCTCAGTCATGAGTTTAAGATATTTAATTTGCCCTTCCTTCTTTCAAATAGCAGAGAATTATTGATGAATAAAATGAGATTCTCTCAAATTCAAAAAGAAAAGCCATGTAATTCTTGCCTTTCCAACTTGGATTTATCTTAATTTGAGTGGGAGTTATTTCATGGCCTTTTCTGTGTGTTTCTTCTCCCGACTTTCCCTTCCTCCACACATTATGATTTTGCTCATTATAAGTTTAATAGTTGGAGATTTAATGGAACAGTAGGCCTTCCCACAAAATATTTATGACATTGAATAATGCAGAATCCATTAAATAATGAATTGCCCTGTTCCCAATTATATGTATATTCTTTTAGTTATGAGTATAGATCCCTGAATTTTGAACACCCTTCACGATCAGTCTGTAAATGACCTTTCAGAGAAACAGCTTCCAAATGATGGTAGAAACAGATACTCCAGTGATGCTTCTCTGCCCTCCTGTTTGCTTGGGCAAAGTCTGAATTGCTTCAAGCTGAAGGCAGGCTAAGACCTTTGCAAAAATGAGTCTTTTCAAGTTGACTGAGCATCTTCAGAGACAGTGCTTTTCAGTTCCCAAGAGAATGTAATGTGTAAAAATGGAAAGCCCACTGAGGCAAGATCAATGAAGCTATTGAGCAAAATAATAAACCTGGAGCAAACATCATTATTACAAAGGGCAGTGCTGACTGGGCAATTAGTTTAAGAGAATTTTCGACCAGGTTACATATTGGTTTATATATACATTTTCACTCAAAGTCGGTTACATTTCCCCCAAACTAACAGTTCTGAGACACCTTTGTCAACAGAGTGGCCAGAATGTGCATCTTCTTTGCGTCTGTTCCTGGTGCCCAGTAAAATTCCTTCCAAGGGAACCCATTATGTGTCTGATGTGTGACATATACAGGAATCCAGGGGTCAGCACTACTGCTCAGAAGCAACTGGTAATGGCTAAAAAATGTGACTGATGAAAAACTCCACAGTGGCTCTGCAAGCCGAGAATTAATGGCTGGCTGGAATCAGTAGGAGTCTTTACTTCTAAATACTCATTAGTTAAAGCAGTGAGGCCTGATGTTATGCAAGTTAGAGAAGGAAGGGGGGACCGCCCCTCCCCATTGTCTATTTTGAACAGAATATGCACATTTAACTCAAAGTGGTGAATGGTTCAAATACATCAAACCAACTATTCATCAATCTCCCAGCTTCCTGAGCACCGCTTTGCATCTGTGTAGCCAACAATAGAGGAAATTCTTGTTATGACCCCACTCACTATAATATTAAAATCCAGAGGAGCTTGTAGCTTGGTGAAAACACAAGAATGCATTCTCCTTTAGAAATTCTTCCCCCAAAGTCATCTTTGTGTTTCCTTTTTCCTATTTTGCCTGTACAAGAACATCTGACTCAAAAAGGAGCTTGATAAAAATTACTTTCGCCTGCTTTTTGTCTCCTGTGCTTCCACTGCTCTTCATTATGGCTGTGAGGCCACCCATGGAATACAGAACAGGAGCCCAAAAGCCATTTCAGGCTGCTGCAGATATCCCCAGTTTTAACAATCACCCGAGCCAGCAGAGGGAGAAAGGAAGTGGCGAGAGAGGACAATTGGCTAGGGGAATTGGGAGGAGATTGGGGGCCACCTCCTGTGCATAACTCACCTTAAAGAGTTTGAGCTTGAAGGTGGGGAGTGAGAAGTTACTAAAAGAGTTTGAATATTGGGTATGAAAACATCATGGCTATATTTGAAAATCTCTGGCTGCTTTGTGTGTGTGTGAACCTTAAGTGTCAAGCAAGTTTGTTGATGAGAAGGTTGACTAAAAGATTTTTTTTGCCACGGGCTGGGGTCATGGCTCAGCAGTAGAGCGCTTGCCTCACATGTGTGAGGCACTGGGTTCAATCCACAGCATCATATAAAAAATAAATAAACAAAAATATTGCATTCATCTACAACTAAAACCAAAATTTTTTTAATTAAAAAAGAGATTATTGCCAGAGAAATGATGGATGGTTTGGATTAATGTAATATTGGTGAGGTTGGTGAGAAGTGGAGAGATTCATGACACATTCAGGATGTTGGAGATGAGAGATTAAAAAAAAATCAAAATTATGATTGGGTCTTTTTTTTTTCTTTTGGTAGTAGGGTTGTACCCAGGGTCCCTGGAACACTGAGCTGCATCTCCAGTCTTTTTTATTTTGAGACCAGCTCTTGTTAAGTTGCTCAGGCTGACCTTGAACTTAATATCCTTCTGCCCCAACTTTCCAAATATCTGTAATTACAGGTATATGCCACCATCCCCAGTTTGATTGGGTCAGTTTTGACAGACAACTGGGCAAATAGTGTTGCTATTCACTGTACTGGGAAAGATCAGAGAAAAAATAGGAGAATTCTGCCTAAAGCATGCTAAGTTAAGGTGCCTGTGGAATAGATAAAGTGGCATCATCAGAGTGTGGATGGCAATTGTGAGTCTGGATAAGTTAACCCAGGAGGAGCATGTTGTCTGAGAATCACAGTGCCTGGCATATTACCAACTAATAATTTTGAAAAGGAAAAAAAAAACAGCTTCTTTGACATACAATGAATTACACACACACACACACACACACACCACACAAACACACACACACACACTTGTTTTATTGTACTGGGGATTGAACCCAGAGGATACTGAACCACATCCCCAGCTGTTTTTTGTTTTATTTTGAGACAGGTTCTCACTAAGTTGCTTAGGACCTCACTAAATTGCTGAGGCTGGCCTCAAATGAGCTAGCTTCCTGCCTCAGCCTCCCAAATTGCCAGGGTTGCGGTTGTGGCCACCACACCTGGCTTGAACTACACATATTTAAAGATTTTACAAAGTTCAATGTCCTTCACATTTTCACCAATACTTGGTATGGTCAGTCCTTTTAATTTTAGGCATTCTAATAGGTGTGTAGTAGTGTCTTATTGTGTGGTGATTTCTCATTAAGTTTTGAGAGTTCTTTATTATTCTGGATTTAGACCTTCTATCTGATATGTGAATTCCAAAGATTTTCTCCCCAACTCTGATTGGCATTTCATTCTCTTAACAGAGTTTTTTTTTTTTTGGGGGGGGGGGCAAGCTAAAACTTTTTATTTTAATGAAGTTTATTCTTTGAATATACTCTTTTCTGGATTTGTCAAGGGAGATAGGTGTCTCCAGAGAAGGTTCTAAGGAGTTCCCAGAAAGAAGGGGGAACTTGACTCAGGAGCAGCGGGGATTCTTTGAAGATGTGATGGAAAGGAATTTTAGCACTTGCCAGACAGAGGCTTATTTAGGAGCATAGAGATGCATTCAAGGGAGAATTCAGGCCATCTGGAGAGTGAGAGATGTGGTTTGGAGGTTCCCAGCTCTTCTTTTAAAGGAATCTTGTTGAGAGCCACCTCTCACATATGGGAAGGTATGTAGAAATGATATCAGTCTGGTAATCTCAAGATAGGTGCTAGTGGTCTGGTCAATCTCAGGATCCTCAGGCCAATGTGGTCACCATTATATGATCAATAGAGCTGTAAAGTTGCCTAAATTATAGGTTCCTCAAAATATCATATCTCTTTTTACTTATTCTATTTATGGGAGGGTTAACTCACAATGTTCAAAGTGATTATCATAAGTGAATAAATTTACAGTTAACTCTAAGATATACAAGTTTAAAAGGAGGAGATCATGAACTGAAATTGATTTCTATCCATGTATGAGTTTGTCAGAATGAACCCAACTACTATTTATTACTATAAAGCTCTAATAAAAATAATTAGTAAAAGAAAAAAAATCTACAGATTTTTCTAGGAATTTGAGAGTGACTAGCCTGGGAAAGAGACTGGCTTAGGGAATGACAGGACTGGAAAAGTATGCAGAACTTCTCAATTGAAATGTTATTTCTTTGTCCTTTATGTCTCTTTTCTTTCCATTTTTAAAAATTCTTCTATCCTACCTTAATTTATATGTCAGTTACAACCACACTGCTTGTTTATTGTAGCTTTATAATAAGTCTCAAAACCAGTATTGTTAATTCTCCAACTTTGTCCTTGTTTGCATAGTAGTTTTGGCTATTCTAGACCATTTGCATTCCATATGAGTTTTAGTATTGATACTAAAATTCCAGTAGGATTTTGATTGGGTTTGCACTGAGTCTTCAGATCAATTTGAGGAGGATTAATATATTAAATATATTAAAAGTATTGAGTCTGCTGGGTGTGATGGTGCACACACCTTTAATCTCAAGAGCAGCTTGGGAGACTGAGGCAGGGGGATTGAAAGTTCAAAGCCAGCCTTAGATACTTAGTGAGGCACAAAGCAACTCAGCAGGTCCCTGCCTCTAAATAGAATATAAAATATCTATATCTATAGATAGATAGATAGATAGATAGATATCTACATATCTATATTGAGCCTTCTGACACATGAACATAGTATATTATTTTATTTATTTAAGGCTTCTTTATCTTAACAATGTTTTGTAGATTTTAGTGTACAGATATTGCATGTATTATTTGTTAATGCTAATTTTTAAAATTTTCAATCTCTGTTGCTAGAAAATAGAAATAAAATCGATTTGTATACACTGACATTGTGACCCTTAATAAACTCATTTACTAGTCTTCCAGCTTTTTTGTAGATAGCATTAGATTTTTTTATATGGAGAATTCACATAGTTGATCACAGATGATCAGATTTTCTACATCGCTAATGTTACTCTATAAATAAGTAAATTTTTGCTGCTTCATTTCAAATAGATGTACCTTTTATTTTCTTCTCTTATTTTATTGAACTGGCTAGAACTCTAGTACAATGTGAATGCAAGTTGTAAGGGTGGACATCCCTTTCTTCTTATAGAACTTGAGAGGAAAATGTTTTGTTTTTCCTCATTGGGTATAATGTTCATGCTAGGATTTTGGTAGATGTCTTTTATCAGGTTTAGGAAGCTCCTTTCTGTTCCTACTGTACTGAAAGATAAAATCAGTAGTGGATTTTGTCACATGCTTTTGCTATATCTATTAAAATGATTATATGTTTTTTTCAATTTTGTTAATATAGTAAATGATATGATTTTAAAAATGTTTTATTATGGTGGAATTCATATCACATAAAATTAAATTATAAAATTCAGTGGCATTTAGTACATTTCCAGTTGTAAAACCACTACTTCTGGTTCCAAAACATTTTCACCAACCCAAAATGAAACCTCATGCCTATTAAACAATTACTCCTATTATCTTCTATCCTCAGAACCTGCCAACCCCAATCTGATTTCTGTGTTTAGGAATTTACCTATTCTAGATAGTACATGTAAACAGAATTTGTGACCTTTGAATCTTCTTTCACTTAACATTTGATTGAGTGTAGGTGTGTGTGTGTGTGTGTGTGTGTGTGTGTGTTGATAGAATTAAACCCAGGGCCTCATGTGTGATAGGCAAGTGCTCTATCCCTGATCTGTACCCAACCTGGCATAATGTTTTTGATGTTTACCCATATTGTAGCATGTATTGGCACTTCATTCTTTTTCATGACTGAATAATATTCCATATTATGGCTGTATCATAATTTCTTTATCCATTCATCCATTGATGTACATTTGGATTGTTTCTATCTTTTGGTTATTGTAAATAGTGCTGCTATGAATATGTGTTACATGTATTTGTTTGAGTACTTGTTTTTAGTTCTTTTGAAAAAAATATAAAATAATCCTAGGTCATAGGATTATTTTACATTTAACTTTTTGAGGAACTGCCAAACTATTTTTGACATAACAGCCAGCAATGTAGGAGAGTTCCAAGGTTTCCATATCCTTGCCAATACTTGTTATTTCCCTTTTTATTATAGAAATGCGGGTGAGTATAAACTGGTAGCTCATTATGGTTTTGATTTGTATTTCTCTAACAACTAATGATGCTGGGCATCTTTTCATGTGTTTCTTGGCCATTTGTGTATCTTCTTTGGAGAAATTTTTATTGCAGCATTTTGCTCACTGTTCTTTGAAAATGACCTTAATTTTTAAATGTTAAACCAGCTGCATTGTTGGAATAAACCCTGCTAGGTCATGATGTTTTATTCTTCTTAAGTATCACTAGGTTCACTTTGTTAAAATTTTGTGTGAAATGTTTCTTCTATATTCATAAATGATAGTGATCTGAAGTTTTCTTGTTGTTATTTGGTTTGGGTTTCTTGATTACATTGCCCTCAAAGAATGAATTGAGAAATATTTCTTTCCAAATGTATGGAGGAGTTCATGAATTAGTATTTTTTAAATATTATTTTAGTTGTAAATGGACACAATATTTTTATTTTGTTTTTATTTTTATTTTTATGTGATGCTGAGCATCAAACCCAGTGCTTCACACATGTGAGGCAAGCTCTCTACTGCTGAGCCACAACCCCAGCCCCATGAATTAGTATTATTCCTTCCTTAATCATTTGATAGAATTAAACTGGTGAAACCATCTGAACCTGCAGTTTGCTTTGTGGGAAGATTTGTTTGTTTAAATCCTCAAATTCTTTAATAAGTACAGGGTTTTTTTTTTTTTTTTGGTGTGTGTGTGTGTGTGTTTGTGTGTGTGTGCTGGGGATTGAATGCAGGGCCTCGCCCATGCTGGGCGATACTCTCAGCCCAATGTAAGGCTTTTCGGGTTACATATTTCTTGTGCTGTTGAGTTTGGTAGTTTGTGTCTTTAAAGAAGTCTGTTTGTTTCATGTTGTCTGTTTAATTTATTAACTTAAAGTTATTCATTAATATTCAATTTTTTTCCTTTTACTATCTGAAGGCTCTTTAGCGATGTCATCTCTCTCTTCCTGATACTATAATTTCTCTATTCTTTTCTTCTCCATGGTCAGTCTGGCTAGAGATTAATCAGTGTTATTGATCTCAAAGAAGAAGCTTGTCATTTTGTTAAATCTCTCTAGTGTTTTTCTGTTTCATCAGCTTCTGCTCTGATCATTATCATTTCCTTCTTCTATTTACTTTGGGTCTAATTTGCTCTTCTTTTTCGGTTTCTTAGATTGAAAACCAAAGTCATTGATTCAAAGTCTCTTTTTTTTTTTTTCTAATGTCGATACTATGAAACCCTCCTAAATCCTGCTTTAATGGTATCCCACAAATTTTTGATGTACTGTGTTTTCATTTTCATTTGATTGCTCAGTTACTTCCTTATTTCTCTGATTTATCCTTTGATTTATAGGTTATTCAGAAGTGTGCTATTTAGTTTCAAATATTTGGGGATTGTCCAAGGAGCTTTCTGATAATTTTTGATTTAATTCCTTGTGGACAGAGAACATATTTCTATGACATATGTTTTTAGTTCATTTAAATTAGTTTAAAGGCCCAGAATATGGCCTATCTTTTTTTTTTAGTTGTTGATGGACCTTTTATTTAATTAATTTATTTATAGGTGGTGCTGGGAATCAAACCAGTGCCTCACACATGCTAAGTGAGTGCTCTACCACTGAGCTACAACCCGAGCCCTGGCCTATCTTGATTAATGTACTACCATGTGCACTTGAAAAAGGATGTGTTATCCTATAATTCTTTTGTGGGATGTTCTATAAGTGTCCATTAGGTCAAGTTGTTCATATCTTCTATATTTTGTTAATTTTTGTCTACTTGTTCCTACACTTATTCAGAGGATGGTGCTGAAATTTCTGACTGTAGTTTTGGTTTCATATATTTTGAAATTCTGTTTTTACCTGCATAAACATTTAGGAGTGATAAGTCCTCTTGATTATCATTATATAATGAATTTCCTTATCCCTGATAATATTCTTTGCCTTAAAGTGTATATTGTCTGTGGGACTGGGGTTGTGGCTCAGTGGTAGAGCACTTGCCTAGCGTCTGTGAGGCACTGGGTTCAATTCTCAGCACTGCACATAAATAAATAAAATAAAGGTACATTGATAACTAAAAATATTTTTAAACGTATATTGTATGAATAAATAAAAAGATGGAGTCAGAGTACAATCTTCTGGCCATGACATACCAGGTCAACTTTGACATGTTGACTTTGACCACTTAACAGAAGATGCAAAATGTAGGGAAAAAATTAAAAGAAGAGAGAAATCTAACAAGGGTATTGAACCTCTGAGACTCCTCATGTAAGGCCACTTTTGCTGAATTGATATGTGAGCTTCTAGCAAAGATTAAAATAATATTTTACATGAAAAATATATTGTGTGATAATAAAGCAACTCTAGATTTCTTTTTATTGATATTACCATGGTGTATTTTTTCTGTCATGCTGGAGATAGAACCCAGGGCCTTACACATCTAGACAAGTGCTGTATCCTCAACCCAGCTCTTTTTTCTTTTAACATATGTGTATTTTTATATTTGAAATTCCTTTAGTATAGATTGAATTTGGTTAGGTCTTGCTTTTTTAAACAATGTTATGACTACTGCCTTTTAATTGGTGTATTTAGATTACCTAGATTTAATTTACTTATTGATATGGTTATATTTAAATCTACCATCTTGCTATTGTGTCCTAGTTGCTCGATTTTTTGTTTCCTTTTATCTTCTTTCCTTTCTTCCTTTGGGTTAATTGTATTTTTGTTACAATTTCATTTTACCTTCTTTGTTGGATTATTAGCTGTTGTTGGGAGGAAAATGTTTTCTCTACCATTTTATATTCAGTGTTTGGGGGCCTGCAAATTGAACTGAAACAGACAGATTACTAATCTAAGGGGAAAACATATTTAATTATGCACATACACATGACTGCTCACAAAAAATTTAACTTAAGGAAGCAGTTATAATTTAAAGCTTACATCCCATCTTCACAGGAGATAGAAAGGGACACAGGGGCACTTCTGGGAGAATAAATGACTTATTAGAAGGGAGGGAGAAAGGGTACTTATGGAGAAACAAATGACTTTTTGGAAAGATAAATGGGTCTGTGGGAGAATAGATGAGAAAAAATAGTTTCCTGATGGCAGTTTCATGCCAGGGTATGAAACCCATATAGAAATGCTTATAGCAGCTTTATTCATAACAGCTCAGACAACCCAGCTGTCCTTCAATGGGTTAATGTTTAACTGGAGCACATCCATATTGTAGAATACCACTCAGCAATAAAAGCCAATGAATTATTGATGCAATGTGACAACCTGGATGTGTCTACAGAGAATTAAACTGTATTTAAAAAGCCAACCTCAAAAGCTTACATATAGTATGTGTTAGTCAGATTTTCATTGCTGTGACAAAATACCTGAGGGAAAACAAAGGAGTAAAGATTGTTTTGGCTCATGGTTTCAGAGGTTTCAGTCCATGGTTACTTGGCTCTGTTGATTCTGTGCCTATGGAGAGGTAGAACATCATGGAAGAAGGGCATGACAGAGACTATTCACCTCATGGAAACTGGGAAGCAGAGAGAAAGATTAAGAGAGAAGGAAGATATAGTCCTCAAGGGTACATCCCAAGTATCTACTCCTTTCAACTAGGTCCTACTTCCTATAGTGTCTTCTACTTCTCCATAGTCCATTCAACTATGAACTCATCAAAAAACTGATCCATTGATGCGATCAGAGGCTTCATTATCCAATCACTTCCCCAAAGCCCTACCTTTAAATATTGCTGCAATGGGGACCAAGCCTTTGAGAATATTCCAGATCCAAACTGTAACACTGCATTATTCCATTTATAGAACATTCTTAAAATGACAAAATTATAAAAATGAAAAGCAGATCAGTGGTTGCTGGAGGTTACCAGGTGGTATGAAAAATGAGATGAGGGGAAATGGGTGTGGCTATAAAATGGCAGCATGAAGAACCCTTGTGATGATGTAAATCTCTATCTTCACTGTCGATATCAGTACCCCGATTGTGATATAGTATTATAGTTTTTAAATATGTTACCATTGGGGGAACTGTGGAAATGATACATGAGATCTCTTTGTAATATTTCTTAGAACTGCATGTGAATTTATTATATAAAAATAAAAGGTTTAATTTTAAAAAATTTAATAGAAGACAAGGACTTTTCCAGATATAGAAAAAGTGAAAGCATACATCAAGAGCACTTCTCTCCAAATTGATCAAATTCAATGCCAGCCCAATCACAATGTGAGTAAGCATTTTAGTAGAAATTGACAAACTGATTCTAAAATTCACATGAAATCAAAGATAGTCCTTCAGACAGGAGAAAAATGGATTCAGTGGGAAATTGTACCAAATATTTAGTCAAGAAATAACAACCAGTTTTGTATAAACTCTTCCAGAAAATTCTCAATTCATTGTGAGTTGAGCATTACTTTAATACAACAACCAAAACAAACTTTTGGGGAGGGGGTAGAACACTGATGCAGCATCTCTTTTCTTTCTTTCTTTTTTTTTTTTTTTTTTTTTGGTGCTGGGGTGTGCATATGCCAGGCAACTGGTCTACCTCTGAGCTATACCCGTAACCCTTCTTATATTTGAGACAACGTCTTACCAAGTTGTTGAGGCTGATCTCAAACTTCCCATCCTCCTGCCTCAGCCTCCTGAGTAGTTGGGACCCTCTGCTGGCAGCTGGAAGTTTGCTGGGGCCCCTTTGGCTGTGGCTCATCAGCTGCTGGCTGATGATTGGCTCACAGCGGCCCCAGCAACATCTAGCTGATTGGCTCCTCTGCGGTGATGCTCATTGGGCTGTTTCCCTGCCCTTTCAGACCACGGAGCTGCTCATTGGGGGACTTTTTTGGCTGTGGCTCTCAACAACCCTCCTTAGTCAGGCACAACATTTCTTAATAAAATTTTAGAAAAATAAATCTAGTAATCTTTAAAAGTGATACTACATTATGACCATGTAGAATTTAACTTAGGAAGGCCGTTGGTTTGAAATTGAAAAACCAATCTTGTCACTAGCAGATCAAAAAGGGAAAATAATTTTCAATGAATTTTTATAAATGAATTTTGACAAAATCCAGAATTCTTGAATTTGAAAAATTCTAGCAAAAAAGAAGGGAACTTTTTCAATATGATAAGAAGCACCTACACAAATACCTGCAACTAACATCATACGTAAAGATGAAAGACTGCTTTCCTTCTAAGATCAGGAAACATCTAGAAGGTACAAGCTTATTGCTTCTAGTCAGCATTTTATTGCATGGTATACAGATGGCAAATAAACTTAAGAGGATGTTCAACATGAATAGTTGAGGGAAAGGCAGTTTAAAACCATAACAAGATTCCTATACATACTTAATAGAAATCTAATATTACATCACAGCCAGTTTGGGCAATGTAGGGAGTCACTGGTACACTGTGTGAGAATGTAGGCTGGTACAACAACGTGGGAAATAGGTTGTTTCTTAAAATGTTCAACATACATTTTCAGAGTGATTCTATGCCTAGGTAGTAACCCAAGACAAATGAAATCTCATTTACATATAAAGACTTGTATATAATAAATGCTATAGCAGATTTATTTGTAATAGCCAAAATCTTGAAGCCAGACATATTGCTATCTACAGGTAAATGAATACATTGTAGTATATCCAAATGATACATGCATCAACATAGATGAATCTCAAAATAAACATGCCAAGTCAAAAAAAAAGCCAGAAATTAAAGCACACATTCTGTATGATTCTATTTATATAAATTTCCAAAGAATGCAAACTTTTTTATGCTGACAGAAAGTACATTAGTTCTGTTTATCATGCATCAATTGTATTTCAATAAAGTTGTAAAAATAAAAAAGAAAACACCTAGCCCTGTGTAGTGGTGTGTACCTGTAATTCCAGATACTCAGGAGGCTGAGGCAGGAGGATCACTTGAGCCCAGTAATTGAAGGCTGCTTGGGCAACAGAGTGAGACCCTATCTCAAACAGACCCTACAACTTGTATGGAATGTGAATAACATTGTATTTAAAGATAAATAAATCCATGGTGGGGCTGTGGTTGTGGCTCAGAGGTAGAGTGCTCACCTAGCACATGCAAGTCGCTGGGTTTGAGCCTCAGCACCACATAAAAATAAATTAATTGATTAATTAAATAAAGGTTTTAAAAACATAAATCCATGGTCTTACATTTATAAAGAAGAGTGTAAATTGTATCAATTAGGTAAAGATCAAAAGCTCAAGGAAGAAAATCACAAATATAAAATCAGAAAGAAATAACAAACAGCACAGTAATCAGAATTTTGTAATAAGCTCCTGTTGATTATAAAAACATCACAAAATGTAAACATCTTCCCATATAATGAAATGGAGAATAATACTTGCAATAGAGATTATAGATAGGAGTCTTATTAAATCATAGGAGAAGTAGGGCAATCATGCACACTTGTAATCCTGGTGACTGAGAATGGGTGCACCGAGACAGGAAGATCACAATTTCAAGGCCATCCTCAGCAACTTAGCGAGACTTTGTCTCAATACAAAAGAGGACTGGGGATGTGAACCCAAGGGCCTTACTCAGTGGTAAAGCACCCCTGGGTTCAATTCCCTGTACCAAAAATAAAATAAAACCAAGGACAATATACATAAGACTGTATGCTAAATAAATCTTTTTATATCTACTTTTGCAGCACTGGGGATAGAACCCAGGGCCTTACGCGTGCTAAGCATGTGCTCTACTATTGAGCCACACTCTAGCCCCATACTTAAATCCTGTTGTTGCATTGCCCTGGGACCATCTCATCCAGCTTGTCCCATTCAAGATTCCTCTGTCCAATGGTCCTTCATTTGCAGCAACACTTCCATGGCTGGTGACATTAGGGCAGGGACAGTGTACAGATATTTCAAGGTAATATATTTACAGTAGAGAAGATTCTGATTATTTAGAAGTTCTTCTCTAGTGAGCTGTAGTTAAAGTCTTCTAAATGTACTATAGTTCCCCTCTTGGCTCTTAGGCCAGCTAAATGTGGAGGTATTCCTCACCTCCAAATATCCAAAGACAGTCACATAGGTCCCCACCTCAACTGATCTTGTGTCACAGTTTTCAGATCCTTTGAGATCTCCTTCACCTTGGCTGTGCTACTCAAAGTGTCTGTGGACATTGACATCACCTGGGAGTTGTAGCAATTTAAAATCTGAGGCTCAACCCCAATCCTCCTGAATGAAATGTGCAGTTAACAAGATCTTCAGATGGTTTATGTGCTCATTAGAATTTATTTATTTATTTTGATTTTTTAATTAGATGTTTATGGCTATACATAGTAGTTGGGTTTACCCCTAGAAACTCAGACATGCATGGAAATCAGTTTCAGTTCATGATTTCCCCTTTCTCATCTCCCTTTCCCCTGCTGTCCTGTCCTCTTCTCCTTCCTCTACTAGATTTCCTTCTGCTCATCTCTTAATTTATATTTGATTGGTTCTTTATGTAATCTTATCCTTTCTCCTCCTTTCCTTTATTCTACTCTAGCTTCTGCATATGAGAAAAAAAAGTTTGACCTTTCAGTTTCTGAGTTTAGCTAATTTCACTTAGCATGATATTCTCCATTTTCATTCATTTAGTAGTGAATGCCATAAGTTCATTTTTTAATAGCTGAGTACAACTCTATTGTGTGTGTGTATGTGTGTGTTTTTCTTAATCCATTCATCTATTGGTGGGCATCTGGGTTAATTCCATATTTGACTATTGTAAGTTGTGCTGCTATAAACATGGATGTGGCTGTATTGCTGTAGTATGCCAATTTTATATCTTTTTGGAAAATACCCAGGAGTGGGATAGCTGGATCATGTGGTGGTGGTTCCATCCTTAGTTTTCTGAGAAATCTCCATACTGCTTTCCAGAGTGACTGTGCTATCCTGCAGTCTCACCAACAATGTACACGTGTAACTTTCCCCCGACAACCTTACCAGCATTTATTGTTGTTTGTATTCTTTTTTTAGAGAGAGAGAGAGAGAGAGAGAGAGAGAGAGAGAGAGAGAGAGAGAGAATCTTGTTTGTACATGGACACAACACAATGCCTTTTATGTGGTGCTGAGAATCAAACCTGGGTCGCGCCCATGCTAGGCGAGCACTCTATCGCTGAGCCACAATCCCAGCCCCTGTTGTTTGTATTCTTGATCATTGCCATTCTGACTAGAGATGGAATCTTAATGTAGTTTTGATTTGCATTTTCCTGATTGCTAGAGATTTTAAATATTTTTTTCATGTATTTATTGGCCTTTTGTCTTTCTTCTATTGAGAACTTTCTGTTTCATTCTTTTGCCCATTTGTTGATTGGGTTATTTGTGGGGAAGATATATATATATATATATATATATATATATATATATATATATATATATATATATATATATATATATATATATATATATATTTGATGCTAAGTGTTTTGAGTTCCTTGTATGTTCTGGATATTAATTTCCTACTGGAGGAGTAGATGGACAAGATTTGCTCCCATTATGTAGGAGCTCTCTTTACATCATTAATTGTTTCCTTAGCTGTGCAGAAGCTTTTTGGTTTGATGGCATCCCACTTATTGATTATTGGTTTTATTTCTTGCACTTTGGGGGTCTTGTTAAGGAAGTCAGTACCAGCACCTATATGATGGAGTGTTGACCTTATGTTTTCTTCTAGCAGTAGTAAGGTTTCTGGTCTAATTCCTAACTCTGATCATTTCGATTTGAGTTTTGTACAAGGTGAAAGATGGGGGTCTAATTTCATTTTTCTACATACAGCTATCCAGTTTTCCCATGTGGTCATTAGAATCTAAGAAATATTGGTCTTGAGGAAGAGACATTCTTATTTGTCATTTAATGGGTGTTCTCCAGATTGAAGAATATTCCAGTGTTCTTGCAATATACTAAGTGATCATTAGAATTTCTGATAAAGTTGATGGGTGTGGTGGCTCACACCTATAATCCCAGCAGCTGGGGAATCTGAGGCAGGAGGATTGCAAGTTCAAAGCCAGCCTCAGCAATGGTGAGGCTAAGCAACTCAGTGAGACTCTGTCTCTAAATAAAATACAAAATAGGGCTGGGGATGTGGTTCAGTAGTCGAGTGCCCTTGGGTTGAATCCCTGGTACCCCCCCAACCCCCCAAAAAAGAACTTCTGATGAAGTCATTCACATGGAAACTAATATTTATGAAGCTTGTTGCTTTCTGCAAACCACTGTTGTCAGGCACTGTTAAGTGGGAGACAAGTGTGAAATATTAAGTCAGTGCAAAGGTCTAAGAGTTTGAGAATCCAGTTGTCATAACACATAAGTGATAAATGGCAAAATGATTCTATAGGCAATGCCAGCTTTTGAGACTCAGAGGAGAAAGAGCTCATTGGAGAACAGGGTGTTTACAGAGGAGTGGGCTTGTCTCCAGGCTTATAAGGATTAAACACTCATGGTAGGGGCACAGCTGTGGCCAGCTCGTCACTGGAAATGGTCATGGCATGTGAGAAACAATGTGGTCAGGGACAGGGGTTCTCGAACTTTAAGGAGCATCAGCATCATTGGGAATTCTTGTTAAAATGCAACTCTCTGAGTTTTTGAGATTTTTCTGAGCTTTTTATCTAGTTGGTCTGGAAGGAGGCCCAAGAACATGCTTTTCTAGCAAGTGTCTAGGTGATGCTGATGCCAATGGTCTGGGAGAGACACCGGAGAACCATTGCTTTCATTGAAATCATATGGGACATGGAGCCATTTTGGGTTTTATCACTTTAAATTTAGGTGGCAAGGATTTTTTTTCTTTTTGATGGTTCTCTTGGAGAAATAGAGAATGATAATAGCCATTTTACAAGCTTTTGAGATGAGAAAGGCAATAAAGATTGATGGACGCCCTTTAGTATATAGCCTGGTATATTGCCAGTGCTCCATAGTTGAGCTTCATTCCATTCCCTCCCCCAGAGTGATTCAATTTGACATTAGCTACAACATCTTTGGGAGTGAAAGGATAATGTTTTGAGTGTGAAGGTCACTTGGGAGAGGGCCTGTGGACTTTTTGCAGAATTTGAGTGAATCTTCTATACTATTAACACATATTGGATAGTGTCTTTTAGGTGGCTATGTTGACCCATCTTTTACTCTGTTGAGAATTTATATTGCCTGACAGTGAGTCAAAGCAAATACTTTAAGGTTTAGAGACACCAATGACTTTCCAAGTATACTGCCTAAAGGACTGATTTGAGAAATGGAAATCAGCACTTATAGTCCACCATGGAAATATGTAAATGTATTTCTAATTTAATAGAACTGAAATTTCTAAGGTAACCAACCCCCTTAGACTTGTTATTTTTAAATATTCAAGCAAGCCTATATATTTGGTAGAATATGAAGATAGACTTTTCCCCTTTCTGTATCTAATAGAAATCCTTTAATTTAAACATCAGGAACAAAATGATTTGGCAACTGAATGTGTTTCCCTATCACGACTTCCTATGAGATACCCAGATTGAGGCAGGAAATTGTGCCACCATTAGACCTTGACACCTGCATGGGAATCTGTTTATTAGATTATAGCTGATGGCTAGTTTGGCACACAGAAAACTTTTGATGGTTAAGATACCAAACAGGTAGGTTTGGGTTGATGTAGAGGAAATAAATAAAGGGTTGTTATGGAGCAGGAGTTTGCTCAGTTGAGTTTGGGGCATTTAGGGACCATCCTCAGGATCATGGACATCTGAAGGAAGTAACTCAGGTAGGGAATGAATTAGGAAAGGGGATAAACTTTTCCCACTTGGTAATTTAATGTAATGTTTCTGAACTAGGCTTAGGGCCTGTTCTTATTGTTTCTTTATCATCTCAATAACTGAACTTTAACAGAGAAAATATGTCACCTCCCAGATTATGTGTCTTTCCTGGCTCTACTGGTTGCCTTCTGGATCAAATTTAAACTGCCTATTTCAAGACCAGCCAGCATCCCTTCACTCCAGTGGTATATTGTATAAATAGCCATCATGGGCAATTAATGTCTCTGATTTTCTTCTTTCTAAATAATGTGGTTGAGGATTGTTTAATATATTTCAGTTTTTCTCCCCAAATCATGTCAAGTAAATTATGTTTTCTTATGCTTTGCAAAGTTCATGTATATATCACTTCAACTGTGATTAAAAAGGATAAGGTATTTTTTTTAGAAAAGGGATATGAACCAGCTACTCACTAACATTTTATAAGCATAAGACTGTTTTGATCAGAAATTCCTTAGGAAAAATGTCTATACATTTTTTTAAAAAAAGAAAGAAGACATTTTTATATAGTGAATGTTAAGTTACCATGTAACATTAAATGAGAATTTTCAGTGACTTATTTTTCTTGTCTTTCTTGCCCACCCACACAACCAATGTCATACATGTTTGCTTCTCTGAGTCACTTTGAGCAATCCATAAATCTGCACTCTTACAACCTTGATAGTAGAAGAGCAAAAAGTCTGCCTAAAAATTGAGGAACAGAATGCTCCCAATTCATTTATGATCCTGGTGCTCCATGCTATTGGGTTCTCAAGGAATTAATTCTTTGGGCTGGATGCCTGAAGCAAAGATAGAGAAAGGGGGGTTCATTCAGCACTTGGGAGGAGTGGCACTTTCTGCAAATATCAGAGTATAGTCACAGTGACCACATCCAGGAGTCTTAGAAGATATCTAGGGACCAGCTCAGCATACATTCCATTAGTCTACTCATTTGGGGTACCAGGATGCTCCAATTCCATCATTTTCTCCTATATTCTATTATATTTAAAAAATTGTTGCAGGGCAGGTGGCCATTGTTGACCTAAAAATGGCAAAAAGGCTCAAGTTTTATCCAAAATTGATGATCTCAAAAGACTCCACCCACAGAGACCTTGGCCATTTTGTCACTAACTGGGGTCAACACCCACCATGCAGCATCTCTTCCTAGTGTCCATGGTCCTCCCAGGGCTATTTCTACTCACCTTCTGCCTATTCCATGCTTAACTTTCTTCAGTTCATCTGGTGACACAAACTTCTGTTGGTTAAGGATAACCCAGGCTCCTGCCCTTCCAAGCCCCAAAGAATTGGCTCAGCCCAATACAAAACTCTGTCCTCCAGAGAGCCCAAGTTGGAGAAGGTAGGTTTGGTCCCACCTGTGCAGAAAAGCAGGACATGAAGAGAATGGGTTAGATCAGAGAGCAAGAAGCTATTAATGCCCCATCAAAGAATCCTCAGCTCTCTCCATTCCATGTACCCTGACCAGAAAGCTTACTAATTCTAGTGCCTGGGACCCCATCTGCAGACTTTCTCTGATTCTCAGAGTGAGGCTAGACTGGTACACAGGGCACAGTGGAAGCAATGGGCAATTAATTGGTCTAGAAGTGGTCTCCAACCAGTCACAGGAAGAAAGTGATAGCTAATCCCCCCAGTCCCTCATTCAAGTAAGACCACTCTGAGGTACATTCTATGCAGTCTTGAGAGACTCCTGGTAAGACTGAGCCCCAACTTCTGGAGCAGTAATCTTATTAACTCACCCTGTTTTGCTTTGCTTTCTTCCCTGTCTTACTCATTGCCTTCCATACTACAGCTTCCTGGCATTGATCTTCAAATCTTTGTCTTAGGGTTTGCTTCTGAGGGAAACAAATCTAAGAGCTAAAACATAGAATGTGTGAGGTGGTGGCTGCTCACACCAGCTGGGACTAAACTGTGGCAGCTCTAAATGCCATGTTGAGATGAGTCTATTCCATGGTGACCAGGTACAGAGTATTTGATCAGACTCCTATGCTAGAGGAACATTCTGGAAACACAAAGAGGAATGGATTAGAGCAGTAGTTCTCAAAGTAGATCTATGAAGATAAGAATCATCCAAGAACTTTTTAGTAACTCAGATTCTTGCCTCTACCCCAGACCTACTAAATAAGACAAGAAACCCATTTTAATAAGGCTCCAGATGATTCCAACATTCTTAAAGTTTGAGAACCACTGGATTAGAAGATGAAGGAGAAATGGTTGCCAGAACCCTGATGAGAGACTGTAAGGACCTGAGCTTTCAGTTTGGATTCTATTCTCCTTGTTCTTTTTGTCTTGGACTGTAATGTATACAGAGTGTGTCCAGCAAATATTGTGGCCTAACGTCTCCCATGCCATAATCAGGCTATTGGGAGCTATAATGAGAGGGGTGAGGAGAAATCCGTATGCTGAGGTGACTTCATTCATGAGGTTCAGCCACTACAGACCCCAGAGCATTTAGAGCTGTGCCCTTTTCTCAGTTCTGGTGGTGGTGGTGGGGGGGGGTGGGGGTGAGGTTCCCCTAAAGAAATCAACATTGGCCAAATTTGAGGTCTTCTTTGGAATAAATAACAGCTACTCTCTCTTCAGAAATCCAGATACCATGGCTTATGTATATGGAGCCTGAGAAGTATTATAAATCTGAGAATAAAATCTCCATAAAGTGGGCAATAAAAGCTTTTTAACAGAAATTACTTCCTGAGAAAGGGAACACTGTGTGTTATGGGCAGGGGGAGGAATGGAGTTTGGGAAAATGGAAGGAGGTCTCCTGCTAAGTTCCCTGGAATCTCCAATTGGTTTGTGTTAATTTGAGAACTAATCCATATTATTTGTTGTTTCTTGACAACCTTTTCTTTCTTATTTTCAAAGTCAGCTCCACCAGGGTCTAGTTTCTAAGTCAGGAGTTTCAGAACCCCCAAATTATGCCTTGCAACCTTGCTCAGTGGTGTCCCAGACTCTTGGTGCCTGCCTGTGGGTCTGTGGGAACTCAGAGTCCCCCAGCAGTCCCCAGGGCTGGGGTGGGTAAGGGAGCCATGGTTGGCAATGGCCTATTCCCACCGGGGCACCAGCTCCGGGAACAACAAGGCCTTTGACTGAAGCCTTCACAGGAAACTTTCTCCAGGCCAAAAGAGTAATTGGGAAGGTAGTTTTGTGGGTTGGTTTCTGAGCCAGAGTTGAAACCAGGCTGTAGCAAGTCTGAAAGAAACCTGGCAAAGGAGGAAAAGGCTCTCCTTGTGCCAGGAACTGCACAAACCCACGACCAATCACACAGCACTAAAGCAGAGAGGAAATGTTTCTGATTTACGGTAAAGATGGCTCCGCCATGTCGTGATTTACCCAAAGTGGTGGAGGCCAGGGTTCTGCTTGGTGGAATGTGGCCCATTGCAGGAAAGCCTGGCTGGAATGATTTCTAGATAATTTATCTTTGATGGGAGGGAAAAGTAGGTCTTTTTTCAAGAGGAAGTAAAGAGGAGTTACTAATCAGAAAACCTTAAAAGGGTTTTGTACACCCCCTTAACCAGCCAGATTGAGTTATTGCTTTAGCCATGTCATATCAAATTAATGTGAAAATAAAGATGTATATATATAAGAATTTACTAGGCATATGGATATTTTTCATAAACAAAGAAATAATTAGCTTAGCTTGAAGAGCAGGCCATGGTTGGCTACACCAAGGGGCTTTTCAAGTCAGCCAGGGTTGCTTTGTAGATTAAATACAAAGCTGTTGTAAAATGAGTAAGCACAAAACCTCATGTCAGATAGAAAGACTAATGGGGCCAGTGTCGGCTCTGGGCTGGAGAGAACAAATCCACGGGGCCAACCAGGTCCCTTTAAAGCTCCCATGGCAGAGGGGCCTCTGGTTGTGTCCACTGCTCTCCACCGAGTCCTTGGCTTTTGCAGCAATGTTTCTGGTTGTCATAACAACCAGCCATGGACCGATCAATCTGGATACTGAGCAGCCTACCCAGTCCAGTCATTAAAAACTAACAGGTTTTAGTGATTTGGGTATGTTTCTTGATTGATGTGAACAAGTCTGGCAGTTATCAACCTGAGGGTGGTCAAAGAACCAGGGAAAAGGTCACAGAGACTGGATCTTCCATCTTCTTTTTTTCTCTAGGTCTGAGGCCCAGAAGGGGAAAGTGACACCCAAGTCACCTAGCGAGTATGTGGTAGAACCTGAATGAAACTCCCAAGCCAGAATTCTCTACCTCTCCTTACCATCTAATCAAACCACAGTACCTACTCTTAAATCCACAGAAATTTTTTACAAAGCCATTTTAAAAATTCTGTTCTTTTCCAACAGAAGTTAATTCCCTAAAGACATATCTTAATTAAGCCAGCATAAGAAAAATAGCTGCAATAACTATAAAAATGATGCAAGATAAAGACAGGCATTCTTTGCAGCTTAATTTATTATGACTTTAAAAGGGTTGCTACAGCTTGCCTTGATTCTGTGAAACATAGTACATTTTTGCAATTCCCTTCAGTTATAAATTAATATAGGCCATTAGGGATGAGGCTAATGGTGGATGAAGACTTTCTCATGGGGAATACACAGCACCTGAAAAAATGAACAACGGTGGTTTACAGACCCCCAACCAGTTCGACAAATGATACAACTTGTCATAAAACTAGTCCCCCAAAGAGACATATTAATTTCTAATACATAAACCCAGCCACTTTTTATTTATTTATTTTTCCCTTTCCTCTATAAGTGTGTTCCTCACAATGCTCTACCCAGAGGAATTCTGGGATAGATAGATGATAGATAGATATTAGGTATATGATAGATAGATAGATAGATAGGGAGCTGAGATAGGCTGATCTTAAGCCAATCCACATGAATACCTTATGATGACACTTGACTCTTCTTTCCTTTTAAAAGTCCAAGTTCACAGCTGAGATCTTTTCAGGCTGGTTAGCTATTATCAGCATAGTTTCCCTTTCAGAAATATAAGAAAACAGTATCTTTCTAATTCCCAGTGTAACAAAATTAAATCTAGGGAGCTTAAAAAAAGCAGGGATTAAATAAAATAATGTATCAGAAGGGTCTTTTCCTCCCTCACAGGGGCCCACATGATTGCTGAGAAGCTGGAGGGACCTAAGTGTCTCACTGGGGGAGGCTTGAGATAAAAGACCAACCTTATGCCCTATAGATTTCTGGTTAGAACTGTAGCCACTTTGAAACTAAAAAAAAGAAAAGAAAAGAAAATCTAAGTCCAAATCTGAAATTGACAATGGCCTTCTGAATTCAGATAAGCAAGGCCATATCTCTGAGGACTATTTCCCTGCAGAAAATACCTGGGTGAGTTGCTAATTTCAAAGTCCAATCCCCCTCCCCCTGCTGCCACCATCAGTGTGGGCTTCACTGTCCTTAGGACTTTTATTCAAGAGATTTAAATGTCTGAGATGCTGTATTTCTTCACCCAGGAAAATAAATGTAGCCTGTCTTGGTGTAAACAATAATAATCAACCCCTGCAATAAATTAACGCAGAAGGATGAGCGTGCATCTGGCATTAGGGATTCCGATTTATGGCAGCAGCCCTGGGCTCCCAAATACCCTGCTTCGCCTGCCCGCACACCAGCACAGCTGAAGGAAAGTGATAAATGATTGGAAGTGGATGTACCCTTGGGGAACAGCATTGTGACGGATAGACAGCTGTGGGTATCACAACATACACAGTGATCATCTGGGCAGCCCACGGTTTCCGTGTATGCATGAAGGGAGCTGCCATTTAGAATATCATCCATTGAATGGAAGGTTAGTTTGATTTTTCTCAGTTTATTTCAGAAAGGGAACAATGGGCCACGGAGTCTGCTTGTGATAAATCACAGTAATGACCCAGTGTACCCAAGCTTGGTCCAATCCAGAGGTGAAGCTGATGTAGACCAGAAACAAAGCATAAAATTGATTTACCATAACTTAATTTTTCCCTAAAAAAGGTCAATGTCTCCCTGAAGGAATTTCCCTTTTATCTGAACAACTGTGTCAGAAAATGAGATCAGGACAGAAGGAAGCTAGCAAGTCACCCATTTGTGACCCTGAGAAACACAGGTCTGGTGTCTTTTGGGGACAATTCAATATGGCATGTGGTTATCTTAAAGTGAGAGAAAGAACTGTAAAGGGAATCTGTCCTTTTAAATTCTTTTTTTGTGTGTGTGGGGTGGGGCAGGGACTGAACTCAGGGACCCTTGACCTCTGAGCCACATCCTAGCCCTATTTTGTATTTTATTTAGAGACAAGGTCTCACTGAGTTGCTTAGTGCCTTGCTTTTGCTGAGGCTGGCTTTGAACTTGCAACCCTCCTTCTTCAGCCTTCAAAGTCACTGGGATTACAGGGATGCGCCACTGTGCCTGGCTTTCTCTTAGATTTTTTTTTTTTTTTTTTTTTTTTTTTTTTTTTTGGTACTAGGCATTGAACCCAGGGATGCTTAACCACTGAGCCTGGCTCCTTTTAAATTCATTTCTGCTTTTGTATTTGGTCATGCAAGAACTTGGCTATACTAGGAACAATGGTTGAAACACAAAATGACTTTGACTTATTGGTGATTCTTTATATCAACTGAGAAAACATAGTATATGGAATTGAATATACTTGTGGTCTACCCTCAGAACAATGGCCTCTGAATGTCAGTTTTCTTTTGTATTCCCAGCATCCTGTGTACATAGGAGAGCTTGACAAATGTGTGTTGAATGAATGTGTTCTTTTCTTTTCCCCCTGAAACTGAGGATTGAACCCAGTTTAATCAGTACCACTAAACAATATCCCCAGCCCCCTTATTTTTTCCCCAACACTTTAAAAAAATTATTATCTCATTTTGAGATGACCTAAGTTGCTGAGGCTGGACTTGAACTTGTGATCCTCCTGCCCTGGATTCCCAAGTAGCTGGGATGAAAATTATGCCACACCATACCCCTCTGTGAATGGGTTCTTGTGTTAAAAGGGAGCTTAGAGATCACCTGTCCAGGCCTCTGCTTCCCTATTTCAAAGAGAAGACCAAGGTACATGAATGGTGGCGGAAGGGAGGAAGAAGTGATTTATCAACTCAGTCAGAACCACATGTATAAGTCAGCTTCTTTCACTATAATGAAATAACTGACACATTCTACTTATGAAGAAAAGAAGTTTATTGAGCTCACAGTTCTAGAGGTTCAAAGCCCAAATTGCATGCATAGTTTCTGTGGCATGGGCTGCCCCTGTCATCTCATGACAACAATGGCAGTAATATGTGTAGGAGCAAGTAGTCAGATTTTGAGCCAAAAAGTAAAGAGAAGCAAGTGGGGCCAAGCTTACTCCTTTTCTAACAATCCTCTACTGAGAATTTTCAAAGGGTTGCATGAGAGCAATCTCATGTCTCCAATGACATCAGGACCTCCCACTTGGCCCCACCTCTTAAAGGATCCACCACTCCATACTACTGCCACCCAGGGCCCAGACTTCTATCTAGCACATGAACTTTGACGGGAGCACAATTAAACCATATCCTAACCATAGACCATCTAAGTGATAAGGAGCAAAAATGAGACCGGAACCAGTTCCTCTAATTGTCTACCCAGTGTTCTTTCTGCCATCATATAATGCCTCAGCCACCAAATTATGGAACTCCTTTCTTAACCTGTTTGTTTTAGCTTTATTTAAATTAGCTGATATTTTATTGCTTTAACTACTTTATGGCTTTCATTTCCTTGTCATCTCGAATTTTATAGTTTGTAGCTGGGCACAGTAGCACATGCTTATAATCCCAGCAACTTCAGAGGCCAAGGCAGGAAGAACAGAAGTTTGAGGCCAGCCTGGGCAACTCAGTGAGACCCTGTCTTGAGATGTAACTAAGTAGTAAAGCAGCCCTGGGTTCAATTCCCAGCACCAAACAACAAAAAAAAGGAATAAATAAATTAATTAATTATCAGACCTTGCTTGATTATAGGCCATAAGACTCCCATTTCAGAAAGAAGCTCTGTCCTCTTCCTAGAAGGAAGAAATGCTGCACAGCAATGCCAAAAAGAGTCTAATAAACAGGCCTTGCTGCGTTTCCCCTCATTCTATACCATTGGCTTGCTTGGGATGTAGCTCAGTGATATAGTGCTTACCTAGCACATGCAAGGCCCTGGGTTCAACCCCAAGCACCCCTGCCTCAAAGATATTCTATTAGTTCATGCCCCTTTGATCCAATAACCTTTCTACATGGTTGTCCATGCTTTATCTAACCTAAACATATGGACATTGCATCCTAGGTCTTTGGATCTTCAATCTGAAGGCTTTTGTGTCATATAAAACTATGATCAAATAAATTTGTATATCTTTTCTCCTGTGAATCTGCCTATTGCCAATTTATTTCAGAAGATTCAAATATAGAACCTTCAAAGGGAAAGTGTGAACTTCCTACAACCCTTCAGGAAGCTTATTGGTGCCACATCTGTAATCCCAGTTCTTGGGAGGCTGGGGCAGGAGGACCAAAAGTTCAAGGCCAGTCTCAGCAACTTAGTGAGACCCTGTCTCAAAATAAAAAGTAAAGGGCTGCAGTTGTGGCTCAGTGGTAGAGTGCTTACCTGGCATGCATCAGGAACTGGGTTTGATCCTCAGGACCATATAAAAATGAATAAATAAAATAAAGGCATTATATCCATCTACAACTAAAAAATTAAAAAAATAAAAGTAAAAAGAGAATATAGAACTAAATGACTGTGGATGTAGCTCAGTGGTAGAGCACCTCTGGGTTCAATCCCCAGTACTTCCAATAAACAAACAAACAAAAAAACACAAATAAATAAAAGCTTTGCTGAGGCCATACATGCTAAGATGTGCAGCAGAAAAGCAGAGAAAGAACCATCATCTACTGAACCCAAAGGTTTTGCATATATTTTCTCATTTATCCTTGAATCTATATGGATGAAGTAGTCATGTTTATATGATTTGAAAGATGAGAAAATAGAATGTCAGAGAGGCTTAGTAGCTTACAAAATTCACAAAGCTAGTAAATAGCAGAGCTGGGATTCCAGAACAGGCATTCTCCTGCTGGTGTGTGGCCAACTTCTGCATACTACATTGCCTTCTACAGCCTGGCAATGCAGGTCATGGGAGTCAGGGGACCCCAGAGGTAAGAAAGGTCCCTGAGATTGAGAGTTTCCAGAAAGCATTCCAGACACAGGTGGGCATTATTTCTGTTAATTCCCCCATAACTATAGGGGCCATGCAAAGGTAGATTCTAGGCCTTCATGTGATTTATTGGTAGCAATTGACCCAAGTCCTCACTCCCTCCCCCTTGCAATACTCTTCTTACCAGGCAGGATACTTGGCTTTCTGAGTTTTCATTCTCTCTCTGGTCATAAGAATGAGCTCTTCAGTTCCTTGACCTCTATTGGTAGAGTACCCTGGGCCTCAATTCTTGGGCCTCTTTTCTGTTTTATCTAAATCCATTTGTTTGGTAGTGATCTTGTTCCATATGAATCATTTTGATATCACTAATATATCATTTAAATTGTTAAAATATAATGAATCTCTCTCTCTCTCTCTCTCTCTCTCTCTCTCTCTCTCTCTCACACACACACACACACACACACACACGCATGAACAAAGCTTTCAAGGCCAACCAAGATGAAGTAAACCCACTGAGTCTATCATTCCCACTGATTACATCTGAAAATTCTGGACAGAATACACAAAGTAACTGCCAAAGGACTCTAAAAAGTAGACAATAGTAGGTGGACAGGGGAGGGAATTCAAAACCTAAAGGACCAGTACCAGTGAGATTGCTGTTCTGTTTTTTTTTTTTTTCCTCTGTCTCCTGATTTAACATGAGGGTGGATTGGTGGCCTTTGTCACAAAATTTGGAGGTGATTCTAATAAAAATCCTAGTCTTTCTGGCTAGAGGACTGGGGAAAGAGATCTCTAAGAGCAAGAGAGTTCAGGAGCAGCCTTACATTTTTCCTTATTCTTTTATTCTCTCTTGGTTCTGTCCTGGGGCTATCCCCAGTTAGATCTCCACTGCTGTGATGACAACTAGTTCTGCCTCCAAAAATTTCTACCACCTCCCTATAATACTATCAGCTGGGGACCAAGCTTTTGGGGACACTTAAGAGCCAGCCCATAACACAGACATGTGCAAAAATTACGTTTAGCCAAATATTTGGACACATGATCCAATCAAGCTGACACATAAAATTAACCATCACATCCCCTAATCTGACCTTAAGGGGGAAGTTTCTATGTCTGAGAGATCCCAGAAGGGGTTCCACCTTAGCTCTGGCCTAGACTATACTTAGTTGGTCACCTTAGGACACTTCCTCCCAAGAAGGTCCTGAGGAAATCACTTTTGAAGGTCCCATTCAACTCTGGACACCACAAACCCTTCCCAAGGTGAAAACAAACTCATTACCCAAAGCCAGGGAAGAGCAGCCAGCAGTGAGAATTGAAAAGAAACTCCAAGTGTGAAGAACAATAAACAGGGGTCATTTGGGAAAGTACCATCTAAAAGACTTGGTGTGATGCAGCCTGAAGGAGAGTTGCAGATGGCTCTTAAGTCAGACTCACCTAGATGCACACATGAGCCCTCCTCATAGGACAGGCTAAGTCAGCCAGTCTTTCCAATCCTCCTTTTCCTTGCAGGTAGGAAGGAGATGACAATGTCTCACTAGGCACTCCTGGCCCACACAACAGGGCTGCCTCTCACAGTCCTCATGTTGATTGAAATAAGCCAGACAAAAGAGAGCATTCCACTATGATTCCACTTCTATGCACTTCTAGACCAGGCAAAATGAACCTATGAGGTCTATGGGGGTCAGGCTTCCACAGTGTATACATCATTTTTTTCTCTGTCTCTTGCTGCTTCACACTGAGGGCAGCTCTTGTTGGGGGAGGGTTAGAACTTGGTGGAAAACCCATTTTTCCAGCCAAACGAATTCGGGGAAAGGGGCCTTGGAAGCCAGAGAGTACAGAGGGAATCTTAGTGAAGAGGGAGTTGGAAAAGGGAATCTTCCTAATTCTGCGAATGCACTGACTCAAATCCTGTGCTCACCACGAGTCAGCTGCGCATGAGCAGCTCAGGCCCAAAGAAACCTAGTAAAGTCTTTAGAAAGAAGTCATAATAGGAGTGGTTGACCCCTAAGTCCCACACAAACTCCTGAGGGTCACACACAAGAGAAATAATGCCATTCAATCTTGAAATGACATTTGAAGCACTGACCAGAGGAAGTGGTACAAAACTTGTGGTCTTAACCCAATCACGTTGATATCCTGCTAAAACAACAACAAAATCTACTGATATCCTCAAGAGGATTTTAATAGGACTCAGTCTCACAGCGTAATAGTCAACGCGCCCAGAATGAAATCTAAAATATTCAATATACATACAAGGAACCAGGAAAATCTGTCCAATTCACAAGGGAAAGGACATTGAACAGATGCCAACATGGTGAGGGTCCAGATTTTAGAATGAGCAAAGACTTTAAAGCAGCTACTATAGGGATATTCCATGAAGTTAGAGTGAACAGTCCTGAAATGAATGAAAAGACAGAAGCTGTCAAGAGAGAAATACAAAGTATAAAAACAGAGACAAGTGGAAATTTCAGGACTGAAAAAAATGTAATATCTCAGATAAAAAAAACAAGAAACAATCTGGGCTCAGTGGCACATGGCGGTAATCCCAGTGGCTCAGGAGGCAGAGGTAGGAGGCTTGCAAGTTTGAGGCCAGCCTCAGCAACTTCATGAGACCCTGTCTCAAAATAAAGAAATACAAGGGGCGGGGGAGTAAAGTATCACTGGGTTTAATCTCCAGTGTGGCAAAATAAAACAAACAAAATACTAACAACTAAAACCACTGGTAAGAGTTCAACACAGAATAGAGATGACAGGAAAAGAAGACACTGAAGCTGAAAACAGATCAATTTTATTTTATTGTGTTGGTGCTGGGGATGGAACTTAAGGCCTCCCATATGCTAGGTAAGGAATATGCCACTGAGCTACACCCCCAACCCTGAGAAAGGAGGATTAAACATACATAGTTGGGTATGGGTGTGCATATCTGTAATCCTAGTAACTCAGGAGGTTGAGGCAGAAGGATAGCAAGTTTGAGGCTAGCCTCAGAAACTTGGTGAGACCATGTCTCAAAATTTCAAAGAAAGGACTGGGGATGTAGCTCAGTGGAGAAAGTGCCCTGGATTTAATTCCAAGGAGAGAGAGAGAGAGAGAAAGAGAGAGAGAGAGAGAGAGAGAGAGAGAGAGAGAGAGAGAGAGAGAGAGAGGGGCATAGAGATAGAAATAAAGGACAGCTTCAACAAATGTGCTTGAATAATTGGATACCTGTTAAAGTCTAAATGTTTGTGTTCCCTCCACAAATTTATGTGTTGAAACATAGCATCTGAGGTGATAGTACTAGATGGTAGGGGCCTTGGGAGGTGATTCAGTCATAAGAAGCCCTCCAGATTGGACTAATGCTTTTATAAAAGAGGATTCTTGTCACTTCTATGAGAACATAGAAAGAAGGTGCCACCTATGAGAAACAAGAGCTCACCAGATATCAAATCTACCAGTGCCTTATCTGGAACTTCCCAGCCTCCAGTACTGTGAGCAATACATTTTTTTTTCATTTATAGCCACCTAGTTTATAGCATCTTCTTATAGCTACCTAAATGGACAAAGTGAATACCCATAAGCCAAAAAAATCTACCTTGACTATACCTCAGCTTATACAAAAAATTAAATGATTCATTGACCTAAATGTCAAACCTAGATCTTTAAGACTTTCAAAGCCAATAAAGGAGAAGACCTTTGTAACCTTGAATTAGGCAATGAGTTCTTGGGTACAAAACCAAAAAAATAACCTAAAAAAGAAAAAAAGAGAGAATAAACTGGGCCTCATCAAAATTTAAAACTTCTGCTCTGCCAAATGTACTTTTAAAGGAATAAAAAGATGAGCTACAGGCTTAGAGAATATATTTGCAAATCACATATCTGACAAAGGACTTTAAAGTGCTCTATAAAAAATTTTCCATCTTCCACCAAAGCAAATAACCCAATTAAAAGTGGTCAAAGACTTGAATGGATGCTTCACCAAAGAAGATATTTGGATGGAAAATAAGCACATAAAAAGACATTCAACAGATGGATGGGGGATATGGCACAAGGTAGAGCTCTGGCCTAACATGCAATAGGCCCTGGGTTCCATCCCCAACAACACATGCGCATGCACTCGCACATACACACACACACACACACACACACAGAGGACACTCCATATCATTAGTCACTAGGAAAAGACAAATGAAAACCACAGTGAGATACTCCCACCACCAATTAGAACATCAAATAAGTAAATAAATGTATATCTGATGTTGCTATTGGAAATGCAAAATGGCACAGTTACTTTGGAAAACAGCTTGACAGTATCTTACAAAGTTAAACACACACTTACCATATGACCTAGTAATCTCACTCCTAGTTATATATGCAAGAAAACTGAAAGTTTTTGTTCCCATAAAACTTGCAGCAGCTTTTTCATAATTGCCAGTAAACGGAGACAACCCAGATGTCCTCCAATGGGCAAATGAGTGAACAAAATAGGGTACCTCTGCATAGTAGATATTGTTCAGCAAAGAAGTAATGAAATATTGATAAGCACAGCAACGTGATTGAATCTCAAAAACATTGTGCTGAGAGAAGTCAGCTTCAAAATGCTACACACTGTGATTTTCTTTATATGACATTTTGGAAAAGGGAAAATTAAAAGGACAGAGAATACTTCTGTGGTTGCCAAAGTCTAGGGCTAAGGGGGATGGTTTGATGACAGGGGCAATATGAGGGAATCCCAATCCTTTGATAATGGAACAGTTCTGATTCTTGATTGGTGGAGGTTACATGACTCTGTGCCTTTTTTTTTTAAGAGAGAGAGAGAGAGAGAGAGAGAGAGAGAGAGAGAGAAAGAATTTTTTTAATATCTATTTTTTAGTTTTCGGTGGATACAACATCTTTATTTTATTTGTATGTTGTTATTGTTTATTTGTATGTGGTGCTGAGGATGGAACCCAGTGCCCCACGCATGCCAGACGAGCGTGCTACCACTTGAGCCACACCCCCAACCTGACTCTGTGCCTTTTTCAAAACTCTTGAAACTTTCAAATGAAAAGACAATTTGGGGAGGGCATAGTGGTGCACACCTGTAATCCCAGCAACTCAGGAGGCTGAGGCAGGAGGATTGCAAGTTGGAGGGCAGCCTCCAACTTGTAAGTAAGGCTCTGCCTCAAAATAAAAATAAATAAATAAATAAATAAAAAAGGCTAGAAATGTAGCCGTGTGGTAGAATGCTTGCCTAGCAAGCATGAGGCCCTGGATTCAATTCTCAGTATGAAAGTGAGAGAGATTTAACAATAAATTTATGATTTTTTCCCAATTTATCTCTGCAGATCGGACATATCAACACCCCCTCTTCTCTCTCTTTAGGAGAATTTATTGCCAGGATATAAGCATTATAAGAAATGCTAAAGTAAGTTTTTAAATAATTTTTTATTTGCTCCTTTTAGATACACATGACAGTAGAGTGCATTTTGACCTATCACACATACATGGAGTATCACTTCCCATTCCTGTGGTTGTACATGGCGTGGAGTTTCACTGGTCATGTGTTCATATATGAACAGAGGAAAGTTATGCAGACATCTCTCTTGTGTCATATATCTGACTATCTGATATCTGCCCTTAGATGTTTAATAAGCATCTTAAACCTAACCTGTCTGAAACCGAACTCCTGAGCCTTTTTCCCAAACCTGTCCCATCTCCAGCCTTGCCCATTTCAGTGGATGGCAGTTCCATTTTTCTAGTTGCTCAGACCAAAGTCATCCTTGACCTCTATCTTATCCACATCCAATCCACTAGAAATCCAGTTGTTACTATCCCTCAGAAATGTAGTCAGAATGTCACTACTTTCAGTCTTACCCACCTGACCCATCATCATTTAGTGATAGTTTTCTCACTTGGGCTCAAGGCTTGTGTTAGATATGGACATGCACCCTCTGCTTCCTCAAGGACTTGCTGCTCAGTTGTGGGAAGTGCTTGCTGTCAGAGATAATGCCTCTAGAATCTTCAACTGCAGAAAACCCATCTTTCCTTCCCTCCACCCCAAACATACAGACTGCCTAGCTCCTTTCTAAGCAGGCAGACTGAAGACCTGCCTCAGGACCTTTTCACCTGCCCTTCTCTCTGTTTAATGATTCTTCCCTTAGATTCCTTCTGTATGAGTCTCCTAGGGGTGTCATAATAAATGACTATAATAAGCATGGTAGCTGAAAAGAAGAAAAATTGATTCTGTCATAACTCTGAAAGCCAGAGTCAGAAATCTAGGTGTCACAAGGCCATGTGCCCTCTGAAGTCTCAAGAAGAAAATCTTCTCTTGCCTATTCCAGCTTTTGGTGACTCCAGGCATTCCTGTGGCTTGTGACCACATTGCTCCAACTTCTGCCTCCATTTCCATATGGTCTTCTGCTCTGTCTTCCTCTCTTATTTGTCCTGTAAGAGAATCTTCCATTGGATTTGGGGTCCACCCAGATAACGCAGATATCATCTCAAGTGCCTTAACTTAATCAAATCTACAAAGACCCTTTCTCCAAATAAAGTCGCAGTCACAGATTCTGGGGATTTGAACATGGACATATACTTTGGGGAGCATATTCCATTCACTACAACCTCTTAGCTCACTTTTGCACTTCCAATCTTTCCTCAGAGACTGCCATCTCAGCATGAAACCTGTCCCCAGCACCCTACTTGAAATCAAAGTGTCTTTCTCTCATCCCCCTTCATTGCTTAATTTACCCACTTGGCACTTAGCATCTGACTTGCTGAATATTTCACTTATTTATTTCTTCTTATTAGCAATGGCAAGTTCTATAGTCTGTGGCAGTGCTTGGGGCAGTGGTGGTGTTGAATGATCATCCTCATTTTTCAGGAGCTTAAATGGGTGCAGAGAGGATAAGCCATTTGCCAAGTGTGATATCCACAGCGAGCTCTCTCCCACCAACACCCACACTTCTAGCATGCCATCCTGCCCTGATGATGGCACTTGACTAAACCAGAACAATCCCCTGGTGCATTGCTGATCTCTAGGGATATCTATTTTGTCAGGGTTGGGGAAACATCAGATGGACTTCTCACCCTTACACTGACTGACGGACATGAGACCCTTCCCTCATTTAAAGATCTTCCTTTGTTCTCAGTTTTTCTGGGTAACAGCTCCTGATAATGAAGTTTCTCTTGTAACTACCCTAAGTCTTTCATGCTTCAATGGGGGTTTGCCTTTTTCTGTCTTTCCTGGTGAGAAAGAATGCTGCTCTCCAAACCCCTTGCATTTGGAGATTATTATCGAGTCGCCCTGTGGGCATGGCTGTCCAGACAAAACACGCCAAACAAGTTCCTTTAGATTTTTCCAGAAGTCTCATTTTATTGTCTCCCTCCCTTTCCCTTCTTTCCTTCCCTGCAATGGGTTTCTGATAAAATGCAGGATGAGATTTTTGGCTCATAGCACGCACTGCCCTTAGGTGATGTTCTATAAATAATGAATGGAACAGAACAACATTTTTTTAAATGCATGTTTTGGCACAAATTCAATTAGTGGTGTTGGCACTCATGAACCTAGCAAATAAATCCATTTTCCCTAGCAACAAATGCCTGGCTCCTGCTCGTAATGCCTGTTTTCTGGGTATCCTCTTCATAAACAGCAGAGAATGTTCAAAACTTGAGGGGAGAAAGAGATAGGCCCACCCATTTCACAGACAGGGAGACTGAGGCAAGAATAGCTTGTGCTCCTACAGGATGAACAGGCAGCCTATGGCTTTCCATACTGGGTCACAGTGATTCATAGAGGTCCAGACGCCAAAAGCATTTACTCATTCCATCAGGCTTTGGATGGACGTTATCCTGTATTCTGAGGGCCAGATTCTCACCCCATGAAGCTTTGTGGTGATGTGTGTGTAGTCTCATCTCATGCTAGTCTATGGGAATTTCTATAATAAGAGAAACTGAAGCCAAATTCTCAACCAATATAACTCTGGAAATTCCCATACAATTACGTAAGTTAAGAATCTGGTGTATGTGTATATGCATGTATATAATTTGAAATGTTTTATGAGGTCAATCTAACTGTAGAGATGACCATAAAAGTCCCATCTTTATATTGCTATTCTTTTCGAGAGGGTCATAATCTTAGGGATTCCAAAATGCACTAAGTGGGAAACTGTATGCATATGTATATGTATAAATGGACACACAGGCTACCTGATTCTGTACAAAAATAAGGCAACTCCATGTTATTTGAATCCATTGTATATAGTTGTGATTTTGTCTCATTTTGATTTTGTTTGTCTTTTCAGGAAGTTTTGTTTTTCTTCGTTTCTTTGTTTGATTGAAATATGGTGACCCCATTTTTGGACTAGTTCTAATCAACCCCAGAAGATGAGCTCTAATTTAAATTGTTGGGAAAGCGCTTGAGAATTCCATTCAGGAAGTTCCAAACACCAGGGCAATTTAGAGTTGGCTGTTGGTCCCTCCCCCAGCACAGGTGGCTTTTATCTTTATTACGGGTTGCTCAATGAAACGTTTTGGTCATTTGAGTTATTTTCAATGTAACTTCTAAACCTGTAAAGAATAAATCCCATATGTGCAAGAGGGAATAAGAGCAGAAAAGGAGACATGGAAACTTTCACCTTCTCCCTCCAGCCATTGGTTCAGAGCCAGGCTGGGTCTGCAATTGGCAGAACATATCAGCCTTTCAATGAATGCCGTTTCTTGTGCTGTGTAAAAAAAGGTTGGTGGTCTTGTTCTAGTGGATCTATGGGGGCAACTGCCTACATCACTATCTTGAACAGTCAGCTCTGACACCATGACTTGAAAGCTAAAGATAGGCTGGATCCAGCTGGTCATGGTGACATGCACACCTGTAATCCCAGTGACTTGGGAGGCTAGGGCAGGAGGATTACAAGTTCGAGGCCAGCCTCAGAAACTTAGTGAGATCTTTAGCAACTTAGTGAGATCCTGTCACTAAATAAGAAATAAAAAGGGCTGGGGATGTGGCTCAGTGGTAAAGTGCCCCTGGGTTCAATCCCTAGTACTAAAAAAAGGATACTGCTTGGATTCAAGGGGAGAGTATCTCCATGTTCTCAACTCAGGAGTCATGAGAGCCACATACTATCTTTGATGACTCTTCACCCTCTCCTTTTATCTGGCTGCAGGGATTTGTTTTCTTCCCTGGCATACATGGATGGCATCTTTCTTCCTGGTTCTAACCTTCTCTCACATTTCAAAGGCAACCAGTTTAGCCATTTAGTAAACAGAATCTATATTCCTCTGGTCTTCGGTTGGCCTATAATCTGAAAGACAGAGTCCAAATTTTAAGGAATAAGGCTGGGAGAGAAAGGAGAGGTGAGATCCCAGCTGACTCATGGCATCGTGGACCTGGGAGCATCAGTGAACCATAGCTTGAGGGGTGGGGATGCAGGGATCCAGCAGAGCAGGCAGTCAGGGACGAAGACTTTAAAAGCAGAGTCAGGAGGTGGGCATGGGAATGGGGTCTAGAATGTTCTAGGCTGAGAAAACCCCTTGAGCAAAAACACAAACTAGTGAAGTATATGTGTGGTTTTAGGAACACTGCTAGAAGCTCCCCTGAGCAGTCATGCAAAAGGGCCAATGTCTCAGCATGCCTAGAATGGCTTTGCCTCCAGGTTCTCCTTTCATAGCTGCCCTTCCTCTTACCCTGCACCACAAACATTCTTAATGATAAGGACCATGCCTTCCCACATTCCTCAATATTTGCATTGGCTACCTCAATCACCTTCTTTCCCTGCTTTTCTTTTAGGTAACTCATTCTCATTCTTCAGGACTTCACTTAAGCTTTTCTAGGGTTCTTTCCCTGACTCTTTACCCCTCCCTGGAGATGACATTTGATGCCCTGTCATGATATTTTCATGGCTTTTTTTGCAGTATTATCATTGCTCAGCTCTTTTTGAAGGGACAGGGCCTTTGGGTTTGGTTCCCACATACCTAACAAACTGGCTAATGTTGAGAAGGAGAAACTTTTTCTCTATCCTCTTATGTTCTCTTTGAGGGGACCTGCAAATTAAACTGACCAATTTTTTTTTAAAAAAATTAAAAAGATTAGCAAGAGAAGAAAACAGATTTAATTACATACATATACATGGGAGTTGACAAAAATTGTCACAAGGGGTGTTAGAATTTGGGACTTATGTACCATCTTAATAAAAGATGAGGAAGGACAGAGGGGCACTTCTGAGAAAACAAATGACTTTTAGGGGCTCTTAGAAGAATAGATGGGGGATGTGATAGTTTTATGACATTTTTTGTTTAGGCTATTTCTTATCTTCACTACTGCTGATTTCTCCTCTTTGGTGATGAGTCAGTCCTCCCTGGTAGTTGTAAAACTCCAAGGAAAGGTATTTATGGCAATTGAATTATTGGGGAAGGGTATACTTTTAGAAAAGTACCAGGAGTTCAGGGGAAAAAAAAGCTTCTTCCTGTAACTGCTAATTCTCAAATGTCTTTAGCTCAAAATAATCCTTACGTCACGGCAGCATATTCTGGATGCCTGCTCTAGAACAGAGTAGATGCTCCAAAAACATATGATGAACATTTAAAGGTATGTATTAAGTCTTCTCTTATTCCAGAATTCTCTATCTTGGGAAAAAGTACCATCATTGATTGACTAATTTCCCACACCATCAAACTAGGAGTCAGTCTTGATTTCTCTGTTGTGTCACATTTCATCCATTAGCTATTCTTGTCATCTGTGCCTCCAAGATACAGGGTCTAGTGTCCCCATCCTTCTCATCTCAGGCATCATTATCTCTTACCTGGACAACTACAAGAGCCTCTTAATGAGTTTGTCTTGACTTCCATACCTGCCTCCACATAATCAGCCCCGTGTACAGAAGTCAGAATGTTGAAACTGATCATGTCTTCCTGAAGCTCTAGATTTCCCCAGAAATCAGACTCTGGGGTAAAGCTCATTATTATTATATTAGAATGTGCAACCTCAGGAAGTTGAGGTGAGGACAAAGGAAGAGAGTCAGGGGAAGATGGAGATCCAACAGTGTATGTTACTGAAGGGCCCCTCTCTAGTATCAAGTGAAGCTGATTGTTCCAGCTGATGAATTGGCTTCAAAAAAGCTACTGAACAAAGACTGCATCTTGCAACTGTTTCAGAGGAGGAAGGGTCAAGAATCTACCATCTCCTATCTCCTGTGGGTCAAAAGTTCACCCCAGGACACATTAGCTTCCTGCTCCTTATGAGTTGTACATGCTCCATGTGAGTACATCAGCAGCAATCCCAAATGCACTGCAGAGTTCTTGCCCCAGGGAATTTGTGCTTCCTGTCAGCTCTGCCTTAAGAAGGTGTAGTTCTGGAAGGCTTGTTCATAATGCCTGCCTGTCTAAAGTGAATCACCTCCTGCAGGAAGCCTTTCCCTCTCCTCTGTGCTCTCACAGTGTCCTGCTGTGTTTCTGGTTACAGCCACTCATCCCACTGTACTGGAATTGTGTTGACTGGTCTCTGCTCTCCTGTAGTATAGTAGATCATATTCAAAATGGCGGCCACATGTGGCCTGTCTATACAATGGAATATTATTCAGCCTTAAAATGGAAGAAAATTCTGACAAATGCAACAGCAAGCATAAACCTTGAGGGCCTTATGCTCAGTGAGATAAGCCAGTCACAAAAAGACAAACACTGCATGATTCCACTTATATGGGAATCTAGAAGACTCACACTCACAGAGACAGTAGAAGGGTGGTTGCTAGAAGCTGGGGGAAGGGAGAATGGGGAATTCATGTTTAATGGGTACAGAGTTTCAGTTTTCCAAGATGAATAGTTCCAGAGATCACCACTATGTGAATGTACTTAATCCTACAGAACTGTATATTAAAAAATGATCAAGATGGCACATTTTATGTTTTATAAATATTTTAACCACAAGCAAAACTTTAAAAAGGAGCTACAGCAGTATTTTGGAGGCCAATGTGTTCTTGCCCATCTTCCAAGTGGTGGAGCCTTTCTGTTCCCCTTGAACCTGGGCAGGCTGCCTCTAAACCTAGAATTCAGGAGAAGGATGCTATGTATCTCATAAAAGGCAACATGATTTCTGTCTGGCTCTTGGGACCTCTCCCTTGGAATCCTGGAACATTTGGGTAAGAAGGCTGACTATTTAGAGGCCACCATGCTAGAGGGCCACATGGAAACATCACAGAGAGCTAGAGAGATATGCCCAAGGAACTCCAGCTGTCCATCTCTCAGCTGTTGGTGTCTCTCCTGCATCAACTGCCAGATGTGTGAGTAAGTGGGCCTTGGCTATCTGTCTATAAGCCCAGAAGAGAGATCTCACCAACAACCAAATCTACTGACACCCTGGTCTTGAACTTCTCAGTCACTGAACTGTGATGTCTGTTGTTTAAACCACCCAGTCTATGGTATTTGTTATAGTAGCTCTAACTGACTAAGAAATTCACCCACCTTGCATTGAGACTCCAAGTTGTGGGGTGGTTGATTGTGCAGCAATCAAAACCAGGCCAATTGGATGTTGGACTCCTTGAGGACAGAGGTCATATCTTTCATTATTGTATTCCCAGCACCTCACACACAAATATGCTCTAAAAAGAATTTTTAAATGTCAGAATGACTGGCTAAACAACTGCATACATTGAAAACGGGGCAGTCCCTGTCTCAAATTGGCAGCACCTTAGGAGAATTATATAACTGGGTTTTAGGATGTCTGAGTACATAAAGATATGTGACAAAACAGATTGCCTTTAGCAGTTTAACCCCATTCCTTTTCTCTGGCAAGCACAGACGGTATGATTGCTTCTACCTCTCTGCAATTGCTCAGTGGCCCAAATGTGGTTACCAATCAGACCTTTTGCTTATTTAATCTCCCACCCGGCAGGGGCTATCGAAACATATAAAAATCATCCTGGCTTACATCTGCTTCCCCAATCATCACTGGCTGAGATTTCAAACCATTATCTGTCTGTAATGATGTCTCTCTTTTCTCAATATTGTCCAGATTGATTGAATTTGAAAGTCTTGGATCGTTCTTGCTAAGGATGAACCTCTAGGGTTTACAACTCCTCACCCAGGTCTCAATTTATAGTCATCAACAGCTGCTCAGCATACACTATTTGAACTGCAGGTGTACTCTACTAGTAAAATAAACACTCCGATTCATATTTGCGTGCAATCCAGAATATCACCCAGATGTTGGGATGAATACAATGGGGTCATCTGTGGGAAAAACACATTAGCTGCTGTGCAGCCTGGAGTGAGATGTGCTGGGGTGGTGAATGCCAAAAGGCCACACCAGTGGATCCCACCCTCGAGTCACAGCCTGGCTGTGTCATTGCTGCAAGATTGTTGATTTAGGGATAAACAATGGAGATTAAAAGAAAAAGAATCCCACAGTTCTCTGCTCAGTTTGGATTATTCTGTTTGTAGTCTCCAGAGGTCAATAGTCGCTAGAATTGTCCTAGCCCCATCAAATGGGCCAGGAGACACTGAGTCCTCTCACTTCAGTGCTGATTGCTTCCAGTCTATGCCCCTAACCAGGGAGCTATACTGGTGAAACAGGGATGATGACAAGGACAAGAGTAGCTTTCTGGTACTTGCCTCCAGACACAGTAACATCAAGGCCCTCCATCTCCCAACAGGGGAGTAACAATACAGCAGGTGAGACTGAGAAAGTAATTTTTAAGTTTTTAATATTTGATTGATGTATAATACACAAAGGGAAAAGTCCATAAATTATAAATGTGCAGTTCAATCAATATTCTCAAAGTGAACACAGTCACATAAGCCATACCTGGATCAAAAAGCAAAGGTGGGGGGATGAGAGGGGAGAAGGGGGATGGAGGAGGTACTAGGGACTGCAATGGAGCAAATTATATTCCATACACATATGATTATATAACAATGAAACCCACTATTACATAAAGCTATAATGCATTGACAAAATCAAAAAAAAAGCAAAGCTTGACCTGCTGTATCCCAGAATCCGCCCCCATACTTACTAGTCACTATCCAAATTCCCCAGGGTTACCTCCATCCTGACATCTAACATTATCAATATGTTTTAACTATTTTGGAGATTATATACTATCTATCTATCTATCTATCTATCTACACATACACACACATACTTTTTGGGTTTGGCTTCTATTTTCTTAATGTAATATCTGTAAAATTCACCAATATGTTGTGTGTAGTTCTGAGTAATTCATTGTCATAGCTCTATACTATACCTTTGTGAGAATGTATCTCAACTTACTTATCCATTCTGCTGTTGGTGGGCATTTGGATAGTTTCTAGTTTCACCTATTATGGAAAGTACTGCCACAAACATTCTAGTACTTACTTTTGACAATATAAGGAGACATTTCTGTTGGATGTAGAGCTAGAGTGAATTGAAAGGTTTAGATGGTAGATTGAAGTTGCAATTCATTCAGATGAGGTTAGGTTAATGGAAGTGTTAGTATGGATGCTCATTATCTTGGCATGTTGCCATCCCAGAGGTGGTCCAAGGAAATTTCAAGAGGAGAGGAATAGGTGTACGTTTTCTCTTCACCTTTAGTTCTCAGTGCTTCCTCCTGAACACACTTGCATGCACCCCATGCATGGCCCTTACTTTCACAAGAAGGACTGGAAACAGAAGCCTTCTGTATTAGTCTGTTTTCCATTGCTGTAACAAAATGCCTGAGGCTGGGAACTTTATAAAGAAAAGAGGCATATTAATTCATAATTATGGAGATCTAAGGGCATGGCACCTGCCTTGACTTGGCTCTGGTCAGGACCTCATGGCAATGGCTTCACAACAGTGGGAGTGCATGGGAGAGGGACAGATGATACAGAAAGATAGGAAACCAGAGAGACTGGAGTCCTAATCCCTTCTAAGGGCATACCTCCAATTACCTAACAACCTCCCCTAGGCTCCTCCTCTTTTAAAGGCCCCATCACCTCTTAGCATCACCACACTGAGGATCAAACTTCCAACATATGAGTCTTAGGGAACAACCCTAAGACATCATAACAATAGCACCTTCTTCTTAAGGTGTTTTGAGGAACTGTCACAAAGATCCCTTGCTTTTAAGTGGCATCCCAATGGCCTGAGGTTGATGTCTGAATTTCTTTGGTAAGATATGATAAATGAATGAAAAACAGTTATGGAAAATATAGAGTTTTGATTTGAAAGACTAACATAAGTAGATTGAAGGTCAGGTGCTGGGTACATGGGCTGGAGACTGATTCTAAGCCTATTCAAACAGGTGGATGTAGACTAGGGCCATTACTAAAGCAACATTGCATCAGATATTAAATCTGAGTACTGGTCCCTATCAGAGTCAAAATCTGAGATCAGCCCTTGGGAAGTATTCAAAAGCCTTGAAGCCCAGGCCACATCCACACTAATTGGATTGGACACTTTGGAGGTGGATCCTAGGCATCAGCACTTTTTAAAGCACCCCAGGGGAAATTTTGAGCACCCAGCAGTCATTTGGCAATGTCTAGAGGCATATTTGTCTGTCATAACTCGGGGCGAGTGCTACTGGCATCTAGTGAGTAGAGGCCAGGGATGTTGGTACACATCCTACAGTGCACAGGACAGTCACCCACAACAAAGAATCAAAAAGACCTAAATGGCAATGGTGGCTGAAGTTGAGAAACTCTGCTTCAGGCAAATTCTCATGGAGAGTGGGAATAGGCATGAGTTCTGTAAAAGCCTGAGGCTTTTTCCAGCAGGTTCTTTTGAATTGGATGATGAATTATAATTTTGAACAAGGCATTTCTCTTTTCTCCTGCTTTGTGGAGGCTAAAGTTGCCATATTTTTTCCCTCTCTTTACCACCCAAAGTGATCTATATGGGAGGAACTAGGACAAATGAGATGGAAAATTTTACTTCTGTACCTGTGGAAATATCCAGCCTGTCAGAAACTGTTTGACATGTCATTCATTGTCCTTATCCCTGAGTTGGGGGCCAAGTCTCATGGTGTGGAGAATTAAATGCAATCACCTTGAATCAAGAATCTGCTCTCATTTGAAAATTTCCAAATTAAACAAATGCTCTCACTGTATCATAAGGCTCATTCATGGCCTGCTATTGAGCTTGTTTGTGATTATGGAGTATATCCTACACAGAGAGACTGTTGAAGCAAGATGTTTTGTTTTGTTTGATATGAGGGATTGACCCCAGGGGTGCTTAAACACTGAGCCACAGACCCAGGCCTTTTTATGTTTTTTTTAATTTATGTTAGGGTCTCGCTAACTTGCTTAGGGCCTTGCTAAATTGCTGAAACTGGTCTTGATCCTCCTGCTTCAGCCTCCTGAGTCACTTGGATTACAGGTGTGCACACCATGCCCGGCCTTGAAGCAAGTTTTCACATAGTACAATCAAATGCCTTGAAAATGATCTGTCCCTGTAAAATGTCCTAGATAATTTGACATCTCTTCCCTAGAATTTCACAACATGAATTTTCTGAATCACTCTTCTAACTCAGATGAGCGCTTCTAATAACATTTAGGTGTGTCTGATATTTATATTTTATACCCCAAGGAGAATGGACTCACATGTACACCCATACCCAGCCCCCCCATACACACACAGCACACACAGGTCTAGCAGAGTGCTGTGCATATTGTAGGTGCTCAGAAAATGATTGTGAGAAGGAAAACAAAGAAACGGAGAAAGGGGGGGAAGGAGGAAGACATGATGTGTGTGGTCCCTGATCTATCTGAATGATGTAATCACAGTGAGCCATGATGTAATGACATTCTACAAGGATCCCAACATCCAGGAACCATTGGATAAATTTATTATCAAGTATGTTAGTTATGGTTTTCAAATAATATCTCAAGGTATTTTCCCCTCAACCTCTAGTAATTATAGTATTTTCTTTGTGTTTTTAGGCTTTCAGATCACTCTGAAGTCTATTTATTTTTTGGTACTGGGGACTGAACTTAGGGGCACTCAACCACTGAGCCACATCCCCAGCCCTATTTTGTACTTTATTTAGAGACAGGGTCTGAGTTCCTTAGTGCCTCACTTTTGCTGAGGCTGGCTTTGAACTCACAATCCTCCTGCCTTAACCTCCAGAGCTGCTGGGATTACAAGTGTGCGCCAGCATGCCCAGCTTATTTATATTTTTATTTATAAATTTATAAATGCATTTATAATTGTTTACTTATGAATGCATTCTTTTCCTACATTTGCAGATATTGGATACATTCTATAGTATAGTCATTGTCACCTATTTAACATATTATATATGACTTTTTACAGATGAACTATTGAAGCCATTGCTTTAAGTTTCAGAACACTTTGTCTTAGAAGATTTTTGGAGTTTGAAAAAAAATATAGTGGGTATATTATTTTAAATAGAACTGAGATATTGTTTAAATATACATTTATCCTGTTTATAGTTCTTGACTCCTTCAATACCCTATGTTAAAGAAGTTGGGGAAAAGTCCATCTATTTGAGTGATTGTTGATGATTCAAGGTTTGGGTGGCTCTTGCTTTAAGGAGATTGTCTGCTGAGACAGAATTTACAAGGACCCCTGTGTTGGAGTGACCGAGGGAGGCTTATTAAATGAACACATTTCTGGGCCTTACTCCAGGCTGGCTAAAGCAGAGCTTTAGAATCTACATTTTAATCAAGCTCCCCTGGTGATTCTTATGTACCCAAGATTCATTGGGTTAAAAGTGACAGTTTTTATAAGTCCCCCACTGCATGATACATGCAGATGTGTGGTGAGTAGCAAATTCAATAAGTCCCCTAGTCTCTAAAGCCAACAAATAAAACAGTCAAGTGGAGGTAACAGCTGGCTTAGAGCTGGGGACTTCCTTTGGGAGCTGGTTTTATAAGGGAGGACTTGTAATTTGGTTCCTGGAGGCATTGCCTTGTAATAATAATAGAATAATAACATCAATGATAAAATAGCTAGCAGTTATTGGATGCTCACTAAATGTTGAATGATGTCCTAAGCCTATGACATATACAGGTATCTAATACTCCCAGTAACTCTAAAAAGTAGGTATAATCATTGTGCCCATTTTACAGATGAGGAAACTGAGGTACAGAAAGACAATTAGCTTACCTAAGATCACAAAACCAAAAAGAAGCATAGCAGAGACTTCACATTCAAGAAGGCTAAACTCTAAGCCTGAAAGTCTGACCACTAATCCTTGTGTCAGACAATATTTGTTCTGAGAAAGTGAATAATGGACACTGGACACATAGTAAATAAGAGGCTTTGCTGAGAGTGATCCATTTATAAATGAGTAATGGGAAATCAATGAGCTCCTACTATATGCCAGGCACTGTTTTAGACCCTAGATACATGAAAATGAAGAAAGCTGCATGTCTTTGACCTCAAGGAGCTCCTAGTACTTAGGGAGAAGTCATAAGACACATCATCACATAGGTCCCCTTGAATTCACACTTTGGTTAGTGCTGCTCTGAGTGACTGAAGCAGGGAATCTGGCTTACAAAGGGCAAAATGGGCATGATTCCATGATGTCTGGGGTTTTACCTGGGCTCAGAAGAGTTTGTTATACATGTGACTTCTCTGTGCAACTCAGAGCAGCCAACAGGGTGCATCTCAAGAAGATCATTGAAGAAGGACTGTTTGGGGGTAACTAAATAGAAGACATGTCGCCTTTTATGACCTAGAATTGCAAATCATTCTGCCTTCCCACCCACCCTAATGCCACCATGCTGGGTATGGGACCCAGGGCCTGACACATACTAGGCAAGTACTCTCCCACTGAACTACATTCTCAGTTTTGTATTATTTCTTTTGAATTACACATAACACTGGGATCCATTCTGACATAATTATAAAAGCAAAGAATATATTTTGTTCTGTTTCAGTTCCCAGTACTCCCCCTTTTCTTCTCCTCTTGTCTCCCCCTATTCCCTTCCCTCTGCTCTGCTGTACTTTGTGCTATTTACTTATGTTTTTTTATTTTTTAAATCAGTGTCTTGTGGATGTACATGATGGTGAGATTCACTGTGGTGTATTCATATATGCACATAGGAAAGTTATGTCTGGTTCATTCCACTGTCTTTCCCTATCCCATTCCTCCTTCCTTCCCTTCATTTTCCCTTGTCTCTTCTACTGATCTTTCTTGCATTTTTTATCCCCCCTTATTTTGGATTAGTTTGTGCATTTCAGAGAAAACATTCAATCTTTGATTTGGGGGATTGGCTTCTTTCACTTAGCATGATAGTTTCTAGTTATACCCATTTACTGGCAAACGCCATAAAACCATTCTTCTTTATGGCTGAATAATACTCCATTATGGTGTGTGTGTGTGTGTGTGTGTGTGTGTATATATATATATATATATATATATATATATATATATATATATATATTACATTTTCTTTATCCATCCATCTGTTGAAGGGCACCTAGGTTGCATCCATAGCTTAGCTATTGTGAATTGTGCTGTTGTAAATATTGATGTGGCTGCGTCACTGTAGTGTGCTAATTTTAAATATTTTGAATAAATACCGAGGAGTGAGATAGCTGTGTCATAAGGTGATTCTTTACCTAGTTTTTTTGAGGAATCTCCATACTGCTTTCCAGGGTGGTTGTACCAATTTTCAGTCCCACCAGTGATGAATGCATGCACCCTTTCCCCCACATCTTCACCAGCATTTATGTTACTTGTATTCTTGATTGGAGTGAGAGGGGAACCTCAGTGTAGTTTTAATTTGCATTTCTATAATTGCTAGAGGTATTGAACATTTTTTCATATACTTATTGACCATTTCTTTTGAGAAGAGTCTATTTAGTTCTTTTGCCCATTTATTGATGGGGTTATTTTTTGTTTTTGGTGCTAAGGGTTTTTTTTTTTTTTTTTAGTTATTTGTAGATCCTGGATATTAAGGCCATATTTGAGAAGCAGGTGGTAAAGATTTTTTCCCATTCTGTGGGTTCTCTTTTCATGCTCTTGTTTGTGTCCTTTGCTTTGAAGAAGCTTTTTAGTTTGATGCCATCCCATGTATTGTTGCAGACCAGTCTAATCAATATAGAGAGACCCTGTCTTAAGAAAAATCAACCCATTTACACAAAGTCATGTGTGTGTAGCTGATTTTATTGCTGACAGTCCAGAGAGAAGGAGGAAGTCTTCCCTGCAACAATTCACACACTTACAATGAATATTAGCCACCCATACACTTAGGAACTTCCATGGCCATTGGTAACTATAACTCTAACTGTCAAATACGTGATTTAGCTCTCCTTTGGCCTTCTCCTTGTCTCTGTTGATCTGTTGCTCTCTTTCCCTTCTTCTTGGATGCATGGGAGGAGTGGTAATAAAAGAAAACTTAAATTCTCTTGTATTGGTTTCTTCAGATCATGTAGCCCTCTCTTGGGTCTGGCCTCTCTTTGAGGAACCCATCTTAAACTCGGCTCTTGATATCCCAGCGTTTCTTCAATGTGCTCTTTGAAAATACAACCCTCAAAGAGACTTTCGTCTGAGTAGCTCAGACATTGCATTAGAGCCTACATCAGTGAAATACACACAGAGAAAGATTTCACACATAGTACATACGGGTACCCAAGGGAGCTCTCACCTTAGTATTTGCTGAATACCAGACCTGCTTTGGGGTAGGGGAAGTGATGAGATAGATAAAATGTACTTTCACCTGATTTTCTTATTGTTTTCTCCTGTGCTTTATTCCTTAGTTTTGTTTGTTTCTTGTTATTCTTCTCTTTTCTTTTTCTTCTTTTTTTGGTACTGGGGATTAAACCCAGGAACACTTAACCACTGAGCCACACCCTCAGCCCTTCTTTATATTGTATTTAGAGACAGGGTCTCACTGAGTTGCTTAGGGCCTCACTAAGTTGCTGAGGCTGGCTTTGAAGTTGAGATCCTCCTGCCTCAGCCTCCCGAGTTGCTGGGATTACAGGTGTGCATCACTGCACCCAGCTTTTTTCTTGAGTCATTATTTTCAACTTTATCTGGTACCCTTTTACCAAAAAATTTTTGTTTAGTATCGGGAATGGAACCCAGGGCTTTTCATATGCTAAGCATGCACTCTACCACTGAACTACATCCTCAACCTTGTACTAAAAATTTTAAGCACCCTACTTTAATTTCCAATAGCTTGTGCTTCTTCATTTGCTCTATTTTATAATATTGTGTTCTTATTTCATGAACCATCTGCCCAAATGGCATGACATCTGACCAAATTGTGTTTGATACTCAATGGCCGGGTTATTTCAGCTGACATTGTCATTACATAAACACAATGTCTCTTAAACTCATGACCAATCTGCAGATGACTCATTACTGTCCTGATTTTCAAGAGGACAAAACTTAGGAGAGTTTAAAATGGAGGTTGAATAACTTACCCAAGGTGCTCAGGTTTTCAGGGGCTGAGGAGATATAGAGCAAAGCCTCGCTGGTTCCAAAGCTTGAGCATCTTCCATTACATCAGGCCCTACAGTAGGGAATGAAAGGCCAAGTTCAAGCCTTTTAACCTTCCACTGAAGGGCTTACACCTCTGAGCTGCTGGGTTTTGATATGGCTGAATTTGCTCTAACGTGGAGTAGTTTATGGATAGGTGTGTGTCTTCATCTTGAATCTCTCCTGGTTGCTTGAGGGTTTTTCTTCTTCCTTCCTCTTCCTCTAGCTCTTCCTCCTCCTCCTTTACTTCTTCCTTCCCCTCTTCCTCCTCCTTTCTTCTTCTCCATTCAAAATCTATTCTGTTTCCTTCCATAAGCAAGAAAGCATGAGACATAGACAGCCTCATTTATTTCAACTATAAAGGAAGAGCCCTGGGAAGTTAATCAGACTGCCAGGAATGTGGAATTTGCTGATGAATGGACATTTGGCTGAGCATAGTAAATTCTCAGCTAATTGAAAGCAGATAACAAGAGTAATGCATCCACCTTGAAAAACATCACGCTGCTAATAAATAATTGGAAATGGCAATTTTTTTGACATATGAACTGAGGGGGAAAAGTCTTAAATAAATTCTGGACTAATTCCTGTCACATATATTATACTGTATTTAGCAGTTGTGCTATATGAGAAGATTAAAAGCTATAAATCTCCTTGTAACACCATCTATAGCAGTGTTTTAAATCCAGAATAAATAGGAGCAGGGTTCTTAGAATGCCTCATAGAATATTGACTTCTATGGTCTTAGTGTTTTGTGTGAAGGGGAGAAAGTGTCATTGCCCTCTCTCTGAGCTCAGAGTCAGAGGAAACAGATATTTGAAGAGATCCAGTGGATCATGTCAGTCATCTTATTGCTGCCACAAAGAGCATCTTCTGTAATGTTCTTGCTAACTTCAGTGTGATCTGTGAACCAAAAAAGCATGGGCATCACCTGGGAGCTTGTTAGAGATGCAAAATTTGGGGCATCATCATCATCTCAGACCAGCTGAATCAAAATCTGCATTTTAGCCAGGCCCAGTGGTGCACACCTGTAATCCCAGCGGCTCTGGAGGCTGAGGCAGGAGGATCATGAGTTCAAGGTCAGCCTCAGCAAAAGTGAGGCACTAAGCAATTGGGTGAGACCTGTCTCTAAATAAAATACAACATAGGGCTGGGAATGTGGCTCAGTGGTTGAGTGTCCTTGAGTTCAATCCCCAGTACTCCCCCTTGCCCAATAAATCTGCCTTTTAACAGTATCCCAAGAGGATTCATGTGCATGCTAACCTTTAAGAAGTGTTGCTCTTGTGTTAAATCTGGGACAATTGTAGATAGCTTGAGTGATAGTAGAGCCAACTTGATTCCTCCAGGATTGCTTTCATCCCAGGCTCTGAGATAGGCCTAATGCTCAGGCTATGTACTCAGAAAGACCTTTATTTTCTTCTTGCTTTGTCCTAGAATCTGGCCTCCATCTCCTACATAAGCCCAGTATTGACACTGATTTCCAGAAGGTAGGGCGTTGTTCTGCCCCCTCACTCCTACGCCCCATTTCAATCTCTCTCTGAGTCTCTAAACTGTAGCCTATTTCCTATAGAGTGGGAATCCCTAGCCAGGCCTCTCCTTGGTCTCCTAGGAACTGTGACTCTGCCCCAAGCTATCTCAGGTCTGTGCACCTATGGGTCCATGCCTATTACCAGTTTTCATCTGCAGTACCTGTCTGCATGGCCAGTGAAGCCAGGGGATTACAAAAATAGAAGTCCCATCTCTCCCTGCTCTGAAATTCTCTTGGATTTGTGGATGATGCAGACATTAATTTCTAAAGTCTTTTTAGAAAAATGTTTTATCCATCATTTCTTGAATACCTGCTGTGTGTTTGGGTTCTCCACTTGACATTTTGCCTGATACTATTTCATTCATTCCTCACAATAGCCCAACAAGATGTTTTTTTTTTAGATTTTTATTAAAATACATTGTCCAGTAATATGCACAGATCTTAAGGATACAGTAAGTTGAATTTTGATACATATATACACTGTGGAAGCCTGACCCCCATAGACCTCATAGGTTCGTTTTGCCTGGTCTGGAAGTGCATAGAAGTGGAATCATAGTGGGATGCTCTCTTTCGTCTGGCTTATTTCAATCAACATGAGGACTGTGAGAGGCAGCCCTGTTGTGTGGGCCAGGAGTGCCTAGTGAGACATTGTCATCTCCTTCCTACTTGCAAGGAAAAGGAGGATTGGAAAGATTGGCTGACTTAGCCTGTCCTATGAGGAGGGCTCATGTGTGCATCTAGGTGAGTCTGACTTAAGAGCCATCTACAACTCTCCTTCAGGCTGCATCACACCAAGTCTTTTAGATGGTACTTTCCCAAATGACCCCTGTTTATTGTTCTTCACACTTGGAGTTTCTTTTCAATTCTCACTGCTGGCTGCTCTTCCCTGGCTTTGGGTAATGAGTTTGTTTTCACCTTGGGAAGGGTTTGTGGTGTCCAGAGTTGAATGGGACCTTCAAAAGTGATTTCCTCAGGACCTTCTTGGGAGGCAGTGTCCTAAGGTGACCAACTAAGTATAGTCTAGGCCAGAGCTAAGGTGGAGCCCCTTCTGGGATCTCTCAGACATAGAAACTTCCCCCTTAAGGTCAGATTAGGGGATGTGATGGTTAATTTTATGTGTCAGCTTGATTGGATCATGTGTCCAAATATTTGGCTAAACGTAATTTTTGCACATGTCTGTGTTATGGGCTGGCTCTTAAGTGTCCCCAAAAGCTTGGTCCCCAGCTGATAGTATTACATGGAGGTGGTAGAAATTTTTGGAGGCAGAACTAGTTGGAGGAAGTAGGTCATTGGGGGGGGGGGTGTGCCTTTAAAGGGAATATCTTGTCCCAGGCCCCTATTTTCTCTGTGTCTCTTTGTCTTTTCATGTCTCTCTGTCTCTGACTGGCTGCCATGAAGTGGAACAGCTCTTCATCACCACACCCTGCCCACTGTGATGTTCTGCCTCACCACAGGCCCAGAAACAATGGAGCCATGTGACCCATAGACAGAGATCTCTGATACTATGAGCCCAAATAAATCTTTCCTACTACAAATTATTTTCTCAGGTATTTTGTCTTGGCAATGGAAAGCTGAGTAATACCGTCTGTATAAACATTGCTAGGTGAGATTATCATGTGATTTGATAGACTGAGTAAAGCAGATGGTCCTCTTCATTCTGGGTGGGCATGATACAATTTGTTGAGGGCCTGAATAGAACAAAAATGTGGAAAAAGGAATAATTTGCTAGAAAAAGCAAGAACATTAGTCTTCTGGGACTTACACTGTCTGCTCTCCTGGCCCTGAGGCCTTTGAACTCTGAACCATTGGCTCTCCTGGTTCTCTCTCTCTCTCTCTCTCTCTCTCTCTCTCTCTCTCTTTCTCTCTGTGTATATCTATATCTCCTACTGGTTCTGTTTCTCTGGAAAGCCCCAACATAGGACACATTTTAATGTCCTATTAATAATAATGTCCTAATCATTTCATCAATATTTCCTGAAAAGAGACAGAGAGCCTTCATCTGTCAGAAGAGAAGAGAATCACAATGCTCATACCATGACCCTCACTGAATTTACAGGCTGACCACATCAGAAAATAATGCAAAATGATTTGTAAACTCTAAAATGTTCTATGAAACTAAAGTGTTGTTGCAGTTCCTTACCTTTAGTTTCTGGGTTGTTTCAAAGTGAAACTTCTGCTCAAAGGATAAATTTCCAATCCTACATCTGGAAAGAACAATTTGACTACAGTGCTGGTGCTATGTGACTTCTTTTTGTCGCCATTGGGACTTCCTTTAATGAATATAAATATATATACTTATTTTATTACTCCTATACAAATTTCCTCCCAAGATAACCTAGCCAACAAGTTTGTTTCAGTTTTTCCATTTAATGTGAAATAGAAATGCAGAATAATTAAAATAATTAGTAAAGAATGAGTTATGTGCTGGGCACAGTGGTGCACACCTGTAATCCCAGCAGCTCAGGAGGCTGAGGCAGGAGGATCATGAGTTCAAAACCAGCTTCAGCAATGGCAAGGTGCTAAGCAACTCAGTGAGACCTTGTCTTTAAATAAAATACAAAATAGGGCTGAGAATGTGGCTCAGTAGTTGAGTGCCCCTGAGTTCAATCCCCGTACCAAAAAATAAAAATGAGTTATGCAAAAAAGTTGCTTTCCTGTGCCATTGCAGGATGAGAAAAGAATAAGAAAAATCTGGGATTTGGGTTGAGTATAAGAAAAACTTTCCTGACAGAAATAATTATTTTATTAGAATGGATTAATATTAGGAACATGCTTGGCAACTTTTTTTTTCAATTAACAATAGTTAATCACCTCCAATAAGATTAAACTCATAATCTCCTTAGAAACCATTATTAAAGTATTCCTATTTTCTTTTTTGCCTATTGTCTAATCCTAGTTTCTTTCTTAGATTTTGTAGAGTATTTCATCATCCCTGTAGTTTTTCATGAGGTCTTTCTGAATTTTTAAATGGTAGAATTACCATGTGCAATATTCGTGCATATCATGGTCTCTTATGGTCCTTGATTAGATGACACAGCTACTTAGCTAACATGTTTGGGAGTTAAGTGTGCAGGTGTCTTAGTCATGTAAGGGCATGACTGCCTTGAGTTTTATTGTATTGAATTTACTTTGTTTTGAATCTGAGCAATTATCTTTGCTGATCTCCTTCCTCTTGGTTTCTGGCTGTTTCTCTAATTTTATTAGGAGATTTGGATAGTGTGGTCCCCAGATGGTAACTTCTTCCCTGGTTTCTCCCATGCGCAGAATGTTGTATTGTGCAAACATGTTTAGCAGATTTATTATTCTATTCCCCAGGTCACTGATAGTCTCAAGTATAACAGAGTCAAAACTGACCCAAAGGGGCATCATTCAAGAGTGAGGCCTCACACTCTCTTGTCATTCGTAGTAAAGTATAGCTGTTCAGAGTACTGTGTTTATTTGTTGAGCTTTGGGAAAGCTACCTAGTAGCTTTTGGTGGGCAATTTAGATGAAGGTGCTCTATAAATATCAGAGCCTTGTGCTGTTTCCAAACTGCCATGAGCACATGAAAGTTTGATTGGACAGACCTACATTTTAAAAGCAAGCTCTACCACTTACTAGCTAAAGCATCTTGGGGAAGTCACTTTGTTTCTGTAAGCCTCAGTTTCTTCATCAATAAAATGGAGACAATAATGGCAACTTCATAAAGTTGTTAGAATTAATGGAGTTTATAAAGTACTTGGCATACCCAAGAGACCACTGTTTGGTGACCACTGAGCTCCTAATGCATCTCTGGGTATGATGTTTAAGTTTGTGCCCTTCCCAAAATCTGTTTGGATTTAAGCACATGGATTTTTCCAGTTTACTACTGAAGGTGTTCTTAAAAAAATCGAGGCCCTTAAAAATCAAAAGCAATTATAGATACATTATTTATGCAATGATTTTAGGTGGGAAATTCTTGTTAATTCTTTTTTGTTTTTTTTACAGGGGGTGGGGTACCAGGGATTGAACTCAGGGGCACTCAGTCACTGAGCCACATCCCCAGCCCTATTTTGTATTTTATTTAGAGACAGAGTCTCATTGAGTTGCTTAGCACCTCACTGTTGCTGAGACTGGCTTTGAATTTGTAATTCTCCTGTCTTAGCCTCCAAAACCACTGCATTTCCCCTCCCAAAAAAAAAGAAAGAAAGAAAAGAAAAATAATTAAATAACATGTGCATATATAGTTCTGTAATTTCCAGGACCATCCCTTTTCAATTTTTGTTATGTAATATTAACACAGGCCCTTTTCTTATTCCCACACCTAAGTTTTTCAGTCCAGACCTTTTTGTAAGTGGTGGGCCAGTCACTTTCCTATATGTCCTGGGATGACATTCTATTTTGGGAATGATCTATTCTTGTTTTTCATTCAGGGAGCACTCATTCATAGGTAGTTTAATATACTGTAGGTCATTAATAAAGATGTTAAATAAGGGCTTATCCAATAGTGAAACCCACTCCCCACAGCAGTGGCTGTGTGACAAAGCCCTGGAATGGGGTAAAAGGACACTCTGTTACCGCAACAAACTATTCCCTTTCTGTGAATTATAGAAATGGTGGGTCCAGTGAATATTGAATATGTCACACATTTAGTCCTTAATTATCAATTTGTTCCAGAGCCCAGGGAAATGTTTGTATGCACCAAACTAAATTTGGTTTGAATTTGAACTTGGAGGTTGTTCCAATGGATTCAAACAGATTAAAAAGTCACGAACAAGAGATGTTGGGATAAGAAAAAGTGTCTTGTTTAAACAGCCTTTCATGGCTTTCCAGTTTGTAAAAGAGACATCTTACAGAGCTGCTGAGAGTCACCTTCAGATGAGCATTATTTACCATCTTTATTATAATGGCTCAGAATCTAAGTTTCCAACACAGAAATTAATGGATTTAGGCATTGATCATCAATGGCTGGTGACATCACAAAGAGACAGCTAAGTTATATTTTTCCTATTGAAAGAATGTACCACCATTTATGAACTAGTCTTGTCAAAAAGAACAAACCCAAATCTGATCAAACCTCTAGATCTTATTACCAAGTTATAAGAAATAAGAAGACAGGGAACATGTTAAATGACATCATGGAGGTGTAATCAGCACAATCCAGACCACAGGGAGTCTACAGAACAAATAATCCTGTGTCTTTAAAAGTTTTTAAAATTTGTTCTAATTAGTTATACATGACAGTAGAATGCATTTTGACACATTGTACACAAATGGAGCACAACTTCTCATTCCTTTGGCTGTACATTGGTGCAGAGTCACAACAGTAGATAATCCTGTGTTTTTACAAATTGAAAAGAAACAAAGAAAGAAAGAGTGGAAGAAGAAAAGAAAGAAAGAAGACAAGGCACCTACAAAATTTAAAAGATATAAAAGGCAAATTATTGGTATTTTGACTTTATTTAGATACCAGTTGAAACAAAAGAATAGTTAAAAATTATGAGATAAATGGAAAGTTGAGCAATGTCAAAACATCCTGAAGGTACTCTCAGGAAAGTAGAAAGAGAAATATATATAAACAGTAAATAATAATTAGTATGACAATGTCATAATTGACATTTGCACGATGTGTTGCTTTCAAAGGGTTGGGGACTAGCACACTTTCATTTATTCAACAAACTAGGAATCTCCAAAGTTGTGTTTTAACATAGTCCTTATTAGAAATGCTTTTGGTGGGGCTGGGGTTGTGGCTCAGCAGTCGAGCACTCTCCTAGCACGTGCGAGGCCCTGGGTTTGAATCCTCAGCACCACATAAAGGTAAGTAAATAAAATAAAGATATTTTGTACAACTAAAAAAGTAAATATTAAAAAAAAAGAAATGCTTTTAGTGTTTCATACCATATCCCTGTGGCAGTTTCCACACAGAGTCCTACCCTAAGGATCAACCTCTTTCTACTGCTTTCTGGAACTTAGCCCACACCGGGAAGACCAGAAGTGAGGGTGTGTGAAGGCAGTTAACACTTCCATGGATTGGGAATCAATAGATAAATTCCAGAACACATTTGGTTATATATCAGGGTGTCCCTAATAGGACTGAACCTCACTGACCTGCAGAAGTAACCAGTTGAATAATGCATGGGCTTTTCCTCTACATTCCTTCACCCTTGCTTCTAGGATCACCTGTCAGATGAAATCCCTGCATCCAGTTTCTTTCCTCATCTCTCCTTCTGGTGGAACTTGGAATGTATAAAAAAAAAATCGTGCCAGGCCCAGTGCTGCACACCTGTAATCCCAATGACTCAGGAGGCTGAGGCAGGAGGATCTCGAGTTCAAAGCTAGCCTCAGCAATTTATTGAGGCTCTAAGCAACTCAGTGAGACCCTGTCTCTAAATAAAATAGAAAAAATGGCTGGGGATGTGGCTCAGTAGTTAAATGCCCCTGGGGTCAATCCCTGGCATCCACCCCCAAAAATAAATCATGAGCCCAATCCAAATATTTGCATATTTATTTATTTATAAATTGTATTCCTGATTACCTCATTTTATATACTCTAAAACATACACTAAGAAATCCCGAGAGGGTGAAATAGACATAAAATAAGCAATAATAACTTTTTTTAGATTTCTATTTTTAGTTCATTTGTTATACTGTACATAAGAGATAATAAAATCATATTCAGTACTTAACAAAACTTACAAAAGATAAATATGCATACTCTAAATGTTTTACTGATGGGCTGCACATTTTAAAAATGAGAATCACTTCCTTAGACAGTGGTCATTCTGTTTTTTAAAAATAGACTTTATACTTAGGGCAGTTTTACGTTCACAGCAAAATTGAGTGGAAAGTATAAATTTCCCACATACCACCTGCTCCCACTCAGTATCCCTACTATGCTTATCCTACACCAGAGAGATATATTTGTAAATGATCCATGAACATTGACACATGATCATCATCCAAAGTCCATGGTTTACAGTAGGGTTCACTGTTAGTATTCTACATTCTATGGGTCTAGACAAATGTACAGTTGCATGTATCTTCAATTATGGTCTCATATGGAATATTTCCAGTTTCCTCAAAATCCTCTATGCTCCACTTATTCATCCCTCTTTCCATCTTATACCCAGTAACCACTGACCATTTTATTGTCTCCATAGTTTTTGCCTTTTCTAGAATGTTCTATAGTTGGAATCATATAGTATGTAGGCTTTTCAGATGGGCTACTTAGTAGTATGTACTTAAGGTTGCCTTTTAATGGCTTGATAGATCATTTCATTTTAGTATTGAAAAAATTCCATCGTGTGAATGAACCACAGTTTATCCATTTACCCACTGAAGGAATCTTGGTCGCTTCCAATTATGAATAAAGCTGCTACAAATATTTGTGTGAAGGTTTTTGTGAGGATATAAGTTTTCAACTTATTTGGATAAATACCAAGGAGCATGACTGCTATATTTTTGGTAACAGTCTGTTTAGTTTTGTAAGAAACTTCCAGACTATCTTTCAACATGAACCTATCACTTTTCATTCTCACCAGCAATTAATGAGAGTTCCCTGCTCCACATTCTCTCTAGCATTTGGTATTGTGGTCAGTATTTTAGATTTTTGCTGTTCTAATAGTTGTGCAATGGTATCCTATTATTGTTTCAATTTGCAATTCCCAAATGATATATGATATTGAGCATATTTTTGTATGTTCATTTGCCACCTGCTTATCTTTTTTGGTGAAAAGTCTGTTCAGATCTTGTGTCCATTATTTAATCAGGCTGTTCATTTTCTTATTGTTGAGTTTTAAGAGATCTTTGTATATTTTGGATAATAGTTATTTATCAGATATTTCATTTGAAAATATTTTTCCCCAGCCTGTGGCCTGTCTTCTCATTCTCTCTTTTTAAAAATATTTATTTTTGAGTTATAGATGGATACAATATATTTTTAAAATTTTTATGTGGTGCTGAGGCTTGAACCCAGTGCCTCACACATGCTAGTCGAGCACTCTACCTCTGACCAACAACCCCAGCTTCTCATTCTCTTGACAGTGTCTTTTATAGAGCCAAGTCTTTTATTATTTTAATTGTATTTATTTATTTATTAGTACTAGGAATTGAACCTAAAGCCTTATACTTGTGAGGCAACCAATTTATCACTTAGATACATCCCCAGCCTAGAAGATTTAATTTTAACAAAGTCCAGCTTATCAATTATTCCTTTTACGGATACATCTTTAATGTATCTAAAAATTCATTACCAAATCCAAGGTTATTCAGAGTTTCTCCTATGTTATGTTCTTGGAGTTTTATAGTTTTTCATTTACCTCTAAGTATGTGATTCATTTTGAATTAATTTTTGTGAAGAATATATGATTTGTGTCTAGATCAATTTTTCTTTTTTTAAATTTTTTTTAGTTGTAGATGGACACGATATCTTTCTTTCTTCCTTCCTCCTTCCTTCCTTCCTTTCTCTCTTTCTTTCTTTTCTGTGGTGCTGAGGGTTGAACCCAGGGCCTTGCATGTGCAAAGCTAGCACTCTACCACTGAGCCACAACCCCAACCCTAGATCCATTTTTCTTACATGTGAATATCTGGGTTATTCTAGCAACCACTTATTGAAAAGATCATCTTTTCTCCATTATCTGGTCTTTCTTCTTTGTCAATGATCAGTTGCCTATGTATGTGTGGCTCGATTTCTGAGCTCTCTATTCTGTTCTATTGATCTATTTGTGTATTCTTTTGCTAATACACTGTCTTGCTTACTATGGCTTTATACAAAGTCTTGAAGTATGTAGTTCAGTCCTCCAATTTTGTTCTTCTCCTTTAACATTGTGTTGGCTAGTCTGAGTCTTCCACATCTTCATTATAAAATTTAGAATTATTTTTTCAATATTCACAAAATGTTCTGGGATTTTCAATTATTGGATGCATTGAGTAATAACATAATATATATTTTTAAAAGCCACATATCAATTTTATTAATCAGGATTCTCCAGAGAAACAGAATCCATAGAAGAAAAATATATAGTTAGATAGATACCAAAGCAAGATGGTAACCATGTATCAAAACTTTGAGCTGAACCATACATTATGGCCTATATTTGGGTGTGTACATCTTGCAAGGCCATGGATACATTTCCTGGTTTATCTGGGGTATGTAAACAGCATTCTGTTTGGGTATATCCATAGATAGATAGATAGATATCCTATTGGCTCACATGATTATAAAGGATGAGGAGTCCCATGTTCTGCCACTTACATGATGGAGGCCCAGGGAAGCCCATGGTGTAGTTCTGAGTCTTAAGACCTAAAAGTCAGGGAAGCTGACGGTATAAATTCCAGTCCAAGGGCAAGAGAAAATTGATACCCAACTTAACCAGGCAAGCAGGAAGAGGCCAAATTCTCCCTTCCTCCATGTTTTGTTTTCTATAGGTCTTCAATGGATGGGATGATGCCTACCAGCATTGGAGAAGACAACCTTCTTTACTGAACCCACCAATTTAAGTGCTAATATCATCCAGAAATATCCTCATAGACACATCCAGAAATAATATTTAATCTGGGCACCCAGCGGCCCAGTCAACATAATACACAAAATCACATCAGTTAAGCAGATTTTTATGGAAATTTGGCTAGTGAATTTCTATCTTTTAATATCAGACTGTTCTAAAAACAGGGGAAATGCAGCATTTTGCAGATATCTCCATTTGGAAGATACTTAAACAAGATTGGAAATTTCATGGCTATGTTTTTTATAGGTGTTCAGATATAAAATTTTAAGTGTCACCCACATATATCATTTTTTTGCGACCAGAAGTAACACAATAAAGTAAGCAACACAATAAAGACAATTTCCAAACATTTAGGCTCTCTCCATAGCATAAGCTTCTTTCAAAAGGTAGCTTATTTATTACTTGTTTTCTTTAAAAATATTTTTCTAAAAGATATAGATCATGTGATTTTACAAAAAGTTTCTGCTAGATAATAAAAGTTGGGATCACTTGTCAATCTCAGAAAAGTTCAGCAAACTTAGTGCCCTGATTTAATGTAAAAGAAATGTGCAGTTCTTTACAATATACAGGTAGCAATTCAACAAGCAAGGATGTCATGGCCATCCCATTGTATTTTTTTAAAAATGTTTCCTTTAAGGAAGATAAAATTCACGTAACATAAAATTAATGTTTTAACCATTTAAAGTGTACAATGAAGTGGTTTTGAGTGTTTTCACAGTGTTGTACAATCACCACCATTGTCTAATTCCAGAACATTTCCATCAACCCCAAAAGAAACCCTGTGCCTATTAAATAGTCACTGCCACCCTATCCTACTCCTACTCTCTAGCAACCACCAATCTGCTTTCTGTTCCCATTAAATTTTGAAGACCCATAAGGTACCTACTGTGTGTCACATGTGACCTCTCAAAGCCAACTTAACTTCCTGCTTTTTAAAAATTAACAATATTATAGCATTTCTCATGATTTCTTTCTGAAGTCTGCAACAAACCATTACTAAATACAGTTCCTAGAATACTTTGGGTTTTCAGTAAATCATTGTTGGATGAATTTCCTCCCCCATTTTAAACCTCTGTTTCTCCCCCTTCTCTCTTCCTGACTCTCTGTTTCTGTCTGTCCTCTCTCTCTCTCTCTCTCTCTCTCTCTCTCTCTCTCTCTCTCTCACACACACACACACACACACACACAAACACACACCCTCCTTTAAGATTTTTAGGTTAGCTTTCTTCCTTTTAGCTCACACACTCCCCTACTCCCCACATGCATGCTTAGAGCACAGCATGCTGACCTAGAATGGGAGCCCCTATGGCTAATGGAAACCTCCCTAGGGGCATCTCACAGTCCTTGGTATCTGAGGTTTGTTTGGTCTCCTCCCCAGGATGTAGGCCTCCTTTATTCTCAGAAGGCCAAAAATGTGGCCCCTTCTGGGTTTCCCTGGATCTCTATACTTCAGCTTTAACATACTTTTCTAGTCAGGTTCAACTAAAATTTTGTTGTTACTACAGCAAAATGCCTGAGGAAACTCACTTAGAAAAAAAAAGGTTTATTTAGTTCAGAGTTTGGAGATTCAAACTCAAAGATGACGTCGCTCATTGATTTGGCCTCTGATGAGAGTGGTGTTTGGCAATGGCAGGAGCACATGTTGGAGTGAGTGGTTACATTATAAGCCAGTAAGCAGAGAGACAAAGAATGGGCTAGGGCATTTCACCATCCCCTTCAGTGCATGCCTCCACTAACCTAAGAACCTACCATTAGGCCCCACCTCCTAAAGGTTTCACCACGTTTCAGTAGCACCACTGTGGGGACTAAGTTTTATATATTGACCTTTGGGGGACACTCATTCAAACATATCCCTTCACTTTTCCTATGATCCCAATGGCACACCACATAACAAACTTGAGCTCCCCTAATGCCAGCTTTCTCTGAGGTGAAAAGCTCAGAGTCTGGTTATCAGCCAGAAACAGGAAAATGAAAGGGGGAAAATACATGATGAGAGGAAGGACAAAAATTAATACTTTAAAAGTTATCTCATCACAGTTAGATAGAAATTGAATAGATTGCTTGGGAGACACATTTCCATTCAGGGATGTTGAAATAGGTATACTCTTTTATTTTTCATGTATGAAAATCAGTCCATTGCTCTTAGATTTCTTTGGTTTCACCAACAAGCAATCATAGTATCCCTTATGGAAGAGTCAGTGTTCACTTCTGACAGAAATACCAATATAGAACAATTACAACTTTGAGCGTTAGCTTGGGATTGGGGTTGGGAGGTATAATAGAGGAGTTTGATCAGAATATTGGTCAGAAGAGGAAGTGAAGCCTCACATATGCTAGCCCAGGTTTAATTCTTCAAACTCACGTAGAGTCATCTTGTTACATAGGGAGAAGAAAGTTCTAGAAATTTCTAACAACTATCCTTTCCTCTTGTACTATGTGGCAATCAGGAACCTCTTTTACAGTGCAAGCCAGAAGAGAAATTCCATTTGCATTGAAGAGGGCTTACACCACCTTTGTGGTCTGGAGTGGACTCATGTGGGCAATTCTGAAATAATCTGGAACCCAGCACTTTTGCACTGTCCCTGCATGGTATCTACTGAAAGCCCAGTTGAGGGCAGGCCTGAATCTTGGCCAACACTGTATTCCTCCATGCCTTGCATAGCACTTTGTATATAGGAAGTGTGTAAACGATCTTATTTGAATGAATAAATACATCAGGAGAATAATCAATGAGAATGTAAGAGCAAAACAAAGAACAAAAGTGTGTTTAAAAAAACACAATGGTCAAAATCATCTCAATATCCAGGGGGGGTGCTGTTCATCAGCAACAACCCTCCTTCAGCAGAACAGAAGAAAATTCAGTCCAGAACTCATTTCAAATTGGGAATCACTGCAGCTACCCTGACCACAGGAAGGAAAACTGGCAACTTCAGACCAAGAAAAGCCATGCCCAGCCCCGTGGAGTTCCAGCTCTAAATCTATGCCTCTTCCACCTCCTGACAATTGTGGCTGATTTATTCCTCCTTTTTAGGATCTGAGGCTTCCCACATTGCTAATACATTACTCATTTTAGCTATATAGACAGCAAGGTCAAACAAATGACCTATTAGAGCTCAGAAGTGACTGATGGCCATGTAGACCTGGCTTTCACTCAGATGGGTCATCTTGCTCTCTTAAGTAAATTTATAACTTTGCAAATTTTCATTTCCACCTCACTTCCCCCTCCACTACCTCCCAGTGCCCCCACCCTGGGGGCTGGGTAAATTATATTGCCTGCTAATTGAGCACACTGCTGCTACAGCTCAGTAATGAGTCAGAAGGATTTGGCTGTGTCTGCTCTTCTGGCTTACCCCCTCTCATAAACATTCAGAGTGACAAACTTTTTCTTTGGCTTGGGGTCATAAAGAGAAAAAAAAAAACTCTTAAGTTTTTTTTTTCCAACTTAAGACTTCAGTGAAATATTTTCCACCATCCTCAGCAAGACATAATACTTTATGTCATGAATAACTTAATGAGAAAAATATGGATGCCCCCTGAGACTGGGGGACCTAGTAGGTATTTTGCTCCACTGAGGATCACTTATTCTTTGAGTATTTTGGGGTGTCTGAGAAGTCTCTAGTTTGGGTATAGTTCCAGGGCACTGGGGATTAGCCTGCCTTTCTCTTTAGCTGTCTGCTGTTGCATTTACCTTGAACTTGGACAGCCCTTTCCACTGAACCACCCTCAGAACTGTGTGAGGAGTTGTCAAGTGGGTGAATGGCTCAAGCAAGCATTACAAAGTGCCAACTACCATTTACTTTAATACAGCCCTTTTTCATTTCATTTCATCTCTAGATCAAACATGTGCTTACCTAAAGAAGAGCATCCAGATTCTTAGTTGGGCATTTAGTTGGTTCTCTACCATCTGGCCACAACCCACCTTGGCAACCTTATTTTCCACAATCTCTTTCCAGCCTTAAGCAAACAGTACTATGGCCACTGCTTGAACTCTCTTCCTGCTGAAAATGCTCTTCCTTTAAACCATTCTAAATGCTTTCCCTTTAGAGTGAGTTGATAGGGACAATAGCTAATAATTTGCTGTTCCTTCCTACTGATATTCTTAAAATATTTACTCAACATTTTTTGGTATGTGTGATAGAAGGAAAAACTATTTTCCTCATTAATAAAAATAATACAAAGAAACAGATTCATTTTCTAATTCCTTTCCAAAGGCTGAACAGAGTCAATGTTCTGAAAAAAGTCAACAGAATTTTCTGTCTATTAAGTAGTCACTGTTCTCTCTTTGGTTTTCTTTCATAATTTCCCAAGTCACATAACTTTTTTGGAAGCATATTATGAAACCAAAATGCAGCTTATTAAAACTATCTGTCCTGGTAGACAATCCTCACCAAACCTTATTTGGGTTCAGGAGTTCATTTGATTATAACTAGCCTTGGGTGATTGTACTTTTGCATTTTTGTCACAAAATATTCAATGGAAATAGATGAACAAGACACACACACACACACACACACACACACACACATTGATCCTACAAATCTGCGGTTCACATCCATGCATCTAACCAACCCTGGATTGTAAACATCGTAAAAACAAATTTTATATTGTTACTGACATGTACCATATAGAGAGACCTAGTAGGATTGCATCTATACTGAACATATACATATTTTTGTCATCATTCCCTAAACAATATAATGTAACAACTATTATGTAGTATTTACATTGTATTAGGTGTTATACATATTCTAGAGATGATTTGAAGTATAGGGCAGGATGTGCATAGCTTATATGCAAATACTGCACCAATATTTCACCTACCTCTAATGGATTTACACATCCATGGTATCCAACGTAGGGGGTGGTCCTGGCACCAATCCTTCACAGATACTGTTAGTGTTTGGATGTGAGATGTCCTCCAAAAGCTCATGTGTGAGACAATGTGAGAAGGTTTAGAGGAGAAATGATTGAGTTGTAAGAGCCTTAACCTAATCAGCAAGTTAATCCCCTGACAGGATTGACTGAGTGGTAACTGAAGGCAGGTAGGGTATGGCTGGAGGAGGTGGGTCATTGGGGGCATATTTTGGAGGTATATATTTTGTATCTGGTGAACAGAGCTCTTTGCTTTCTGATCATCATGTGAGACACTTCCCTCGACTACACTCTTCCACAATAATGTTCTGCCTTATCTTGAGCTCTAAGAAATGGAGCCTGCTATCTATGGACTGAGACCTCTGAAATTGAGAGCCCCCAAATAAACTTTTCCTCCTCTAAAATTGTTCTTGTCAGATCTTTTGGTCACAGCAGTGAAAAAGCTGACTTAAACAAATACTGATGGACAATTACAATATGAAATATTATATCAAATGTGATATATACATATTAGGACTCTATCCTTTTAGGCGAGGGCAAAATCAATTTATATTTCTTCAATTTAGTAAGAATACACATAGGCAAACCTGAGTTTAAACCTGAGTTTTAGTAAGAATACACATAGACAAACCTTTAAGTGACAATTTTCCATTGGACTTTGGCTTTGCTAAATGCATTATATACCTGGCCTGTATATTCCTCAACCTCTCACCTTTTTTTTAAATCTCCCTCAGCTTTAAGTTCTCCTACAAGATTCCAGCATGTTCTACAATTAGAGATTTGCTACTCAAACTGTGGGCCACAGACTAAAGGCATTGATATCAACTACGAGCTTTTTAGAAATGCTTTGGACCCTACCCAAGAGCTCCTGAATCAAAGGTGACTTGTTTGTGTATTAAAGTTTAAGAAGCTCTGGACCAGATTACACTGTGTAATCTGGTATTCTTTTTTTTAATATTTTTTTTTTTTTTTTTTTTTAGTTTTCGGCGGACACAACATCTTTGTTTGTATGTGGTGTTGAGGATCGAACCCGGGCCGCACGCATGCCAGGCGAGCACGCTACCACTTGAGCCACATCCCCAGCCCTCTGGTATTCTTTTGGTTGCTTCCCATGTGTGAGTTTGGGATTCTTGAGAGCAGGCACCATGTTTTCTGATTCTTTTGTCTCCTCCACAGCACTTAGCTAGTCACAAACAAAGGTGTTGAAGGCACTTTTTGTCCACTTTTTTATTTGAGTTCAGCTTTTGAATAAGAGAAAGAAGAAAAGAAATATTCCTTTCATAGCTCTAGCACTGTGGCTTAACTTTACAAGTTCAAGTTAGACTTTTTTTCCAGGAAGTAAAAGAGCTATTTTTCCTTCAAGGCCTATCATTTCTATAATTCTGTAATTGAGCTCCAAAGGCTGTTTTTAATTTGACCTCAAGTGCAATTCATGAAGACAACTTTGACAATACAAGTTTTCCTTAGGGCAAAAATACTCCCATTGGAAATCTAGAAAGTATCCTATTGAGTAAAAGACTTCTTAATTTACTGTAAAAAGTGTATTTAGAAAAGCAAATAGTCTATGTCAGAACATAGAACTGTCCACTATTATGAAATCTAATGAAAAAGAAAAAGTAAACTGAGCCTTTTAAAAAATTTTTAAAATAATAAAGCCAACAGCTCTGAACTTCCTTGGTGGGTCTGCTTGCAGCATGAACCAAATGTAATCATGCAAGGAACCTAATTCACTATCTACCTTTGGAAACCTGGGCTTTCAGGGCATGACTTCAGTCTTAGTTGTATAAGGGCAGAAGGCATAAATCTCTCTTTGGATTATGTGTGGAGAGTTATTACTTGTACTGGGAACTCATCCTGGGGAAGGATAGAGCTAAAAGGTATGTGGCTTTCAGATCTTCATTGGTCATTACAGAAATGGTCTGTGGTCCTGCCCCCAAGAACTTGCATTGAGCTCCTTGATAAAGAGAGTTTGATAGTGTGGATATAAGAATGACTTCAGAAGAACTAAACAATGTTGTGGTTAAACCACCAAGGCTGCCTAAAAGTGATGACTATTTAAAAAGAAAATATTTCCTTTCTTTGTGAATAAAATAAGACAGAGATCTGCTCTTAAGTCTGAACCTAGGTGGGAACATAAGCCAGAGCTTTGGAATAAGAAAGAAGGCACACAAGGGAGAGAGGTCTATGAGCCTGAGCCATTTATGAAAAGGGGTGCTGTCTGGGGCATGATCTGATATTAGGTGGGATTATCACAAGCTGCCAAGGCCCCATTCACCCCAAACTTTGACAGCCCAGAAACTGATGTGAAATGATGAACAGAGAGTAATGAACATACATTCATTCATGAGAACAAACATCCATTCAGTCATGAGAACAAATACACATTCATCAATGAAAACAAGTATTCATTCATGAGATACCTACTACTATGTGCCAGAAATTGTGATAGGTGCTAGGGACAGAGAAAGGAATAAGACACCATTCTTACTTTTGAAAAGCTCCCAGGGACTGGGGAAGCAGGAAGATTACAAGTTTGAGGCTAGCCTCAGCAATTTAGCAAGGCCTTAAGCAACTTAGTGAGACTGTCTCAAAATGAAAAGCAAAAAAAAAGTTTGGGGATATAGCTCAGTGGTAAAGTAACCCTGGGTTCAATCACCAGTAGGAAGGAATGGAGAGTGGGGGGAAGGAAGCAAGGGAGAAAGAAAGAAAATTAACAGAAAAAGAAAGTTCTGGAGGCTGGAAAAAAAGATATCTAGAAGCTACTGTAGAAAGTCCTGGTGTAAAGCCATATCTAAGGAATTATAGCACTCCAGAAATAATATTTAATATCTTGGGGCATCATCAGGGAAGGCTTTCTGATTGTTTTGATTATTTGTCTTGATTCTTCACCTCTCCTGATAGCTGTGCCTTTTGGCATGTAACTTTGCTGTTCTTCCCACAGAGTATATTTTTTCTCCACACTTTGACTTTAGACTTGACCATGTGACATGTTTTGCCAATGGCATGTTAGCAAATATAACTCAAGCAGGGCTTCAAAATGTGGCTGCATGGCCAGACAGGCACTCACATGTTTCAGATACTGTCATAAGAACATGCTTTAACTAGCTACTATTCCAGGAAGAAGGTGAAACACACTTGGAGTGCCCTTGAGCCAGCTGGACCTGCAGCTTGAAGTGAGACTGAGTTCTTTAGCTTACTGCCAGCTCTCCCTACTACACACTACTCAATAGACATGTAAGCAAACCCAGCAGAATGGGTGAAGAAAGGGAAGAAGAGCTAGGCACATGCAATTATTTTTTTTAAAGAGAGAGAGAGATAGAATTTTTTAAAATTTATTTTTCAGTTTTCGGTGAACACAACATCTTTATTTTATTTTTATGTGGTGCTGAGGATCGAACCCAGCGCCCTGCACATTGCAGGTGAGCACATTACTGCTTGAGCCACATCCCCAGCCTGGAACATGTAATTATTAAGTACTCACTCTGTGTAATGCACTATCTTGGGGGCCTAAGCAAGAGAACAATAATAATAAGATGCTAGATAAGAATTTGACTAATAATATTACTAGCTTGTCTTAATCAGCTTTCCATCACTGAGACAAAACACCTGAGATAAGTAACTTATAAAGAGGAAAGGTTTGTTATGGTTCATAGTTTCAGAGGTTTCAGGCCATGGTTGCTTGGCCCTATTGCTTTGGACCTGTGGTGATATAGTACATCATGGCAGGAGTATGTGATGGGGGAGGCCAGTTCACTTCATGGTGACCAGGAAGCAAAGAGAGGAAGAGATTAGCATCCCACAATCCCTTTCAGGGGCACATCCCCCAATGACCTAATGTCCTCACAATAGGCCCCACCTATTAAAGGTGACTCCTTCTCTCTAATTGCTACAGGCTGGGGACCAGGCCTTCCAGATATGAACCTTTGGGAAACTTTCCAAGAATAGAACTATAGCTTAACTTTAGCTTCCATTATCAAATATTTCTTTTTAAGTTTTTTTTCTAGTTGTAGATGGACACAATACATTTATTTATTTATTTTTATGTGGTGCTGAGGATTGAGCCCAGGGCCTCACACGTGTGAGGCAGGTGTTCTGCCACTGAGCTACAACCCCAGCCCCTCAAATATTTCTTGTAGACCAACCCCTGTGTCAAAAAATTGTCATTTTCCCATTAGCCCTCACAATAACTCTTTAGTTAAGATTACTGTCACTCCCATTTTATAGACGAGGCATCTAAGCCCAGAGAATTTTGCATCTTACCTAGGGTCACAGAAAACATTACAGCAGTGATTTGAATCCACTTGTCTGCCTCCAAAGCCTCATCTCTGAACTACTTGGCTACTGAGAAGTGACTTGGGCCAGGCTTAAATGTGTCTGCTGCTCCCTGCCAGCCTATTCCCACCTATCTGTGGCCTGGACCCCATTCTGCCCTGGAATCAACGCAGGCTTGACCTGACATGGGAGTTCCCTCACCAACAGTGTGAAAGACCTCTTACCAGTACACGTAGCAGGAGAGATCATTATGTACCTGGAACTATTCTTAGCATTTTACAGCAATCCCTTCTTATCTGCAGAAGATATGTTCCAATACCCCCAGTGGACGCCTAAAACCACAGACAGTACTGAACCTATCTATACTGTGTTCTTTCCTATACATATGTACCTATGATGAAGTTTAATTTGTAAATTAGACACAGTAAAAGATTAACAACCATAGCTACTAATAAAATAGGAAAAATTGTAACAATATACTATAATAACATTTTTAAAAATTAAACAAATTTTCCATTTATTTATTTATTTATCTATTTATTTATTTGGGGTAATGTTGAATTGAACCTAGGGGCATTTCATGACTGAGTTATATCTCCAGCTTTCTTATTTTTTATTCTGAGACAATGTCTTGATAGGTTGTCTAGGCTGGCTTTGAATGTGTGATCCTCCTGCCTCAGCCTCCTGAGTTGCTGGGATTACAGGGGTGGGTCACCACATCTGGCCCATTTAATATTTTTGAACCATGTTTGATTGCAGGTAACTGAAACTATGGAAAGTAAAGCCATGGATAAAGGGACACTACTGTACATGGCTTAACTCATGTTAATAACTACCTTTTGAGATAGGTACAATTATTATTCTGCCCATTAGTGTTCTTGCTTTGCCAGCTGGGGAGACTCATCATCTCGTTTATTCCATACATTGTTATTGAGCCCTTAATGTGCAGTTAGGGAGCATGTAAATCAGACAAATGGGGTCTCTACTTTCATGAAGCTTACAATTCTAGGGTAGTTTCAGTCAGCCCTCTTCCCCAAGCCTAGCCCCATCATTCAAGCTCACTTGTGTCTGCTCCAATAGACACAATTAACCCTGCTGTTTGGGATCCTCATTGCCTTCCTGCCCCAACCTTGGATAAATTATTTTCTATGCCCATTTTGATTTAGAGATGTGTTCTTACATACCCTCACAGGAGAGAGGCACATATGCTGAGCCCAGAAGGTTTTGCCTCCAATTCCCCCTTTAGCCCTTCTTGTCTTACTCTTTTCTCATGACCAGGAATTCCCAGCATGCCCTAGGGTTGGACTCTTGTGGAAATGGCAGAAGCACAGATCACTTTTACTGTACCTCCTTCAAGAGCAGTGTTCCTGGGTGAGACATTCTGGTAATTGGCCACTTTGAACCTGTGTAGTAGAAGCTTCCCCCACTTCAGGTCAACCCTCACTAGCCATATGAATGGAAGCAAAATACATTTTGTCCCCCAAACCCACAGCAGAAGAAGTCAAGAACCACAAAAATGGAATTTGGAATGTAAGAAGTATGTACACGGAAGGATTCTCAGAAGAATCCTCCCTTCACCAAAGTCCCCTAAAGTAGCTGAATTGTGAGGCTTTATAATGGTGTCCCTTTTGGATATGGCAGCCTGCCCCTGATTCACAAGATTTCCCAGAACACTTACTTCAAGTGTGGGCTTTCTCAGAGTTCCTATGAGATAGGGCCCCTGGTCACATTAGCAGAAAAATGTGGCCTGAGCCACAGACTGCTGAATATAGCTGTTTTCATGAAGAATAATTTAATATTCAAATAAGCAGTAATTAAACAGCAACTCTTCCTCCCGCTCCTCACCCTTTCCTCCCTGACCCATCTCGCTGCTAGAAGCAGGCCATGAATCCTGCAATTGTAAGGTTGAGTGGGCCAAACACATGACCAGCACAGTTAAACTAGGCAGCAGAGAAAAAAAGTACAGTACAGCTCACTGGGTCATAATACCTCATAAATCATGTTGATTTTTCCCATAGTCAAATGGTCATGCCACGTTCTGGTTTTCAGTCAGATTTATGAGTGTGTTCTCCACATGAGATTCATACCATGATGGACTAATTGGCACAAAACACAAAGAAACACAGAGCACTTAGGAACCAAAATATAAGGATCCTGTTGACCCCAGTCAGGCTCTCTTCCCTGATAAGTTAGTTATTTTGATTCCCATTTGGGGACAACTCCGGTCACTAATGGCTTTTCAGTGTCCTAATGAAATCAAGGGAGGGAGAAGGCACCCAAGTTGATGGAGTTATCTTCCATGGGATTTTTTTTCTTGGAAAGTGATTTTGGCTCATTCCATAAAAGTTGTCCTGGTCTTCATTAGATGACCTGGGCCAATAAGAACAGAATTGGTGAGAAGAGACAATAAGAACAGATAGGCATGGCCTTAAAGGAGGAGCTAAGAATCACTGGTGTGGAAATCTTGAAGGCTAGTTGCTTTCTGGTTCCTGGGGAGTCCAATCCAATTTTTTCCACTTTTTTTTTCTTTATTATTTTTTTTTTTTTTGGTACTGGGGATTGAACTCAGGGGCACTCAACCACTGAGCCACATCCCCAGCCCTATTTTGTATTGTATTTAGAGATAGGGTCTCACTGAGTTGCGTAGCACCTCGATAAATTTCTGAGGCTGGCTTTGAACTCGCGATCCTCCCAGCTCAGCATCCTGAGGCACTGGGATTTCAGGCATGTGCCACTGTGCCTGGTTCTGATTCTTTTTTCCCCACAGTTCTAAAGAAAGCACCAGGAAGATAGGGAGCATCAGGGACATAGAGAGCATTTTTATATCTCTTTGGCTTCACAAAATCCCCCAGAACTGTGAGTAGAATGAGGATTATGATTAGGACTATCTCTGCCTAGAGTTGGTGGAGGGAAGCAGAAACAGCCATATCTTATAGGGAGATATTGCGAGGTCAGTCTAGACTACCACAATAATGCAAATATGGCAATAAAGAGACTCATGGGAGATATTTTATTTCCCAGTGCATATTAAAGTTACGTTTGCACTATATGGTAGTCTATTAAGTGTGCAAAAGCATCATGTCTTAAAAATGTAATACTTTAATTTGGAAATACTTCATTGCTGTTGGCCCTAGTGGCCCTCTACAACTTAGCAAGACCCTGTATCTTGGGAATGTAGCTCAGTGGTAAAGCACCCCTGGTTTCACCCCCCAGTACCACACACACACACACACACACACACACACACACGAGTGCATTGCTGCCATATGTAGTGGTGCATTCCTGTAATCCCAGCTATTCGGAGGCTAAGGCACGAAAATTACAAGTTTGAGGCCCACAACTTAGTGAGGCCTTAAGCAACTTAGCAAGACCCTATCTCAAAATAAACATAAAATAAAAAGACCTGGGGTTGTAGCTCAGTGGGAAAGTGCCCTTAAGTTCAATCTCCAGTACTCCTCCCAAAATGCTATTAATCATTTGAGGTTTTGGAAAACTGGCAGTGATAAACTCGCTGAATGTAGGGCCTCCACAAACCTTCAATTTTTGAAAAATGCAATATTGGTGAAAAGAAATAAATAAAAGTTCAATAAGAGGTATGCCCATGACTTGGAGAAAACAGATGCTTTTCTTTTTGAGCATCGTAGGCATACATCAAATACAATTACCACGAAGTAGGGAGGCTTCTTTAAACCACAAGGAAAAGAAAGAGGTTGGGTTGCATTTTATTTCCTACTTTTATTTTTTTTTTATGGTGCTGGCAATCAAACCCAGGGCCTCATGCATGCTAAGAAAGTGCTCTACCACTAAACTATATACGCAGCTCCTAAATTTAGATGCATTCGGGGTCATATAAGCTTTTGCTCAGGTATTTTTAATCCCATGTGTCGCATCCTGTATTCTTCACTTAAATGCCTTTTGCTTTGTTCTTCTAGCTTCAATTAAAAAAAAAGCAATAAATATAGGAAGCCTGATTTACCCCAAGCTGGGAAACAATTAATAATGCATTGTAGGATCGTGACAAAATTCTGGATTTATGATGAGGCTACCATCATTCACATGGCTGTGTATTTTGCTAAAGGCTTTTGTGGAGAGACAGTCTAATTTAACCAATTTACGACTTCAGATTTACTATTTTATGATCAGTCAGGTAACTGCCTGTGCAAAATTTTCACAGAATAAGATTTGAAGCTCTTTGGATAGTCTTCTAGGATGTGATTTACAATACATGATAGAATATGACCTAAAAAAATAAAGATGACTCAGGGGGAGAGTGTTTTAAACCCTGTTACAAAATATACACTCCTTCCCTCCCTCTTTTCCTATCTTGCAATCACAGCATTTTTATTAATATAAAATGAGGTTAAAATAAGCCCCAGACAGCCTTGAAGTAGATTAAGTAGATTAAAACCACACAAAAAAAGACCTTTTGCTTAATTCCCTTGGGATGTGCCCAAGGGAAAGCACATCCAACCTGGCCTTGGGAATGAGTCATGGGAAGGTGGCACAATTGCTTATGTTTTTAGCTATTTTTAGCCCAAGCTGATAGATCCATTTCTTTCTGCTCCCCTCTCATGCCTCCTGTCACTCTAGTATGAGGAGCCCCAGGCCATTGTCCTCAATGCTCTAGGAATGGCTCTGTTTAGGCTTCTCATGATCAGAGACACATGAGCTGAAGTCTCCTTAAAAATAGGAAGTTCTCCTATTGGAGTCTATTTTTTTATTTGTGACTTATGTGCCAGAAATAGACTCCCGTGGCCCTTATAGACGTTAACCACTTGAAACATTCTCATTTGTATGTGTATGCAATACAAGAGGAAAAACCTGGAAGAATTCATCTGTTTTCCCCATCTCTAACTTCTGCATGGTCACTCAAAGGACAAGGTCTAACCGGTTTGGAACTTTTACTGAGCCCACATGACCCCAACTCGGTTGAAAATTTTCCAGAGACATACAATAGAAAGAACGATATGTTCATTGGAAAGATTAACAGCTCTGTTTATGCAGTGTTTCTGTGAGAAAGGAGCATGTTTGCTTCACTGCATCACTGTAAATTACCGTCACGTCACAGAAAACAAGCAAATGTTAATGTAGTTGGGCGCAGATTTTTTTGTCCTTGTTGTTACATAATCTAGAAAATGCAAAACACTGGACTCTTCGGATGTTGCAGGCAAGTCAAAGGAATTTTCCAGAATCCCTTAAGGAGTTGTGTATACCCCCTCAAACAACAGGATGAAGACTCTTTTATTAGATCCAGGGTCTGTGCTCATGGGCCCTGGAGATGTTTGGCTGCCTGGCTGATCCATATCACCCATGTTTACTTCTGCTAGACTGGAATGTGTCTATAAGCCAAGATGCACTCACAACTTTTCATTGGTTGGGGGTGTTCTGTGAACCCTCACACACTCATTTTAACTAAAGAAGCAGGACTTAAGAAGCATCCTTTTTCTGAGCTGAAATTGGCTTGCTTTCCTGTTTGTTTATAATAGCTTCCAGAGAATTACTTCTTCCTTGTTCTGGTCCCTAGAAAATAGCCTCCCTTGAGCTTTTTTCCACTGTCCACAGTCAGCCCCTACTGTCCTTAGTAGACTAAGCCTTGTATCAAATGTCTCTTGTTCTCTTCAGCTGGATCTGGTTAACCTGTCAGTCCCTTCCAGGGACTTCTAGAACTCATGTCTCTCTTGGGATCCACTGTGCTCCTTAGAGCATGCTCAGGTTGGGGATTAAGACAGAAAACCAAGGGAGCATAGTCTCTTAGTTTGTTTTTCTTGGCCCAGCTGCCACATCCTGGGATCTTCCAGGGCAATTTCTACTCCTCAGTCCCTTCACTGTTATAAAGTGATAACCATCATTGTTACATGAGAGAGAAGTCTTATGATCCTGAGATGAAGTCAATCATTCTAAGTGCAGAACCATAAAAAGTCATCAAGAATTCAGATTTGTTTCTTTTGTACCAGGGATTGAACCCAAGGGTGCTTTACCACTGAGCCACATCCCCAGCCCTTTTTTAAAAAAAAAATTATTTTGAGATAGGTTCTCTCTAAGTTGCTTTATAGCCACGCTAAATTGCTGAGGCTGGCCTCAAACTTGTGATCCTTCTGCCTCAGCCTCCGAAACCACTGGAATTACCATCATGTGCCATCACACCCAGCAAGAATTCAGAGATTTTATATTCATTGACTAGACTCTATCAAAGAACTTCAAGAAAAGAAAACATGGAACAATCTATAACATCATTATGGGGATATGGGGATTTGAACATCTTTTTGTTGTTGTTGTTATTACAGAGGATTGAACAACCCAGGGCACTTAACCTCTGAGCCACATCCCCATCCCTTTTTAATATTTTTGTTTTGTTTTGGTTTTGGTGGTGCTGGGGATTCAACCCAGAGCTTTGTGCATGTGAGGCAAGTACTCTAGCAATTGAGCTATATCCCCAGCCCCTTTTTAATATTTTATTTAGATACAGGGTCTTGCTGAGTTGCTTAGGGCCTTGCTAAGTTGCTGAGGCTGGCTTTGAACCAATGCTCCTCTTGCCTCAGCCTCCCAAGCCACTTGGATTACAGGCATGCACCATTGCACCTGGCACTGTCATTGAGACTAACCCAAATAGCCTCTTCTGCCAAAGTATCCTGCTTCTGATGGAGGCTGGGGTAAGATGGAAAGGCTGTCATGAACAACTAGGAGGGTCATGTCCATCTTAATGAATGAAAATTAAAAAGATACTGAGGGGATGCACAGATCTAAATAAAAAAGAGGTGTTATAGAGTTGTGATGGAAAACAGTATGGTGGTTCTCCAAAACAAATTAAAAATACAATTACCTTATGATTCAGCAATTCCACTTCTGGGCATATAATCAAAAGAGTTGAAAGAACAGAGTTAAAGAGATATACCTCCACCACATTCGTAGTAGCATTAGACAAAATGGGCAAAATGTGGAGGTATCCCAAATATCCTTCTGATGGATAAATGGATAAAGAAAATGTAGTATACACATATAATGAAGTATTTATTCAGCCTTAAAAAGGGAAGGAAAGCCCAGCATTGTGGCACATGCTTTTAATCCCAGTGGCTGGGGAGGCTGAGGCAGGAGGATCGTGAGTTCAAAACCAGCCTCAGCAAAAGCAAGGCGCTAACCAACTCAGTGAGATCCTGTCTCTAAACAAAATACAAAAAAAGGGCTGGGGATGTGGCTCAGTGGTTGAGTGTCCATGAGTTCAATTCGTGACAACATCTCCCCCCCAAAAAAAGGGAAGAAATCTCTGAAACAGACTGTCATATAGGTGAACCTTGAAGACATTATACCAAGTGAAAGAAGTCAGCCACGAAAGGATAAATGCTGTATGATTCCGCCTATAGTCAGAAACAGGAAGTAGAATGGTAGTTGCCAGAGATTGGAGAGAAGGGAAAGTGGGCAGTCATTTAATGGGGACAGAGTGCCAGTTTTGCAATATAAGAAGAGTTCTGAAGATTGGTTGCTCCACAATGCAAATATACTTAATGTCACTTAACTGTATACTTATACATGGCTGAGATGGTAAATTTTATATATTTTACCATGATGAAATCCTTTTCATTTTAAAAAGTAAAAAATAACTGGAAAATAATGGTACTTGGTAGGGAGGGGAGCTTTGGGCTTTTCCAGGCCACAGTGCACAAGTGTCCATCCATTACAGTGCAAGGCATTGTTCTTTATCTGGTCTGGGAGCAACGTCCTGAAAGTTAAAGGCAGTTCTGGCTGACTCTAGGGATTTGTACCTTGGCTATAGAAGGTGTTTTTGACAAGGCAGGCAGTTAGGCTTCATCTCTGAAATTCCTGAACATGTTTAGGTGCCATTCCTTGTGGTAATACAGGAAGAAAAAAGACAAGTCCTTGCTCTAAGGACTGAACAGATCAACAGTTGACTCTGCTCACTTGTTTGCCAACTGTGTGAAGATTTCAGGCCCTGCTGGAAGCCTCCACACTTCTAGAAAGGGCAAGAATTTTTTCACAACTTTATGAGGGGAAAGCACCCAAACAGATGGCTTCCTATTCAGATGGTTGCTACAGTGAACTCCCAGTTTTCCCTTTGAGAAGCTGAGATACAAGTTACCACTTCATGGAATTCCTTGAAGATCTTAAAAAAAAATGCAGAAAGCAGTATTTTTATTCCACTCTTTCTGGATGTTTTCCTTTTGTCCTCCCAAAGACCAATATGGAGTTGGCTAGAGGGTCCTCAGCATCTCCTCCAAAAAGACATAAAGATATTCTACTAATTCCCCCTAATTGAAAAAGAAAATCAAGCCAAACAATTCCTAAGCAGGCTGAGCTCTCTCAGGCCCTCTGGGAGGGAGTGAGGGTGAAGCTGGGCAGTTCTAATTTCTTCCATTACCACCTTTCTGGGCCCTGGGAGTAGATGACTCTGACAATGTGACCCAAACAGCAAACAGAACTTTTCCCATGGTTTCTCTAAGCACAATCAAGACAGACTGGAACTTTTGAGAAAGCTTTATATATTTCTAAGGAAAAACAAAAGATAAACACAGATAGTGGTACAAGGTTTCAAGAGTAGGTTTTGGACCCTGGTTTGGGCAGTGTGTTTTCATATTCCTTTTCATGGACTGTGTTGGGATTTGTGTCCTCAAACCAAATTGTCAAGCTCTTCTCTGACTCTTATTTTTCTGGTTCTGTTGTCATGTGGATGATGCCATCATGAAGCCTGCTACCCAGGGACTTGATCAACCTAACACATCTTTGTGTGAACTTGACGAAGATGCCCTCTCTGGGTGATGCAGCCCTTCCTGATCTTGAGTAGAAGACAGCCTGAATTTCAGGCTCTACTAACTCCACTGACCAAGTACTCTTACATAGTGAACAACCTACTCAACTGTATTTAGTGGCCCTGTCCATCACCTAGGGCTTTTCAAGATAACTTAATCTTTTTATGACCAAGACTACACATTCCAAGTTTCCTTTACTTACCTAAGACCTAGCTTTCAGATCTGGTTTCTGGTCTAAAGAAGTGCTTCTTCTCTCAACAACTGACATTAAAAATGACATCCCAGATGTGAAGAAAAAGGAACAATTTTACACTGTTGGTATAAATTAGTACAACCACTATAGAAATCAGTATGGAGGTTCCTCAAAAGACTAGGCATGGAAACACCATATGATCCAGCTATATAACTTCTGGGTATTTACCCTGAAAAATTAAAGGCATCTTACTTCAGTGACACACGCATACCCATGTTTATAATGGCACAATTCACAATAGCCAAACTATGGAACCAGCTTAGGTATCCATCAATGGATGAATGGATAAAGAAAATGTCACACACACACACACACACACACACAATACAGTCTTATTCAGCCAAAAAGAAAAATGAAACTATGGCATTTGCAGGAAAATGAATAAAACTAGAGACCATCACGTTACCTTTGCTTACTGGTGATAAGTCCTTGCTTCCCTAAATGCTGAAGTATAACACCAGAGAAGCACGCCAGGCAAGTGGAGAGTGGACAGTGGAAGGCTTTATTAAAAGGACAGCAGAAAAGACCTTTCCCCAGAGGAAGAAGGGGACCCGAAAGGTGGAATCCGTGGAAGGCAGAGATCTTCCCTTTTTTATAGCTAAGGTCTTCTTTCAGCTTTCCCACACTCACGTCTTTGTTTCCCTTTATCTTTCAGTGATAGATATCTTTCATGTGGGAAGGCCCAAAAGGTGGGAGATAGGTGGGCTGGAGGAGTAATCTGGGCAGGAAGTGCCTGGGGCAGCTTTGATTAGCACCTCCCTGTTTACTGGGAGCTACTTCATTAACATTTCCTTAGGATGGGCTCCCAGCCTTGGGGACATTAACATTTCAATTTCTCCAAGTGTTGCTCTGGTTTCCTGGACTCCCTTCTCAATAATGGCCTCCGTTTTATTTATCTTACTCAATATTAGACCCGATTTACCTAACTACCCTAACTACCTATCTGTAAATCTGGCTTCAATCATGTTAGGCAAAATAAGCCAAACTCAGAAGGCTGGGAGTGTTAGAGGGGTAGAGTGTTATGCTTGAATTCGGGACTCCCAAAAGACCTCCCGAGACCAAGATGGATGTAAGCAGCAAAGAGGTGCTTATTGAGAGCTAGCTCGGTCCTCCGCGCACATACACACACACACACAGCAACTGGTGACGCTGAGAGGCCCCGAGCCCAGGGTTTGCAGTAGTTTTATACATTCTTTGGAGAAGGCAGGGACCCCCACATACATCATAGCATCTCTTAGCAAATCATCACACACCGCAGGAAAATCAAAATCAAATAACAACTCTAAAACATGATTAGTGTATCAAGTGGTGGGAAAGAATCTGGAAAGAATTATTGGTTAGTTCAAGGGGTTGACACAATTAAAATTGATTGGTTTAAGTTGTGAGGATGTTGCAAGGGGGGTACGTGCCAAACTGCAGGGCTTCTAGTTTAGATACTGGTCACCACACCTAGGTGGGGGCCATCTAGAATTTCAGATATGTGGATATCTTGGCCTATCTCAGGTGATCACCATCTGTGGCTTTTCTGAGAACTGTTTCCACAGAGCTTTTCTGTAGTATTTTCCTGACTTTAGGACTACAATAGGTCAGAGGTTAAGTTTCAGAGCAAAATGAGGTCCCAAGTAGAATGAGATTGCTTAGGTCTTTCAAGAGCACTTGCCTAACATGTGTGAGGTACTGGGTTCGATCCTCAGCACCACATTAAAAATAAATACATAAAATAAAGGCATTGTGTCCATCTACAACTGAAAAAAAATTTTAAGTGGGGGAAAAAATGACATCCCAGGATTTTGCACCTTCTAAAGATGTTTTTGTCAGCCTACCAATATGTCTTCATTTAATATGGTGACTATGTACTTAATTCAATAATTATATATTTGGAGTCATAAAGACATTGTTCCCTCATTGAGAGGAGTTTTTAAAACTTGTTTTAAGGTCGTTGGATAATATTTGAACTCAGTTTGGGCTTCTAAGGGGCAGGTCCCCTCCTAACAACCTGGCTCCTCAGCCACTCAGCATGCATGGTGACTCCGCATGGAGTCGCTGTATTAACTGCCATCCAAGTCTACAAAGGTTGAGAAAGATGTGTTGTTTGAGCAAAGCAGATAAGCTTTGCATCTAGGATCAACATGTTGAATTTCAGCAAAACACACAACCTGCTGTGTCCTGCTGTACTCACTCTTCACACTCTCCAAGACTCTTACAAAAGCAAGTTCCTTGTAGAAAAGCTCAGAAAAGCTGTGCCCTGACTATGTATTCATGGCTGTGTAGGTGGTACTTGAGATAATCCTGCCCTGCCCAGGTTCTCCTGGGGCTTAAAAGGATACCTAGTGACAAAAGAAACCTGTAAAACAAATGATTTAATCAACAACATAGACAAGGAGTTCTAAATTTACAAATGGGCTGTGCTAGAAAACATTCTCCATAAGCCAAGTTATTGAGCTACTTAGGTTTTCAGGTTATTCTGCCCCTTCCCCAACAAATAGTGTACACTCTAGTTGGGATTCTGTTGTAATACTTTTAACAGAAAACAATAGGAATATTATTAGCACAAATAAAGTCATTTTGTTGGGAAAAAGCTTTTGCAAAATGAGCGATTAAGAAAAACATTTTCAATGATGTTTTGTTTTTAATGATTTGGAATGCTGGGGTTTAGACAAATGCATGCACGGAAGCATTTCAAAAAGGTAACTGTTGATTGGAGTTCTTCCAGGTTTGTTTAAAGTCCTCCAGAGGTTAATTATAATGATTTTCCAGGTTGCTTTACTTTGCCTTCTGTCTCCCTCAGGTCAGTGCATGGCTGGTGTGAAGGGGGTGTTTGGAGCTTGCAAATGGGAGAGACAGAAAAATAGGAGGGAAGGGAGACTAAACTGAGATTATGTGAAGTGACAGAGACGGCAAAGAGGAACAAAGAGAGGCACAAAATGACTCGAGATGAAATTAACTGAAATGTGCATAATCATCTCCGAGGCAAGCAGGGACATAGTGATGAAGTACTAATGTCCACCCCCGAAGCCTTTTCTGTTACACCAAGCATTCTTTCACCTCAAGTCACTGCAGTTGCTGATCAGAGCTGTCACCAGGTGTGGACAGGCAAAGGGAAAGTTAAGAAATAGCTAATTCATTGTTCCTAGGAATATGACATCCCTGTACTAAGTGTTTATGGCTTGGGAAATAATTTTTTTTCCTGGTTAAGCAAATCAATTAACACAAAACACGTAGAACAGCAATTTACCAGTACTAGTTAACATTTATTAAACTCTGATTGTGAGCCAAACAGTCAGCTAAGTGCGGAACACTATTGTTTCCTTCTTTCTTGCATCAACCGTGCAGTCTCCATACTCCAATTCTCTCCATTGTGCAACAGAGCAAAATAGGGCACAGAGAAAATACAGAGCTGGTCTCAAAGTTAGAGCTTGGAAGTGAAGGAATTGAGTTTAAACATGGAGTCTCAGTCCAAAGCTATATTCTACAGTCCTCATGGAAACGCAGGGGAGCTAATAAATGATTTGTAATCAAAGTGATAAAATAAATTAGCACATTTCAAATGGCAACAGTGTGTCTGCGGCTCTGTCAACTGTTTAGCTGTGTTGTTTTTTTTTTGGTGGAAGCAGCTCAGGGATGATAATTCAAGATCCATCCCTCACTTCCTTTACCTCCTGCCCTGCTCCAATCAATACATAAGCATTTATTAACCCCTTACTCTGGGTAAGGCACTATGCTAAACACCAGAGATATAATGGTGCAGAAGACCGAGGCCTTGCTCTCAAGGAGCCCCCAAAGTAGTGAACAGACTCCTAAAACAGAATGTTATTTGGGCCGAATATTAGTCCATATTCTGTTGCTAATATTACAATACCAGAGACTGGGTGAACAATAAAGAAAAGAGCTGTATTTGGGCTCATGTTTGTGGAGGTCCAATGCTAAGGGCCACATCTAGTGATGGTCTTCTTGTGGACAGAGTCTTGAGATGGCACAGAGCATCATATGGATAAAGACAGGTTGTGTGTGTGTGTGTGTACATGAGCATGCATGCACACACATGTGCATGTGTGTGCTTCTGTGAATGTGTGTGTATTGAAGTATCTCTCTTCTTATAAAGCTGCCAGGATTCAATTGTGGAGGCTCCAGCCTTGTTACCTTATCTAATGCAAATCACCTTTCACAGACCCCAACTCTGAACAACATAGTTGAACTAAGTTTTTACACTCTTAATACCTCACACTAGGGTTCAAATTTCAACACATGAACTTTTGGGAGACACACCTAAAACCATATCCAAACCTTAGCTGACAGGAACCATGGTGTTGTAGGATGGAAATGTCATCAACCTTTGGGGTTGGGAACTGTTACACTGATGTGAAGAATGAGTAGGGCATAGCTGGATAAAATCAAGTGAGGGCAAAGTATTTGAAATAGAGGAGTCAGTATGAGCAAACCCAAGAAATTGATCAGTCATTTTTCTTTGGAAACAGAAACTGGTCAGTTTCATATGACTCAGAGGAGTGTCCTATTCAACTGGATCCTTTGGATTTGGAGGAGGACAGGGTCACATTCAGTTGTATGCTGGAGCCAGCTTCTCATTTCTTCCCAACTCTGGGTCCCTTAAGGTCCAGTTACTAGTTTGAAATTGACTATAATGGTAATATTTATACCATGAAAATTGGCAGCTGTCACAGATCATTTTTTTTTCTTTCTGGAGAGCCAGTTGTTAAACATTTACCAACACACCACAGACCATACTACTGCAAATATATATATCTGTGATGTGGCTTTTATTCTGCTTCTCACTTAGAAGTGAACATATTTTTTCCTGATCTTCTATATCACCCACAGGCAGCAGCTCTTGAGTTGAGAGTGGGATGGAGATGAGTAATAGGACAGGACATCAGTGTGATAGTTTTATCACCCTGGTCTCCTTTGACTGCAAATCCTGCCACATTCACACATGCCAACATCCTGTGAGTTTTCCCACATTGGCAGTTTTTAAAGTCAAACATATGTTAAAAAATAAACTGACACTGTTTTCCTCAGACATTAATCCTCATTAACACACACCTAGACTCCTACAGCTTCATTTTCACACCTGTAATTTGATGTACATGAATAACTAATCTTTGCTTTTTATCTATTTCAAGTGATCCAGAAGAAACTAGCATTTCACTTTCAGAAGCAGATTCCTGATGCGTAGACATCAGCAACCTGCTCAAAATATTATCAGAGATGGGCTGGGGATGTAACAGCACTAGAGCACTTGCTCAGCATGTGAGAGCCCTGAGTTCCAGCCCCAGAACCTAAAAAATAATTTAAAAACTGATCAAAGATGAATAATACATTCAGAATTCACCTTACCACAGAGACCAAGTTTCCATGGCAAAGGTCATGGGTTATGGCCATATAGGAAATAAAAAAAAAATACACCAGGGGTGAACTAGGTTTAGCATATGACATTTTGTCATTTTCAGTCATTTGACCTCCCTTTTTCTTCCCCCTCTCTCTTTATTGATCTGGCACAGATTTATACTCCCAGAGCACAGTGTGCAAATTACTTTGTGCCCTGTGGTTGATGTGTTTCTAGATCAAGTTATATTCACATAATGGGCAGATTGGAATGGTCTGGCTCCATTTGAGAGGTGAAGATGAAAATTCAACCTAGCTCACAGCATGCTGGGAGTTTGTTTATTTTTCACATTCAATGCAAATTAGCATCTTCAAATTTTATCCATATGCTTTTCTAGCAAGAAAAGAAGCTTTTTGTTCTGGAATTCATACCAAATGTTTTGGAGACTTGCATGAATATATAAACCATTTTTATCCTGTAGATTTAGATGTTAATTCCTTGGTGCACAGGCACTGAAATCATTTCTCGAAACTAATTGAAATGAAGCAAAGCTGTCCCCTTCTAAGAGCCATCAGGAATTGAAAAAGAGGAAACAGAGAGATGGTTGGATTATCCAACTAACCTGGTGGAACTAGACACCTACTCCCAAGTCTACTCTTTTTCCTCCTAATTAAATTTGTTGGGGCTGGAGGTAAAACTCAGTGGTAGAGCTCAAGCTCAGCATGCATGCTTCCCTGGGTTCCATTCCCAGCATGCAAAAAAAAGTCTGTAGTCAACAAGCCACTATTAAAACTAACACAAAGTTGATGTTAATATCACTGAACAAAATGATAGTTTTTGGAAAACAAAAAATTTGAAAATTTACATAAACTAACTTACTAAAGATGTCAATTACTTGATCCCCTGCCCCCATATACACATTTTTTTCTATTCCCAATTTCCAGGAGTGAAAAAGCACTAACTTGGGTTGAAATCCCTTTCTGATCATGAAGCATTGAGCATTTTACCAAACCTATATCTCAGGTTCCTTATTTGTAGAACTGAGGTAATAATGATATCTGTTGCTTAGAATTGCTACATGGATTCAGAAAGAGAAAGTATATATAGTATCAGATCTTCGGCAATATCTATTTCTATAGATTAAAGTTTTGCTTCCTGTGCCCAGGTTGAAGTTCTAATTTGTAATATAGAATATATATATATATATATATATATATATATATATATATATATATATATATATATATATATATAAAATTCTGGTTCAAATTGGGTGCAGTGGTGCATGCCTGTAATCTCAGTGGCCCAGGAGGCTGAGGAAGGAGGATCTGGAGTTCAAAGCCAGCCTCAGCAACTTGGCGAGGTCCTAAGCAACTCAGTGAGACCCTGCCTCTAAATAAAATACAAAATAAGGCTGGGGATGTGGCTCAGTAGTCGAGTGCCACTGAGTTCAATCCCTGGTACCAAAAAAAAAAAAACCCAAAATTATGGTTCAAAACTTCATACAAGGGATGAGAAGGGGTTAGGGAGTGATAATTACTAATATCTATTCAACTATTCAAGCCCATAGTTTTTTGGTGGAGGAGATACAGAGAACTGGACCCAGGGACTTATGCATGCTAAGTAAGAACTCTATCCCTGAACTACCAGCACATTTTGTTTTAGTTTTGAGACAGGATTTTGCTACATTGCCCAGGCTGGCCTTGAACTTTCAATCTTCTTGCTTTAGCCTCCCAAATCACTGGAATTACAGCCGTGCACTACAACTCTGGGCTCCATTTTCTTTTGCTATGATGCACATAGGGACATTGTGGCCATGTTTCTAGAGACATTTTTAAACCTCTCTACTGAAAACATTTTGCCTTTTCTCAACAGATCCTTTCTTCTCTCCCTCTTCCTCCCTCTTTTCATTCTTTCCTCTTTAGGAAGTAAGACCACATATATAGAGGTGTTATTCTCGCAGTTTTCCCAACATTTAACCACACCTTTTCAAATTCTCTATCCTGCTACTCGGTGTGTTACAAATGAAAATCCTAGCAAAACACCACGTCCAGAAATTGAACTTGTCTTTTTTTCATTAACCACTCATGGCTGGACCTGATTAAATCATTGATTCCAACTGAGTTTATAATTTATACCCTCCTATTCTAGAATGGCTTATGACTTACAGAAGAGATTCTAGGTGATTCCCTGTATGTTTGCAGAATCTTATTTCATGTGCAGGAGATTTTTGTTTCCATAACTGGAAACATTGTCAAAACAAAGTAGTTCTCTAAAAAAAAAAAAACCCACTATGTAACCCTTGGGGATCCAGTCTTACCACATCTTCTTTCTCAAAATCAAATTAGAAATGACTTAAGAGCCAGATTGGCAAAGTTTCCAGCATCTTCTATTTGTGTCAGCTGTTGCCCATGCTCTATCTGTTGCTGATGGTCTGTCCTCTTGGACACCTGAATGCTTCTGGTATTGTTCAGATTGCTGCTTCATGGCTGCTACCCCTCCCTCAAAGCCCCTTGAGGCTTCTTATATCCTCCATCTGCCTGCTGTTGCTGGCTCTGCTAGAATAAAATCTTACTGTTTCCAGACCACTGTGACCCACCAGGAGGGCACAATCCTCTAGCCAGATGGGTTTCAGGCACCTACTTCTCACAGGTCTGCAAATGTCATTTTACTCCACAGTTCTGGGGACTCCAACTCAGGGGCAGAGATGCATCTTCTTTACCTCTTGAAACACAAAGAAGTAGTCAAAGCTCCTTCTACCTCCTCTCTCCTTTGCTTTGGCGGGAATAATACCCATTCAACAGGGGGCTCTTGGCTTTATATAGGTGAGATGATATTATTAATAATTATGTATGTCTTTTATTCTTGTCTTTGCTTCTTCCAGTTCTGGAGATTGAAATTAGGAGTGCTCTACTACTGAGCAACATCTCCAACCCTTTTTAAGAATTGTTTTTGAGACAAAATGTCACTAAATTGCTGAGGCTGACCTTGTATTTGTGGTCATCCTGCCTCAACCTCCCAAGTAGGTGGGATGACAGGAATATTCCCAGCTTATGCATGTCTTTTACTAATAACATGAGGAGAAAACACCCTTTCTAGAAGTGTTGATAGGGTTAAGAGAACCAACAAAGTTAGTCATGTACCCCAGGGACTAACAAAGGTAGATTAAAGGAGCAGGAGCAGGACACTGTTACTGGAATCATGAGGAGAGGCACTTCATGCCAATAAAGGAAACTGTGGCTTATGGGGAAGTAGGGTGAGAGTGAGATATATTTCCTGACTTCTCTCCTACAACCCTCTGATTTCCTATTAGTGCCCAACCCAATTGGAAACCAGAGATCTGGTGAGCTCAAGTGATACAGTCCCCTAGGGGTCAACCTCAGGGCACTGAGAAGGAAGGAGAAAAGAGAAACATGGGGTCTTGAAGAAAAAATTGAGAAAATAACCTGAAAAACATATTTTCACAGAGTAGTAAATACTAAATGGGGTTGGCATGTAGCGCAGTGGTAGAGATATGGGCTAACATGTGTCAGGCCCTGAGTGCATCCCCAGAAAGAAGAAAGAGAAAGAAAGAAAGAAAGAAAGAAAGAAAGAAAGAAAGAAAGAAAGAAAGAAAGAAAGAAAGAAAGAAAGGAAGGAGGGAGAAAAGGAGAAAGGAAGGAAGGAAGGAAGGAAGGAAGGAAGGAAGGAAGGAAGGAAGGAAGGAAGGAAAGAACAAATACTAACTGGATGAAAGGGAATAAAAGGCTGGATTAGTTAAGGAATTAATTGAGGGATGAGGAATATTCTCTTCCTGGCTACTTCTCAGAGAGGAATCCTAAAATTTGTAGTTAAATAAGTAAGCCCTCTTTTCTTTTCTTTTTTCCCAATAAAGCTTTATTTAAAAAAGCAGGTGGCGGGCCAGATTTTGCCTGTGGGTTAAACTTCTGTAAGAAGAGATCCTTCCACAAACAACCTACCTTCCAATCTACAATTTGAAATGAGGTGTTAATTAGTGGCTGAAACAACATCTGGGTAAGGCCTTCAGACCACCTACAACCAGACAATGGATTCTCAAATATTAAAGACTTGTCTTCCACTTTCCTGTTTTGCTGCTACAGAAGAGAAGGAAGAGTGTTTCAGTTATCTTCTGTCACATAACCAGTAACTCTGAAGCTTAGTGTAAAAATAACAATTTATTATTTCCTATGATTCTCTGAGTTGATAGGACTCAGTTTGAGCAACCTTATGCTCCAGGTCATATAGCTGAAGCCACACATAGGGCTGCATTCAGCTGGGAGTTTAGTTGGGCTAGGAATATCCAAGCTGCCCTCTCATCCTCTAGGATTTCTCTACATGTGGCCTCTCAATATTCCGTACCTAATGTTGGCTTCCTTACAGTTTGGTAATGGGCTTCCAAGAATGTATTAAAAGGATACTTCCCATTGTGCAAACATTGAAGTCTCTGCTTTGCATTATGCTTGCTAATATCCCATTGGCCAAAGGAAGTCACGTGGCACACTGCCAAACTCTTAGTTATTGTGGGGCAGAACATATGAAGGCATAAATACAGGGAGATATAGTTCGGCAGAGGCTACCAATGTGACAGTCTATCACCAAAAAGTGAGAGACTCTGGTTCTTGAAGAGCAGAAGTCCCCACCAAACTGAAATGGTGCAGAAAGAAATTTAAAAAAGAAAACTTAGTAAGATCTTCCTGTTACTTTAGTTTTACAAAGGCAAATACATGCTATACCCAGGAGTTTATTGCTCTGAGCATGGTCAGTGATGCTTCCATGCTTTAAGAGGGGTGCTTTAACATGGAGTAATAAAGAAATTCTCTATCATTAATATAATTAATAATAATAATAATAATATGATAACGATGATGATTATAGTCATTATTAGAGGTATCAGGACAACAGGCTTCCTCATTAAGTTTGAAGAAAGGGAAAGAGGTGGAGGGAGAGTGGCCAAAGGGAATGGGAGGATAGGCTCAAGGTCATTTCTCACAGACTGAGAGGTCAACCCAGAACTAGTGCCCAGCCCCTCACTTCTAGCCCCAGAGCTAGGAAAACAGAGCTTAATGGAAATCAGTTATGCTAAATTGGACAAAACAATTTGAAACATTTACTTAACAAGTAGGAAGCATTCTGCTCATAAGTGGTTTGAAGTCCTAAAGATTGTGAATAGGGGGATCCCTGGAAAATAATCCCTCCTCATTTGTGATGTAATGTTATGCTGCCCCTCTTCACACAACCAGGTTAAGATTAGTGGCTGTGGATGTTCTTGGATTTCAACTCAGCCTTAAAGGGGTTGCTGGGTGCAGGTGATACCTACCAGTTTTATATGGACTCAAATGCAAACATAAAGGTGTTCTTAGATGCACATATGGATGACCCCAGTGTGTACTGCTATAAAAACAACTTGTCTGTTCATGGTGGGGGGGTGTACTCAAAGCCTACTTGGGGGATTCTTTGTCTCTCTAGGTTTTGGGGGATTCTTGGTCCCTAGTGTCTGTCTCAACAAAGCCTATACTTATTAGTCCTGAAATAGTGGATGAAGAAGAAAGAATGTAAATATGTAAGTTCTGACAATGAAGGATGCATATTGAAAATCTTCAGATGAGTGTCAGATTTTAAGCATCCAAATGAAGGTTAAATCAAAATAATTCTTTTTGGGTGCTGCCATCTAGGCCAATTTATGAGCCACATAAAGAAATTGCTTTTTTTTTAACTTCATGTTTATGAAAGCTAAGATTAAAAACAGTATTATCAACCTTAATATCTAATCTTAGTTTAACCAAATGACTCTTAAATCTTTCCATTATTCAAATTCACCTGTAATGAAAAAAAAAATCTAGCCACATTTTTGGTCTGGAATAAAGTTGGGGAAGTGCAAAGAAAGTGCCATAGGCACCAAAAGCAACTCTGAAACAGAATTTTAAAAACTGATCTGAAAAATAGTTTGAATAAAGGTGGCATTGTTGGAATAGCTAGAGCCTTGTAAATTGTTAAATTCAGTAGGGACAACATACATTTATGTTCCAAGTTCTAGTATATTTGTCTTAATATTTTTTTCCTTACCAAAAATCTGTATTTTATTAAATGACTAAAATATCTGGGTTGGCCAGCCTCCAAAATGACCCATAATGGTCTCTTCCTTCTAATATTCACTCCCTTGAGTGGGAATGGACTTAGCAACTTGCCTCTAATAAATATAATACAACTGGTATGGTTTGGACCTGTTATGTCCCCCAAAGGCTTATGTATTGAAGGTTTGGTCTCCAGTGCAGCAAAGTTCAGATGTCAGACTTTTGAGAAATGATTGGATTATGAGCGCTCTGTCCTCATCAATGGATCAATATATTGAGGGATCACAGTTAAATGGACTATTGGAAGGTGGTGGAAACTGTGGGAGGTAGAACCTAGTTGAAGGGAGTGGGTCCTTAAGGGTATTCCCTTGGGACTATATCTTGTCCCTGGATGCTTCCTCTCTCTGCTTCCCTTCCACCATGCAGTGAGTAACTTTGCTCTGCCACACCTCTGGCCATGATGTTCTTTTCCACCACAGGTCCAGAAAACAATGAAGTCAGCTGACCATGGGCTGAAGCCTCTGAAACAGTGAGCTAAAATAAATCTTTCCTCCCTTTAAGTTGTTTTTCTCAGGTATTTTGTCATAATGACAAAAAGCTGACTAACACAATAGCAAAGGTGACGGGATATCACTTCTGACATTAGGCTACAAAAGACTGACTTCCTGTTTGCTCAGGATCTCTTATACACTCTCTTTCACTTGGAGTATTTGCATTTGGGAAAGCAAACTGCCATGTTATAAGCTGTCCTCTGGATAGGTTCATTTGGCAAAGAATAAAAGAGGTCTCCAGTTAACAGCTAACTATTACTGGAAACCCTCAATTCAATGGCCTAAATTCTATCAACAATCATGTGGGTGAGATTGGAAGAAAACTGTCTTTAGTCAAACTTTCAAATGAAACCACAGCCCTGGCCAACACTTTACAGCCTTGTGTGACACCCTGAGTCAGGGGATCCTGGAAAACCACACCTAGATTTCTGACCCACAGGAAGCAGGAGATAATAAATATTGTTTAAAGCCAATAAGATTTGGGATAATTTGTATTAATACAGAATCACTGGAATCATATGGTCAAGGGAGAAAACATTCTATTATTTTCTATCTGTGAAGAACATTATTCCAATATAACTATATAAAATTTGAAGGAATAAGATTTTTATAAACTAAACATTCTAAACTAAAAAGAACTACTAATTGGTAGGAATAATTCTCCCATGACAGTTCTGGTAAAGCTTGGTATGATGCTCACTGATAATGCCCATTGTTAGTACCACAGAACATTAAAATTCATCTTTAGAGCAAAGGCTGACTTTGATTGCATATTTTCATTTTTTAAACCTCCATTTCCTCTGGAAAAGAAAGTTTTTCTTTTTACTTACTTTACATAATATTTTAATATTATGTTTTTAATATTTTTAAATATTAAAAAATATTTATAATATTTTTTTTAAAATCTGTTTTCATCAACAGAATAGACTAGAATGGTTTACAGAGGAGATATTAATTAAAGCAATCACGTAGCAGAATCTCATCTCTGCACAAGTCTTCTTTCACATTTTAGCTTATTTCATATCCTTTGGAGACAGTCTCTTTTTCAGGAGTAGCTATAAACCCATGTTACTCTTGAGAGATGACCAGTTTGGCCCATAGCCAGTAGCTTGTTGATGGGAGCCTTTCTCTCCCTCCCTGGCGAGCAAGTTAATCCAACTGAAGTTGTCTGGCTTGACACTGAGGCAGCTGGATGAAGTCATAGCTGCCATTCAGCCTGGAAACAGACCATGATGGTTTCTCACAGTCATGGTGAATGACTGTCCATGGAAAGGAGGCCTCACCATCTGAAGGAGGTGTATTTCTTGGGTTGAAGTTTGGAAGAATGATATGAGTTGAGCTGTCTCTTTCCTCCCACACTTTCTTTCACTAATGGCTCATTAAATAAACTAAGTTGTTAATGACAGAGTGATTTCCCTGCAGGTCTTAGAGTTGCCAAAAACACCCAATTTATAAAGTCAAACCAAGTAAGTTTACATTATGGGTATATGTGTTGGCAGATTACATGTAAAAATATTAAAATTACAGACGTGAGGCCCCCTTGTTCAATCCACAGCTAGAGTTCAGATTGTGCCAACATTTCCATTACAACCCATAATTCTAAGGGTCAAAATAAGAACAAGGAAGAGAATACTCCACATGGGTCTGGCCATCTCTGAGAAGGGTAGCTTGGTGATTTTCCTGACTCAGACTCAGATGCACATCTTCACATACATAAGAATAAATATCAGGTTTCAAGAAGACTCAATGGATTTGGAGTGAGAGGAAACTCTTGATTTCTGTTGATTTAAGTCTGGTCATTTACATTTCTGGCAGTTAACAACTCTGCTAGACCTTCTGGACCTGCCACTGTGGGAAATTTCTATAGTTTTATATTGGATCTCTTATATAAAAACTTTTGAGAAGAGCTGAGAGATCTATTTTACTGGATAACCTAAAGACTGTGGTAAATCATTTGGGACTGCATCAGAATTCGTGAAATGTCTCTGGGACCTGAAGACGGTTCTCTTGCTTTCCCAAATACAGATTAATATGGGCTTCAACAAATGCCTATCTGACTCAGACCACTGATGCCAATTTAGCTTTGTCTTGGGGTGGCTGGCCAATAGTAGGGTGTCTCCTCCTACCAGGCCACCAGTAACCCCTTCTCAAAGACCTAGAGCTCTGCTTGGCTAGTAAAATTCACTGATTATATGGCAGGTTTACTGCTATAGAAAGAGAGTGGCATGCCAATCAGAGCTGGAGGATTTAGAGATCATAGGCTGTGCCCAATGGACAATAGGATAGTAGATCCAATTTATGTTCCTAATTTTTCATTACTGTCTTATAATGGACTTGTATATCTATACCCTTTCCATGGTATTTTGCAGTGTCTTTCAGGACACTAAGTGGAGATATACTACTGACCCTTTGACTTTGGCCTTGGCCATGTGCTTTGCTTCAGCCAAGGGAAATATATGTAGAAGTGGAAAAATGTCAGTTTCTAGCTGAGGCCTTATGAGGTATTGTGTATTCCCACTCAATCCATTCTTTTTTATTTCTACCATCTGTCATGAGAAGAATATGTCTGGGTAGCTACTGGTCCAACAATGAGTAGAAATGTGAAGTAAACCTGAACCCACCTTGAAACTTAGAGCTAAGACCAGCTAAGCCTAACTAATCCACAGCTAACCCACAGATCCCCAATGTAGAGATAAATGCTAATTGTTAACAAGCTACAAGTTTTGGAGTTGTTATGCAGAATTTTTCTTTTTTGTTTCTTTCTTTCACACACACACTCTCTCTTTCTTTTTTCAGCAGTTCTAGGGATGGAATCCAGGGCTTCCTATATGCCAGGCAAATGCTCTACCACTAAGTCCCTTGTATGCAGAATATCGACTAATTGTACAATTATGTATAATTGTACAATCATTTAGTTTAAAAGAATCCTGACTAATATATCTGGGACTCTCCATCTTCCCATGTTCAAATAGGGTTCAAATAGGGTTTTCAATCTAGCTGAAAGGAACATTACTTATTATCTACATTTATCCCCTCATGAGAGAACCAAATCCCTGGCAATGAGATAACAAACCCATGACAGTTAGTTAGGTGACAAACCCCTGAGTTTTTGGTGTTTGATGTTTGTTTTTTGGTAGTTTAGTTGGTGCCTGATCCCAAATCCCTAAATTGCCACATCATGATGAAATAAAATTCTTACTTAGAAACATTTTTTCCCAATCAAGCAATCATGCATAAATGTTGGCTCTCTGATGTAGTAAAACCTAAGCAAGATGATCTATGGACAGATCAACCAAAGAGACAACATAATGATTATGTACTCATTTCAGAAATTCCTCCCAGGATATTTTCTCATCAGCCTAGACACAAAATACATATTTTTAAACATGAGGCAGGTGTCTAGTTCCTGGATTCCAAAGCTGGATGGGCGAGACAGGAAGAAAAACATTCTATTAAAGATTAGATGTTGATCTGGCCTATCCCATAGTCACCACTTATACAGCCTGTTACAAAAATAACTGTTAACTCTTCATTTCTCTTTTAATGTGGATCTGAATAATAAGTTTTAAAGATTATTATCATTTCCCTAAAGATCTTCTAGAATGGGTAGAGTTTGATGGAATAAACCTGGTCCTAACTGGAGGTGGCATGTTGACCTAGGTGACCTTTTGCAATTCTTTATTGCAGAGCCATTAACATCTGGTAGGTACTATTAGCTAGCTTGATGTTTCTTCATTTGCATAAATTCATGGACAAAATTCCTAAGAGTGTTTAAATACCATCTCTTTACCATAAACCTATCATCCTGTAACTTTTCACTGCTTGACTTCTTCCTGCAGAGTTTAAAAGATTTTGAGAAAATCATTCCAAAGGACACTCACTTCTTAATTATAAAAATGGCCAAAGCTAACCTTCTCAAGGACCTCAGTCAATGAGGGATTACAAACTAAGGCCACAGTTCCCGGGAAGGGGCGTGAAACTGAGTTCTTTTTTCTTGGCTCTACGTCTCACAGTTTCTTTCCACCTGCATCACTAAGGGCACTACGATAGCAGCAAATTATAAACTATAAAAATTTGATACAGGGGCTGGGGTTGTGGCTCAATGGTATAGCACTTGCCTACCAAGTGTGAGGCCCCGGATTCGATCCCCAGCACCCCATGAAAATAAATAAATTAATTAAAGGTATTGTGTCCATCTACAACTAAAGAAAAACAATTAAAATTTTTTTTGATGCATCTTTCCTGCTGCTTCCTTCCAATATCCCCCTATCTAGAACTCAGCCTCCAAACTCTCCACTGATCTGGGGATAGGTTGCCCCTTACCTTTTGCTGTATGTACTGCCTCCTAGGTGTCTTTGAGATACCCTGAAAAATCCAGACATTCTATTATACTGATGTATGTCAGGATTCTAACAAGAAATAGTTGATGCATCACAAGTGAATAATTTAAGGAGGTTTTATTTACAAAGTTGGCATACAGGAACCACAAGGGATAGTGCAGTAACCTGTAACTCATAGCAACCAAGTTGTTATCACTCCCATGTCTGAAATGCTGAGGGGAGGGCATCATTCCTGGAATTGGTAAGGGGCTAGTGAGATTTTGAGTTGTCATAGCATCGTGTACCTGGAAAAGATGGTTAAGGGATGTCTCTAGCCTGAAGCAAAACTGCAAAGAGGGAGCCAAAGGCATAAATTCCCTGCCTTCACTTTCTTCTGTCTCTCTGATCTTGTGCAGCTGCTCTCCAAGGGTCAAACACAACTGGAAGTGAGAGAGCATGGGAGTTCTGTTGATGGAATCCAGACCTACAGTGTCCTGGCAGGGACAGGGAAGAGAAGGGTGGAGAGTGGGGCTGAAGGGACCAAACAGAGACATCTGACTAGTGTGTTCATTGGTGTATCCCGACTGTTGGCAGATCCCTGGAGACACTGAGGGCATAAAATGCTTGTAAACTACTCAAGTAGAATTCATATCTGGTAGTAAGACTCTTCTTTCTTGGATGACTAATGCTAGTGCAAATTGTGTGGATAATGCAATAGCTCTTTTGAGTATATTTATTTGCAAATTTCCTCACTTCTCACCTGATAGTTTACTTTGGGGGTAGATGAAGATTATGTGTGTTAAGGTGTGACACACAACAGTCATGCCAGGACCATATCATAGTCCTCTAAGTCATGGGCATCCCAAGGAACCATCTCAATATCTTAGATGTACTAAGATGTTCACTGACACTGCTAGGGATACATGTTTTGTGTTGCTAAACTTTGTAATAATAATAATTCAAACATTTGTATAAGACTATTTAATTTTAGATTTTGCTTCTGTACCTAGAAATCCTTCTAGATGGTAGCATAATAAAGCAAAAAAAAAAAAGGTTTTGCTTTCAATGAAGTTTTAATAAATGTGGAGGAAGATATCTTTCAGTGTCCTTCAAAAATATCAGGGAAACAAGAGCTCATATTCTTTTCTGAGACAAAGGTGAATGAAAGATGTCAGATGTGGTGGTGCACACCTGTAATCCCAGCAGCTCAGGAGGCTGAGGCAGGAGGATCATGAGTTCAAAGCCAGCTTCAGCAACAGTGAGGTGCTAAGCAACTCAGGGAGACCCTGTCTCTAAATAAAATACAAAATAGGGCTGGGGATGTGGCTTACTGGTTGAGTGCCCTTGAGTTCAATCCCCAGTACCCTCTCCCCCCCAAAAAAAAAGATGAATGAAAGTGACATCTCTGTTCCCTTCACCTCCTGAACTGTGATGACCCAATAATATCCACGAATGACTTTCAGAAAACCCAACAGGTAATAGGCACACTCTGCTGAATTTATCATCTACAGTGGCAAATATGCTATTACAAAAGGAGACTGTCTCTTGTCCCTTGATGCAGAAATTCAGTATTGCTAGGTGATGACATCAGAAGAGGGAATCAAGTATTGTATTCAAAATTGGAGTTGGGATAGGATTAAACTGAATGGAGATAACAATATGAAAATATCATCCTGCACTTATAAACCTTCCTAAGTCACTCTCAGTAGGTGTAACATTCATTCAGGTCAGGTGTCATTAAGGAAATGATTATTGCTATTGTGGTGTACAAATATTACTCAGAGGGTACCATGGAGGAGACAGCCTGGGGACTGGGGGAGGAAGGGGGACTGGACAGAGACCTTCAGCTTCTCATGTCCTTTAATACCTTGCAATTGGGCTCTGAAGCAAGTGTGAGAATAGTTTTTTAATTTGAAAAGAATAGATGCACATGACAATACTATTGTATAGTTTCGAAGTGGAAAATGTTTGATGAATGAACATATGTATTGCTTCAGTGGTTATAATATTTTAAATAAAAACTAACACTTAAGAGAAAAATATCATTGTCTTTTATATATGGTATTGATTAACTCTGACTCTTTACCCTAGTCAGTCAGTTCAACAGTCTCAAACTTTGGGATACAGAATTATCTACAGCAAATAAACAATCCAGAGAAGTACAAGACCCACATGCAGTGTTTTACTGTACATGAGGACCTTTCTGTTGATTAGTGATCACTCTTCCCTGATAGTAGAACTTGCAAGATAACAGAATATCTTTATTGGCAACAGGGAGGAAAAGTACTCATTTTCCCAGAGGATTGTCATACAGAGAATTTAGGGAGAAACAATGTGGAGGGTACAGCCAGGCCTGGTGGTGCATGCTTATAATCCCAGCAACTCAGGGGGCTGAGACAGGAGGATCACAAGTTCTAGGCTGGCCTCAGAAACTTAGCAAGACCCTGTCTTAAAATGAAACTTAAAAAAAGTGTGGGAGACTTAGCTCAGTGCAAAATTGGTTTCAATCCCCAGTACCAAAGAAAATGGCATTTATATACTTGTATATTTTTTGCAATGTTTGTATAGTTACAGTCCACTTTGAATTGTGAATGGACATTTTTTAGGTGGTGTATTAGTCCATTTGGGCTGTTATAACAGAGAACCACAGATGGAGTAGCTTGAACAACAATTATTTCTCAAGAAGTCCAGTCCTGGTGAGGGCCCTCTTCCAGTTGCAAATAGCCATCTTGTTTTTGTATCTTCATGTGGAAGAAAGAGGGTGAGAGAACTTCTTGAGGTCTCTTTTATGAGGGCACTAATCCCATTCATGTGGACTCCACCCTCAAGACCCAATAATCTCCCCAAAGCCCCACTTACTAATACTATAACAGAGAGAATTTAAGGAGTTGGGGGCAGAAACATTCAACACATAGAAAATGGGGACTTAAAGGAAAAAAATGTGAACTAAGTTATTTTGCTTAACAACACCTTGTGTATTACAAAAAAAAAAATCTCTAGGAACTTGATGGCTTTTACTGATTAGACTTTCTTAACTTATTGGGACAGAGTTTCTAAAGTTAAGACAACAAATGAGTGCCTTGAGTGATCCAGAACTGGCATGTGAACAAGGTTAGATGTAAGTATGCATTTATAAACATAGAATCAGATAGGAAGCAGATAACATGTTTCTTTCATTCCAATGAGCACATTCCTAGGAGGAACTAGGGCACCACATCCCAAATTCACCTCAGAGAAACAGCTGTGATAATTAATACTGATCCTGGCAGAAATGCTTTCTGTGAGGATCAGTGACCAGCAATTTACCAGTCTGAGGTGAAGCCTAGACACCATAATCATTCCAATACAAATCTCCATTGGTTCCTTGTCCACAAGAATTATGGGTAAGAATATGGCTGAATGCATAATTCTTATAAGTACAAGATGGCTGTGTCTTACAAGTGAGATTTCAAATACTGATGTTCTTTTGATCTTTCACTTTAGTTAGGTTGGTCCTACTCTCTGTTCATTCCAGAAACATGAATCCCCAATAATTATTTGATAGGATTCAGCAAAGCACCCAGAAGTTTTGGTAGGGAGAAGGAAAATGAATGCATTTGTACTAAAAACATGAAATGATAATATTTAGATTGTTTATAGACTACTATAGTGTTTCCATTTCTACTTTATTTTATTTCTTTGCTTTAAAGTGAATATGAACTCAGGGAATTTCACATAATTTTGTGAGCTCCCGTGAGGTTTTTGTCTCACAATCTTGAAGTTCTTTGGCAGAAGGTCTTTGAATACTTGATTTTAGGGGTGACTCAAGAGATGTGCTTCAGGTACTATCCACATGAAGATTCTGAAAACTGCCTCAGGCCATGGTAATAGCCCTCAGACTTCCATATTTAGTAACTCAACATTATTCATAAAAGTAGAGAAAGTTTGGACTATGGTTTACCAGAAGATTGCCTTCCTATCGGCAGGTCCCCTCCACATCTCCTGAAGTTGGATCATGGGCTATACAGAACTAGCCTCCACCTACTCATTCTTTTGGGAATTTTGGAATTATTTGTAACTAAGTAACATGCTTTTCTTGGATAAGGAATCAACTAATTGCTTATTTTCCTTGGTGCTTTGCAAATCTGACTCATGTTGACTCAGGTAAAATATTATAAAGTTATTTATGCTGTGCTGATAATTACTTGCAAATACATTTATAGTTAGAGTGAAGCTTCAACAAGTTTATACAATTCAATAATCCAGACCTCGGTAATGATTTCTCTCCCTGCTTTAAAAAAAATGTTATTAATTGTTCTTAGTTTACTGTTAATGAAAATGGTTTCCCGAGTCTTACTGCTTCAGCTCATTACACAAATCATCAATGTGGAAAGCAGAGACAAGGGTAATTAATATTTCTTTTTGAAATATAAATCTGTGATGGCTGAATTTTGCCTTTGCAATAATTTGTGTGTAGAATATATTGAATAGCACCAGGTTTTTGTAGTGAAGTAATTAAGGATAAGAGTCATTATTTCACCAAGCTCAGTAATGACTTGCTATTTACTTTAGATACTTTCAGTGAAATTTTAAAATCTGGCAATTCTTTATTTAAAAGAAAACAACCTAAAATTTCTAGAAGGAGAAAATTGTCTACAGTTGGTGAATGAATTTATTAGTAATTTTTTTTTTTTGCCTATGCATGCTAGCTGATATTGGACTTGGTACAGATGACCTTTAGCAAAGATACAAACTTTAATCATATCTTTTTAAATGTTAGTAATAAGTAATTGACTTTTCTTTGGGTAATAGCAAATTATATTTCCCCACCCAATATTTTGGCTTGTACCTCAAAATATTTTAAAACTGAGCTTTACCACTAGTCACAGTTTCCACAGGAAACTACCTCTGTGGTAAAATAACTTACAACACACATTTTTTTTTGTACAACACTACCCATCAATATTGATTTTCATTTAACTTTTTCCCCCTAACAGAGAACTTGAAATAGTATTTCCTTAGGAAAATTGCTTGGGTATTTGTATGAATAATCAAATCTGTGGTATTTTTAAGTTTTATGAAACCTGAATTCACATTCATTAGAAAGAAATCTTAAGATATTTACGGTTAACATTGTGCCAGATTCTCTTAGTGTAAAACAAAAAGAAAAAATGTAACTGGAATAAAAAGTATAGTATTCAGAAGAGGGGGGCAAGTTATAGGGAAACAATTTTGGTAGGGAGGAAAAGGACCTCATAGTTCTTCCTGGCTGCTACAAACCATATATTTCCCAAAGATGGCCAAAACTCTGTCTCCCATCTCACTAACTCTTCTACAGTGTGCTTTTAACTCTTATCCTACCATGAAGCAGGGAATGTAGGGCTCAGAAAAAGTAATATCCTCAAATATAGCACTTTGATATGCTGATATTCTTTGAACTCTGAACTTCTCTGGCTCCCCTGTCTCTCACCCCTCTTTCCCTTCTGAAGGTCAGGAAGAGACTTTCTTTTATTTTTTTTTTAAAGAAGATGGACACAATACCTTTATTTATTTATTTATTTTGTGTGATGCTGAGGATCAAACCCAGTGCCTCACACATGCTAGGCAAGCGCTTTACCACTGAGCTACAAGCCAAGTTCAGGAAGAGACTTTCTGTGAAGTTTCCCTAACTGTCATAATGCTAGATCCACTAGAGGATTAACTCATAGAGAAAAAGACTAGAATTGGCATAACACTCAGAGTCCAGGGAAAATTTGGCCTAGGCTATTGTCTATTGTTCAGGCTTATTTATGTCCCCTAAAAAGTATTCACTCACCCTCTAAATTATCTATCTTTCCCCACTTCCCTCTCCCCTATAAAGAGGGTACATAAGCTTCTAAATCTCTTTGGGTTGTAGGATACTCACTTTCCTGTGATGCCCTCAAGGCATGTAATATTGTTTGATTTTCTTCTCGTTAATCTATTGTCAGTTTATTTCAGCAGACTCAGTTGTTGAAATTTCCAAGGGCACAAGGGAAGTTCCCTTCAGTCCTATAGGATGTCCTATGTCCCCTCCCTCTGAAAGTGGGTGTGCTTTCAGAACTATTCAACTAATAAAGTATGGAAGAAATGACACTATAAGATCTCTGAGACTAGGTCATTAAAGGGATCTCATGTTCTACCTTGCTCATGGCAGCCTGAGTCTCCCTGTAAATCTATAACCCTGAAGTCTCTATGGAAGAGCACATTAGGCCATGTGAAATGACTCCTTGGGGAGCCTGAGATTTCATGAAGAAAGGAAGATGTCCAGCCAGGCAAGCCCTGGCTGCTCTAGCCCCCCCCCCTCCCCCCACCATCATTCCAGCTCTAGTTACTATTTGACTATATGTTTACCAGAGACTTCACATCAGAACTGACAACAGAGACCTTCCTAAATTTCTGACTTGCAGAAACTAAGAAAGAAAATAAAATGAATGCTGTTGTTTAAACCAGGGCTCTGGGGGGATCTTCTACCCAGCAATAGTAACTAGCACACTGGCACATTGGACAGGAAGAAGCACCTGAATGGAGTAGGGATGGAGGTAGAGGTGAGGGATGTTTACCTCTGTGCCCTCCCTATTTTCACCATATTTCTTCAGGGCTCTTCTGCCTCCACATCTGACTACTAGGCAGCCTGCCCCTTTATTCCTCAACTCTGGCCTCCTTAATGAGAAAGGTACTGCCCTACATTGGCTGGAAACCTCTACTCCTAGTTGTAAGACCCAAGTGACAACATATCTATAATCCTCCACGAGGCCTCAAATTGCCAACTAGCTAAGAGAATAAGTTGAAGAGTAAGGGGCACCTTTTTACTGCTTGCTGGAGAAAAAAGAAACTCCCTGCCCTCAAGAGGTTCACATTCATAGTAAAAGAAACAGACAAGTCAACCAACAGTTGCTTTGAAGGAAAGTCTGGACTGAGGTGTGCACAAAGGATTGTGGGAACACTGAGGAGTTGGATACAAGAGAGTTGACTGTATTCCATCTGACCCAGGCAGGTGACCATGATTGTCTCTGCCTCTTCCTCCTCTTCTTTCTCCTCTACCTCCTCCTCCTCCTCCTCCTCCTCCTCCTCCTCCTCCTCCTCTTCCTCTTGCAGCCACTAATTAAATTGCTCATTCCCAAATATGGAGATGCTCTGTATAATCTCCAATAAAATTCCAAAATCTAATATAGACTCTATGTCTAATTCTCAGGCAATCCAGGACAAATGATAACCAAAACATATTTAGTGCAACAGATTCTCATTCCTCAGCTGAGATCAACTCATTTCTGAAATATGTTTTTACTTCCTCCCTCCCCACAGGCAGTTCTATTTCTTTGTGCACACAACAATAAATGGTTGTTGAACTGAGGGAAACTGGGGTGTAACTCGTGCATGATCCCTTAACCATAAAAGACAAGAATATGATTATGAAAATAAGGTTAAAGCTTTCACAACTTAGCTTCTATTAGAAGGAAAGGCAGCTTATGTGATGGATAATAGGAGAGTGGGAGAAAAATGTGTTCTGAAAATTAAAATATATTCCAAATTTGGGGGCTAAGAAAGTTAAATACAAATCAGGCCTTTCCAGGATAAGCTTTGTTTGCACTGGGTAAAGTGCAACTTCCTGTTTAGAAGAAAAAATTGTAATAGGTTCAAAAGGTCTCTTGGGGACTCAGTCATCTCCTACCAACATTTGAACCATTTTAAATGTAAATTAGGGGAAATATGGGTTGGATTTCATTTGCAACACAACTTAAATAAGAGAGAGAGAAAAAATAATTTGGTAATTAATGCAACCACTTGAGAACTCCAAATCCTGGTCAATTTCCACATCCTTTACCAGTAGGAGGTCTGCCAGACCCAGAGGCTGATCTGTCTATCATTCCTGTCAGGACAATGGGCATCAGTTTGGTCTCTTCACATAACTATAAACAAACATCCAGCATGGCTCATCTCCCTTAATTTGGAGATGGTCTCTATGAAATAGTGAAAGAACAGAATATTCAGAAAGACATTTTTATTTCTTTTGTGTGTCATTAAGAACACACACACACACATCTAACAAAAAACTGTTTTCTTGTGCAGTGTTCTCACACTTGAATGTTCATCAGAATCCCCTGGAGGGCTTATTAAAATACAGACAGCTGAGCCCCACCCCAGGAGTGTCTGATTCAGTAGGTCTGAGGTGAAGCCCAAGAATTAGCATTTCTAACATGTTCCCTGGTGATATGGATGCTGCTGGTCTGAGGCCCACTCTGAGAACCACCATCCTGGTGGGCAGACTCCCTCTGGGGCCTTCTTTGAGGGCCAGAAAAGCTGCATACTTTATATTCATGAATTCACTGATGGATTCAACAAACTGAGCACATAGCTCCTCTGTAGCCACATAATGGGTGGGATGCATTTGTGAACAACAAATGCACCAAGATTTCTTAAAGCAATTATTTTTGCTTATGCAAGATGAAAATGGTTCCCACCATTCTGGTTTACATTATAGTATTTTCCTTAGCACATTCTCTCTTAGAAAAAGTGCAGAGGTAAACGTCAGCTTAACCTAGATTAAATCATCATGAATAAATGGACTCCATGTCAATCAGACCTTACTGCAATTTATGCAGTAGTTTCATTCATTTGAATTTAATTAGCTGGTGTGGGAACACTTTACTAGTGCTGAATTCTACAAGTTAGATAATTTTTCTATCAATTCTTATTTACTTAGTTGTTCTGTATTAAAATGTGACTGAGGGTCTGTTATTCAAGAGATTAACTTCAAACTAAGAAAAAACTGTCAGACTCCCTATTCTAACAAAAGAATACTTCTGTGAACTGAGAGAGATCACACCAATTCTCATTAAATACAGTCAATCTTCAGTATCCATGGGGGATTGGCTCCAGGACCCCTACCCACAAATACCCCAATCCACAGATCCCCAAATCCCTTATTTAAATGGTACAATATGTACATAGAACCTGTGCACATCCTGTCATATAATTTAAATATCTTTAGATTACTTGTAATACCTGGTATAACGTAGATACTCTGTAAATTGTTGTTATACTGCATCGTTTAGGAATAACAACAAAAAGCCTGTACATGTACAGACACAGCCATTGTGACCTAAATACATTTTCAAACTCTAGTTGGTTGAATGCTTGGATGCAGAACATGTAGCTATGAAGAGCCGATTGTATTGACTGCACAGAATATTATGAAATTATAAGGATGAAAAGATTGTTTATTTATTCTTATCTCTCTTCCTGGTGTAGAAACCTCCTCAGATCTGTACATCTCAAAGCAATTTGATACTCTGGAAAAGAGATCACAATATCCACCTTTTTATCCAGTTCTAACCATTTTATATCACCTTTTTTTCATATGTGCGATCCATAAATACAAATCTTTAGGGCAATTAATTGATTGCCACTCTACTCATGAAAAATAAATCTTCTATTTAGTACTGATGCTTCGAAAATCTTTCTGCAATGAGGGCGCATGTCAAATGGAAAACATGACCAGGCAGCAGGAGGTAGTGAAAGGAGCTTGGGAAAGAAAGTCAAAATTGTACCTCTGCCACTAACCTTTCTTACTGACCTTCTTTGAATTTTCTGTTGATCATCTTTAAAAGTAGAAATAAGAAAAATAGAAACCCTAAGGAGCTCTTGAAAATTTTGGGCAAGAATGTAAGCAAAAACTATAGCAAATTATGACTATGGTATTGTAAATTATAATTATTTATAGGATTAAGTTCCAATACATATGTTGGACCCTGTCAATGGGACTCTAACTAGAATAAGATATATTCCATGCTTGTATAATTATATCACAATGGATTATGCTGTCATATATAACTAAAAAGAACCAGTAAAATATTTCATAAAAAATAAGGCTTTCAGCCATGTTCAGTGGTAATCCCAGCTATTCTGGAGGCTGAGGTAGCAGGATTGCAAGTTTGAGGCTAGCCTCAACAACTTAGTGAGACCCTGTTTCAAAACAAATAGTAAAAAGGGATGTGGATGTCGCTCATGGAGAATGCCCCTGGGCACAACTCCAGTATTAGAAAGTAGAAAGGCTTCTATAATTTTTGTTTGATGTTTTTGGACTATATATAATTCTCCATTGTATTCAGATAAGTTCCATTTTCAGTGGTTAATATTTAACTATGAAAGAAGGTAAACCTCATGTGGCCTACATTCAGAAAAATTCTTTACTTCCATGTTTTATGTCATACATCATCCCAGGTTATGTACAAACGGACCTCAGAGAAGATTAAGTTACACCTGTTTGCAAAATTTACACTAACAGGCAAACTGATGTATATTGACTGGGAACTGTATCCATATGGATTTGTTAGGGCTGCCATATATAACAAGGTATTATAAACTAGGTGGATTAAACAATAGAAACCTATTTTCCCATAGTTCTATAGAGGCTTGAAATCTGAAATCAGACTATTAAAGAGGTTGATTCTTTCTGAGGCCAGCCTCTTTTGTCTTGCAGATGGCTGTCTTCTCTATGTATCCTCACATGGTGGCCATTCTTTCCTACATGTCTGTGTCCAAATCGTCTCTTCTTATAAGGACACTAGTCATACAAGATTAGGGCCTACCCTAATGACTTTATTTTAATGTAATTACCTCTTTGAAGAACCTTTTTCCAAAATGGCACATTCTGAGGCACAGGGGGTTAGGACCTCAACATATGAAATTTAAGGAGGCACAATTCAGCCCATAGTACTATATATAAGCCCATTTCTTATTGAGATGGAAATCATGATATCCTTACATGAATCCTTAATACACTTAAATAAAGGTAATGTTTTGCAATAATTTTGACCACCAGAGGGCTCCTGTATTAATGCAATGAAACAATTAGAATGACATATTCCAAATTAAATGGAAAGTTTACTATAAAAAGTAGATACACAATATCTTTGCATCATCAGTAAATCAATTCATAAACATCTATTCATTAACCTAATGATGATGATTATGATGATGATAGTTACATTTGTTGAGCAGCAACATGAACAACCACTGTACCAGAGCTTTACATATATGATCCAATTTAATATTGTGAACTCCCCTGTTATGGTCAGTGTTTCATTATTTCAGAATTTTAAATGAAGTATAAATAACATCAGACAGCTATCTAGATGCTAAGGGGAAATACGAATCACTACTATCATCATTAGCACCAGGTGCTTTCGTAGCCTTTAGAAGAGAGTCCCCAATTAGCTTTGAGAGGTTTGTGAATGTCCTGAAATACTATGCAAAACATAAAAGTGTAAGTACAAGTTCAGAGATGAAAGATCCAAATTTGTCGTTTCATTGAGACACTTGGCTCTTCTAGGTAGCCAAAGAAATGTTGATTACATGGCTGAACCAATGTAATCTGCCTTCCACCCTTTTGATTTTCATTGCTTGGCTCATAGTCCTCCTCTCTAAATGTTTCTCTAATGGATGTGTGACTTTGAATACTATTTTATTTTGTCAAGTATTTTGTTCCAAGTGTACCTGGCTGAATTTCCCCTCCATATTAGCCAGGATTCTTGGTTGCAAGTGGCAGAAACATAACTCACACCAGCTTCAGACACAGAAGGGCAGGGGTGCAGCTAGCTCCAGGGACCCCTAGAACTAGGGAGCTCTACTCCAGCAGGACCATTGTTCAGCTTCTTTCTATGTCCACTTTATTGCCTTCCAATACAGATGGGAGATGGAAATCATAATATCCTTACATGAATCCTTAATTAAACTTTATTTTCCATCTGGTGGTAGCCTGGCCATAGCTCCTTTAGATTTATGTCATTGTCTTGGGGACAGAGAAGGAAAGAGAGTTCTTTCCTCTCAGATCTATTTAGAAAAATCCAAGGGAATGGCTGATTAGCCTGACTGGGAGCATGCATCCATCCCTTGAGTCATCACTGTGTCCAGGGCAAATGGAGCTATGGATGTCCAGGCCTCTGCTCCATGCTCTTGTCTTTGACTGGGTGTTCAGAGATATCATGAAGGGTAGCCTCACAAAATCACATGGATGAAGTCAGGGAAGAGCAGCACTCAAAGGAAGAATTCACATTATTACCAGAAAAAGAAAAAGGAATTGTGGGCTCACAAACACAGCAAAGATTCACCATGACAATGACCTTAGCTACCAGAGGCAATCTTCTCTCTCCTATTTCAGAAAAGGGAGCACAACAGAGCTAGGTGACCTGAAATAACTTGTCTTTATGATTAAGTGCCAAGTTGACCCTACCTCCTAAAGTTTCAGAATTATTGTCATGCCCAGCCAAAGTTGAGCATTATTCATGAATTTAAGCTTGTTTTTTTAGTACTCCAAAGGGCATTTCTTAATTACAGATGCTCCTTGATTTACGAATGCAGTTATGTCCGGATAAACCCATCATAAATTGAAGATATCATAAGTTGAAAATTCATCGAATACACCCAGTCAAATCCACATCACAGCTTAGCAATCCTGCACACTGTAGAGTGTCAGTTATTTCCTCTTAGTGATCACATGATTGACAGAAAGCTGTGGCTCACTGCTACAGCTCAGCATCAACAGAAAGGATCAGACTGCATACTGTAGTCTGGATGAAGATCAAAATTCAAAATTTGAGAAATGATCTGAATCGAATATATATTATTTCCACACCATCATAAAGTTGAAAAATAATGTTGAACCATTATAAATCAGGGACCACCTATATATAGAACATTTTTGTTCTATGACCTCTAAAAATATACCATTATCCAGTGTTTATTGACACAAGTTGATGGGTATGGACTTATTTTGTTGTTGGGCACATTCTTTGATCTATGAGAATTGCAGTGTTCTATGTGTCCGTTGAACCCCACATGCCCAATTGAAGTGGGTGTGAGGACTTTGAAATTAGACCCTGGACATGAACACTCTTTAGGAAAGAAGGTAGAGGGTGGAGGGAAGACCCCAGTATGAGGTCCAGTGTGGAAAGCTCTACCTGCCCTTGTCTCTGTTTTCCTTCTCCCCTTCCAACATCCAGTGAATAATTTCAGATCTTTGCATTTCCTCTGGGAAATCTGCCTGACCCTTCTGGTCCTGTGTTATGTCCACTCTACTATAGTTTTGTGGGGTAGTGGGAATACTAGAGAAGGGGATTGGATAAGAACTTCTAGATCTTTCAACTTTATCCTTGATTCTTGAATCCTTTGTGTATGCCTTTGTCAAAGTCAGCCCTTGTTCAGTTTCTATAAATATAAAATTAGGTGAACAATAAGCCAACTTTTCTCCAATACTTACTGTAAGTATACATGAACCAATTCTGTGAATTCACAGGGTGGTAGGCTGTATGCATAAGGGGCTCAACAAATACTAGCTGAAAATATATGCAGTGGTAGAATAATATAGAAGAATAACCACTTGTTGAAAAGTGAAGTGTCAGTATTGTACTAAGCACTTCATTTGCATTATCTCAGTTGAGACTCTAAGTGATACACATTCTTATTTCCATTTTATAGATGAAGTAACTGAATGCCCAACATTGCCCAGCTAGTAAGTTGCATAGCCAGGATTTGGAACTCAGACCTTTGAGTCTAAAATCTTAGCACATAGCAAACTGTTAAAACTTCTAAAGAAATTCAAGACCAAGCTTTTCACTGTCCCATGAATTTAGTCACACTTGGGGACTATTTAACTAGGACTTTTCCTTCAAGTGTTTTATGATATTTGAAAGTTCTTCCCCACTATAACCCAGGAAGCCTATTGTGTGAGTGGTTTTTCCCCTCTCTCAGTAGCATTAAAACCAGAGTCTATTATTGTATTATTTAGAATCCCCTCTTTTCTTCCAGAAGTCTCCCAAACACATGGTTAGATGAGTAAGGAAAATAATTAGGTTCAGACAGACTACAAACTGGCTGGGTTTTTTTTTTTAAAGAGAGAGAATTTTTTAATATTTATTTTTCGGTTTTCGGTGGACACAACATCTTTATTTTATTTTTATGTGGTGCTGAGGATCGAACCCAGCACCCCAAGCATGCCAGGCGAGTGCGCTACTGCTTGAGCCACATCCCCAGCCCACTAGCTGAGTTTTTTCAAAAAAACTTTCAGAACCTTATCTTGGATTGGAGGTTACACAGACAAGATATCCCATATGTGCATGACAGATGATTTTCTATGGGGAGTGACTGAGTGTCCCCTGCCCTGTTACACTTTCTGTATCTCATCCTACTGGGCCTATATTCTACTTTTCAGGTTCTAAGCTTGTGATCACTCAGACTTCTCTGCCCCAGCACTGGCTGTCCAAAAGAGAAGGTCCAGAAATGCTTTACCTTCTTATTTCTTTTTAAAGCTATTGATGCTACATTTCCAGTGACAGCTTTATTTTTTATAGGATAACATTTTTCAAATTTTTATTTATTTATTTATTTATTTATTTATTCTAATTAGGCATATATGACAGCAGAATGCATTTTGATTCATTGTACACAATTGCAGTACAACTTTTCATTTCTCTGATCAAAGGTAGCATTTATCAGTAAAGAAAATAGTGAACAATCAAGGTGATGTGATTTTTTTTTAAATTTATTTTTTATTTTGTTCTAATTAGTTATCCATGACACTAGAATAAGGCGATGTGATTTTAATCATGGTTGTGTATTTCATTCATAAGATGATCTTCACCTAAATTGAAAGACTGGAATCATTTCTCCATCCCATTTTTCACAGGGTTTAAATTTTAGCTTCCAAAGACTTCAGACAAAACACACAGTCAGGGTGACATATCATACAGCAAAATGAGCCACAGGTCATGTAGGCCAGGAGCCTGAGAGGGGAAAAAAATCAAATGAAAACCAGTGTGTTGGGCCAAATAATAAGAAATAAACAGAAATGAAGTCAAGTCACAAACCAAGCCAGAAAAGAAACAGAAACCCCATAAGAAAACACACTTAAGGAAATCAACAAAATGTGTAGCCAAAGGAACATCAGGAAGGTTGTTCCCAGATGGCCATCTCTCCTGGGCAGCTGTCCCTTGGGAATGAAGACTCTTAAGCAGACAGCCAGACTCCAAGCCTTGGGCTCAGAGCAGTGCCCTGGCCTTGTTGACCTTCGGCAGCTTTTGTGCATAGAAGCAAAGGGATTCTTTCCTCAAAGTCCAGCCCTTCCTGAGAAGGGCTCGGTCCTGAGACTCCAAAGTACAGGATTGGAGAAATAGGGTTTGAAGCAGAGAAATAAGGAGCCTGACTTCTTTCCAAAGAAACCAAGTTGCTGAGGAGACAAAACAGTTTGTAGCCAAGACCATGAACTTCGTAGTTTCACAAGGTTGAGTCAGTCCTACCTTCTCAGTCAGTCTGTGACCTGGGGCAGTTCATTCCACACTTTCTGTCTCACTTTTCTCTTCTGTTAAAGGGGGAATAATAATAGCATTTATCTAATGAGGTTATAGTGGGAATAAATGAGATACTGTATGCAAAGTGTTAAAAAAAGGCATGTTATGATGTTGTTAGTGGTCAATGAGAAAGCAGGAGAGGAACAAGGGGTTTACCGGGGAGTAGCAAGAGTTCTAGAAAGCAATGAGAAATAATGCTTGCCCAGTATTCTTATTTGAAATTTCTTAAGAGTTCTGAGTCTCCCAGAGGAGTAGAGTTTTCTGGACCTCCCCCAAAACCAATTTATCATCTCAGATACCCTCAGACCCATCTGGAACAAATTCCCCACACAAAGATGAGGTGTGGTGTGAGTTTCTCTGTGTCTGAACCCAAAGACACTGGCATCACTGCAATTTCCTGGGTATCAGGAGTTGGACCCAGGGAACCAGTCACCCAATGTGACTAACTGCAAAACAGACACACGAACTCAACAAAACATGGAAAACCACCACCATAACTGTGGGCTTTCCCTAAGCTTATCTGAACTTTCATAGTCTCTAATGACTGAATCAACATGCAGCACATGGATATAGGAAAAATAAAGATAAGGTAACGAAAATAAATATTCACTCTGCCTTCATTGCAACCAATTCCCATAGGGTCTGTTGGAATGTCCATCTCTCTGAATTGTCTAGTAATAGAGGGGACACAGTTGCCTCAAACTGGGGGACTCCTCCTTTGGTGGAATATTAGAGACTTTTTTCATTATATTTTTCCTTCCCTTCCTTTTATAGAAACATGACTGCTATCGCAGACAAGTTTAGTTAATCTCTATCAAGGAGGAATATTTCAGTGGTGTTGGGATTCGGAAAAATGATACCCCCAAAGTGTGGGGCTTTCACATGCTAAGCTGAAGAAATGTCTCAGAATCAAGATCTCTCTAACCTTTTTTGTTTTTCTCAGAAGGACAGGGAGGGGCTCTCTCTGAAATTCCCTTATCTGACTGAAAAAAAACTTCTTCCAAAAGAAATGCAATTGTCTTAAACTCCCTCCCCAGGAAATTTCATCAAATATCTAGGAAAGATTAACCACTGGAGAAGAGAGGAGAGTAAATGTAACCACACCCAGACAGGATTTTATCTAGTCTATTGGAGCAGCTCCTAAAGATTACCTGGGAGACTTTGTCTTCGTAATAAGACACCCATTATTTGCAATGAGGTCTTATCCCTCACCTTTCCCTAACTTGTCACTACACACACACACACACACACACACACACACACACACACACCATTTCCCTGTCTCCTATGAAGAAGGTATTTCAGTTTCAACCATCTGGCCCTTTCTGTGAGTTTTTATATTTTGTGTGGCTCCCCATGTACATGTGCACATTAATAAATTTGTTATGCTTTTCTCTTATTAACTTGTCTTTTGTTATAGAGATGTCAGTCATGCCCCTTTATGAAGGGCAGGAGAGGGAGCATTCCCTTTTCTGCCTCCACAGCAGGGTGTATGGACAGTTTGGTGTCCTGTTCTTAAAGCACCACATTGCAGATCCACCTTTTAAAAAAATCATTGTTCAATGATCAAAAATTATTTCACAGTTGCACAGAGTATGAATCATGTGCACATTTATCCCTGAAGAAAAGAATTCTTAGCAGTCCTTCATGATAAAATGGTTAGGTAAGTGAAGTTTTCCTTGACAATTCTATGCCTTCTTTTTAGGTGTTCTTTAGTCCCTGTCCTGTACTTTCCTCTTGCTCTAGGCCCCCAAACAGACCCCCCACATTTGCACACCCAGCTGAGCCAAACTTTCTCTCCTAGATCTCTCTCTATACTCAACAAAAATATGTGGGTTCTTAGCTAGTCCTGTCCCCCAATGCCAGGAGATACTATGCTTGGCAAGTTAACAGATAACTAATCTGATCAATGAAGTCCTATTAGTATGTTAATGTCTATAATGGATTACTGTACAATACCTCTTGGGGAATATATTTTCATTTTATCAGGAACTTTCTGAGCTCTTAATGTCTTCAATTAACCTAAAGGAGAGGAGAGATATTAGTGTATCCGTTTGGGACCCTGACTACTGCCTCTGTGTTGTTAATTGTCTGGAACCATCAAACATCTAAAAGTGCCTTGAAAAAAACATCTGTTAAATCCTTGGATTGGGATAGTGTATTTGGACAGCATCAGTGGCAGCCTGGCTATACTACAGAAGAAACTCTTCAAGCTCTCATCTTTTCAGGCTGAAACTATTTTATTTATACTGTCAGATAGTCATGGACTTGCTGCTATCAGGGTGGCCTTGAGGATATTAACAGAATCACCATTAGAATTGAGAAACTCAGCCCTGATGCTGTCACCAACTAGTTTTGTTGTCCAGGGAGAGTTCTTAACCTCTCTGAGCCTTAGTTTCTTCCTTTTATAATTAGGAGAGTTGGATAATCTCTTATAAGCTTGAAAGTTCTATAATTCTAAAACCCATCCACCATGGACCTGGTAAGTTGTTGATGGTCTAAGTGTTGAACACTAATGTATTCTCAGTAGGGTTATTTGAGGGCATTGTAGTAATATCTCACCAGGGACATTGTTTTTTGTCTGTAGATTGCTATCTTTCCACAGAGGGTTCTTTTACATTGCTCCAAGTGCTGAGTTACAAACCCATAAACACTGTCTTAATAGTTTTATCTTTCCAAGAACAATTGGATGGCCAGTATTTCTTCTACATGTCTTCAGTGTACTTATTTTAGCTTCACTTGATTCCCATCCAAAGTTTTTGGTTAGAGTATTTGTCTTGATGCTTATTTTAGTCAAAGATTTTGTCTGTCCAGTTCAGAGGGTTACACTGTTGAACAATTGCATAGGATACACTTAGATTTTTTCAAATTTGGTACTTCCACAATATTTCTCTTACTCCTCAAATTTCCAAGATAGTCTCCTGATATTTCCAAACATCATGTTATCTCCCAACAGACATGGATCAGTATGATTTTTTTTCCCCAGTGACATCTCTTCTGGGTTTATAGCCAATTGAAAGCAGGGTCTCAGAGACATTTGCACATCCATGTTCATAACAGCATTATTCATGAAAGTCAAGGGTTGAGGGAGAAATACAAGTGTCTGTCAATAGATAGATAGCTGAGAAAAATCCAGTATGTACATACAATGGAATATTATTCGGCCTTACAAAGGAAGTTAATTCTGACACATGAAATGATATGAATGAAACTTGAGGACATTATGCTAAGTTAAAAGTAAGCCAGTCACAAAAAGATGACTACTGTATGATTCCACTTACATGAGTAGTCAGACTGGTAGAAACACAAAGAGAGATGGTTGTTGCCAGGAGCTAGGGGGAGGAAAAAGTAGGCAATTGCTGTTTAATGGGTATAAGATTTCAATTTTACAAGACGAAAAAGTTCTGGAGACTACTTGCACAACAATGTGACTCTACTGAACATTACTGACCTATACTTCCAAATGGTTAAGATGGAAAATTTTATGTTCTGTGGTATTTTTTGCTACAAGTAAAAACTAAAGTAAAAATTTTTGTTTTCTGCCACTACTTCAAGTTCAACAATTCTACCACCAGGGCTCACTAGTTTGCTATTTGGGCAAGCTGCTAGGAATGGTATCTGGTCACCTTCTTCCCTCTGTAGTGTGTTTACAATAAACCTCCTGGGTAATATATTCTGAATGTCAGGTTGAGCTCATTCACTTGGCATCAAGTCTCAGCTGCACAAATCTTGTATTTTCCCCTGTGTTGTCTCAAGGGATTTCTACTTGGAATATATAAGGCATGCCCCCAAGAGTGCTAGATATTCTCTTACAACTGTAGGCATCATCTCAGGAACTAAGCAAGTAGTACATCTACTGGAAATGTGAACATAACAGTCACCCCAACAGCCCTCACAAAGATTTAAAGCATGGAACCATTCTTTTTTTTCATATTTTTAATTGGTACATTATAGTTGCACACAACAAAGGGATTTGCTGTTACATATTACTTACCTGCACACAATACAACATTTGTATTGTGTGCAGGTAATTAATATAATTCCCCAATATTTCCCCTTTCTCTCCCCTCCTCCCCGCACCATGGTCCCTTTCCTCTACTCCTATTGATCTTCCTTTGATTTTCATGAGATCCTCCCCACATCTTGCTTTTACTTTTTCCTCTCTGACTTCCATATATGAGAGAAAACATATGACCCTTGACCTTGTGAGTTTGGCTTATTTCACTTAATGTAATGTTCTCAAGTTTTATCCATTTTCCTGCAAATAACATAATCTCATTTTTCTTTATGGCTGAATAAAACTGCATTGTGTATATATGCCACATTTTCTTTATTCATTCATCCACCTAGGCTGATAGCATGGAACCATTCTTATGCTCTGCCCTACTTACTTGTGTGTGTGTGTGTGTAGTGCTGGGAATGGGACCCAGGTTTTTTTGCATGCTAAGCAAGTACTCTACAATTGAGCCATAACTCCCAGTCCTAATTCACTTTTTTCCCCAACACTTCAGCTGGTTCTCAATAAATGTTAAAGTATAACAAATAATATATCTCTGGGCTGGCTTCAAGGATGTGCAATCTGTATAGTCATACTGGAGTCCATCCTCAGAAGGGCCCTGTGCTTTAGCTTAATGCCCTGATGTTATTTTCTTGAAATTCTTAAAAAAAAAATTGCCTGTAAACTTGTGCTCTGTTAGTGAGGGCTGGTGGAACAATAGAACATGCAGGTCAGTAGAGGAGATGCAGGTGATACATGTTTCTGTTTGTTGGTCCTTGATGCTCCATTAGCATTTAGTGTTCATGATGCCCCCTGAGAACAGAATTGTAGTGGACCACAATTGTATGTGAAATCAGCAAAACTCTCAAAGTGTGTTACATCTACACCAGAGTAAGCAGAGGAGCTGACAGCTCTGAAAGTCCACACTTTCTTTTCAAATCAGAAATGCTTTGATTTCAGAACTAAGACATTGACATGCTAAGAAACACAGAGGACCAAGGAACCTGCTCATATTCTTTCTTACTTGTATTACTTCTGTATATGAGTCAACCACAAACACAGAAAATAGTGAGATAGAAGGAAAGAGAATGATAGGACAACCCATAGATCATTTTCCTTCTACTCCTTACCTATTCATCAACAAGTCATTGACGAAGGGTGTTGGTAGAATGTGTGCCTATGAACAAGTGAAATAAAAACAGCTGAATTAGTTTTGTATAGCATTTGCACTCTTCCGGTAAGGGCAAAATACACATAAATGTGTGAAATGTAAATTGTGTAATTTTGGTGCTTCCACATATGGGTCAAATGCTCCTACATTTGCATTTGTAACTGGCATCCTGCTATATGAGATGTGTGGTAAATTCATGCTAATAATTTGAAATTTTAATTTTGCTTTACTTAGAATGACATTAAATAGCAAGTGAGAAACACCGTGACAAGTCAAAGAAGAAACCACAGAAGAAAGAAAAAAGCTTTAGATTTTAGTACCTTTAAATGGCATCCATTTTCCCACTGTTTGAATGAGGGGTCCTGTGTTTTCATTTTGTACAGAGCCCCACGAATGATGTAGCTACAGCAGTTGGCTAGTGTGCTTTTTGGGGAGGTGGGGAGAATTGTAAAAGGGCCTCTGTGTTCAAGGGGCCTTGAAATTAAATTTGTGTCTCTGGTTGCAAGGGCTGAAAAACCATGAGACACAGTCCTTGCAAGATTGTTTTTTTTTTGTTTGTTTGTTTTTGCTCCTCACCCATATTGGACTTGCGGTCATGCCAGAGATCCAAATGAGCCACTTACATCAAAAAGGTTACATGACAATCAATTTGTTTTTATATTAACCCATGACACCTGCACTAATAGTTACATATGAAATGAAGTCCAGAACAGATGGAGTTCTAAGGGCAATTGTTGCCAATCATGGAAAACCTGCCCTCCTTAAATAGCCTCTGGTGTAATTGCCTGCCCACGCCCTGCCCACTTTTCAGGCTTAAATACAAGGCGACATTTGGTATGCATTTCCTGTAATAAAGAAGCATGTGATGATTATTCCCAAGATGTTATTTTTAAGGCTATTGTTAACTGCGGTCTGTCTTTGGTTTCTCAGTTAAGGAAAAAGCAACTTGACTCAAAGCATCACTTGATTCAAGTTGGGCAACCACAGCAGAGCAAGCAATTGTGACCAATTCCCTGAAGGAAAATGAGTGGGGACAAATTTTACCCCACATTTTGCAGACACCAAGGTATGGCATGACTTGGTGATTCTTGGGAGAGATCAAGTCTTACAGTGTTGTGTAAAACCCTGTGAATGTGGCTAACAACATGAGGTTATCTGTTTTTATAAGAGTCATGAATACCTGTTTATTTGAATATACCACCTTGTGGATAGGCGGCCAAAGCTTAGTTTTTCTTGCTTCTTTGGTTTCTCCTTTTACAATTAAAAATAACTTAAAAATCAGTCATGTTGAAAGACAATAGCTTATTTTTCCTCTCTGCCTGAAAGAAGGAAATACAATGTAGATTAAAGCCATGAAATAAAAGAGTAAAACATTCATGTATGAAAATTAGGAAGGAGTTTGTGATAGAAAAGGGTCTATGGTCATAAAGTCAGAACATGGTTGAATCTGATTCATGCTCAGATTATCTGTTCTATGCTTGTCTCAAGAGGTTGGTAACGAAGTGAGCAGTGGGGAATACTAAAACTTGCCCTGAAATTTCATTCTCAAAGCAGGAGTAAGGCATTGGTAGTGAAGTTGCCCCTAAAGGGTAAAGAAAGACTTGGGTTCAGTTGAATTTCCTGGAAGCTTTTGGATCTACAAAAAATGATTAGGCTCCATTTATTTAGTACTGGAGTGGATGTTCCAAGATCAGTGTGTTTGAAATTAAGTGCAGTTTACTTAAGAAGGTATCTGGCTGGGGTTAAGAGTGAGGCGGGGCCTCTTTAAATCTATATTATATCTATAAAATGTATAAAATCCAGCCAGTGTTCATAATTAGTGTTAGGTTGAACCATATGAAAATGCTGTGGGAGATTTCATATGGTTCAACTTAATACTTAACTATTTACACTTGTTATTTTCATAAAAAGATGTCTTTCTTTATGCAGAAAAAGAAACTGTATTTGGACTATACTTTCTTCCTTTTCTCCCTGAGTTAATTGTGCATGGGGTAAAATGAGTAGGTTGTCTTCTAGAATGTTATCCAAGTCTTATATGATTCTATACCACCTTTTTGGGCCATTATGTTATATAATAAAATTTGGTTATAGGATATGTTACAAGTAATTTATTATTAGTACTAGCTAAAATCCTGACTAGATTTTTAACTTATGAAAAAGGAACTAGCATAGAGTCAAGGTTATGCCTGTAATAATGATACTCTCAACCAATTGCACAACAAGCTTTCTTGAGTAGGGGAGGAAAGGCTACCCTGGGAGTGATGCCCATGAAGGTTGGTCACAAATGTGGCCCTAATATGACAAAGGTCATGGCAGAAAAATGTTGGAAACAAAGACTCTAAAAGAGCAGTATTCACTTCATAGCAGCTCTCTCTATTTGGTAGAATTCTCAGAAAGTATATTCTTTGGTTTTGGGATCTCAAATGAAAATTTGGGAATTGATATCAGATTGGCACTTCTTAGTTTTTTTTAATTATAAACATTAGAAACAGAACTTCCATATATTAGCACAACAATTTAAGAAAATAGGAGGTTTTTTGACACTAAAAGCAGAACAATTTTAGCTGTAGTGAAAGAATACTGCATTGTCTTCAGTCTACTCATTTTGCTACGAAGTAGGGGGAAATTACTAAGGACTGGCTCAGGTCCATGGCCCAGTGGCCCAAGAGATACTAATCAGCTATTATAGTGCTAAAAATAACCATCAACTATTAAGTACCTACTTGTTCTAAGCACTATAATAAGAGCTTTATATACCCAATTTTGGTTCTGTAAGTTAGATATTATTTATTATTGTTATTATTATTATTTAGTACTGGGGGTTGAACTCAGGGGTGTTTTACCACTAAGCCACATCCCCAGCCCTTGTTACTTCTTATTTTGAGAAACTGTCTTACTTACGTTGCTTAAAGTCTTCCTAAATCACTGAGACTGGCCTCAAATTTGCAATCCTCCTGCCTCAGCTCCCCGAGTTGCTAGGATACATATTATTATCTTCATTCTATTTTGAGAAAAACTGGCAAAGAGATTAAATAACTCAAACATGAACTGGCAAAAAAATGGCAAAATCTTATAACCTATAGTTTTTCAATTGTGTAACTGATAAAGGGAGTAAAGGATTCAAAAGTAATTTTCAAAATGTGTGTGTGTGTGTGTGTGTGTGTGTTTGTAGTGTTGGGGATGGATTCCAGGACCTTGTGCATGCTAGGCAAGTACTCTGAACTTCACTCTCAACTCAAATTCTAGATTTTAGAGTTTTTTTTAGGGGGAGGGGTGCTGGAATTTGTGGGATCTGCCATCCTTATGAGACTTTGCAGAATCCTAGATAAAGTTTTAGAATTGCACAGGTAAACCAGAGAAGCCCTAGTCCTAAAGGAAACTCCAGGACAAGAGTGCTGTCTTAGGTTGAGGTCTTCAGAAGAAGACCTTGACATAAGGCTTTTTGCGTGAGTGAATTTTTCAGGAAATGCTCTCAGAAGAAGCCAATCAGGATGTGGAAGAAGTAGGATGGTGAAGGGGAAGAAGTCAAGTGAGGTAAATTCTGAGGCAGACTCCCATAGAGGGTAGACTTATCCCAGTCCTGCAGGGGAGCTCTGTAGGGTAAGTAGCACCTCATAATTGTCCCAGCTCAGGTCCAGGGAGCCAGGCTTAGTCAATGTTGGTCATTGACTAAGGGTTGGTCAAACAGGGCAAGGGATGAGGGTGCAAGGGATAGAAAGTCCTAGGCACATCCGGCTGTTTACCTATTTGAGCAAAGCTCTTCAATAGCTGAAGGGAAGTACTATGACAGAGTCCCAAGGGCATACCATTGGTGGTAAAATCACACTACAGTTAAAAGATGAGCACAAAGAAATGACAATGGAATTGGGTTGGTCATAGTAGATCATTGATAGTGTCTACTACAAGTCAGAATTCAGAAACACACCATAAAGAAAAGGGACTGAAGCACAGCTTAGAGAAGTATTCTGTGATGCCCAGGAGGTCACAGAACTAGTGACTGTGCCAATTGTATTCTCACCAAAAACCAAGTATCTTCAGCTATCCATTCCACTCCCTTTCCCATGGCTACCTCTTTAATGGAAGCCACTACCATCTCTTACCTGTGTCAGTACAGTGAAACTCATAAGTAGCTGCTAGGCTTTGACTCTTTCTCATTTATGTCCATTGTCTACACAGTAGTCATAGTGGTCTTTAAAATATGGTAAGCTTGAGAGTGAGTTGAGTTGGAGACATTAATCATATCATAATCATTATCAGTCCTTCCACAACCTCTATTCTTTGGCAGGCACAATGGATATTTTGCTCAATTTTATGCAAAGTGCTCTACAGCTTTCCTCTACCTCCCATATCCCCTTGTTCACCACACCTCTGCCATCCCCCACCAAAAATTCCTTCTCAGCATCTTACCACTTTCAACATCCTGCCATATAGAAACGTTGGAACCATCAAGGTTAAAATGAAAATCCAATTGTGTTATTCCCCTACATAAAATCCAACAAGTTCTCTCATCACACTGGAAATAGAGTCAAGACTTGCCCATGAATCCCACCTCAGATGGCTCCTGTTTCTACAAATGGCCCTTGTTCCTTTCTTTCCATAGACCCAGCTGCCTCCCATTTAATCTACTTTTGCTATTTCCTCTGCCCTAACCCTCATCCTCCTCTTCCTGTATGGTTTCACTTCAAATAGCCCTTCTGTCCCACCACTCCTATATAGTCCCGTTGTAGTATGTTATACTATCTGATTTGCTTCATAGACACTGCTGTCACATTCATTGATTTGTTAGCTTATGATCTGTCTCCTCTGCTATGGGCCAACACTGTATAACTCTGTAACAGCACCAGGAACAGCTATACCAAGTGCTCACTAAACACTTGCTAAATCTGAAGACAGCCTACCAAAGAAGCAATTTATTCATATTCCTAGGCAAAGCCTTTCATCAACTTTATAATAAAATCCAAGAGAAATAATTTTTGCTGCATGGTTTTGGATGCAGATAAAGAAAGATGAGTTCTTCTCAAAGGCTGGACATAATCAGATTCTTTATTTCCTGTACACTCTACAGATCTGAGGCCACCTAGACAATGGTGTTTATTTCCAATGACCACAATTTATAATGGAAAAAAATATCATGGTCACATGACTGAGCATTGTTAGCCAATAGGCTGCAGCTGCCACCCCTCTGTGGACCACTTGCAAATTACTGCTTTGCAATGACTGAGCACAGTAGAAGCAACTGTGGCCATTTTGGCCTAAAACAGGACTTCCCTTAGGGGCAGTCTTTATTCTAGTGTCTCCCATCTGTTGAGACTTTCTCAGAGCTACATTATAGTCCAAGGTTCCTTGAACTCTTTCTTCCCTTGTACCTTCCTTTCTTCCTTCACAGGTTTAAAACCTGTGTTTTGGCCTAAGCCTCTTTCCTCTTTCTTTCTCCTTTACACAAATTCCCCTCAATAAACCTTTTGTACAACTAAGCCTACCTTAGCATCTGCTTCTTGAAGGACTCAAACTGACATAAAAGCCTAAATTTTATATCAAGAGCATATGGAAACTGAGTATAGAATCATCTGTAGAGTTGAAAATATCCATTCGCTTTCTTTTTCTAGAACAGTGAAAGTACACTAATATTAACATCTTTCCCTGAAAATCATGGGTCCTGGAACCCATTGTTTCTTCTTATCTGAAACTCCCAGTACAATAGAATTGTTCTGAATTAATTCAATGAGGATAGAAGGTTGTTTGGCTTAAAGAAAAGGCTGGCTAAATGTGGTAATCATAAAAATGATTCATATATCTCTTAATCTTTTCATGCTAACTCAAAATGTGTAAATGTGCATTAATCCTTCAATCCTTTGATGAAAGGCCAAGGCTTTTCCTTGAGTATTTCTCTGCTTACACAAGTTATACTCTTGATACATTGTATATAATTCCATGTGTTTCTTTAAAGTGAAGCAGAAACCAAAAGATACCTGTCATGCAATCAGAGTGCAGAACTCCTTGTCTAGTTTCATTAAAGCTTCTACAGTTGTCTGGCCCACATTTAACTCAACAGATTCTTTTTTTGTATATAAAAAAATCAACTTGCCTTAATTAAGAATCTTCAAAGAATGCAACTTTGCAGCTTCATTTTCCTGATTATTTTTAAAGACTTTTCATCAAATTACAAAAATAGAATGTCCTGGCATGAATAGAATGGGCAGTAGCCCTCAGTGAATTTTGGCATGGATCAACTCACTAGGGGGTAGGGGTAACAAAAATGTGAGAGAATGTGGAACTCAAGGCTTAGGGCATCCATGAATATATTTTACAGATGAAACAGAGAGCATTGGTTAATCTGAACATTCTGTTAAGGAGTGAGTTGTCAAGAGAACTTTTAGTACATGATGTTCAATATAAAATACTTTAAATTATTAATGATCTTATTTCTGTAGCTCCTTTGCCTCCATCAATGGACAACAATAGTTGATGTTGATGCTCTAGTAATGGAATATTCTTATACTCTAGTTGGTATTTTCTTTTTTGACTCATGGATTCTCTTAAAAATTTGACATGCTATGGACCTTCTTATCAGAAAGACATATATTCACATGCACACATACAAAACTGTAGATATTTTCAAATCCCCAAATCTCATTTGTCAATTTCTTATTCACAATCCCCCTGCCACATTGTTAAAACACAGAGTCCTTTAGGTATAAACCAAGGAGTGGGATAACTGGGTCAAATGGTAAGGGGCTGGGGGCTAGGGAAGAATAGATGTATTTTGGACTAGGCAGAGGGAAATGAAGGGAGGGAAGGGGGCATGGGGGTAAGAATGACAGTAGAATGAACTGGACATTATTACCCTATGTGCATATATGATTACAAGACCTGTATAACTCATGTACAACCAGATGAATGAGAAGTTATACTCCATTATGTATGATGTGTCCAAATGCATTCTACTGTCATGTATAACTAATTAGACAAAATAAAAAACTTCCTCTACAAACAAAAAAACAAGAGTAAAATGTAAATAGGTAATACACTGGTTTGTTAGTTTCTAAACAAGAAAATAAAGCATGGAGTGTATTTGATAAAATTAATTGATCTTAAATGCCACTATTTGATTCATGGGAAAAGAAACATTCACAAGAGACACACCCACACTTACTCACATTTGCTTAGTTTCCCCTCAAAGTGGCAAGGATCATGTCAGTCTGATTCATCTTTCAGGAAGGAAGAGGGAAGTACAGTGTAAAACCACAACCCAGGCCACAGAGGGGACTTGGTTCCACAGTGCAGCAGAGGTTGGGGCCCTTCAAGGGCAGAGCAGTGGCTGTCAGCTGAGGAAGGACTGTGTCACTGACCTTCAGATGGGCACAGCTGGATGGTGCCTTGGCAGTCTTTCAAGCCAAGTCATTCCACCACACAGCCCCATCAGATGTAAATTATTACAGAGTGACAAATGAGAGACACTCTCTCATATCTGCTCTCGACTCTAGGAGGAGCAAGAATTGCTTTCCTGGCCTGGATAAGCATGCAGGTGGTTGGCGCCAAGTGTCTTCCTCCTTGTCCTGAAGATGATAACACTTGAACTCATCATGGTTAGTCCTACAAGTCGGTGATAAAGACTGGGTGGGAATCCAGCCTTTTTTACTCCCCTTTGCAGGTTCTTGCTACCAAATCCCACTGCTCCAGGCCTTAATGATCCTTTTGCAGTTTGGCTAATTCTACGAAAATGATCTGGAATATAAAAACATTTCAAGGACATTTTCCTTCTGTCCCCATTCTCCTCATTTATTCCTTTATTCAGAAACAGCCTTGAGGACTCAGACATAACTCCCCAAGTCACCAGTGACATTAATACTTCCATTTCTCAGACTTGGTGAATCATTCTGAGTGAGGTTGTGTTCCATTTCTTAAGGGCTGTTACTCACTTTGTATGGAGTGCTTCAACTTCCAAAGTCAACTGTTTAGAAATTGCACTCAAGTACAGGCAGTTTTAAAAATGTTGATTGAGTTTGCCATCTCTCTGGATCACAAGTTTGAGACCAGTGTGCACAACAGCAAAAGAGAGCAAGAACCTATCTAAAAAAAAAAAAAAGAAAGAAAGAAAGAAAGAAAAGAAAAAGGGTTGGGGATGGATATCAGTGGTAGAGCACCCCTGGGTTCAATAACCAGCACTGCAAAAACACACAAACAACAAAAACAAGAAGAGAAAAAAAAGTGTGCTTCCTTTCTCATTTGTGGGGCATGGGTGGGTACCAGGGGTTGAACTCAGGGGCACTCAACCACTGAGCCACAACCCCAGCCCTATTTTGTATTTATTTAGAGACAGGGTTTCACTGAGTTGCTTAGGGCCTTGCTAAATTGCTGAAGCTGGCTTTGAATGTGAGACCCTCCTGCCTCAGCCTCCTAAGCTGCTGGGATTACAGGTGTGTGCCATTGTGCCCAGCTTATTCTCTCATTTTGCTATTTGCGAAATGACTCATTTATTTATAGAATAATTTATAATGAAAAAGTGACTATATACAAAATAAGATGATAATTGGTAGAAAGTTTGTTTTTCGAGTATTAACCCTTAAGCTGAATAATGACCTGATGTGGGAGCAGGAGTGGAAAGAAAGGCCAGAAGGAGAGGGAAGGGAGAATTTCACTTGTGTTTCTGGGCACAATGGAAGAAGAATAAAAATAGGGGTTGTGGTTAGAAGAATAACCCCATTTGCCCCCAAGATGGCCATGTCCTAATTCCCTGAACACATTGTTACATGGCAAAGGAGGATTAAGGTTGCAAGTGGAATTAAGGGTGCTAAGCAGCTGATTTTAAACTAAGGAGATTCTCCTGGGTTATATGGGTGGCCTAATGTGATTCCAACTGTCCTTAAAAGTTGAAGAGGGAGCTGAGTGCTGTAATCCCAGCAGCTCAGGAGGCTGAGGCAGGAAGATTGTGAGTTCAAAGCCAGCCTTAGCAAAAGCAAGGTGCTAAGCAACTGAGTGAGACCCTTTCCCTAAATAAAATACAAAATAGGGTTGGGGATGTGGCTCAGTGGTTGAGTGCCCCTGAGTACAATCATTCCCAGTAACAAAAAGTGGATGTGGAACCGATGTGAATCTGCAATATGTATACGGGGTAAAAATGGGAGTTCATAATCTGCTTGAATCAATTGTATGAAATATGATATGTCAAGAGCTTTGTAATGTTTTGAACAACTAATAATAAAAAATAAATAAATAAATAAAATTAAAAATAAATAAATAAATAAATAAATAAATGGAAGAGGGAGACAGAAGAGATGAGCCAGAGATGACTATGGAAGAGGTCAGAGTGAAGCCATATGAGGAAAACTTGAACTGTTGTTGCTGGCTTTTTTTTTTTCCTTTGTGGTGCTCCATATGAACCCAGTGCCTCACACATCATAGGTGATCACTCTAAGTCACCCAGGCTGTGTGAATATATAAGCACTCACACATGTTGACATTTCAGCAGGAGGATTACAAGTTTGAGGCCAGCTTGGGCAACTTAGCAAATCCCTGTCTCAAAATGAGATAGAAAAACACGGGAGGCACAGCTCAGTAGTACAGTGATCACCTATCATGTGTAAGGCCCTGGGTTCAATCCCCAGTACCACAGAGAAAGAAAGATCCTCCTGCCTCAGCCTCCTAAGTAGCTAGGAGTATAGGTGTGTACCACCATGCCCAGCTGTTGCTGGCTTTAGAGATGGAAAAAGGAGGCCATCAGCCAAGGAATGAGGGAAGCATCTTCAGGCTAGAAAAGGTGAAGAAACAGATTGTCTCCCATAACCTCCAAAAGGAATGCAGCTCTATACATACCTGGATTTTGACTGAGTGAGACCCAGGTCAGAATTCTATCCTACAGAAATGCACAATAATAAATTAATGTTTTAAGTTACTAGGTTTGTGATAATTTGTGATGGTAGTGAATAGAAATGGAATGTAGAGGCAATGCAAAGAAAGACTAAGGAGATGGTCTTGTTTTAGGTTTGTTTGGGGAAGGCACTTGTTAGTGAAGGAATTGAGAAAGAAACATCAAGCGTTCAGGATACACAGGAGAAGGTGGATGTGAAGCTAGAAAGTTGGAGCTGAGACTTAGGAGAAACTTGAAATAGAGAACAAAACCCAGATTCAAGGACCCTAATCATAAGTGACATCAAGCCACCAAGAGGACCACTAAACTGAGCCATGGAAACCAGCAGTCAACTTTACATCAGTTTACATCACTGTGACCAAAATACCTGACATAAGCAACTTAAAGGAGGAAATTTTTATTTTGGCTCACAGTTTCCAAGGTTTCAGCCCATAGTTAGTTGACTCCATTGCTCTGGGCCTGAGTGAGGCAGAACACCATGATGGAAGAGCACAGTGAAGGGAAGCAGCTCAGCTCATGGCAGCCAAAAGGCAGGGGGAGAGAGAGAGGGAGGAGAGGAGAGAGCAGAGAGGAGCTGACAGGAGATAGATCCTTCTGGGGCTTGCCTCAATGATCTACTTCCTGCAACTAGTTTCCACTTCCCAGGAGTCTATTCAGACATCAATGGATTAAGCTACTGAAGATGGCAGAGCCCTCATGATCCAATCATTGCCTAAAAGCTCCATCACTGAACCTTGCTGCACTGGGGACTGTGCTTTCAACACATGAGCTTTTGGGAGACATTCCAGATACAAACCATAACATTTCTCTTTGATTAAGAATCGATCTGTGAGTGTAGCTCAGTAGCAGAGCACTTTGCCAGCATGCATGAAGCCTTGGGTGCCATTCCTTTGATCGCAAAAAGAAAAAAAGGAATCAATATATGAAATAGAAATATCCCTGACTTTAGCATTCTCTTTCCACAGAGTTGTGCCAGACAAAAATTATGTACAATTATAAATGAACCAACGTAAATGAGGAATATTACTTATACTATATGAAAGAGATGGCTGGTTGTGCTTCCATATTTGTTTTCTTTTTCTTCAATCCTAATAGAATTTTTAGGCTGACACAGGGCTACTCAGCCTCACTGGATTACAGATGTAACCATATGATTAAGTTCTAGCCCATAGCATGTGAATTGAAGTAACATGTAAAAACTTTTAAAGGAAGGAGTCATACTTGTCACTTTCTCTCCCTTCCACTGGCTGGAATAAGAATGTGGTGTGAGTGTCTTGGACTCTGCAATGGGAGCATTATGACAGAAGAAGTCATGGATCCCTAATGGCTTCTCAGAGAGAGCCCCATATGTACTTAGGTTTTCTATCAGACCGAGATTTTGTTGATTCCACTTCTATTGTGGGTCTCAATTTCTATACTCTAAACAATATTGTCTTTCTCTCAGATTAGTTGGGTGGGGGCTCTTTCAAGTCAAAATAATTGTGATTCTATTTGTCCCAAAGGTAACAGGCCTGTTTTTCCTGACTTGACATACTTATTCTCACTGTGTTGATTTTCTATGGCTGTTATAATAAATTACTGCGAATAGTGACTTCAAACAGCATATATTTGTTATTGTACAGTTAGGCAGGTGAGAAGCCCAACCCTGTTTCACTGGGATAGAATTAAGATGTTGGCAGGATTGTTCCTTTCTGGAGAATTTGGAGAAGGATCTTGATTCCTTGCCACCCTTCCTCCATTTTAAAAGCCAGCTATATTTAGCTAAGTCTTCTCACACTGTCATCTTTCTTCTGCCTCCCTCTTCCACTTTTAAGGACCTTTTGATTACATTGGGCCTGCCTGAAGAGTCCACCTCAAAGCCAGGTGATTAGCAACATTAATATTATTCCATTTGTAATTCCCCCTCGTCATGTGGCCTAATGTATTCACAGTTTCTGGGGCTAAAAGACATGGACATCTTTAGGATACCATTATATGACCTACCTCAATCACTTTTTTCTTCAGAGCATTGGTATGTGCATAGGTATGGGCATATATCTATTTTCTATCTCTTTCCAATGAGAGAGCCTAGAAGCAACGATATCCTTATAGCAATGGATCATTCCAGAAATGGGGCAGGGAAAACTCAAAATGAACCTGGAACATCTCATTATGCCAGAAAATCAGGAATTGTTTGAAGAAGGATAAAGGCATTTCAAGAGGACATAGGAGCCACCTTTGAAAAGGATTCTATTTCATTGCCCAAATATCTGAGACAATTTGAGTTTAAAGTAAGCAATGATAGTAAAGGATTATAACCCACTAAATAAAATTTAAATCCACATGTCCATGGTAATATAAATATATAAATAAATAAATGTAGGAGAACTGAATACTCTTGCTTGTGATAAAAATATCACTAAGAACTAGAAGGAAAGAAAGAAATAGAAAATCACCACCTAGTATTCACCTAGCTTATGTGAGGCACTGGGTTCAATCCTCAGCACCACATAAAAATAAAATAAAGATATTGTATCCACCTAAAACTAAAAAATAAATATTAAAAAAAGAAAATTAGTTAACTGTAAATGCTTGAATTTATTTTTGGGCTTTTCACCCTGTTTGATTTATTGATATATATGTTTTTATGCTCAGCTTTGAAATGTTGTTTACATAGTAATAATATCACATATATTTAATGGAAATTTTTAAATTTATTAGTGCATTATAGTTATACATAATTGTGAGGTTTTAACACATTCATAAATGCATGTAACATAGTTTTCTCCATTTCAATTTCCAATACTTTTTCTTTCCTTCCCCTCTTCCCTCCCCCAAACCACCCCTCTACTCTTTTGGTATTCCTTCCATTTAGTTATTTATTTTTAATTGGCACATTATAGTTACATATAAAACTGTAATGAATTGTGATATATTCATAACATGCAAAGAGCATAATTTGGTCCACTTCATTCCTTAATTCTTTCCCTTTCCATTAATTCTTCCCTCCCTCTTGCTCCCCCGCTTCCACTGTACAGATCTTCTTTCTATTTTTCCAAGATCAATAGGAATGTTTTTATAATAAATGTTACTATATATACTTAAGGTATAGAATATGATGTTGTAAGATGCATATAGATAGTAAAAAGGTTGGTATTGGTCCTCAGTTTCCTAAGGAGGTTGGTTCCAGTACCTCTGAGAATAAGAAAATTTGAGAATACCCAAGTCCCTAATATAAAAGTTTTATTTGCATGTAACTTTAAGCTCATTCTCCAATTTACTTTGTCGTCTCCAGATGACTTAAAATACCTAATACAATGTAAATAGTTGTTATACTATAAGTTTGTATGTGTTCAGTATAGATGTAATTTTTCTGATTATTTTTAATCCCGAATTAGTTATATCTTTGAATGGGGAAATTGCAGATATGGAAGGCTGTATGTACTATAGTAAAGCAAATTAACATATCCATCATGTGACATAGTTACCCCTTTTTGTGCCAAGAGCAACTAAAATCCACTCATTACATGGATTCCATATTCAGTATAATTTTATTACATACAGTCCTTATATTATACATTTATGCTTCTTTGTATCCTCTGACCTTCCATTTCATTTCCCCTCTCTATTTACTCTTAATAATCACTGCTCTTCACATATTTTAATTTGTTTTTTAGATTTCATATATAAGTGAGATAATGCAATATTTTTCTTTCTGTGTCTGTTTTTTTTCACTTAGCATAATGTCTTCCTTATTCATCCATGTTGTGGCATATCATTTAGCTCTAAAAATAATGAGATCTTGCTGTTTTGATTACAGTTCATCTGTAGTATGTTTTGAAATGAGAGAGTGTGAATGCCTCCAACTTTGTTCTTTTTGTTGAAGATTGTTGTGTTAGTCGGCTTCTCATTGCTGTAGTAAAATATCTGAGAAAAATCAACCTAGAGGAGGAAAGATCTTTTTGGCTCATGATTTCAGAGGTTTCATTCCATGGTAACTTAAACTGTTGCTTTTAGCCTTTGGCAAGACAGAACACCATGGTGGTGAACAGGTGTTCACATCATGGCAACAAGGAAGCAAACAGAGGGAGAGAGAAAGGAGCCGGGAACAAAATACGCCCTTCAAAAACATGCTCCCAATGACCTATTTCCTTCAACTAGGGCTTACCTCCTGAAGTTTCTGCCACCTCTCAATAGTCCATTAAGTTATGAATCCATCAATGTATTAATCCACAGATGAGGCCAGTGCCTTCACAAGTGGTCAGTACTTCCTCAAGGCTTCCTTTCTGTGAACACTGCTTCAGTTCAACAAAGGAGCATTTGAGGGACATTTCAAATCCAAACCATAACAATGGTTTTGGTTATTTGGGATCTTCTGTGGTTCCATACCAATTTTGATTTTTTCCCCATAGAAAATGACAATGGAATTTTGATAGGTATTACATTGAACCTGTAGATCACTTTAGATAGCATGGCATTTGTTTTCCATTTTCATTTTTTTAAAGAAATTAACCTTCACTTTATTTGTTTTTATATGTGGTGCTGAGGATCAAACCCAGTGCCTCACACAAGTGAGGCAAGTGCTCTACCTCTGAGCTACAACCCCAGGCCTTGTTTATTTATTTATTTTTTGTTATATACATGACAGTAGAGTATATTTTGACATATATGTCTTTTTTTGTGGGGGAGGTACTGGGGATTAAACTCAGGGGCACTCAGTCACTGAACCACATTCCCAGCCCTATTTTATATTTAGAGACAGGGTCTCACTGAATTGTTTAGCGCTTTGCTTTTGCTGAGGCTGGCTTTGAGCTCTCAATCCTCCTGCCTCAGCCTCCTGAGCTTCTGGGATTACAGGGATGCACCACCATGCCTGGAAAGTATATCTTATTATAATTTTAGAGAATGGAAATTTTAATGAGATTTGTTCTTTCTATCCACAAATACAGAATGTCTCTCCATTTATTGATGTTTTCTTCAATTTCTTTCATTAGTATTTTAAAGGTTTAAGTTTATAGGTCTTTTACCTCCTTGGATAAATTTTTACCTAAGTATCTTTTTTAAATTTATTTATGGTTGCTATGTAAACTGGATTTTTCTAAATTTCCTCTTTGAATAGTTCATTATTTGTGTATAGAATCAGTACTGATTTTTGCATGTTGTATTCATATCCTGCAACTTTACTAAATTTGTTTATCTGTTCTAGTAGATTATTGGCATAGTCTTTATGGTTATCTATGTATGTAAGATCATGTCATCAACAGAAACAATTTGAATCAGCAGGTATTTGGTACCATTTATAATGCTCCTCTCTTTTATAATTTGGACCTTTGAGGATGGTGTATAAAGCTTATTGGAAAAAAATCTACTATGATTGTTCCAATAATGGCCCAGTATTTCCTTGAAATGCAAGGAATATTTCCTTGTATTATTGCTTTTTGTAGTCCCTTTCCACAGCAACTCATATAACTTGCAGAGGTTTGATAAACATTTGCACATTGAGGTTTTTCTACTTGGAAAGCTCACTCTAAGAAGCCAACCAATCACCATGTAATAGGTCTGACTGTCCTGAGATCACTATGCTCTCTGGAACTTGAAACTTGAAACTACCACGTAGAACAGCCACAGCATGGAAGAAGTCTAAGGTGTTCTGGCTAGGTTAAACAGAATGATGGTCCACTGAAGATTTCCATGCCCTAATCCTGGAACCTGTGAATATGTTATGTTACACATAACATTACATGTTATATTACATGTTGATTTTGGGCAGCATTTTCACTGCACAAAAATACATATACTGGTAATAAGCTGCAGAATATATATTGAGTATTACTGGTGATTTTCCATATGATTCAATGTGCTATATGTGTATTAAAAACTGATATTGCACTATGTAAAGATAAATGGTAAAATTCATACCAATACATTATATCTTAACCTAGAATGACATTGAATAGCAAATAAAAAAACACTATGGCAACTCATAAAAGGGATCATATTGTAAAGGAAAATTTTTATATTTTACTACCTTTCATGGTATCTCCTCCTTCCAGCTGTCAACCCTAAATTTTTGCACAGGGTCTCACATTCTTATTTTGCATTAGGCCTAACAAATTATGTAGAAGATCCCAATATAGCAGAATTAAGGTTATCGATGGAATTAAGGTTGCTAATCAATTGATCTTAAGATGGAGTAACGATCCTGTATTAGCCAGGTGGCCTCAGTGTAATCACAGGGTCATTATGGAGTGAAAGAGAGAAGCAAGAGACTCAGTGTCAGAACCAAAAAGAAGCCTTCATTGATTTTTTTTTCCAATGCTGGGGATGGAACCCAGGGCTTTGTGCATGCTAGGGAAGTGCTCTACCACTGAGCCACATCCTTAACCTGAGAGATGCCTTCATATGAAAGACTGGACAGGCCATTACTGGGTTTGAAGAGGGAGGAGAGGGCCATGAGCCAAGGATGCAGGCAGTTTCTAGAAACTAACAAATGCACAAAAATATTCTTTCAGAATGGAAGTCTACTCTGCCAACTTTTCATACCAATGACATCTATATCAGACTTCTGCCCTCAAGAACTATAATGACAAATTTGTGGTATCTTAGCTGGGTGTGGTGGCACATACATGTAATTCCAGTGACTCAGGAGGCTGAGGCAGGAGAATTGCAAGTTTGAGGCCAGTCTCATCAACTTGTCTGAAAAAACAAACAAACAAAAAACCCAGAAAGGACTGGGGATGTAGTTCAGTGGTAAAGTGCCCTGAGTTCAAACCCCAGTCAAAAAAGAAAATTTGTAAGTGGATTCTGATCCCTAATGGGGGTGGGGGGGGAGTAGGGAAGAATTAAGAAACTTTGGATTGGGCAGAGGGGAGTGAAGGAAGGGGAGGGGCTGTGGGGATGGGAAGGATGGTAGAATGAGACAGACATTATTACCCTATATACATGTATGATTACACTAGCTGTGTGACTCTGCACCATGTACTGCCAGAGGAACAAGAAGTTTTATACAGTGTGTCAAAATGTCATGTATAACTAATTAGAAAAAAAATTAAAAAAGAAAAATGAAAATTTGTATTGTTGTAAACTACTAGTGTTAATTTGTTACTGTGGGATTAGAAAACTAACACAACAATCTGTAATTCCAGCCCAGCCATGAGCTAAATGAAGTTGACATCACATAGAACAAAAAACCACCCAGTCAATCCACAGGGTCTTGAGAATTCATAAATTGCTGACATAGAGGAAATTCTCTGATGAAAAATAAATACAAACATAGCTAAGTGATAGATATTTTGATTGCAATTAATAGAAAAGTACATGAGCTTTTTTCGGTTGAAGCAAAAATTGTTTGGGGAATGTTGAAAACAATGAACAGGTATCTCAGAAACCAGGAAATAAAGGCAGACTATGAGGGCCCTGAACCAGAACCTGAAAAGCCATCAGAGGTGTAGTAGGGGCCTGGGGATGTAGCTCAGCGGTAGACAATTTACCTAGCATGAATGAGGCCTTGGGCTCCATCCCCAGCACTGTGCAAAATAAAAATTAAAAAAAATGAAAAAGCAGTGAAGGGCTTCTCTATCTCTCTAGGGCCACATTCTCTCTCTCACCTACTTTTCTCTCTCTCTCTCTCACCTGCTTTTCTCTCTCTCTCTCTCTCTCTCTCTCTCTCTCTCTCTCTCTATATATATATATATATATATATATATATATATATATATATATATATATCTTCTCTACTTCTTCAGGCTTTTATGGTTTTGTGAGCAAACAGAATACTCCCACCCAACCTTTCCCTGGTTTGCAATCTAAATTCCCCACACACTAACCAGTATGTCCGAATTTCAAGTCTTAACTCCTTGAAGAAAGAAAGTGGTCCTAGCCAAGTACAGTGGTACTCAGGAGGTTGAAGCAGGAGGATCTCAAGTTTGAGACCAACCCAGATAACATAGTGAGATCTTGTCTCAGAAAAGGAAAAGAAAGGGGCGAGGGGAGAGAGAGAGAGAGAGAGAGAGAGAGAGAGAGAGAGAGAGACAGCAAGTAATTTAAATGGATCAATATGCTGTGTTGGTCTAATCAGCAGTGGCCAGGAGGCATTTCAGCTGGTATACACATGGCCAATAGGGCCCATGTGAATGAATGTACATGTGTGTACAAGAACACACACATTGACATTGTGTGGCAGGCAGACACGCTAGTGATGACTTGTGATCTATTTCTTCCGGTTAATAATAGTCTATTTGATCTTGGTGCTGTAACTTTAAGAAAATTTAGATGAGCAAGACAGGTGGTCCCAGATGGAAAGCCAGGAATTCTGGGAGTACAGACCCAGATGCTCCTCCAAGGTAAGGCTGAGTCAGAGCATGGGCTCCAAGGTTGCTACTTCCTGGAACTCTTACAACCTTCTTACTCAGGATAGGGAAGTCCAGACTGTGGGGACATTTGAGGCACAGGCATTCAGGAAACTGGATATGTGGCATTGGTTTGGGTGGTGAAGAAAAAGACAGAATGTTGGGTTAATCTAGCTCTAGATAACATACCCCTTTCTGCTTTACACAATTGCTGATGCATGTCTCTATTTGAGGAATCTAAAATCCCATGCCCTCTCAGTTGTGATTGCATCTTGTTTAAATAAGATTTTGTTTCTTGGGGCTAGGGTTGTAGATCAGTGATTGAGTGCTCGCCTTGTATGTGGAAGGCACTGGGTTCGATCCTCAGCACCACATAAAAATAAAGATATTGTGTCCAACTAAAAAAATATTTTTTAAAAAGATTTTGTTTCTTTTATAGATGTTAATGGACCTTTATTTTATTTATTTATTTACATTATTTATATGTGGTGCTAAGAATCAAACCCAGTGTCTCACACATGCTAGGCAAGCACTCTAAGCCACAACCCCAGCCCTGTGATTGCATCTTTAAAGTAAATTAATTATTGTTACTTTAATCAAACCTGCCATTAAAAGGTTGATAATTCTTTTTTTTTATACTGGGGATTGAACCCTGAATTGCTTAACCACTGAGCCACATCCCCAGCCCTTTGTTATATTTTATTTAGATGCAGGGCCTCACTAATTTGCTGAGGCTGCCTTTGAACTCACCATCCTTCTGCCTTATCCTCCAGATTCACTGGGATTACAGGCATGTACCACCATACCCAGCTGAAGATAATTCATTTTCAAATAAATGTGCCTCCAGAAGATTCCAATACATCTCTCTGGGAGAAGGGAATATTCTTTCCTCTACTCCACACCTGTTTTATCCCATCCCTGGTTGAGAATCACTGATTTCAATCATAAAATGGTCAGTTCCACAGATATTCTTATTGGTGTTAATCATTATTAAATCAACACTTTTCAAATCTAAGAAATGGCTTTAGAGTGAAGATTCATGAGGATACATTTACTTGCAATGAAGAAATAGCCTTAGGCCATTTCATTTTATTAAATTGCCTTTGTATTAGACATCTTTATATTTGCTATTAAAGTGTCAGCTATTTTATATGTGCCCACATACTGTGTCATACTTTCTGAAGTATATAGAAAATGCAATTTGTGCAAATGAATAAAGTCTCAAACTGTATGGCTAGCTGATCTATACATAGCTGGGGTAATAAGTTTTCCTAGTGTGGCACTCCTGCCTACAGACCCAGTGGTATTCAAAAGCTATATTATGTCTTTATTACTCTAACATCTCATCATTCATTTAGAATTGGTTTTACTAAAGCCACCTATTTCTGTCTTGAACATTATCAAAGAACCTCATCAGAAATCATATTTCTATATTTCTGCTTAAATAATAACTTGTTTTCAGCAAATATCCAGAGAAGGCTATGCAAAAAAAAAATATATTTTTCTTGAGCAGTTAAAATAAGAATGGAGTAGTTTTTTCCCCCTAGGAAAGGTCTAGAATAGCATTTCCCAAAATGTGTTCTGTGTGATGTTATCAGGTATGATGTGGAAGGCAGAGGATGAAGATCCTTGTTAAAGCAAAAATAAAGAGTTTTATTATAAGACCGCTTACTAGGGTTATTTAGAAATAGAACCAAAATGGAGAGAGATTTATCATGAGGAATTGGCTCACACAAATATGGAGACTGAGAAATCCCATTATCTGCTATCTGCAAATTGGAGGCCCAAGAAAACTAATACTTTGAATTATAGTCTGAGTCTGAAGACCTGAGATCCAGGGGAGCCAGTGGTGGAAATCCCATCTCAGAGCCAGGCCCAGTGGCATATCCTGTAAGCCCAGTGACACAGGAGGCTGAGGCAGGAGGATCACAAGTTAGAGGCCAGCCTGGGTAACTTAGCAAGACCTTATCTCAAAATGAAATTGAAAAAAGAACTGGGGACATAGCTCAGTGATACAGTGCCCCTCGGTTCAATCCTTAGGGCCTCAAAAACAAACAAACAACCTCAGTCCAGGCAGGAGATGATATGAAATGCACTAAGGAGACAAGAAAGGGATGGATTTCTCCTTCTTCAATCTTTCACTCTATTCACACCCTCAGGAGATGGATGATGACCACCCACACAGGAGAAGTCCATCTATTTTGCTGAGTTCACTCATTCAAATGCTAAAATCATCCTTAACTGCCCTGAGAGATATACTTAGAAACAATGTTTAATCTGGGCACCTCAAGGCCCAGTCAAGTTGATGCATAAAATTAACCACCATAGCCAAGAAGATAGTAGACACTGCTTCAAAACAAATTGAATCACAAAAGTCCTTTACTGAGTAAAGAACATTGGAAAATTATAAACCTTACTATATATTTTTGAAAAAGTTTATCTATTATATGGTGGGTTTTTAAAAAAATTAGGTGAATGGTACATCACAAAATATTAACCATCTAATGTGAATGATTCGGTGACGTTTAGTGCATTCACAATATTGTGCAGCTACCACCTCTATCTAGTTCCAAAACACTTTAAGAGCCCACAGATAAAATCCTAGCAACAAGCAGTCTGCTTTCTGTCTCTACAAATTTAGTATGGTAGCTATAGGGGAAAAAAGGCTTTTTTATTAGAGCAGTTTTAAATTCATAGGAAAACTGAGTGGAAGGTACAGAGAATTCTCACCTACCCCATACCCCTACACATGCATAACCTCTCCCACTGTCAACATCCAGCATCAGAGTGGTATATTTATTACAATCCTGTGTTGACTTTTTAATGGGACATTATTCAAGGTTCTTCAAAGCCTTGTTTTCATAACTGAGACAGTTTATGTAGGCAGATGATCCATGGCAAATTCCTATAGAACTGTCCTGTAGTTGTATCCCTCAAATGATGTCTATATGACCTTTTTTCCTCCTGCTCCGCTACTCTATAAAATTCTGCTTCCTGACTGTGATGATGGATTGAATAGATCATTCTTTTTAGGTGCACCGAGAACCTGTGGCATTGGCCTCTCATCTCTTCAAGGTTGATTATGAGTTCTATGAAAACAGAAGGCATTATCTAGCGTACATTACATTCCACCTTCCTGAAAAACACCACTTCTATTTCTTGGGCAGAATAATCAATGTGTTGTAGGAAGAAAGAAGAACATCTTGTTCTTAAATGCAGCCCTCTGTGTGTGGTCAGCCTTCTATCACTGTGACAAAATACCTAAGATAATCAATGCAAAAAGAAGTAATGGTTTATTTTTTACTTTTATTTTCAGAGATTTCAGTTCATGTTTGCTTGGCCTTGTTGCTTTGGACCTTTGGAAAGCCAGTATATCAAGGCAGAAGTTTATAGTAGAAGAAATCTGCTTGCCTCATGGTGGCTGGGAAGCAAAATGAGAGACGAAAGAGCTAGGGTCCCAAAATCCCCTTGAGGGGCACACCCCCAATGACCTAAACTCCTTCTATTCCATTCCAACTCCTAAAAGTTCCACATCCCTATAGTAAAACAGGCTGGGGACCAAGTGTTTTCTTTTCTTTTTTTTTTTTACAATTAGTGAACTATAATTATACATAATATTGGAACTTATTTTGACATAATTATACAAGCACAGAATATAATTTTCTCCAATTCAGTCCCCAGTATTTCTCCTTTTCCTGCCTTCCTTCCTCCACCTTGTTCCCTTTCCTCTACTCTACTGGTATTCTTTCCATTGATTTTTAGTTTTTTAAAAATTCATTCTCTCTCTATGTACATAAAGATGAAATTCATTGTGATATATATATATATATATATATATATATAATTTAGTCAATTTCATTCCACCATTCCTCCCTTTTCTCCTCACTTCCTCCACCCCTCAATCCCCTTTCTCTATTCCACTGATTGCTTTTCTATTTTCATGGGATTCTCTCCCCCAATTTTTTCCCCTTTATTTTGATCTAGCTTTCTCATACAAAAATCTAATCCTTGACTTTCTGAGTGTGGCTTATTCACATTGCATGATGTTCTCTAGTTCTATCCACCTACTGAAAAATGCCATGATTTTTCTTTATCCATTCTTCTATTGATGGGGATCTGGGCTGGTTCCATAACTTGGTCATTGTGAATTACACTGCTAGATATATCAATGTGCTTGCATCACTATAGTATGCTGATTTTAGTTCTTTTGAATAAATACCAAGGAGTGGGATAGCTGGGTCATATGGTGATCTTGTTCATAGTTTTTTGAGGAATCTCCATACTGTTTTCCAGGGTGGTTGTACTAATTTGCAGTCCCACCAACAATGTATGAGTGTACATTTCTCCCCACATCCTTGCCAGCATTTATTATTATTTGTATTCCTTATAACTGTCATTCTAACTGAAGTGAGATGAAGTTTCAGTATAGTCTGATTTTTATTTCCTTAATTCCTAGAGATGTTATGAATTTTTTCATACATTGACTATTGGTATTTCTTTTTTTTTTTTTGAGTTTTCTACAGAGGATTTATGACTCTTGGTATTTCTTGTTTTAAGAAATGTCTATTTAGTTATTTTGCCCACTAATTAATTGAGCTATTTGCTTTTGTGGTGTTGTGTTTTTTTTTTTTGAGTCATTTATATATTTTGGATATTAATCCCCTGTCTTAAGAGCAGGTGGCAAAGATCTTCTCTCATTCTGTAGGCTCTCTCTTCATGATCTTGATTGTTTACTTTGCTATACAGAAGCATTATAATTTGATGCTAACCCACTTATTGATTCTTGGTTTTATTTCTTGCACTTTAGGACTCTTGTTAAGGGAGTTGATGCCAGTGCAGATGTTGGAAGTGTTGAATTTACATTTTCTTCTAGTAGTTGCAGAGTTGGTGGTCTAATTCTTAGAACTTTGATCTTTGAGTTGATTTTAATGAAGGGTGAGGGACAAGGATCTAGTTTCATTATTCTACATATGGATATCTGGGTTTTCCCAGCACCATTTTTTAAAAGCTCATCTTTTCTCTAACATGTTTTTGCCACCTTTGTTGAGTATTGAATGACTATATCTATGTGGATTTGTCTTTGTGTCTTCTATTCTATTCCATTGGTCTTATAACTGTTTTGATACCAATACCATGCTGTTTTTGTTACTATAGCTCTGTGGTATAATCTGAGGTCTGGTATTATGATGCTTCCAGCATCATTCTTCTTGCTCAGAATTGCTTTGGCTACTCTAGGTCTATTATTCTTCTAAATGAATTTTAGATGTTTTTTTTTCTAGTTCTGTAAAGGAGGTCATTGATAATTTGGTTGGGATTGCTTTGAATCTGTATAACACTTTTAGTAGTATGAACATTTTGATGATAATAATTCTCCTTATCCAAGAACATGGAAGGTCTTTCCATTTTCTAAGGTCTTCTTAAGTTTGTTTCTTCACTATTCTATAGTTTTCATTGTAGAGATCTTTCACCTCCTTGGTTAGATTTATTCCAAAGTATTTTTGCATGTGTGGTTATTGTGAATGGGATAGTTTTCCTGATTTCTTTCTCAGAAGATTCCTTTTTGAAGTATAGGAAAGAAATTAATTTATATATGTTTATTTTATATCCTACTAGTTTGCTAAATTTTTTTATCAGCTCTAGAAGTTTGTGGTGGAGGTTTTTTTGGGGTCTTCTAAATATGGGATTATATCATCAGGAAACTTGATATGTTGACATATTCTTTTTCTATTATCCCTTTAATTTCCTTCTCTTGACTGATTTCTCTTGCTAGAGTTTCAAGAACAATGTTGAATAAGAATGGTGGGAGTGGACATCCTTGTCTTGTTTCTGATTTTAGAGAAAATGCTTTCATTTTTTTCTTCATTCAGTATGATCTTTGTATCCCATCAGATCATAATATAAATTAGCAATCAATAGCATGATAAAAACTGAAACAATTTTAACACCTAGAGATTAAATAATATATTTTTTTGAATGAGGAATGGGTCACAGAAAAAAATCAGGGGAGAAATTTTAAAAATTCTTAGTAACAAATAGAATAGAGATACAACTTATCAAGATCTCTGGGACAGTATGAAGGCAATTCTAAAAGGAAGGTTTATAGCACTGAGTTCCTACATTAAAAAATATGGAAATTAACAAAATTAAAGGTGAAAAAGGAGATGTCACCACAGACATTCTTGAAATCCAAAGGATAACATTAGAAACTATTTTGAAAATTCTCAATTTCATAAATAAATAATCTAACATTATATCTCAAGACCTTAGAAAAAGAATAAGCTAATACCAAAATCTGTAGAAAATGGGATATAATTAAAATCAGAGCTGAAATTAATGAAATTGAGAATAAAAAATAATACAAAGAATAAAAAATAAAAATAATACAAAAGAAACAAAGAAACAAAGAGTTGGTTGTTTGAAAAGATAAACAAGATTGTTAAATTCTTAGCCAAATAAACAAAAGAAAAAGTAAGAAAACACAAATTAACAAAATTAAAGGTGAAAAAGGAGATGTCACCACAGACATTCTTGAAATCCAAAGGATAACATTAGAAACTATTTTGAAAATTCATACTCCAATAAACTAGAAAACCTTAAAGATATTGACAAATTTCTAGACACATATGACCTTCCTAAATTGAACCATGAGGATTTAGAAAACTTAAACAGACCAATATCAAGTGATGAAATTGAAGCAGCAATTTAAAAACCTTTCAATAAAGAAAATCCCAGGACCAGATGGATTCTCAGGTAAGTTCTATCAGATCTTTAAAGAAGGACTAATAGGAATCCTCATTAAATTATTTCATGAAATATAAAAGAAAGGAACATTCCCAAATTCATTCTATGAAACCAGTATCACTCTGGTACCCAAACCAGAGAAAGACACATCAAGAAAAGAAAACTTGGGCTGGGGATGTGGCTCAAGCGGTAGAGCGCTCGCCTGGCATGCGAGCGGCCCTGGTTCGATCCTCAGCACCACATACAAACAAAGATGTTGTGTCCGCCGAAAACTAAAAAATAAATATTAAAAAAATTCTCTCTCTCTCTCTCTCTAAAAAAAAAGAAAAGAAAACTTCATGCCAATATCCTTGATGAACATAGATGCAAATATTCTTAATAAAATATTGACAAATCATATTAAAAAAAAACCATTTATAAAATAACTACCATGATCAAGTGGGTTTCATCCCAAAGATGTAATGTTGGTTCAACATACACAAATCAATAAATGTAATTTGGGCTGGGGTTGTGGCTCAGTGGTAGACACTCGCCTAGCACATACAGGACCCTGGGTTCAATCCCCACCACCACATAAAAACAAAATAAATAAAGGTATTATGTCCAACTACAACTAAAAATATTTTAAAAATAAATAAATAAAAGTAATTCACCACATAAATAGAGTTAAAGACAATAATTGTCTCAATAGATGTATTTTGTTCACAACAATGAAAAGCTAGCATATCACTCCACAGAGGAAGGGTTGGGGAAATGGCTTGCTGTAGCTTGCTCAAACTGTAAAAGGAGTGCAGGATTCCCTCATCTCCCATTGCCTCAAGAAGCCCTTTTTCTTCTCCAACTCTCCTTCCCTCTGGCCAGCCCAGGTCACTGCTTTCTCCTCCCCAAACCCATTGTACACTTCATGCCTTTTCTTCTTTCCAAACTTTGGGCCTGACAGATATAGTTCAGAGGTAGAGTGTTCATACCTGGAATCCCACATTCAATTCTCAGTAACAAGAAATAAAAATTATAAGGAAGTAAAAAGAGACACAAAATTGAGAAAAGGGTATTGTGTATTCGGAATGTTCCAAATGTGTTGGTGTTGGAAGGGCATCCACTAACTTCCCTGCATATTTCAAAGTTTATTGATTTCTCAACAGAACTGACATAGTATAATGAATTTATAGGAGTCGTCAGAGATAATGGAGTCATGGAAAATGGTCACTGAACCCTAAAACTTCCAGCAAACACCTCTTACTTTCCATGAGTACTAGTCCCTGGAGTGTGATAACTTAACCATTACCTGGAGGTAGGAGGCTATTTGATTCTTTTTTTTTTTAACTTATCATCCCTATTTACTTATTCATTTATTGCTTTCTTTTTTCCACTTTTTTATTAGTGAATTACAGATGTACATACTGATGGGATTTGTTGACACATATTCATACATGCAAACAATATAAGTTAGACAATATCATTCTCCAACACTTCCCCCTTCCCTCCCCATCTCCCCCTCCCTGGTCCCTTTCCTCTACTGATCTCCCCTTTATTTTCATGAGATCTGCCTCCACCTTTCTTTTCCTTTTTCCTCTTCAACTTCCATATCTGAGAGAAATATATGACTTTATGAGTTTGGCTTATTTTGCTAAACATAATGTTCTCAAGTTACATCAATTCCCCTGCAAATGCTATAATTTCATTCTCCTTTATGGATGAGTAAAACTCCACTGTGTATATATACCACATATTCTTTATCCATTCATCCACTGGTGAACGCCTAGGTTGGTTCCATAATATAGCTATTGTGAACTGTGCTGCTATAAACATGGATATGCATGTATCACTATAGTTTAATGACTTTTATTCTTTAGGATAAATACCAAGGAGTGGTATACCTAGGTTGTATTTTGGTTCTATGCCTAGTATTTTGAGAAAGATCCATACTAATTTCCATAGTCATTGTACTAATTTACAATCACATCAAAAGTGTAAAAGTGTTCCCTTTTCTCCACACCTTCTCCAGCATTTATTATTTTTTGTATTTTTGATGGCTGCCATTCTGACTGATGTAAGATGAAAAGCGTAGCTTTGATTTGTATTTCCCTAATTGCTAGAGATATTGAACATTTTTTTCATATATTTGTTGGCCATATGTATTTCTTCTTTTGAGAAGTGTCTGTTTAGTCCATTTGCCCATTTATTGATAGAGTTACTTTTTTTTGGTGTTAAGTTTTTTGAGTTCTTTATATATTCTGGGTATTACTCCTCTCTCAGAAGAGTAGCTAGCAAAATTTTTCTCCCATTCTGTAGGTTCTCTCTTCACATTCCTAATTGTTTCCTTTACTGTGCAGAGCTTTTTAATTTGATGCCATGCTGTGTATTAATATTTGGCATTATTTCCTGAACTTTAGGGGTCCTATTGAAAAAGTTTTTGCCTGTGCCTATATATTTGAATGTGGACACTACATTTTATTCTGGGAAATGCATAGCTTCTGGTCTAATTCCTCAATTTTTGGTCCATTTTGAGTTGATTTTTCTGCAGGATGAGAGATAATGATCTAGTTTCATTCATCTACATATGGATAACCAGTTTCCCCAGCACCATTTGTTAAAAATACTTTTCTCCAATGTATGTTTTTGGCATCTTTATCAAGGATCAGATAACTGTAGATGTGTGGGTTTGTCTATGTGTCTTCTGTTCTGTATCATTGGTTTATGTGTCTGTTTATTTGTTTGTGTGTCTGTTTATATACCAGTATCATGAAGTTTTTGTTACTATAGCCCTGTAGCATAATTTGAAGTCAGGTATTATAATGCCTCCAGCATTGCTTTTTGGTTTGAAATTACTTTTCCTTTTCTGGGCCTTTCATTCTTCCAAATGAATTTTAGGACTGTTTTTGTTGTTGTTTAATTCTGTGAAGAAATTTTTTGGTGTTTTAATGGAGATTTCATTGAATCTGTATATTTCTTTTGGTAGTATGACCATTTTAACAATATTAATTCTGCCTACCCATGAACATGGGAGGTCTTTCAATCTCCTTGTATCTTCTTCAATTTCTTTCTTCAGTATTCTGTGATTTTCATTATAGATGTCTTTAAACTCCTTGGTTAGATTTATTACAAGGTATTTTTTAGGCTCTTGTGAATGCAATTGTTTATTCAATTCTTAATAAATATGCAAATGAAAAGCTATAATAATATTAGCATTCTATTACAAACTGGCAAGGTAATATGTTCAAAATCAACCTTACTTTAATCTATGCTTATAGCTGAAAGTTCTATTAGCTGTGCTCAAACTTTATTTATTTATTAGCTATACTCAGCCATTATTTATTTATTTATTGGTATTCTAGATGGGCTGTCAAATCCATGTCTTGCACATCTTGAATTACGTAGCATATATTCATAATATTCTTATATCAGTTTTTGTTTCATGAATTCCTTTCTGTTCAACTTGTTTGAAAAGAAAAATACTTGTACTAGATTATTAAAAATAAACTTCAGTTTAACTAAAATGAATGTGTTGAAGCCATTTAAGTATTGTTTTTGTACTGTATATAAAGTGAATACAGATATCTGCTAAAAATCACAAGCTATAAAATCTATAGCTTTAAAGAGGTCAATCTATTTTAATTTATTTGCTGAATTATCTGTTTGATATGATAGAGAATCTTAAATCACACCTATATTGTGAAGGATGCATTTGTTGCTAACTAAATAAGCATTTGGGGGACTTGTTCTCTGAGTCAAAGGACACCACTAAAGCTAAGTGTCTACCTGCCCCGAGTTGGATAACAGTTCCATGATGTGATTGAGAAAGACTCCAAGCAGAACAGTTGGGTGAGTCCTCAATGACAGAAAGAGGGGACATTTGTTATTGAATATGTGAACCTCATTAATTACTGGATGACTTTTTGTTTTCCTGTGCTGGCAATGGATCCCAGAGCCTTGTGCATACTAGGCAAGCCCTCTATCACTGAGCTACACTCCCAGCTCCAGTGAATATTTTCTTTAGAGAAATTCCCGGGTGCAAACCTTCATCCACATATGGGGCCTCAATCTTTCTGACTGTTTTCCTTATGCTAAAATGTGACTTGATTGCTGCCACACCTTCACACATTTCATCAGAATCAGTCCTGACCTAGGTTTTAGGGGTACTAGACAGAGCAAGAGCTTTTAGGAAGGAAAAGAGTTGGAAAAGTTGTTCAGAGAATGAGTTAGTTGTGAAGTACATCTATCCAAAATTATGAATGAATTCTGAGAAGAGTTTTTTCTATTCTTATTACCAGACTTTTGGAATTCATGTATCTGTGATCAAAGAAACTTTTGATAATTGTGGCTTTATCAAGAAATTGAGTTGATAATGATTGACAGAGCCTGCCTTATATACTGGGGACTCATAATTCTTCCCTGCATCTGCTTGAACACAACTGGCAGAGAGTCAGTGTGGGTTCTGATGTCTGTCACCAATGTGTCTTTATAGGATATGCTCAGCTTCACTTGACTTGGTTTCTAGAATGAGTTCCAGTCTTCCCCACCCTGGACCTACATGTCTCCGGAATTTCTACTTGGGATGTGTTCTGGTTTAGATATGAAATGTCCTCCAAAATCTGATGTGTTAATGACTTGGTCTCCAATACATCAGTGTTCAACAGTGGGACTTTTGGGGACTGAGTGACCTGACCTCAGTGATAAATAATCCATTGATGGATTCATACTATAAAGAGTTTTGGGGGAAGGTCCTTGCTATAAAAGTAATCTCTCTCTCTCTCTCTCTCTCTCTCTCTCTCTCTCTCTCTCTCTCTCTCTCTCTCTCTTTCCCTGATTCCTAGGTGCCATGAGGTAAGCAGCTTTGCTCCACCATAAGCTCCCCACCATAAGGTTCTGCCTCACCACAGGCTTAAAAACAATGGTGTCAGCTGACCATGGACTGAAACCTCTGAAACCATGAGTCAAAATAGATCTTTTCCACTTTAAGTTTATTTTCTCAGGTATTTTGTTACAGCAATGGAAACCTAAATAACATAGGATGCTTCCTACTCTTCACAAGCTAGTTTTTTCTCATTCCTCAGGTTACAGTTTAAATTGCTTCCCCATAGCAGCCTTTACTGAGTTCCCAATCTGAACAGTTCACAATAATTATATATTTGTTTGTTTCCTTATTTGCTCCTTATCCCCCTCATGGCAAGCACATTAGTCTGGTCAGGCCTGAGTACACAGACTAGGTGACTTGAACAACAGAGATTTACAGTCTCCCAGCTCTGAAGACTACAAGCTGGAGATCAAGGTATCAGCACTGATTCTTTCTGAGGCCTCTCTCCTTGGCCTACACATAGCCATTTTCTTCCTGTGTCTTCCCTAAATGCATTTCTGTGTCCAAATTTCCTCTTTTCAAGAGGACACCAGTCATATTGGACTAGTGACCATACTAATGAACTCATTTTAATGTAATTACCTCTGTAAAGAACTCATCTTCAAATACAGTAGCATTCTAAAGTTCTGGGAGTTAGGACTTCAATATATGAATTTGGAAGGGGACATAATTCAGCCTATAATAGAAGGAATTGTGCAATTTTCCCATCATCCATTATATGGTTGCTTAGTACCTAGAACAGTGTATGGCGTATGGCACATAATGGACCCTTAATAAATGTTAGTTGAGTGAATGAATGACTTATTCTTCCAAGTTTTTAAAAAGATGAATTCACCTACAGGCCTAGCATGCTAAGAAATTCTTTTATTGCTTCAGAGTTCTTTATTTTTATTATTTTATTATTTGTTTTAATTAGTTACACATGGCAGTACAATGACCTTGACATATCATACATTTGAATCACATGAGATACAATATCTCATTTTTCTGAGTATACAGGTTGCAGCATCACATTGGTCATGCATTCACATGTATACACACAGTAATAATAATGTCTGTTTCATTCTACTAACCTTCTTATCAGTTTCTTAGTTATTACTTTACACAACTCTTGTATCTTTCCTGAAAAGGTATAAGCTGAAATATTGAAATACACAAAACAAAAGATGACAAGATTTTTAAATGGAATAGAGCTGCGAGTGTACCTCAGTGGTAAAGCACATGCTTAGCATGCATGAGGCCCAGGGTTCCATGCTCCATCAAAAAAGAAAAAAAAAAGACAGAAAGAAAAACAAAAAAGAAAAGAAATAATCATGCGTCACATAGATTCATATCCTTGTTTATAGAGGTGGACTTAAGTTGTCTCCAAGCTTTTCAGTTAATATGGTTTATAGAGTCTATCAGATAAAAACAAGGTTGTTGATATCAAAAAATGGAGAATTTTTCCTGGGTGTTCCCTTAAAGGAAGTACTGTGTATGGTAACAAATGTATTGATAAGATTTTCAGTGATATACACCAAGAGATCTACAAGGCTGCTTATTTCTCCTTTTTGATTTTTAAAAAATTAATTGTGCTGTATTTATAATTTTTCACTATAAAAGAGCACACATTCATTGTAAAAAATGGTGGCACATGCCTTTAATATCAGCAGCTTGGGAGGCTGAGGCAGGAAGATCTCAAGTTCCAAGCCAACCTCAGCAACAGTGAGGGCTAAGCTACTCAGTGAGATCCTAACTCTAAATAAAATACAAAACAGGGCTGGAGATGTGGCTCAGTGGTTGAGTGCCCCTGAGTTCAATCCCTGGTACCATAAACCAAAAAAAAAAAAAAAAAAAAGAAAAGAAAAGAAAGAAAATCTATTATAGGAAACCAGAAAAAAAGACATTAAAACCCAGAGAAAACCATTTCTCCCCAAACGTGGAGAAAACTATTATGAACATGCTAGAGGATGTATTTCCTGTCTTTTACTATGCATGAATATGATCTTTAACAAAGATTTTGAGTTGCATATTATCTTCCTTTTTGTTGTTGTTGTTGTGCAGGGGATTAAACCAAGGGCTTCTTGCTTGCCTAGCACACACTCTACCACTGAGCTACACTCCCCCAATGATTTAAAATTAAACTATATATTTCCCCATGACATTAAATGAATGTCATGGGGAAATATATAGTTTTCAAAATATTTTAATACTTTTGAAAATATTTTAATGCTTCTGTATACTTCATTAAAGTCACTGAGTCATTCTTTTATCATTGGATATTTTATTTCCAAAGTTGACCACTATACGACATGATCTAATGGGCATATTTAAAAGTAAATCTTTGAAAATATTTTAATGATTTCTTCAGAAAAAATTATCTAAAGATCAAAAGATCAAAATTTATGTGACTCTATGTACAACAAGAGATATAAAAAATTGTACTCTATATGTGTACTATAAATTATAATGCATTCTGTTGTCATACATAACAAATTAGAATTTTAAAAAAAGTTTAAATGTTGAAAGACAAAATAGAAAAAAAGGCAAATTGGAAATAAAAAAATAAAATACAAATTAACACATTTTCATATAAACTGTTACTAAACGTGTACTCCAGTTGCTGTGATTGAGAGTACCAGTGTTTGCACACTTACCAACACTTGGTTTGTGATAATCTTATTTAGCTTGTATCAGTTTGATACACAAAAGGTGATATATGCTTCACCTTTATATTAGTGTTCATTTCATTACTGATGTTAAACTTTCTTTAAAATAAATGTGCAACTTTGTAAATTGTCCTTCTATGACCTTTGCCAGTTTTAATTTTTTATTTGTGAAAACTATGTATATAATTATGTATATACATATATATAATTATATATATATGTGTATATGAATGTATTTTCTCAGTTTTGCCTGTGTTCTTTCAATGGAAGAACACAATATGGTATACAAATATATAGTGATGGTACTGGGGACTGAACCCAGGGCCTTGAACAAGCTAGGCAAGTGCTCTACTATTTTGTGACAGGTTCTCACTAGTTTACCAAGGTTGGCTTCAAATTTATGATCCTCCTGCCTCAACCTCCTGAGTCACTGGGATTACAGGCATGAGCCATCAGACCCAGTTGCTTTTTTCTTTTATGATTTTGCCCTTAAAATTGTTTATACTGTATAGTCAAATAGATCAGTATTATTCTTTATGACACTGTTTTGGGTGTCATGATTAAAATATTGCATAAATAAATATGTATGTAAGCTGGGTGTGGTGGTGCACACCTGTAATCCCAGTAACTTGGGAGGCTGAGGCAGAAAGATTGCAATTTCAAAGCCAACCTCAGCAACTTAGTGAGGCCCTAAGCAACTTAAGCCCTGTCTCAAAATAAAAAATAAAAAGGATGTAGCTCAGTGGTAAAGCACTGTTGGGTTTAGTCCCCAGTATCAAAAGAAAGAGAGAGAGAGAGAGAGAGAGAGAGAGAGAGAGAGAGAGAGAGAGAGAGGCCACGTGACTTCTGAGGCTAAGAAGAGCACAAGTTCAAAACTAGCCTCAGCAATTTAGCAAGGCCTAAGCAACTTAGTGAGACCCTGTCTCAAAACAAAAAATAGAAAAGGGCTGGGGATGTGGCTCAGTGGTTAAGTCTCCCTGGGTTTAATCCCTGCTGCTCCCCCCCAAAAAAAATTCTCTTCCATCTCTGTCTCTCTGTCTCTCTCTCTCTCATTCCTGGTGGAATGTCCTGAGCCACTTTCGTCCACCACATCTTCTGCCATGATATTCTGCCTCTCCCTGGGCCCAGAGCAACAAAGCGAAGAGAGATGGGATAATAGATAAAGCAGATCTTCAGGAATAGGCCAACTTGTATTTAGATGAGAAGCTCCTGGACAAGTTGTTTGACTACTGTGATGTGGATAATTATGGCTTAAGTAACTACCTAGAATTTGCATCTTTTCTCAATTGGAAAGAGACAATATTTCTTAAGTATTATGAAGTCATTATTAAAGGTAGAAAACCAGATTGTGCAAAACCAACAGAGGCAAATTTGGAAGAATCTGAACCAACTCTCATGATAAAACCTGAAGGAGTTCAGGGAAGGCTCTCCAGATATTTCTGTGACTGTGTGATAAAGTTTCTAACCACTATATGACAAGGTGTTCTTTGTTTTGTTTTGTTTTGTTTTTGGCAGCAGGGACACTTAACCACTTAGCCATATCCCCAGCCCCTTTTTAATTTTTTGTTTTGAGACAGGGTCTCATAAGTTGCTTAGGCCTTGCTAAATTGCTGAAGCTGGTTTTGAACTTGTGTTCTTCTTGCCTCAGCCTCCTGGGTCATGGGATTACAGGCAAGTGCCAGCACGCCTGGCTTCTATAAGACAATTTCTTCTGATATTAGTGCAGTTGTAGGAACTGTTCCTTCTATCTGTTACCCAGTTTTTGGTGTTCTAACCATTCAATGTGATTTATATTCCCATCCCCTGAATTCATCACATCAGTGATAGAACTAATCATGATAAAGAGAGTATTGTAGTTTAGGTATTAGGTGTCCCCCAAAAGCTCATGTGTGAGACAATCCAAGAACATTCAGAGGAAAAATGATTGGGTTGTAAGAGCCTTAACCCAATCAGTGAATTAATCCCCTGATGGGATTAACTGAGTGGTAATTGAAGTAGGTAGGGTGTGGCTAAAGGAGGTTCCTCCCTGGGGGCATGGCTTTGGGGGTATATATTTTGTGTCTGGTAAGTGGAGTCTCTCTGCTTTCTGATCTTCATATAAGCTGCTTCCACCCACCACAATCTTCCACCATGATGTTCTGCCTCATCTCCAGCCCCAAGGAATGGAGGTGCTGTCTATGGACTGAGACCTCTGAAACTGTGAGCCCCCAAATAAACTTGTTCTCCTTAAAATTATTCTTGTCTGGTCTTTTAGTCACAGCAGCGTAAAAGCTGACTAAAACAGAGGGCAAAGCTTATTCATTACCACATCCTACCATCTTTGCCCAGAAAAGAGTGTTTGAAAGAGACTTCTTCAAGACCAGTTAAAAACAAGAGATTGCAGAGATATTATGTAACATTCATGTCAAGTTTTTTGAAGAAGAATTTGAAAATGTATGGAATCTTGTATCAAAAAACACCACAGAGGTGAAGTTTGTGTGGAGAACATCAGAAATGTTCTAGATGAGCTACATACAGACCAGATAAGTGTAAAACAACTATATGATATTTTTGGAGTGTATGAATTTAAGCAAATGAATAGTTAAATCTGTGTTCATCTAGAATGTTTGACCCATTCTGATTTTTTATGTTATCTTAGAATTCAGCAATCACTCTGGTAGGACTATACGCCTGTGTGCATTTTACTAATAAATGAGATTTTGAAATTTAAATAAACAAAATAAAATAAATGTATATGTATGTGTGTATATTCTCTTCTGAAATGTTGATTTTTATCTTAAAGATTTACATGTTAGCCCAATTGAAATTTATTTTGGAATATACTGAGGTTAACATAATTTTTCCACAAATATTTATGCACTTTACATAATAAATGTGATTTTAAATGCCACCGCTATCATATACTAAATTCTCAAATATTCTTGTCACTAGGAAGTCTGTTCTGGACTTCCTATTTTTGTGACTTTGCTTTGTTTACCTAGTCCTACACTCATACTCAAATTATTGTGACTTTATGATATATTTCAATATTTGGTTTTAAGACCTTTCTCATTTTTCCTTTTAAATTTTTCTTGTTTTCTTTCTTGGTTCGTTCAATTCTTCCTTCATTCCTTCCTTCCTTCTTTTTACACTGGGTATTGAACCTAGTGCTCTACCACTAAGATAGATCCTCAGTCCTTTTTATTTCTTATAACAGAAAAAGTCTCCTTAAGGTGCCCAGACTGGCCCTGAACTTGCAATCCCCTTGTCTTGGCTTCCTGAGTTGCTGGTATAGCCAGGCACCTTTGCACCTGTATTCTTTTAGGTAAAGTTTCAGCATTTTTCAAGTTGGATTAGATTAGAAATATATTACACTTATAAAGTCAACTCAGAAGTATTAACACTTTTAAAATAATGGGTTTTTCTATCCAGATGGTGTCTTTCTCTATTTTTAAATTTTGTTTTTAGTGGTTTTTTTGGTGTACTTTGCACAATATTGTACATTTCTTAAGATATTTTGTGAATATGTTATTTTCTTTGTTACTTTTATGAAAGAAATATATTTATTTTAAAATACATGACAGCTATGTATTTTAAAATAAATATATTTTAAAATATATTTATTTATAAATATATTTTGTTATCTGCCACTGTCTAATAGTTTGTAAGGGTTTCAAGGATGATTTTCTTGAGATTTCAAGGTAGGTTAAAAAAAATGAAAAGAGCATTAGTATTGTCTTCTTTCAATATTCATGACTTCTATTTTTTCATATTTTATTATATTGTTCAGAACTCACAAGAAATTGAAAAGAATAATTGTGATTTTTAAGCATCCTCATCTTATGCCTGACTTCAGGTGAAAAGCCTTGTCAGAATGATGTAGGTTGTTGATTTGCAAAATATACCATTTATTGTGTTACAAAATGTTCTTTTGTCACAGTTTAGAACATATATTTATAATTAATGAATATTTAATTTTACCATCTATTAATTCATTTAGGGATATCTATTGAAATACTGGCATAAAACTTCATAAAACAAATTGGAAGCTTCCTATCATTTTCTTTACTTTGCAATTATTTTTTAAATATTGGGATAATATAGAGATGAAAATATCTCAATTTTTCTTCAAAAAACTTTTCGATTTCCTCCATAGTTTCTGGTCTATTCCAATATTTCACTTTTTTCTTGAACTAGTTCATATCGATCTTTCTCAGAAAAATGATTATGAAATATTAATATGCATGCAGATCTCCTAGAGATCTCATTAATTTTTAGAGTCTGATTTACCATACAGTGTGAGTATCCCACTCTCAAAAAGTGTTCTACCTTAATTCATAAAGACAGTAGAATATCTAAGGAGATGGATGTATATGAAGTCATATTCTCCAGAAGCAGATTCTAATTTGAGAATTCGTGTTCACATGATTTATTTAAATATTCCTCCCAGTGGAAGCTATAAGGGAGATTTTGTCCTGACTTGGGCAAAGGAATTGGGCCTTATTCTCCAGCACCAATCAGTCATTGGGTAAGAGTTATGGGGTCCAGAGGTGGGGTAGAAGTGAGATAAACTCCTAGGTATTTCCTGCTCTGGTGTTTGTGGGTAAAGTGGCTCCCATAGCCTGAGGTTAATTCTCCTAAAAAGAGGTGCAGAAGTTGTGGAAGGGTCCATGCTGATAAAAAAACATCTAAGAGGATCTGGGCAGAGAAATGACAATACTGGCTACAAGATGAATTCTATAGCTCTCAAGTAACACTTCCCTCAAGTGTTTATTTCAGACAAATATTAAATTAAAAATAGAGCAACAGCAAGTTTTAGATTACACTCTCTGATGACTTCCAATAGTCAGTCCTTGTATGTCGGAATGCTTTTGCAGAAGATTGATGGCTTAGAGTGGGGTTGACATCCTTTTGTGAAAAGCATGGACATCCTAACAAGGATGGATGCCTGAATAGGGAGTCATATTACCTCTGCTTCAAGATAAGAAATGAGAAAACTATAGGTGAGGCTAAGATTCTTTTAGAAAATTGTTTTCCATTTAGTACAGTGTATAGACACAAGAAAAATAAAGATCTGAAGCTTTACCCCATAAAATAATAATAAAAAAGAATCTTTAGCTTGGGGTTTTTCAAGACTTTGGCCATTAAGAATATATCAGTAAAGGACTCAAAGTAAGTTATTTCTTTCTAATAGTACAAGATATAACTAAATAAAATAATGTATATGTAAATTTTATCTATATACTAGTTTGTAATTTAAATGAGTCCTACTTTAAAAAAATGTCTTTAATTTTAGAAATGCCGATTCATACCTCTTTTGTGCAATTATTAGCTAGAGTTTCAGAAATCTGTTCAAACCATAATATCTATATAGAAGAAAATATATTTATTATCTTCTTGGTAATGGAAGAGCATATATTCAGCTTGTCCAAAAATTATATCAGATCATTAAGAAACAAATTACCCATTTTCAACTACAGCAGATTGTATTTTTCAAAGATGGCAGAATATATATCCCATCCTTCATTCCTTCATGCCTTTCTTACAATATAATGTTGACATTTCTCCATTGAGTTGTGGGGTATGTGTTCCTTCCTTAAACCTGGGTGGACTTTTGTTACTGCCTTCATCAACAAAATATGATTTTTTTTAGAGAGAGAGAGAGAGAATTTTTTAATATTTATTTTTTAGTTTTCGGCAGACACAACATCGTTGTTTGTATGTGTTGCTGAGGATAGAACCAGGGCCGCATGCATGCCAGGTGAGCGCTACCACTTGAGCCACATCCCCAGCCCAACAGAATATGATTAAAGGGATGCTGTGTGACTTCTGAGGCTAAGTCACAAAAAACCTCCTAGCATATTCTCTTCCCTTCTCTTCTCTTCTCTTCTCTTCTCTTCTCTCCTCTTCCTTTCCTCCCTCCCTTCCCCCCCATTCACTCTTAAAACCCAGCCACCATGTTATGATGATGTCCATTCTATGCAGAGAGGCCACATGTGGGTATTCCAACTGACAGTCCCAGGTAGGGCCCCAACCAAAAGCCAGTTATCAACCTTCAGAGAATTCCAGAACTGGTCACATTGTCCCATCAACAACAAAGGATTTGAACAAATAGAGGAGCACATGGATACTGAGTGAGCAGCATTTTTGCCACTCCTTTCATTATCCATTGTTTATTTTTCCAGAAATTGAACAGATGTTCTCACACATACATTGGCCCTGGCAAATTTTAGAAGCCAGTACATTAAATTTTATTATTTTTATCTTTAAAAATCAAAGCCTTTTGTTTGTGGGGGAAAGGAAGAGGAAGAAATAAGTTAACATAAAGAGGGACCTAAATGAGTCCCTGTTTTATCTTGGGTGCTGAGGATAAAACCCAGAACCTTGTGCATGCTAAGCATGAGCTCTAATGCTGAGCTACATGCCCCATACCTAAGTTTCTAGTTTACACTGTTGGACATTTGTATTTGTTGTGCTATTCCTATCAAGCAAGGCCCTTTGGTTCATGATTAAGTATTATAAACCATGACTTAGAATGTAGTTCATTTAGTGTAGGCCATAACCAATTCCTGGATGTAGACTCAAAGGCTGAAGAAAAGCCAATGGTATTTCTAAATTTCCTTGGTGACTTCTCCCTACAGCAATAAAGAATGTACCAGTAATCTATGGAGGAGTAACTATAACTGAAGTATCATTGCTCCCTCATTGAAACGTCAGTCTGAAAAACTTAGACTTGAAGCCAAAAATAGATATATCATGTGAAGGGAGAGTCTAATAATGTGACAGTTCTGCAGTTTGCGGGGAGAAGTAAAATATAGACATTAAAATAAGATAAGGGCTGGGGCTGTGGCTTAGCAGCAGAGTGCTTGCCTTGTAGGCACGAGACCCTGGGTTTGATCCTCAGCACCACATAAAAACAAATAAGTGAAATAAAGGTATTGTGTCCAACTACAACTAAAAAAAATATATTGTGTCCACCTAAAACTAAAAAAAATTAAATATATTTTTAAAATAAGATAAAATGTTGCCAGGAACAGTGGCAAATGCCTGTATTCTCAGCTACTTGGGAGGCTGAGAGACAGATGGGTGGCAAGTTTAAGGCAAGCCTCAGCAACTTAGCAAGACCCTGTCCCAAAATAAAAAGCAAAAACAAATAAAAGGCTAGGGATGTAGGTCAGTGGTGAAGTGCCCCTGTGTTCAATCCCCAGTACCACAAAAAAGGATAAAATGTTTCATTAAAAAAAGCCCTACTCAAAATAACTTTATGCAATTTTAATTGAGATCTCTAAAAAAGTAAGTAAAGTATGTACTTTTGTCAATTTCTTGTTGACCTGGCAGAAAATTCTCCTTAGAGGAGTGGGGAAGAAGCTGTGCTTTTAATATTTGTGTCTTTGCCATCATTTGTATCTGTGTTCACAGAAACAACCCCCTAATTGCCTTGGAACTTGATCTCTCATGTCTATCTCAAACCTTCCTCACACAGTAAGTCACAGATATTAATCTGAGATTACACTGTGCTTGAATGTTTCTTATTTCTCAGCATCGGCAACCAAAAGTCTGCCTGGAATAGAAGTAGACATTGGGTCTGCTCCAGAATTCTAAATACTGATTGGCACAACTTGGATAGGGGCTCTGTTTGTGGCCCTTTTTTCTTTTATATTTGCTCTGTAGATGATCCAGTTTCATGGCCTTCAAAGGCACCCACGTGCTGATAACTCCATCTCCAGAATACACTGCTTTTATCTTCCCTCTTTCTTTCTTGGGGAGCAGTATAGTTTACTAGGAATTAAACCCCCAGTTGCTCTACCACTGAGCTACATCCCCATCCCTTTTTATTTCTTATTTTGATACTGGGTCTCTCTAAATTGCTGAGGCTGATCTCAAACCTGCAATCCTGCCTCAGCTTCCCAAGTTGCTGGGATTACAGAGTGCAATGCTGTGCTTGGTTTATAAAAGCTTATACATCCTTTATGATTCTTTTTTTTTCTGTCCCTCAAAAAGCCAACCCACCAGCAGGATCCTTAGGAAATCTATATTCAGAGTATTTCTAGAATCTAACAACATTTGACCACTCCACCACTACCAACCTAATTCAAATTTTCACTAAGAGGTAAGTGCTAATTTGTCCATGAATGATCCCCTGCAGAGAAGGAATTGGTCTCCTGCTAGTCTCCACATAATCTGGCAAAGGCCAGTATTTAAGGCAATCAATCCTGGTCAACTAGGAGGCTTGGATCTAAGTCCTCCAAGCATGCCCAGATAGGGACTGGTCCTTCTCCAATCAGGAACTCTGATGTGGCAAATCCTTCTGTTAACTTTCTGTGTCACATAACTACAATACAGGCTCAGATTTGCCCCTTATTTCCGTAGCATTAGAAGAGGAGTCGACAGGATAGGAGGGGTCACAAGGTTCTCCTGTATCATATTGTTATTATATCCTGGTCCCTGATCACACCAGAAGATAGACTGGCAGGTCAGGAATGCAGCATGGTGCCCCTGTACCATATTGCTGTTACATCTGAGCCCTTGGTCATGTCAGGAAAGAGCCTGGTTCTTTCCTAATCATCCAGCACAAAAGTCCCACATCCCAAAAGTCCTGTCCCTCTTCTACATCTGGAGTGCAGCTTCCACGGAGTGGAAGGGGCAATGGGAAATTCACATATCTTCAATGAACCCTGTTCCAGCAGGCCTGTGCTATTTTCCATTGAACATCTGTCCTTGTTACACAGTAGATGTTCTATTACATCCAAATCAGAGCTCTTGACTCTGCCTCCCACATCCATTGTACTTATCCTCTAATCTTACCCATTTCAGTTAAATGGGAACACCAGTTGTTCATACCAAAAACCTAACTGCCATCTCCAATTGCTCCTTTTCTCCTAAACCATAAATTCAATCCATCAGCAAGTTCTACAAGAGCTCTGCTTTATTTTTCAAAATATAATCAGAATTCCACCATGTTTCACTGCATTGGCCTCCTAACCAGGCTTTCTTCTTCCACAAAAACTTGGGGGTGGATCTTTTATAAACATGAATCAGATCATGTCATCCTCTAGTTCCATTTTCCCAGTGGCTTCCCATCATGTTACAATGCACCCTAATGATTTGACATGGCCATAGGCTCTATATGATCTGGCACTTGGCTCATTTTCCTCTACTCTTGATCTTGTTTACTCTCCTTCAGCCACAGTAGCCTCCTTTCTTCAGCTTTCTCCCCTTCCAAGGCTGTCTCCTCTGCCTGGAATGGTCTTCTCCCAGTGTTTGCATGACTTCCATTACTTTGCCCATGTCTCAACTCAAATACTACTTCCTTCTGGGTGCATTTTTTGATCACCCCTACTTAAAATAACATTGTCCTTCGCTATGTCCACTCCTCCTTTTTTATTTTCTTTGCTGCATGTACTGTCATCTGAAAGTATAGTATATATTTATGAGCTTGTGGTCTGTTTCCCTAGTGGAATATCAGCTTCATGAGAGCCATGACTTTTATCCTTAACGTCTAAAACAGGGCTTGACACTGCTCAAAATTATTTGTTGAAAAATAATTAGTGAAGAAAGGTTTGGAAAATCATTACTCATATATCTAGAAAAACCAGGGGGATTTCTGAAAATAAAATTATTCATCAATATAGTCAGTAAAGGCAGGGTTTTCTGTACTTAATAGTACTTACTGAATACAGATTGAATAAATACATGAATAAAATTAAGCTGATTTTATACAGCATACAGAACAACTATGGAATATCTCTAAGCTTGTTATGCTTTTCTTGATTCAAACCACTGAATATGTTTTTTTAAAGATTAAATTTTAATTGAAAAAGTTACAAATTCGTGGCAGAGGAACTGCTCAGTAAGTGAAAAAAATTCTGGGAAAACCAAAGAAGTATCAAATCATTTTTTTTAATTTTTTGCTATGGGAAGATTAAGAAATTTAATATTTCTTTGAACATCCAGTCAATGACTATTCATTGTTTCAAAAGTGTATATTAATTATAAGCTGTCAGTGCAAACTCTAAAAATAATTTTTCTATGCAAGATTGACCATGAATAAAATTGAAACTGACCTTACACAAATTTGTCGAGCTACTAGTGAAAGTAGTAATCCTAAGACATGTAAAATTAATTAAAAATACGTTTCTAAATGAATGTCACATTTTATACTAAAGGAAGTGAATATTTCTTAATACTATGAAATTTAAGAGTTTGAGAAAATAAGATTTGACAGTAAAGTCTATTATTTTATAGCAAGGATGTAAGAAATTGAAGTCCAAATATGACTGAAATAGTTCTGTCTCGTTCTGTGGAGAAAATTATTGCTTCTGAGCCTGCCAATAGTTTATAGGCATCATAATATGGGAGTCAAAGATCTTGAGTCTGTTTATAGGCAGGATTGAGTTCACTGTTTCCTTAGATGTTCTCCTGCCGGGCCCTGTTGAACAACACAGAGTAATTATGTTTGAAATCTAAAGCAGTTGCAGTTCACTGTCTCAAATAACCTTCACATTAAACCTCTTAAATTAGTTTTCTTTGCCCATAAAACAGATGAAGTAACTGAGGCTGCAACAAGTTTATAAATTTCCCCAAATTGCCAACCTCATTAAGAGTCTCTAGGCTGGGGTAATTGTGATGACATTGAGTTAAGGACACAAAAACAGGAGTCCCATGAGAAGAACAAATGATAAGTTTCACTTGCTACCCCAGAGAGAGGTTCTAATGGGATATTTAAATGAAGATGTCCTGGGAGTAAATGGAAATTATTGTTTTGGTGTCCAGAATGTAGGCTAAGAATAGAAATGGACATTGAGCTAACATTTGAACCATGAACTAGATAAATTGCTTAGGTACATGTTAGGGGAGAAGAGAATTGAGGCCTGGAAAGAAATGAATGCTAGAGTAGGAATGGATCCTGTAACATAATGAAGACTAATAGAAGAATTTTCCAGAAAAGATGTTCATTTATGTCAGATACTATTGAGGAAATAAAATGAACTTTGGGGTGTATGGAGTGCCCCCAGCAGTTCAGCAGAGTACTAAGTGATAATTATTAATAACCTTATTTCTCACCTTATTTCTCAGGGCTAATTTTAGAACCATAGTAAAGTAAAATGACATACTTTGCTGGAGGATTTTTTCCTCCTTAAAGACAAGTCCTTTATTCTCAAATGTTCCTTGGATTGCCTTGAATCCTTGCACTTTAATTTTGTGTATAAAATAGGTTTTCATTAGTTTATGAAATAATTCACAGAGAATTTATTTAGAAAGAAAAGGGCTAGATAAAAATCTTCATTTTTCTATTATACCAACAATGTTGTTTTAACGTGATCTTTTTTATGAAGTTCAAAAAGTGCTTAAATTTAGAGCTGAAAGTCTTCTTTTTAAAATTTCCTCATCTTTTCATAAACCAAAGTTTGTCCCTGATTTATGCTTTTGATGAGATGTACAGTATGTTGTAAGAAAAGATGAAGGAGCTCATAAATGGTGGGAAAGATGCCAAGAGAGATAATTCATTGAAATTAACACATACCTAGTGGTTCATTAGCTGGAATTTACCCTATGAAATTATTTATTGAATTGACTGTGTACATTTAAAATGACTAAAGATTGCTCTTTAGAATCACCTGGGAAGTTGTTTTTGTTTTGTTTCATTTTTTTCAGAGGCTGTCCCCTTAGTCAGGTAATATTTTTAAAATAGTCTTTAGTTTTTAAGAGCAGTTTTAGGTTCACAGGAAAAGTGAATGGAAAGTAAAGGGAGAGTTCTTCCACATTTCTTGTCCCCAATCCCCATAACCTCCTCCACTATGGACATTCAGCATCACAGTGAGACATTTGTTACAAATAATGAACCTACATTGCCAGATCATTATCAGCCAGAGTCCACAGTTTATGTTAGGGTTCATTCTTCATTCTTGGTGCTGTAAATTCTGTGAGTTTGGACAAATGTATAGTGACATGTATCCACCATTATGTATCAAACAGAGTAGTTTGGCTACCCTAAAAATTCCTCTGTGCCCTACCTACTCATCCCTTCCTCCCTGCATCTCCTGGCAACCACTGATCTTTATACTGTCTCCATAGTTTTTGCCCTTTCCAGAATGTCATGTAGTTAGAAGCATACAGTATGTAGCCTTTCCATATTGGCTTCTTTTACTTAGCAATACACACTTAAGATTTTCCCATGTCTACTCATGGCTTGATAGTTGTCAAGCTGGACTGCCAAGAATGATTGGGTTCCACAATTTTAACCTCAATAAATATAATTACTCCAAGAGGGGCAGGCTCTTTATTTTAACCAAATGAAAAGTCAAATTAAACAAAGATAGTTCCCAAACTGATCAGTTAATTCTAAAAATAAGCAAAAAGAAGAAGAAGAAAAAATACCCAAGAGGAATACATAACAATATAGGCAAAAATACATTTAAAAAAATCACTTGAACATGATGCTAATAATGAACCAGCCACCATTCATCCATGGAAAGAAATTGTCTAAATGGACTGGAAGACCAGTCCCCTCAGGTGAAACTCAAATAGACCCTGATTGCCATCAAGTCATCAGCCATGAAGTAAAGGACTTGCTCACTCAGGCAGAATCTCTGGAGGCTGGTGTCAACTCAGATTGAACACTTGCATTGTAGAATCATGGGAAGATGTGTTTCAAATGGCAGTCTGAAGTCAGTGGTACTTATAATTCCAAAAGGTGTTCAGTTTCCAGATGTTAATTTTGGAGAGAAAATTATTAGGCACCAGCCATATCATTTGCACATCAGCACACAATTGTCATTGTGGCTAGTTGTCAAGGTGACTATCAGCTAGACATTTTGCTCAGTTATTGCTTGTGTTACAAGAGAAAGCTCAAAATGGAGTTAGTGCTGTCAAACCGTAGTCTACATTAATCATGATTAAAATAACAATTTACTTAGATTCCCAAGGATCATAACATAGCAGAACACACATCACAACATTATCTCATTTATTTTTAGTGCTGAGTACTATTCCATAGATGTACCACAGTTTATCCATTTAATCATTGAAGAACATCTTGGTTGCTTCCAAGTTTTGGTAATTATTAATCAAGCTGCTATAAACATCTATATACATTTTTTGCAGTACTGGGAATTGAACCCAGGGGTGAGCTACTGCTAAGCTGCATCCCCAGCCCAGCTCTCTCTATATATAATTTTCAGACATTGTCTCATTAAATTACCTAAGCTATGAACTTGCAATCCTTCTGCCTCAGCCTCCTGAATTCCTGGGATTACAGGTGTGCACCACCATACCCAGCCTGTATACAGATTTTAGTGTGACATAATTTTCAACTCATTTAGATAAATACCAAGGAGTACAACTGCTGGATTGCAAGGTAAGAATATGTTTAGTTTTATAAGAAATTGCCAGATTGTATTCCAAATAAGCTGTACCATTTTGCCTTATCACCATCAATCAATGAGAGTTCCTGTTGTTCCACACCCTCTTTAGTTTTTGATGTTGTGTTATTGTCAATGATTTGGGTTTAAGCCATTCTAATGGGCATGTAGTGGGATTTCATTTTAACTTGCAAATCCCTAATGACATGATGTAGAACATCTTTTCATATACTTATTTGCCATCTGTATAGATCCTTCTGTGAAGAGTGTGTTCAGGTATTTTGCCCATTTTTCCATCAGGTCATTCATTTTCTTACAGCTGAGTCTGAGGGTTCTTCATATATTTTTGGTAACAGTCCATTATCAGATGAGTCTTTTGAAAATATTTTTTTCCCAGTCTGTGGATTTTCTTCTTGACATTGTCTTTCATGGAATGAAATTTTTTAATTTCAATGATAGCCAGCTTATCAATTATATCTTTTATGGATTGTGCTTTTGTTGTTACAAAGAGAGTTTTAAAAAATACCAAGTACGCAGTTCCCACTCCTAGAGATTCTGTTTTGATTAGCCTGAGCATTGATATTTTAAAAACTTCTCCATTTGATTCTAAAGTTAAGAAACACAGGTCTAAACCCAAAGAACCCTTTCTCTAGTTTCAGAAAAACAGTTTTCTAGGATTAAAATCTAAAACAAAGTTTTTATTTGGTTTTCTGTTAACAACATACTCTCCTGGTTTTCCCCTTATATCTTTGACCTTTTCAAACTCACTCCATGTAGATGAGCTCCAGGACTCCATCTTAGTTCCCATCTTTTCTTTAGCTAGTTTTCCCCTCTAGGTGATTCAATCAGCCACATAGCTTAAACACCCTCCAAAGGTTGAAAAGCTCCAAATGTAGAGCTCCAGCTCTGTAATTGCCCCTGAAAACCAGACTTATATAGCAAGCCATATTCTCTACATTTCATCTTGGATGTCTTATAAAAATGTTTCACTGAACCTGTTCCAAATGAAATTAATAATTCTATCTCTACCCTTCACCAAACCTATATTTATCCTACTGTCTACCTCCCACATCCAATCCAGAAACAACTTTATTCATTCTACCCCTGAAACATATCTAAAATCTCTCCATTCCATTCCATCTCCACTTCAACCTTGGTACAAGCTATCATTTTCTCTTGCTAGAAGACTACAATGGCGTCTTTCTAACCACTCTTTGTTCCTTCCCACCTGCTTATCTGCCTGTGCTTCATCTCTACAAATGAGCCAGAATGAGCTTCTAAAAATGTAAATCATTGTCATCAAATCACCTATGAATTCCCACCCAACTGCAAGCAAAAATATATTCATTTCCTGGGACTGCTATAGCAAAGTAGCAAAAACTGGACAGTTTAAAACAACATAAATTTATTGTCTCAATGTTCTGGAAACTAGAAGTCTGAAATCAATGTGCCAGCAGAGCTGTGTTGACTTTGGCAGCTCTGGGGGAGAATCCTTCCTTACTTTTAGCTTCTGGTGTTTGCTGGCAATCTTTAGCATTCCTTGACTTGTAGATACATCACTTCAGTCACATGGCTGGCCCATCCCTGTGTGTCTTCATATCATCTTCTGTGCATATCTATATCTGGGTCTAAAATATCTTGTGTGTGTGTGTGTGTGTGTGTGTGTGTGTGTGTGTGAGTGTGTTTAGCACTGGAGAACAAACTCAGGGCCTTATGTATGTTAGGCAAGTGCTCTATCACTGACCTACATCCCCAGCCATTTTTCAAGAAAGTTTTTTTAAAATATTTATTTTTAGTTGTAGTTGGACACAATACCTTCATTTTATTCATTTATTTTTATGTGGTGCTGAGGATCAAACCCAGGGCCTCACATGTGCTAGGCAAGTGCTCTACCACTGAACCACAACCCCAGCCCAAGAAAATATTTTGAGGTTTGATCTCACTAAGTTGCCCAGGCTAGCCTCAAACTTGTAATCCTTTTGCCTCAGTCTCCTAAAGTGACTGGGATTACAGGAGTGTGCTGCCAGGTCCAGCTAAAATTCTCCTTTTTATAAGGACAGCAGTAATATTGGATTAGGGACCACCCTAATGACTTCATTTTAACTTGATTATCTCTGTAAAAACTATTTTCAAGTAAGGTCACATTCTGAGGTATTGGTGGTCAGGACTTTTAGCATATGTTTTTGTGGGGAGACAAAATTGAACTTATAACAAATCTCCACATTTCCCATACTGTTTTACAAATTTATGTAAGCCCTCCATGTCAATGGGTTCTACATTCACAGATTCAACCGACCCTGGATCAAACATATTGGAAAACAAATAATAATTGGCATCTGTACTGAACACATATAGGCTTTTTTTGTCTTACCTTTATTCTTTAAACAGTGTAACAATTATTTGCATCGCATTTACATTGTATTACATATTATAAGAGATCTAAAGATGATTCAAAGTACACATGTGAGCTCTATGCAAATTCTTTGATTTTATTTAAGGAACATGTGCATCTGAGCATTTTGGTGTCCTCGGGGGTCCTAGAACCGATCCCATACAGATACCAAGGGACCACTACATAAGTCCCCTGATACCACCTCTAATACTACATTTCCTATCACTTCCCCCTCTCACTATGTTTTACCTTGGCATTTCTGCTAACCAACCTTGCTCTTAGCATTTAAATACAGATGTCATTTCCAAAAAGAGACCAACTCTGATCACCCTATTAACTCATCCTTCTTCCTTGACTACCTTAGTTATTCTCTGTCTCATCACCGTTTCATTTTCCTCATTAGCATTTATCACACCCTGGTGTCAACTTGGGTATATACTGGCTTTCACTGTGGCAGATGCTACTGATTATTCACTGAACTGCCATTTATCCTCTTTCATCATTAAGAGAATTTGATTTTGTTTAGACTGCTATGATCCTAGTCCCAAGACATAAATTGTGATTGGGCGAGGCCAGTAATGACAACTGTGTCTCCCTTTGCATAGATTGCTGTTGGGCTGGATGTGTGGTCAGGTTCTGGTCAATGGGATGTAAAGGGAAGACTTTGAGGTTTCTGGAAAGTTCTTCTTCCTGATTGAAACCTACAAAAAAATACAAACTCTTCTCTTTTTCCCTCTTGACTCTTGAACTTCAGTGTTATTTCTGGACTGACACCAACAATCTTGTTCTCATGAATTGACCTGCCAGAGAACAGAAGCCACTAATGTTGAGTATGACAGAAGATCAAAAGTCTTGGGTTTTTGATGATACCCTGCAGCACATGTAACATCCCTAGAACTGCTCACTTCCTGATTGAGCACCATAAATGTCCTTATGTTTTAAGTCAGTGATACTCAAGGCTTTTTTGGGGGGTGTGGGTACCAGGGATTGAACTCAGGGGCACTCAACAACTGAGCTCCATCCTCAGCCCTATTTTTTATTTTATTTAGAGACAGGGTCTCACTGAGTTGCTTAGTGCCTCCCTTTTGTTGAGGCTGGCTTTGAACTCACAATCCTCCTGCCTCAGCCTCCCGAGCCTCTGGGATTACAAGCATATACCACTGCACCTGGCTCAAGACTTTTTTTAAATTTGCTTTAATTTGTCCTTGTTAACATACTGCTCCATCATAACCATCAAAACTTGTTTTGTCCAATGCTTAGGTGTCAGGGATAAGAGCAGCAAATAGGACATTTTTTTCTGGATTTCAAAGTTTATTTCAAATTATCCAGTATGGCTTTGTGACATAGATTTTTAAATAACCATGAGTTTTGAAAAGTAATTCTCTTCATAAAAGAATATTTGTTGAATGATTATGCATGAATGAAAGCAGCTAGTTCACTCCTCTGCCTTTTGCTCCTCTGCCTCAATCATCTTCTTCTGCTTATTATATAACTTCTCCTTTGTTTCAGACTAGCTTTCTATTCCCTCTCCTTTTAATCCCCATCTGGCCCCAGCTTCCTAGCTTAGCTCCATTCTGCTCACCACATCCTCCCTGCATAAGTTTAGGCCCAGTCAAAATGCCTGACTATGTATCATTCCACAAACTCACCTGCATTCTCTAGTCCCCACTTTGTGCCTTCAAAGCCCAGTCTCATTGCAGTTCTCCTGGGACCATGGGTGTAGCTTAGTGGTTTAGCCCTTGCCTAGGATGCACAAGGCCTTGGGTTTGGGTTTCATCCCCAACAACACACACACATACACTTGATGGAGTTGTCCTGAATGTACCAGTTCTTCTTATCATAACTCTTGCTTTTCTTATGGTCCTGATCATGTTCTACCTTGGCTTATGGCTTCATAAGCAAAGGTTTCTTTCTTCCCTACCATATCATAAACACCTTAAGAACTGGATCTGCATCCTACTTTTTTATTGATTTAAAAAATAAATAAATACATGATAGCGGAATGCATTACGATTCTTATTACACATATATATCACAACTTTTCGTATCTCTGTTTGTATATAAAGTATGTTGGCACCCAATTTGTGTCTTCATACATGTACTTTCAATAATGATGTCCATGATATTCCACCATCCTTGCTAATCCCCTGCCCACTCCCTACCCCTCCTACCCCTCTGCCCATTTCTTTTAGCTTTTATTTTTATTGTTCTTTTGAAATTACATCCTATTTTTGTCTCCTCCACAAGTAGCAGGCACTGTTCAAGCAACTTCTATAAATTTGTGGCATAGTAGTTAAGCCATTCCCTTAGAGACAGGAAAGCCAGAATTCATATCTGTCATTTGCTTGGGGTGTCAACCACTGGCAAGTCACCTAACCTCTCAGAGCCTCAGTTTCTCTATTTTTAAAATAGACAATAATAGTCTCTACCTTAGAGCATTGTTGTTATATCTCTTGGAAAGAGATAATGCACATAGACTATTTGGTGCAGAGCAAGGTACAGAGTAAACATCCATTAGGTAGTTGTTGTTATTATTATTATTATTATTATTATTATTATTATTATTATTTTGTGGTGCTGGAGATTGAACCCAGGGCCTTGTGCATGCAAAGCAAGCACTCCACCAACTGAGCTATATCCCCAGCCCTGCTATTATTATTAACAGGTATTTTTGAATGAATAAATATTATCATGGGGACAATAAAGATTGATATTCTCGTAGATAATTATAAACTGTGCCTAATAGACTATGCTGGAAGGTTAGAATTGTGCACACATACATAATACCATGCATCTTGTTATATGCCCATGTAAGGATCTTCTATTTTCACAGTGTTATAGTAGAGGCTATGGCAGATTGACAATGAATCTGAAACCATTTATTTGTTTGAAAAAGTAGCTAGGAGGAAGTGGAGGCTGCATTTTTATTTGCATGTTAATGATGTTAGTTGCCTAAATTTGGAAAATATAGCATTCAGGTCAGGACTCTGGGTTGCCAACCTCAAAAACTCTAGATAATTAAAGCAGAAAAGGAATTTATTGGCAAGATCTCTGTGTGTGGGGGTGGGGAAGGACTGCAGTCACAGAATCACCAGCAAGCTGAAGATCCAGGCTCAAAAAATGGTAGCCAACATGATACAGCCAAAAAGACCAGATGGTTGCCCTCAAGGGGGCCCTGTGTCCCCAGGACACCCATTGTCACATTGCTATACTCTGTTGCCTTGACACTGGCCTGCCTCAGCCTCTGGGCTTTTGATTGCAGTGTGACCACAGGGAATAGCCTTTGAATATATGCAGGCCTTGGTCACTCTTCCCAAATGGCTCCTCTGGTGCACCAGGATAGGTCACACCTGCTTCCTCCAGCTGCCCTGAGGAAGGGAGAGGAATCATCTGTTCCTTCGGGTTTCACAGCAAATAGCTAGGTCCTGTCAACCACCTGCCTTGGGCTTATCCACTCCACTAGGAGTGTTTAGATGCTGGATGACTCTTGCAAATGTTCACTAGGGTACCCAGAAAAAGAGATGCAACCTGAAAACAGAACCAGAAACAAAAAGCTCAGAAGTGGTCCCTTGAAGGATTTCCCATGGAGCTGGCAGACATCTGTTTCAGCAAACTCTTCCTACCCTGAGCGAATATAAAATAACTGCAGGGGCATTTTCTTTCCTTTTTGCATAGATGGAAATGTAAAGGGAACCCCTTCTTTCCTGGCAGTATTAGTAATGGCCAGCAAAGTTACCATATGGCAGAGTGACATTTCTAAAAAGCATGGTGATGTGCTGAAAAGATTTGCTGTTGCCAGATACCTATTGACAGGCTTAGAAATAGGTCCCCTGGAGCCCAATGGGCAGAGGCATAGCGTCCCTCTTGAAAGGGGCGGCAGATGGTAGTCTTCACCACCCCTGACAGAATAACGGCTGGAGGAAGCTGTGGGGCTCCATCTGGGAGACAGCCTGTCTTCTGTGGCCAAGTCAATGTGTGTGCAATCTTTATACTTTCTGTGGTGCACTCTTAGAAGGGAAGATCATAGAAGACTGGAAAATTCTGCCCAGGAAGAACCACACCTTTTCATGTTGCTTCACAGCAGATAGGGTGACCTTGAGAACCTCAAGGTGAAAGATGGTAGGGTGGAGTAGTGAGCATAGGCTGAGAAAGCCATGAATTGTTTCTTAGGAGAGATGAAAGATGAATGGACAGTAAGCTCTGATATTTGAAAATGTTGGTGGCCAAAGACTTCATTCTCCCTCCCCATCTGACCCACCAAATTGAGCCAGAAAATGTATTCATGACTGTTTCCATGGTTCTTACTCAGCGACAAGTCATTTCCCCTTTCAGATTATTTCCATTTTTAAGGCCCAATTTCCATTTGTTTTTTGATCTTCTGTTTTTAAGACATTGAGCCAATATCATCATCAGCCAAGGGCCAGGTTTTCTTTCAAGGCTTCAAACTTATCACTTTTCCTCTATCCCCCTAGGTGGATTCTGTTTGTGACTGGTCCAAGGTAGACAGGGTTTTCCAGGTAGAGCAAAAGGAAAGGGACTTTTTATTGAAAGGTAGAGGCAAAACTGAAAAAAAAAAAGTTTCTCGCATTGAATAATGATTGAGCCAGGGAAGTTCTACCACTGAGCTACATCTCCAGTCTTTTTATTATTTTTTATTTAAAAGTAAGGTCTTGCTTAGTTGCTGAGGCTGGCCTTGAACTTGCAATCCTCCTGCCTCAGCCTCCTAAGTCCTGGGATTACAGGCATGAACCACTGCACCCAACTAAAACTGTAAATTTCAAGGTGGCTCTTGTAAATATCAGTGGCTGTTTGGAGCAAAGGTTCTATGGGAAAATAACAATGTGATCATCAATTTATTAATGAGTAGTATAAGGTCAGCTACAACAGAACATGATGGTTTGGGCAGCAATGGTTACTTGCTATTCCCAAAAGAAATTTCTTCTTAAGTTTTGTGACATATTTACTCTTTTGTGAAATATGTGTTTTGAAATATATTATTGGTTTAATTCTTCATCAGTACTAATAAAACAAATTATTCTGAGACTGAGTTTATCTGATATTTAAAAGCTCATACGTGGTTCTTTGTATTTTCCACAAAAATCACTGACAGTTTTCTGTCTTAATTTTAAGCTAAAGACAAGATTTGTGGACCCATAGCTCATAACATAGTTTTATTCAGCAGCAGGTCCTTAACTCACACACATAGTTACCTTTGTCATTTTTCTACTAATTGTGATGGGGTAGTTTGGCCTTACCTGTTAGTCACACCCTCCCATGTCTCAAGGAGTCACAGACCACAACATTTCTCATTGTTTCTAAATCTGATCAAAAGTTTTATTCTAAAGGATGCAGATGAAGGTGCTTATTAAAGTGCCATTGTGAATTTAATCATATATATGCTGCTAAAAATCATTTAATGCATGAACAACTCGGAAAAAAGAACTCTTGCCACCCACACACATCGTGATAAAATAGGGCAGAAGCATTTTGCACTTGCTTCAACAGCTTTGCCTGAGAAAGGTTTCTGATGTCCATCTTTCCCCTCACTTACTTAGCATTTCAACTTCATCCCAGTCAGCTGCTGAATCATTAAACAGAATGCCACCAGTCTTTGTATTTCCAAAACTGTGTCTCTATTGTGGACTGCACATCTTTATGACAGCCACATGCTTGCAAAAGAATTAAAGTCAGAGTATTCATTCAGCCTTGTATTATTTTCAGAATACAAAGGGGGGGGGAGAAAGAAAAGAAAAAAGAAAGAAAAGAAAACTTCCTTGTTCTTCTACGCTGTTCCCATGGTAAGATGCTCCGTGGAAAGGAGCCTAGCGGTGGGCAGCGGCTGTGAGTCCCGATAACGAGCGCCTCACATTTCCGTGCCATTCCCATTTGCTAGTGCGCTGCTGCGGCCGCAAGCCTGATTGATATATGCCTGCAATGGCACTTTTCCATTTGACATTCTCTCTCACTCTCTCTCTCTCCCTCTCTCTCTCCCTCTCTCTCCCTCTCTCTCTCTCCCTGTGTCGCTTAAACAACAGTCCTAACTTTTGTGTGTTGCAAATATAAAAGGCAAGCCATGTGACAGAGGGACAGAAGAACAAAAGCATTTGGAAGTAACAGGACCTCTTTCTAGCTCTCAGAAAAGTCTGAGAAGAAAGGAGCCCTGCGTTTCCCCCAAGGTAAGCAGGAAAACAAGCGCTGACGGCTTGCCTAGGAAATTACTTCTTTCCAAACCGAGCATTTCATCCTCCTCTCAGACAAAGAGACAACCTTTAAATACCACTGAAATTTGCATTACTTTCATTTGCATTAATTTGTAGCTTGCTAGCCTTGTGTTTTTCAAATGAACGGGTCTTTGAAGTCTGTGACAGAGCAGGGAGCCTCCCAAAGAAGCTCGATAATATTTTTTTTATTTTTTTGGTTTGACTTAGATTTTCTTTCCAAACTCTCTGCGTAGTTAGATGTAACTTTGTAATGGTTCTTATATTTGACCCTGAAAAGGGGACAGAGAAGCAGCAACTTGCTGACATGGATTCCTGGAGCCCAGTATCTTCCCCACCGCCCTCATCCCTCTTACAATGGGGGCACTATTAACGCAGGCTTCCCCTGCGAGGTAAAACGCGCACTGTTTACTTTTATTACTACTTCTGCGTGCTGCTGATCTCCTGCCAGGGCTGTGCCGGAGTGCTCAGAATGACTTCAAACAATAGGCAACATTTATTTCTAGCTTTTGGTGTCATGCTTTGCAGGAATCCTGCTCCTTTGCATTCTTCTCTCAACGCGCGCGGGACTCCGCATCCATAGATGCATTCGGGAGCCCCGGGGAGAGATGAGGATGGGTTTGCTGTATGATTTTGATTGGGCAAAATGTCCAAGGAAATGCATGCTGTTTGCCTTGGCCTTATTGCAAGGGGCTATTTTTAGTAGTCAGCTTGTCCCTGCAGCATGATGAACGCTACACTGTCCAAAGAGTGATGGGGAAAGGATGCTCCCACCAGCACAGGGACCAGGACCTGAAGGAAAGACTCCTAAAGACACCTGAGGAATATTCGGAGGATCCTTCCAATCTCCCGAATACAAATTCTCTCTTTAAATGAACAATTGAGCTGTGGGAGGCCTGGGCATAACTCTTTCTTGGGGGACGGGAAGTTTGATTGTGTACAGAATGTTAATGACTCAGAACGCACAGTAACTGAGGCTCATTGTAATGGACAAATCCAGATAACCCTCCACAAAAGAGACAGCCTCCCATCTCTACTGAGATTCAGGTGCGGCAAAGGAAGTTATTTGGCAAGATGAGAGTCCCTCCTACTTTCTTTGTAACTGTCATTGCTAAAAGCCTTGGCTACTACAAAGCATGCCTCTTTTCATTTGTGATATTAGTGCATTTTAATTACAAGGAACTAGCACGGGCAAATTGCTTCAACACATAACATTAAATACCAGATGCATTTGAAAGCATAGAGATACCTAAAATGCAGTTTTGGCTATGGGGGTCAACTGAATACAGTGGGGACTGCAGAATGCTTCTCAATTGAGCTTTTAGACTAGATACAAATATCTTGCTCATTTTTTTTTCTCACCAGTCTTGCTTCTGAAAGTGAACTTCAGAATCCTATCAACTGATTTTCTTTGCAATGCGGGGACACAATTTATGGGGAACTTTTCTGATTTTCTTTAATAACTAGCCTAACAAGCATTGTTGAACGAAAAATCTGACTTTTAGATGAGTTAATTTACAACTTTGGGATATTCACTACTCAAGAAAGCCTGTAAGAAACATACTATGGATTGTATTGCTATAAAATTTGACGGTGATTTTCTTAAAAGTACCGCTGTTAGCAAAGCATTTAGCTGACTCAAAACAATTTTCTTAAACTATTATTCAGATCATTACATGAGAGTTTTGAACACACAATGCAATGTATTATATCATTTATTTTAAAATACATTTGTTTCAGGTAGGGGAGAACTAGATGAGGTCTTATGACTGGTGACCAAGCAGCTGACACCCACAGATGGAAACGTGCCTGTGGAGTTTTCAATCTTAATTCAACATCCAATGACAGTGTCAAGGGAAAAATAAATCATTTTTCAATACCTTTAACAATTTCCAACTCATTTATTTTCCTGGGTCCTTGAAAAATGTGGTGAGTTTTTCAGAATTATAGCCACCAATGGTGGCCAGCGAGTTTCACTCTATTTTAAAAACTCACAAATCAGCTACTATCATTCTTTTTTAAAAAATTTAGTTGTCAATGGACCTTTTATAAAATTTTTATTTATTTATATGTGGTGCTGAGAATTGAATCTAGTGCTTCACTAGGCAAGAGTTCTACCACTGAGCCACAACCCCAGCCCCCAGCTACTATAATTCTTACTAGTTAATTATTTATTCAACCATTTTAAATAAATATTTATTAAGCATTTGCAATATGCCTAGCACTGTGCTAGTCTTGATGAATGAGAAGGTAAATGGGACATTGTCTTGTACCCTGACTCTCCATGCACATGCCCTTTCCAGTTAGATTTTGGTACTGAAATGGGCTTTACCAATGGGCAAACAGAGCTTGAAATTTCTGGTTATAAGGAAGCTTTAAAAATAGCTGCTGGTACCTATATTTACCTGATATGATTCTCACTTATCAATGGCCTTTTTTTCCATTTATGATTGAAGGGTTCCCTTTAAGGCTTCATCTCTAGATCAGGTGTATCTCACCTGCACAGCTAAAGTGGCCTGGATCTTACCAGCCTGAGTAGAAGAAGCCTGGAAAAAGAGCAATTTATCCTTGCTCTGCTTTCTTGAGCACCCTTTGGAAAGGACCACATGCTGTCTCTATGGTGGTGGGGGGGGATGGGTGTGAGTCACCTACTCAGCAGCTGACATCAGGGCCATTTGATGAATCATTGAATTAGAAACATGCCTGGAGAAAGATGCAGTCACTATCTCCCACCACTTACTTGTCCTACTCTCAGGATCCATGAAACCCATGACCTCTGGGCTTGGCCTAAATTCAAGAGAATTTAGTTGCCAGAAGTTGTTCGCCAAAAAACAGGTCTCTGAATCACACAGAGTGCTGCTTTCCAATGACCCAGTTTGGTGTTTTATCATGCGGTTAGGTTACTGGGGTGGGGGAGGGAACCTGAAGATAGCATCACCGGGATCTTGATTTGGTCCTTATCAGTAGATAATCCCCTGTGGTTGGATTAAAATGCCTCTGACTCCCTTGGGATGCCTGACTCACCCTAGCCAGCCCTCAGCTTCTTGGCTTCATCACCTTTGAGTCCATCCTCACCTCTTTCCATGACAGTCAGTTAATGCGACTTTGGCCTTGCAGTCCATCAGGAGCAGGGGATGGGGAGGCAGGTGGAAAGACTGAGAAGTGCTAACACCAAGCGGGGAAGTGGGGCTGTTGGAGGGTGAGTGAGCTTCAGGGCCCAAATTGCTGTGACCCGTCCTGGCTGTGATCAGCTGTCATTTCCTCTTCGTGTATGACACTGTGGAACATATTAAAATTTCTCTAGGATGGTATGTTTGGAATTCCTCTGATGCCCCACCTCACCAGCTTACCCGGACAATAAAAGCAAGGTTGTAAGCCTTTGAACAGCTGGCTGGCTATATATTTCCCCTCTTTCTTTCGCATAATCTAATTCAGAAAAGAATTCAGCTAGACTGGCAGTGCCATGTCTGGGTACTTGTTTCCTGCAAGTCCTTCCTCCACCACCTCCTCCCACTGCTCGCCCTGGAATCTTCCTGGGTGGCATGTGGCTTTTCTTTTCTTTTGCTCACCACCGCTCCTAGCCCGCCCCCTTTTCCCTTCGCCTGAGCTGCTTCCATTGTGAACTGCTCTTTGCTGGGTCTGTTTTCCAGACAGCCTGGGTCCTGTTCCATCCGGGGAGAACAGCCCATGCGGCCTCCTCATCTCCATAGTATTCCCAGGATGTCATTCTTGGCACCAGTTCTGCGGGGTTGATAGGATATGGGGGCTTTTTGTAGCCCCGAGCCTGAACCCACTTGCAGAAAGGAGCAGCCACGTGGCTCTCCGAGAGCAGGACTGGAGTGACCCGGGTTGGCAGGGATGAGCATACCATCATGGTGACCCGAACATCTCCGGCAAAGGCCCGGGGGTGGGAGTGCTATGGGAATGCCTGGATGCACTTCGGCCCACATTAAGAGAAATGTGGTTATTCTCTGTTTCAGGGGGAGAGACAAGTGATTTGGAACAAAGCTCCCGGATCCTCTGGCCCTGCCCTGCCCCCTTTCCTCATCCTTCCCACGTCCTCCCCTCCCCAAACAGAAAGGAAAGACAGGATTTTTAATTTGCCCAGCCCAGGCCTGAATGTCTTTATGAAACCCTTTTGCTGGCAGGGAAAGGGGAGAAATAGATTCTGGGTTGAGCCAACTGAAAATGCATGAGGCTTTGGGGATGGGGAAGGACCTTTCTTTCTCTTAATAACAGAACAACAGTTTGGTTGATGAGTTGCAAATGGAAGGTACTGGACTTCTCAATTAGAGATTCCCATTTAAGACCCTCCCTGTTCAGCATCCTTAAAAGATGCTGCTAATGTCCTTGGGGCCAAGAGGTATTAAGGAGCAATCTACAAGGCAGATTCCTATTCCTTTTCTTCTCCTGGGGGCTTTGGTTGTGTTTTCCGAATTAGCTAACATTCATTAAAAGACCCAAAAGGAAAACTTTAACACAGCTGAATTAAAATGAGTCTTTTCCTGTTAGCTTGACAAGATGTGTGTGTGTGTGTGTGTGTGTGTGTGTGTGTGTGTGAGAGAGAGAGAGAGAGAGAGAGAGAGAGAGAGAGAGAGAGATTGAAGAAAGAACTGACTCCCCTCTGCTGCCACTTCTTGGGTTTTAATATGAATTATTCCATACAAGTCCCTAGGCTAGAGGATCTATTTAAAGACGCCTGGCAGCATGAAGGGAGAGGGTAAAAATACAACCACTCTTTTGTCCATCAAAGGTTTTCTTTGGGAGGACATTAAGAGCATTCCTGTTTTCCTGTCTGCCCCTGCCAGTGGCAACATGCCAGTTGGTAGTACCCACTCCTCACCCATCAGATCAGCAACCATGAAGTTCTATGTTCATTTTGGGAACAAAGGGTGGGGAATCCTTCCGGAAACCCCCACATGTGTGCCGCGGGGCAGGGAGGATGGGACTGAAATGAATGCTTGCTTGGCTGTGCATGATGTACACTGCAGATTCGCACACCCACACATCTAAGGTTCTGAGGAAGATTGTGCCTTTGGCACTATTACTGAAGCCAGACTCCCTCACATCTGCAGAGCTTCCTTTTCTGTCATCTCTCTGGTAATAGCTCGCTTGGTACCATTCATGCTTGCTGTCCCTTTCATTAGAGGGTCTCCAAGCCTGATTGTTGAGCACATATTGCTTACAGTCACGCTCCCTAGACCCATTCTCAACAGTCAGAACCTAACACCCTGGATGGGGTTTACAGTCTGGAACAAACATTTTCTTGTTAGAAAGAGTGCTGACTCAGAAGATTCAAAGAATGGGTAAGTTCAGTTGGCAATACATCCCCAGTGCATATAATCAGGAATTCATCCAGTCGGGCTCCATTTCACACTCATGTCAAAATCTCGACATGAACATTGACTAGTAGCCGAGTATAAGATCTGCAGTAGAGAGCTGCCCCCCCCCCCCGCCTTTTTTTTTTCCACAAAAGCTAAGAATTCTTCAATTTGCTCTCTTCCAAGGTCTGGCTCGGTCCAAACTTTTTCTTTTAAGCTGTGATCCAACCAATTGCAATATCCTTTAAAAACGAAAGGGTAACAGGTTAAGACATTCAAGAAAGTTGATGAGTTGCCAGAAAATGCTCAGCAGTGACCTTTGTACAGTGCCACAAACTGACAATAGCCCTAACGTGGAGTCTCCCTCCATCCTTTCATCCATAGGCAATAAAAGTAAGAAGAAAGCAGGTCATGGGAGATTTAACAAAAGAGAAGGAGGAAGGATTATTTTTGATGTTCAAAATCTGCAACTGCCCTTTCAATTTTTTTTTTTTTTCAAATAGCACCAGTTTCAGAAAGGAAACTTTCCCTTCATTTCACCCACTCCCTCCCAGGAAGGGATTTGAAGTTGTCTTCTCTACCTGAAAAGGAGGCCAACTTCTCAAGTGAAAAAAAACACCCCTCATATTCAACTCTAAGTAATATATAGGTACACACATTCCCAACATGGATGTGAAGAATCAAAGAACTACAGTTCTTAATCGAAGTCCAATTTTTCTTTAAAATACAAAGAGATATTTTAGGGCTTGATACATTTCTATGATCCCCACCCCTCCCCATTAAGTTGTGGAGAATTACTCTTCTTCAGAGTAATACAATTTAAATTAAAATAAATAATAAAAATATAATAAATAATAAAATAATTAGTTTAGTTTTTTTTTTAATTTTGAGGTTCTGGATCTAAAAGCAGAATAGGATTATTACAGAGCAGCTGGCAATCAAAAGATGTAGCTGGCCAGCTAGTGCACACCTGTAATCCCAATGGCTTGGGAGTCTGAGGCAGGAGGATCACAAGTTTGAGGTTAGCCTCAGCAATTTAGCAAGGCCCTAAGCAACTTGGTGAGACCCTGTCTCAAAAATTTAGAAATTAATAAAAGAGGGCTGGGGATGTGGCTCAGTGGTTGAGTGCCTCTGAGTTAAATCCCCAGTACAAAAAAAAAATGATGTAACTGTAGTATGCATGGTTTAAGCAAAACAAAATACAAACAGAAAACCAACAGCCCAACAAAGTCAGGGTGATCAGCAATATTTTTATGTGACTTTTATGTTAGCCTTATCTCTTTTGCATAGTGTTCTGGACTGCGGATCTGGACTAAGATATGGTTAAATTCAGTATTCAAATCCCACCATCTTGCAGAAAAGGCAAATTGAATAGGGCATGGAAAGATTGAACTGCTCCTATTGTTTATGCTGTCCTAACCAAGGGCCCAGCTATTAGGTGAGATCACTACCCACCATTCCAAAATGTGGTTGCAGGTGAGGAGATTCAAAACAGCTTTGGAAACACTTTGCTAAACACTTTGAAGAAAAGCCAACACACTCATTTGGCTCCAGAGAAAAAGGGAGCCTGAACCCTTAGCTAACATTGGTCACCTCTTTTCTCTAAGGCCAGATCAAAGCCAGCAGTCCAGTGGCAGAGCAAGTGTGGAGTTATTTCATCAAAATGGTCCCCAGAATACCTGGCCATCTTTTCTTTTCCACAGGAAAGGTGTATCTTCATGCATTTTGGCAGGACTGAGTCCTCTGGGTTGAATATCTCAGAGCTCTTCTGATTTATTTACAAAAAGTCTTATGCAAGGTGATCAGTAGATAGTGTTTCATTCCTCATGTGAGACCATCCCCAGCCCCGGCTTCCTGGGAGGGAGTGGGTAAAATGAAGGGAACTTTCCCTTTTGGAAATTGTACCATTTTTTTTTAAATTGTAAAAGCAGTGGCAGATTTGGGACTTCAAAAATAATCTTTTTTTCCTTCTCTGTTGTTACTGCTGTGGCTTCCATTCTCCCTATTTTTATTTCATATGGTTGAAAGGATGGAAGGGGACTCTGTGTTTAGAGCTACTGGTGATTTGTGGCACCATAGAAAGGCCACCCCTGAGTATTTTCTGACAGCTCATCACCATATCAGTCACAGCTTATAGTCAGGTGGCTAGATTACATAAATAATCTAAATCCCAGGAGGAAAAGACTTCAACAGAAAAGTACTTCCTGACACTGGGGTAATCAGACCTGGTCATTTCCAATTCATGCAGGGTATATACTCTAAAAGTCTCAATTAGTTATGTTGCCTGTTAAGAATGTAGAATGAGTCTTTCTATAGAAAAAAATAGAAGCTCACAGATGCCTTGTAGAAGAATCAAGAGCCATATCCAATAGTCAATTGTTTTAGATCCCAGTCCCAGCCCAGGGATTCAGGAAATTTCTTCCCTTAGCACAGAGAAGGAATGTTCTGTGCTACTTTACCAAGCAGAGTACCTCGCTCCTAACCACTGGGACCTTCTTAAGGTATCTGCAGAAAAGATAAACCCTCCTGACCAATTTTATTCTCCCATCTTGAACTAGAGCATCACATATGGCCCTGCTAGAGCCTAAGGATCTGAGGCTAAAGTTCAGTTTAGGAACAATGATCACTCATAAGAAAAGCACATTCAGGTTAAACTCATCCTATATCATGATCATTATCAACGAAGGAAGTTTAATTCTAGCATGATTGATTACTTTTAACCCCCTGTCCTCCCCATTTACACTTTGGGGGAGAATGGAGAGAAATGCCTCAAATTTTAAGGTAGCTTTAAGGAAAATAAAAACAGATTAAATATCATAACTAAGTGCATCCTATTATTAACAGGATATGGTTAATTTATAAACTACATTTAGTACATCACAAATCCTGAATCAATTGGTTATTAAAGCCTATTTTTATTTCAGGCTACCCATAGGACCTCGTCAAGGGGCAAATTTTTATAGTTAGCCTTCAGTGTTGGCTCAGGCAACATACTGGAAGTTGTTTAGACCCTTCAGTAGTTATTAACTTCTTGAGTAAGAAAGGAAGTATTGCTGTAAGATTGCTTTTGGGGACTATGCAGCCTCAGAGCACTACTGTAACTCTGAGAAGCTTGGGTAGATTTAGAGATGGTTAGACATGCATAGAGCTGTAAAGCCTCTAAACCAATCCATTCATTTTGTAGGTAAGGAAGACAAATGACTTGTTCAAGATCACACAGCCAAAGATGGGAGGGCAGGACTCAGAGCTCCAGGACCTTCAGTTGAGCCTTCCTTTCATTCAATTGGGCAATAGTTAAATGCTCTGTAGGTTTTTGAATGCAGTGCAATTATTATTCAATATTTCTGAGGAATGAGTGTAAAATACTGGGACTTAGCACTTTAACAACTAGCACTGTGTATGGGAGAGAAACAGGAAGATGCAGGTAAATGGGAGTTTGGATAACAACAGAGAGCTTCCTTTGGATTTCCTGACAGTGTCTGAAAGCCAGGATTTTAGGTTTGGTCAGGCTCAAGGTCAAGTCCTCCCACTGCATCCCTCCCCAGACAGTGAAACTATTCAAGTCAAGGACACACACACAGGTGGGGCCACTTGATTGTTGGCTCAGTCCCTCCAAATTATTTCTTTTCCCAGAACTTTGTTTGAGTACCCTTATCTTCCCCAGGATTGTGATTTATTGCCTCTGGCTATATTCCTCCTTTTCTTTTGCTTTTCCCATCTCTGTTCTTCCTCCATCACCCTCCCACCCCATCCCCCACCCCCACTGCTGAGCTTGGCCACAGCTGGCTAGTCAAGCAGGTTGGGAGAAGGCAGAGCCCAATCACAGACTGGAGGTCTATTGTTTAATCACAAGGGTGTTTTCTTCTCTTTCCTGAGGTAGCATCATGGGGGCAGCCATTTCCTCCCACTGTAGAATCCATGCAGTGCAATGAAAAGGGCAGGAGCTGCTCTCTCCCCAATGACCTTGTGGCTGCCCATCCTTGGAGATCCCTGGGGTTGGTAGGCTGGGGGCCTGGAAGCTTTTCCAGTCAGAACACTGCCTCTGGGTCAGCCTAGGATTGACTTCTTGGCTGCCACTCATGTGCTGTCAAATAGAAATAATATTAAAAACCATTCATTGAGCACACGGGATGCTTTATAAAATCCAAAATGCTGTTTACAGTTTATAAATTAAGTGCCTTGGGAAGAAGCATCTGACTTGTTCTCCAAGGCATCTAGTTGACTAGATCCCATTGGAATTCTTTGGGTTCCTGGGAAGGGGCTACTTAGCACTTCACACTCTCTGAATTAGACCTAGAGTTTCTTGCTTTTCCAATTGTTGTATGAAGTGTTAGCTAGTGGCAAGATTTCTTTCACAGTTACACATCTTTGATTTTTTTTTTTTGGCAGTTTCTTTGAGAGAGGCTCTGGGTTCTGCAATCTTTATCTTATTCATGCTCGTACCATGATTTTAAAAAATTACAGTAAATAACAAATAATTCTGTCTGATTCATGGGCTCCATTCCAAAGTTGTTATATTTTATCTGCTTTTCTTGATCCTTTTAGAAATGATGCAATGCATGTCAATATGAATTAGAAGTAAAAGATATGAATTAGATATCAATGTATCCCAAAAAATTACCCAGGAAAACACAGGCCAATATTCTGCTTGTAGCTGCAGTGAGCTAGAAGAAGGATTTAGGATAGGACCTATTCTTTCCCCCTGACCCCTGATCTTTTTCTAATTTTTAAAAAATTTATTTATATGTGGTGCTGAGGATCGAACCCAGTTTCTCACACATGCTAGGCAAGTCCTCTACCACTGAGCTATAATCCCAGTCCTCTAAATTTTTATTTATTTATTTATTGTTATTTTTTTTGTTGATCCTAGGGTTGCTACCACTGAGCTACATCCTCAGTGCTACCACTGAGCTACATCCCCTCTTTTTTTTTTGATACCAGCTATTGAACCCAGGGGTACTTTACCACTGAGACACATCCCCAACCCCGTTTTGTATTTTATTTAGAGACAGGGTCTCAGTGAGTTGCTTAGGGCCTCACTAAATTGCTGAGGCTGGCTTTGAACTCGTGATCCTCCTGCCTCAGCTTCCCAAGCTGCTGGGATTATAGGCGTGTACCATCCTGCCCCAGCACCAGCCCTTTTGTATTTTTTTAAAATTTGAGGCAAGTCTCACTAAGTTACTGAGGCTGGTCTTGAACTTATGATCCTCCTGCCTCAGTCTCCTGAGTAGCTGGAATTATAGGTGTGCACCACAGCGTCTGGCTTTTTTTTTTTTTTTGGTGCTGGGGATTGAACCCAGGGCTTTGGCATGTGCTACACCACCAGACCCCCTGACCTTTGTCTCTTAGAGCAAAAGGAGACACTTAATAAGTGCTCAATGAATATGTGTTAAATAAATATTTGTTGAAAGAAGTCACAGAAGGGAACACCTGCTTATGTTAATAGTGAAAACAGCCCAGGGAAAAATTTGGATACTGAAGCACCACCCTCCTTTGCCTGGCAAGCAGGACAAGAATAAGGCCATTCTTGGCACATGCCACTTGTCTTAGCCTGTTGCTGGAATCACTTGTGTGAAACCAGTACTTACTCTCTGCCAGGCAGAAGGTCAGCCCAAGAGTGAGCTGATCTGTGGGCACAACACCATCTCTCACCCAGGAGGCTGTGATATTATTTCGCTGAGGATGACAGGTGGGGGAATCTGGGCACCAGTTGTTCTTTTCCACTGGTATTGTTTGGAGGGTAGCTCCAAAGTCGGGCACGCCAGCCTACGTGCCTCTCCTGCCGGCAGAGGCTCCACATTGGAGCTATTAGAATGCGGGCTCTGTACATAGGCCAAGTCCATGTCTCAGAGACCATACCCAGAGCACAGAGCAGCCACAAGGCTCCTAAGTGCAGAAAAAGAGTTGTTTTCCCATTCAATCCACTATTGGCCAGGCCAAGGTTCTAAGTCTTGATTGGCAGCATTTGATTTGGGGGCACATGGCTTTAAAGGAAAAGTAATTTAGTTTTGAGAAAATGATAGACTCTTCTACAAGGCAGAGAAACCCCTAGGCTGTCAGAAAGTGAAGATTCCAGTGGTGTGATTTTCCCCTTTGTGAGCTCTCCTCTGCCTCTGCCCTCTTCACATTCTTGCCCAGGCACTCCCTCACCAACCCAATGTCAAGACAAGTTGACTTAACAGTGCCCTTTTCTTGAACTTTATCTTAATTTCTTCTTCAACACAACCGTGTTGGTTCATTCAATTTGAACGTTTAAGTGAAAAAAACAAACAAACAAACAAAAAAAAAAACAGTGTTATGCTGTGAAAATCTTATCTTACTTTGTATTTTGAGAGCGGCTCTGTGGACTCTGTGGTATATTCACATTGCGTGCATTCTTATTTCTGCATTTAATATAAAAACTGAACAAAAGTTTCACGCTTTGTGGGTGTACTAAAATGAAAAATCTGTCAATACTAGGAATCAAGCAACATTTCCTGCTACTCTTTTATTCTTTATTACTCATCCTGATTTGTCTTACCACCTGTAAAAAGAAAACCAGTTAATAAGGTGACATTGCCTGTAGCATTAACTATCCCTTTATTGGTATAAACTTCATAATATTTGCTTGCTAAAGTGTTTTGTTCACTTCAGAAAAAAAAAAAATAACTGTGCTTGCAATTCAAGTAGTTGCTACTAGGTGGCAGTAGTATACAAGAACTAAATTAAATTGAATAAATGAGACTAGTCTATCTTCCCATATTTATAAGAAGTAAAATATAATATTGTCAAAACACTCAAACTAGCATAAACATTAAACATTTATCAACTGAGTTACCAGTTTTAGACTGAGTTTTTAACAGAGAGAACATTCCTTTTTAAAAGAAATTTTGAATAGGGAATACATTTATAAGTTCTAAAACCTAAAAATACAAAAAGCTATAGAGTGACAAGTTTTTCTCCCATGCCTGTCCCTTAATTCTCACAGGTAATTAATTTTATTAGTTTCTTGGGTATCCTTTTAGAGTTTCTCTATGTAAATACAGTTATATATTCTTATCCCACTTGATTTTAACACAAAGCAGTACATAGAGTTTCTGCATCCTTCTTTGTGGAGTTGCCTAGTATTACATTGTATGAATATTACATAATTAACATGTCTATTAATGAATATTTTATGCTGTTTCCAATTTTATGCTGTTGCAACCATATATTTGTTGATTTCACATGTCGTATAATTCATAGAAATGGACTTGCTGGGTCTAAATTATATACTTTGCATTTCAAAAAGATATTGCCAAATTGGCCTCTACAGAGTTTGTGCCAGTTTATACTGTACTGTCTCCAAAATGGGCCTGTTTTCATATAGCTTGCCAATAGGGTGCAAGACCAGACTTTGGAATCTTTGTAAATCTGATTGGTTGAACAGAGTATTTCCAAATACTTAAATTTTCATTTCTCCTAAATGCGTGGCAGTGTTTAAGGGCCCTTTATGTTTCCTTTCCTGTGGAGAGAATGGAAATGCCAACAAACACAGCCATTCATACACATATATAGAGATTTGTTAATGGTGTTGTTGCTTGGCTTTGCCATCATGCTGTATGTGTTTTTCTTTAATTTGCTCTAAATTGCCACCACTTCATAGCTATGGGTTCATAGCTCATTTCATATGCTTATTTCGTACCTTCTAGCCATGGCTCTGAAGAGAAGTTGCTGGCAAATGGGGAGGGAGGGCCAAGGCTGGAATGTCTGCTTTTCCCTTCATCCTTTTGCCACTGATTCCCAGGGGAAATATCCCTAGACTGGAGTGGTGAAAGGAGAAATCGAATCAATTCTCTTTCTGAGACTAATTAAGGCTTCAAAGAGACAGAAAACCACTTGGGATAATTTAGTCATATTGAAACTCAGGAAATAGTAATAATATTGCATCCTCTGAACATGGACCCCAAGAAAGTTCTGGCTTTTTGAGCTGAAGTCTTGGTGAGTTTCAGGGTCATGTATATAGGAAAACCTAGCCCAGCCAGCTGTTAAGAAAACAACAACAAAAAATGCTCCTTAAAATTTGTTACTTACACATATTAATTGTATATATTAATGAGATTCAGTGTGATATTTCATACATTCATACAGTGTGTACTGATCAAATTCAATCGCCCTTCCAAAAAAAAAAATGCTCTTCTGTGTCCTTGGCTGATTTGCAACTTTGGACACAGGTTTGCTCCATTTTTAATGAAATGTTACCATTAGTATGCACATAAAGAAAAGGGAAGCAAGCTTATATGAAAATGGGGTCTCCTCATACCTTCTGCATATGTAAATGGTGGTAGTTGAACCCATAGCTATGAAGAGGTGGCAATTTAGAGCAGAAGGGGACAATAGATGCCATCTCTGTCAATTCCCCTACACTACAGATGAGGAAATGGGCTGGGAGAGTTGAAGTCAGCTATACAATATGCCCAGCAGTTGCAATGATTCGAGTCTTGGTGGGTTTCCTTCTTAGTGGTTGCTGCCTTTTCTACAGAACTTCTTTGAAACGCATGTACTCAGACTTTGCCATTGTGGGGTTGTGCTGCCCTGAAGCAGCCCTATCTCACACACCTTTTCCCACTTAAGATTCTGTGCTCCATAGTTGCAAGACAGATAATTGCAGTAAGGTGGTTCTGAGGTCACTTTATTAGGGCAAAACGAATTGGCTTATACCCACTTGAATTTCCCATCTTGATCATGTCAATACTTTCCTCTGTTTATTCAGACCAGCCATGAGTAGGTAGGAAATTAAAATAAAAAGTTGTACTATGAACAGGACAATTGAAGTTTGATCTGAAATACCTTTGAGAAGTTTTTCTGAAGCTTTGGTTTGGGTTGTAGTATTAGCACCACCCCCCCAATCCAATTTTCATAAATGTTTGCAAATATTTTTGGTACTTTCTGTCTTCTGGTGTAATAAAAAGCATCAGTGTGGGCCATGTAGGGGGGTGTTGTGAGGTGATTTGGAGAGCTTTGTGGACCCCAGTACTTTGACCAAAAGCTATGGTTAAAAGAACAAAGAAAATTTCAGGAAAATTGGTATACCATAATCCCACTTTAATGCTAAGTCTCTGCTCCGATGACCACCTTCCTTTTCAAATTACACCATGGGCTCAAGCTACAAAGGCTCTGCAGAAATGTGTGACTCTGTTGGGAAATACACATGTGTTGCCTTAGCCACACTGGAGGCCATTGAGCATAATGTGTATTTCAGATGTAGTTTGCCAGTGACGCTGGGTGGCATGGGGCTTAGAGCAAAAACAGGATGAGCCTGGAGCACAGAAATGGAAAATTAGGTGGGTGGGTGGGTATGGACTTGGAAATGGAAAACATGCTCCCAAGGGACATGGCCCACGTTCATTAGTGCTGACCTACCTCCCCTCCAGCCCCGTAAGCTGATGTTGATACCAAAGCTTCCTGGGGAACTGCCTAGACCCTCCCACTCCTGCCAATGAAAAATAAAGATGAGAATGTCCAATTTAGTTATCCTGTGGACAGAACCACATATTTAATCTTTATTATGAGTTCAAATTATTCTTGCCCCTAGAAACATGGACTCTAGCAATTCAAGTCAACATGTACTTCCATTAAACCATCATGCCCACCTCCAAATAGTTATAAATATGTAGCATAAGCACTGGGGGAAGGAAGTGGAAGGAATGACAGTTTATGCTAATAACACTCTAGAAACCAATATTCTCCACCCAAAATGGCATGGAAAAAATTCTGCCTAATACCTCCTAGGTTCCATTAATATTTCTGGGTAAATATTTCTGGGGAAAATAATACCTATTTTCATTCCAGCTGTGCAGCAGATACTATGATGATGGATTCCAAGTGCAAAGAGTAAGACAAAACTCCGGCATACAAAGGACAATGACAACCATAAAGCTTCAGCCAGATCCTGCCCTTGCCTTGAAAGGAACTGGATCCTAGGACGCGAAGGCATTGCCAATTTTTTGTCCTCTGCCTCCCTCTGCTGTTCTTCTGGAGAAGTTTTCCCTCACAACAATGAGAAATCATGTTCTAGCTGCATCTTTTTCTATGCTCTCCCTGCTGGCGATAATGGGAGATACAGACAGCAAGACAGACAGCTCATTCATGATGGATTCAGACCCTCGACGCTGTATGAGGCACCACTATGTTGATTCTATCAGTCACCCATTGTACAAGTGTAGCTCAAAGGTAAGATCAATGTCTCTGGGAATATAGCACCATGCTCCCCAAAAAAGAAAGAAAGAAAGAAACCCCCAAAAAGGGAAGCCATATTTCTTTGTCAGGGGATGGAGAACTAGAGTCATAGTCCAAACCTAGGGCTTGTGGGAGGATTCTTTTTGAAGATTTTCCATGATGCATTGCACTTTTATCAGCCCAATCAAGCAGGGGTACACCATGGATGGTTGTCTTTGTCCCTGCCTGTGAAATTCATGAGCAATAGTGTCCTTGTTCAAGAAAGGAAAATGGATCCTGCAAATTATTGTAACTCCTTCTACCTCTGATAAAGAGAAAGGGGATGCAACATATGGCTGAATAGTAGAACATATTTCTCGGAGGGCTCTTCAGGGAGTTTCCTGGTAAAATAGTAACTGTCTCTGTGGTCTGAGCCTTTTTCTCCATGTGCCATGTTGATGTTAAAATTATTTCAAAAGATAATATGGTGATTTCATAGTTGATCATTTTATATTGGTTATCCAAATCATTCTTGTTTGGAGTAGGTGGCATGTTTTTCGCAGAGGCAACTGCCTCAGTGTTGAGACAAGGTGTGAGAAGGAAGATCATGCTTAAAAGACCACCAAGAATGGCCAGCCACATGGGCCACCCAGAAGGCAGGCACACTGGAGGGTGGAATGGACTCCAAATGAGAGTTCTCATGACTGTCACTGCCCCCAGTCACATGAATGAAATTTGTCCACACTTGGTAAATAAGAATTTGTTTAGCCCAACCCCAGAGATTTTCAGTTAGTCCTGAGACTAAAACCACTTAAGCATTCTCATATGGCAAGTATTTTTTAAATTGAAAGTATAATTAAGAATTTTTTTATAATATCAACCAGGAGAATTGAGACCATATAAGTCAATCTCTCCACCCTCTATTTAAAAACATCATGACTTCAGTCTGCTTTTAAATTTTCCATAACTTCCATGATTATAGCCCAATGAAGATGATTTGTTTTAGTTTTGGGGGATCAAAATTTGACTTAAATCACTTTAACCATTATATTAATAAGACCTATGACTGTGGAGGAAAATAAAAATTTTCCATTTAAGAAAAATGTCCTGGCTCTTATTTGTACTAAAACTAAAAAAAAAAAAAAATGTAGTCAATAGACAAATGTAAATTTCTGCAAGGCTAAAATCCCTTCTTAGGAAAAGGAAACTAGGGACTGGGGGTGGAGCTTAGTTCTAGTGTGAAGCCCTGGATTAGATCCCCAGCACAGCACAAAACAAACAACAACAAAAGGGAAACAAAATGAGGAGAAAAAATACAAGAAGTATTTTTACAACTATGATTGCTTAGAAATTGCAGGCCCAAGTAAGGATGACTAGAGTAATTGTTTGTTTCTCTTCTCTTTCCCATTCAGAAGCACATAGCACTAATATTTAGTATTGCTTATTCCACAGATGAATTCTCCATTGTTGAGTTATTCATAGTTGTGATTCTTTTAAAAAGAGAAAGGAATTAAAATTATTTCAAAGAAAGTGATATTGTAAAAGTAGGAAAGAACATAGAAAAGGGGCATCTGTAAAATCTCATAGAAGGGCTGGGGATGTGGCTCAGGGGTAGAGTGCTTGCCTGACGTTCATGAGGCCCTGGGTTCCATCCCCAGAACTTAAAAAAAAAAAGAAATTCAAAAATAGCCTGAAAAGTCTGGAAAGATCAGGCAAAATGCTTTAGCAACTACCACACTGACCTGAAGAAGGTCACACAAGAGACATTGTTAACTCCAACTTACAGACCTGGAGCATGATTCATGGAAACAGACTTTATAGTCTACTGTTGTTCACCTTTGTTTTTTTTTTTTTTTCCCAGAATGCCACAGTAAATGACAGTGCAAAATTGTGATAATAGGAGAAATGTTTGTAATTTCATGGGAACAATCTGTTTTCAAACATCTCAAACTCTCCCAAATATAGCAATAGTTTTATGTAAATGGTGCTTATAATTATAAACCTTTCTTCGTTGGCCATAAAATATGCTTGGCAGAATATCAGCTACTCAGACCTTTTCCGGATTAGATTTTCTCTATGTATCCAGCAAGAAAATTGTTTTCATTTGGAAATATTCTATAATTCTTAACTTTTGGACTCAGGCTGATCTTCTCTCTTAATAGGTCTCATTTAATGAGATTGTTTGCCTTTAGAGACTTGGGATAAAATATTTAGCCCATGTCTAGAGAGAAGGGGCTATGGTAGGTTTTTCTTCTCTACAAATATTTTCCCTGACATCATGGCCAAGGCCATTATTTAGTAGATACTTGCCTACTGTATGATATATATATATATATATATATATATATATATATATATATATATATATATATATATATATATATATATAGCATATAGAATGTAGGAGCCACTATTTAGAAATCCAGTCCCAATTTTTGGCCTGATGGCAATGATTACTCTACCAACAATAATAATTGATATCCAGCAATTTTTCTACAAAAAATAAATAACAGTGAAAGTTTTTCTGGAAACTTCCAGTGTTCACCCTAGCCCTGAACTTGCACTTGGCCAGTCCCAGGATCCTGTTGCCCATATCCTAGCAATTCGGAAAAGGGCAGAGACAGAGTCAGATTAAAGAGATTGAACCACCAAGGAGAAGAGTATAGCCACAGTTTAGGATGTACCTAATGACTTTGTAAGTAGGGACACCTCCTTGGCTTGGGTACAAAAGGTCCTGGGAGTGGCAAGTTCATTTGTAGCCTTCTCAGGAGACCAGGTTAAATTCTCTAATTTACACACAAAAACTAAATTCTTAGTGAGTAAAGGCTGTTGAACAAACACACAGGAGGTCAGTGGTTAGGGGAAATGGGCTGCTAGAAAATGTTTAAGGGAATTGGTGCTTTGTTGTCAGAGTCCTTGTTCCCAATTCCAGCTTCATGGCTTGCCAGATAGGTGACTTTGGGAAGGCTAAGCCATTCTTTGATGCCCCAATTTCTTCCCATGCAAAATGGATTCATCTATTTGAGGGCAAGGGTATGTCCACATGTCAGCGAGAGTATTTGTAAAATGGCCAGCACAATGTCCAACATAGAATAGACATTTAATAAATGATATTATGATCTTGATGAAGAAGTTATAAACTAGACAGGTGTTTCCACTCACTTTTCTATTTCAGTCACCACTGAGATCTCAATAACTGTTGGGATCTCCTATAGCCTTAAAGGATTAGGAAAATGAACCTCATTGTGGTTTTCACTGGACAGAGTGTGGGGTAATAGAGCAAAGTGAATGTAAGCCACTAACCTGGGTGCTAAGAGGCAAGATAAAAGTAAAAGAGAAATAGATCCTGCTGTCTGACCTCCCTTATCAGGTGAGTGCAGGAAAGAGGGACTATGGGTGGTGGTGGTGGTGGTGGTGGGAGATGAGTTCTGGTCCTGAGCCAAGGAAGGGTTTCAGGAAGCCAGGTTAGGAAAGTGAGCTGGTAGGACAGGTCTGTGCAGACTGAGCTGAGTGAGAAGTGGGAGATGGTGGCCCCAAGTGAGGGCGTGGATCCAAGGCACAGTTATCTGAACTCTTAAGGGCTACAGGAATGGGAGGTGCCCAAAAGGCAGCAAGGAAGGAGAAGGTAGAGGGTTTCGGGGACAAAGTCTATGAAAATTTCCAGAGGAAAATGGACCTGGCATGCCAAGGGCTGATCCTCAGGATCTAGAGGGAGCTGTTTGGAACCCCTCAAGTTATCTCCTATTGCTACCCAGGAAGTTTATAGTATGGTAGGAGAAATGAAGGGATTCAGGAACACAACACAATTGATCACTTGAAATATGACTTGGTTTTAAAAATGGGAACATTTATACTGAATGCCTACTATATACAGGCACTGTGGGAGGTGATGGACACAAAAAGTGGAAAGAAAGAAAGGACAGGAAGAAAGTGGAAGGAAGGAAGGAAGGAAGGAAGGAAGGAAGGAAGGAAGGAAGGGAGGGAGGAAGGGAGGGAGGGAGGGAGGGAGGGAGGGAGGGAAAAGAAGGAGAGAGAAGGAAGAAAGAAAAATAAAGAGTGAGGGGAGAGATAGTTTACACTCATAATGCTTACCAAAACAAGGGAGAGAGGAACAGAAACTCATACACAGAAGAACCTGTGCACAAAGGCCTCTTAATGCCAGTGGATTCGTGACCCTAGTGATAGTATCAGATTCCAGTTGGTGTGAGCTGTGTTTCCACTGAAACTTTCAAAGCTCCCTCTACCCCATGCTGATTTGTTCTCTGGTTGCTATTTTGTTGGTGTCCTCAGCCTGGCACAGACCCTTTGGAGGTTGAGCTGGGTCCCTGGAGATTAGCTAAAAGGTCATTTATTGAGGCTGCTGGTGAAGGAAAGAATGGGAGAAGAGTCATGGGTGAATCTTATTCCCCAGGGGAAAAGGGGTACCCTATAAATAGGGGTACACAGTGTTCACTGGTGAGGAAAAAAAGACAAAATATGTTTCCTACTCAGTTGGGTAAAATAGCCCAAATGTTGGTTTAATGTGGGACAAATGGATCTTTATTCTGATGCTAATGGGGACTCCTAGTCACTTAGAGCTTGGAAGATTTAGCTCTGCTTAAACTTGGGGATGATAATGCTTGTCCCATGAAGCCCATAGGCAAAAAATTAGGAGGCTGGGTGTGGCTCAGTGGTAGATCACTTGCTAGCATGCCTGAGGCCCTGGGTTCCATCCCCAGGAAGGAAAATAAGAGAAAAAGAAAGAAAGGAAGGAAGGAAGGGGTAGGGAGGGAAGGAGATGGAGAGAGAGAGGAAGGGAGATAGAAGGACAGAGGGAAGGAGATGCGGGGAGGAAAGGAAAGGAAGAACAAAAGAAAAAGAAAGGAAGAAAAGGAGGGAGGGGAAAGTAAAGGTAAGGAAGAAAGAAAGAGGTTAGACATGGTCAGGGCTCCCAGAGGCAGGGCAGTGTAGGTTAAAGAAGAGTGTAAGGGCTGGGGATGTGGCTCAAGCGGTAGTGCGCTCGCCTGGCATGTGTGACGCCCAGGTTCGATCCTCAGCACCACATACAAACAAAGATGTTGTGTCCGCCGAAAAAAAGCTAAAAAATAAATATTAAAATATTCTCTCTCTCTCTCTCTCTCTCTCTCTCTCTCTCTCTCTCTCTCTCTCTCTCTCTTAAAAAAAAAAGAAGAGTGTAAGTCAGCTCGTGTCTTGGGAAAACCTCATATCAGGAGGCAGGTATTACAGTGGTTTAGATAGAGAGCTTGGATTCAGATAGACCTAGCTTTGATTCCAGATCTGCCTTTTTCTAGATATGTGAGTTTGGGCAAATAACTGAAATTCTCTAAAGCCTCAATTTGCTGATCTTCAATAGTATCACAGATAATTGTAGTATCTTTTTTTTAATTAGTTATTGACAGACCTTTATTTTTATTTATTAATTTTTATGCAGTGCTGAGAATCAAACCCAGTGCCTCATATATGCTAGGCAAACACCCTACCACTGAGCTACAACCCCAGTCCCCACTGTATTACCCTTTGTGTAGTATTGAGATAAGTATGTAATGTACTACTCATGTTGTAAGCACTCAATACTATTAGCTAAATGGTTGCTCCTAGTGATCCATCTAGAGAAGAGCCCTCAAACTTAAATAAGTCCAGAGTCTTGCTGTTCAAATTGTGGTTGTTGGCATAGCATTATCTCCATCAACTGGAATCTCATGAAAAATACAGAATCTCAGAATCTCTTTGAACTACTTAAGAGAAACCTCTATTTTGACAACAACTCAGATAATTCACATGCACATTGAGCCAGATGTTCATTAAGTGCTGAAACACAGATGAGGCATGACTGAGGCTAAAATGTGAGCTATCAGGAGTAAACACAGAAAGTAAATGGTTATCCTTCCCCTGCTAATTGATACCCATTTATGGATCTTATCTTCCAAACTCCTGCCTTGTCCCTCATCACACACACAATAGATAGATTTCCATCTATTTTGAACTGAGATCTATATACTAAGATATCCTAGAGACAGTGTGTGTGTGTGTGTGTGTGTGTGTGTTGAGAACACCAAGGGTCCAATAATTGTTTCATGATGATGTTGTGTCACATGAAGCCTATAAGAAAAAGGAGGGGGCATTTGAATTTGGCTAAAGAGGATAGATAGATGGGCTTTCCTTAGGCTGAGCCAGGCAGCAAGGACATTCCTGGGAGAGGCAAGACAAGAGCAAAGGCCAGAGGCAGGAGAATTTGGGGCAGTTCCATGGACTCCTAAGTAATTAAGCTTGATGCAGCAGGGACAGCTGTCAGTAGGACTGAAACAGATACTTGACACCCGGGTCATGGAGGGCCTTGACTCCTGTTCAAGATTTTGAACTTGTTTTGAAGGTTAGGGGCAGCTACCCTGAAGGTGTTTATTGTATATGGTTGGGCATTCTTCTTGTGCAGAAAGTCCAAGTTCTGAGGAAGAAGGGCCAGGTCCATTGTAGGTGGCTCCAGGTCCTTTGGTGCTGTAATTCTTGTCCTTCATAGTGGGCTGGACTTGGAGCTTGGCACATTGAAAGCTTTTAGTGAAATCATAATCAGGTTAGCTCATCTGTAAATGGCCCTACACTGCTAACTTGGTCATTTTAGTATGGGCATCTAATGGCCTGATCTGTTAGGTCTATGTTTGGCTCATGTGTGTCTATACCACACATTTCCTAAGTCTGTTGGCACAGGATCACTGTATCCACCCAAAACTGGATCTCTAAAGACTCCATTTGGGGAAGGGACTTTTTTTCCCCCTGATGCTAAGGATCAAACCTAGGGCCTTGCTCCTGCTAGGTAAGAATACTGACACTGAGCTAGATCCCCAACCTCAGGGAGGTGACTTTGAATAACTGCTTAATCTCCCTAAGATGATCTACATTAGAGATCAACAAATTTAACACTGCTCCAAGGTGAAATGCAAAACAGACATGGGGAGAAGGAGCCAGAAAAGATCTTAGATATCTCTTTCCTCTCTCCCCTTCTCTAATTAGAGAAATGGGGGTAGACACTAGGGACTGGCCCATATACTATAGACCTATGACATAATCTCCCAAAACCTGTTTTAGATCATGTTTATTTTGCCTATCAGTATGAAAAAGAAAGCATAATAGAATTAAAAACTTTAATAAAATCCAAACAGATTACAGCTGCCATTTTCTATCTGCCTATATGATCTTTCAGAAAAAATAAATCAGTTGCTCTAATCCAACTTATTCTTTCCCAAGCCCTACTTTTTCTTCTTCTTCTTCTACTATCTCATATTTCCTTTGTAGTTGCTAAGTGATTGTTCAATTTACCCCCAGCATCTTCTCAGATAATGATATTAATGATCTATAATTATCAGAAGTCATCTTTTCCTTCTTTTGGAAAGATAGGCTAACCATTCCTTTCTTTTAATCTTTGAGTTTTAATTATGCCCTATAGGATGATGTCAGAGGTAATAGCTGGTATCTTCAATCCCTGAAATATCCAAAACATCATAAGGTAAATGTCAAAAGGTTTCATGCATATATATGTATTCTTTGATCTTTTGTTTGAACAGTTCCACTTTTATGATCTTGCTATTGGTTCTGGAATTACAGGACAACTTGCTTGAAATTCACCAAGCAAGACTCTGCCACATAAACATGGGTGTTGACATCCGCCCCCTCCCCCCATTATTAGGGATCTAACCCAGCACCTCTGCATGCAAGTCTTCTACCATTAAGCTATGCCTCCAGCTCTGATGTGTTGATTTTGTTTTTAGAGTTTACCAGATGATTTTATTATGCAACCAGGAATGAGACCCATGGGTCTATCTAGCAGCAATTGGCAAGCAGTGTTAGGGCTTTTCAAAGGATGCTGTGGCACCTGACTGAGGGTAACCATCTCTTCTCATTTCCCCAGATGGTGCTCCTGGCCAGGTGTGAGGGGCACTGCAGCCAGGCATCACGCTCTGAGCCCTTGGTGTCCTTCAGCACTGTCCTCAAGCAGCCTTTCCGTTCTTCCTGTCACTGCTGCCGGCCCCAGACCTCGAAGCTGAAGGCTCTGCGGCTGCGCTGTTCCGGGGGCATGCGACTCACCGCCACCTACCGGTACATCCTCTCCTGTCACTGCGAGGAATGTAGCTCCTGAGACCTGCTGCGAGTGGCTGGGACAACCACAGAGGCAGTTCAAACATCCAGGAGAGGACTGGCAAGAAAAGAGTTAAGGCAAATAAAGATGCAGTCATTCCCAGGGGATTCTGCATATTCTAGTAATAAAGACTCAATGCGCTTCTTGACAGACAGCTACTCTGGGAACTTGTTTTCAGTTCTCATCTTCTTTCCCTGGTACATTTTCTTTTGGTTCCTTTTCAGATTCAGGCACTTCCCCTCTTGGCTCTAAATGCTGTTTGGGTTTCCAGCAATTCTGCATTAGTGGGAAAAAGTGGGGCCCCGTGCAAGAGTGTGTCAGGCTGTCACTGTTTGGTACATATTAGGGAAGAATTTGCTTTGGAAGGCAGGAAAGCTCAACTCTTCCTAGGACATCTTTCATTATATATTTTCTTAAATCTTGTCATTATGATCCAAGGTTGCCATGGCCACTAAAAGTTACCAATTTCAAATTCCAGACGCCAAGCATGTGGATATGTTTAGCAAGGTTTACTCACAGACAGCTAACTGACATTAAAATAACTAACAAACGGATTCTGTCATGTGATGCTGGGACTCTTGACAGCTCTAATTATTATTCAGAAGCAACTTTGGGGAGGTAAAGGTGGCATAAAAATTTGTCACTTTAAGGCTCTTGCGGATAAATTATGATAAAATTTTGTAAGGGAGCAAACTTTTTAAAGACTTGCACAGATATGGATCCTGCACTGACTTTGGAAAAGGCATATATGTACTAGTGGCATGGAGAAGGCACTGTACTCATGCATGCAAATTAGACAACCAAGTCTGAATCTATTTGTGGGTGTGCTATAGCTTTAACCATGTTGCGGGCATCATTCTTTAACGTCCACTTGTCCATGTGAGACTGGTTGCCATAATGGTGGCCTGGCTCATCTTCTGAACATTTGGTTTGAATATATTTTGGTCATTGAGGCTCAAATTTTGAGTTATCCCCATGTTTTGAAATAAAAAGAGAATACTTTCAAAAATTTGGCTGTGTAAGTATTGTTTTTCTTGTTTCTTTCTCTTCAATGTTGTACGGTGATGTGGATTATAAGATTCATATAGCTGGTGCTTGGACATATCCTATAATATGGAAGGAAGGTCCAAAAAAGAGGGAGATGTGATTCCAGAATGAATGGTGGACACAGTTTTAAAACATCAGAGTATTAAGGATGTGAGGGCTTAAGAAATTTGGCTAGTGTCAAAATTTAGCCTGATGAAGGAAGACAAAATCTGGTGCATTCTGGCATCCTTAGATGCTATGGAGAGAAACAGAGAAGCCACCTTCTTTTTAATCTCAGAAGGTAATAAGTATCTCTAAGTGAATTTAAAGAGTGAGCAGGAGGACACAAACAATAGTTTCTATGCCATTGACAATCCAGTGCTCTGAATGCAATATTACTACTGAGCATTACAAGAATACTCATAATTCTAGCATAGTGCTATGTCCACTCTAGGTATCTCAATACTGACCCAGACTTGGCAACTTGGTTTCTAAGGCAACCTTGATGACATGCTGTCCTGGTTAACCAGAGATGACAGTGCTTCCCACTGTTAGCACTGCTAACCTGTGAATTACTTTTCCTGTAGAGATGATGATTTTGTATGCTCTTTGGCACCGCTTTCACACTTTTTTTTTTTTTAGAAAGCCAGCAGGGTTAAATTTGTATTTGTGACTTTGAAACAGAATGAAACTAATGCTATCCAACCTTGACCTTGATTTTAACTTTCATGGTTATGGAGCCAGCCAGTCCAGTAAATTGGAGGTTCTCCCTATTCTGAAAGCAAATGTGAAATAACAATTTGGACCATTACGTGGAGAGAAATTTTGTCATATAAATAACTAAATTCAATACTGAAGTTAAATTGTTATAATCCTTAACTGATAATGAAAGTATTAACTGCTAGCTGCATTTATAGCTATTCTTTCATGTTGCTAATCAAAAAGTGAAAACAATAATTCTAGCTTTAAACTGTCTCTTATTGGCTTTGAAATCTCATTTTTGCCTTTGGACTCTGTAAGATATACCCCCCAAACTCCAGTCTTGATTGTCTTCCTACTAATTTGGTACTGGAGGAGTGAGTTATATGACTCATATCTTCCAAATTCTCCAGAAGCCATAGAAAATGATCTTTTCAAATACCATTACATGGTCTATTGTCAAAACTTCTACCATGGAAATGAGCAGAATATGCTTGGAGTATTAGAGGACATGGGACAGTAGTATTTTAAGGGCTAGTAGAAGGCATCCAGTATCTTCTCTCCCTAAATATATGAACAACTGGAGGCCTGAAGAAATCCAGGAACTTGCAGAGAGTCACACATTTAGTCTTAAAACTGGAACTAAAGCCTAGGCTCCCTATTCCCCATTGCCATGGATGTTTCCCCCTCACCAGCCAAGAGTCTCACTCCTTTTTGGATCTTGGATGCTGATTAGGGTTAATGGGCTGGAAAAGGGTGTACCGAGATAGGGTAAAATTCAGTGGCAGCATACAAAAGCTGAGAGAGAGGAAAAGGAGTTACATTTTCCCCCAAAGACCCCAAAATAGCCCTGGGAACCGAGAGAATCCAGACATTATTGGATATTAAGTTACTATGGAATCTGTATTATATCTTTTTAAAAATTAAACATATTTAGCCTTATTTTAGTGTTTACTCCTAAGGATTCAGAAAGAACTAAATGAAAACATTGATCAGTTACAAGCACTATTCCAAGAATGCCTAAAAATGTTCACTTGCCTTCCCCATTACTATGCATGAAAAGAGGAAAATTACAATGCTATAATCTTTATAGCTTACATTTTAGAAATTCATATAATTCATAATGATGGAGGAAAAGCCTCCTGTCACCTGACCTTATTGTAATCATTTATAAGCATTTAATAATAATGAGTTACTTCTGCAGTAGAAGATAAAGAGGTTTATAAACTTAATTGATTTTCTTGAGCTCCCAGTTTCCCAGAACAATCTCTTAAATCTTATGTGTGTAGTAAGTTCTCGAACTTTGTCCAGATATTCAGAATGAAGAACAAATCAACCTTTTTTGATCCTGAGGAAATAGTTGTTGAATTTATTCAAAACTCAAATGTTTACTAATTCACCCAATACATTATTTTGTATTAAGTAGAGCAGAGGGTTTGGGCTAGGGGATTGTTGGAGTAAGTGAGTTTGTTCATTGTGACTTGGAAGAAGTATGGATTTACTTTTAATTACTTATTGTGTTAGTTTTACATTGCTGTGATAAAATACCTGAGAAAAATAACTGAAAGGAGGAAAATTTTATTTTAGCTCATGGTTTCAGAGATTTCAGTCCATGATCAGGAAGATTCATTGCTTTGGGCCTGAGGCAAGGCAAAGCATCATGGTGATGGGCATGGTGGAACAAAGCAGCTCGTGTCATGGTAGTCAGGAAACAGAGTGGAGGAGAAAGGGACCAGGGACAAGACATAGTCCCCAAGGACCTGCTACCTTCAACTAGGTCCTCTGTCCTACAGTTTCCATCACCTCCCAATAATTTGTTCAGCTACGAATCCATTAATGGATCAATCCACTGATGAGGGTAGAGCCCTCATGATCCAATCATTTACCAAAAGCCCTACCTCTGACCATTGCTGCATTGAGAACAAAGTCTTCAACACATGAGCCTTTGGAGGACATTCCAGATCCAAACTACAACATTACTTCAGGCTCCATTGAAACATGCTTCCTTGAGCAAAAAAGCTGCCTAAAATGGATCACCAAATGTGTATGGAGGTTGAAAGGGTTAGTGGTGGGGCGTTGGAGGAAAGAGTTTGATAAAAAAGGGAAGCCATATTCTACTGAAGTTGCCTTCTTTGTGATTCCAGATCACAAACATATCCTAATGGATGGACACACCTATTCCCTTCAGAACAAAGAAGCTTGAGTCCCATTAAATCCCAGGAAGAGCTCTTTGCTCAGTAATGCCTGTTTCTGTGTGCAAGAGGTACCCAGCCACACTTCCTGAAGAACAACAGCATTTTATAAGAAAATGACATCACATGCTAACAATTCAATGTGAGAACTTTTTGCATTCCTCCAAGTCCTCATTGTATTAATAACATGTTTTGGCCCCTTCTACCCCAAGTCTATAAGAGTATAGCCTTGTTTCTTTAATTCAATGGTAAATGTGATTTGAAATGTCTCATTCACTAAGGTTATTCTGTGTCCTCAAATACCAAAACATCTTATCACATGGTAGAGGGACTATTTTAAATTGGATGACTATGGTGAACATAGAGCTGCACCAACCTGTTGTCCCTGAAAGGGAAAGATTTGTTGCCTCAGTTGTCAACCCCTTCAGGGACTACCTTAGCTGTCAGAAGTCACTTTGCCCAAGGACATACTTCCCAAGGGGGGGGGGTTCATGTTTGGTACTTGATGAAGGCCCAGGTTGTAAAGGGATGGCTCTCTTAATCCAGTGCAGGATGATTCTTATGAATATTGCTTACTCCAGAATTGTCCACAAGGTTGGCTGAGGCCCTTTTGCCTTGGAGGCTGCTGATCCTTAATAAAGAGCCAGCTGCACAAACTCTATCTCAGTGTCAAGTTTTGAGAATTGAGCCTGTGACAACAATTTTATTGGCCTGTAAAAGGAAAAAAAAAAGTCTATTATTTTCACATCTAAGCTGTTTAGTCTCCTTGTGTGACCCATAATATTGAAGGGTTCAAATCATTGTTTTGTTTTCCTTTAAATGCAAGGTTTAAAAATATGTGCCAATACCTACTATGTGTCAGTAAGATGCTAAATGCTAAAGATACTGGGATGAGAAATCATAGCCTTGTTTTTAATATGCACATAGGCTAGAAAGAATAAGAAATGACTTATAATAAGTGCAATGGTAATATACGAGATAATCTACAAAAAATAATCTGGGTGCCTGGATTTAATGCAGTCATTTTATTTTTTTAAAATTTTTTTTATTATTAGTTGTTCAAAACATTACAAAGCTCTTGACATATCATATTTCATACATTTGATTCAAGCAGATTATGAACTCCCATTTTTACCCCATATACATATGTAACCGATGTGAATCTGCAGTCATTTTAATGTAAAGAAATATGACTTTTAATAATGACATTAGCACTTATACAGCCCTAGCACTGATAATATCTCATTTGGTTCTCAAAATATCCTTATGGCCAAAGTTAATTATTACAGAACTTCACAGATAAGAAACTGGAGTTCATCTTCTAGCTTCAAAGTCTGTGCTTTCTTTGCTAGTCCCCAAACTTTCATCTTTCTTTCTTTCTTTTTTTGTTTTACTTTACATGGTTTTATTTTATTATTTTAATGTTTTTATTACTGCATTATAGTTATACATAATATTGGGGCTCATCTTGAAATAATCCATTATTTGCTCCATATCAGTCCCCAGTACTTCCTCATTCCCTCCCCTCCTTTCCTGTTCTCCTTCCTCTACTCTACTGGTCTTCCTTCTCTTTATTTACAGATTTTTTTTAAAATGAGTGCTTTATATATATGCATAAAGGTGAAATTCACTGTGATATATTAATACTCATACATAGCATAATTTGTTGAATATCATTCCACTGTTTCTCCCTTTTCCCATCCCTCCTCCTTCCCCTTCAATTCCCTCCATCTATTCCACTGGCCTTTCTATTTTCATGGGACACTCCCTGCCAACACACTTTTCCCCTGTTATTTTGGTTTAGCTTCCCACACATGAGAGAAAACGTTTGACTGACACTTTATGATTGTACATATTTATGGGGCAACAATTTGATGTTTCAATACATATATACATTGTGTAATGATCAAATCAGCATAGTTAGCATATCCAACACTTCATGCATTTATCATTTCTTTGCTGTGAGAATATTAAAAAAACAACTTTTTCCTAGCTATTTTAAACTATATAACACCTTCTTATTAACTATAGACACCCCACTATGAAATAGAACATCAGGACTTATTCTTCCTATCTACTTGTAATTTTATACCCAGTGACTGACCTCTCTCTATGCTCCTGCTCCCATCCCCTCTCCAATCTCTGGTCACTGTTCTACTCTTTATTTCTATATGAACAACTGTTTTTAGATTCCACTTATGATTCTTTTTCCATTTTCTAAAGCATGTGGACAAAAAGGAAAGGCCCACCAAACGATCTTGTGTTGTTATCTGTCAGTTCTCATTAACAAACTATGATCTCCGAATGCAAGGAGAATTTTGACACAACATATGGGATCTTGACCCAACAGAACTTTATAAAATATACTACCATATTTCAGGGAAAGATTGTCACAGATTTTATGGCATTTTTTTTTTGCAAAAAATAGGAGGCAACTGTTATGTGAAACTTTTTTAAAAAATTGTGTCAGTGTTACTTAAAAATAATTTGTTACTAAACTGTCTTTGGTACAAGATCAGGATGTACAGAATACCCATGAACATACATTAAAGTGGTAGTAACGATTATGCAGTGAAATATGATATTCTACCATGAATTTCTGAAGAAAAAGGATCCTAAATTACCTATGATTTTATGAGTTTAACACTATCAAATTTTGCTGCAATCTTTTGAATGACTTCAATGTTGTAGAGTTACAATATGTATAATGTAAATGTTTTAGCTAAAACTTGTTGAGACTTAGACATGGGTCACTAGAAGCAGTTTAATTTGTGTTGCCTGTAATCATCATCATCATCATCATCACCAGCATTATCATTGTTAACCCGGATTATATAATGAAACAGACATATGCTTAGTACTTTCTCTGGTTTATTTCATTTAATCTTTTCAACATATAGTATGAGTAAATGTTTATGATTCTAAATCACTCTGGCTTTTTTTGTATGTTAGAGCTCTTCATTATCTTCCAAATGATCAACAAAACTAATATTGCCATTATTATCATAAAGTGTAGATAAAATATTGTTCACACATATGTGTTGTGGAAATAAATTTAAAGAGGTAAGTTCTCTCCTTGTAAGGGCTAACATTCTAAACCCTGCTTGTAGTTTTAAATAACTAAATTCTTCACAATGTGTTCTCTTTGAGTTTTGGTCTCCTCTAGCAGTGTGGTTTTTTCCATAATCCTAATATATCCAATTGTTTCCCCTTTTGCATTGGGACTGTCTTCTTCTTCCCTTATTAGGTTCCACAACTCTGTTTGCAATTCATGGCTCTTTAGGTAGTTGCTTTTGCTGGTTTGAAAGGGAACACAAAAGGCATGTAGTTCAACTCTAATTTTATACAAGTTTCTTACTCCTCTGTGTCCTGACTTCCCAACCAGTGCTTACCTCATTGGCCCATGCTATCTTCTTGATTATTCTTTTGAGGTTTATTTTTGGGGGTGGGGGGTGCTGGGGATTGAACCCAGGACCTTATGCATGCAAGGCAAGCACTCTACCAACTGAGCTATATCCTCAGCTCCATCGTCTTGATTATTCTTGCATGACAGTTTCCTATGGACAACACAATGATTCTTTACTGGTGTTGCTGTTGCTGAAGCCAAAATGCTGTGTGAATCTGACTCTTTGTCCACTCTTACCTGCCAATTCATAATGTTCATTATTATATGTCAAGAGCACAAACTCTAGAGTCAGACTGCCTTTGTTCACAGTTTATTAGCACTGCTGTTTATTAGCCATGTGACTATGAGAAGTTATTCAGCCTCTGTGTGCCTCAGATGTCACTTCTGTAAGGCAGGGATGAGAATAGTATGCATATGCTTTACGGTGCTATTTTGAAAAATGAGTTAATACATGATGTTTAGAGACCTAGAACGATGCCTGGTACTTGATAAACACTCCTGAGTATTAGCTAGTATTTCTATTTATGCACTCATAGCTCAGGTAAGTTGTAACTTCACAAATACAGCTTTGATTAAGCTGAACATTATTCTTTCTCCAATTTTTTCCCAGCAAAAACTATGCATTCTTGAGATTTCTTGTTCTATTACTTTACAATAAAAAATTTTTCATTTTTTAAAAGTTGGAGTACTATATTAATAGAAAAAAATTAGAAGTTGTTGTTATTTTATAGCTTAAATTTTAGTTTGTGTATTCTGTCTTCAAGTTGCATTCAAACTAAAGACAGAATATATCTATGAGGTCATTTTATGTGCCCACCTACCTTCCTAAATCAGGCTTAGATTGCAACAACTAAATCAATGAAATGTGCAAGTTCTTAATATCAGGAAATCCCCTGCCCCTGTACTGGGGATAGAATCCAGGGCCTTGCACAAACTAAGCCCTATATTACTCTTAAGTGAATGTATGACCTTTGCTTCTTTCCATCATCCAATTATTCTCAAAAACACTCCTTCCCCCCCTTAACAATTCCTCCTAAAGTTAGGAGGTAGTAATCCTCTTCTAAGTATGTCCTGGTAGTGATCTGATAGAAGACCCCCATGAAGATTAATTTTTTGGTCAATTTTAAACTTAAGAACACTAAAGGGTCAAGGATTATATGTTCTATCCCAAGAAAAGGAGGATTATAGTAAATAGTACAAATTAATACATCTGATTCCTTACATTAATTTCCATTTTTCCAAAATAGTACAAGTATTGATTAGCACAATCTATACACTTTCTAAAAACAGCATAATTATTGATTAGCACAGTTTAATGTCTCTTATTCATTTGTCTCTTTCATTAATTCCCATTCTTCCAAGTAGCAGCCATTCATTCAGAGCCAGAAACCTTTGTAGTAAGTCTGTGGTTTGAACAAAGGGTAAAATATTAAATTAAAATTGAAAAATTATAATTTTGAAATTACTTAAGTCAGTGCTGCCTAATAGAAATGCTATATTAGGTGCATATATCATATTAAACTTCCTAATAGCCATATTTCAAAAACCCCAAAACTAGTAGGTAAAATTAATGTTAACATATTTTGCTTTATCTTAAATATTATCATTTTTAACATGTGATCAATATGAAAAGTTATTAATTAATTAGACAGTTTAGAGTCTATTTTTCATGTTAAGTCTTTGAAATCTGGTGTGTATTTTACATTCACAGGGCACATTAATATACAGAGTTACAAAAAATGGTGTTATGAATGGATAATTATGATTGTAATACATTCCATTATTGTCACGTATGTAAGAAATAAAAGAAAAAAAGAAATATATTTTTGAGATTTTAGGAATGTATCAAAATTAGTGGGAAACAAGGGCAGATTTGATGGACAAGTCTAAGAACAAGAGCAAAGAGGATTGGCCTGTAAAGTATGGATGAACCAGATTAGAATTTTGGTAAGCAATAGTTATTTGAATGTATCAGACACTTGATCTCCAATGTGACTCGGCCCATAAATTCCCTCAGATTCAGGAAACCAAAATATACCCCCAAGCTCTGTCATTAACCAACCTAGTGAAGCCAAGATAATCACTTAGACTTTTTATTTCTTAGTTTCTTAGAAGAGACTGTGAAGTTCTCTTCTTATATATGCTTTTTGTGTATGCACACACACACACACACACACACACACACCTCCTCTAATGCTTACCTGGTCTCAAGTTGTAAGGGTAAAAGAAATTGAAGTTAAAGTGTAAAAGTTAAAGTGTAAAAGACCGGGCATTGTAAAGTTTCTAAGCTGCAAGGCCTGAGTTAAAATGTAAAGGATTGGGTATTGTTAGGTTTCTATGCTACCTGCAAAACCTGAAATCCCTGTAGCTGTTAGGACAATACTGGAACTGCCCAGTACATATTCCCACTGACTCCCTGGTTGTCCAATAACTTGGGACTCTGTGTAACTGGTCACGTAGTCATTTAGGCCCTAAAACCAATCAGTTTGAATGTGTACCCCGTTTAGAATTGACCTATCACCCCCGCCCGACCTGTTCCCGCCAATGAATGAACTAATCATGTTTAGGAGTTGTTGTTCAATTTTCCCGCGCCTCATGATGATTTGTTCTGATGTATACAAAGCCCTCCGCCCTCCCCAAAAAGTGTACTTAAGCAGTGCTCAGCCCCTGCTGGGGGCTCTGGGCTGCTTTCCCCTCCTGGGTGAGCCTGGAGCCTCAGCGCGCTGAATCGGATCCTCAATAAATCCCCTTCTGCCAATTGCATGAGTGGTCACTTGGTGGTCTCTTTCTCCGACGCTTCGCCGGACCCTTACAAAGTTAAAGTGCTTTTTTAAAGTTTTGTTTAAATATGTTCCCATTTTATTTTAATCACTAAGAAACCTTATGTTTTCATTTATTGTATTTTTCTGTTTTTCCTTTTCTTCTTTTCAATGGTTGTGCTTGGGGCTGGAGATGTAGCTCTGTGGTAGAGAATGCACTTAGCATACATGAGGGCCTGGGTTCAATAAAAAATATGTCAAGGGTTGTGCATGGATGATATTTTAGATACATGATGATAAATGGGAGTGACCTAATAATCTCATTAAAATTTTGCTTTGACCAATCTCAAGACATAGTTATCCATATTATATTACATAGTATAGAATTGCTGATAATGCATCATTCATTTTTTAAAAAATTGAGAGTGGTATATTTTATAGAAAATGTATTACATTTCTCCTTCTCTATTCCTCTTAGCTCAGTCTTCCTTTCTCTTCCCACAAAGACCACAAGTAGTCAGCCATGGTAGTGAGCTCCTGTGATCCCAACTACTCAAGAGGCCAAGACAAGAGGATTGCAAATTCAAGGGCAATTTAGGCAATTTAGCAAGACCCTGTCTCAAAATAAAATCTTAAAAATGGACTGAGGGGGCTAGGATTGTGACTCAGTGGTAGAGCGCTTGCCTAGCATCTGTAAGGCACTGGGCTTGATTCTCAGTACCACATATAAATAAGTAAATAAAATAAAAGTCCATCAAAAACTGATAAAAATGTTTTTTAAAAAAGGAATTAGGGTGTAGTTCAGTGGTAGAACACTTGCATAACATGATTAAGGCCCTGGGTTCCATCCCTAGTACTGCAAAAACAAAACAGAGCAAAAAACAAAGGCCCCATTAGCAGATGGATGTGGGGGTTGGGTGTGACTCAGCAATGGGTGTGTTAGCCTTCCCTTTGTTTTTCTGTATTGAGGCCCTAGAAATAAGTTCCTGGAAATAATTTGAGGAAAAAAAGAGATACAACCTATTAGGCAGAGTGCTCATTCATAATTAAGCTGCTTAGTTGCAGGGCCATCAAAGGAAAACTTCAAATACCTTGATAGCAAAAGGTACCTGTGCTGAAAGCATGTGCAGGATCCCACAGGGGAAAGGCAGAGCTGATGGCAGATTCTCAGGAAATAATCAGCAGAGAGGACATCTGGAAAGACAAAGGCCAGATCCTGCATTATGTGTCAAAGGAATCTGGCAAGTGTTTGCTGTATCTGAAACTTGGAATCTATCACAAGAACTTTTCTTTGTGCACTGTGTGGCCTCAAACAGGTGAATCTGATTTTTTTTTTTGGGGGGGAGGTTCTATTTTATTTCTATGCTTTATCTTTTTAAAAAATATTATTTTTGTGGTTGCTATTTTATTTTAAATTATTTTATTTGTTCTTTTTAGCTATACATGACAGTAGAGTGTATTTTGAAATATCACACATACATGGAGTATCACTTCCCATTCTTGTGGTTGTACATGATATGGAGCTTCACTGATCATGTGTTCATATATGAACACAGGAAAGTTCTAATTCATTTTACTGTCGTTCCTATTCCCATCCCCCTACCATCCCTTCATTCCTCTTTGTCTAATCCAATGAACTTCTATTCTTCCCTCCCTCTCCCTTATCGTGTATTAGCATCCACATATCAAAGAGAACACTCAGCCCTTGGATTTTTGGGGATCGGCTTATTTCACTTAGCATGATAGGCTCCAGTTCCATGCATTTACTGGTAAATGCCATAATTTAATTCGTATTTATAGCCAAGTAATAGTCCATTGTGTATATGTGAAGCCAGATTTAAAGTTAGGTAGTCAGTGTAGTTAGGTAAATCGGGTCTAACATCGAGTAAGATCTAAAATGGAGGCAATGTTGAGAATGAATTCCGGGAAACGCAGGACAACTCGTGGAATGTTAATAAAGTCCAGGAAAAAGCCCAAGGCCAGAGCCCATCCCAAAGAAGTGTTAATGAACAGCCCCCAGCAAACTTGAAGGTGCTAACTCAGAAGTCCTTCCTGACCAGATTACTTCTTTGGCCCACCTGTGTCCCACCCCTCGGGCCTTCCCACCTACATTCCATCACTGAAAGAAACTATAAAATGGAGAGACAACCGCACTTCCATGGATTCCACCTCTTGGGACCCCTTCTTCCTCAGGGAGAAGTCTTTTCTGCTGTCCTTTAATAAATCCTCTACTTTCCACTTTGCCCTTGCCTCGGCGTGCTTCTCTGGTGTTATACTTCAACATTGGGGAATCAAGGACTCGTCACCGGTCAACAGCGGTAACATATGTACCACATTTTCTTTATCCATTCATCTGTTAGAGGGCACCTAGGTTGGTTTCATAGCTTGACTATTGTGACTTGAACTGCAATAAACATCGATGTGGTCACATCACATCCATATAGTATGCCGATTTTAAGTCTTTTGGGTATATGCTGAAGAGTGGGATAACTGGGTCAAATGGTGGTTCCATTTCAAGTTTTCTGAGGAATCTCCATACTGCTTTCCAGAGTAGTTGCACCAATTTGCAGTCCCACCAACAATGTATGAGTGTGCCTTTTTCCCCACATCCTTGCCAACGTTTGTTACTTATATTTGTGATAATTGCCAGAGAATCTGATTTTAAGATAAGAACCCAATCGACATCACTTCTGGCATCTTTACTCTGCAACAAGCATGGTGCTACACACCATGGGCACAATATCTAAATTAATCATCTAAATAACTGTATTGGTAGCCACATTTTACAGATGTAGAAACCAATGCTCAAAGAGGTGATGTAATTTGTCCCAAGGCTCACATCTAGGAAGAGGCAGGAGCAAACTGATCCACAGATGTCTCTGTCTCCTAAGCTTAAGATTCATTTGTGTTCTTCTTGTTTGTTTTTTACTCCATTCATCCTCCTTCCCCACATTTACCTAGGTTTGATTTCAGACAGGGCACTTTCCCACTGGATGACTATATCAAAAGACCTGGGTAGAAATTAAGGTCAATTTTTCTAAAAACCTCCTATCATCCAAGTCTTTTATAGGCCCAACCCCTACTTCTAGTAGGCTGTTGGGAACATTCCAGCTTCTAGGGACTCTGGGGATTCCAGTTAACCTCTGGGGCCCCTGTAAACTTTCCAAGGAAATTTTAAGTCAGACATTCCTTAGCCTTGAATCCAAAGGATTTGGGTGAAACTTGGTGGTGCTCAGGAACTCCATAATGGAGACCTGCCTGAGACTTTTATTTCATTCTCTGAACTGACATAAAATAGAAGAGACCAAGCTATCTGTACCACTTTCCCAGAATCTAGGGCCTTTCTAATGTCAGAACAGGAGGAGCCCCCTAGAGATAATCCAGTTGAATGGCCTTATTCTATGGATCAAAGGCTATGAGAGATTAAAGTCACACACCTGTGTGCTTTGTCGTTTCTAGAACAGAGTAAAGCAAGACTGGAACCCCCATCTCTCAGGCCCAGATTAATGGCTATGGAATGCCTACCCTACCCTTTCCACCTAGCATTCATGACCAAGTTCAAACTAGGCCCATCAGGAGACTTAATTTCCTGAGTTGAAAAAGAAGGGGGCACGTACACAAGAAATCAGGCCAACACCATTTCTGATAAATATGGCCTACCATTTGACCTCTTTCAAATAGTCAAGTGCTATAGACAACATGCACCTCCCCAGGAGTATAACTGTCAGAAATATGGGGCATATCATAGTGGCCCACCACTTCATTCCAGGTAGGCAATATTTTTCAGAGTGTCAGTTCCCCAAAGAATTATATCATCAGAACAAAAAGCATTTTGAGCAATATGCACACTGGCAAGACATTTGGTATGTAGCCTTTAGATGGTGCTGATGATCTACTATAACACAGTCTGCACATGGTCTGTACTTGGAATCAAGGCGGTAGATGAGACCTAAAGAGGCCAATTAAATTTCAATTCTCATGTACCAGGCCATATCCACACATGCACAAACAGTTCTGAAGTCCTCTTAATAAAAATAAATTTCTGTGACTTTGGTTGTCAGAACCAGGTTTTGGTAAAGCTAAAGGCAGGTCTAATGTCATTTGTCGATATCTTAAACATGAATATACATCCCCTGCCTTCAGATTTATGTTGTGTCTCTGGGCTTTGACTGGAGCTTGTGGAAATCTTGGTTCATAAGGTCTGATTGTGTTTCCAGATTGTATGATGGAGCCATTCATTTTGTGGGACAGTTTTGTTTGGGAAAGCCTCATTCATTCACTTAAGAAAGAATAGGTGGAACCTAGCATCATTCATTTTTTTTCTGGCTCTGAAAAGAGTTATGGGGAAGAAAACATCACACCATAGCAACCTTTCTATAGCAGGCTCTGATGTCTAATTCCTTCTATTTTCTACATATTCTGACTTCCTTAGACTCCATTAGTCTCATAGTCCTGCCAAAAGAGACAATACTTTGCTATCCAGTTTTTCTTTGCCAATACAGTGTATGACAGACAGACAATGTCACAATTGAGAAACCTGGGACATTGTTGAAGTTTTCTATGTAAGAAAAAAAAAACTCCTTGTCCATTCCCATGGACAGCTCTGTACATGTGGGAGCTGACGTTGGTTCCCCAAATTAGATATTGAACTTAGTACAGATATGCAATGTCTCTCTGCATTGATGTATATCATATATCTACCTCCATTAGAGGAGAAGGACTTGAGAGTAGGAAGGGGCAAGAGTCAGGAGTGAATCAAAGTTTTCATGCAGATCATTCAGTGAGAAAAAAGGTTTGGGAGAGGCATAGTACCTTTATTCCAGTGTCTGAAATTCTGTCATAGTAGGGGAAAAATCAATTGGTCTAGAAAGACCATATCAGAGACAGAATTAGATCCACAGAGATGAAAATTTTTAGAAAATAGATTTCAATTTCCCCAAGAACTTCTTTTATACAGTTCTAAAATTAAAAAAAAAAATCTAACTTAAAAAATAGTCTCAAGGAAAGTATAAAGAGTGCTCAAGTATTGTTCACCTAGATTCCTCAATTCTTAATGTTTTGTGTTTTGCTACCTTTACTTTATCCTTTCCTTTTAAATATATACCTGCATATTTCTGAACCATTTGAAAGTAAATGGCATTATAATCATTTGGTTCCTGAATATTTTATTTTTTATTTTTTATTGTTGGTTGTTCAAAACATTACATAGTTCTTGATATATCATATTTCACACTTTGATTCAAGTGGGTTATGAACTCCCATTTTTACCCCGTATACAGATTGCAGAATCACATCAGTTACATATCCATTGATTTACATATTGCCATACTAGTGTCTGTTGTATTCTGCTGCCTTTCCTATCCTCTACTATCCCCCCTCCCCTCCCCTCTTCTCTCTCTACCCCCTCTACTGTCATTCATTTCTCCCCCTTGTATTATTTTTCCCTTCCCCCTCACTTCCTCTTGTATGTAATTTTGTATAACCCTGAGGGTCTCCTTCCATTTCCATGAAATTTCCCTTCTCTCTCCCTTTCCCTCCCACCTCTCATCCCTGTTTAATGTTAATCTTCTTCTCCTGCTCTTTGTCCCTACTCTGTTCCCAGTTACTCTCCTTATATCAAAGAAGACATTTGGCATTTGTTTTTTAGGGATTGGCTAGCTTCACTTAGCATAACCTGTTCCAATGCCATCCATTTCCCTGCAAATTCTATGATTTTGTCATTTTTTAATGCAGAGTAATACTCCATTGTGTATAAATGCCACATTTTTTTATCCATTCGTCTATTGAAGGGCATCTAGGTTGGTTCCACAGTCTTGCTATTGTGAATTGTGCTGCTATGAACATCGATGTAGCAGTGTCCCTGTAGCATGCTCTTTTTAGGTCTTTAGGGAATAGACCGAGAAGGAGAATAGCTGGGTCAAATGGTGGTTCCATTCCCAGCTTTCCAAGAAATCACCATACTGCTTTCCAAATTGTCTGCACCAATTTGCAGTCCCACCAGCAATGTACAAGTGTACCCTTTTCCCCACATCCTCGCCAGCACTTGTTGCTGTTTGACTTCAGAATGGCTGCCAATCTTACTGGAGTGAGATGGTATCTTAGGGTGGTTTTGATTTGCATTTCTCTGACTGCTACAGATGGTGAGCATTTTTTCATGTACTTGTTGATTGATTGTATGTCCTCCTCTGAGAAGTGTCTGTTCAGGTCCTTGGCCCATTTGTTGATTGGGTTATTTGTTCTCTTATTGTCTAATTTTTTGAGTTCTTTGTATACTCTGGATATTAGGGCTCTATCTGAAGTGTGAGGAGTAAAGATTTGTTCCCAGGATGTAGGCTCCCTATTTACCTCTCTTATTGTTTCTTTTGCTGAGAAAAAACTTTTTAGTTTAAGTAAGTCCCATTTGTTGATTCTAGTTATTAACTTTTGTGCTATGGGTGTCCTATTGAGGAATTTGGAGCCCGACCCCACCGACTGTAGATCGTAGCCAACTTTTTCTTCTATCAGACGGCGTGTCTCTGATTTGATATCAAGCTCCTTGATCCATTTTGAATTCACTTTTGTGCATGGCGAGAGAAAGGGATTCAGTTTCATTTTGTTGCATATGGATTTCCAGTTTTCCCAGCACCATTTGTTGAAGATGCTATCCTTCCTCCATTGCATGCTTTTAACCCCTTTATCAAATATAAGATAGTTGTAGTTTTGTGGATTGGTTTCTGTGTCCTCTATTCTGTACCATTGGTCCACCTGCCTGTTTTGGTACCAGTACCATGCTGTTTTTGTTACTATTGCTCTGTAGTATAGTTTGAAGTCTGGTATCGCTATACCGCCTGATTCACACTTCCTGCTTAGCATTTTTTTTTGCTATTCTGGGTCTTTTATTTTTCCATATGAATTTCATGATTGCTTTCTCTATTTCTACAAGAAATGCCGTTGGGATTTTGATTGGCATTGCATTAAACCTATAGAGAACTTTTGGTAATATTGCCATTTTGATGATGTTAGTTCTTCCTATCCATGAACAGGGTACATTTTTCCATCTTCTAAGATCTTCTTCTATTTCTCTCTTTAGGGTTCTGTAGTTTTCATTGTATAAGTCTTTCACCTCTTTTGTTAGGTTGATTCCCAAGTATTTTATTTTTTTTTTGAGGATATTGTGAATGGAGTGGTTGTCCTCATTTCCATTTCAGAGGATTTGTCGCTGATATACAGGAATGCCTTTGATTTATGCGTGTTGATTTTATATCCTGCCACTTTGCTGAATTCATTTATTAGCTCTAATAGTTTCTTTGTAGACCCTTTTGGGTCTGCTAGGTATAGAATCATGTCATTTGCAAATAGTGATAATTTAAATTCTTCTTTTCCTATTTTTATGCCTTTAATTTCTTTCGTCTGTCTAATTGCTCTGGCCAGTGTTTCGAGAACTATGTTGAACAGAAGTGGTGAGAGAGCGCACCCCTGTCTTGTTCCAGATTTTAGAGGGAATGCCTTCAATTTTTCTCCATTCAGAATGATGCTAGCCTGAGGCTTATCATAGATTGCTTTTACAATATTGAGGTATGTTCCTGTTATCCCTAGTTTTTCTAGAGTTTTGTACATAAAGGGATGCTGTACTTTGTCGAATGCGTTTTCCGCATCTATCAAGATGATCATATGGATCTTATTTTTAAGTCTATTGATGTGGTGAATAACATTTATTGATTTCCGTATATTGAACCAGCCTTGCATCCCAGGGATGAATCCTACTTGATCATGGTGCACAATTTTTTTGATATGTTTTTGTATCCGATTCGCCAGAATTTTATTGAGGATTTTTGCATCTAGGTTCATTAGAGATATTGGTCTGTAGTTTTCTTTCTTTGAAGTGTCTTTGTCTGGTTTAGGTATCAGGGTGATATTGGCCTCGTAGAATGAATTTGGAAGTTCTCCCTCTTTTTCTATTTCCTGAAGTAGCTTGAAAAGTATTGGTATTAGTTCCTCTTTAAAGGTTTTGTAAAACTCTGCTGTATACCCATCCGGTCCTGGGCTTTTCTTAGTTGGTAGTCTTTTGATGGTTTCTTCTATTTCCTCAATTAATATTGGTCTGTTTAGGTTGTCTATATCCTCCTGACTCAATCTGGGCAGATCATATGACTTAAGAAATTTATCTATGCCTTCACTATCTTCTAATTTATTGGAGTATAAGGATTCAAAATAATTTCTGATTATCTTCTGTATTTCTGAAGTGTCTGTTGTGATATTGCCTTTTTCATCCCGTATGCTAGTAACTTGAGTACTCTCTCTTCTTCTCTTCGCTAGCATGGCTACGGGTCTGTCGATTTTGTTTATTTTTTCAAAGAACCAACTTTTAGTTTTGTCAATTTTTTCAATTGTTTCTTTTGTTTCAATTTCATTAGCTTCAGCTCTGATTTTAATTATTTCTTGCCTTCTACTTCTTTTGCTGTTGTTTTGCTCTTCTTTTTCAAGGATTTTGAGATGAAGTATGAGATCATTTATTTGTTGGTTTTTCCTTTTTTTAAGGAATGAGCTCCAAGCAATGAATTTTCCTCTTAGAACTGCTTTCAATGTGTCCCATAGATTCCGATATGTTGTGTCTGTGTTTTCATTTATCTCTAAGAATTTTTAATTTCCTCCTTGATGTCTTCTATAACCCATTGATCATTCAGTAACCTATTGTTCATTCTCCAAGTGATGCATGATTTTTCCTTCTTTCTTTTATCGTTGATTTTCAGTTTCATTCCATTATGATCAGATAAGATGCATGGTATTATCTCTACTCCTTTATATTGTCTAAAAGTTTCCCTGTGACATAATATATGATCTATTTTTGAGAAGGATCCATGTGCTGCTGAGAAAAAAGTGTAACTGCTTGATGTTGGGTGGTATATTCTACATATGTCAATTAAGTCTAGGTTATTAATTGTGTTATTGAGTTCTATAGTTTCCTTATTCAACTTTTGTTTGGAAGATCTGTCCAGTGGCGAGAGAGTTGTGTTGAAGTGTCCCATGATTATTGTATGGTGGTCTATTAGACTCTTGAACTTGAGAAGAGTTTGTTTGATGAACATAGCTGCACCATTGTTTGGGGCATATATATTTATGATTGTTATGTCTTGTTGGTGTATGGTTCCCTTGAGCAGTATGTAGTGTCCCTCTTTATCCCTTTTGATTAACTTGGGCTTGAAATCTATTTTATTTGATATGAGTATGGACACTCCTGCTTGTTTCCGAAGTCCATATGAGTGATATGATTTTTCCCAACCTTTCACCTTCAGCCTATGTATGTCTTTTCCTATCAAATGCGTCTCCTGTAGGCAGCATATTGTTGGGTCTTGTTTTGTGATCCATTCTACTAGCCTGTGTCTCCTAATTGGTGAGTTTAAGCCATTAACATTTAGGGTTATTATTGAGATATGGGTTGTTCTTCCAGCCATATTTGTTTATTTCTGTTACTAAACATGGTTTGTTTTCCTCTTTGATTATTTCCCCCCCCTTTACTGTCCTACCTCCCACTGTTGGTTTTCATTGTTATTTTCCATTTCCTCTTCCTGTAATGTTTTGCCGAGGATGTTTTGAAGAGATGGTTTTCTAGCTGCAAATTCTTTTAACTTTTGTTTATCGTGGAAGGTTTTAATTTCATCTTCCATCCTGAAGCTTAATTTCGCTGGATACACAATTCTTGGTTGGAACTCATTTTCTTTCAGTGTTTGAAATATGTTATTCCAGGATCTTCTAGCTTTCAGAGTCTGTGTTGAAGGATCAGCTGTTATCCTGATTGGCTTACCCCTAAATGTAATCTGCTTCCTTTCTCTTGTAGCTTTTAAAATTCTCTCCTTATTCTGTATGTTGGGCATCTTCATTATAATGTGTCTAGGTGTGGATCTCTTATGATTTTGCACATTCGGCGTCCTGTAGGCTTCTAGGATTTGGGATTCTGTCTCATTCTTCAAGTCTGGGAAGTTTTCTCGTATTATTTCATTGAATAGATTGCTCATTCCTTTGGTTTGGAGCTCTATACCTTCCTGTACCCCAATGACTCTTAAGTTTGGTCTCTTTATGTTATCCCATATTTCTTGGATGTTCTGCTCATGGTTTCTTAACAGTCTTGCTGAGCTGTCTATGTTCTTCTCAAGTTGAAATACTTTGTCTTCATTGTCTGATGTTCTATCTTCTAAGTGTTCTACTCTGCTGGTAGTATTCTCAATTGAGTTTTTAAGTTGGTTTATTGCTTCCTGCATTTCTAGGATTTCTGTTTGTTTGTTTTTTATAACCTCTATCTCCCTGTATAATTGATCTTTTGCTGCCTGGATTTGTTTGTGTAATTCATTGTCAAAGTGATCTTTCATTGTCTGATTTTGCTGTCTAATGTCTTCCTTGAGACCCCAGATCATCTGAAGCATGTATATCCTGAATTCTTTATCTGACATTCCATCTGCTGCAGCTGTTACCTCTTCTAAAGTTGAGTTGATCTGCATTGCTTGTGGTCCTTTCTTTCCTTGTCTTTTCATGTTGCTTGCGTTTCTTTCTGCTTGGTGAAACTGTTGTGTTTTTGAAAAATTTTCCCCCTATATATTTATATTGCTCTTGTATAGTTGACAAGTCTCCCTTGCAGGGTCGGGCGGCGGTCTGCCTACCTTGCAGGCACAGGCGGCGGCTCTGCTCTGCCCCTACTCCAAATGGGGTGATGTGTCTGTCGTGCCGGCAGGCCACTGGGCCTGTTCCACTGTTCGGTCGCAGATCTGCGTACCTTTCGGGCGCAGGTGGCGGCTCTGCTCTGCCCCTACTCCAATTGGGGTGACATGTGTACCACGCCAGCAGACCGCTGGGCCTGATCCGCCGGTCAGTCGCAGGTCTGCCTACCTTGCAGGCACGGGGGGCGGCTCTGCCCTGGCCCTCCTACCACGCCCGCGGACTTCTAGGCCTGTGCTGCCGGTCGGTCGCAGGTCTGCCTACCTTGCGGGCGCGGGTGGCTGCTCTGCTCTGCCCCTACTCCAATTGGGGTTATGTGACTACCACACCTGCGGGCCGCTGGGCCTGATCCGGGCTCGGGCAAAGGCTCTGCTCTACCCCTACTCCAGTTGGGGTGACGTGTGTACCACACTGGCAGGCCGCTGGGCCTGGTCCGCCAGTCTGTCGCAGGCCTGCCTACCTTGCAGGCGCGGGTGGTGGCTCTGCCCTGCCCCTCCTACCATGCCCAAGGACCACTGGTCCTGTTCTGCCTGTCGGTCGCAGGTCTGCCTACCTTGTGGGCGCAGGTGGCGGCTCTGCTCTGCCCCTACTCCAATTGGGGTCACGCCGGCGGGCCGCTGGGCCTGTTCCAGGCTCAGGCGGCGGCTCTGCTCTGCCTCTCTGGCTTGATGATAAAGTGAGAGAGACTCGGGTGTTTGTGACTCACTTTCTTTACCAGGAGACCAACTGTTTCTGTCGCCGCTGGTATCGATGAAGTTCTCTCCTCCGCCACTTTCTGATGACATCAGATATCTGCCATGTTGGTATCCCATGCGAATGGCAGCATTTCGTTCCCTTTGCTGGGTGACCAAAGCAAAGGGTGAGTCCTGACCAGCCCTCACAAGCCCCGTCTCAGTCCTGTTGCCACTGCCTTTGAAGGCTCGGTTGGTAATTACCTCTACAGTATTCAGCAGGACCCGGACAGAGAAGCAGTTTCCGTGGATTCTTTAGCCCTGGGCCAGAGCAGTTCTGGGAGCTGGAATTCGGCCGCTCCGTGCTCGGTGTGTGTTCTGATAGGAGCAGGCTCCAAGAAGCAGTTTCCACGGGTTAATTAGCACTGAGCCTGAGTAAGTTGTCTGCGAGCTGCAGGCGAATGGCAGCCTATAATTACCTTTTCTATGGCTGAATGAGCTGTGATCAGTCGAAAACAGGGATGGTGACGTCAGCTCTCCAAGATGGTGGCCGCTGGCTTCCTCTGTGGTCTGACCCGTGTGGAGAACCGAATTGGACCGCTTCCTTCCCCCGTCTCAAACCCAGAATTCAGCACTTAGTATGGTGATTGCACAGCTGGCAGAAGCCCTTGGAAACTGCAGTGCTGTATCTTTGCGTTGCTATCTCCTCATTTCCCAGCACGCGCCGCAGACTCTAGCCGCGGGGCGATTTGCTGAATAAGCAGCTTGACCCTCCGTGCAGACAAATCTCTCGCGTTTGAGCCCCCGTAGCTGATCCTCATGCAATGGAAATCCTTCCTCTAGGTTTTGGAGCACCCCAATTTTGCTGGAAATTCCTAACAAGATAGCTTTTATCCTTTCTAACTCGTCATTGTCCCACACAGTGACGCGGTACATGGGGGTAATGCACTCCCTTCGCCACCATCTTCGTTCCTAAATATTTTATCACGCATTTCCATTTCCTAAGAGTAAGGACAAAATCAAGGTAAATGTATACACTCCATACTCAAAGCAATTCAATTTCATCAATCATCTGCATAATGCTTTTTAAACAACATTTTTTCTTCTGATCAAGGATCCTCTAGGATACATTACTGGTGATATTAATAAGCACAAATTTTTAAAAATTTAGGATTTTTCAGAAATGAAAGAGGCTATGTCAAAGATTGAATTTCAAATATCAGGTTGGAAAACATAATCAGGGTTATCTGCTTGGATTAGGTTACAGAATAAAAAATGACCTATTTAAATACACAACCTAAGGTTGGGGGTATAGCTCAGAGAAAGAGCTTGTGATTAGCATGCATGAGGCCCTGGATTCCATTCCCAGCACTTAAACAAATAAATAATACAAATAACCATATGGTTAGGGACTTCTGTGTCCCTAGTAAGATTTGCCTGCTTCAAATTCATGAAGATATCTTCCTACCTCTTCTATTAAGGCTTTATGGTTCTAGGTATTACTTTCAGGTTTATGATCCATCCTCAATACATTTTTGGGGGGTGAATAGCATAAAGGTAAGAGTCAAGGTTCTTTTCCTTTTCTTTTTTTTTCTATACTATTTCTCCAGTTCCACTTGTTTAAAGCATTAGAGTCCTGCTAATATTCAGGTATCTTCCATAGATGACAAGATTTGTCTGAAGGGTTGCACCCTAATATAGAGCTGGGTGGGAACAGCAATGCATTGGAAAGGTGTAGTCATATGAGGGAGGAGGGATTACATTCCTTCAGGTTGGGAATGAGTCCTGGGATTCTGAGATGCACAGTGGGGTCTTTATGCTGAATTTCAGAAGACCACAAGGGAGTTGGCTTGCTCCAGAAAACAACTATCATTGATGTGATAGAATAATAAATTACTACTCAAGGGAATTCCTTCCTGCCAAAGAAGCAGCCCCTGAGAATCTAGTAGTCTACAAAGGCAATAGATGGGCATTCGAGTTTGATTCAGCCTGAAAAGTACAGGATGCTGTGAGCATTTGTTTCAAGGGGCTAACATAGTTGGAGCATGGAATTCCCAAGGAAGAGACATTCAAACTGAGATCTGAAGGATGAGCAGGAGAATTCCAGGTGGAAAGGAGGATGTATATGTATATCCTCAGGTGATATACCCTCAATCACTGTATGTGTGTATATATATATATATATATATATATATATATTCCTGTGTATATGTGTGTCTATCATCTATCTATTTATCTATCTATCTACCTACCTACCTACCTACCTACCTATCTAAAGCTCTCATGATCCAATCACTTCCCAAAGGTCCTACCTCTGAATATTGCTGCACTTGGGACCAAGCCTTCAACAAATGAGTCTTTGGGGGACATTCTAGATCCAAACTATAAGCCCAGTTCATAGAATTATAAGGTAAAAATTGATTGTTTTCAGCAACTTAATTTTGGATTCATTTGTTGTGTGGCAAAAGCTACTGATACAGTCATACAAAGGGCTCTTAGAGGAGTTTGAGAACTCCATGGAGCTTAAGGAGTCCATAGTGTTCTAGACGAAGTCAGATGAAAGTAGCAAGTCAGCGAGAACAATATTTTTGCTTTTGCCTTTGACAATGTTTTGGAAGAAAAAATTGATTTATTTTCATAATATTTCTGCACACATTTATGAACTGAATAAAAAGCAATTTGTCACAAGAGTTACACGTATAGTTTCATAGCTATCAACCTGTCAACATCTATCAATCAATTCCTATCTTGTCTGCTGGTAGAGATTACAGACATATTAAATAACTGGATGGCACATCCAAAAAAGATAGCAGAGAATTTGCAAATAACGACCCCTGGATATTAAACCTTGGCAAAACTTCTGTTAAAATCAGTAAAACTCTGATTTTCTTGATAACTAAGAATATTGACATAGTGTCATTAAGTTGTATCACTCTCCCATCAGAGCACACTTAGCCCATAATTAAATAAAGGTTACTTGGTGTTTTTTGAGTCTGTCAAAAAAATATCCTCTGTGTGGTAGGAAAAAAAAAAGAACATACTTTTCCTCTAATTCCCCAAAAGCGAGTATATTATTTCTGTTTTAGCAATTAGAACTATCCTTTCCAGTCCTCCAAGCTCTGGAAAAATAGAATGCTTTTTGGAGAAAAGACAATTATGTGTGCATACAATTTGCTTATTTTTAATCATTTTTGTGCCTGTTTGAAAAAAAAATGCATGTAATTATATAGACCTAGAAATCCCCAAATTACTAATTAATTTTATTTGGTTGATTGTTTTTTTTTAAACCAACATTTATCAGGATTTATATGAGAAAGCACAGATTTATGATGACTTCCACATAGGAAGAAACTAAAGCCAACAGGTACATAGAGCCATTCCAGGGATTGTCAGTAGATCTAAGTTTGAGACCCAGAATTTCCTGGCACCCAGACCTCATGAAAATGACATCTTCACCTGCTTATGAAAATTCCAAATTAAAACTGCAAAAAATGTTATACTACCAATTATTATACCCTAGATTCCTATGAACACTTTTCCAGTGAAAATATATGATTCATATGATTATCACAATTGTTTGCTCTTTAATTAAACTTCAGATTAAATTTACTTTTCTTCATCGGCTAAGGTACTAACTTGTTCAGTTTCTGATGAATTATCAGCAAGTGTTTTGCTGTTCTAATGAACTCAGGGTATTTGAAGTCACTAGACAATATTTTACATACTGATTTTTCAGTCACAATTTTAATTTCAATAATCTCCAAGAAAAAGTCTGAAGTGTAATATATTGGCCTTAAGAGACTTATACCAAAAGCTTTAATTTGTAACTGAAAAGAAAAAAATACTTCATAATTATAAATTTGCTATCAGGGCTCATATAACCAGTCACTGGGGAATTGCCATGAGATCTACATTTTGCCTGTTAGAGAGGAATTGTTTGATAACAAAGTAGGTATTCTAATTTTTCTAATAATTATAAAAATATCATCTAGAATACCTTACAAATTCACTTTGCTTCTGAAGTCTCTGATGTTTCTTGCTAGAATTGGTAAGTAGGGAATAATAGGTTCATACATTTTTATAGGGCCTTAGATATGTTTGGATATGGGTAGATTTTTTTTTGGAAGGGGTACCAAGGATTGAACTCAGGGGCACTTGACCACTGAGCCCCATCCCCAGCCTTATTTTGTATTTTATTTAGAGACAGGGTCTCACTGAGTTGCTTAGTGCCTCACAGTTGCTGAGGCTAGCTTTGAACTTGCAATCCTCCTGACTCAGCCTTCCAAACTGCTGGGATTACAGGTGTGTGCCACCGTGCCTAGCTGGATATGGGTAGATTTATTTATTTTTTAATAGAAGTGATTTTTTTTTGAGAGAGAGAGAGAGAGAGAGAGAGTTTTTAATATTTATTTTTTAGTTTTCGGAGGACACAACATCTTTATTTTATTTTTATGTGGTGTTGAGGATTGAACCCAGTGCCCCGCGCATGCCAGGCAGGTGCGCTACTGCTTGAGCCACATCCCCAGCCCTGGATATGGGTAGATTTTTAAAACACCCTATTTGTAAAATATTTTGAAACTAAAGCAAGTGTCTACTTGAGTACACAGCTTTTCATCTGTTCTTTCTCAGTACTTCATTATTATTGTGAAAAAGAGCAAATAATAAAGCAAGAAATAAGTGAAAATGCATATCAACATATAAAATAAATGTATTTTGATTCACCGTAGAAACTTAACTCTTCTCCTTGAGGTAAATAATCACCAGGCAGAGGTTCAGTTATTTGGAAGACTGAGAAAAGTGCCATGGAACTGTTACATGGTGATCTGCTTTCACAATGGAACACCTTTATTTGCAAAGTGGAGCTGTTTGTGTGTACAAAAGTGATACAGGCTTCTTTGTTCTGGATCTGACAGGTCATTGTAGATAAAAAAAATCGTTTTATATTTCAGTTGATATGACTTATTATATAAAAAACTTAATGAGAATTTTGGGTAATTTCATGTTCCTTGAACCACAATCACCCTTTCCTTCCACTTTCAAAATGAACATAAAATATAAGTCATTAAGTAATTAAATACAGCAATCAGGAAGATGGGCAGGAAGATAGGTGTAATGGGAAGCCTTAAAAGGAGGGGGAAAATCCCTTTATTCCAGCATCAAAATCTCTGTGAACAAAAGAAAACTGAAAAGTAAACCCAAGAAAAAGTTCACTCACAATGGTGATATATTCCCCTATGATCTGTCAGTTTTTAAACAAATTCATTCTATTCTCTATTCTCCCCCCCCCCCCACTTTAGTGGTTATTCCTCTGTTAATATGCCTTTCAACTTCTTTTTCTCTTATTATTTCACTTTTGACCAATAAAAAGGATCAATGCAAATAACTGGCTAACTTCACTTAGAAAAAGAACTGCCTTGTGTCTCGGTCTTGGTCTTGTGACAAAAACAGTATAGTACTGGCACCAAACAAACAAACAAACAGGCAAAAAGACCAATGGAACAGAATGGAAGATATAGGAACAAACCCACATAAATATAATGATCTCATACTAGATAAAGGTGCCCAAAACACACATTGGAGAAAAGATAGCATCATCAACAAATGATGCTGGGAAAAGTGGAAATCCATGTATAGTAGAATGAAATTGAACCCCTGTCTCTCACCCTGCAAAAAACTCTATTCAAATTGGATCAAGGACCTAGGTATGAGACCAAAAACCCAGCACACACCAGAAGAAAATATAGGACCAACATTTTAACATATTGATTGAGGAACCAACTTTGTTAACAAGGCTAGAAGTAAAATTAAAAAATCAATAAATGGAATGGTATTAAACTAAAACGTTTCTTCATAGCAAAGGAAACAATCAAGAGCATGAAGAGAGCCTACAGAATAGAAGAAAATATTTGCACCCTTCACCTCAGAGCATTAATTTCCAGAATATACAAAGAATTCAAAACCAATAAATGAATGGGCAAAGGAACTAAGCAGAAACTTCTCAAAAGAAGAATATCAATGGTCAACAAATTTATGCAAAATGTTCAACATCTCTACCAATTAGGGAAATACAAATTAAAACTACACTGAGATTCATCTCACTCCAATCAGAATGGCAATTTTCAAGAATACAAGTAACAAGAAATGTTGGCAAGGATGTGGGGAAAAGGGTACAGTAATAAATTGTTGGTGGGACTGAAAATTGGTGCATCTGCTCTGCAAAGTAGTATGGAGATTCCCCAGAAAACTTGGAAAGGAACCACCATTTGATCCAGCTATCCCTCTACTCTGTATATATCCAAAGGAGTTAAAATCAGCATACTATAGTGACACAGCCACATCAATGTTTATAGCAACTCAATTCACAATATACAAGCTATGGAACCAACCTAGATGCCCTTCAACAGATGAATGGATTAAAAAATGTGGTGTTTATATACTCAGTGTAATATTACTCAGACACCAAGAAGAAGGAAATTACGGCATTTGCCAGTAAATGGTTGGAACTGGAGCCTATTGTACTAAGTGAAATGAGCCAATCCCCCAAAACCAAAGGCCATTCTCTCTGATATGTGGATGCTAACATACAATAAGGGGCAGAGCGGAGGAAAGAACAGAAATTCAATGGATTAGACAAAGGGGAATGAAGGGAAGGGAGGTGGATGGGAATAGGAAAGACAGTGGAATGAATCTGACAGAACTTTCCTATGTTCATATATGAATACACGAGCAGTGAAACTCCACATCATGTACAACCACAAGAATGGGATCCTAATTAGAATAAGATATATGTCATGCTTGTATAATTATATAATTAGAATCTGTTTGGACAGATTCTACTGCCCATGTATAACTAAAAAGAACCAATAAAAAATAAACAGCTAAAAAAGCTTTAAAAAAGGATCAGTGCATATAACTGGCTAAATGCATTTATAAAAGGAACTAACTGCCTTGTGTCTTAGCCAGTTCGGGCTGCCATAATAAAATACCACAGACTGGGTGGCTTAAGCAACAGGAATTTATTTTCTCACAATTCTGGAGACTAGAAGTTCAAGATCAAGGTGTCAATAGGGTTCATTTCTCCTGAGCCCTCTCTCCTTGGCTTTTAGATGGCTGCCTTCACCCAGAGTCCTCACATGGTCTCTCCTCTGTGTGAGTCTGTGTGCTAACCTCCTCTTCTGAGCACATTAATCATTTAGGATTAAGGTCAAAACAAACTACCTAATTTCAACTTTATCCCTTCAAAGACCTTGTCTCTAAATACTGCTACATTCTGAGGTACTGAGGGTTGTGATGCCTGTATATAAGTTTTGAGGGGGACACAATTCATAACATTATGCCACTGTAAATCTGTGTTCCTCTATAGAACAGGTGAAGATTTCATATGTGTAGCATTTCTTCTTCAGCAACAGTACCACCACCAATGCCATTCTTTTCCTCTTCCATTCGCTCCTCTTACTTCTCCTACTCCCCCATATCTTTATCATAAAACAAAGCATCACTGGATGTTAACTGGGAACCAAGAGGCTTTATCTGGTTTCTAGTCTTGTTTAGAACACTGCCTAATTTATGAAGTTTCTACTGCCTTATGGGTCTTGGTTTCCCTCTCTAGGAAGTGGCTGATTAAAAGTTGATGCATAAGGGGCTGGGTTTGTGGCTCAGTGGTAGAGTGCTCGCCTAGCACATGTGAGGCCCTGGATTCCATCCTCAGCACCACATAAAAATAAGTAAATAAGATAAAGATATTGTGTCTGACTACAACTAAAAATTTTTAAAATGTTGGTGCATAAAATGTCCAAAAATCTCATAAATGCTTGAAATATTGTGATATCGTGGTTATATTTATGATTTATATTGGAGATTATTCCAGGAAGATTCCTGTTGCTCCCAAATCACTCCTGAGCTCACTTATTGCACTATAAATTGTGGTATTAGAAATTCATTCCTAACTGGGCACAGTGGCATGCACCTACAGTCCTAGCTACTTGTTAGGCTGAGGTAAGAGGATCCTTTGAGACCAGGAGTTTGAGGCCAGTGTGGGCTCCAGAGCCTCAAAAAAGAGAAAGAAAGAAAAAAGAAAGTTCATTGTTTTGGTGAACACATTGCTCTTGTTAAAAATATTGCTTTTGCGGGGGTGGGGGGGTTGGGGAGGTAGCTCAGTTGGCAGAGTGCTTGCCTTGCATGCATAAGGCCCTAAGTTCAATCTCCACCACCACCATCACATACACACACACACAAATATATATATATATATATATATATATATATATATATGTTTTTGGAGGAGCAAATATATAAATAATAATGTGCAACAATGCATTTTGGGATTGATTTGCTACTTTTCCGAAGAGTTTAACTGGTTGTGTACTTTCAGTTTTCCACCAATCAGCACTTACTGCATGAAATATTACTACTAGTAGTTATGACTTATTGAATACTTACTAAGTGATAACTTTTTTAATACCTACTATTTCTAACATAGCAATTCTCGGAAGTGGGTTTTAGTATCTCCATTCTTCAGGTCCTGAGACTTTTGGATTAAGGCCAATGTAAAATAAGAAACAAATGTCAACCTCATAAAATCCCAGTTAAAAAAAGATTTAAAAAATTCTTAACTTTCAAGTCGAGCAGCTCAACTTTATTAGAAGCTCAACTTTATTAGCTTTTCCAGATGTATGCAGTTAATAAATTTAAGTTCAGATCTATTTGGAAGCTCTTCTATTATATCTAATACTGCCTTACTTCAGTACAAATTCTGCCAAAGATCTTACTGTTGGAATCTTGCAGACTAGCAAATGAAGTACAAAAATAGAAACAAAGTGGACATGATAAAGACCAGGAGGAAGGAACTCTATTTCCGTAGAAGTAGATTAATGCCTGAACAGGATATTTTATCACTAGTGAGGTTTATCTTCAGCTCCAGAAAGTGATGAAAACATTGACAACATGAACAGTAGTGATGATTCCTAGGCTAGAGAAGTTGGAGGTCTTGATACTTTATCTGTAACACTACCCAGGGGAACTGAAGTATGAGATCTATCTAAAAATAGATTATATAAAAGCGACCTATAAGAAATTTTATTTTTAAATATTTTGTTTTTTTAAGGTCTCAAAGTTTTTAATACTCAGTTTTCACAAACACAATTTTCTATTCAACTTTCTGATTTGTGGCAAAATGTACTAGTTTAAAATGTGTATTCTCATATATTTCCTACACTTATTTTTGCTTATTTTTAAAAAATTGAGTACTGGGTATTTTCATCATAAGTAATATTATATGTATATTTTAATTACATGTTTTAAGAATAAATAAAACCCAGTGCTGGGAATATAGCTCAGGTGGTAGAGTGCTTGCCTTGCATGCACAAGGCCCTGGTTCAATCCCAGCACCACACACACACACACACAGAAGAATTGAAATCCAAATTATTTTGGTAATGCAGAGTATTTCCAAAACGAAAAACTCTATCTAAATACACTTTTCATGGTGATAAATAAATAAAATAGACAAGTGGATCTATACACCATAAACATTATCTTTGGTAGATTTCAGCATAAGATAGTCCATGACAAACATATTTACTCTTATTTCCCAAGCACTGCTCAACTTTCAGTTTAAGAATTTAAAAACATCTTTTTAACTGAGATTTTATCATGTGGACATTTGTTTCTTATTCCTCATCATCCTCAGCAAAGCTATGAGCACTTATAATTCTATAAATGTTGAAAGCATAGAAGTTTCTGGAACACTGGTGGTTGAAGAGTTTGCCAGAACACTTTGCTGTGGCTGTCCATACACAGCAATTGCATTTGTCAGATGGTCCATACCCTTCTCATATTCACTTTGACGCAGTAACTCTGCACCAAACTGTATTCCTTCAGGAACAATTTCTGAAAAGCTTCAGTAGATTTTAAAACTCTCTTATTAGTGCATTATAGCTATACATATAGTTTGTTCCATTTTAACATGATCATTCAACTACATTCCTCATTTCTTGTCCCTCCCTGTTTTCTTCCCTTCCCCTCAGTCTACTTCTTTTACTCAACTGATATTCCCTCTAACCTTATAAAATAGAACACCCACCCCCTTTTTTCCTGAATAGGAGAGAAAACATTCAACCCTGAGTCTAGCTTATTTCACTTAGCATGATGTTCTTCTGTTCTTTCTACTTACTGGCAAATCCATAATTTCATTCTTTTTTATGGCTGCATAAAACTCCATTCTCTCTCTCTCTCTCTCTCTCTCTCTCTCTCTCTCTCTATATATATATATATATATATATATATATATATATCTCACATGTTCTTAATCCATTCATCTGTTGATGAGCACCTGACTGGTTCCATAACTTGTCTCTTTTGAGTTGTGCTACTGTAAATACTAATGTGCCTATATCACTATAGTTTGCTGAATTAATACATTTGGATAAATATCCAGGAGTGGGATAGCTGGGTGATAAGGATGTTCTATTCCTCTTCTTTTAAGGAAACTCCACACTGCTTTCGAGAGTGGTTGTATTAATTTGCAGTCCCACCAACAGTGTATGAGTGTACCTTAACAAGATCCTTAAAACTTCAGCATCTTTAAGCTCAGTGATTTGGAAAGCTCACCTCTCTCCCTTGGCAAGCTTCTGTTTATTTTTCTGTTCTTGAAACCTTTTCTTGAAGGTGGAGTCATTTGATCTCCTGAGATCAAAATAAATGCAGTAGCCAATGAAAAATGCCCCTGCACACAGGTAGTGATGGTACTGTTCTGGCCCAGTTTTCTCTTCCATTTAATGCAGAGTGTGAACTCCAGTGTGGGGCTCATGAAGGAGCAGTTGTGTATGGACCCTCAGAGTGGACAGCACTATTCAGAAACCAGGACATTTTTCATCCATCTTGAGAAGTAGCTTTTGTGTGTGTAATACTAGGATGGAACCCAAGCCTTTGCTTATGCTAAGCAAGTGTTCTCCCACTGAGCTACATCCCCAGCCAGAGAATTAGCAATTTTATTTTAATTTTATTTTTTTTATTTTTTAGAATTAGCAATTTTAAAGTGTTAACTTTTTCTTTCTTTCCTTTTGTAGTATAAGCTTGCTTTATGTTTAAATTATAAATATGTATATTAATATGTACATAGATAAAGAAACAGAAATGTACATCAAAGTCTTAATTATTTGGGGGAAGTAGGATTATAAGAGATTTCACATTCTGTAGTAATTGTTAATATTTATGATTGTGGTGAGGATTGAGTTAATATGTCATAAGGCAATTAAAACAGTGCCTAGCTCATAGTAGCTACTATACAAATATTATGTTATACTAAAATAGTTTTGAAATATTTTTATTTTTTATAGTAAGTGTGTGTTATCTTTGTAAGTGGGAAAAATAAAGAAATAAATGAGATGATGAAAATTTAGGAAGTATTTGATGATCTTAAATGTGAATGAAAGTTTGAAATTAAGATGAGAGCTTGGGGCTGCCAAAGGTTATTTAAATTTGAAAGGAGAATTTAGTTAAAAGAGAAAAGTTGGGGCTGGGGTTGTGGCTCAGTGGTAGAGCACTTGACTAGCATGCATGAGGCACTGGATTTGATTCTCAGACCACATACAAATAAATTTTAAAAAACAAAGGTCCATCAACAACTAAAAAAATATTTAAGAAAAAGAGAAAAGTTGAAAATACTGAGGTCCCAGACAGAAGAGGTTGAGAAAGTATAATAATAACATAAACTCATATTTTATGAATGTTTTCATGGGTCAGGTGGAAATGTTAACTTTTTTCTGATTATAAAAGTAATATGTATTCATTGTTGAAAATTTGGACAATAGAAGTATAAGGAAAAATATACTGTAGTCTATGTTTCTATTTCTACTACTAATAATCATAGTGTAGCTGGGCATGGTGGTGCAAGGCTGTAATCCCTGTGAATCAGGAGGCTGAGGCTAGCAGACCACAAATTCAAGGCCTCCTCAGCAATTTTGTGAAACCCTGTCACAAAATAAAATATAAAAAGTTTTAGGAGTGTAGCTTATTGGAAGAACATCCCTGTGTTCTATTTCCAGTACCACAAAATAACAATAATAATAATAATAATAATAATAATAATAATAATAATAATATATTTGTGAACATTACTTGTCATTATTTTCATGAAAATTTAAAGCAATTGAGTATTTACCATACATTTGATTTTCTTCCTGTTTTCCAAAATTAATAATTATATTTTGTCTCTAAATTCTTTGTGTTGAGAGCCACAGCCAAAGGGGCCCCAGCAAACTTCCAGCTGCCAGCAAACTTCCAGCTGCCAGCTGATGATTGGCTCACAGTGGCCCCAGCAAACTTCTAGCTGCCAGCTGATTGGCTCCTCTGTGGTGATGCTCATTGGGCTGTTTCCCTGCCCTTTCAGACCACAGAGCTGCTCATTGGGGGACTTTTTTTGGCTCTGCCCACGTGACCCAGCCAATCAGCCTCAAGAGCAGGAGGAGTGGGGGAGGTTGAGAGGCTTGTGGGAAGCCGGTGGTGGCAGTTGGGCTCTGAAGGTTTTTCCTGAGGAGCTGTGTGGTTTGGCGTGTGTGGTTCTAAAAATAAAGTTCCTTTCTTTTGACAAGTGGCTCCTGAATTGTGCCCAGCCAGACTGCGGCATCTTTGTAAACATTATTAATGGCATAACTTTTCACTGTTTAGATACATCATATATTAATATTAAATATTTCCATTTTTAAACAATTTGAGCATGTTTACATATGGATAAATGTTCACATTTAAAACTTATTATTTAAGATATGTTCCCAGAAGTGGAATTACAGAATCAAAAGAGAGGCACACATTTTTTTTTTTAAACCAGGGTTTGAACTCAGGGGCACTCAACCATTGAGCCATATCCCCCGCCCTATTTTGTATTTTACTTAGAGACAGGGTCTCACTGAATTGCTAAGTGCCTTACTTTTGTTGAGGCTGGCTTTGAACTCATGATGCTCCTGCCTCAGCCTCTCAAGCCACTGAGATTAGAGGCGTGAGCCACCATACCCAACAAGAGGCACACTTTTAAGACTGCTCATAAATATTGCCAAGTTGCTTCCTCAAAAGGAATTGTTATTTATAATTTCTAATGGCAATACAGAGGAGTACTCATCTCATTCCCCCTACCTTGTCAACTATGAAACTTATCTTTGTTTGATCTTCTTTAACTTGATAAGTAAAAATAGTTTCATTGTTCCTTTTTTAAATTGTTTTTATTTATTTATTATATATGTATATGTTGTTCATGTACCTTTATTTTATTTATTTATATGTAGTGTTAAGAATCAAACCCAGTGCCTCACATATGCTAAACAAGTGCTCTACCACTGAGCCACAACCCAAGCCCTATTTTGTATTTTATTTAGAGATTGGGTCTCACTGAATTGCATAGGGCCTCCCTTTTGCTGAGGCTGTTTTTGAACTTGCGTTCCTCCTACATCAGCCTCCTGAGCTGCCGGGATTACAGGCATGTGCCACTCTGTGCCCAGCTTCATTGTTGCTTTTAGTTGCCAATTATTTCACTATTGCCAAGTTCAATAGCTTATCACAAGTTTATTTAGTAATGTAAATTACAATTTGAGGGGAATATACAAATAACATGGAATCATTTATGTTTTGGAGTCCCATTCATTTTTTTTTTTTTTTACTAATTTCTACTTCTCTTTAATTTGCAAAAGTTACTATAACTTTACAAATGTGTGTCAAAAATATTCTCATTTATTTTATTAATAATTCTTGACATGTAGTTTTTTATTTCTATCAGATTTATTTGTCCTTTTGTGTATTCTAAATAGACTTTAAACCTAGAAAATGTGGTATTTGCTCATTTTTGATTTACAGTTAATTCTTTATTCCAACTGAAATTTATTTCAGGCATTATTTGTGGCAAGATATAAATTGATTTTGTTCCCAAATATCTGAAGAACTTTCCAGTTTATTTCACTAATTAATTCCTCCTTTGGACCACTTAATTTATGGTACCACCTTTATGATACATTATATGTTCTCTGTCAATGATACACAGATTTATTGATCTGTGAAGAATTATTGAATCCATTTAAAAGAGGTTTTTAATTATTGCATCTTATGATGCATATTAAAATGCATTTATTTTGAATTTTAGTTTCCATTCAGAATGAAATAGCGGAGACCTGAGACCATTTTTGGATACTTCTTTTCATATTTTTTATTGGTGCATTATAATTATACATAATCATGAAATTCATTGTTAGATCTTTGCACATGTGCACAATATGATAATATGATTTGGTCAATATTATTCTGCAATATTTCTTCTTTTCCTTCCTTCCTCCTTCTCCTGGTCCTTTTCCTCTACTCTACTAGTCTCCTTTCCATTTAAATGAGATTCCTCCCACGTCTTTTTTCCTTTTTGCACTCTAGTTCTCACATATGAGAGAAAACATATGACCCATGACTTTCTAAGTCTGACTTATTTCACTTAGTATGATGTTCTCTAGTTCCATCCATTTAATGGAAAATGTCACAACTTTATTCTTCTTCATGGTTGAGTAAAACTCCATTGTGTATATATACCATATTTTCTTGATCCATTCATCCATTGAAAGACACCTAGGCTGGTTCCATAACTCAGCTACTGTGAACTGTGCTGCTATAAACATGGATATGCATGTTCTACCATAGTATGATGACATTAATTATTTAGGATAAATGCCAAGGAGTGGTATAACTGGGATGTATGGTGGTTCCCTGCATAGTCTTTTTGAGAAAGATCCATACTGATTTCCATAATGGTTGTACTAATTTACAATCACATCAAAAGTGTAAAAGTGTTCCTCTTTCTCCACATTCTCTCCAGCATTTATTATTGTTTTTACACTTGATAATTGCCATTCTGACTGGCATGAAATGAAATCTCAGTGTAGCTTTGATTTTCATTTCCCTAATTACTGGAGATATTGAACATTTTTCCATATATTTGTTGACTTTTTGTATTTCTTCTTTTGAGAAGTATCTATTTAAGTCATCTACCAATTTATTAATTTCGGTTATTTTTTGCTGTTATATTTTTTGTGTTCTTCATATATTCTAGATATTAATTCTTGGTCAGAAGAGTAGCTAGCAAAATTTTCTCCCATCCTGTAGATTCTCTCTCACACTGTTGTTTCCTTTGTTGGAGGAAGAAGCTTTGTAATCTGGTGCCATCCATTTATTATTCTTAGTATTATTTTCTAAGCTTTTGAAGTCCTGTTGAGAAAGTCATTGTCTGCGTCTATAGAGTGTTAACCCTATGTTTTCTTCTAGAAGTTGCAAAGTTTCTGGTCTAATTCCTAGGTCTTTGATCCATTTTTGAATTGACTTTTGCACAGGGTGAGAGAGAGGGTTGTAGTCTTATATATATATATATATATATATATATATATATATATAATTATAATGCACCAAAAAACTTATTTTTTTCTTTTTCCCAACCTTCTTTTCCCTAACCTTCTCCTCCCTGATCTTTTCCCTGATCTTCTCCTTCCTGATCTCTCCTCTCTAATTTCATATGGATAAACAGTTTTCCTAGCACTAGTTGCTAAAAAGAGTGTCTTTTCTCCAACATATGTTTTTGATATCTTTGTCAAGGATCAGATTACTGTACCTCTGTGGCTTTATCTTTGTGTCTCCTATTCAGTTCCATTGGTCTATGTATCTATTTTTTTATGTCAGTACCATGCTGTTTTTGTTACTATAGCTCTGTACTATAATTTGAAATTAGGTATTGTGATGCTTCTGACATTGCTTTTTTTTTTTTTTACTTAGAATTACTTTGGCTCTTCTGGGTCTTTTATTCTTCCAAATGAATTTTAGGACAGTGAAACCATTTTTTTAATGGAAAAAACGTGAAACAGTGGTTTTTAAACTGGATAGCAGGCAGACCAGGACAGTGATCTCTGAGAGAGGGTAAACAAGTGAGGTAAGTCCCTGTGACAGTACCAGCTTGCTAAATGGAAAGAATTTTCTAGCATCAGTGCAGGGTCAGGGAACCCAGAAGAAGCCTAGTCATCTCCCTGGGTTGAGTTTTCAGGCAGAGTACCAAGGAAGGGAGTCCAAAGAGACTTTTCTAGAGATCTTCACAGAGCCTCCTTGACTCTTTAGCTGAGAGCTGATCTGCTTATGCATATGGGAACTAGCAAAGGCTGGGAAAAACGACAACCCCAAATTAACAGAGGGTGGAGTCTCTGGAACATATACAGGATCAGGAATAGTTTGTGCTCCCACTAGTCAGAGAAGAAAACTTCAAATTTCATAAGGCATTGAACAGAGTAATCAAAAAGTATTGACTGAGTCATGAGTCAAAATCTGACTTATGCCAAATTATTATTTATTTTCATTTAATAAACATCCTATTATAGAAGCCATATGACAAAAAATTAATGCAAATATTCTCAACCCTCTCCTACCAAGCTAAAAATTTAAAAATATGTTCTTTCTCTACTCAGGTGAACATCATAAAAGGAACTATCTATCTTGTATACAGAGTCTTAGAATTTTTATGGCTATTTTTCTCCTGATTTCATCTTTTCATCTCTTTTCTCCTTCTCCTTCTCCTTCTCACCAGGGATTGAACCCAGGGGTGTTCAACCACTGAGCCACATCCCCAGCCCTTTTTAATATTTTATTTAGAGACAGGGTCTTTCTAAGTTGCTTAAGGCTTTGCTAATTTGCTGAGGCTGGATTTGAACTTGTGATCCTCCTGCCTCAGCTTCCAAGTTAATGGGATTACAGGCGTGCACCACCATGCCTGGCCCCTTTGTATTTTATTTTTAACAGGGTTTTGCTAGATTGTTGAGGCTGGCCTCCTACTTGTGATCCTCCTGCTTCAGCTTCCTGAGTAGCTGAGATTACAGATATGTGTCACTGAGCCCGACTTGAACAAAATTTAAGTAATAGAGAAAGCTAATAAAATAATAAATTGTGCTTAAATATGTGAATATCTGTATGGAATAAAATTAGTCACATCCTCTATCTCAAACTAAAAAGTAGTTTTGAGATATTCATGAACTTAACCATAAAAGCTAAAGTTGTACAGTTTCTAAAAGAGGACATAGGACCTTATCTTTACAACCTTAGGCTATACAAAAATTCCTTAGGACAAAACAGTATTAACCATAAAAGATACAATTAATAAATTGGATTTTTCCAAAATTAAAATATTTTACTAGTCAAAATATATCATTAAAAGAATAAATATGCTGTTCTGGGATTGTTGCTCAGTGGTAGAGTGCTTGCCTAGCATGTGTGAGGCATTGGGTCCGATCCTCGACATCACATAAAAATAAATAAATAAATAAATAAATAAGTAAAATCTCTAGCAACAACTTAAAAAAAATTAAAAAAAGAATAAGCAGGTAATCCACAGACTTGGTGAATAAATTCATAACAATATTCAATGAAGATTTACATTCAGAGTATATGTTTTATTTTATTTTTTTAAAAGTTTTTTTATTGGTTGTTCAAAACATTACAAAACTCTTGACATATCATATTTCATACATTAGATTCAAGTGGGTTATGAACTCCCATTTTTACCCCAAATACAGATTGCAGAATCACATCGGTTACACATCCACATTTTTACATAATGCCATATTAGTAACTGTTGTATTCTGCTACCTTTCCTATCCTCTACTATCCCCCCTCCCCTCCCCTCCCATCTTCTCTCTCTACCCCATCTACTGTAATTCATTTCTCTCCTTGTTTTTTTCCCATTCCCCTCATAACCTCTTATATGAAATTTTGTATAACAATGAGGGTCTCCTTCCATTTCCATGCAATTTCTCTTTTCTCTACCTTTCCCTCCCACCTCATGTCTCTGTTTAATGTTAATCTTTTCCTCCTGCTCTTCCTCCCTGCTCTGTTCTTAGTTGCTCTCATTATATCAAAGAAGACATTTGGCATTTGTTTTTTAGGGATTGGCTAGCTTCACTTAGCATAATCTGATCTAGTGCCATCCATTTCCCTGCAAATTCCATGATTTTGTCATTTTTTAGTGCTGCGTAATACTCCATGGTGTATAAATGCCACATTTTTTTTTATCCATTCATCTATTGAAGGGCATCTGGGTTGGTTCCACAGTCTAGCAATTGTGAATTGTGCTGCTATGAACATCGATGTGGCAGTATCCCTGTAGTACGCTCTTTTAAGGTCTTCAGGGAATAGTCCGAGAAGGACAATAGCTGGGTCAAATGGTGGTTCCATTCCCAGCTTTCCCAGGAATCTCCATACTGCTTTCCAAATTGGCCACACCAATTTGCAGTCCCACCAGCAATGTACAAGAGTACCCTTTTCCCCACATCCTCGCCAGCACTTGTTGTTGTTTGACTTCAGAATGGTTGCCAATCTTACTGGAGTGAGATGGTATCTTAGGGTGGTTTTGATTTGCATTTCTCTGACTGCTAGAGATGGTGAGCATTTTTTTCATGTACTTGTTGATTGATTGTATGTCCTCCTCTGAGAAGTGTCTGTTCAGGTCCTTGGCCCATTTGTTGATTGGGTTATTTGTTATCTTATTGTCTAATTTTTTGAGTTCTTTGTATACTCTGGATATTAGGGCTCTATCTGAAGTGTGAGGAGTAAAGATTTGTTCCCAGGATGTAGGCTCCCTATTTACCTCTCTTATTGTTTCTTTTGCTGAGAAAAAACTTTTTAATTTAAGTAAGTCCCATTTGTTGATTCTTGCTATTAACTCTTGTGCTATGGGTGTCCTATTAAGGAATTTGGAGCCCGACCCCACAATATGTAGATCAGAGCCAACTTTTTCTTCTGTCAGACGCAGAGTCTCTGATTTGATATCAAGCTCCTTGATCCATTTTGAGTTAAGTTTTGTGCATAGCAAGAGGAGGGGATTCAGTTTCATTTTGTTTCATATGGATTTCCAGTTTTCCCAGCACCATTTGTTGAAGATGCTATCCTTCCTCCATTGCATGCTTTTAGCCCCTTTATCAAATATAAGATAGTTGTAACTTTGTGGATTAGTCTCTGTGTCCTCTATTTTGTACCATTGGTCCACCCACCTGTTTTGGTAGCAGTACCATGCTCTTTTGGTTACTATTGCTCTGTAATATAGTTTGAAATCTGGTATCGCTATACCGCCTGATTCACACTTCCTGCTTAGAGTTGCTTTTGTTATTCTGGGTCTTTTTTTTTCCATATGAATTTCATGATTGCTTTCTCTATTTCTACAAGAAATGCCATTGGGATTTTGATTGGCATTGCATTAAACCTATAGAGAACTTTTGGTAATATCGCCATTTTGATGATGTTAGTTTTGCCTATCCATGAACAGGGTATATTTTTCCATCTTCTAAGGTTTTCTTATATTTCTCTCTTTAGGGTTATGTAGTTTTCATTGTATAAGTCTTTCACCTCTTTTGTTAGGTTGATTCCCAAGTATTTTATTTTTTTTAAGGATATTGTGAATGGAGTGGTTGTCCTCATTTCCATTTCAGAGGATTTGTCGCTGATATACAGAAATACCTTTGATTTATGCGTGTTGATTTTATATCCTGACACTTTGCTGAATTCATTTATTAGTTCTAGTAGTTTTTTTGTAGACCCTTTTGGGTCTTCTAGGTATAGAATCCTGTCACCCGCAAATAGTGATAATTTAAGTTCTTCCTTTCCTATTTTTATGCCTTTAATTTCTTTCGTCTGTCTAATTGCTCTGGCCAGTGTTTCGAGAACTATGTTGAACAGAAGTGGTGAGAGAGGGCATCCCTGTCTTGTTCCAGATTTTAGAGGGAATGCCTTCAATTTTTCTCCATTCAGAATGATGCTAGCCTGAGGCTTAGCATAGATAGCTTTTACAATGTTGAGGTAAGTTCCTGTTATCCCTAGTTTTTATAATGTTTTGAACATAAAGGGATGCTGTACTTTGTCAAATGCTTTTTCTGCATCTATCGAGATGATCATATGGTTCTTATCTTTAAGTCTATTGATGTGGTGAATAACATTTATTGATTTCCGTATATTGAACTATCCTTGCATCCCAGGGATGAATCCTTCTTGATCATGGTGCACAATTTTTTTGATATGTTTTTGTATCCGATTCGCAAGAATTTTATTAAGGATTTTTGCATCTAGGTTCATTAGAGATATTGGTCTGTAGTTTTCTTTCTTTGAGGTGTCTTTGTCTGGTTTCGGAATCAGGGTGATGTTGGCCTCATAGAATGAATTTGGAAGAGCTCCCTCTTTTTCTATTTCCTGAAATAACTTGAAAAGTATTGGTATTAATTCTTCTTTAAAGGTTTTGTAAAACTCTGCTGTATACCCATCCAGTCCTGTGCTTTTCTTGGTTGGTAGTCTTTTGATTGGTTCTTCTATTTCATCCATTGATATTGGTCTGTTCAAATTGTGTATCCTCCTGACTCATTCTGGGCAAATCATATGACTTAAGAAATTTATCAATGTCTTCACTATCTTCTATTTTACTGGAATATAGGTTTTCAAAATAATTCCTAATTATCTTCTGTATTTCTGTAGTATCTGTTGTGATGTTGCCTTTTTCATCCCGTATGTTAGTAATTTGAGTTCTCTTTCTTCTTCTCTTCGTTAGCATGGCTAAGGGTCTGTCGATCTTATTTATTTTTTCGAAGAACCAACTTTTAGTTTTGTCAATTTTTTCAATAGTTTCTTTTGTTTCCATTTCGTTGATTTCCACTCTGATTTTAATTATTTCTTGCCTTCTGCTACATTTGCTGTTGTTTTGCTCTTCCTTTTCTAGGGCTTTGAGATGAAGTGTGAGCTCATTTATTTGTTGGTTTTTTCTTTGTTTGAGGAATGACCTCCAGGCTATTAATTTCCCTCTTAAAACTGCTTTCATTGTGTCCCATAGATTCCAATATGTTGTGTCTATATTTTCATTTATCTCTAAGAATTTTTTGATTTCCTCCTTTATGTCTTCTGTAATCCATTGATTATTCAGTAACATATTGTTCATTTTCCATGTGATGTAGGATTTTTCCTTCCTTCTTTTATCATTGATTTCCAGTTTCATTCCATTATGATCAGATAAAATGCATGGTATTATCTCCACCCCTGTATATTTACTGAGGGTTGCCCTATGGCATAATATATGGTCTGTTTTTGAGAAGGATGCATGTGCTGCTGAGAAAAAAGTATATCCACTTGATGATGGTTGATATATTCTATGTATTTCAGTTAAGTCTAGGTTATTGATTGTGATATTGAGTTCTATAGTTTCTTTATTCAACTTTTGTTTGGAGGATCTGTCCAATGGTGAGAGAGGTGTGTTGAAGTCACCCATAATTATTGTGTTGTGGTCTATTTGATTCTTGGACTTGAGGAGAATTTGTTTTATGAACGTCGCAGCACCATTATTTGGTGCATAAATATTGATAATTGTTATGTCTTGTTGGTGAATGGTTCCTTTTAACAGTATATAATGTCCTTCCTTATCCCTTTTGATTAACTTAGTCTTGAAGTCGATTTTATTCGATATGAGGATGGCCACCTCTGCTTGCTTACGAGGACTGTGTGCGTGGTTTATTTTTTCCCAACCTTTCACCTTCAGCCTGTGTATGTCTTTTCCAATCAGATGTGTCTTCTGGAGGCAGCATATTGTTGGATTTGTTTTTTTTTTTTTAATCCATGTTACCAGCCTATCTCGCTTTATTGGAGAGTTTAGGCCATTAAAGTTTAGAGTTACTATTGATAGATGGTTTGTACTTCCAGCCATGTTTGATTATTTATCTTTTTTTTTTAAATTTAGTTTGTTTCTCCATGATCAGCTTTTCCCCTGCCCTCTGTCTTTACTGAGGCACTTCCCACTGATGGTTTTGGTTATTGTTTTTCATTTCTTCCTCGTGTAGTGTTTTGCTCAAGATGCTTTGCAATGCTGGTTTTCTGGCTGCAAATTCTTTTAACTTTTGTTTATCATGAAAGATTTTTATTTCGTTGTCATACCTGAAGCTTAGCTTTGCTGGATACAAAATTCTTGGTTGGCATCCATTGTCTTTCAGTGTTTGAAATACATTGTTCCAGGATCTTCTCGCTTTCAGTGTCTGTGATGAAAAATCTGTTGTTAACCTTATTGGTTTACCTCTGAATGTAATCTGCCTCCTTTCTCTTGTAGCTTTTAATATTTTCTCTTTGTTCTGTATATTGGATATCTTCATAACAATGTGTCTTGGCGTTGGTCTACTGTGATTTTGTATGCTCGGTGTCCTGTATGCATCTACAATTTGTATATCTGTTTCCTTTTTTATTTCTGGAAAGTTTTCTATAATTATTTCATTCAGCAGGTTGCTCATTCCCTTGGTTTGAACCTCTATACTTCCTCTATCCCGATGACTCTTAAGTTTGGTTTTTTTATTTATCCCATATCTCTTGGGTGTTTTTCTCGTGATTTTTTACCAGCCTTTCTGAGTTGGCTAGACTCTTTTCAAGATGATGTATTTTGTCTTCATTATCTGACATTCTGGCTTCTACTTGCTCCACTCTGTTAGTGATACTCTCATTTGAGTTTTTAATTTGGTTTATAGTTTTCTTCATTTCTAGAATTATTGTTTGATTTTTTTTATAATCTCTATCTCCTGATAAAGATGATTAATTTATTCTTTTATCTGTTTATGTAATTCATTTTTAATGTGTTCTTTCACTGTTTGAATTTGCTGTCTCATATCCTCTTTAAGGTTCCATTCCATCTGTCTAAGGTAATCCTTGAGTTCTTTATTTGACCATTTTTCTGATGCCTCTAGGTCCTCCTGAATATTTAGGCTGTCCTGCATTGTTTGTACTCCTTTTCTTCCTTGCTTTTTCATGCTGCTCATGTTACTTCTTGTTCTGTTTGACTGCTGAATTACTGTTTACTCCTATAGATTTATTTGATGCTTGGGAGGAAAGGTATTAGAAGGGAAGGGAAGAAGTCACTGTCGCCGCCGGTTTCAATGGAGTTATCTCCTCCACCGCATTCTGGTGATGTCAGTTCTCTGCCCCAGAGTATATATTTTAAATCTTGGCTGAGTACGAAGCCCAATGGTAGAATGCTTGCCCAGCATGTATAAGGCCCAGGGTCCAATCTCAAATGCCAAATTAAAAAAAAAAGTCTGTGGTACTGGTGTAACAGTGGTTCACTTGATGCTTTGAGTATATCCCTTATCACTTTGAAACTTAATGTTTTTTTTTCTTTTTCCCAACCTTCTTTTCCCTAACCTTCTCCTTCCTGATGTCTCCTCTCTAATCTCATTTCCTTTAAATTACCTCTTAAAAAACCCCCTACTCCCCATGATGGGCAGAATCACAGGCTCTGGGACAGAAGCCCCCTTTGTTTCTCCTTTGCTATCAAAGCAATAAAACATTTTCCTTTTTCTCAAGACCTTGTTTTCATTTTTGGGTTTGCATTGAGTATGAGGACTAAATTTTCAGTTACATTGGGAGTTGAACCTAGGACACTGCACACACTAGGAAAGCATTTTACCATTGAGCTATACTCTTATCACTTTTTATTTTAATTTTGAAATAGGGTCTCATGAAGTTATCCAGGCTGGCCTCAAACTTGTAAATCTCCTGCTTCAGTCTCCCAGGTAGCTGGGATTACAGGCATGTGCCACTACACCTGGTTTAACATTTTAAAAAAATCAGAAGGACCCAAAACTCTTAAAAATCAACAGTAAAAATAGAATGCAATAGAAAGTACAGTGAGCAAGTGACTTGAACTCACTTTTTAAAGGAAGATTTTATATATATATATATATATATATATATATATATATATATATATATATATATAAAGTTGTTACATATATGTTTATATATATATATATATATATATATATATGTATATGAAGTTGTTCAATTTCATCATTCATTATGGAAATGAAAATAAAACCACAGTGAGTTTCTAGAGAGATGGCAAAGTTTTATTATTGATTAGTGTCAGAACTCTACAATCTGTCACTTAAAATCTGTGAACTTGAACTGAACAACTGAGGCAGCCCTTGTCTTAAAATAAAACTAAAAAAAATATGGGCTGAGGGTGTAGTTCAGTGATAGAAATCTTTCCTAATATGTATAAAGCTCTGAATCCCATTCTAACATTCATGAACTTTATCATATTTAAATTACACTACAACTTTTAAAAAGGCATTGGAAAAAATCCAACCAATATACTAATATTAATATGATACTCACATATAAAAAGGTACATAGATCACTGGAGCAGAATTTAAAACACAGAGCCAAGCACGGTGGTGCATGCCTGTAATCCCAGCAGCTGAGGAGGCTGAATCTGGAGGATCATGAGTTCAAAACCAACCTCAGCAAAAACTGAGGTGCTAAGCAAATCAGTGAGACCCTGTTGTTAATTAAAATACAAAATAGGGCTGGGGATGTGGCTCAGTGGTACAGTATCCCTGAATTCAATCCCTGGTACAAAAAAAATGATACCAATATACTAGACTCTAATATATGACAAAGATAGTGTATTTATTCCTATTTAGTAGTTGAAAGATAGATTGTTTCTCAATAATGCCAGTGGCTGTATAGACCACATTGTGCCACCCCAAATATTTATCTTTTGCATATGGATTATTTTGAGCTGATTGAGAAACAGCAGACACAGCAGAAACTCTGAAAACAGAAGCTATCCTTTTGGTGTAGGAATTACATGTATAAAAGTAATCCCCCTTTGTAAGGCAGTTTTCCTCTCTTTACCAGGAAGTTCAGAAGGATGACTGTAAATCTTCAAAGACTCTTATCATGGTGAAGGCTTAGATTTAAATCTGTAATAACAAACCTAACTATGCTTTTCCTGATCACCTCCCATAACCACCAGTCTTTCCCATACTGTTCTTTCTGCAGCAGATTTGATGGGATTTAGAGTTGAATTCTAAGACACCTTTTGGAGAGTTACCCAATCTTTGGGTATCTGCCACATGTATACAAATTAATAAACATCTTTTTTTTTCATTTTTTTCTTATTAATCTGTCTTTTGTGATAGAGGTCTATACCAACTAAGAATCATGAAGGGGAGAGAGAAAATTCTTTTCCCTCCCTACATGTTTTCTCTCTATAAGAAAGTAAAGCCTTATTCTTCTGCCAAATTAACAACAACAACAACAAAATCCAGAAAAACTTAGAATACATAGGTGGGTACAGTGGCACATGCCTGTAATCCTAGCTACTTGGGAAGCTGAGGCAGGAGGATCTCAAGTTCAAAGCCACCCTCAACAACTTAGTGAGGCCCTAAGTTGCCGCAGTCTGGCTGGGCACAATCAGGAGCCACTTGTCAGAAGAAACTAACTTTATTTTTAGAACCACACACGCCAAACAAAACAGCCTCTCAGGAAAAACCCTCAGAGCCTCAACTGCCACCACCGGCTTTCCACAAGCCTCTCTCTCCCCCACAAGCTTCTCCCCACCTCCCACAATCCTCCTGCTCTTGAGGCCGATTGGCTGGTTCACGTGGGCGGAGCCAAAAAAGTCCCCCAATGAGCAGCTCCGTGGTCTGAAAGGGCAGGGAAACAGCCCAATGAGCATCATTGCAGAGGAGCCAATCAGCTAGATGTTGCTGGGGCCGCTGTGAGCCAATCATCAGCTGGCAGCTGGAAGTTTGCTGGGGCCCCTTCGGCTGTGGCTCTCAACATCTCCCCCTCTCTGTTTAAACAACAAGCATGTGGCTTAGGGACCGTGCCTGCCTTAGGTTGTCCAATAGTACATATGGTCCTTAGGTTGGTACCATTGCAATTGGATCTTACCCGTCACTGACTACCGGTCCAGTATACAGCCACACCTGTGGAGAGGTCTTTGTACCAGCGGGGGGGTGAGGTTCTTTGCCTCACCTCTGTTGGCCCCCAAATTTTAGCTGGACGATCATGACAAGCAGAAGGAAGGAAGATACACCAGGCCAATTGACGGCTCCTTTTGGAAAAATTGTACCACCAATGACATCATCAGCAAAAATACCCCAACACTACCACAAGTCGCTGCACCAACAGATAGTTCACAATGCATACAGGTGAGTTCACAATGTGTCCAGGCAAGTTCTGCAAGCAGTTCAGTGATGGCTATTGTAGAAGCTGTAGATTGGTTTTATCTTTGACTTCACCAGCACTGGGATGAAGATAGGAATTCTGGCAATAATGGCTAAAGAAAAAATTATGTAACATTACAGAAGGCACTAAAAGAAAACAATTTTCTTAACAATTTACATTGTCTTCACTGGCACTGGGATGAAGATAGGAATTCTGGCAATAATGGCTAAAGAAAAAATTATGTAACATTACAGAAGGCACTAAAATAAAACAATTTTCTTAACAATTTACATTGTCTTCACTGGCACTGGGATGAAGATAGGAATTCTGGCAATAATGGCTAAAGAAAAAATTATGTAACATTACAGAAGGCACTAAAAGAAAACAATTTTCTTAACAATTTACATTATCTTTAAGAGAATTATTAAATATAATGAAAAGGAAAGGTGAAAGTAAACAAACAGATCTGTTAACCTTCTTTTTGGTTTACATATTAAAACAATCCTCAACAGTTGTTTACCCAATTTAAATTAAATCATATAAATCACGTGAAAAAAAATATTTGGATCCATTTTATCATGAGCGCTCATCATATATGATATATGGACATACGTACATTCAAACATATAACACAAAACACAAGTGTGCACACATAATAGAATACATACAACACATAACATTATAGTAAAGGCCTTATAACTTTTTACATGTGAAATCTCCATTGCAATGTTTAAAAACTCTATAGTCAAAAAATAGAACTGATCAGCAAAACATTAACCTAGGTCTGTATGAGCTCAAAAAACAAAATAGAACTTCATGATATGGCAAAGGGCAATAATAAAATAGATATTGAAAAAAGCATCCTGGTTCTGTTGCAGATGTAAGAATAGCCAAACTGGAGTTTTGGATATCAGTTGTTATGGATTTGAGCCAAATCATCTTCTTTTTGGTCTGTAGAAATCGCTTTAGTTAATCTTTCTGGAATCCAAATCGGCTGCTGTTCTCCCTGTGGAAACACATAAACAGACCCCCGACTCCAGACAATTACTGGGTCAGGACCTTTCCATTGTCCTGTTAGAATATCCTTCCAAAGTACCTTGGGCTTATGCACATTTTTTGGACACATATGCCTTTCCGCAGCACTAAGTCCTGATGAATCCAAATTTAAAAAGTTTAGAGTAAAAAGGGTTATTTTAAGTTTATCTTTGGGGAATATATACCCCTTCCCAATTCCTTCTTTTTGCTTTAATAAGTACATTTTAATAGTTTGATGAGCTCTTTCAACTATGCCTTGTCCCTGTGGATTGTATGGGATTCCTGTTATATGAGTAATGCCAAATGTTGAGCAAAATTGTTTAAAAGAGGTAGAAGTATAACCAGGGGCATTATCTGTTTTTAACTGTTTTGGAACACCCACAGTGGCAAAATTTTGTAAGCAATGAGCTATAACATCTTTAGTTTTTTCTCCGGCATGAAGGGAGCCCATCAAAAATCCAGAAGAAGTATCAACTGTAACATGCAAATATTTTAATTTTCCAAATTCTGGCAAGTGTGTGACGTCCATCTGCCAAATATGGTTAGGTATCAATCCTCTAGGATTGACTCCAAGATTAACTTGTGGTAAAAAGGTCACACAATTTTGACATTGTTTTATTATTTGTCAGGCTTGTTCCTTAGTTATTTTAAAACGCTTTTGTAAAGTATTAGCATTGACATGGAACTTTTTATGAAAATTTATAGCTTCTTCTTGTGTAGAGAAAATATGTATGTCATGTGTAGTTTTATCTGCTAAATCATTGCCCAAACTAAGGGCTCCAGGCAATCCTGTATGTGCCCTGATATGTCCTATAAAGAATGGATCTTTTCTGTCCCAGATTAGACTTTGTATAGTGGAAAACAAACAGAAAACCGTAGAAGAAGGGGAAATCCTACCAGCATCTTCAAGAGATACTAAAGCATTAACTACATACTGACTATCAGAAAATAAATTAAATACAAAATCTTTAAACATCACAAAAGCTTGTAAAACTGCATTAAGCTCTACCTTTTGAGCGGATTGTTTGGGTACTAAAAATGTAAAAGTTTGATCAGGGGTAACTACTGCTGCTGTACCATTATTTGACCCATCAGTGAATATATTTGGAGCATTCATGATAGGTGTTTTTCTTGTCATTTTTGGAAAAATTACAGGATGCAATGACCAAAAAGACAATAAAGGATTAGATGGTAAGTGGTTATCAAATGAAACATTAGATTCGCACATGATTATTGCCCAAGTATTTAACTCATTAGCTAACTCATCAATTTGATTCATAGTATATGGAGTAATAATTTTATTGGGAGAAATTCCAAACACTCCCTTTGCTGCTTTTATTCCTTTGAGTATTAATTGTCCTACAGCCTCAGGATACCTAGTAAGAATAGTGTTAGGAGAATAAGATAAATGTATCCATAATAATGGACCTTCTTGCCAGAATACTCCTGTAGGAATATTTTTTGTTGGCAGTACAATAAATAATAAAGGCAAACTTATATCAATTCTATCCAAATGCATATTTTCCATATATGTTTCAATGATTTTTAATGCCTTTCTTGCTTCAGGCGTTAACATTCGGGGTGAATTTGGATCTGATGGACCTTTTAGGATATCAAATAAAGGTCCCAACTCTCCTGTTGGTATGCCTAGATAAGGCCTTATCCAATTTGTGTCTCCTAATAACTTTTGAAAGTCCTTAAGTGATTTGAGTTGATCTACTCGTATTTGAATTTTTGATGGACAGACCATGGTTGAGGATAATAGAACTCCTAAATAATTAATTGGAAAATTTAATTGTACTTTATCTATTGCTATCTCTAGATTATAATTTTTTAATAAGTTTGTAAGTGTGGCATAACATTACAGCAATATGTTTTTATCTTTATGTGCCAATGATACATCATCCATATAGTGAAATATTTGTAGTCCAGGATTTTGATTTCTAAGTGGCTGGATTAATTTGTTAACATAAATTTGACACATAGTTGGGCTGTTAGCCATCCCTTGAGGGAGTCCTTTCCATTCATATCTCTGATCAGGACCTTCATGATTCAGTGCAGGGATAGTAATGCAAAACGTGGACTATCCTCAGGATGAATTGGAATTGAAAAAAAAACAATCTTTAATATCTATAACTAAAACATACCAGTTTTTTGGCAAAGCAGACAACTGAGGAATCCCTGATTGAGCAGGTCCCATAATAACCATCTCATTATTAATGGCTCTTAAATCTTGCAATAATCTCCATTTACCAGATTTCTTTTTGATGACAAAAATGGGAGTATTATGGGGAGATACAGAAGGTTGTATATGTCCTTCCGCTAATTGTTGTTTGACCAGGTCATGGGCTGCTTGTATCTTTTCTTTAGTCAGGGGCCACTGAGGAACCCATACTGGTCTTTCTGATTTCCAAGTAATTTTTATTGTCTCAGTGGCCCTTTCTGAAAATCCAACCCATGTCTTTCTGTTCCTTGATCTATTTGTATTGGTGCTACTATACCTTGTTCTTGTTTTTCTAATCTTTTTCCTTTCCTAAAACCTTGTCTAGTCATAATAGTGGGTGCATTTTGGTTGATGTTATTTGTTAATGTCAAACCTAATTGATCTAGGACATCTCGTCCCCATAAATTTACGGAAAGATGATCCAATACATATGGCTGTATAGTTCCTTCACATCCTTCAGGATCCTTCCAATCTAATACCATTGCACTTCTATGGGGATTAGTCGCCACTCCTAGGCCTCGAAGTGTTTGAGTGGCTTGTTGTAATGGCCAATGTTTTGGCCATTCTTGATGAGAGATGATGCTAAGGTCTGCACCTGTATCCAGTAGCCCATTAAATTCATGTCCTTGAATATTTAGTTTTAGCATGGGGCGAGAATCTAAATTTAAAGAAAGAATAGCCCAATCTACACCTGTGGAGCCTAATCCCTTGGAACCTCTTTCTACAGTACGACTGGAAAATTTATCATGTAGGCTGGGTATTATTAGTAACTGTGCTATTCTAGCTCCTGGTGAAATTACTGATATACCCTTTGGAGAACTGGCTATAATTTTTATTTCACCTTCATAATCGGGATCAATTACCCCAGGCCTTATCATAAGTCCTTTTAGAATAGAAGAGCTGCGTCCCAATAATAAGCCTACTGTTCCTTTGGGAAGAGGTCCTTTCACCCCTGTGGTAATGATTTGAACTCCCATCTCTGGAGTTAGTACTGCTCTGGCGGAGGCGCAGATGTCCAACCCTGCGCTCCCTCTGGTTTGTCTGATGAGGGATCTGATGGACAATGTGTCCTGGGCACTACCCTGATGGGGTTGCTGGGTTCCTCCAGTGCTCCGTATATTTGTGGTTTTGGGCCCCGGAGCATTGGGCCCCCCTGTCCATTTTTTGGCAATGGAGCCCGATGCTTTTCTCCATGATATCGTGGATAAACACCTGGTCCTTGTTCTTTTTTTGATAATGGAGTACCCTCTATGGTGGTTTGAGAACGGCATTCATTAGCCCAATGTCTCCCTCTACGGCATCGTGGGCAAATACCTGGTATTCTACTTCTTTGATACCTAGTTTTTTTAAACCCTCCTCCAATGGGGCAATTCCTTTTAAAATGTCCTGTTTGTTCACAATTGTAGCATGTTCTTGGCCTGGCATCTAAAGCCTGTTTTACTGCAGCTGCCACAATTTGCCCTTGTTCATTAATGTCTCTGGCATCTAAAGCCTGTTTTACTGCAGCTGCCACAACTTGCTCTTGTTCATTAATGTCTCTACATAATTTAATATATGTGTTTAAATCTTCATGTTTCCATGGTCTAGTGATATCTCTGCACCAACGATTCGCTTGCTCATAAGCCAGGTGTTTTAGTAATGGCATTGCTTGTTCTGTATTCCCAAAAACTCTGGTAGCTGTTTGAATAAGCCTATATACAAATTCAGCATAAGGTTCATTAGCTCCTTGTATTACCTTAGATAATTGACCTTGTAAACCTCCATGTCCTTGTAAAGTCTTCCATGCCTTAATTGCATCTACAGCAATTTGTGCATATACACCAGGATCATATGCAATTTGTTGCTGCTGATCCTCATAAGGTCCCTTTCCTAACAACATATCTAGATTTCTCTGAGGATAACCAGCTGCTGCATTTCGCCTAGCCGTCTCCTTGCAAAATTCCTCATTGGCAACCTTCCATAACATGTATTGTCCTCCATTTAGCACAGCTTTACACATATTAGCCCAATCTGCTGGCGTCATGTTCAAGTTGTTAATGGATTCGACCATGCTTACAGTGAAGGGTGCTTGAGGACCATAGGTTGTTACAGCCTCTTTTAGCTGCTTCACTGTTTTGAAATTTAAAACATGGTAAAATCGCTGCCCTCCTGCCTCAAATACAGGGCATGTTAATATTTGAGATCTTGTCTCAGGATCCCAACTATCAACTGCGGGGGTTGGGGACCTCCCAGCATATGGAGGTGGCCTTGTTAGTTGGACACTTACGTCTTCTGGTGATAGAAAGGTGTTAGTAGCAATCTCTTGTAGAGGTGGTGCTGTTGGTTGGACACTTACACCCTCTGGTGATAGAAAGGTGTTAGTAGCAGTCTCCTGTTGTAACTTTCCCCCTGATGGCTTTTTCTGTTTTACACTTTCTTTCTCTGTCTGACTAGCTTGAGAGGCCTTCTCTTTTACTTGAATCTTTTCCTCTGTCTGACTAGTTCGAGAGACCTTCTCTTTTACTTGAATCAATATGTCTTCTCCTTCCTCTACCATTGTCTGAACTGAAGGCTTTGGACTAAGCAAACAAGATACGAATGTCCACAATGGCAATGTGCCAACTGGCAGAGTCCCTGGGCTTTTCTTTTCTATTCTTTTTAAATCTTCACCATGATGGTTCCATTGTGATGTATTTAACAACTCCTCCTTAAAAAGCCATGGGCTACATTTTTGTATTGTATCAACGTATGCCCTGACTGTTCTTGATTTTACTGAGATGCCTCCTTCCTCTAACAATTTACTTAACACTCTTTCAGTCTGTTTTTTACTAGTTTCTGATCCCGTATTTCTACTATAATACAACCCAACAAGATGACGCCAAACAAAACCGAGACAGAATGAAATAAAAAGGGAACAACAAAAAGTCATTATAGCCTTTCTATCCTCCTGACATGTGCATCCGTCCTTTCTCCCTATCTGTTCCTCAGACGTAAATAGTTTTTCCTCAGATGTGAGCGGTTTTTCTTCCGTCTCACTCATCTCCAGGGACAGGCAACTTAAAACAAAAGTGAAGCAAAATAAAAGAGGAATCTTAAAATGGCTACCCATCCTCTCGCCCTGCCCTCAGGGGCGAGCAGTTTCACTTACCCTCAGTTGCTCCCCGTGCGAGCCACCAAATGCCGCAGTCTGGCTGGGCACAATCAGGAGCCACTTGTCAGAAGAAACTAACTTTATTTTTAGAACCACACACGCCAAACAAAACAGCCTCTCAGGAAAAACCGTCAGAGCCTCAACTGCCACCACCGGCTTCCCACAAGCCTCTCTCTCCCCCCCAAGCTTCTCCCCACCTCCCACAATCCTCCTGCTCTTGAGGCCGATTGGCTGGGTCACATGGGCAGAGCCAAAAAAGTCCCCCAATGAGCAGCTCCGTGGTCTGAAAGGGCAGGGAAAGAGCCCAATGAGCATCACCGCAGAGGAGCCAATCAGCTAGATGTTGCTGGGGCCGCTGTGAGCCAATCATCAGCTGGCAGCTGGAAGTTTGCTGGCAGCTGGAAGTTTGCTGGGGGCCCCTTCAGCTGTGGCTCTCAACAGTAAGTAACTCAGAGAGACCCTGTCTCTAAATAAATATAAAAAGATCTGGGGAGCTGGGGATGTGGCTCAGTGGTAGAGTGCTTGCCTAGCATGTATGAGGCAATGGGTTCGATCCTCAGCACCACATATAAATAAGTGAACAAAATGAAGGCCCATCCAACATCTAAAAAAAAAAAAAGATCTGGGGATGTGGCTCAGTGGTTAAGTGCCCCTGGGTTCAATCCCTGGTACCCCCCAAAAAAATACATAATTACAAAGAATTAAATATGAAATCAGAATATTACCCTCACCTTCTCTTTTCCACCAGTCCTACCACATACAGGCATAAGCACACACATACCCCTATATATATACAAATATGCAAATATCCTATTCTAGCATACTACTCCATTATCTCCTCTTTATTGCCTTCACAATTTATTCCTTTCTCCTGTCTCCTTCATTCAACCAAAACATTTTCCTCAACTGTAATCACTTTTCAAGAGCTTTTAAACCCCTTTTTTCCTTTTTTATCACTCTTTGTTATCCCCTTAACATCTGAAAAATGTGGAAAATTTGTTACTATTAGACAATCACACATACATCAGATCCTGAGAATTGCAGGCAAAATTTCTTTTCTTTTCCCCATTAAATGTATCTCCATTTCTTGAAGGCACATGAGAAACATCCCTTTTCTGATAATTTTCTTCTCATTTGCCATGTTTCCTCAGTATCTTGCATCCCCAATACACTGCATCGTCTTTTATCAAATTTCATCTTCATATGATGGAATATTTGAAATCCTAGGCAGCCGTGGAAGATGAATTTAGAGCAATATCATTCATGATAAGAAATTTAGACTTTACGCTTTAGGTCAGTATATTCTAAAGCTTATTTTTTTAGAATAATAATACATTGACAAAAATTAATAAGCACATTGAAAAAAAGAATTCCCAAATAAATAAGACATCTTACAAGAAACAATCTGATTGGAAAATGAACAAAAGGCATGAACAGACATTAGATTGAAGAGTATATGCAGATGGAAAATAAGCACATGAAAAGACATTTCATATTACTAGCTATCAGGGAAGTACAAATTTAAACCTCAATGAGATAACACTACACACTTAACCAGAATGGCTAAATTTAGGAAATAGCGACATCAGCAAATGCTGGTGATGTTGTGGAGAAACTGGATCTCTCATACATTGCTGGTGGGAATGTAAAATGGTTGAACCAAACTCTGGAAAATAGTCTGATAGGTCCTTGAAAAACTAAACATGCCTCTACAATATCATCCAGCAGTTGTACTCCTGGGAATTTATCCCAGAAAAATAAAAATTTGTGTTCATATAAAAAAACCTGTACACGATTGTTCAGAGCATCCTTATTTGTTTAATAGCCCAAAGTGAAAACAACCTAAATATCTTTTGGAGGTAAATGACTAAATGAGTTGTACTGCATTTATATAACATTCTTAAAATAATGGAATTATAGATTTGGAGAAAAACTTAGTGGTTGTCAGGAGTTAGAAATGGGGTAAGTGAGTAGATGTCATAAAGAGATAGCAGGAGGGAGCTTCATGGTGATGGAACTGTTCAATATGTTGACTATGATGGTAGTTACAGGAATCTATACATGAGATAAAATTGCATAGGAAAACACACACACACAGGCACACACAGAAAACTGGAAATATCTGGGTTGGGGATGTAGCTCAAAGGTAGAGTGTTTGCCTAGCATGCATGAGGCCCTAGGTTCTATCCTCAGCACTGCAAACAACAACAACAAAACACACATACAAAAACACACATACACAAAACATACATAAAAACAGTGGGGAAAATCTGAATATAGTAAAAAGCTCTGTAAATCCTACCAATCATACTTCTTTTTTTTTTTTTTTCTTTTGTAATGTTAGGGATCAAACTGAGGGCATCAATCATGCTGGGCAAGTACTCTACCACTGAGCTACATCTCCAGCCTGACTTTTTTTTGTGGGGGAGGGGTATTGGGGATTGAACTCAGGGACACTCAACCAGTGAGCCCCATCCCCAGCCCTATTTTGTACTTTATTTAGAGACAGAGTCCCACTAAGTTGTTTAGTACCTCGCCATTGCTGAGGCTAGCTTTGAACTCACCATCTTCCTTTCTCAGCTCTCAAGCCCCTGGGATTAAAGATGTGCACCACTGTGCCTGGGCCCAGCCTGATATTGTACTATATCTGTACTCTATGCAGACATCATCACTGGGAAAACATGAGGCTTCCCTGTGCATTTTTAAAATTTCCTGTGAATCTGTAGTCATTTTAAAATGGAATTTTAAAAAAGTCCTGTAATATAGGACCCTACACAGATAGTATTGCAGGGTTTCCCAATGGAAACATAATGTGAGTCACATATTTAAAGTATGTAAATTTTCTAGTATCCACATTAAAAACATCAAAAGTAGCAGATATAATTTATAATATATTTGACTTAATCTTATATGCTTGAAATATTATCATTTCAACATTATTATGGAGAAAGTTTATATTCTTTTTGTCATATCAAGTCTTCAAAATCTGGTATGCATTTTACACTTAACAGCACATCTCAGCTTAGACTGGCAACAAAAGAGTTCCCCAATGAGCAGCTCCGTGGTCTGAAAGGGCGGGGAAACAGTCCAATGAGCATCACCACAGAGGAGCCAATCAGCTGGCAGCTGGAAATTTGCTGGGGCCGCTGTGAGCCAATCAGCTGGAAGTTTGCTGGGGCGGCTTCGGCTGTGGCTCTCAACAAGAGTGCGCCGGGGGAATAGTACCAGAAGGAATTTTATTTGTCTTAGGGCAGGAAGGGAGGGCTTGGGATAGGAAAGGGAGGATTTTAGAGTCCCTTGTCTTGCTGGGGTTGGTCGGGGCATCTTGCTGAGATTCATGTCCTTCCAGGATTGGTCAGGAAACCCCGATGATTGACAGGTGGTTATGAGGCACCTGATTGGTTGTTCTTTAACGCACACATGGGTTGCCTGGTGCTTTATTCCCTTAGCCACCTAAAACCCACCTAACAGTACCTTTCTGGTTGCATATGTTAATAGGGAAGATCATGTTGGTATTAGGGGGTGTGGGAAATCTCTATACATTCTGCTCAATTTTGCTGTGAACCAAAAAATGTTCTAAAAATAGTCCTAAAAATCCTTCGCTTACACATAGCTAATGGTGTCACTTCGCCTGCCTTTGTTCAAACCCCACCCCTCACCACTTTTCTGGATGACCAGAATCCGCCAACTTTTGATAGTCATGAGTCTCCCAAATCCTACTGCAGTGCTTCAGCCAGAGCAATCAGTCTGATATACAAATTCTGTCTCCAGTTTAAAATTATTCAGTCTAAATAATATCAAATATTTATATTGATATTTATTTAATATTAATTTTATATTTATTGCATTTATTATTTTTAATTTTGAAATTACTTCCTTAATGTTCAGGAGACATTTTATCCTTGCTATGCAGACTTCAACATGATTTTGATTCTGTCTCTCTCTCTCTCTCTCTCCACCTTTCACATTCTTTCAGTCTCCTTTCTACTGGGAACATTGAGACACCCTGGACGTTGTACTGGGTTGAATCACTATACCCTTCTCATGTGATGCTGCATCCTCTGCAAACGATTTTTATTCATTTAGTAAACTCCTACTTCTTCAAAACAAAATTTTATCTGTAATATCTTCCAGAAAGTCTTCCTACTTAGAACTTATTTGTTTTTTTTTTTCCAATAAGGGTCCAGAAAGCGATTAAAAATAAGAACTAGAAAAAAAAGTAATTAAAGCCTCTGAGAATTCAGACACCTTCTCACTTCTCATTCTGTTATCTATCCTACTACCTCTTTGCTAATTACTCTTTCTGTTTTTTTTTTTTTTTTTTGTCGTTTGGTGTGTGTGTGTGTGTGTGTGTGTGTGTGTGTTTTGATCACTATGGAGCATGAAATACATGTAATTTAAAAATCCCTGTTTCTCAGCTGTAAAATGGGATAAGAATAGTAATTAACTCAAAGTAATATTGCAAAACTTAAAGAAAATGATGCTTGCAAAGGCTTTGCACATTCCCTGGCACACAAGAACTATTAGTTATCATATTAGTGGCCAAATGATTATTTGAATAGTAAGGTTCTCTATATATTCTAATCAAGTCCAAACACATTGTAAGAATTATGTGCTCAGCTGAGCATGGTGGCACATGCCTGTAATTCCATCTAAACAGGAATATTTTTTTTTTTTTACCGGAAACTCAGTCTTTTCCTCCAATGCCAATCCAATAACAAGGACATGGTTTTGAGAAAAAGGGAAAAGAAGGTTTATTGCTTTACTAGCATCGGAGGAAAAAAAAAAAACAACACAGGGAACTCCCATTCCAAATGCTGTGATTCTGCCCATCAGCAGAAACAGGGAGCTTTTAAAGAGGTGATTCAAAGGCTACATTCCCCATGTTCTCTGTTAGAGCTGCAATTCATTTGTTCATTTGGGAGCTAGTCATTTCTGAGATCTTCAGGTACCATCCACAAAGTCTGGATTACTTCATTCCTGTGGTGGACAGATTAACTCAAGGACAGATTAACTCTGTCTAAAATGGGGAAGAAAGGTAATCCTGTTTCCCCCGATATTAGGGAGGGAAAGAGATGAGGGAGGAGCAGGGAGAGAGGAAGAGAAAGAAACATGTCCATTTTAAAAATCAGTTGCAGTGGCAGAGCAGCAAGGGCTATATTCAAAGCATAAAGTGGGCCAATGTTACAGGCTGAGGCAAGAGGATCACAAATTTGAGCTCATCCTGGGCAACTTAGTGAGGCCCAGTCTCAAATTAAAATAAAAAGGGCTGGGAATGTAGCTCAGTGTTGGAGCATTTGCCTAGCATGTGCAAGGCCCTGGTTTTGATCACCAGCCCACGCACACATAAATTACATGCCAATTTAAGCAATCCAAAAAATGTCCGTTGAGCAATGCATTTTATCAGACACTGTGAGAACAAAATATAAAACTAAATGAATTTACAATGGAATTGGGAAAATGTTCTTATTTTCCAAAAGGGAAGAAAGATGGGTTCTGGAAGCCAGGGAAGAATGTGCTTGAAGGAATTGCTCAGCAAAACTATAGCAGAGCAATGGTTGAGAATATACACAAGGAAGTCCTGGTCATTGAGTGACAGAATGGGTTCACCAACAAACAAGCCAAACTGTTTCCTTTGTTGATGTTAATGAAACCTCTAGGCAAGGGATTCATTGAACTAGTGAATTTCAAATTCAATGAAGTATTTGACAAAGCATTTTATTACATGTTTGTAAAGTTGTTGAATTAATAGAAAAGTTTCTCATGCAAGATTATAAACCAAATGAATTTAATCTTTATTCTGTTCCTCAATACTACTAAAGGAATATTGCAATATTTTTGCTGTCTTTAAATTAAAACATGGGCATTTTTGTACCTTTAAAGATTATGAACTAAATTTACAAGGAAATGTCTCTAAGAACATAAGCCTGTGTTGTTACAGGCAATTAGAGGCTTTGTAGAATAAAAATAAGGATAGCACATATTAAATAGCTGAGAAGGAGATTAAGCAAAATGGATATCAGAAATTGGGTGAGAACTGTCCAAGAAGTAACTCAAGATTTAAAATTCCTTGGTATTCAATACACTTTGCCCTGGGTAAGATTTATGGCCTGCATGCTTGTGGTTTTTGAGGTCTTAGTGAAATACATCTAAAGCAGAGCATAGGAATAACAAAGAGAATGAGTGTAATATAAGACCAATCCTAGGCAAAGGTGAGGACAATGCTTAATCATGAGCAGAGTTGTTGTTTTTTTTTGCACTGCTCTGATCAAATCCAGAGCCTTATACATGTTAGGCAAAGCTCCATATCTTAACTACACCCCCTGAGAAACCAGCCTCTACCTCAAAGCAAAGCCTGTCCAAGGAAGGGGGCATGGCCCTTGTCCTTGGAAAAACCCACAGAGCACTCTTAGGCACATACCCACCCTGCTGAGTTGTTTATCTACAAATAACAGGAGAGATCTACTGAGCCAAGTGTCCCTGACTCAGTCAGGCTAGGTGAGGACCCATAGCAACCCCCCTAGCAGCCACCAATCAGCATGAGACAGGGAAAATACCTGGGATGCCAGATGACCCCCCAGTAGTTTATGGTGGTTGGTAACATGTTGGGAAACCTTGTAGTTCAGCACGTACTCCTCTTGTGGCCTAAACCAATCAGTTCAAACAAATCCCCCTCTTGTACTAACCAAAAGGGAAGAAAGATGGGTTCTGGAAGCCAGGGAAGAATGTGCTTGAAGGAATTGCTCAGCAAAACTATAGCAGAGCAATGGTTGAGAATATACACAAGGAAGTCCTGGTCATTGAGTGACAGAATGGGTTCACCAACAAACAAGCCAAACTGTTTCCTTTGTTGATGTTAATGAAACCCCTACCCAAATTGTTCCCACCAGTGAATGTGCTAATCATGTTTTAGAGTTGTTTTATGATTTTCCCACTGTGTGTGATGATTTGCTAAGAGATGCTGTGATGTATGTGAAGTCCCTGCCTTCCCCAAAGAGTGTATAAAACTGCTGCAAACCCTGGGCTCGGGGCCTCTCAGCATCACCAGTTGCTGTGTGTGCGCGGAGGATCGAGCTAGCTCTCAATAAACACCTCTTTGCTGCTTACATCGATCTTGGTCTCTGGTGGTTTTTTGAGGGTCCCAAATTCGAGCATAACACCCCATCTCCTGAATCTTTACTCTTGATAGTAGTAGATCTATGTCATAATTTGAAGTGAATGGCATGATCATGAATTGGTAACTAAAAGCTATTTTCTCCACCTTTTTTTCTTTAAAGGAAATGTAATCATAAGATATTACAGGGATATATGAAAATGCACAGTAAAAGCATTTCCTTTATTTCCAGACAGACTAGGTTCATATTAAAAATATCATATCCATTCTATCTTCTCTGAATGTATGAAAGAGTTAAAGATCCAGGAAATAGTGTAAAGGATAGTTACTTTGCCAGAACAATAAAATTTGTTTGTTTATTTATTATTTTGTTTAAGAATGAGAAGACATTGGGGTCAACTCAGTAATGGTCTTTAAATATACAAGGCACAGGGTGGTGAGAGTGAGGCTTACATTTTTTTCCTTTTCATTGAAAGAAGACTTTGAAAGAATGAAGGACTCAGATAAGATGGAAGAAATAGCCAGGCTGGGTGGGGCACACCTATAATCCCAGTGGCTCTGGAGCCTGAGGCAGGAGGATCCTGAGTTCAAAGCCAGCCTCAGCAATTTAAGGAAGCCCTAAGCAACTCAGTGAGACTCTGTCTCTAAATAAAATATGAAAAATGGGCTGGGGATGTGGCTCAGTGGCTAAGCCCCTTAAGTGCAATCCTGGTAACCAAAAAAGAAAAAAAAAAAAACAGAAGAAATCAAAGGATTTTTTGATAAGAATCCTTTAACAAACATTTGAATGGATTCCCCAGTGATGTTGGATGACGTTGGAATATTGCATCAAAGTTTTCTGTAAACAGTCACAAGAGCCCTGGGCTGGGGATCAGAACACCTTTTAACTCTTCATCAGTTTCATGATCTTGAGCAAGTCACTTAACCCTCTCTGGGTCTTAATGTTTTGTTTTTTTTTTTTTAATCTGTAAAGTGACCAAACTGGGGCTAGGGTTGTGGCTCAGTGGTGAAGCACTTGCCTAGTAGGTGTGAGGCACTGGGTTCGATTCTGAGCACCACATATAAATAAATAAAATAAAGGTCCATCAACAACTAAAAAAAAAATTAAAAAGTGACCAAACTGGATTAATAAAGATAATATTTGATTCTTTCTTATTTTTTTTCTTTTTCATTGAAAGAAGATTTTTAAGAGAATGAAAGACTTAGTTAAGATGGAAGAAAAGGATTTTGTTTAAATAATAAGAATTCTCTAACAAACCAGGTAGAATGACAGGTACTTGAGACTGAGGAAGGAGGATCAGAAGTTCCAAGCCAGCCTGGGCAATTTAGTAAGACCCTGTCTGAAATAAAAAATAATTTTAAAAGAGGGCTGGTGGTGTCATGCAAAAGTACAGAGCCCCTGGGTTTAATCCTTAGTATGAAGTGGAATAAGGAAGTATCCTCTAATAAACACTTGAATGGATTCCTCAATAATGTTGAAATCTTGCCTTGAAGCTTTTTGTAGCAATTAGGAGAGCTGTGGGCTGGGAAGACCTTTTAACCTTTAGGGATCCACCAGTTTCTTGACCTTGGGCAAGTCTCCTAGACTCTCTGGGTCTTTTCTATATGTAAAGTGGCAGCTTTGGATTAATAGAGGACACCTTGGATTCTTGGTTTAGAGTCTCATTTGTTAGAATGATTTTTATCTCAAGTAAAGGAAGGGTCTAGATTTCCTTGCTGTGCTGTTAATTGCTTTGCAATGATGATTTTCTTCTTAAAGCACTGCATACTTCACATGTTCTTATCGTCTCAACAGCATCCTGAGATGGAAAAATGCAAAATATCCTCCCTGACAAAGTTGCAAAGCAAACATATCTTTACACTCAAAGGTCAAACTTCTCCGTTGTTTGAACTTTGATGCTTTGTGGAAAGTACAATCTGATTTCTTAAAGCTCTTTATGACTGTGCTTTACATTCACCCAGCACTGGAGTAAGGTGTGGGCTCAGCTATCAGAAAGTCTCACTTTGCTTTTCTTTTATTGTCCAAGAAACAGAGAGCAATGGCAATCTTTTTTCTTTAAACCTCTTTGACATTTACTTGTAAAGCTACAAAGGCAGTTATCCTTCAGTATCCGCAGGAGATTGGTGCCAGGACCTCAAGACACCAAAATTCTCAAATGCTCAAATTGCTTATGTAAAATGTATTTATTTACATAGAACCTAGCTATATCCTCCAGTATATTTTAAATCATCTATAGATTACTAATAATACTTGATGCAATGTAAGTGCAATATAAAGAGTTGTTATAGTCTATTGATTAGGGAATAATGACAAGGAAAAATTTGTACATGTATAAAAAACACATTTTTTTCTCAAATATTTTTGACCCCCAGTTGGTTAAATCCACAGATGTGGAGCTTATGGATACATGGGGTCAACTGTATTCTAATTGTATCTTAATTCAGGTCAATCAACATTTATCAGGCAGCCTTCGTGATAGGAATACAAGTTCATATTTCATCAGGCTCTGGGGAAACTTAGAGAATAATATGGAGATCAACAACACCTCCAAAGATAACCTTATGATAATGTGCCATATGTGAGAATGGAGGCACACATATGAACCCAGAGCTGGCCAGAAGAGGGCATTCAGGCCAATCTAGGGGTTCAGGGAAGATTTCCTAGATGATGGGATATTAGAAATGCATCAGAAAGAATGAGTAAGAAAGCATTCCTGTGAGGATGGTGTCTTAGTCTGTTTCTCCGTCAATGTAAAAAAAATACCTGAAACCATGTAATTCATAAAGAATAGAAGTTTATTTGGCTTACAGTTATGGAGGCAGGGAAGTTCAAGAGCATGGTTCTGATGAAATCTGCTTAGCATCTGGTGAGGGCCTTCTTGCTGCATCATAACATGGCAGAGGGCATCACATGGTGAAACAGAGCAAGGATATGTTCAGGTCTCTCTTCATCTTCTTATATAGGCACCAGTTTTATCATGGAGCCCCAATCTGATGAGCTTATTAAATTCTAATTACCTCCAGAAGCCCTACCTCCAAATATCATCAACATTTGGATTTAGGCATTAAGTTTTCAACACATAAAACTGGAGGGGGGACACATTAAAACCACAGTAATTGGCCAGGTACAGTATGGGACACAGGTGAATTTGAATTTTACATAAACAATGAGGAATGTATAGTATGTTTGTACCAGAGTATGTACCGGAGATTGCATAAGGCACACTTACATGCATAGAATGTATTTTTACCGAAATTCAAGTTTAATTGAGCACCCTGTATATTTATTTGCTAAATCTGGGAATCCTAATTCTAGATTAAGGTAATAGCTTTAACAACAGTACAGAGGAGAGACTAGCCAATTGTGAGAGGGTGAAATATGAGGCAGAAGGGTGGTAAATAAGGCCAGTGATATGTAGGCGCTAGAGCAGGGAAGGGGTGTGCCATGCTAAGGAGCATATACTTAATTCTTCTTTTCAGCTTGAGCAAACTTAGACGATGCTGAAAGTTGGAGGAGGAGAATGATTTACTCTACAGGCCCAGAATGCATGGATGTTTGTAGCAAGGGCCTATATTTGCTGAACTCTGTCATATCATTACTTCTAATCATGTCTGCAAAATTATGCTTGGCTCCCTGTCCTGAAATTTCTTCCTTTTTCTTCCTGCAACAAAGTCACAACACTGTTCTTTTGTTTGTTTGTTTTTTGTTTCCTTGCTTTCCCCACATTATTTTATTGGTGTATTATTTTGTTGATACATATTCATATATACACACACTATAACAATATAATTTTGCAATTATCACTCCCCAGTACTCCCCCCACCCACTTCCCCTCCTCCCACCCCCTACAACATTTTTTAAGGAACAATGTTTCAATACCAAATGTTGCTGAGAATTCAATCAGCCTTCTGCTGGATGTGTCTTGGGGTTCAGTTCTCTGACTATGAGGGCCTTCTCCCCTCCATCTTCCTATGATGAAGCCATTTATTATAGAAAGTTATTCTGAGTCAGTAATACTATATCAAACTGGAAACATAGCCAATACCTCTGTTCCCTCCTCCAAACCTGGGCCAGGGTTTTCTAGTTAATTTCATCCTTGTTTTATGGACTCTGTTGTACCTAGCCCTTTAAGAGATAACTCCTGAACTGGGTATATAGTTCAGTGTCAGAGCATGTGGCCCAGTTTTTATCCCCAGCACTGAAAAAAAAGATAAATCCTGAGCCAGCAAGTTTTTCCACTTAGGAGGTTCCCTATGGACTGTTCAGACTCACCCAGGGATTTTTCACTAGTTTTCTGGTCTCCCATTTTGACTACTCTGGAGGTCTCCTAAATTGCATTTCCAGATATCAGTTACTGGCTCCCTCAAGTCACAGTTCCCGGCCCTAAGCTGCAGACTGAAGGCTCTGGCTTTGTGCTTCCCTTGTACCTGCTACCAACTGGTAGAACTTGGAGACTTCACACCCTCCAACCATGAGCCTTCTCTGACTCATGGTTGAGGTCAGTGGCTGAGGTCCCTGCCCTGGAATATGACATATGTAGCTAGACTTCCTGTTTTAGCTGGAATGAACCTTAACTTTACTGGGCTCCAGTTGTCCTGAACATGCTACCTGGATTTTCTCTTCCTCCTATCTGGTCGTCCTTTGGAAATTTGTGCCCTTCTCAAGGAATGTACCAATCTACAGGTGCCAGCCCACCTTTCCCCTAGTCTGGGCCAACCATCCTACTTTCAATGTCAATGCTTCTACTGTCCAAAGGGCAATGTTCATTTCCGGCCTGGACAGGAAGGCCTTCTCTGGTCTGGTCTCTGCCTCCTTCTGCAGCCTCAGTTATGTCAGCTTTTCTGTGCCTCTGATATATTATATTACTTATCTCTGCCCAAGATAGTTACTATACATCTTACTACAGTTTCTTCCTAGAATGGCCATCCTTGATTAAGGCATCCTACCCACATTAAAGTGAATTACTCTCTATTCTGTGCCAACACCATCCCTTAGCATTAATATTTATCGAAGACTTGCTACACTGCATTAAAATTATTTCTTTAATGTTTACCTTCTATATTAGAATACAAGAACCATGTCTTATCTATCTTGGTATCTTTAAAGTGCCTGGAAGTAGGTGGGATCTCAATGAACATTTGTTACCTAATTGAACATGTGGATGGAGATGAGTGAATAGCCCATCCAGCATTAATTTCCATACTAATTGGATGACAGATAGAATGACACTTGAAATAGGACTATTTATAATCCATTGTTTTATACTCCAGTTTCTCTTCAAATTGTATAAATCTTTTGCCCTTATATCTATTTTTCTATTTTCTTCTGCAAGGTGAATGTATTAGACATTTATCATGCAGTGGACATTTTTGTACCTTTTGGTTGTCCAGGATCTAAACCCCTTTCTTACATTTGGGGATTCTGCCAGGGAATTCACGCAATGACATGATAGGAAACAGGTATTGACCGTTAGGGCATATGCATGTGACCCAAGCTCAGTCAATCCATATGGACTCTGAATTCATGATGAATTCAGGGATTAGAATCTAGAATGAGTGAGAAGGGTAGTTTAGGCTTCATTCTGGCAATGCCAATGGTGATTAACAGTGTCCAATGGTGACACTGTAACCAGAGACATTTTCTTCTGCATGCCTGTGGTATTATAGAGTACTGTTTTGCAACTATTGCCAGTTCTTTTCTTTCTCTGGGTATGTGGTATGATTTCATTTCCTGGCTGCCTTGAGGTTGAGTGGACCCATGTGATCAGGAATGTTCACTGAGCTGGACTGGATGGAAGTGATGTATGTTACTCCAAGGCTTAGACTTGAATGAGTTGAGCAAGACTTTCCAGAATTCTGTTTTCCCTCTGGCTTAGCCACTGACAATGTTTGAGACAGTGCTTACTTTATCAACCTAGGACCTTGAGGATGGAGCAGAGTCCTCTGCTACCCCAAGGTACATATGTGGTTTAAGCAAGAAATAAGTCTTTATTGATTTAAATGGTTTAAATATAACTTAGCAATCCTACCACTTTGGTTACTGTTTATACATTAGTTTAGTTCTTTAGGCTTCCCCCTAATTCTGTGAGGCAACCCATATCTTCCCAGTATGTTCTTTCTTTCTTAAGGTAGGCTCTATTGACCTGGCCCTTTATACTATGAATATGAAATGTCTTACTAGGTGTACACTGACAATGGTTACAGAAGCTGTTCACAATGCAATGGCCTAGCACTAATTAATAAGAAGGAATTCATTTTGGCCTTATATCTGTTTTCAGATTATTGTGAATGAACAAGAAACATAATATTTACAAGGAAAGAGAATTGTCAGAAACCTTAACATCCTACAGCTTGGAAATCAAGTTACCTCTGGAATATAGCTGTCACTTTTATCACTTGAAACCTATTTCTCCATGGCTTTTGTGAGGGTTAAATAAGAAATGTCAAGAAAAAAATGTCCTCTAACTTTAGTAGGGCCATATAAACATGGCAGTGGCTGTTCCGACTTATCCCAGCCTGGGCCTGAGCTAGTCTGAATCTTGGAGAACTAAAGGAGCTCAATTAACACTTGAGACTGAATTATTAAGTGATTATTCAGAAAGAAAATAGGTTACCTTAGCTATAGTGTAAACGTGAGAGGACATTAAGTACCTTGGGAAATGAGAGGAACAGAGCAGGGTGACAGTGATCAGATGGAGGGAGAGTCATATCTGGGCTTATTCACATGGCATATAGAAGATGCCTGTCTGCCCAAGCTGACACTGGGATGACGCCAGAATCTCTACAAGCTCATGGAAAGACCATCTCCTCAAATTGAAATTTCCCCAGAAAAGTTTGACTTAGTATGATGAAATAGCTGCTTCTGGATCTTTCTACCTGACTAAAGAATTGTAGCAGACAATTCAAATGCATTGCTTCACATCCTCCTGGCTTACCTTCTGTTCCAACTATCAAAGTGGCAACAAAAAACCTCATGGCACTTTATCTAAACTGTATCTTGTACTTCACACTTTCTGCCCCAGGGTTCCCCAGACACCAGTCTTTGGGACACCTGCAGAAACTCTCTTGGCACTCATATGCACATATAGTGGAAGTGTGGGGTATTTAATATTCCACAGAGTGACCTTGGAGCAATGGGGACTGTGAGCCAGTCAATGAGTGTCGTCCCCTGCCATGCCACTAGTAGATAATTGTGAGGTGTGTTCTATATAGCTCCATAGAAGGTTCCAGTGAGATTGAACCCTAGGTGCCCATGTTATGTCCTTCTTTGCTTGTTTCCCTCTTCCCAGTCTCCATTATTGCTCCCTGGAGTCACTTTCCAAAATAAACTACCCATATGAACAACCTTGTCCCAGGCTATGCTTTCGGGGTGACCCAGGCCAAGGCAAGCACTGTATTTATGCAGAGATGAGACAAGGCATTGATATTCTCCAACCTCAACCATCCTACTTTCTTCCCTCCATGTTCCCAGAATGCCTCTCTAACACTCCCCTATTCTACACTTGCCTTCCATGCTTCTCTTTTGCTTTTTGTGTCTCTAGCTTTCTGTCTCATGTACACACACACACGAACACACACAGACACATAACATGGTTGCTGGTACTCTCTTATTAAGGTTTATCATACTTGTCCCACAAATGTGGAATACTTAGACTTTTCCATTTCAAAGATTGATCCAATTTCCATAAAAGTCATAGTAATGATCAACTGGACAATTTAAGGTTGTCAAATTTTAATTTCCCCCAATACAGAGATTTCAGTGATTACCTACTTTTTTCATCATTTTTTTTTTATAAAAGAAAGGAGTTGTTAGTGGCAAAACAGCGTGAGGCTATAATCTCAGATCAGGTGATGATTTGCAAACTATGTAATCTTAGCTTTCTGAAACTTCAGTACAGTGTCCTTCAGTTTTCTATTTTTATGATGGTTGGTAATTCTGAGTAGGGCTTAGTCATCACCTGCTCCTTTTGGGCTCCCATGAGGACACTGGTACTGTCTCCTTATATCCTGGTCCCCTGTGCTCACTTTTCCTCCCTCTGATCACTGTCACCCTACTCTGTTTCTCTCAGAGCAAAAAGATTTATATTTGTCTTATCCCATTATTTCTTTTAAAGAGATATAACATTTCTGAGTTTCCAAAGTCAAGAAATTAAATTGCTTCACTACTTGTGTTTATAAAGATAAGAATTTGAGGATATTTTATCTATCTTTGCTCTCAGCTTCAGAAGACCATAGATGAAATAATGACTTTGCCATATATTAGTTGTGTACTGTGGAAGAAAACTTGATCCTTAGTACACAGTCTCTACTTGTGTGTTTGGACAGCGGGGTGTCTTGAGTTTCAGGTAATCTGATAAATAGCCAAAGGGTAGGGAATTTGGACTCTTGCCCCAGGAGGCCTAAATGGGTGTAGCCACAGTCTGTCATTGGGTTAAGAATTCTCAACCAGTCTGGCTTAGTTGTGTAGCTGTTATGTTTCTTTGCTGTGATTAATTACACATTTATTTTATCTTAAAATTATTTGCAGCTTGGCATTTCTTTGTTGATTATTCATGCTCTTACTTTGTTTATTTTTTTAAATTATTTTTTCTATGGATTAGTCCCTTATTTTCTTTTTCATTCTTTTTTTGGGGGTCAGGGTACCAGGGATTGAACTCAGGGGCACTCAACCACTGAGCCACATCCCCAGCCCTATTTTGTATTTTATTAGATACAGGGTCTCACTGAGTTGCTTACTGCCTCACTGTTGCTGAGGCTGGCTTTGAACTCACCATCCTCCTGCCTAAGCTTGGATTACAGGCATTCACCACCATGCCCAGCTATTCTTTTTTTTTTATTATTCTTAAAACCTTTCCTAGTGTAGCTCAGTGGTAGAACACTTGCTTAGCATGCACAAAGCCCTGGGTTCAATCCCCAACACTGCAAAACAACCCCCTCCCAAAAAACCAAAACAAAACAAAACTCCTCTGGTTACCTGTTCATTTGGTATGTCTTTTGTGTGTGTATGTGTGATGCCAGGGTCTCATGCATGCTAAGCAAGCATCTATCAGTGAGCTTATCACAGCCAACCTTTTCCTTTTTTTTTGAAGTTTTTTACTATTTTTTTATTTATATATGACAGCAGAAGGTATTACAATTCATATTACACATATAGAGCACATTTTTTTATATCTATGGTTGTGTACAAAGTATATTCACACCAGTTCGTGTCTTCATACATGTACTTTGGATAATAATGTCCATCATATTCCATCTTTTCCTTTTAAATTTGTCTTTATATATTTTAGTTCTTTTCCTTTTTTTCCTCCAATGCACTGACTTCTTTTGATTTCAGTTCCTTAGGTTTTTACCATTTTGTTTGATTTCAGTTATAGTTTACTTAATATGATAAATATTTATCTTCTTTCACTCAAGTTTTTAGCTATTACTTTTCCTCCTCATTACTACCAATCAGTGTAATCTGCTTTTACAGAGAAGAAACCATTGTGTTTTGTTTCATTTTTGCAAATCCAGATCCCAGACCAAGATATATTGCATTGCTTGTATCTTCCAGGCAGGTGATTTGTATCTAATGAGCACGTTGATTAACTCATTACTTTTAGTGTGTGGGCTTCATTTAGGAGCCTTGGCTTCAATAATGCTTCATACCATGAGGGCCCAAAGCTCTGTCTGTTGTCCCTGTTTTGCTTTTAAAACCCAATTCTCTCAGTTAGAAAAATCATCAAAGGTCCCAGGATAGCTATAGTTTCTAATGATCACTTGTACTTCTAGCTGTTTCCTACCTTGGGGCCCTTGTGGATTTTATCACTTTCTTATTAACTTGGCTGTATGTTTAAGAAGAAATTTGCATATATATATATATATATATATATATATATATATATTTGAGATGACATTCACATTACAAAACAATCATTCTAACATGTAATTTTTTGAACCCAGGAGCGCTCTACCACTGAAATGCATGCCCAGATCTTTTAATTTTTTTTTAATAGGGCTTCACTCAGTTGCCCAGTCTGGCCTCAAATTTGTGATCCTCCTGCCTCAGCCTCTCAAATGGCTGGACTACATGCATGTTACATCTGAAGTGTACTGTTTGGTGGCATTTTGTGCATCATGATGTTGGGTAACCACCATTTAATTTACCTCTAAAACATTTTCATGATTCCATAGGGAATCCCCATACCCATTGAGCAACTGATTTTCCATTTGTTCCCCTCCTCAGTCCCTGGCACACATCATTCTGCTTTCTGTTTCAATGGAGTTACCTACTTTGGATATTTTATATAAAACAAATCATGCAGTTATGTGACCTTTTGGGTCTGTCTACTTGTGCTTAGAATAATGTGATGTTTTTTATTTTTCTAGAATTTTTAACTACTTTTTATTGGAAGAAGTTTCAAGATACGTACTATATCATGTTACTAGAAATAGAAGTTTTATATCTGATTATTGCTTAATGTTACCATGAGCAGGAAATTAAGGGACTTTATTGAAAATCCCTGACACTCATCATTTGTGATTTCAAAACTTCCATTCAGTGCATTATTTTTAAAGACAAGGATAAAACAATTTCTTCTAATATTTGGTCAATAATTCTCTTAAAAGAGTGGGCATTCAAAATATAAGTTTAGGGGCTGGGATTGTGGCTCGGTGGCAGAGCATTTGCCTAGCATGTGTGAGGCAATGGGTTTAATTCTCAGCACTGTATATAAATAAGTAAAATACATGTCCATTGACAACTAAAAGAATATTATTAAAACAACACAAACAGGGGCTGGGGTTGTGGTTTAGCAGTAGAGTGCTCTCCTCGCACATGCGAGGCACTGGGTTCAATCCTCAGAACCATATAAAAATAAATAAACAAAATAAAAGTATTGTGTCCATCTACAATTAAAAATTATTTAGAAAAACCAACAGAAACAAAATATAAGTTTATTTGGGCTAGGGTTATAGCTCAGTGGTGGAGCTCTTGCCTAGCATGTGTGAAACCCTGGTTTGATCTCCAGCACCAAAACACATCTATATTGACATCTTTATATACACACATTTATTTTATCCATATTTTTGAATCCTGTAGTAAATTTCACTTAATAAACTCAAGAAAAAAAAAGATTTGTTTAACTTCATCATAGGAAGAAAATGCAGTTATTATGTGGAAAAATATATTGCTTATATCTTTCCCATTGTGATCAATTCTTAAGGGCTCCCAAATATCAGTTGGAGGCGGCAATTGTTCCTCAAAAGGATGTACCAATATCTCTAGAATAGGATTACCAGTGGCAAACAACATGGGATCTATCTAATTTGGAAGAATAATACCAAGCATGTGAATTTCCAGAGGACTTTTGAACTGCTGGAATATAACATTTATCTACTGAGGGGAGTTGCTCTTGGGAGGGACCCCAGATTTCCAAGGGTTTTTCCCTATTCTCTTTATCATGGGCAATTTTTCTTTGGTCTAACATTGCAGATGCAGAAGCATACATTTAAGGTAATCATCCCTGTATTTAGCCATTAACTATCTGCCTTTCATTGTCAAATGCACTTATATCAATGATTGAACCTAATAGAGTTTGACCCAGGACCACTGAAGTCCGCACCTTTGAAGTAAATGCATATGATCTTAATGGATATAGATTATTATTTGCCTTTTCATCATTCAGTATTTATGTCTGGCAGCACTTTCATTCATCTCTGAGACAAGTTTCTCAAATGCATAGGCTTTATTTGTTTAAATTGTCCCTTATTTGCCTCACTTGGATGGGAAGAGAATTACAGAAAAGAGTTCTTAGTCATCTAAATCAAACAGTACAGGATGCTTTCATCTAGATTAGTGGTTCTAAGAAAGGGTTGATTTTGCCCCCACCCAGGGGACATTTGTCATTTTTCTTATCACAAACAAACAGGGGAGGGGGTGCTACTCTCATCTAGTAGTGTCTTCATACATTTGTGCTGTTATAACAAAATACTGTATATGGGTTATTTATTGATATATTTATTTTTGCAGTGCTGAGGTGGAATCCAGGGCTTGTGCATGCTAGGCAGGTGTTCTACCATTGAGCAACATCTCCAGTCCTCATAGGAGGGTAATTTATAAAGATCAAATTTATTTGTCATAATTTCAGAGTCTGGAAATCCAAGACCAAGGCACAGACAGGCTCAATGTTTGATGATGGCTTTCTTACTGCATCTCAAGTAACAGAAGGGGAAAAAGATGTGTTCTTACATGGTGGAATGCAGAAGAAGAGAAAAAGGGGCCAAGATTGTGTGAAGCCTCTTTTTCAAAGGCCTTAATCTCATGATCTGATTACTTTCTAAAGATCTTACCTCTTAATACTACTGCATCAGATTTTGTGTTTCAATATGAATTCAAGAGACACAAACATGCAAGCTGCAGCAAAGGGGTAGAAGTTTGGGATGCTCCACCCTATAATGCAAAGATTGGGCCTCCACATCCTGTCTAAATGTCAATTATGCTGAAGTTGAGAAATCCAGATCTACCTAGAGGCAATTCTAGAATTTAAGTCTAGATAGTCTAGTTAGTCCCAGATACATAGATAGAGAGATAGATAGATTGTGTTACTGGTGACTGAACTCAGGAGTGCTATATTACAGTCATTTTTAAAATTTTATTTTGAGACAGGGTCCCACTGATTTGCTCAGGGTGGCCTTAAATGTGCAATCTTCCTGCCTTAGCCTCTCAATTTTCTGGGATTTATAATTATGTGCCATTTCACCCACCAAAGGTAGTTTTTACATAACTTTTTCAAATTCCTTTAGTCTGCCAGGCCATAGCATATGTTCTTGACATTAACACTTTCATATCAGAATGTCAAGGACCTAAGATTTCATCTCTTATCTTTTGTTTTTTATTATAAAACTTAGTTCTTATACTCAAGTTGAAACTTGCTCAAAATACAGTTCTTAGGCTACTTGTGGGTGACAAGGTGTCCCTCAGAGAGATATAAAGTGACCTAAAAATGTAAATCTTCAGATCAGCCTTTCTAGGAGCATCTCACGAAATGCCATAGACTTTTATTTATTTTTGTTTCTTTCTGTTTTTGTTTCTACTGGAAACTTTGGCTCTGCCCTAAGTCATCCTCAATCAGAAAAAGTTTTGTGAGCCATTGCTATTGAAACTGTCCTTTGTAACAACCCCTTCTGCTCAGTTTATTGCCAACATAGGTAAGTCCATTCCTTGTCTTTGCTACCCTTTCCTATACAGATATTGATCTTCCTTCAAGACCCATCTCAAGTCTTCTCATTTTGATTGATGTATTCATTATTTATAAATTTATTAAACACATTGAATATATTAAACACCACTGTCACAATGGTAATGGCAGGGGACATAGGAAAACCCTCCAAAGACAGTTCCTTGAAGAACTCACTGTCTGATGGAGGAATTCTGACTTCCATTAATATTTCCCTTTTCTGCATCCCATAATATAATACTTGATCATATTCTGCTGCTTATTATATTCAATTTGATTTCTATGTGCTGATTTCCTTTCCTGAACCAGAACAAAATCCCTTTTAAGGCTAAGGTTGCCATATAAAATATAGCAAATATAGTTAAATTTGTACCTCAGGTAAATGACATATAAGGTTTTGGTAGAAATATGTTTGGAAATATTGCATGGGACACATTTATATTATTTTTTCTCATTGCTCATATGAAATTCAACTTTAGCTAGACAGCCTATATTTTTGCTTACTGAATCTGGCAATCCTGTTTAGAGCAAAGACTAACATTTTCTCTAGATCTGAGGATATGTGACAAAGGGCTGGATGTACAGTCAGTACCCAAATAAAAATCAGTTGTCTTATTCCTTTAAGGAAGGTAGATAGTGAAAATCTTCTTCTTCTGAAGGTAATTACAGTGAGTAATTTGTTCTAGTTCTAATCAAATATGATGTGATCTGAAGGAAGGGATGATCTTCCAGGAAATGGTGGTATTTTCAAAATGACTCCTAAAATGTCAGATTAGGAGAAAAGAGACTCTAAGCCCTAGAAACTTTTTTTTTCTCTGAAGGATAGGGTTATGAAAATTTATCTGTTAGTACCTTACATTCCAAATCTGAGTCTTAAATAAGGCATTGGTATTGTATATTGGTAATGGAAGGAAACAACTTATTCGAACCTCAATTACATGGGTAATTAATCATGGAAATATAATCCCCAATAGTATTTTTCTGTCTAGAACTTTGCTATTAATGAACATTATGACTGCAAATTCCAGGGACTGCCGTGAAATCTTAAAACTGATGAAATGATTTGATTTGAATATTAAGAAAGCACGGTCATTTTCAAATACTACCCAACCTGAGTGGGTCATTTTCTATTTTTCAACAGCAAGTATTACTTTTGGGAGCTTGAAAATGCTCAGCTACCTGGAATTGGCTGATGAATGTCCTACAATTAACAGAGTACTACATATAAAAGGTTGTAACTACTTTACACCATTTTATTTATTTATTTATTTTTCATATTTGATTTTCACAGCCAGAAGTCTTATGTCTTGTATAAATGGGGCCTATTACTTGCAGGAGGATGGGGAGTCAGAGATGAGATTATCTCCCCTGCTTTAGGTGGGCTGCTACAGCAGAAGGAGGTAACAGAAGTGGGTTAGATTAGATGGCTCCAAAGATCTTTTCTAAGACTGCAGATGGTGCACATCATTAAAACAAAAGGTATTAAATTCTTATTTGTTTTGAGTAGGTGGGAAGATTTACTTGTTTGTTCTAAGTAATATCCAAGTGGAGAACAAATTAACTGAATGATTTATCAGTGAGGAAAATGGTACAGCTTTCCTTTCTTTAAAATTTTTTTTGTGTGTGGTGCTGGGGATTGAGCCCAGGGCCTTATGTATGCAAGGCAAGCACTCTACCAACTAAGCTATATCCCCAGCCCTTCCTTTCTTTAAAATACAGCAACTTTTCTATTATCCTACCTAGTTTATCAACTGATTTCATCAACCAATGAACAATTTTCAAATCATGTAAGTAAATTAAAATATATTTAATAAAATTACAGTCAACATATTTTAAATACTTTGTTCTAAAAAATTTCATAAATGCACAAAAATAGAAAGAATAGTATAATGAGTCCCTCATGCACTTATCACCCAGCCTCAGCATCTGCCACTGTACTGTTTTGTGAGTTTCATCTACAGCTACCACTATTTTTCCTAGGGTTTTAAATGGATTCATTAATTAATTTTCGGTGCTAGGGATGGACCCCATGGCCTTGGGCATGCTGAACATGTGCTCTACCACCGTGTTATACCCCCAGTCCTTCTAGAGTCTTTAAAAACAAATGCCAAACACTATGTCATTTCACCCTCAAATACTTAAGTCTGTATCTCTAACTGATAAGGGCATTTTTAATATGACCACCCTACTCTTAGGACATACAGCGAAATGAACAATAATTGCTTGATATAATTTAGCAGCTAATATATAATCAATTTTCTATAGTAGCTCCCCAAATACAGTTGGTTTACTCTGATCAGGATCCAAACAATTCTATATATTGGAATTGGTTGGGTTCTTAAGTCTCACTTATAATGAGCAACATTTGATAGTTTTTTGCTGGACAATTTAGAAAATATTTTAATATTTCAGAGAATCTTGAGATACTTCATATAATAAAATTTCTCTATATATGAATTATGTATATACTATACATAACTTCTTATTTCTTAACCAATAATATTTAATTTTAAGTTGACAAATTTAAAATATTGTCTATATTTATGGGGTAACAATGTGGTGTTTTCACCTATGTGTATCTGTAGAAAGATTGAGAGCTGGGGGTGTAGCTTAGTGGTAGAGTGCTTACCTGGCATATGTGAGGCACTGGGTTTGAGCTTCAGCACCACATAAAAATAAAGGTAAATTTATAAGAATATTATATTGAGCTTCACCAACTTATCTTTTTATGGTGAGAATGCTAAGTATATTCTTGTAGCAATGTTCCAAGTAATGCACAACAAAACTAAACTAAAACCTTTGTCATATAGCTTCTTTCAGAAAATGTGTAAAAGACTTAAATTTCGTTGGCTTTACTGTAAAAATGTTTTAGCTAAAATTTTTCAATTTAAAATAAATGTCCAAAATACTATGCAAAGCCAAGACTGTCTATTAAAGAAATCACCATAAAAATTTGTAGATATTTCCACTGCAAGTTTGTGTGTGTGTGTGTGTGTGTGTGTGTACACGCGCACGCGCACCTCAGCACTGGAGACGTAACCCAGGGCTGTGTGCATGGTAGGCAAGTGCTCTACCACTGAGCTACATGCCCAGCTCAAGACCACTGATCATAAGTGTCCTCAGCATTTGGACCACACACAGTAACTATGTGCTGATTAAAATGTCAATTTTTTGTGTCAATCATTTCACAATATTAATGTATATAAAGTCATGTTACTGTACTAATTGAGTATATACAATTTTCATTTGTCAATTATACCTCAATAAAGATGGATTTGTGTTGTTTTGTTTGTTTGTGTGTTTTTGCTACCAGGGATTAAACTTAGGGGCATTTAACCCCTGAGCCACATCCCCAGCCCTTCTTATTTTTTGTTTTCAGACAGGATCTTGCTAGGTTGCTCAGGACCTCACTAAGTTGCTGAGGATGGCCTTGAACTTGCAATCTTTTTGCCTCAGCTTCCTGAGCCTCTGGGATTACAGGTACACCACCAAGCCCCTCTTTAAGATGGAAAAAATTTAAATTAAAACAAAACTATATGTTTTTATTTCTGATAGGACTAGTCCTCTGCCTTCCTTTATTTTTACTCTTCTTTTTCAAGGTCTCTCTGAGTACTTTAGGGTAGATATATCTCTATTTTCAGAACTTTGTGGAAGGTCAAAATAAATCACTGGAAAAGCTGCTGCAAGTGAAAAGAGATTTTAATTATACATGTGCACAGGTATACATACACATGATAGTCCCCCCTTGTCTGCAGTTTGGCTGTCTGTGGTTTCAGTTATCTACATTCAACCAACATCTGAAAATATTAATTGGAAAATTCCAGAAATAAACAATTTATGAGTTTTAAATTGTGCACTGTTCTGAATTGTGTGATGAAATCTCATTTCATCACGTTCCATTCAGCCCAAGATGAAAATCATCCCTTTGTCCAATGTATCCATACCATATATGTTCCCTGACTGTTAATCATTTAGTGACCACCTTGGTTATAAGATCTGTTACAGGGCTTGTGTGCAAGTAACTCTCACTTAGTAGCCTGATACTAAGTAACAATACCTACATCATTCACCTCACTTCATCTCATCATATAGGCACATTATCAACAGAAGAAGGGTGAGCATAGTACAATAAGATATTTTGAGACATGAGGATGTGTTTGTCAACTCAAACTGTCTTAACTTCATTGTTCAGGGCTTTTATGGAGGTTTCATTATATTGACTTGATTGATCAAATCATTGGCCATTATTGATTGATTTAGTCTTCAGCCTATCACCCCTATGTGGAGTTGGGAGATGGGGCTAATATGTCCAATCTTCTAATCAAGACTTGGACTTGCTGATGATTAGCCCTCTCAGCCAGGAATAAGAAAATAAACTTCTCTTCTTATTTGATTACCATGGTCACCAGTCTCTTAATTGCAATCATGGAGTCTACATGATGTAAATATCTATTTATAATTAAATATGGAAAGACTATTTAATCAAAGCTATGTAAATAAAACCAAAGAATTGATTATGTACCCATGAACTTATACTATGAAATTAGAGTTATAAAAAGCAGAAAAAATATTGAGAATAACTGTATTCAACAATCAATAATCAGTATATGGTGTGGCTCTAATATTAATTTTTAAGTACTAGTTTATGAAAATAATTGGTGAAAGCTCTAACCTGATGTTTTCAGGCAACATCTACTCTAATTTTTCTCATGTGTGTCAGCTGAATGTTTCCCCTTCCTCTGTATGCCCCATAAAGTTCTTGTCACATCATCTGTTCTAATAGGTCACTCTTTTGTAAAATCCTTTATGATTTGTAGAAATATTCTTAGTCTTGACATTAGTCATTGTAAAAAGTCCTTGTGAATCAATTCACAGATTGATTAACACTTATAATCAAATAAGGTCTTTTTTGCTTCAACATTCTCTACAACATGCCTGGAAATGACTTCTGTCATTCAGAAGTCCTGTAGCTTGGTGTCTCCGCCTGACTACATATATTGAGGAATCAGCCCTTTTTTGTTGTGCCGCTATGTTCCTTGTTCTGTTTATACTATGATGAAGAGGTCATGAGGAAAAGGGCTATATTTGTGTTCTTTGGGTAGAAAGAATCATTTTTCTGTCCATCTCAACTGTGTCTCAATAAACCACCTCATGTAAGCCACAAAGCTTTCAGGCTGTTAAAGTAAGTCCTCAGGCTCTGGAGTAAATCTTTCCTTTGGCATCTTAAACCAGTATATGGACTTTTGAGTTGGATCTGGGTTATCTACTTCAGCTTCCTGGGAAGGACATTGACTTAGATTTTATTAGGGTCCTCCCAACTTTTAGGCTGCTTGAGGAAGAAATTCTCCATTAAGCAACATTTTGGGTGTGAAAGTAACGTCTTGATCCATGCAAGGGTCCCCATTGCCTTCTTGTTGCCCCCAAGGAGTGAATTTGGACACTCAGATTAGTATTCAAGCAGATGATGGATACTTTATTGCACAGAACCAGGGGTCTTACAACACTTCCATGTGTTATTAAAGAGCTATGTGGGCTGCAATGACTAGGCCCTTTCATTATTTTATCCCTCAATGTATGTTTAAAAAAAAGATTAACAGAGTGTTTGGGGGAAAAGAAACTGGTAAGTTCTAAAAAATCTAATTTTAAAACAAATTTTCTGCTGTCTCCTGTGAAGCTTCCAGAATTAAAAAAAAAAAGTAAAATGTACAACTTAGATGATATCTGGTGAACTCTGTTCTGCACAGCCTGCCTCTTTATTGAAACCTTCAGCAGTATCATAACAGACTCACTGAAATATCCGTTAATGAAAAGCTGGACAGCAAGAATGAAGTAATAAGGACATTTTATCTCTTTGGCAATTTTCTAATGAAAAAAAAAGGAAAGCATGTTCATTTTAATTGATGAAAGAAACACGGATTTCATGAAGTCGAAAAGGCAGATAAACACTACTGGTGCAAACAGCATTTTGATTAGAGGTGTTGAGCATCGCTTCATTGGAACATTGAATTAGGTTTCTTGTAATTATCCATTTTCATTTCCCAGGATTAGCATCATTTTTAATTTATAATAGAAAATTTCTAACTATGGTCACAATGCGGACATGGACTTGGTGCTCAATAAGTTATTCTTGAATGGATGAATAAAAGATGCTGCATTATCCTTTCCTGCAAGAATTTATGATCTGGTTGGGAACAGAAGGCAGATACACACACACACACAAATAAATGATGCTTCCTATCATTTTATTCATTGTTAATCATTCACTGTTACATTATTCTCTATTAATTTTGTGGTGTTTATGAGAAGTCCTAAAGGTGGTCAAAGGTGCTTTTTTCTGCACCAGAACATGTCCACATCTTCCAATGTTCCAGTCTCAGATTTGCCTCCCTATATAATACTCGCTGTTCACTCTGCCTGTGTGAACACTGGTGTTCCTCAGTAATTGAATACTCCCTAAACATTTGTTTCCTAGTCACCCCAGCAGAAATCTCATTTTCTCCTGGAAGTCCTCCATGATTGCCTTGGCTAGGTTATCTAATCCTCTATATGCTCCAGAGCAACATTTAGAATTACACTTTTGACTATTCTTCCTCGATCTGTTCCCTGATGGGGCATGAGCCCCATGAGAGTAAGGGCAGCTCCCATCTTCTTCTCTTCCCCAGGGCTCAGCATAGCAAGTGTTCAACAAATGCTGATCTAAGAAACAGACATTGAATTAGTCCGTTTTCTATTACTAAAACAAAATACCAGAGGCTGGGTAATTTATAAAGGAAAGACATTTGTTTTGACTCACAGTTCCAGGAGTCTAACAGCATGGCATTGGAATCTGCCTGGCTTCTGATGAGGACTACATGTTACTCCATGTGTGGTAGAAAAGTGAAAGGGAAGCACCTGTTTTCCCTACTACCAAGGTTTGTTCTAATTTAACTCATTTTTTTATTTTACCTCAGAGAGTAACTGATTACCTTTGTCTGGGAAATAATGCCATGTGCGAGTGAGTTTTCTCCAAGCACTATGGAATAGTGGCCCCTCTCTTGCCTTTGTTGCCAGTGGACATGGAAAAGGGATAGTCAGTTTGCCTTAGACTCAAACTCTTAGATTCCTAGTCCCCTGTCTGACTTCACATTGCTGAGACTAAGCAAAAGAGATTTCAAATAGATCCTATAAGAATCCTCTCCATCTACCCCAACCCATTTGACATGTGATTCACTTGCAGGCTAGGTGAGGGAACACAGTGCTTATCACTAAAGAGCTCATAGATTCAGGGCTCCCGGGCAAAGGAGGACCAGTTACAGCATGGCGAGGAAGAAGTCAGCACAGGTTGTCTTTAGGGTGAGGCAACTTCACTCCTTGCAGTGGGGACATGGGGTGGGGCTCAGGGTTCAGGCACAGGGAGTACAAGTTTCTAGAATCTAAGTCACAGCTGGACCAAAACTTTTTCTGCTATAACTTTTTAACCAAGAAGTACCCCAATTCTCTCTTTGCCTGAGGGCAACAGAAGCTCGGGATTCCTTGGTAGGAGGTGGGTGCAGGGAGTGGGATAGTGTGGAAGAGGCAGAGGTTTACTCTAAGTTCTTATCAAATCAGCAATTCCCTGTAGCCAGTCTTTCCCAGATTCACAGCTTCCCCAAACTGAATGGAAGCACTTCACCCAATTTTTGAATTTCTTTTCTCGTACTGGGTATTAAACCCAGGGCACTCTACCACTGAGCCACTTCCCCAGCCCTTTTCACATTTTTTTTTTTTATTTTGATACAGTGTCTTGCTAAGTTGGCCAGGCTATACTTGAACTTGTGATCCTCCTTCCTCAGCCTCCTGAGTCACTGAGATTACAGGCATGCACCACCACACCTGGTTTTATTTATTTATTTATTTGATTTTTTGGTACCAGGGCTGAAACCCAGCGGTGCTTTACCACTAAGCCACATCCCCAGCCTTTTAAATTTTTTTATTTTGAGACAGGATCTCACCATGTTGCTTAGGGCTTTGCTAAGTTGCTGGGGCTGGCCTCAGTCTTGGGATCCTCCTGCCTCAACCTCCCCAGTCACTGGGATTACAGGTGTGTGCTGCCCCACCCAGATCACCCAATTATTTCTCAAAAAGCCATCTTACCTTGCTTCTTCCCACTTTTAGTTCTCAGAGATGGCTTTCTTATTGCTCTGAAGAAATATGCCCCTGTTTTACCTGGAGCCACCTCAATTTGAGCGACCTATAACCCCATTGAATTGCACCTGTTTGGAAAAGCCAGAGCCCTCAGACCCACATCCCAGGATTACTCGGGCATGTTACCCATTGAAGGCCTCTGCCCTGCCACCACCACCTCCTGGGTACAGCCTCAACAGCTTCCAATGCTGCGGGTCTGACTTACTGGGTTGTTTAACCTTCAGTTGTTTTTTTTTTTTTTTTTCTTTTACCTTTTGCAGTGCTGGGGATGGAACCCAGGACCTTGAGCATGCTAGGCCAGCCTCCTATAGCTGAGCTACACCCCCACAGCTTGCTGTTTGGATTACTGACAAAGGTTGGGAAATTTAAGTGTCTTAAGGTTGCTACATTTGCAACGCTAAGGAGGAGCCTCAGTTAATTGCACAGGGAATGGGTTAGGAAGTAGGTGTTTGGAAGGAGGCTGAGGTAGACTGGGAATCCCACCCACATATCTGCCATGAGTAATGGTAATCCTTTGTGGTGGATCAAATTGATTAGCAGAATCTTCCTTGTTGTAATAAATCTACTTTAATTATACATATTTATGGGGTTCAGTGTGATATTTTGATACATGGCTTTCTTTTTCTTTTCCTTTCGGGCTTTTTACTCACAACTAATTCATTTGCTTTCCTCCTTTGTAAAATGGTTCCTTGTAAGGTTGAACCGGATTCTTGCGAAAAGCAGTTAGCATAGTGACTGGTACCTGGAAAGCACTCAGTATTTGTAATTATTTGCTTTATGCCCAGGAATAATTGGGGAGCTGAAGGAACACAACCCGATCTGCAATCCTCCCTGCCCCCAAGCTCAGTTGCATATTAGGGAAGCTGATTGGGAAATACCATGCTGAAGGCCATGGGGTGGTGGCCCCGGGGGAGGGACTCTTTGAGGGCCCCTGTCACGTCTCCACCCGGGCCCCCGCCCTCCCCAGGCCTGAGCGGCGGATCTGCTGGCGGGGGCGGTGGCCCAGCGCTCCAACCCGGCTTGCGCGTTGGCTGCCGGGCGGGCGGGGCTGTGCGACCGGGCACCCGGGGGCCGGCAATATAGCGGCTCAGCCCAAGGCGCTAGCGAGCGGGGGGCGACGTGCAGCGTGCGGGCGGGGGCAGAGGCCCAAACACCCGAGCAGCTGGTACCCGGAGCGCGCCGAGCGGGGCAAGCACCATGTGCAACAAATACGACGTGGTCGTGGTGGGGGGCGGAATTTCAGGTCAGTGGCCGCTGCGCGCGCTGGAACAGGTGGCCGCCAGGGTGAGGCGTAGGGTGGCGGCCGGGCGGAGGCTGATCCCGGAGTCTCGGACTCTTTGTGCACCGGCGGGGATCTAGCAGGTCCTGAGCTCTGTGAGGGAAGGATTTGGCACGCCCTTGCACACAGTCCGGGACTGGAAGCCTGTTAAGGCTCTGGCCCAGGCTTTGAACTCCTGTTGCAGAAGACTGCCAGGCCTGAGCTGGCTGCAGTTTTCGAAGGGAGGGGAAATGGGGCTGGGAGGTGGGAGACACCTGTTGGGCGTTGCCGCAAAGATCAGTCATTTGTTTCAGTTTGACTTATCCCCAACCCTCGTATGGAGCAGGCAAGCACCACAACGTATTGTTATCTTGGAATTGGGAAAACGACCTTGAACAGGAAGGGGGGTAGGCCTGGGGCCTATGGATTGTCAAAGACCTTTCAGATTCCCCAGATTCTCTGTGGTTCCCTGATCGTCCTGGGTCTACCTGAGCCTGCAGGGCCTCCTTGGCAAATGCCTCTTCTCTCATAACCCCTCCCCTGCTTCTTTCCCCTCACCCAGGGTGGCCAAGCTGCAACTGGGCTCTCTGGCCTAGCCCATATTTGGCAAAGATGGGGATAGAGGCTGCCCCTTAGGCCACAGGGAGGCTGTGCACACAGGAAGAACCCCCAAACACAGAAGACAGGTGGGATGGAGTCAGTGGAGGAATGTACCCTCTTAGGAGGGGCGGGTGTCAGTGGAAATAAGCAATGCTCTCAGCCCAGCTAGTTTAACAGACTCCTCCCATCTCGGGTGGTTTGACTTAACTTTCATGGCCTCCTGGTATTTAAGTAACAATTAGGATGCCTCAGGAACTCAAAGATATGTGGTCTCACCAGATCTCAAGTAATCTTGCTCCTTGTGAGGAGGCAGGGCAGAGGTGACCAGACTCTTGTACCTGGAGAATAAATCCATGGTTGGATATTGGGTGCTGCCCTCCTCACCTTTGGGTCAGATCTCAGGCTACCACTTCTGTCTAGCCAGCCCTGAAAAAACTCCCATGCCAGGCTGAGGGCCTGGTGATAGAGGTACATGAGGCCACAAACACAGCATGCTGAGATCATTGAAGCTGTGCATAGATTCAGTGTTCTTTGGGTATTTTTGACATCTTCTCTTCCAGAGGAATTTAGACTCTTAGAAATAGGTTTTAGAAAATATTACTAAGAGTCTCTTAATGTTTCCTTGCACAGCATCTCATCTTTTTTTAAAAATATTTTTTAGTTGTCAATGGACCTTTATTTATTTATTTATTTATATGTGGAGCTGAGAATAGAACCCAGAGCCTCACACATGCTAGGTAAGCGCTGTACCACTAAGCCACCACCCCAGCCTCTATCTTACAGAAACTGAATGTTCTATTTCTAGGTCTCTGAAGTCCTTTTCTTACCCACTGTAAGCTTCATGGGTTATATTGCCCTTTCTGATTCATACTACAGATCTTCAAGCTCACTCAAAGTATTCCTGTTAGACTCATACAGGAGACATAGATTAGAGTTTAGCTGTTTTTTACAAGTAGTAAATCTCTACATTCACCCCCGAACTCTGATCAAAACCAGGGACTAATGAATAGACATGTCTTTTGTTGACAACATTATATGGAATGGCCATTGTTCTAAGAATCAAAGAAGTGGAGTTTCAAGGCTCTGCCTTACTCAATTTTTTTTATCTGCTCCATGGGGATAACACCAGTTAGTTATAGCTAGATTTTAGGATCATCATGAAGGGCAAATGAAATACTGTGTGATTAATAGCAATGCAAAGTCTAAAATATGGCACAAGGCTCCATATGAGTTTTACACACTTATTCAGACAATACACATTAGGGGAGGCTCTAGTAGGGGATTAATAAATGGATCATGCTGTTTTTGTCCTGGAAGACTTGTCAATGTAAGAAAAGAGAAGAGATACCCAAATAAGGAAAATATAAGGTATTAGAGTTTGACAGGAGAAATGACTTCTGGTATTATATTGCACAGTAGGGTGACTATGGATAATGATAATTCACTGTATATTTCAGAAAGTTATAAGAAAGGATTTTGAATGCGTTCATCACCAATAAATAATAAATGTTTGGGGAGATAAATAGGCTTCCCCGATTTGGACATTACACAATGCATACCTGTGGCAAGATAATAAGTTATATCTCATAAATATGTAAATTATATGTGTCAATTAAAAACGATTTTAAAAGACACTAAAGGTAGAAGAAGGTTGTACATACTGCAGGAGGGGTCCATTCATTATTTAGACATTCAATGAAGATTTATTCCCTGTCCTACATCCTGTCCCGTATAAAATAAAAGATGAGTAATACTGGGTCATTGCTCCTGAGTGAATGTGGGACACAGGGTCATGGATAACTAATTCTAATGACTTATGATAGGTGCTTTTAGTAGCATATTAAAAGTTCTAGAGAGCCGGGCATGGTGGCGCATGCCTATAATCCCAGCAGCTCGGGAAGCTGAGGCAGGAGGACATGAGTTCAAAGCCAGCCTCAGCAATTTAGCAAGGCTCTCAGCAACTCAGCAAAACTCTATTTCTAAGTAAAATATAAAAAAGGGCTGGGGATGTGGCTCAGTGATTAAGCAACCCTGGATTCGATCCCTGGTACAAAAAATTAGGGAAGGTGATTGGAGGGAACATCAAACTAAGAAAATCTGGGAAGACTTCACAGAGGAGGTGACAGTGAAGAGACTCTTAAGATAATGAAAATGAATTCACCAGGATACTAGATGACAAAAGCATTTTAATCTAAAGAATGGTGTGTATACAATTAAAAATATGCAAAAAAAAACATGCTAACATGTTTAGGAAACTTTAAGAATTTCAGTGTGGAGAGTTGAAGGGTCTGGCTGGAGACAAAACTAAAAAGATTAATGGAACGAATTATGGTGAAGCTTGAATGTCATCTCCCCAAATTTTAGTTCTTTCTGTGTTCATCAGAGAGCACTGATTTTTTAAACTTTATTTTATTCATTTATTTATATGTGGTGCTGAGGATTGAACCCAGTGTGTCACACGTGCTAGGCAAGCACACTACCACTGAGCCCCCACCTCAGTCCCTACACTGATGATTTTTTTATTCACAAAGAAATATGCACACAATGGCTGGGAATATGGGGATGGTGTTGGCAAAAAAGGGGGAAGTGAAGAGGAGAGAGGGCAAGTTTGGGAAAAAAACAGAATATCCAGAGTTGGAGGTGCTGGGAAGCCACTGAAGAAGAGAATTCTAGCAATTAGAAGTGTGAGAAAGAATGTGGGGTTACAGATGTATCTGACAGAGAAGTTTTAGTTGAAGCCACTAAATGGACAAAATGGCCAAAACTAAGAACGGAGAGTGTAGAATTTTAGAATTAGTAGATGATTGACACAATAATCCATGTTTAAAAGTCTCTGGATTCCACTCTGGTTTTTAAACTTTGTTAATAATTAAACTTGGGACCTTCTGATAATTCCCTGATAATTTTTAAAGGTGTCAGCAAATTTTAATCACTCCCTTTGGGATAAACAGAGATATACTAGGAGTATAGCTAGTTAATTTATAACTTTCTTTTTTTAATTATTTAAAAAATTCCAAGACATTTTACAATACTTAAAAAAAAAAAGAAATGTGCATGGTATGTAAATGAATCCCTGCTGTAGTCTCTTCCATCATGTCAGGGGCAGATCATGTCTGGAAACTTGGCAGAACAAATAGCATCTCCCATGCGGAGCTGGCCAGCTGCATGCCTCTATCTTAAGTCTCAGTTTTAGTGTTTGGGTTGGTGGAACCATGGGAACTATCTTTTGCAACTCTGGAATGGATCTTGCTCAATCCACAAAATAAAAGCTAAGAAGCTTAGCAACTTAAAACAGAAATGAGAATTTTTTTGGCAGGGGCAGGCTTGGGAGAGGAGATACAGCCATCTGAGGGTGGCAGACACTCATTTGATTCTTGGAAGTGTCCAACCTAGCCTTCTAAATGGTAATAAACACCTGGCAGGTGATCTTTATGGCCAGGAGAGCAAACCCTGTTGCTAGTTGATGGGACTAGTCTGGGCCAGAAGCATAAGAGATAGTTCATGAGGGATCATGAGTTCAGGGACACTACGGGCAGATGTAGCCTGGATGTTGATGGCTAAAAGTCCTCCTAACATTTTTTTAATATCTTTTTTTAGTTGTGGGTGGAAACAATACCTTTATTTTATTTACTTATCTTTATGTGGTGCTGAGGATTGAACCCAGGGTCTTACACTTGCAAGGCAAGGGCTCTACCACTGAGCCACAACCATAGCCCTCCCTGTCACCTTTGGTGAAGAAGAATGGAAAACTTCTCTGGGCTCCTTTAACTCACAGAATGTTCTAAAAAGTAACATTTGTACTCATGTGCTTGCAAATTTTTATATCCCAGTCAAGGAGAGAACAGAGGGGCAATAAAACAATGTTGAATCAGCATAGGCTTCAGTGTCACACAGAATGACAGTGAATCCCATTTCCTGTGTTTAAATATTGTGTAACCCAATAAGTTATATAATTTGTCCTTCTGTTGCCTCAGCTCCTTTTTACTAGAAGTTTTAATAATCTATAATGAATATGCAAAAACATTCAAATCAGAAATACTTTAGCATGTTCAACATGAAATCAATACTAATCAGTGAGTACAAAAGGTTAAAGACCTCCTCATTGAACAAAACACAAGAGAAAGAGTATATTTCTAAAAAAAAATCAAGAAAGTTGTTAAAGAAAATGTTTAAGTCAACAATGATTTTATTTATTTATTTTTTGGTCCTGAGTATGGAATCCAGGGCTTCACACAAGCACTCTTCCACTGAGCCATACCTTTAACCCTCACCTCTTCTTTAAAATGGGATTCATAAATGCCTTCCTGGTGGGCCTGTTTCAACAATTAGAAAGAATGCATGTGAGGCTGGCACGGTGGCACACACCTGTCACCCCAGCTACTAGGGAGGCTGAGGAAGGAGGATCACAATTTGGAGGCCAGCCTGGGCAACTTAGGGAAACCCTGTCTCAAAATACAAAAATGAAAAAAGAGCTGAGATGTAGCCCTGTGCTCGCCTAGCATGCATGAGGCCCTGAATTTGAGCCCTAGTACTGTTGAAAGAAATAAGAAATGCATGTGAAGGACTGTAAATGGTGGTCTCTATAGCTTTGGTTTGGGTTGCTTTATGCTTCTTTTGAAAAATAAATACTTGTTTTTCTTCTAGAGTTTTGTTTTTTAGAACAATTTAAATATGTAATTCTTATGATATAGATTCCATTATGCTATAAAGTTCTATAAAATTATCATGTATATACAATAGTAACAATAATTTGAAAACATCTTTTTAAAAAAAGATTTGTGGTACTGAGCATTGAACCCAGGGCTGCTCTACCACTGAGCTATGTCCCCATTCAGTTTCCTCCTCCTCCTCCTCCTCCTCCTCCTTATCCTCCTCCTCCTCCTCCTCCTTCTTCTCTTCTTCTTCTTCCATTTGAAACAGGGCCTCACTAAATTGCAGAGTCTGGCCTTGAACTTGTGATCCTCCTGCCTGAGCCTTTCTAGCCTCTAGGATTACAGGCATGTACCACTGGGTGTAGCTTTTTTTTTCTATTTTCTATACATTTTATTTTTAAAAATATAATTTTAATTTTACAAATTTACCAGGCCCCATGTGTCATAGTTCAATATGTGTATGCAGTGTGTGATGATCAAATCAGGGTAGTTACATTTCCCTCTCATTATTATTTTGTGTTTGGAGCCTTCAAGCTCCTCTTCTCTAGCCATTTGCAAAATATTTAATAGCTTTAAAAATATCTTTCATTAGTGAGAATTCTACATTTGCCTTATCTCACATTAGACAGATTAATCTTTTTATTTTTAATTGACACATAATAATTGTGCATATTTAAGGAGCATAGTGTGATAATTTTATATATATGTGTGTGTGTGTATATATATATACACACACACACACACAAAGTATAACCACATTAGAATAATTAGCCTTTCCCTCTGCTTTAACACTTAGCATTTCATTGTGTTAGGAGCCTTCAAACACCTATCTTCAAGTTCTTTATTTATTATATATAACCATATGTAATAATCATTGTAATCTATAATTACCCTGCTATGTTAGATATCATTACAACTTATTCTTCCTTTGTAACTGTCTTTTTCTACTCCTTGTCTGACCTCTCTCTATCCCCCTCCTCCCTTCTCTTGCCAGCCTCTAGTGACCACTGTTCTACTCTCTTCTGTGAGACCAACATTTTAGCTTCCACATATGAGTGGAATATTTGTCTTTCTGAGCCTGGCTGATTCTCCTTAACAAAATGTCCTCCAGTTTAATCTCTGGAAACAAAAACAGGTTTTCCTTTATAACCATTTCTTCCTTTTCTTCAAACAATATTTTTTTCTGGATGTGAGACATATATGAGGTGGCAACAGGTAGCAGGGTATACACTGTAGGTGTCAGAAGGGACCTGCACAGTTTCAGCCTCATCCTGCCCCAGCCCATCTTTTATTTTCCCCAAGGAAGAGTCTGAGGAGCTCAGGCTTACCTTGGGCGCTGGACCCATTGGGTTCTTCATCAGGAGAAATTTTGGAAGCCCTAGATCTGTACTTCAGTGTCATCCCAACCTGGCAGTTCTTCCAACTCTGGCCTGGTAATCATTTCAGCCACCCAACTCCTGTCTTAATTATAATAGAAAATAAGTGCATTAATATTAATAATATTATTTAATATTAAATAATAAAAGGAGGAAGCCTATCAAGCATTGTCTAAATGCTGAGCAAGCTGTTGGGAGGTTGACTTTCCATGGCAGCTCTGTAAGAGTCTGGAATGAAAACTCCTTGTTCTTCTGCTTGAGTTTCACACCAAGGGCCCATTGGTGAGTGGAGCCAGTCAGGCTATGTGGACAGAGCCAGGTGCTGCTAGAGCCACAATTCTGGGTCTTTGTGTATTCTCAGAAGTCACCAGGGTAGGCTTAAGACATGGGTGAGCCATTAACAATAATAAGAATTCCCTTCCCCACTGGCGGGTGCTGAGGTCTGAGTTCCCTGCCATGCAGGGGCAGTAGAGCACAGAGGTTAAGAGTGTGGTGTCTATTGTGATTCTACCACTAACTACTTAGGCAAAATGGTTAACTTTCCCATGCCTTCATTCTCTCATGTAGCAAATGGGGATAACAATAGTATCTGTATATCATAAAGTGGTTGATAGGGTTAAAAGAGCTTAGAACAGTGTCTGGCATCTGTAAAGCACACAATAGACATTGGCTGCTTTTATTAATTAGGCTGACAAAATGGCCACTTACCCACTTGTGGGTTGAAGACATGGTTTTTGGCTGTGTGCATATGTGTGCTCTCTCTCTCTCTCTCTCTCTCTCTCTCTCTCTCTCTCTCTCTCTCTCTCTCACACACACACACACACACACACATACACACACACACACTCAGGGAATATTATCCTGTAGTGGGATGCTGCTTCCAAGCCCTGCTTTCTTGGCTAATATATGATTTACTAACACAGATGATGTAAGCAACCCTGCCACTAAATAAAAAAGCTTGAACTCTCTCTCTCTCTTTTTTTTTTTTTTTTGCAGTGCTGAGGATTTGAGCCAGGGCCTTGCACATGTTAGGCAAGCACTCTACCACTGAGCCACATCCCCAGTCCTCTTTACTTTTAAAGATATGTTTAAAAGATAAATATGACAGATACCGTAAATGAGTCTCCTGCTATACCGAGACTCATAATTGATTTGGTGTGTGGCAGATGTTAATGTTAGGATTACCCAATTGTTCTACCATTTAGCATCCATTTCCCTGTTTGGTTTCTTCTAATCCCAGTGAAAATGTCATTATGGAAGACGCTAGTTCTACTCTTTTAATGTTTGCCCATTACTAGTGCAGCCATTTCCTCTGCAAAGATAATTTAGAATTTGCTAGGGTGTCATTTGTTCACACTGACATGGCTGTAAAGACACACATGTTAGAAGATTTTAGTAGAGCAGTTACTTCATGCAACTAATCAAAGTTTATTTTAAAGGCTACAGCATATAACTTAATTGTTCCAATGATTCCTGAAGTTTTGACAATAAATACTCATGTGGCCTCTGGGTCAAAATTTTCCTGTGAACTTGAAGAGATAATTAAGTTTCTAAGTTATTTCTCTGAAATTTTGTGCCTCAGTAGCATTTCTATGTTCTGCTAACATAGTAAAGTTTATATAATATTGTATCATTGTCAACAGTATTTCTCAAAATATCAATAATGGCAAATAGCATATATTCTATTTCTAGTGTATTGGTACATTTCTTTATTTCTGTCAAGATTCAAACAAATAATGAAGCTATATTTGAATGATATATGTAGAATTAAAACTTCTCCAATTTAGACAGTATACAAAGTTAGTATATATTAAATTAGTACCAGTGACAAGATACTAGTATAATTGCAGATGTCAGTCAGCACCCAGAACAAATGGGAACGGGTACAGTTGCATGTGACCCTGTAAAAGAACTACTGTTAGCTTCACTTTCTCTTTGGATTTGATGAATGTTACAATCTTGGCAGGGTGCCATGTTTATCTCTCTATTATCCAGCCTGCCCTAGCCCCTAGAAACTGAATTAAACTGATAGAATCCCTTGATGATGATCCTGGGTCTCTTCACTCTCTGCACCAAGAGGAGATAAATCCTACAGTTGGAAAACTTTTGGAAGAATGGAGGATAGAGGATAACATAGATGTTTAATCCAAGGACTCGGGGGCCCTGGTACTTGAGTTTAAGGGCCCCTAAATATGCAGATTGGGCAAGTTACCTATTTATTCAGCCTCAGGATCCTTACTTATAATGTGGGAACATGGCCCTGGTGATAACTCCCAAATTATTCAATAAATGTTAACATTGTTAGTTTTATAAGTTACTGGGCACTATTTCACTGAGGGGACTCTGGAAACTTGGAAGATCAAATACACTTCTAGGTCCAAAAAAATGAGCCAAAATGAGAGGCCAATGCTCAGAGGTGTTGTATGTCTGAGGAACCACTGTTTTCATCCCTACAACAGAATGTTTTGGAGATTTGCTGATTAAACATGCAGCATTGCCATTTTGCACAGACCTTGAGTTTGTTAGGCTTAGCTTATTACTAGTCTGTCTGCATAAAAGTTACTTCCCCTAAGAGAAGGGTGTAATATAATATTCCTTCTTGATTTTGAACATCCAAGTAATCGTCTTCTTTTGAGCTAAAAGTGTTTTGTTTTGCTTAGAAAAATTACTGGTGTCTGAAGATAAAAGACATCTTTAGATTTTTACCTACTAGTTAAGATCACCTGGTCCTACTTTCATGTTCACAAACTGTATCCATGTTCAGCCCCCCCTTAGTCAGTTTGGTAAATAAGACATCATAGAAGGCCAAGATCCAGTTAGCAATGTTTCCAAAGTTAGCATGAAGGGAGCTGTAGAAGAAGAGTAAGACCAAGTGGAAACCTAAAATGCAGCAGAAGCCACAAGGCTAGGACACACAAAGAATAAGGAACAGTGGAAAATAGCATATCATGGAGTTCTGAATTGTGGGACCCAAGAGTTAAAAGACATCAGTGACAATCCCCAGAATTGGAGAAGTTCTTATCAAGGCAGTGGAATTAAATTAGTTAAGTAAGTTTGCAGTGCTGGGGATGGAATTCATGGCTTTGTATGTGCTAGGCAAGGGTCTTACACCAAGGAACACCCCCAGCCCCAAGAGAGTGGAATTTAGCAGTCCTAAAAAGCAGTCCAGGTTTGACTGAGTAGAGAAAGAAACAGAGGTTTAAAGATGGGAGGAAAACTGTAAGTCATAAGGCCAAAGACTCCAGTTAACAGATAATATTTATATTAATACAACAGTAGGAAGTCCCATCTGGTTAGAATAGAAGGATAAGGAGACATGAGTAATAAAGTTAGTAAAAGAAAGGCAGGATCAGAAAGTGAGATATTGAAAAGCAAATTGAAAAGTTCTTGTGGTTGGAAATAGGGAGCCACTGAAAATTTATGCTAATTTATGGGTGGTCAAGAGCCTGAACACCAAGGAAGCCAAGACATGGATAGAAATTCAGAAAAAGGTTCAAAGATGATCACCTGATTGTAGTGACTTGGTTACCCTTAGTGCCCAAAGAAGGTTTTAAGAGAAAGGGATGGGGTAGGGTGGAAGGAGGCAAGAATGGGGAGGAGAAGGTCTTCACTCACTTGGCTTTCTTCACCGTTTTACCGAGTGCCCATTCAGAAGAGAAATAATACAAACAATAATTAATGTTTTCGTTCTGAAGTTTTATAATGGGGATAGGAAGACTTAACTATGTTTAAATTCTTCTTTATTTTTAAGACATAAAAACAAAGATGGTGGTGCATGCCTGTAATCCCAGTGATTTGGGAGGCTGAGACAGGAAGATTACAAGTTTGAGGCCAGCCTCAGCAATTTAGAGACGCCCAAAGCAACTTAGCAAGACCCTGTTTCAAAATAAAAAAAAAAAAAAAATGAAAAGGGCTGGAGATGTGGCTCAGTGGTAAACACCACCCCTGGTTTCAATCCCCAGTACCAAAAGAAAAAAACGGGTGGGGGAGGGAGGGATTGATTGTCATGCTAAGGGCTGTGACCCAGTTTACCAAGTTATAAACACATAACTTGAGCAATCTGAGACACAGACTTTATCTATTTGTTATATAAAAACTGTCATTGAAACCTTTTGTTTTGTGACAGAAGGTACACCATCAGAAAGAGTCTTCAGGTAGGCTTGACCTTTCAAATGTAGTCATTTTACCACACTCTCTGATAAAATGCATCTTAATTGTTATATTCTAGTTAATTTCCACTTCATGTCTAAAGTTTAAGCTCTTGATCTTATGTTAGTCATTTCTTACTTAGGTCATTTTTTCATTCTGGCTTCTTCTCAACATTTATCAGAATTGCAGAATGGCAAAGGTGTCCTAATGGGTCCTTAGCTTTATTTGTTCTCCTTATAGCCTAAATAACCCTTCCTTTCAATTAACCTCTCCAGTGTTTCTAGCAATTCTTTTGTATTGTATTTGGGATCCCAACCCCATCTTTTGGGGTTGGGCTACTTTTTGTTCCTTTAAACTCAGTTGTGTTTCCATCTTAAATTGTGTCTTCATAATTATATATATTTTTTTATGTCACACTTCTTTGAGTTATTTTCCAGTTTTCTCTTAAAGCTATGAGCTCTTGGGTGGGGTTTTGTTATAAGACAGGTCATCTTTTCCAGAAGGACAAAGTAAAAAGTTAATAATCAAATTAATTAATAACTGAAATTCTCTCAAAAGTTTTGAAGAAGAAAATCCACTGATATAAATAAAAGATGCAATCACATTTCATCTTGGTGATTTATGGTTTGAAGAAATTTTTTAGAGAGATGGGAATTTTTTTAGTAACACATATTGCCGAAATAATAGATATTTATTGTGAAAATCTCTAAATTACAGAAAATGGCAAGAAAAAATGAAAATCATCCATAATTGAAACCCACAAAATAACCACTCTTATAATTATTTTCTTTATGCAAACCATATATTTTATTTGCCCTACTCATTGGTATCTCTTTAAAAATAATAAATTCTATGAATTGTTAGTCACATTTAAATGTTCCTCTCTCATATGATCTTGATAGCTTTATAATATTAATTCACATGATTATTTTATAACTTGACCAGTCTCCTATTGCTGAACACTTGTGTTATTTCCAAATTTCTGTTATTTTAAACAAAGCTATTATGAACCTAAATTGTTGTGTATAATTCCAGATATTTCTTTAGAAAAATTCCCTGAAATAAATTTTGGGATTTCTTTTTAAGGTATTTAACATTTGTAGCAAATTGTCACCCCAAGCAAGTCTTAGCAGTTTATTTTATGGTGAATTGTTAATCGTGGCTTCTTAAACATTACAATAGGAAGCCAACATTTTCTCCACCTCTGGCATAGCACAAAGAATACCATGATTCTTCACCAGTTCATAATTGGAATTCACTTAATTACAGGTTTCAGAAATTACAAATATCTTCAGTTTTGTAAAACCTTAGTGGTGGTGAGTAAATTTTGCCCTCTACTACATGCAGAAAAACTGGCTTTAGCAAGTACCACCTTAGGCCTTACCATTGTTTATTTAGGAACATATATTTTTATAGCAGTGTTCAATTTATTGGATACCATTTATCCTGTGCTTCTAGAAGTTTGGCATCATTAATTAGATGACTATTGTGTTTCAATGCAGAAAAGAAAAGAAAATAACCCTGTAACGAACCATTTTCTATGATTAATTATTTCTACTCATCTAGATAAGACATAAATATAGCCTTTGTCCACAGCCTATTATAACAGCTGATCAAACAGCTGTTTCATGTTTTGCATTTTAATTTCCTCTGTAGTTTGCATTCAAATCCTGTGATAGATTTAATTTATTTAGGAGAACTGTAAGATATAGTTGACTGTTTCAGAATAGCCCTTTTATGCCATGTCAGTTAGTCAAAATCAAATAGCCTTTGTTAACACTGCTGATAAGCACACATAATGCTGTATACTAAAATGAATCGTCCTTGTTTCATCAAATGTGTTTTTCCATCTTGTTATTTTTGCAGGGGGAAATACATTTGTTCATTTTTAAAATATGTACATTTTTAGTTGTAGTTGGACACAATACATTTATTTTATTTGTTTTCATTTTTATGCAATGCCGAGAATCAAACTCAGTGCCTCTCGAATGCTAGGCAAGCACTCTTCCACTGAGCCACAACCCTGGCCCCCATTTGTTCATTTTTTTGATTCATTTATTCATTAAACCCTTGTCAGATGCATTATTTACCAGACACTGGGCTAGATGTGAGGATATACAGTTGGGTAATATATGTGCCCACCTTTGAGGTGTACGTCAAACAGAGGGAAGCAGATGTGTTCACAGGTGAATGCCCTGAGGGCTGACGGGTCTGAGAAAGACATGAAGAAGATGGTAGCTTCACTTCAAGGGCCTCAGCCCTTGAAGGAAGATTTGACTATAGGATTTATTGGAGATATTATCTTCCAGTTCAAATATTCTTCCTTCAAATATAGCTTTAAGTAGTTAAAATTTAAATTCATAATTTAACATATATAGGGTATTGAAATTTCAAGTTACTCTTTCTTTTTCTCTTGACCCTAAAATGGCAGTGTAATGTATACTGTAATAGGCCTCTTGGAGCCCCCTTCTGGACCTGCTAAGACTGTTAACACTGCCACTGGCTCACAATTGAGACCTTCTCTGGATATTGCCCTTGACTGAAGGGAACTGACTCACCAAAGGGCATGCCTCTTCCTTGGAGGCACCCTGCAGCCAGTGTGGGTACACGAAGGCCTGGCTTCATTGCCTCAACTCAGGACAACTCTGAAGGGCCACCTCAGCTTCAGAGCTCCCTATAAGATTGACTGATTTCCCTATTGTGACTGCATAGCAGTTCATTTCACCCCTCTGCTCAATCCTACTTCCCTTACTTTACACAGCTTGAGCTCTGGTGAAGCTTCTACGTGCAAAACTCTCTTCAACGCTGCTTCCCAGGGACTTTAATCAAGAGAGACATTGATTGAAAGACATTTTGTTCCGTTTATCACAAAATGTTCTAATCATGCAGCTTTGGCCAGTTGAAGGCGGAAGCCATTAAAGGATGTGGTATTTTTCATCAAGGATACAAGAAGCCATTAGGATCTGGGGAGGGTGCATAACCTCATCAGTTCTATATAACCTCTCTTTGACTTCCTGAGAGCCCCAGGAGCAGGGGTGGAAAGTGAAGGCTGATTACTACAGTGGCTCAAACATGCTCAGGAAATCCAATTCTTTTCTCACCGCTCTGTGGGTGGATTTAGGGCTGAAAGTAGAGCCTTTTATGTGGAAATGCTTACAAATATGTATGTTTTCTTCATTGGAGAAAGTTGTGGCAATGTGTCCAAGGTAGAAATGATGAAACAGACAACATTAATATGTGAAGACTGGATAGAGAAGTTGGGGGTTGTCCATTTATCCCAGACCACCATTTTGGATTTAGCTTAGAGTCTGGGTTCTTGGAAAAATACCATTGTTGGTGTCTACTTCTATTCTTTCCCTAGTCCTGCCACCGTTTTATGCATATTCCTATAGGAATTCTCACAGGGAGTTGAAGATACTGAACATGATTATAAAAATGGGCTATAGAATTTCACATGGACAAGGAAGAAAGTGAGACTGTGAATGAGCTAGCTGGTTAGGCAATTCAAATGGAGAGGTTAATAGATTTGAGATTTTTGGTTGAAGGTCTTTCACATTGGAGGATTTTGAGCAAGTGAACTGGAAGGATAGATGATTGTGACTGGGAGATAATGTGCCATGGGCTTTTGACAGGTAATCTTTGATTCTACTTCTGAAAATGACCATAATCCACCCTTCCTCCCTCCTTCCTTCCCTCCCTTTCTTCCTTCCTTATTATGATTAGAGGATCAAACCTGGGGTTGCATGCATGCTAAATTCTGAGTTTCACCCTCAGTCCCTATCCATAACATTTTGAATCAGCATATCCTGAGATGTAATCTTTTGTGTGATTCAACAAGCAATTTAAGAGCCAGGAAAATGATATGTTTTGTTTTTAAACTAAATCAGCCATTGGCTTTACAATTGGACAGAGAAGAGAGAATTACATGGTCTAAGTTTACAGATTACTGATAGGCCTCTCTGCCCGATTGAGAAAGGCAGGAATTCTATACTTTGAGTCCTCAAGATTCCACATAGAAGCTTGGCACAGTGGCGCATGCCTGTAATCCCAGCAGCTGGGGAGGCTGATGCAAGAGGATTGCAAGTTCAAAGCCAGCCTCAGAAAAAACGAAGTGCTAAGCAACTCAGTGATATCCTGCTCTAAATAAAATACGAAATATGACTGGGGATGTGGCTCAGTGGTCAAGTGCCCCTGAGTTCAATCCCCAGTACCAAAAAGAAAAAGATTCTACATAGAGGCATGTGTTAAAATTGGATGCAGTCTCTTGCAAAAAATATGATATACAGCAGGATGGGGAATTGACCCAAAGCAAGGTGCCTAGGACCCAGCAATGTGAAGCAGGAAGGAGTCTACTATAGACTATACCTGCTGGTTCACCTCCTTCCTTCTTCCTTCCTTCCTTCCTTCCTTCCCCTCCCCCTCCTGCCCCCTCCTTCCTTCCTTCCTTCCTTCTTTCCTTCCTTCCTTCCTTCTTTCCTTCCTTCCTTCCTTCCTTCCTTCCTTTCTTTCCTTTCTTTCCTTTCTTTCTTTCTTTCACCAGGGATTGAACCCAGGGGTGCCTAACCACTGAGCCACACCCCAGACCTTTTTTTAAAAAAAATTTTGAGACAGAGTCTTGCTAAATTTCTTAGGGCCATGCTAAGTTACTGACACTGGCTTTGAACTTGCTATCCTCCTGCCTTAGCCTCCTGAGTCACTGGGATTACAGGTGTGCACCACTGTGCCCTGCCTGGCTCATTTTCTTGAGGATGATTAGAAAAACTTAGAAAAAAGGCAGAGACTATAATTCAGCATTATTTGGAGTTTATTAAGGACAGCACTTTGTTATGTTGCACAGAAAACTGAGAGAGCTAGAGCTATAGATAGATAGATTGATAGATAATAGATAGATAGATATCAATCCTGTTCTTCCCATGCCTCACCAAACCAAACCTCATGGAGCTAGGCTATTATTTAATATTATGCTGTCTAGCATTTTGAGGATTCTGTTCTTGGATTGAAAAAGAAAAAAGCACCTTATTTATGGACATGTCTATAAAAGGAAATTATGGAATGGTTTTTAGTCTTGTTATTCAGCCTCTTTGTATTTTCTGTCCACCCAAAGTTTGGATGGCATTATGCCATTCTATCTGTCTGCCACTTTCATTTAGAAAACATTAACTGAATGCTGTATACATGCTGGATGCTAGGAAAGAACAATCAGGAAACAGTTCCAGCTAGATGTGCATGTGTGCACACAGACATACGAAATAATGTGTCCATATATCACTGTGTAAAAAAATGTACTTTTCAAATGAAAGAAGCCTCTTGGTCCCATGAAAGATCTTCCCTTTCGACAAAGTTAGAAAGGATGCTAAGATCACTTTGATTTTGGTTTCCAAGTGCTTGATCCTCTGCTAGCTTTTTAAAAATTTTATTCATAGTTCATGTGATATTTCTGGCCTTAGGAGGGGTAAGGAGACTATCACATATGCCTTTTATGTTATCAGAAATCAGGCTGAGCACAGGAGTGGGCAGAGCTGAAAGGAAATCACATGGTCCTGCTTGATAAAAAGCAGAGCATCCAACGTGCACTGCCTGTGTTCTGTTTTTCTCCCTTTGTTCTTTTCTCTCTGATTTCATGGAGAATGTGTCCAAGGGGAAAATGAGTTTTCTGTAGATAAATCAGCCTGCCAGTTCACAATATTGAGCTTTCAGTGGACAGGTCTGAGAAATGGGGAAAATTACAAAGAGATGACAGGAAGGTAGAACTGGCAGAAGCATTTGCGTGTAGAAGAAAAATCATTTGGAGCTTGTGCTTGTTTTATTTCTGGGTTTTAGATTGTGATCACAAAACTATGAGAGGCTGATAGAGATAAGAAAGCACTTTTTCCCCCTTCCTACTGTGTTCTTTTAAAGTGTGTTTCAGCAAACACATCTCTTAAATCCAGTTTTCTTTTCCCATACCTAAATTCTTTGGAAGGAGTTTGTAGGTTTAAAAATTGCTTGAGAATAAAATTAAAACTGATCTTTAAAATTAAGAGCATTAGTGAATTTTAAATTTCCAATGAATATGTGTGTGTATATGTTAAGTTGTTTGAATAATTTTTCATAGAAAATTGGGATTTTATAAAAGTATTAGCACTTAGAATTCAAACCAGTCTTCAAATTAATGCATTCTATACATAAATTTTTAGCACTGTTTTTCAACAGTTTTCAAATACATTATATGAAGACCTCGGTGACAGTGAAAAATGATGTCTGTGGGTAATTTTTAAAGTGAAAGCTTATTGAATCTTGCCACTAAAATAATTGCAGCTATATGTGAAGAATAAAAAATACACATGTGCAAAATATAACAATAATGTCTGATATGTCTAAAGGACCTTGGTTATGTATAATTCTTGTCCATGTGATGAGAAAGGCAATATTAGGTTTTTTCCCCTTAACAAATACATTTTTCCTGTAATATGGTTTGTGAATAATTTTTTAATCATTTATACATTCAGTGTGGACAGTCAGTAAGAAACAAAGGGTGGAAAACCAGGCTGAGAGCTGATATTTATCTCATACTGTTGCTTCGTTGAATGTTATTTTCTCAATCTTTGGCATCTAAGCTTCTATAGTGCAGCATAGGGGTGTTTGTATCCCATAAAGTGTTTTTATTTTCACATTTTTGGTGTATTATACTTGTAATGGTGTTACTTGTTGTTAAATATTCATACATACATACAATATCACAATGTATTTTGGCCAATATCACTCCCCAGCACTTTCCCCCACTCTCATAAACTGTTATTTAACTAATATTCTTTTCTAAAATAGTTCCCACAACCTAAGAAAAGATTTTGCAGCTTCTCATGCTATTTATTCATTGGATATTCTGAAACATCAACTCTTCATATCACTCCTGATGCCAGTTTCCTGTTTCCCTCTTAAGTCTTTAGCTGTTCATTCAATCTCCTTTGCCAGCTCTCTTCCTCTGCCCACCCCTACTTGCTTCGCCTTGTTTCCTGTTTTGGGAAGTGGAACCACCTTTAAGCCAGTTTTCAAGCCAAGAGCCTTGACTTTTGTAGTAGACATTGTTGGGGTCCCACTAGCTCCCCTTGGCACTCATTTCCTATATATGTGGACTTATGGCTTCTGTCTGCTGCAGGTCTTTGTCTTACGAATTTCTCTGCCCACTGAAGCCCCTCTTAGCTCATACACAGGGCAGACTAGCAGTGGGGATGAGCTTAATGACACCTAGGGGCAACTGTCAGCCTATGACTGATATGTGATGGGTAGATAACCCAGCTTCCTCACCTCCTACATAGAATAATTGAAGTGTGTTCCATGCTGCCTCCCAAATGCCCCTATAATTACCCACAATGGCAATCCACTTGAGGCTGCCCTCTTCAGTGACTGCCTTCCTTTGTCTTTTCTCACAGACCCCCACTTGGGAGTCTTGAGATCCCTTCCCAAATAAATTAGTTATACCCAAATCCTAATCTCAGGGTCTGTTTTTGGACCAACTCAAGTCAAGACACAATTATTTTAGTTCTGTTCTTTTATGATTTCTTTTTTAGTATTTTTTTAAAATTCTAGATGGACACAATACCTTTATTTATTTATCTTTATGTGGTGCTGAGGATCAAGCTCAGGGCCTCAAATGTGCTAGGTGAGCACCTATAGAACTAAGCCACAACCCCAGCCCAATTCTTCTATGGTTCCTAAAGTCCTGTTAGTTCAAGTTTCAAAACATAAATTGTACCTGTCTACCTCAATATCTCCATGCCCCTTCTGGATCTGGGGCTCCTCATTTGCAACACTGTGTTTATCGGTTTGCTCATCTGTACTCCATCGGTAACTCTAGCCCTTTTTTAGTCCATGCAATTTTTATTGTGGTAAAATATACATAACATAAAATTTACCACTGTAACCATTTCTAAGTACACAGTTCAATGGCATTAAGCACATACAAATTGATGTACATCCATCAGCACTATCCATCTCCAGAACTTTTGCATCTTCCCAAACAATAACTCTCTACCCCTTAAGCACTAATTCCCCATTCCTCCCTCCCCACAGCCCCTGACAGACACCACTCTACTTTCTGTCTTTATAAATTTGACTGCTCTAGGTCCTTATATGAGTGGAGCTGTACAGTATTTGTCCTTTAACGTCTGGCTTATTTCACTTAGCACCGTGTCTTCAAGGTTTATCCATTTAATCCATACTTAAGTGAGAACAGTTTGTTTGTAATGATAAAACCATGTTTAAGTCATAAAATATTGTCAGAAGTGAAGCAAATGAAGTTATTCAAAAGAAAGCTAATAACTAATTGTTGATCTTTGTCCCTTCCCTACCTTTCTGAGGCAATCTATGTTAACAGCCTGGTATGTGCATTTCCATACGTTTCTCCTAGAAGGTCAACTTTTCAAAAATGTAAACCTCTTGAGGTTATTCTTCTATTTCACCTTTCAGTAATCTCCTATTCACCCCAAAATAAACCTGACCCCTGCCTAACTTGAAAGATTTGTCTTCTGCTATTTTCTGCCTTTGGCTCTGCCATCACACTGGCCATTTTCAAGTTTTTGAATTACCTACCACAAGGTCTCTGGCTTTTGTACTTTGTCTTCTCCCATATGGAATCTCTTCCTAGGTCTCTTTCTTGTCAACCCCAAACTTGAGTCTGACTTTTGAACAATCTTCTGGATTTATTTTATAACTCATTTTTTTTGCAGGGGTGGGGGGGTCAGCTGCATGCTGCATGCATAATATTTGGGACAGCTGCATGCAAACTACATTGCATCTCCTAGTTTTTCCTTACTATGACACCTTGTTCTGCATCTTTTCTGCCTTCCCTGTTATAATGGCTCAGAGGGCAAGTACTGTATCTTCTTCACCCTCCTCATAGTGCCTGGTACATAGTATGCTCAAAATAAATATTTATTGGTCATTAAATCTTTCCTGGAGAAATAAATTGAGAACTTTGAATTGCATTTGGGCCTTTCTATGCTGTCCCTCTTTTCAGGGTTATTTTACTATTGTTACTATGATGGGTTAGAGGGTGTCTTTTAGGTACACTTGTTTTGGAACCCCACCTTGTTGGCCAGGAAAATTATATTGGTAGTAAAGGGAGTGTCTTTATTTTCCCTGATTCTTTTTAATCCCATTTTCAACATCCACATACTCAGCAGTTGTTTGATAGCAGCTGTGGCTCTAATCCACCATAATACAGGCTACAGTCCCTTATCTGCATTTCCACAATCCCTAGAGCTCTGAAAATGGAAAGTATTTTCTGGAGTTTCAAGCAAAACTTGACCAGAACTGATGTGTTTAGTTTACAACTAGCCATATTTTAATGCAGACATAATAATGCAGATGATTATAGGGTGGTTGTCTCAGCTCTTGCTAGGGTTATTAGATAATATGTACATATTCATTGTCTTACCTCAGTCTGAAAATTTCACATTTGTGAAGTACACTTGATCCTAAGTGTTTCAGATCAGCAAAGTCATTTAAAATATATATCAGGAAGACAGCATACATTAGAAAAAAATATATCATGCCTTTAATATTACATGCCTGTATATTACATGTAGAATATATTACATGCCTGTAATCCCAGCTACTTGGGAGGCCAAGGCAGGAGGATTGCAGGTTTGAGATCAGCCTGGGCAACTTAGTGAGACCCTGTCTCAAAAAATAAAAAAAAAAAGAGGCTGGGAATGTACTTCAGTGGAAGAGCACCCATGGGTTAAATCCCTAGTACTGCAAAATAAATGAATTAAATAAATAAATAAGTAAATACCTCAAATACAATGGTAGTATACCATTTTCCGTCTTAAAGTTTTTGTTTTTTAGTTGACATCTTGTTTTTGCTAATGCATATGACTCATTGTTCTCAGAAAGGATCTGATTATGCTCACCAACCTTTAGCAAAAATTTAATATGTGGAAGTTCCAACAAAATGTCCTCATTTTGTGCTTTTGATAGCTTGATGACAGCACTTCCATGACATATATTTTTCTGACCCTCAGAGTTGGGCCATCATTTACACTAAATCCTAGAGGACATAGAATATTCACTAACACTTGGCTGATTCTGCAGCCTTCTGTGTGCTAGTCTCTGCCAGTCTCAGTGTTCCTGCTCTGTTCCCCCGAAACCCTTTATAGTGTTTCTATGGGCTGGAGACATTGCCATTATGCTACTGGTTTTTTCCTACACTGGTAAGGCTGAGGTCTCAGAATCTTATGGACTGAGCCCCAGGTGAGGCAGGGCCTCTGAAGATCACTGCTCCAAAGGCTACCATGTTTCCTATGTAGCCTGGTCTATAGCCTCAGTTCATTGAAACATATACTGCAATTATGGTGAATTAGAGAAACTCAGTGTTATTTGCCAATACAAATCAATACAATCTAATTCTAAAATCTATCTCTCTGTGTTGGCTAAACAGAAAACTACAGAAGGGTTCTTTTAATGACTTGACCAACAGTCATTTCAGATCTTTCTAGTAGTGTAAGAAAAGAATATTACTTGAGAAGAGAAAAAAAGTAAAATGTATCCTGGTTTCAGTGTTCCTAGGAGCAGATCTTGAGGCAAGGATTTGGATGCAAGTCATGTATTTGGGAGCTAAGTCCAGCTGTACCAGTAGGGGAGTGGGGAGTGGAAAAGGGAGGTGGGGCAAGCAAGGAAATGAATGGAGAAACGTATGTTTTCAAGCCTGGAGTTCAATCCTGTTGGGGAACTGGAGGGTAGGATATTCCTCAGTTATCTCCACTGAGGTGTGAAGGAACTGCATGATTTAGTGGCCCAATGGCACCTGTAGCCAGAAAAAAGCTTTTGGGCAAAGAATCAGGGAGGTTCAAGGAAGCAATGGATGCCCATAAAAGTACATGAGGAGGGAATATGAATGGGGCATCAACAGCACTTCTTCAACATCTTTTATTAAAACCAACACATAACTTAAAGAAGTAATAATACTAATAATTGTCCTTTTTGAGGTCCAAAATTTAACATTCCTAAGATTTAAAAAAAATAATAGCTTTGTTGATTTGTCATCCACATAGAACTCACTCATTTAAAGTGTCCGATTCATTGATTTTTTTATATATGCACACGATCATATGACTATTACCCTAATGTAATTTTCAGACATTTTTGTTCCCCCCAAAGGAAATCCCATACCCATTAGCAGTCATTCCCCATTCCTGGCTGTCACCACCATTATCTGTACCCCTGGCAACCAACCACTAACTTGCTTTGTCTATTCTTTAGAAAGAGAAAGCAAGCTAGTGGTTGCCAGGGGTGTAGATAGATAATTTACATTTCATATTAATGGGCTCATACTGTATGTCTTAATTAGATTTTTTATCGCTGTGACCAAAAGACGTGACGAGAACAATCAGTGGAGGAAAAGTTTATTTGGGGGATCATGGTTTCAGAGATCTCAGTCTATAGACACCTTGTTCCATTGCTCTGTGTTCAAAGTGAAACAGCACATCAGGACAGAAAGGCGTGACAGCACAGACATGATAATCAAGATAGAGAGAGAGAGAGAGGTCTGCACACCAGGGGAAAAATATATACCCCCAAAGCATGCCCCCAGTGACCCACCTCCTCCAGCCACACCCTACCTGCCTACCCTTACCACCTAGTTAATCCTATCAGGGAATCGATTCACTGATTAGGTTAAGGCTTTCACAACCCAGTCATTTCACCTCTAAACCTTCTTACATTTTCCCACACACGAGCTTTTGGGGCACACCTATCCAAACCATAATGAATCATACTATAAATGACCTTTTGTGCCTACCTTTTTTCATTTACCATGATTTCTAGGTTTATCCATGTTGTTGCATATATTAGCACTTCATTTCTTTTCAAGGATGAATACTATCCCATTGTAGGGATAAATCATAATCTCTTTATTCATTAGTCAATAAACTCCTGAGATGTTGTTGGTTATTATAAGTAGTGCTGCCATGAACATTTGTATGCAAGTGTTTGTATGGGCATGTTTTCATTTCTTTTGGATATATAACTAAAGACATAACTGCTGGGTCATAATGGGAACTCTGTGTTTACCTTTTAGGATCAACTTCTTAAGATTTAAAGATATGATTTACAATGATTTATTGGATTTTTCATAGTACAGGGGTACCTAGAAAGTCATTATTATATGTTGCCTTCTGGAATGAGGGTAGAGGTGCCTGGCTTTTGGGGTTGTCTGCTTCTCTCATATGCATTTCCCAGATAGTTGGGTTTGCAAGAGATCCATTGGCAAAACACTTAGCCAGCTCAGCTTCTTCAGATAAGATATTGCCTGAAGCTGACCTAGTTCTGATCTTACTTAGGCTTCCAAAGGCTAAATAGAGACATGGGATCCATGAACCATGCCAAACTGCACCACCCCCTTCCTTTAAAAAAGCTAACTCTGGACCATCTTGATTGTTGAATTAATAATCAAAACTAAGCCTCCTCTGTGAAGTTAGGCCCAAAGTCCAAATAAGATCTCATTGGTAGAGATAAACTCATTCATCAAAACATTGTTTATCCATCTATAGTTTGAGGTGATTATTTTCTGGATGATGGCCCTGACAATAGGCAGTCTTGAGAGATAGTGTGAAATAGGTGAGCTTCCAGGAATGAAATGCAAAATAAATGGAAATTTGGACACACTTTTTAGTTTCCACTTGTAAATGACACTCATGAGACCAATAAAGGTAAAACATATCCATCACTAAAAAAGATTATCCTAAATAACAGATATGTGGTAATAATATTTTACATATGTGTATAGATTATATGCTTATGTATATAATGTATATATACATATATATGGACATATATGCTTGCAAAATAAAAAATACCTCAATATTCACATTACTACTTATGTTAAAGAAATATTTTATGTATATTTCAGTGTATGCATATATATGTTTATGTATATATATATATATATATATATATATATATATATATATATATATATATATATATATAATGTTGTGTATATTTGCATGGAAAAAAAAAAATACATATTATATTTAACATATAATAAGTATTCTCCTTAGTTGGTTTTTATGTGAATGCCCAGGGCATTTTTGTTAAACCCTGAGCCTGGAGTTACAGATAGAGATGCCAAGTTCAATCCCTTAATCGGTGAGCAATAATTACATTGTATTCATCAGTTTAGAAAGCATAATATAAACAATGTTATTAAATTCTAAAGTTTACAGTGTAATCTAATAAAGATGTATTGGTGGTGTTAAAGAAAACACAATTAAGGGAAACAGCTCCCTAGCCTTGAAAAAATAATGTGCCGCCTTCTCTCCAATTCCCAGTCTGATCATTAGGTTATAATTGAAGTAAATTTCATAAAATATCAAGTAGTTGAATTTATTTTTATTTAATTTGGTATATAGCTGACCTTTGAGAAAGCATTGCTATCAATTTACTTGCATCCACTTTTTTTTCTGAAATAGGAAAGTTTAGTGGCAATATAAAGGAAGATAGACTGATTCATAGAGAAGTTTTGCAATTATGTTACTCTAAATGCTTAATTTTAGAACTCTAAAATGTCTAAATTTTGAAGAAAAAGTTGATCATTTATATAGAGAGTTCTAGAAGTATTCCAGTAAATTAAATTGTCCAAAATGGTATTATGACAAGATAGAAGCTTGGGGACTGATGACTAATTCTGGGTAATGTGTGTATGTGTGTGTATGAGTGTATGTGTGTGTGTGTGTTTGTGTTGCTGGAGATGTAACCCAGAACCTTATACATGTTAAGCAGGTACTCTACTACTGTGTTACACTCCTGGACAAATTATTTTTATAAGTTCATTTTAAACTACTATTATTTATAGATATCTACTGTTAACATTCAGGAATATTTTATTTCAGTCTTATTGCATACATTTATTTTGGTTCTGTGTGTGTGTGTGTGTGTGTACGCGCACATGCCCACACATACATACGCATGTGCATGAGAACCTGTGCCACACATTTATATTTGTAGTCTTCTCATAAACATAATTTTGTATCTTTTCATCTGATATTACAACATAACCATTTTCCATATTATTACTGTCTTCATGAACATAATTCATGTAAAATCAAATAAGGCACATCATAACTTACTGAACTTATATCAGACTATAGGACATAATGTATTTTGTGTTTGTATATTTGTTATAAATGACAGTGTACTCAATATCTTTAGGCATAATTACTTTTTTCCATATTTGGTGTTATTTCCTTCAAATTGAATCATAGAGTAATAACTTCTGATTTAAAAATATGGAGATTTTGAAGTTTTTGACAGATGCTGCCAAATTGCTTTTCTCAAGTGCTTTCCCAATTATTCCTCCAGCAGCTTTGTTTCATTACACTGTTGGGAGCATTTAATATCATCCTTTTTTTCAGTCTTCCTCAAATTGAGAAGTAAAAATTGTGGCTTTTTATTTTTAATTACTAGCAAAGTCAAACATTTTTTCTCGTGTGTAACTCAATTATATTTTCTGGGAAGGTGATTTTTATTTTAATTTTTTCTTGTAGCTGGAACTACAAATGGGATCCATTTTTTTATTTGAATAAACCAGTGTTTATTCATGTTTGATGTTTCTGAATTGATAAGTAATTAATATCAGAAGCATCTTGGCCAAGCTGACCAATTGCCTTTGAGAGCTCTTATGTCTTTCTGGTGTATGAACCCTCTTCTATGGGCCTCCCAAACATGTCTAACATACAGAGTTCTAACCCAGGTGTTTGACCAAAGCTGCAGCATGATTCCTGATCCTGCAATTCAAATGGTCTAATCCAATAAATAGGCTTCCTTGAATGTGTTTTCTGTGTAGTGTTGTGTTTCTACTACTTTTACAAATCTCCAGGAGAACTCAGTGGTTTCAAAACTCACCTTTACTAAGATGACTCCCAAATGTCTATACATTCTCATCCAAGCCAACAAATCAATCTTTAAATTGTGAAAATCAGTAAATATGTATTGGCTTTGCTTTTTGATCAGATAAGATAAGCAGCAGGAATTGGGGAAACATTGGGGAAGATGGACATGGTAGATACAAAGCTTAGAATATACATAGAGACACCTATGCAGACACTGCTCAGAGCAAAGGAGCTCCAGAAATAAAGGCTTGTGGGATCAAACATAAATCCAGAGGGACAAAGAGGCATAAAAGAACATACTATGACAACATAATTTTCTGGTTTTAGAAATTTGCCACTAAAGACCTTTAAAATGTATTTTTAGAGACTGTGGATATGAGTGGTGACATTGCCATTTTCAGTTGACAAAAGATTTGCTCCTTTGTCTAGGAGGAATTTGTCAAGGATTAAAGGTTCCTCAGATCTGGATTATACTTCCTTCAACAAGATAGAATTGACCTCTGTCAGCAGAAGTGGTTTCACCTTTCAGCTTGGAAAGCTGGATTATATAGTTTTGGGGCTGTGCCCAGTGCTTGGGAGTACAGGGAGTTTGTTTAAAGTACTTCACAACACACACACACACACACACACACACACGTGTATGCATGTGCATGCATGTTATTTAAGCTAAAATACAGATTAAAGCACATTTAATCTGTAAAAAAAAATTGAAAGTGGCTAGAATACCATAGACTGTTTTTATTTTCAGCAATCTAACAGTACAGACACAGAAATGTAAATGCTGCAGGGGAATTAATAATTAATAAAACCATTGAAATAACTTTAGAATTGCAGGTGTTCAACTGACCTTCAGCAGAGGCAGCTCTTTAATTTTCTGACAAGGGCCCAAAATGATGTTGTATGGACTACAGGGCACTCTATAGACTTTAGACAGGAAATAGACAAGTTGTAGAGTTGACATTATGCTGTCACTATTTGGGGGCCTGTTTTGAATCCTTGTCCAGGTGGAAGACTGCACTTCTGCATTAGTACTTTAATTTTTTTCCAAGTAAAAGTTCATATTAAATTTTTAATTAAAAAAAGACATTTGGAGCAGAAAATTAGGAGCTGAAAAAATTAAGGGACACCTGTGATTAAGTGGTCACATTAACATTAAAATGAATTCTGTGATTCATCTGACTTTGAGTAGAAATGCATTCTAAGGAGTCTAATGGAATAAGTTCTTTGCAAAATGAGCTACTTTTCATCCTTCCCAGCTGAACTAATTGCCTTGCCTGATGTCTTTCATGCCAGCAACTAATATTTATTGAAGTTGTCTGTTTGCCAGATGCTGGAGATAAAGCAGGAAATGACACGAGCTTCGTTCCAACCCTCGCAGAGGTTATGGCCCAGTGCATGTGTGTGACACATAATAAATAACCAATGAACCAACCAAATAGATACTTATTTCCCTACAAAGTACTGCTAGTGATAAATAATTCATGTCAAATAAAATAGGATGGGGTCATAGAACACAGTCAGAGGATGCCTCTTCCTTAAAGATGAGATGTGAGCTGAGATCTGTGATGCTGAACATGTAATATCAAAGGGAACAGTGTTACAGCAGATTGGGACAATTTATTGCAAAGCCCATAAGATGGGAAATACATTTTCAAAGAATATGGTGGAGTGAAATGAAGAAGGGGTGGTAAGGGAAGATATGTAGGTAACAGTGGGGATAATATGAGGCCCTACATATTAGATATTCTGGTGAGATCTCCTGTTTGTAAGGTAAGTCATTGAAAGATTTGGAACAAAGACATATCTTGAGTTTTATTTAGTTAAAAATATACTCTGTGCTGTGTAAATCTTAGACATGTAAGAATGGAAGTGATTGCAAGTCTATTGCAATGGCCCAAAGAAGAGATTGTATCATCTTAGACCAAGATAGTAATAGGGATTCTAAGAAATGGTTGTACTTAGGTAGAGTTGACTTGCTGATGTATTGACTGGAGGGCAGAATGGTCATAGAAATAAATAATCAAGGACAATCCCTAGATTTTGTCCTGAATAAATGGGTGAATTGTGGTACCATTACTGAGATGGAAAAGTCTGGAAAGCAATTGTTTTGGGAGAGTAGATTCAAGCACCTTACTTAGGACAAGTTAAGTGTAAGATGTTTATTACATATTGAAGGTACAAATAAGTAAACAGTTTATATATCAAGTCTGAAGCTTTAAGGCCATGGGCTTGGATAATATTAACTGGGAATTTAAAAAGAAAAGATAAAGAAGTCCATAGGCTGTGTCCTGGGTTTCTTCAACACTTAAAAATTGGGAAGAGGTGATAGAGCCAGCAAAAGAGTCTGAGAAGGAGCAACAAGGTAGAAAGGAAGAAAAAAATTATGAACTAGTGTTTTAAAATATTATTCATTTAGTTGCAGGGAGAAATCTCTCAAATACAAGGAAGAGTGTGACTCAGAAATAAAGGAAAGCCAGTAGGGCAAGAAGGAGATCATGAGCAAAAGCTGTTAAGAAAACAAATAGTTTAAGGACAAAGACTGATCCAAGATTGGATTTGACAACATGAAAGTCACTCACATCCTATTCGAGAGCAAATTCAGTAGAATGGTAGAGATGGGAGGTGGAGAAATAGTGGCAGCATATACAGATTACTCTTGAAGAAGTGCTATGAAGTAATTCAGAGGGGAGGGGTTAGAGCTGAAAGGAGATGTTGGGCCAAAGTAAGATTGGTTGGAAATGGGAGACACTAGCACAGTAGTGGGAGCTGGTGGTAATTGATCCAGGACAGAAGAAGTTGCTGATTTAGGAGAGAAGGTATATAATTATTCCTGGGAACAAAACCCAGGAATATTAGAGGCTAAGTACTTTATAAAGTGAAGAGGTTTATTTGTCTCACAATTCTGGTGGTGGAACAGTTCAAATAACACAGCAACAGCATCCTGGTGAGGGCCCCCTAGCTACATGATAACATGGCAGGGAAATGAAAAGGGAAAAGGCTGAAGGAAGAAAGGATCACATGATGAAACAGGAAGCAAGAGATGAGGATGGATTAGGCTTACTCTTTTTATAGCAATCTACTCTCTTGGAAATGAATCCACTCCTCCCAGTCCAACACATTTCTTGAGACCAGCATTTATTCATTCATGAGGGTGGAGCCCCCATAACTGACATAATTACCTCTTAGAGATTCCATTACTTTTTTTTTCCAATGTTCAAAATCTTTTACTCTTTATTTTATTTTTTTTCATTTTATTTTATTTTTTGCTTTTTTTATTGGTTGTTCAAAACATTACAAAGCTCATGACATATCATCTTCCATACATTTGATTCAAGTGGGTTATGAACTCCCATTTTTTACCCCAAATACAAGTTGCAGAATCACATCGGTTACTCATCCACATTTTTACATAATACCATATTAATGACTGTTGTATTCTGCTACCTTTCCTATCCCATACTATCCCCCCTCCCCTTCCCTCTCATCTTCCCTCTCTACCCCATCTGCTGTTGTTTAATTCTCTCCCTTGTTTTTTTCCCCTTTCCCCTCACAAACTCTTATATGCAATTTTGTGTAACAATGAGGGTCTCCTTCCATTTCCATAGTTTCCCTTCTCTCTCCCTTTCTCTCCCCCCACTCGTCTCTGTTTAATGTTAATCTTTTCCTCATGCTCTTCTTCCCTGTTCTGATCTTAGTTGCTCTCTTTATATCAAAGAAGACATTTGGCATTTGTTTTTTAAGGATTGGCTAGCTTCACTTAGCATAATCTGCTCTAATGCCATCCATTTCCCTGCAAAATCCATGATTTTGTCATTTTTTAGTGCTGCGTAATACTCCATTGTGTATAGATGCCACAGTTTTTTAATCCATTCATCTATTGAAGGGCATCTAGGTTAATTCCAAAGTCTAGCTGTTGTGAATTGTGCTGCTATGATCATTGATGTGGCAGTATCCCTATAGTATGCTCTTTTAAGTTCCTCAGGGAATAGACCGAGAAGGGCGATAGCTGGGTCAAATGGTGGTTCCATTCCCAGCTTTCCTAGGAGAGATTCCATTACTTTAATGCTGCGACACTGGAGACCAAGCTTCCAGCATATGAATCCTTGGGGGACAAATGATATACAAACCACAGTACGGGGTTATTAGTTGAAGAGAGATGGGGGTGGGTCATTGTGATATAGAAAATTTAAGAAAAAGAAGTATGAAATAGCCATTTTGGACAGCAGGAAATTATGAACTAGTGTTTTAAAATATCATTCATTTAATTGCAGGGAGAAATCTATCAAACACAATGGTCTTAATTTCAGAGAATAGAGGCTACAATATTTGTTCTTATGACAACTAAGCAAAAGATACTGCTTAGATTGCTCTAAGTCCATGACTAAAATATTATAAATATGGAAAAAATGGCCTTGCCTTTTCTCTGCTCTGGTTGGTGAACATTCATCCAATCCATGATACTAGTTATCTATTTATTTTGCTATATATTAAAAGAGGGCAGTTTTTAGACCTTTACTCCTATGAATGTGGGTATGTGTGTATGATGCACAGTTTGAAGAAATATTAAAATCTAGGAGGTCATGTCATTATTGGAACACTTGACCTATAGATAAGTCATCTATTGAGTCAAAGGATGATGGTGTGCAAAAAGCCCCAAATTGTCAATAAGCATTTGTAAGAGGATGAAAGTTAAGAAGTAGAAGAATCATTCATTCCCAAGCCCATCACCAGATAGCAGCAGCAGGCCCAATACATGCAAATAATTTTGCACACAATCTTTGCATCAACCCTACTTGGAAAGTATAGGCCCTGTTTTATACACTGGAAAAAGGAGAAGTAAAGAAATTACTTGTCCAAGATTCACAGTGCCTAAGAGGGTGGATATGGAACCAGATTCTTCCAATTTCAAAGCCAAATGCTTTCTAAAGTGTTGTACTCATTTCTTCATTAAACAAATATTTGTGGGGCACTTGTCATGCAATAGGCGCTGTGCCAAGTACCATATATATGTTGTGTCATTTTCTATCACTGCTACTTGATGAGGTAGGGAAAAAACACTGTTACTCTTTTGCAGATCTGCAAATTGAGATTTAAAGAATGGAAAAAATTTGATTTTCTGATCACCGAGTCAATAGCAGACCCAGAATATGAAAGATGTCTAATTTTTGTAACTGCATGAAAATTTCCTTTTTTAAGCCAATGTAACATAAGGTATTAATTAAAATAATTGGATTGCCAAGGATTAGGACCCACCACTCAGCATGACATCTAGATATTCAACTAAAATCATCTAGGTTTGTTTTGTAATTTGGGGTGACTGTGCAAGTGCTCTAAAATGAACGAGGAAACTGGTTCTCAGACACATACACCCCCTAGAATAATTTTCCCTGACAGCAGTGTATATTTTTCCCTTAACTTGTTGTGTTAGTGTTAATTTTTGTGCCAGGTCTTCTTATGATACCAATCTTGATAACTGAGTCCAGGACCTCTCACTGAGATCTGGAATTTTCATTTTTTAAAAGTATATTTTTCTCAAAAATGGATTAAACCTAATAAAAGTATAAGTAATTCCATTTGATTTCCATTTGAGGCCTTGTCCTTAACAAGCATTGCCAGCTTGTTTTGGCTTTCTATTTAGTCTTTTATCAAATCACCAACTGGGTTTTGGCCAGACATGGAAAAGTTTCAACCTATCTTCAATCCGTTGGTATGGAATAACAGGAAAAAACTCTTTCCAAAAATACTTGGAGTGAAAAGTTTAAAATCGTGGAGTTCCCAAAAAGATTCTTGTGGATTTAGATGTGAACTCTGCCTCAGTTTTCCTTCTCTTGTGTTCTCCTTCTTATTGTGGGTGGTCCAATAAGGAATGAAGTATTCATTCCTGTGGAAACCCCTACTTGGGGTTCCTAACATACCCTGGGAGCTAGATGGGGCAAACTGTCTAGAGGAGGTGACACCTGAGCTGTGTTTAGGGGTGGTGGTGGTGGTGAGATAGAATAAGGTGAAATCTCAACAGAACCAAAGCTTAGAAACACTCAGCAATGTTGGGTATGAAAAGAACCATGAGGGAGATGGTGCAGTATTTGATAGTGTAGAGTAGGGAATAGACGAAGAAGCTAGAGAAACTGACAAGATCCAGGTTGTGCATTTGGGGTAAAATGGGATAAGGGACCAGAGAGACTCAAGGATGAAACCTGGGCTTTAGGCTTGAGCCCTTAGGCAGATGACTGGATCCATGTAATGAGTCAGAAAAAAAAAAAAGTTGAGAAAATGGGTGGGATTTGATTATTTGTTGGTTTCGGGATGGTCAATTATCTTTAGATTGTAAACATCCTGAAAACTGGGAATTTCCTTAGTTTCACAAAGAGCTCTACTTGGCAATAGGGAGCTGATTTTAACCAGAAAAATGGTGTCCTCTGCTGAAGCTACAATCCCAGTAAGGAAGTGAGGCCCAGATGGTAGTTGAAAGTAAGGTTTTAAACCAGAAACCACAGGAAAGTTGGGGGTTAGCTTTCTAGTGTCTCAAAATCTAATTTTAGTGCTTTAATTCAGCTCTCCAAAGCCCATGTTCAAGGCTTTCATTTTATATCTGCCTGATTCATGCTTTATCTGCTCTGCTGTTCCCTGAGGCTTTTGGGTTGTCAAACCTAGACTTGGAATGCAAAATAAAGAGAGATATTGCCACAACTTCTATAACTCTGAGACAAATCCAGGCAATGAAATTTCCAGGAGGTGACATTGAGGAGGTGGGAGATGGAAGAACCTTACAGAGCAGCCAGAAATGGGGAAGAAAATTCTTTGCAGCCAGATGGACAGATGCCTTTCTTTTCTCAGGAAAGCAGAACTCAGACTGAGACATACTTCAGCACTCCTGGAAAGTGTTTTTGGCTATCAGCCTTGCCCATGTTCCCATTTTATGTCCTCTTGCTTACTCCCTACAGGACACTTGCCTTGGTAGTGTTAGCCAGAAGAGCTATGCTTTTTTTGTTAACCTTTTCTTCATGGCCCTTTATTGATCTGTTGTCTGTTCTAGATGAATCAAGTAAAGAAAATTCTCAAAGATTCCAATTGTTGGTCATGTAAGTTGCTCACAGATTCAGCACATGCATGCATGCATGTGGTTTTGTGCAAACTTGTGTTAACAAATGGAAACATTAATATGCTAGATACTGAGCCACTTTATGTGGCTCAAGGTCACACTGTTAGGGGGGGAACTCTACAGTGCTTTCCAAATGAGACTTTACAAAGAAGAACAATCTGCTTGACCTGTAATTTTGGGGGGGTCAGTGTTTTCATGCCAGAATTGATTCCTCTGCCTCTTTTGACTTCTGTTTGAAGTGGTTTTTAAGGCCTTAAAGGACAGATTTTCACATATATGTTTTTTGAACAGCTTAAACCCATTTACATTTATACTCTTGTCACTGAGTTTCCATCCCATCTGGTCTGGGTAACCAACAGATTCAGAGCACCTGAATTGACGGGATAGAACTTCTTGTGTCTGGGTTTGTCACAACTTTTCTGTGGCATTGAGAAAAGCATCGAGGCCCTGGAGCCAGAGTGTTTCTTAGTGAGTTGGATAGTTATATAAATATTATGGACAATCCTTTAACGTTAGAGTTTAATGGCAAAAATAAACATCAGACATTCTAAAAATTCTGCAGAATTCATATCAAGCAAAGAATTTGTATAATATTGGCACTAGCTGTGTTTGTGAGTGAGTGTGTGTGTGTGGTGCTGGTGATGGAACTCAGGACACTGTGCATGTTGGGTAAGTGCTCTACCATGGAGTTATACCTCAGCCTTCTTGTTAAGTCACATCTCAGAAAGCTTTATTTCTCACCTAGGTTCTAGATCATTCACATACCCTCATTATTATGTGCTGCTCTGTGTCCAGTGGTGAGAGGCCTCCCCTTTTATTATGCTGTTTACAATTCCAAGGCTAAAACTTTGATGCCATCCGCTTATGTAATACCTGTGTGGGCCAATGCCTGTGTCTAATTCCCCAAGCCCAACAGGTCACCTGAAATAGTACTTCTGCTAGGAATGCCCCCTTTGCTTTATCACCCCTTCCCCACCAACACCTCAGTGTTCCTAGCAAGATAAGAAATGCCAGCCTCCTCTGGTTAACTAGCACTTTTATCACCATGTTATCCACACATAAATACAGTGAACAGTGAAGTTAATGTGGAAGATAAGATTCCCCATTCATTAGTTTGCTAGGGCTGCCATAATGAAGTAACACAACATGGGTGGCTTAAAACAAAATAAATACATGGTCTCACAGTTCTGGAGGCCAGAAGTTCAAGATCAAGTTGTTGATAGGATTGGTTCCTTTTGAGGGCTGTTAGGAAATCTGTTCTCTGTCCTTTCCCTAATTTCTGGTAGTTTTCTGGCCATGTTTGGCATTCCTTGGCTTGTCAGTTATCACTCAAATGTTTGCCTTCATCTTCATGTGACATTCTCTGTGTTCAAATTTCCTCTTTTTCTAAGGATACCAGTCAGATTGGATTAAAGTTAGTCACAATAGCTTCATTTTAATTTGATAATTACTGTAAAGATGACTTCTAAGCAAGGTCACATTTTTTAGTTGTAGATGGACACAATACCTTTATTTTACTTACTATTCATTTTTATGTGGTGCTGAGGATTGAACCCAGTACCCCATATGTGTTAGGCAAGCACTCTACCACTGAGCCACAATCCCAGCCTGCAAGGTCACATTTTGAGGTTCTGGGGGATTTGGAATTCAACATATGGATTGGGGTGGGGCATAATTCAACTCTCAACAGAATGCTAACCAAATTTACTCATGTGATTGTCCCTCAGCCAATTCATGGCTCCTCTGAGATGAGGGCACTCTTTCTCTTCTTTCAGGTTCCAGTGGAGGGCATTGTCCTAAGCCTTCCAGGGCCCTGAGCTCTCTCCCATCTCTGGCCTGCCTTCATCTGGATTAATGTGTTACTCTGGCATGTCCTGAAAGATTAAAGAGGGAATCTTCCCAATAATTTCTTTGTGGGACTCTATTTTTTTTGACTTTTCATATCATTATTTTCCACTTTTCTGTAACTCAGCTACATCAAATGTACTTCCGGTCTCCCCAGGAAACTCCCTTTCCAAATATAGTCACACACTGTTTAATGATGAGAATACTTTGTAGGTAATGTGTTGTTAGGAAACCTCATTATTGTGAAAACATCACAGTGCACTTACAAACTAAGCCAGCTCCAGTGTCACTAGGCAATGTCATTTTATGGTATCATCATCATATATGTGGTCCATTGTTGACCAAAGCATCATTATCCATAGCTTGACTGTACCTTATAGTCACCCTCTTCCTGCCTTTGTGGTACCTCTCCTATTAGGCTTTGATCTTTTCTAGAGGCAAGCCATGTTTTAGGCATCAGTCCCTGATAATGCACAACCTAGGACAATGATGTCACTAACAATGTTTAAATTGTTGGGAAGAAGGGAGAAATATTTTATTTTGAGGGGAAGGTTCTTTGACAAATCCACCATCAGGTTTAGCTACATTGACCAGACTAACCAGTTGCTTTAGGTATGTTTCCCAAAGCATGTAGGGAAAATTTCCACCCAGAGAAAAATCACTTCTATCCCTATCCCCCAGTAAGTTACAAAGAGGAAGAAATTATATAAACACTACATTACCTCCTGATGGAAGTATAGGATACATTAATTTAACCCTCTGACAAGTCCAGCTGAATAGAACTATTTTAACTTTTCCAGAATTTCCTAATTATAGGACATTTCAGAGAATTGTACAGTGAACTCATGTACATAGACACTAGATTGTACAATTAGCATTTTTGCTATATTTGTGTTATTTAATTGTATCCATCTTGCCATGCCTCTCTCCATCTATCAAACCCTTTTGTTTTGAGATGCATGTCAAAGCAAAACACAGACATCATGATATTTCACCCCAAGTATCTTAGCACACCTACCCCTAAGCAGCTTTGTTTAAATCAGTATTTCTTTGCCCTTCATAAGCACAAAAATCACGTTTGTATTCATTTTATTGATGTCATCCATATGTCTAACTACAAAGCACAGATGCTTTGGGTTCATGAATATACTATGTATGTAATAAAATCTCAGCTTATGTGAGATCACCATTCTGTTTCATTTAGTTTAATCACAGGCTGTAAGGGTCCTAATTTAATCACATTATTTTTATGGAATGATAAAAGTGAGAAAACTGAGGACTTCTGCCTGAGATTATACAGCCAGGAAGTGGCATGCTAGGCAGAGGGCTTTTCCTACAGAAGGGCATCACTCTGACTTGTTCTGGAACCGGGCTGTTTTCCTCCCACTGTGGTCCTTGCACATCTCTGACTGCCTTGGACTTTGTTTCACAGGCATGTTTAAGAGCCCAGGAAAGTAAAGCTCCTGAACCAGGCCCCAGCCCCACAGGCTTAGTAGGTTTCCTAGAAGATGGAGGAAAGGCCAAATAACTCATTTGTAACTCTCTTCTAGTAACTCATTATGTCACTCCAGATGTCTTGCCAATACCTACATTTTATTCTGTCCTTCTAGAATTCTTAATCCATCACCTGACATTTGGTAAAAAGGGGATATTTTAATGGAGAAGTAGGTCTCTTACACTTCATGTCATTTGTAACAGCCATCTTGTTCAGAGGGTAGGATTTGGGGAGAGGGTGAACCTCGGGGCATATGGTAGCTCTCCAGTTTTATATTCTGCCTTGAAGATGTTTGTGATTCTAAAAATGAGATTGACAATCCATAGGAGGACTACTATGGTGCTGGGGGACGTTTCATCCTCAGATCACTGTCAAGGAGACTATCATGCCATCCTATGATTATCTTCTATACTTAAAAAAGCATTTTGCAGGCTGGAAGTGTAACCCAGTGATAGAGCACTTGCCTTGCACATGAGAGGCCATGGGTTTGATTCTGAGCACTGAAAAAAAATAGAAAAGAAAAGAAAGAAAACAAAACAAAGCAAAAAAAAAAAAACAGTTTTCAATTTTCTTAAAAGAGTATATATTTATTTATTCATACACAGTGCATCTAATTCTCAAGAGTATTTGAGGCAAGCGAATTAAAAATTATAGAACTGAAGGTTTAAAATGGAATAGTATAGCCAGGTGTGGTGGTGCACACCTGTAATCCCAGCAGCTTGGGAGGCTAAGGCAGGAGAATAGCAGTTCAAAGCCAGTCTCAACAACACAGCAAGGCTCTAAGCAACTTAGAGAGATCCTGTCTCTAAATAAAAAAATATAAAATAGGCTGGGGATATGCCTCAATGGGTCAGCACCCCTGGGTTCAATCCCTGATACCAAAAAAAAAAAAAAAGAAAGAAAGAAAGGAAGAATACCTGAATAGTATAGCACACATACTTGAGAAGGACATAGCTATAATTTCTGGGTTTGTTTCTTTTATTAATGAGAAACAGTGTTGAGGTAAAAAGAAAACAAATTTTGTCTACCATGATTACAATAAACAAAAGATATTAGACTCTTTTCAAACAACAAAGGGTAAAGACAAAAGCTTGGATATGAGACAGAGACTCATTATGGTTGCTGACATTTTAGAAAAATGCAATCATTTGCATATAAAGCGTGATGAAGAAACAATTTTTATGGTTTTAGAAATATTCTGAAAGGAATGGGAAGGCAATCTCATTCTAGTATCTCAAAGGGGCTGCATCTGGAGAAAGGTTTCTATGGCAACTTACGGAAGCTTGATGTTTTCTATCCTTTTCAAGAGCATAAATCGTCCCATAGCCTGAGGCTCCAGTAAAGGTCTCCTTTATTTTACAAGATTTTTCCATTTGTTTTTGAGTTATGTATTTTTATCATCTTAGAGAAAATAGAGCAAAGGTTATCATGCTTCCAAGAAGGTTTAGAATGCTTTTTTTTCATTTTAGAGAACAAGATGTAAATAACATAATTATAGTTTTTTTCTCAATGATCAAAATGATGGTACACATCCATGTGTGTGGTCTAAATCATGTGTTACTTCAGTTTTCCCCCAAATTGTGATGAGTATGTTCCCAGAGAAGGGAAGTCAGTTTGAACTCCAGGAGGAGAAACTGTTTGGCAAAGCCCCTCTTCATGTTTAGAGGTCCAGATGCCCTAAAAAGCCCCGCTTGCTCCAAATGCTTCCAGATCTCCCTCCCTCTAATGAAAAGGTTCAGAGCTCTGGACAATGACAGGCTTCCAGTAATTTTTATCAAGATATTCTTTCCAAGAATATTAATGAAGAAAAATGTTCTGATTTTTAAATCCTGTCTGTTTCCAGAATTTATTTTATCTTAAAATTTTATTTATATTTATTTATTTTTGCAATACTGGGAATTGAACCCAGGAGGGCTTTACTACTGAATTACATCCCTAGCCTCTTTTAGTTTTTTTTTTTTTTTTTTTTTGAGACAAGGTCTCACTAAGTTTCCAAATCTTGCCTTGAACTTGTAATCCTCTTGCCTCAGTTTCCTGAGTAGCTGGTATTACAGGTGTATACCACTGTGCCCAGCCAGATTTTATTTAACAACATAAGCCTTGTTATATTACAGGAGGTAATGTGGCTGATGGGGCCCAGAAACATAATGAGATTTCAGACCTGGCTCTGCTCTCACTGTGTGACTCTGAGTAAGCCCTTGAATCTCTGAGCCTCTATTTACTAATCTGAGAAATAGGCATGATGATGTCAATCTCATGGAGTTATTGTTAAATACTGAACGTGTGGGTGTGGGAGTGTTGGGAACTGTGTAGTGCTGCACAAACATGAGGTAGTTCTTCTTATGAGGTGGTTGTCTTTTTTCCAGCTGAAAAAATTCAAGAGATTCCATTACTCAGTATCAATATGCCTAAATATTTTTGTTTCTTGGACTGTGTTAAAATAACTTATGCTTGGGCTGTGGCTGTGGCTCAGTGGCAGAGTGCTTGTTTAGCATGTGTGAGGCACTGAGTTCAATTCCTCAGCACCACATAAAAATAAATAAATAAAATAAAGGCATTCTTTCCTTCTACAACTACATTTTAAAAAATAACCTGTGTTTATATAGAGAATACTGTAACCACTTATTTATTTATTGAAATGTAATTGTCATCTTTGTTGAAGGATATTAGATACATTCATTCAACAAACATTTAAGTGCTAACTGTGTCTCAGCATTGAGAAGAAAAAGAATAGATAATTAAAATCTTGTTCAGAAAATAAGCTTCAAGGGCACCTGGGTGATGTAGTAAAACGGGGATGGAATCCAGCCCCCACTCTGCCAGCCAAGCCTTTTGCACCCATATGGGCTGCATCTTTTTTTTTTTTTTAATTTGCCTGCCAGGAATGTGTGCTTTCTTATAATTTACACAAAGGCATGGAATGTGCCAGCAGCAGCCTTGATGCTTGCTTGTGTGGTGCATGATGTTAAAAGGAAGGTTTTTGATGTTTCACTGCTACATATGCTGGTGTATTTATTATCTGGATTTGAATATTGGCTTTGCCACCTGCTAGCTGTGTGACTTTAGGCACATTACTTGGCCTCTGTGTTTCACCGTTTACATCTGCCCACATTGTAATATTGTTGGGATGAATAAGTTCTTGTGTGTAAAACACCTAGAACTGTCACACAATTGGTTCTCAAAATGTTAGCCATTTCAATGATGGCTTTACCTGTCCAGGGTCTCTGCAACTAAAAGTTCAACAACAAACATCTGAATTCTCCCTACAAATACCACTTTCCTGCAATGAATTTAACTTCAGGTGGGGATATTTTTCTTCTTATTCCAGACCTTTTTATGGGTGTTTGTGTTAAATAACTAAAAAAGCATTCTCTTTGGAGACATCAAAGAATTTCAGTTCTTTGATCAGAAGGTTGCTTGGTTCTTTCTAGAATTTCCTCAGAAAACCATTGCTTTGTCAGAAGTGACAGAGATGATGGGTGCTATTTGCATATTCTCCACTTTTATAGGTCCTGAGAGAATGCCTGTATAGTTTTTCAAAGTTACAGGATTAGAGATTCTTTGGGGATACAGTGAATTTCATTGTCCCTTTCAGATACAATGGTTCTTCCCTCCTTTTGGTAACTTTAAACTGGGAAAAGGTCCTTACATGGTATCAAAGTACTGCTATTTCATAATATTTTCAAGGCAATTAACTTTGCATTTTAAAGTGTTTATAATTTTTTTGTTAAATATCACATTTTGATATGAAAAGCATGAGAAACAGATTGACCATGCAAAAAATGAGGCAGGGGTTGGTTTTGATTTTATTTTCTCTCCTCATCCTAACTTCTCCACTGCTCTGAAGACACTTTAATGGGCCCCTTCCATTGTCTCCTCCACTGTATATTTGCTAGTCTCCTCTAGGATCTAACTTGGATTACTTTCTATGGCACATAACTGGAAACACAAAATGCTAATAATCTTATGAATCACTGATTTCTGGGTCTTCAAAATAATTTGGATGTCTAATCATAATTGTTGTACTCATTGCTTAGACAGAACTCTTTCAAAATAAACTACTCAAGGAGATGCAATATTTGTATAATTTCATGGCATTAGGTATTACTCTATTATTATTTATGTATGATTTATGTAGGATTATTTATGCAACAGCCTGTCAGGGGCACATAGGGACAGCTTCTGGAAGTGCTGAATGATTATTTGTTTATGAAATATTAATGGATCCTGCATATTAAATTTGAGTTTCATTGGCTTTTCAGAAGTACAAATTGACTATAAACTTGCTCATAAATTGTTTGTAAAAGTTAAAATGTATTTAAGAGAAAGTCTGATATTTTAAGATTCTTATATTTAGATACAGAGCACAATGTTTTAAGACTCTTTGTCAGGATGAGTGTACAGATTTATTGTAATTTTAATTTTTCCATTTTTGGTCCAAAGATAGTGGCCAAGAATTCAGGTTTGGAGTTGAACTTTGACTCTGCCATTTACTAATTTCATAACCTATGGCAAATCACCATTCTCTTCTTCTTAAAATGAGGATTAAAAATACTTACTTCTTGTCCTCATGGTGAGGATCAAGTGAGTTTTGGGTGTAAATTATTGCACACAGAACCAAGTAAATGCTTCATGCTTTATGGTGGTAGCTGTTAATATTGTGGGTATTAAAAAACAACATTTATTACATTATATTGTTAAACTATTGTGTTTAAACTGTGCAAATTACATTGTCTAGTATTTGTAGGGCAGCTATGTCTCTACTACTTTATGAAATTTTTTGGCAGTGCTATTTATTGCCCTTGAAAATTCCCAGACTTCTCAGAGAATGTACCATCCCTCATATTTTTGTTTCTATGGCGAAATGTGTTAAAAGTTCCAAACAACCAACATAGAAAAGAATGCTTGGGGAAAAAATAACCCTTTTGAAAGTTGTCTGCTTATTCTTTGAGCAGTCAAACCCTTAATCTTTTTATCAGTCATCACTGAGGGTTCTCTGGACAGTTATGTCTTTTTGGCAATCCAAACTGCCTTCTGGCCAGACTCCCAAACTGTCCAATTTCTTCTGTATCTAAAAAAAAATCCTTCCTCCTAAAATGCAGGGACTTCCTTAAGCCAGTCAATTATTTTTCAAATCAATCTTTAACAGTAAGTGCCCAACCAGCATTTTTTATGGGTGCATTATAATTAAACTTAAATGTGAGGTTTGTTATGCCATATTTATACATGCACATGACGTAATTTGATTAAAAGTCCCCAGGACTTTCCTTTTCCTTCCCTTCCACCCTCCCCAGACCCCCTTGTTCTATATTCCCTATGGATCTCCTTTCTATTGTCATTATGTTTATTATTTTAATTCATACCAACAAGCATTTTAACCAACCCCCCAGAAATATTAGTGAGAGAAATGGCAAGTTATTTTTGACAAAATACTTTCGTGTTGCCTATTTAAATATATTTTTGAAATTTTGTATTGAGAATATTTTAAGGCACATGAGCAGAGAGAACTCTGTTCAGTGGTTTGATAAGCCTCTTGTTTGTTCTAATAACTGTTTACATTTCGCACCAGATGTTATTGGGTAATTGCATTTATTCAAAAACAGTACCTTTTGTGGAATCTAATATGCTAGTGTATATGCCCAATGTTGTATTTCTTTCTCAACCCTTTTGTTTAAGCCTCAGCATGCTCCTGCCATTTATCTGAATTCACTGATAACAGCTGTTACTATGGTTGCATGTTATTTCATTTGTTGAACTGATGCTTGATAAGAGAAATGTCATTGAATTGTCTGCAATCCTGAATTTAAAAAGAAGAGGTGTTTTTCCCCCTCTTATGGAGGTAAAATTAGGAAACAGGAGTTAAAAGTCCAAGCCCTCTATTTCTAAATCTAGGTTGAGCAATGCTTGTGTGTTTGTGTATACTGCATGTGGGCCAGGACTTTGGGACCCATTATCGAGCCCCCAACTAGAAGCCTGAGCCCTGCCCCCAGGGGTAGCAATGGAAAGAGGCATTAATTCAAATAATGAAATGTCAAATTACCCTCTCTGAAAAATGGGTTTCTTCTCTTAAGATCACCAAGAGATGGTGACTGAAGCCTTGGTTCATTACAGTTTTACACATGGGCTAATATTTTATGTTCTAGGGATTCTTACCAACCCACATGATTCAAGTATATCTTCAAAGCACATTGATTCAAATAAAGTGAAAATACCTTTTGAAATGTAATTTCTCCCAGTAGCAAATATTGAGAGATATAATCAACCGATGAGGATAGCCGAGGTGGGGCAGTGTAGTGATTACAAACTCAGATGCTGTATCGGAGCTGGCTTTGCCACCTATTCTATTATGTGGCCTTGGACACTTAATTTTGCTTCCGTTTCCTCTGTCATAAAATGGGACTGTTCATAGTACTTTATCTCACTGGATGGTTACAATAATTTGTTGAATTAATATATTTTAAAATTTGGGCCAGGCATGGTGGTGCACACCTATAATCCCAGCGGCTCTGGAGGCTGAGATAGGAGGATTGCAAGTTCAAAGCCAGCCTCAGCAATGGCAAGGTGCTAAGCAACTCAATGAAACCCTGTCTCTAAATAAAAAAAATACAAAATAGGACTGGGGGTGTGGCTTAGTGGTCGAGTGCCACAGAGTTGAATCCCTGGTACAATTTTTTTTTTTTTAATTTGGATGGGGGATCCTGGGGATGAAACCCAGGGCCACATGTATACTAGGTGAGTGCTCTACCACTGAGCTATACCCCCAGCCTGAATTGATATACTAAAACATTTAGAATAGTGGTTTAAGTGTAGTGAGCATTATACAAGTATTAGCTATTTTTAATAGAAATCTTTTTTTTTTCACCAGTGAAATCTAAAAGTCACAGAATTCTTAGTACTGTGAAACAACTCTGAAACTGTTTTATTTATCTATAAAGCACAACAGTTCTTGGCCTTTCCTTGATTTCTTTTGGTCCCATGAAGCAAACGAGGAAGGTAATTGGAATTGAATAAATTAAATTTATCAGAAGAGCACTAGAGCTCTGTTGTTGGAAGAAACTCTTGCTACTATCTGTTAAGAGTAGTTTTATCATAGTTGTAATTTATTTTTTATGCCTTGTCATGCTAGGGATGGAACCTATGGCCTCCCATATGCCATCAAGTGCCCTACCAATGAGTTACAATCTAAGCCTAACAGCAGTTTCAAAGATGCAAGATGTTTAGAGTTCTAATACCAAAGAAACTATATCTCAGATGTATTATTACCAAAGATAATATATATATATATATATATATATATATATATATATATATATATATATATTTAATTTCAGTAAATATTAAGCCATGTGAATGAATACACACACACACACACACACACACACACTATGCTTTGTGCTTCATGAAAATTCACTGAGCTCTATGCTAAAATAGGTGAAATTTACACTTATCTCAATAAAACTGTGATTTTTATTTTCTGATACCAAAGTTTGAACCCATGGGTGCTACTGAGCTACATCCCCAACCCTTTTTTAATTTTTTTTTTTTATTTTGTGACAGGGTCTTGCTAAATTGGTTAGAGCCTCATTAAATTGCTGAGGCTGGCCTCAAACTTGTGATTCTCCTGCCTCAGCCTCCTAAGCTGCTGGCATTACAGGTGTGTGCTACCATGCCTGGCTAAAACTGTGAATTTTTAACAGCTAGGTCCATGCTGGTGAGAATGAAAAGCTAAATGTGTATATAAATGTAGTCATTCTTTAGTGATGGAACACATTTTGGAATTAGGATGTAGAAGGAGAAAATTATGTGTATATATTTGTTGTAGATGGTCACACAATACCTATATTTTTATTCATTTATCTTTTTATGTGGTGCTGAGGATCAAACCCAGGGCCTCACAAATACTAGGCAAGTGCTCTACTACTGAGCCACAACCCCAGCCCAGAAGGGGTGACTTTTTGGTTTTGAAACTTTATGTCAATTTCAAAAGTCTGATTTAACAGTAAATTCCAAGACTTCACATATCATTTGAAAGCCAAGTTTGCCCCAGTTGATTGATTTTTCAGATGTACTCTAAGAATGAAGTCAGTGTCCAGCCTTGGACTTGTATCTGCTGTAGGGTGTATGATTCTCTCTTGAGTGTGGCCTTGCTTGTTTTCATTTACATTGTCACATCTGTAATTTAGTTATTAAAGTAGACATTTTGATATAGTGACTGAGGATGTTTTTCAGTTTTGAGATTCAAAAATGAAATCCCTTTTATTCTTTCTAGAAATATCAGTTGGTTTCCCAGACTTAGACTCTGGGCCTATATTGAGAAAACCTATCAAACTGGAGGTTGAAGGTAGTGGTCGGCCATGTGTGTGAACCAACATGAATGTTTTTCATGGGCCATTAGCATAAGGAGCTTGTCTGGAGTCCTTGTAAGGTATTTAATCCTAATGTCTTATTGTACTTTCCCCCAGGTATGGCAGCAGCCAAACTTCTGCATGACTCTGGCCTAAATGTCGTGGTTCTAGAAGCCCGGGACCGCGTGGGAGGCAGGACTTACACCCTTAGGGTAAGACACTAATGATGGGGTGAGACTGTTTTTTGTTTTTTGTTTTTTTTTTTTTGGTTTTTGTTTTTCCTGAAAGCCTTTAATTCCATTTGATTCTTAAAGAGAAGTTAATACTCAGGAAAAATTGGCACAATCTCACTTACTGTCTTTTGTTTCTCTCTTTTGGTGCTATGAATGGAACCCAGGACCTTGCACATGCTTAACACATGCTCAAACACTGTGCTACATTCCCAGCCTCAGCCTCTCTGTTAACTTGCGTCCCTTTCAATTCTTTCTTCTCCCCTTTTAGTCCTCTCACTTCATGATATATTACATCATAGAGTTAGGACTGGGGCACAGGGAACTAGGGAGGGTATGCATATGTCTGTGTTTGAAGTAAAAAGAAGAATATTACAAGTCCATACTCTTCACCTCTGACTGCGAGGCTTCTCTAGAACCAACATAATTATTTCAATCACACAAGTTAAACTTTTATTTTGGTCTCATTTATTATTTATGTATTTATTTTAAAATTTATGTTATTTTAATCAACAACTGTTGTGAATAATGGTGTTCAGAAATATCTTGCCTATTCAATATTAAAGCAAGTTTTCTTTAAATTAAAGATTGATTTAAGTGGGGCATGGAGACACATGCCTGTAATCCCAGTGACTCAGGAGGCTGTGGCAGGAGGATCATGAGTTCAAACCTAGCCTCAGCAACTCAGCGAGGCCTTAAGCAACTCAGTGAGACCCTATCTCTAATAAAATATTATAAAATGGCTGGGGATTTGGCTTGGTGATTAAGCACCCCTGGGTTCAATCACTAGTACCAAAAAGAAAAAAAGAAGATTGATTTAGTAAATATTAAGCCATATGAATGAAATACAGTGGAGTTGTGAACAGAATCCAGTTTTCTATGATACCTCAAAATGTCTATATAACCTGTGAAATGCCATTTTGTTTATTTGGGGACTTTTTAAGTTTAGGGGTATTTTCACAAATATTTTTTTTCCATGGGGTAACAGAACCAAAAGGTTAAATATGTGGACCTTGGAGGATCCTATGTTGGGCCAACCCAGAATCGTATCTTAAGATTAGCCAAGGAGCTGGGATTGGAGACCTACAAAGTAAATGAAGTTGAACGTCTGATCCACCATGTAAAGGTAAGGCCAGATGTTAAAGGACTTGAAATACTCTATTAGTATCCCCCTATATGAGTTCCAGATCATTCTCTCAGAGAACCTTTTTCATTTATGGATGATGCATATATATTTTAGAAATTCAGCCATTCTGAGAATTAATTTGTTATTATGAAAGGAGAATTAGGTGGAAATTCTAAACCTATTTAGGAAGGTTATTGACAAACTGGTATCCTCCATTTGGTAAAATGCTAATTTCAGTAAAAAAAAATGTCATTTATTTATTAAATATCTAAATACCCATGCCACTTTCATGTTATATAAAAATCTGTGTACAGTTTTACAAATGCTGCCTTAGACTTTATATTATAAATACTGTTTGCAATACAGCTCATGGTGTATTTTGAAATTTTATTATTATATCGTATGTCAGTTGAAGTTATTCTTCTTTGAAGGTTGATGTAAAAGTGGCTCAAGTCCCAAATCCCATATTTTTCAGGGTAGTTCCATTGATCTCCCCATGATTTCTGTCAGTGTTTTGGATGCCTCATTCTCATGATCAATTATGGCTCATTGTTCCTGCTTCCATGACACCTGTGCTCATTCACATTTCAAGTTCTGTGACTCTTTTTTTTCCTCTTCTGTATGCCAAACTGAGATCATAGTCACCTCTTCATCTTGGTTTTTCTCAAAACCACCCCAAACATTTTTGTGCAATAGATGCAACTGAAGTTTTGAGCAACAGAGGGCTTTTTTTTTCAATGTTTATTTTTTAGTTGAGTTGGACACAATACCTCTATTTTATTTATTTATTTTTATGAGGTGCTGAGGATTGAATCCAAGGTCTTGCATGTGCCTGGTGAGTGCTCCACCGCTGAGTCACTACCTTAGCCCCAACGGAAGGCTTTTGAGTGGCAGAAACCCAAACAGCTTAGAACTGCATATTGGACATTCTAATAACCCCTCATACCAAAAGACACCTGAGGATTTCTCACTGGTCTTGTTTCTGTGCAGATTCCAGTCTCCCACTATGTTGCTGGTCCTCAAATTCTCTTCACATCTCCTTGATCCACTGTGTTCCCAGAATGCTTGCTTTGGTCCCAAAACTCACAGATACTCTATGACAATAAAAGAGGCACTTATTCAGGGCCCCACCCTGGGGTCCCACAGAAGAACTGGCAGAGGTTTTGAATTTCACCCTTTCTTTTCTTTTCTTCACTTGTTCCAGAGGTATAAGTCAGCAACGTAAAGACATATTTTGCACAGGTACAAATCATCCCCTTAGAAGACACTGAGGTACTGGGGATATAGCTCAGTGGTGGGGCATAGGTTTAGCATATGCATGGCCCTGGGTTCTATCCCCAACACTGCAAACACCAAAACAACAAAAAATAAGAAAATAGCAACAGTTTCAATTTACATAACAATTTTTTCACTTATATTTATGAGTGATGGTATCAAGAAGGACAAATAACAGACCATACATTATGAATCACTTAGCAAAACAGGAACTAAGCTTTTAACTTAATTTGGCATAATGTAGTTATAAATAGATATTTTGGTTAACATTCAAATTTTGTTTTATAAGCCTTTTCTTGCTTCTAGTAGGAAAAAAAGACACAAATTAGAAATGAGAATATAGCATTGGTGATAGTGTCATTTCTTGAACAACAATCAGCAGTTTTTAGTAAATATCCATCGTGGGGTTTCTTTCTTTTTTTAAAAAAATGTAGATCATATTGACTGATTTTTAAAATGTCTTCCTTATTTTACACATATGACTTGCTGAAATTGACTTCTCAGACACTAGGATGTCATAGATTCCCCAGGCAAAGGATGTAATCAGAGATTATATTCACTTTTCTGTTTTTGCATGCCCAGAGACTTCTTGGGAGATCACAACTATGTCCAGGATGCTTTATTTTCTCCTGGGAATCTTACAGCTCCCATTAAGTTCTTTGTTTTAGAGACTGCTCACAGTTATTACTTGTAGAAACAGTGTTACACTTAAATGATTTTTCATAGAGATGGCCAAATGTGCTGCAATCTTAAACTATATCCAATAATCTCTATGCAGCTGAGAAAATATAGGTAAGCAATATCCCTGACTTAATACAAGGTAGATACATATGCCAACAGTGCTCTTAATAAAATTGCAAAAAATGAAATTGCTTTTTCATTATTAAAAAAGTAAAACATGCCTATTGAAAAATATAATTAGAAAATATTGGTAAAGAAAATAATTAAAAAACCCTTCCATAAGCTTATCTTGAGAAAAATCACTCTAAAATATTATCTTTGGTTCCTAGATTTTCATATTCCAGAATTGCTATTGTCTGACCTCTGCTGGAGGAAATAGAAATATCAGCATATTAAAAATACATGCATATACATATGTGTATATGCTTGATATGCTGACCTGCTCTCTGATTAATTCTCACTAATGAGACAAATTGAAACACTAATGATTCTGTGAAGCAAAGGGTTTTGCAATCTTTTTTTTAGTTGTTGATGGACCTTTATTTAATTAATTTTTATGTGGTGCTGAGGATCGAACCCAGTGCCTCACACGTTAGGCAAGTGTTCTACCACTGAACCACAACCCCAGCCTGGGTTTTGCAATCTTAACAAAGTGTCAGTTTGACCTCCTTATGAAAATAGGTATACAATAATTAAAAATGATAAAGACCTGGTAGCTAAGAAGACTTCCCAAACTAAACATTTGTTTTTTACCTTCATCACTTCTGTGTCTTTGGCCACATATGTAATTTTTCTCATTTTCAACCTATAAAAAGGATCTTAGATGTCTATGTCTGTTTCTGGAATTATTGAAAAGAATTGACATTCTATCTCCTACTTCATGCCAGAGAATGTGGTTCAGAAATTTATCTCCTCTGTTATAGCACTTTAGGCATTTGAACATTGCCCTCTGTTACCTATTTTCATGAATACTGTTCCCAAGTTCAAACTACTATTCATGTAAGTATTGTATTTGTTCCTGGTTTCTTCAGTGGACCTGTATATATTTCTTAAACTGAATCCTGAGAGTATCATATATGCTGATTGCCATATTGTCTGATCCTTTGTTTGAATAAGCCTGTTCAAAAGGATCAGTTTTTTAAAAATATCCTACATGGTTGGTAAGGGAAGATGGAATTTTATGTGGAGCCTTAATAACATTGGGCTAAGGAACTTGGATATGTTGGTTGATATTGAAAATGATGAAATGGAACTACTAAGAAGAGGAGGATACAGCAGTTCATGAGCTACCCAAATGAAAGGATGTCCTGCCCCAAGAGAGAATGAATCTCCTGGCATCTTGATATTTCTCAATATCATAAGTTCTCTAGTAGTTGTAGAAGAAATGGTCTACTTATACGTGGGTGTGTTCATATTGGCCCCATAATAGGCATCCATAAACTGCTGGCATATCATGATGAACATGTCCCTACACTGCCTGGATCCAGTCTATCAGAAATGTTTATTTCTACTGAGTGGCATTCATTTTTTAGTGTTACTGTTGATCTGTTTTTTTTTTGTTGTTGTTGTTGTTAAAATGTGGTTTTCCAAAGATGACTTTGTAATAAAAGATGTGATACCAAACTATATTGGGATTTTAGTTATTAATGGGAAAAGTGATTGCTTCAGGCCAAATTTTTGTAAGGTGTTCTCTTCACTTTCAAAGTCAGTGATACAGCCTTTAGTACTCAAGGGTTATTGTTAAACACCTACTGAGGTTTGTTTTGTGAATAGTCATGTTAATTTCTACTGGTATAGTTTAGAAGGCTCATGTTTAGATGCCTTGGAAGTGACTTGCAAAAATTGTTCCTTTTTAAGGAATACCTCATTATTAAAAAGAAAAAGACAAAAACAAAAACATCTTAAGGAATCCTACTATATTTTGACTTAGGATTCTTCCTCTTTCATTGCGTGTGTATGTGTTGTCATGTGTTCATGTGTAGGGTTGTTTGGTTGTTTGTGTTTTTGTTCTTTTGAGTTCTTACCTTGAAGAAGTTGCAAAAAAATTCTGAAGTTTGGTACAATTTAGGCTATTGGCAAATAAGATTTCTCTGTCTCAGAAGCTTTCATCGGTCTGGAATTTGAAACTGAAATCTAGTCAAAGTGCCCATGAAAATGCCTTAGGACTGAATATTCATTTGTTAGAAGTTTGGTCAATGTTAAGATGTGATTTAAAATCCAGATCCCAACTTCATATTGATAATCATTTCCAAGCTTCAGCTATCTGGAGGAACTGAACAAAAAACCTTCTGGTCTTAACTTACTTGCCAATGGGCAGAAGTGAAGTTCATTATTCAAAGTCCCTTTTATGTTGTATATGGTCAGCTTCAATGATAAAGAGGCACATGAATGGGGAGACTTGTCGCTTCTATAATCGCTATCGCTCAAACAACCCCATGGAGGGAGGAGCATTTGGCACAGCTTGTCTTGTTGTTAACTGTGAAATCCAGTTGAAAACATGATACCTGAAAATCACATAAAGGCAGAAGGGAGAAACTGTAGATATCTATCTATAATACCATATAAGTGAATCAGTCTAAATTGTTTCTTGATATTGGGGAATAGGAACAGAATTATAGTAGCAATGTTGGAAATTAAAATATTTAAATAATAATCATGTAGCAAATGGAAATCATCCTGGTGCATAAGACCTTGGCATCTCCCAGAGATCAGCAAGCCAAAAGTGCCTAGTCTTCTCCAGGCCACTAATGTCACCTTCTTCTCACCCTTATGCCCAAACCTATTAAACCAGGGAAGCCTGAATCAAAGTCCAGGGTGTATTTGCTTTTTTCATAGTGACAGAAATCTCCGGGAACAGGTTAGGCAAACTCTCGTTTTTCACCCAGGAACAGCTGCCCATTTCACATGAACTTCACCCATGTCATGATGAGTATATTGGCTCTGCAAATATGCCCATCTGAGGTGGGCTTAATGAACTTTCTCTTCCACCTCCACCCAGACTCCATTTCATTTCTTATTTGTTGGGAGCTAGTATGTTCCATCATTATGGGAGTATTTTTTAAAGAAAAAAAAATGGAGAATATCAATATCCTCTTTAAAAAATGAGATCCATTTGGTGATCATTCTGAAGTTTATGTAGTTATTCTGGAAACTAAAGTGCTCATTTGTGTTCTTTAGAAAATAAGGGCAGCTCTTTGGCATGTAATAATATGCTGAAATTATGCCTCTGATGACTGGATTTGGAGCAACATTTTGGGTATGAAATGAATTTATTCTTGGCCCTCTTTATACCCATTTGGAACTTAAAATATGATAAAAATCAGTAAACGTATTCTCTATGCACACACACATCTGGATAAACTTACTAGTGACTAAATTTGTGGGAAACACAGAGTGAGGTTTAAATTATGCTGGGAGTAGAGGATAAAGAACATATAGAATTCAGTTATGATGGTGAGATTCACTAAGGGAAACAGGGATATAGCATTAAGTCTTGTGCAAAATTTTGCCACATCATACCATGTGAGCATGAGGTATGGCCAAGTGGTCCAAATAATTCACAATGACAGGGGTCCAACTCATCAAAGGATGATGACTAATAAGAACACTATTTAATAAGTTGTAGAGATTCAGCAGTCTGTAGCAACAAGGGATTAACAGGAAGGACAATATGGCCTCAAGTGCATCAGCCTGCCTTGCTAAGTCCTCTGCAACAACAGCTTGAAGAAAGGTTTAGGCATGGATTCCCAGCCTGTATATTACATGGTCTTGATTTTCTCTTTGCTTCTTCTGCCACCAGATGAGGACATAAAGGTTAAAGAGATTAATTACAACTGACAGGAAGCAATGGGATCAGAGCATGAATTGAAGTCTTCAGGTGCCAAGAACACCTTATAAAAAGCTTATTGTTTGCTGAATGGAGTGGGGAGGTGCATTTTGTCATTTCCTTCTGAGCTCCAGCTCTCAACTGGTCCATCTTCCTTACTGCCAAACTTGCCCCCTGATGTATTGGAAAAGTCAAGTTCAAGATTCTCCTTTTCTTAAAACGTTCCACAATTGATTACAGTTATTCCAATGGCTCATTCCCAAGTCATGTATATAAACAAAATATGCTCTGTATGTATATATAAACACATACACATACACACATATATAGAATATTTTGTTTAGATTTAACATTATTTTATTCCTATGTTCATACTTTTTATATAGAAAAAGTTTTGACATCTGTTTTTCACTTGTGAATATTTCACAAATATTTTCCAAGGTCATTAAAAGTTCTTTGTAAATTCAATTTTAAATATATGCATAATATTCAGTTATATGAACACTCTGTAGTATAATGGCTATGTAGCCAATTGGTTGCTATTTTAATTGGTGGATTATAGCTACAAATAATAGTGGGATTCATTGTTACATATTTGTACATGCACACAATGGAACCATATCTAGTTATTACTGTTAATGAAGCATTTATTCTCTATTCAGATTATCTAACATTGATTCAGCCTCTAATATATGGGAGGTAGTGGGGTAAATGATTAAATTTGAGACAATATGGTGTGCACATGTTATGGATTTATACAAAGATTATCTTTCATGTGAAATGAAGTGAAAAACAACAACAACAAAAAGGAAAAATTATTGAATAAAATAAATAAGAAAAAAATCCCCATGCCATAGTCAAACTAGAAAAAGGGAACAGGCTTAGATCATCATATCTGAAAATTGATGGCAAGGAAAATTAAGTTCCTAATTCTGGCTCTTAAATTTCCAGAGATAATTTTTTTCTAAAAACAAATGAATTACACAAGTAAAAGCCAAATATCACTAATACTCTTTCTGGAAGTTTCTCTTAAAGCTTCAAGGCTGATAAGTATTTGGTTTGCTTTCCAAATTATCCAGGCCACAGTTTTACCAATGCCTTGCCACTTTGTCTATATTTCAATCCTGGGACACCTATTTTCTGGCTACCTATAGCTTGTTCATTAAGCCAATAACACATAATTGAAAATTTTATCATAGCGGTACTCTGTTTCAAAATATCACCAAGTGATGATGCAAAGAATTCAGGAATGTGCCTGTAATCCCAGTGACTTGGGAGGCTGAGGCAGGAGGATCTCAAGTTTGAGGCCAGCCCTGGGCAATTTAGTGAAACCCTGTCTTAAAATGACAAAATAAAAAGGGCTGGGGATGTAGCTCAGTGGTAGGGCATCCCTAGGTTCAATTCTCAGTATCAAAAAGAAAGAAAGAAAGAAAGAGAGAGAGAGAGAGAGAGAGAGAGAGAGAGAGAGAGAGAGAAGGAAGGAAGGAAGGAAGGAAGGAAGGAAGGAAGGAAGGAGAGAGAAAAAGAAAATTCAGGAATGTGTCAGCTTTGGTGAAATTGTTGTTAAACACTGAATACGTTTAAATAGATTTATGTAAAAATTGGAAGAATTCCAATTTTAGTATAGAATATAATTGTTAAAAACTTTAGATGGTAAAATATTACATAATCAACAAAATAAAAATGTAAAGAGGGTGAGAAAGAAAAAAGTATGAAAAGAGTACTAGCCACTTAAATCTTCTTTCATAGCACGAAATCAATCTACATGAAAATCTTGTAGTTCTTAAAAAAATACAAAAACTCAAATCTCTTAGTTATTCTTACAATCTTTTCACAGTGCTACAGTACTCTTTCAGGAGCTAATATTTCTGAGGTTTATGAAGTTTAGCATTTACTCCAATTCCCTTCAGTTTGTGTTTCTGTCATTAAAGTCAAGTATATTTATCTCATATAAAATAATGATTCAATTCTCATATTTTTTCACTTCTTTCCTTACCCTTTCTTTTCTCTTTCTTTCGTCCCTTGTTTCTTCCCTCCCTATCTTGAGTGTCTGTTTGTTTATTTATCCCTCTACAGCAACTATTAATCCTTTGATCTATCCATCTTTCTATCTTATAGGTGCTTATAGAAAGGTCTGCAATGTCATACAGCAATTGGTATGGCTTTTTCTGCTAACGTGGATGGTGTGACATGGAGGTCATATGTTGTTTTCTTCTTTGCACATTTTTGTATGGCTAGACCATTTTATAAAAAGCACCTCTCATATTTGTTTTTTAAAAATGTAATTAGACTTTGGAGAGCTCATGATCTATGAGAAGTTAGACCCTGTGTTGCCAGTAGAACTCTACCTCTTACCAGCCTTAGCAGTCTCCGGGGTTACATAGCTATTAAAAATAATCAAACTGCTTCCAGCTAGGCTGAGATCCTTTGAGTTTTGACAGTCTAGATCCCAAAGCAGCTGTTCTAATGCAGAACCTCAAAGGCTTTTATCCTGGTATTACTGGGCTGCAGAATTTCCCAATCTCTCTCTCTCTCTCTCTCTCTCTCTCTCTCTCTCTCTCTCTCTCTAAAACACACACACACACACACACACATCATCATCATCATCATCATCATCATCATCATCGACCTTTTGTGTGACCTTCCCATGTTATTTATTCCTCTATCTCTTGATTTCTCCATCTGGAGAGAGGGATAATTGTACTAAAATTCAGTGCTCCAAGGTTTTACAGAGAAAGGTTATTAAGAGAAGACACTGATTGACATCATTGTCACCCAGAAGGCTGATGTGATACACTAAAGATCCTAAGAACATTTTAATAAGAAGACTAATCTGTTTAATTTCCTTCTGAAATCATAATTTTTAATAGGTTTGGCGGGTTCTTATTAAATAAGAATTTACCTGATGAGACATAAGGTAGGATAACATTTACAAACTCTTTTCACAAGAGAATCAGGCCAATAAATTCATCCTGAAAATATTTTTGTAGGCTCCTTAGACACAGAACTGGAGGGTCCCTTCCCTACAAAGCCTGCCTTCTTGGTTTGGTTCCTGCATTATGAGTAGGTTTGGAGATTAGCATTTGACTGCAGCTAAACTCTCATGCCCACACAGACTAAAGAGATCATAGAAAAGAGAAATAATGCACCATTTTCTGGCTGGGTTAACTTCTAAGCTTTCTTCTGCTCCATTCTGGAGTATGGGACAGTGATTATGATTAGGGTAATTGAGATGCCTTCTACTGGATTACTTAGTGGTCAGGCCATAGAGCTAAGTTCAGAGAATTCAAATACATTATTTATTTCCTCTTTTTGCTATTTGAATGAAATCTGGTAATCCTCATTAAAATAGCTTAAAACATCACTGTCCAATAGAAATATATGTATGTAAATAAAACTTCTAGGACCCATATTAAAAAGTGAAATGAAACAGGTGAAATAAATTTTAATAATATAATCTTATTTAACCCTATATATCCAAATTATCATCTCAACTTATAATCAATATAAAATATTATCAATGAGACATTTTACATTCTTTATTTGTAATAAACTTTTTTTAGTTGTAGATGGACACAATACCTTTATTTTATTTACTCATTTTTATGTGGTGCTGAGACTCAAACTCAGTTCCTCACACATGCTAGGCAAGCATTCTACCACTGAACCACATCCCCAGCCTCTTATAAACATTTTAAAGTCAAGTGTATATATAGCACATCTCAATTCAGACTAGTCACAATATCAAAAGTGCAACAACCACATGTGGCTAGTAACTACTATATTGAATAGCACAGGTCTGAGAGATTAGCATATTCCATGTATTTGTGCAAACATTTCTAATGCATCTTAAATTTAACAAAAAATCTTTGTAAAATATCTGCTTAAATCTCCCAACATACATCCTACATTTTATCAAAAATCAATTTCACATCTTCTGACAATCACAAATAACGTGGAAGTAAACAAAGTGAAATTCCTTGTATGCCTGTTGCTTTGAATCATTTGGAGAAAACTCTCTTATGTGCATAGGGTGATGCTACATCCCTATGATTTTAATGCATGAGAAAGTGATCAAGTTGGAACTCAGGTGGAAGTGGTCAGAGAGAAAACTATAAATGAATATTTTTAACACTTCCCCAAACCTTGAAAGATTCTGTCCAATAAATTTAGGAAAATAACTTTATGGAGAGCTTAAATGCTTTTCATACAGCATCATTATTTTAATGAATTTGTTAATTTGTTCCTAACTATGACCACCAGAGGAGTAATCATAGAACTCGCCCAAAGAAGTATGAGTGGTGATTTTCTTCAAATACAGTCTGAGAGGAGTCCAACAAATAAGGCAAAATAGAGGAAATAAGCCTTCTTCCATGGAAGAAGTTTATTTACTCAGTTCATCTTTCAGCACACATGCTCCATGCAAAATTCTAAGCAGAAGGGCTGTAGAGTGATAAGGAGCCCTTTACTGCTGACCTTTACTCTTCCACCTTTATTGAAGTTGGCAAATGTTAAGGGCAGCTGCTGTGGACACATTCTAGTCATGTGCAAACCAAAAAAAAACTTTAATTCATAAATTACCTGTAGTTTAGTTTCCTGAGTTGAGCCAAATACACGTGTACATGGGGAATCTTGGAGATTCCGTTATAAATTGAATTTGATAATAACAATAATTGTGGTCCTAGGATATGGCACGGTAGTAGAGTACTTGCTTAGCATGCTTCCTAGCACCACACAAAAAATAATCATCATTATCTTTTAAAGTTTCCATATATGCAAAACACTGTTCTTAGAATTGTATATGCATTATTTCTCCAATACTCAGAAAAGCCCAATGGTTATTGTTTTCTCTCCTTTATAAATGAGGGCATTAAGGCACAAAGCATTTCCATGGCTTGTACCAGATCACCCAGTTAGTGGGTGATAGAATAGGAACTCTAACCCTGATCCATCTTATTCCAGAAGTGAGGACTTGATGATTCAGTTGAGATGTTAACCTACCTGGAAAATCATATAAGGGTAGGTGAAGTCTCAGAAAGACAAGAAAAAGAGTGAGGGTGCTGGCGGGGGGGCTCATTTCCAATTTTTCCTTCCTAATGCTGACTTTTTCTGTCTTATGCCCCATTACAGATTACTTCTTAATCCTCATTTGACTTCCCAGATCTCCCCATAGTATTAGCAACCCATGGAAGAACTATCCTTTTGGTTAAATCAAAGACTATAGGGAGATATTTGCTGTAGTTTGGATATGGTTTCTCCTCCAAGGATTCATGCTTTGGAAGTTTGGTCCCAAGTGTGGTAATGTTAAGAAGTGGTGGGACCTTTAAGACGTGGGGCCTAGTGGGAGGTTATTAGGTCATTGGGGGTTATGCACTGATTAAGGTAGTTAATGATTAAGGTGGATCTCATGGACCCTGGTTAGTTCCCTCAAGGACGAATTGTTATAAAAGAACAAGACTGGCCCCTCCCTGCTTTTACTGGCTTCCCATCTTGCCATGTGATATCTCCTCACATGCACTCCTGTCATGATGCCATCCAAGTTGTGACTTAGTGAGGGAGACCCTCTCCAGGGTTGGTGCTGATGTTGGTGCCATTCTTTTTAATTGCCAAAACTATGACTAAATAAACCTCTTTTTAAAAATGTTTTATTTGTTATTTTTAGTTATACATGACAGTAGAATGTATTTTGGCAAATTATACTTACATAGAATATAACACTATTTATAGTGGTTGTACACAATTCAGAATTATCCTGGTTGTGTATTCAAATACAAGGCTAGGAAAGTTATGTCCAATTAATTCTACTATTTCTTTTTTAAAAAAGTACCTTTGAGTATTTTGTTATAGCAACAGAGAAAGGATTTATACAACATTAAATTATCTCATTTAATTCTTAATCCAGGAACTTAAAAAATATTAAAGCTGCTCATTCTCATGAGACTGCTGGGACTCTGTCACTGAAGATAAATATATGAGTATATGACCACATATGTATCTTGGGCTGATTTCCTGTTTCCATTGAAAGTGTAAACATAATAAAATTAGAAGAGGCATTTTTTTCTGTATAACTTTGTACTTAGGCAGAATGGAGAAGATAAAACTATATATTTAAGAATGACTTATGCAGAGTAGATGTTTTAGCAGTTGAAGAGTGCCATTATGATACCTAATGACATTGATCCTTTGGATTAGAAAGGATGTGAGTCCATTGAAAAACAACAGGTTGTTGTAAGCTGCCTTTTGTCTTTCTAAGGTCAATGTAGTTGTGCTGGTGCTATTTTGGGGGCCTCATATTTCTCCCTGATTGGTTCCAGGCATTTCTCCCAGAGTTCTGTTGACATCTTCACTATGTATCCAAGCTGGAATAAGGTTTTTTTTTTTTTTTTTTAACTGTTGAGCCCTGAGACAAAAAGAAGTAGAAATAAGAAAGAGAATGAATAAAATCCATCTTTATCATGACCTACAAGTACCTAAAGGTTATGTGTCCACCACCCACCTGACCTGGCTCTATTCTATCCACTCTGGTGACTACCGTGCCAAGTTTATTCCAATCCCGTAGCTTTTGGGTTTGAAGGTTGATAACAGATGGCTAGCCATGCACTCTTTGATGGTGTTCCTATGGAGAGGGAATGGTGGGTTCCATGCCCACTCTCTTTGAATCTGGCAGGACTCTCTCACTGCTTTGACTAGCAGAATATGACAGAAGTGATACTGCTCCAGTTTGGTAGCCCAGGCCTTAATAAACCAGCAGGTTCCACTTATCTTGTAGTACTCACTTTTAGAGCTTGGAGGAGTTATGTAGATCATGAGAGAAGCCCAAATACCCCAAGATGGCTGTGCTGGAGTGCCATGCTTGGTAAGTGCTCTAGCACCAAGCTATATCCCAGCCCTTTCGAAAATTTTATTTGGAGACTGGACCTCACTAAGTTCCCCAGGGTAGCCTTGAACTTGTGATCCTCTTCTTCAACCTCTGAAGAAGTTGGATTATAGCTGTGCACTATCATGCCCAGCTGTGGGGTTATTTCTTTATGCAACAGTAGATAACCAAAATACGCTTGCTATTTCCTCCATTTACAATGCTGTTTCTTGGGTCTAAACACAAATATCACCTCCTCAGAGAAGCCTTCCCTGGTGACGCTAGTCCCTACATAAGGAGTAGCCTCCACTACCCCCATCTGGTATTCTCTATTAATTTATCTCTTCCTTCTTTTCTTTTTTTTTTTTCATAGCACTTATAAAACTCTGACATCATTATCTGACATCAAGATATGTTTGTTTTTTATTTGCCTTCTGGTCAAATGTGAGCTCCAAAAGGGCATAAATAAATAAATAAATAAATAAAATATATAATATATACATTACATATAAATAAATTTATTACAGAAATATCTTTCTGTGTGTGTGTGCGTGTGCGTGTTTGTGGGTGTGTGTGTGTTTGTGCGTGTGTGTGTGTGTGTGTGTGTGTGGGTATCCATTGCTGTATCTTCAGCACTTGGATCAGGACATAACACTTAGTAGGCCTTAGGTAAATGTTTCTTACATGAATGAAGGAAAGAATGGGTCTTTGCCTCATGTGAGTCTATCCCTTTTTTGTATGTGTTTGTGTACTGGGGATTGATTTCAGGGGCACTCCACGGAGCCACATTCTCCAATCCTATTTTTTTTTATTTTATTTGGAGACAGGGTCTTGCTGAGTTGCTTAGGGCCTCACTAAGTTGCTGAGGCTGGCTTTGAACTCATTATCTTCCTGCCTCAGCCTCCTGAGTCCCTGGGATGACAGGTGTGTGCCACTGTGCCCTGTGAGTCTGTCCCTTTTAGAGAACAATTGGATAAATCTTTATTTGGCATCACTCTTTGGGGGAAAAATTGAAATATTTTAGTCACAAGTAATCAAGTCTTACAAGAAAATTAAGTGTTCCCCTAGAATGACGTCAAGAAACTAGAGAGTTCCCCCTTTACAACACATACTACCAGCTCCCACTCAAATACCACAACTAAGACTACTTTCTTAGTTATAGTTAAGTTATGAATAAACTGGAGATACAGAAGTGAACAAAACTCCCTGTCCACAAGGAGCTTGTGTGTTAACTGGAGAGGATATATATAAGTTAACAAATAAGAAAATAGAAAATAACATACACCTAAAATATAATTCGAATTAGCTATGCTTAATTTTACATTGCTTTTCACTTGGAGGGAGTGGCATAATCAAAAAATATGGTTGAGTTGGAGGTAAAACTCAGTGGTAGAACATTTGCCTAGCATGTGTGAAACCCTGGATTCCTTCGCCAGTGCTGAAAAAAATTGAAAAGTTAAAAATGCTATATAATATGAATTTTCTTAAATGAGATTAATTTAGATGTACCAAAAATTCACATATAAGTTTGTCTGAAACTTCATAAAATTGCTACTTTTTAATTTAATACTCTCAATTTTAGTGGGTCTATGAGTTGATTTTTTAGTATATTTTAAATACCATCACAATTAAAATTCAGTTAACCACCAAATTGCTGAATTATCCAAAGAGCTTTGGCTTTAAAAAATCTGTTATTTTTCCCATGGTAAGATTTAACTGATACTGATGTTTTGAGTTTTTAACCAGTTTTTAACTGCTAAATCTCCTATATACTCATATAAGATGTTACTGTGTTAAAATTGATGTATAATAAAGCATTTCCTTAACAACATTTGAAAAATATATTTTAAACTTGCTATCCTCCTGCCTCAGCTTCCCAAATCACTGGGCTGTAGGTGTGTGCCATGATGCCCAGACCTGATTCATATTCAAAGCAGTATTCTACAGAAGTTCCCACATATGCAAGTAGATTCTTTGCACTCACAAATGTCTATGTATACTCTTCCCCATACATGGTAATTCACCCAGGTCACTACTCTTTCTTTGGGGCAGATACAAAAGAATATACCTTCTTTCCTGTGAAGGGCCAATACTCTTTCTCCATTTAGGTGAACCCACTGAAATAATAATGCCTTATATTATCATGATTTTTTAGAATGAGGATCATTCAACTCCAGAGGTTCTCATAGAAGTGAAATTCAGCACATGTTATAAAATCATGATACCATCACAATTATTTCTATTACTTCACATCTCATTCACTGGTGATAGAAAGATTTGATGGATCCTGCTCTGTTCTTCAGCTCTGAGGATATCCAAACTGATGTTTGTATGTCTGGGAGATGAGAGTTTTGTCAGTATTCCTTCAATAATTTTGAAGAAGAGTAAGTTGAAACTTAAGACACTCTGCATTTCTCATTATCATTGTCATCACTCAAACCCATTTAGTTCAGTGTAAGTTACATAGCACCCTGTGGCCTTCCTTGAGATTTAAAGCCATTATATATGACCATATCCCCAAATAAAAAAAATTAAATTGAAACTATGCATAAGAATGGTATTGGTGGGTCTGGGGTTGTGGCTCAAGTGGTGGAGTGCTCATCTAGCAGGTGTGAGGCACTGAGTTTGATCCTCAGCATCATGTAAAAATAAAATAAAGATATTGTATTCACCTAAAACTAAAAAATAAATATTTTTTAAATGAATGGTATTGGTGGGGAGTGGGTATGGTGGTGCACATCTGTAATCCCAGCTACTCAAGAGGCTGAGGCAGGAAGATCACAATTTCAAGGTCAACTTGGGCAACTTAGTGAGGCCCTGTCTCAAAGCAAAATCAAAAAGGTCTGGGGATGTAGTTCAGAGGTAGAGAACTCTTGAGTTCAAACCTCAGTACTGAGAAGTGGGAAAGTGAAGGGGAGGGAGAGTGATGGAATGGTGAATGGTATTAGGGGTATTTTAGGGGCCTTCTAAATTAAAAGATTAGCTTTGAGTGGGTCCAAATAATACAGATCAAAGAAAGAGAAAATATTTTCACAGTGCCAGACTTTCTGAGCACAAATACATAGGCTTGAAGATGGAAGAGGTGGAATAATTAAAAATAACGTCAAGAGGGAAGAAAAGTCAAATGCTTATAAATTTAACAGAAGCCATGAATTATTAAACATCTTAACGATGTCTATATTAGCTATGAAAGAAGCACTCTATCTCAGTGATCTTTTGCTAATATCTTCCAGAAATTCCAAGATATGTAGAAATTCCAAGATTTGTTGTTACATATTCATACACATACACAGTTTAACAATATAATTTGACCAATATCACTCCCTAGCACTTCCCTGCTCCCTCCCCACCTCTCACCCCCTGGTCCCTTTCCTCTACTGATTGCCCTTTGATTTTCATGAGATCCCCACTGCACCACCTTTCTTTGCCTTTTTACTCTCTATCTTCCACATATGAGAGAAAACATATGACCTTGACCTTCTGAGTTTGGCTTAATTTCACCTAACATAATGGTCCCTAGTTCCATCCATTTTTCTACAAATGACATAATTTCATTATTTTTATGGCTGCAAAGAACTCCATTGTGTATATATACCACATTTTCTATATCCATTCACTTGTTGCTGTATACCTACACGCCAGCTCCATAGTTTGGCTATTGTGGAATGTGCTGATATAAACATGGATAAGCATGTACCACTATAGTATGATGACTTTAACTTTAGGATGCACACTGAGGAGTGGTATAGCTGGGTCAAATGGTGGTTAGCCTTGTATTTTCTTAGGCAAGTCAAAAGACATAATAAGGGACTGGGGTTGTGGTTCAGTGGTAGAGCCTAGCATTTGTGAGGCCTTGGGTTCAATCCTCAGCACTACATAAAAATAAATAAATAAAGGTATTGTGTCCGTCTACAATTAAAAACACTAAATATTTAAAAAAAGACATAAAATTAAGCACATCTGTAATAATATGCAGATTCATATATCATAGATTTAGAGCCTAGAGGGCATGAATTTGAATTTCAGAATCACAATTTATTGGCTATGTGATTTGAGGCAAGTTTCTTCACCTGTCTCTGCCTCTGTTTTGTAATTTTAAAACTAATAATAACAGCTTTCTCATAGTGTCATTGAGAGAAATGAATGAAATGTATAAAATACTTGAAAGCATTCAGCAAATGCTTACAAAGTGTTAGCCATAATGATAATGATAATGATGGAGGTGGCAATGATGATGGTGCTGATAATGGTGGTGATTACGATGCTTGCTGCTGTAGCTTAGATCTTTAGTGTTTCCTAAGGCCCATATGTTAAAGCTTTAGACTCCTACCTTGGAATTATTGGGAGGTTGTGAAACCTTTAAGAGGTAGAGCCTTGTGGGAGGCCTTTTGGTCATTGTGGATGTACAATGACAGCAGATAGTAGGGCACCAGTCCCTTCCTCTTCGTCTCGTCTTCCTTCCCCCACTGGCTAGAGGTAAGGGTTCTGCATGTCTTCCATGATTTACTGCCTTGCCACAGGTCCAAGGATATGGTGCCATTTGCTCCTGGACTGAAATCTACACAACTGTGAGCCTTTTCTGTATTCAAGTTTATAATCTCAGGTATTTTGTTTTAGTGACAGAAAGCTGACTACTATACCTACTTATTACAATCCTTATTTCTCACAACACTTTCTTCTTGCTCATGAATGATGCTTATTTTGAAGTGGTGATAGTGGTGATTTAAAAAAAAAAGACGATATGGGTGCTGATCAAAAATATCCCTTAGGTGAGATTCTTGGAACCTCCTCTTGAACATTTTTTTTTTCACATAAGCAGATGCCTTTGAAATAGCCCTTTCTTCACAGTCCAGTTGTTACAGTTTGAATTCTCTTAAAGTGTCTTCCATGTAAACTTCACAAGTTGTTTCTTTGCCAAATTTGTCTCTTGCTTTATCCAAACCACACTCTGGGTTTCTCCTGCCATGTCATTTCTCTACTAGTTACCAAGGTGTTCTTTTCATCAGCATCTGTTAAACGCCCTTCTTCCTACCTCAACAAGTGAATCTTCCTTAAGTCAACACAATTTCAACACTAGAGATTAATGTTCACAGCAACAAAGCTCCTTTTGGGACCAAGAAAACATTTGCATTTGTACATGAAATCTCTTTTGATTGATTTTAAGTGGAGTTTTTATTTCACAGCATTGAACTTCTTTGGAAGGAGTCTTCTGACATGTCTAAGTGAATCATCATTTTGGTTTGTACTGCCAAAGACAGTCAGCATTTTTTCCCAATAGCTTATGGAGTATAAAGCTTGTACCTGTAAACATTAATCAGACTTGGCACTGAATGAGTGATTCAGCAGAGAAAAGAATATATTTTGTTCTTGGATAAATTCAAGGTCATGAATTTCCATCTCATATAATCTTTCTTGAGAAGAAGGCATGTTATTGTGGAGTCACAGACCTCTTAAATTTCTGGAGTACCAGTAAATTCACCATGGACTCTGGACATTTAATTTAATATATTTTAGGAGCTTCAATTTATAGTCTGTAAAGTGGGACTATTAGTTTCTCTCTCCTGGTGTTACCATGAAAATTAAGTATGACAATATATGAAATGACTTTTTAAATATCAGATACTTTCATCATGATTATTTTATCTTATATAGTAGAGAAACCCTTTAGGAAGGAATTTGTAATGCTTTCATTAGTGAATTATAGTTGTACATACTAGTTGCATTCATTTTGATATCAGAATATGTACATGGAATTTAACTTGCTACATTTCAGACCCCTGTGTTTCTCTTTTCTTCCCCTCTTTCCGTATTCTTCCTATACTCTACTGATCTTTCTTCTACTTATTTATTATTGATTGATGTTTTATAGACATACACAGAGATGGAATTCCCTGAGGTATATTTATACATGCACATAGTATAATTTTTGTCAGATTCAGTCCTCATTTCCTCTATTCCCCATCATTCATTCCTCCCTCCAGTCACCTTCTTCTACTCCACTGATCTTTCCTCCTTTAGAATATCACCCCTTTTTCCTCACTTTACTAAAATCAAGGAAGAAATTTTTTTGATAACTTACTTTTTAGACATATTTTTTCCAGACTTAGATCATCACATGTCCTTAGATTTTAAAATGATAGTCTGGTAACCCAAAGATAATCAAAATCTAAGGAAAAACCAGTTTTTGAAGAAAAAAAACATTTGTTTTAAATGTCAGTTTTTTCTATTTCTTACTCTCCCTACCTCCTTTTTTATTGTGCTAGACTTGGACCCAGGTTATAAGGAGCTTTTTCATCTTCTTATTACTCTGTATATTTCAGGGACATCAAAAGCATTCGGATAATATCTTTGAAAGACAAGGGACACACCTGTCATCCGGCACCTGTGACCCCAAAGAGGCTACAGTTGTTTTGGATTAGCTGATCTGCTGTTGGAGGCTGGAGTTCAGGGTCCAGGCCTGGAGGTTCAGAGAGGGCTTGCTACGTAATGTCACCAAATGAGCTCTTTTCCAGACAAGGGGATACTAAGTTGAGCACTTCAGGATTTATTTTTTCTGCTGGTAAATCCCAGCATGTTCAGCAATACTATAAGGATGGGAAGCTTTGAGATTTCTACTACCAAGTCTGTGGGTTCATACAACAAAATTGCCCTAGAGGGTTATGGGAGGCTCAAGATGTTTGTGGAAAGGGAATTGATAATTAAAGTCATGATACCAATAATAATTTATATCCTTCTAAGCATTCTGCACATATCAACTCATTTAATCCCTGCCACAGCCCTGAAGGGAGGTGTTGCTATCTACATTTTGCAAAATCATCTGGAAAATGGAAGTGAGCTGCCCAGAAAACATCAGAGATATAACTTACCTAAAGTCACAGAATTAAAATGAATTTGTTTCTTGATCCAAGGCTCCCATATTCCAAATGAAAGTTGGCAATACCTTTTGTGGAAAGAAAATATAGGGACAGTAATGATGATATTAGTCAATATTTACACACTTACTATGTGCTCAGCACTATGGTAAGAGACATAGATACATTATCTCATTGTTTGTCCTCAATATCTCCACAACGTTGGCTCTATCTGCATCCACATCATTTACAGAGATCCAGACAGCTTGTTGCATGCCTGAGTTCATGGTTACCTGCTGAGATGTTGGTTGTCACAGCTGTTCTCTGATCTCTAATAGCATTTATATGTAGGCAAAAATGATTTTTTTTGCAGTGTTGGGGGTAGAACTCAGGGCCTTGCTCTACCACCAAGTTATGCCTTCAAGCCCCAAATGGATCTTTCACAAGTGGATTCTGGTGTTTGGATAAAATAAGGGTTTACAATGATTATGACACTGAGTGTGCTTTTTGTCCTAATGCTATTGTGTTTGATTCTCTTTCTTTACTGGCTTACAATATAATCATGATAAAAAATCACTTTAAGCTGGTCACGATGGCACATGCCTATCTATAATCCCAGCAACTTGGGAGTCTGAGGCAGGAGGGCCACAAGTTCAAGGCCAGCGTCAGCAAATTATTGAGACTCTGCCTCAAAATAATTTTTTTTAAAAAGGCTGGTGATGTAGCTCAATAATAGAGTGTTTGCCTAGCATATTCAAGGCCCTGGGTTCCATCCTTGGTATTGGGGGAAAAAAAAGAACCACTTAAAGTTTGAATTGAAATTTTCCAAACCAGAACATATCTGTACAAACCCCAAAATGTACAATTCTTTTTTTTAATTGATTTTATTTTTTAAATACATGACAGAAGAATGCATTACAATTCTTATTACACATAGAGAGCACAATTTTTCATCTCTGTTTGTATATAAAGTATGTTTACATCAACTCATATCTTCATACATGTACTTTGGATAATGATGACCATCACATTCTTAATGGCTATTTAAATAAGCATTATGTTAATATTTTATCTGTGAATAGCCACATTATATTTTTTAATTAAACTAGAATATGATATCTGGGAAAACCAACTTTGGTGTAAATTATTTATGGAAGATTTTATGAAATCTTATAGTGAGACTAAAATGATCTTTTCTCTAATTTAAGAATTATAATTAAGCAAATATAGTTAGCAGAATATGATAAAAAATGTGTGGAAGAAAATATTTAAACATTTAAACTTCTTTAAATTTCATTGAAATTTGGAGATTATGTGGATTTTGCCTCCAAGATTCTTTCCTAAATAACTCAAAATATACAGGAATTGTTGCTTCTTAGGCCCTTAGATATTTTTTAAGATGACAAATTCACTCTTCTTCATTGCAAAAACCTTTATTATATGAACATTAGTGGGATTTTAAAATTGTGATCTATGATATAAAAGTAAGCTTTTCCTATGGGCCTTGGATTTGATTACAAACTTTCTCATCTTAACTTCCCCTTTTCAAGACTCTAAACATGGCAAAAAATATTCTCTTCAATCTGTTCACTTGAGTCTGTATTGAGCAGTCATTGTTGTATTTCCCATTCCCTGTTGAGGATCATGGAGAAGATTGGGTTGTCCCCACCAAACCCCCAAAAGAAAACATCCCTATTTTCAAATGAGGTTCCATTGGACCTATTTCCAGAAGTTTCTCATGAGGTCTTGGCCATTCCAGAGCCATGGGATTGAGATACTGCTGTAGTCTGCTATGCTTAGTCTAATGAGTGGCCATCACAGGAGATGGAGAAGTGCTCTGAGGATCCACAGCTGTGGCAGAGGGAGAAGTCAGACTGAAGTAGTTTCAGTGGAAGCCTCAGCTAACTCTGCATTGAAGATGAGATGACCCTTTAGGGATTTCCTGAGCAGGCCAAGAGGGCAAGGCCTTGATATTTTCCTGTCACTCAGTCTTTGGAAGTGAACTCCCCAGAGAAAGCATTATGAACTTGAGCAAAGTTACTGTGGAAATCTCGGAAGACTGAGTTCCAGGGACTGCCTGCCAACAGCACCCCCAGCAGCCAAAGGACTAAGTGCCTTATTTTTAAAGGGAGATCAAAATGTCTATGTTTGTGGGAAGTACATGAAACACATACAGGAATGAATATAATATATAGTCTCAGTTTCCATGAACAATTATAAAGGTCAACACAAAAACATCTGAATAGTGGCATTTGAGGAAAATAAATTGAGGAGTGTTCAAATGAGAAAGTAAAGTATTACTTCTGAGGAAGTAAAATTTGAGTAGTTATTTGAATGACATGAAGGAGTAGCCATGTGAATATTTGGCAAAAAAGTGTTCCTGAACTGAGCAGGGACATGTCTATAATCCCAGTGACTCAGAAGACTTGAGGCAGAAGGATCAAAAGTTTGAGGCCAGCTTCAGTGACTTGATGAGACCTTGTCTCAAAATAAAAAATGAAAATGGATGAGAATATAGCTCAGAACACCCCAGGTTTAATGCCCAGCACCAAAATAAAAAAAGTGTTCCTGGAAGAGGGGATGAGAGGTACAAAGGCCCTGAGGCAGGTATAAACTCTTTTTTTTAAAATCTAAGGAATAACAAGGAGATAAGTGAAGAAAGTGAGAAGGTGGTAGATGGGGAAAGAGAAGTATGTCAGCCTTGTTGAAAATGGCAAGCACTTTGGATTTCCTACAGATGTGATAAAAAGCCATTAGAGGAAATTGGTTAAAGAGTAACATGCTCTGAATTATACCTTACTGGGTTAGTCCACTTTCTTCTGCTATAATGGAATACCACAGGCTAAATAATTTGTAAAGAATAGAGATTTCTTTGGCTCATAGTTCTGGAGTCTGGGAAATCTGAGAGCCTGACACTGGCATTTCATGAGGGCCTCTGTGCTGCATTGTAACATGGTGGAAGGGCAAGACAGCATGCATAAGACAGAGAAAAATTAGGCTGAACATATTCCATTTATCAGGAACCCACTCCCATGATTACTAACCCACTTCTATCATAATTTCCATTCCCATGACATAATCATATCTTAAAGGTTTCCCCTCATAATACCATTATGGTGGCAGTTAAATTTGAATGTGAGTTTTGGAGGAGACATTCTTGGAGGCAAAGGTGGAATCATGGAGAGAATTTAGGAAATTAGTGAAGTAATAAAGATCAGAGCTGATAGTGGCTTTAACCAGGGAGCTTTCAGTCAAGGAAGTGAGAAGTGGTTGGATTCTAGATATATTTTAAATGTACAACTGACTATGCATGAAAGTGGAGAAAGAGAAGTCACAGGTGATGTTTAAGCAACTAATTTTAGACAATCTGTGCTTTACTGATGAATGGATTATCATTGTCTGGCAATAAAAGTAATGGGGAAGTAAAAAGGAGTACAATCAATTAATGAAATTAATCCAACTCCCCAAAGATTCATTTCAGTCCATAGTTAAAATAGAGATTGAGTCTGGATTCTTCCAGGAGAAATACTACTCTTAACTCAGACTCTTGTTAACAGCCACTGAGGATGGCATGGAAGCTCATCTACTTAAGAAATGAGCATCTAATGCTAAGAGACATCAAACACAACATCAGCCCATTCTGGACTCTGAAAATTATGAATGTCTTTCCTCAGGGTGGCCTTTCCACCACCATCAGGACACAGGAAATCTACAATAATTGTGTCACAGATAATGGTGGCCACTTCAAATTCAGTGCAACTGGAATCCAAACAGGAATGTGATTTTTTAAAACCCTTCCTCTCCTTTCTCTCTGAGGGAGTCAGTTATGTAATGTGTGGACATTGAACATCCTTTTCCAAGAAGGGACCTGTCTAGTGATCTGGGTGCCATCTCAGTGCATCAGATTGCAGGAATCTTGGCTCCATATCAGTCTATTGGTGTTGGCTGGGTCAAAACGAAAGCTGAAATTCCTTTCCACTTGGGTAATCAATAAATCTATATTTCTTAAGACAGTGCAGGACTCTTTTGCTGGCTGCTAATAACCTCGCCCATGATTCAGAAGTTACATCAACCATTCTTTTTTTGAACAGCTTAATTGAGATATAATCAACTTATCCACTTAGAATGTACAATTCAATTCTGAGTAGGTAATTTTCTTTGGTTGTACTGGGGATTAAATCCAGGACTCATACACATGCTAGGCAAGCACTCAAACACTAGGTTACATTGCCAGCCCTAGTAGGTAAATTTTTACTGATAAAATATACATACAGAAAAAGGGATAAAACATAAATGAGCAGCAGCTTCATAAATGTTCATAAAGTGAACACAACCATGAAGCCAGTACTCAGGCCAAGAAACAGAACACTACCAGTTCCCAGAGACATCCTCATGTTCCCTTACAGACATTACCCTGTCCTCAAGGATAACTGCTATATCAACTTCCATCACCATAGATGATTTTGCCTGTTTTCAAACTTTATATGAAATGGAATTCTGCAGTATTTAATTTCTGAGTCTAGGTTGTGAACCTATAACTGGAATTCACCCATGTTTTTAGGGGTAGCTGGATGGTTCATTGTCATTGCTACATGGTGTTGTGAGTCAAAGTTAAGTGTATATGCAGCTTTAGTAGATAGTGCCAAACAATTTCCCAAAGTGGTTATACTATGTTACCTTACCATTTGTGGAGAATAAGTGTTCTGGTTGCTTGTGAACCACACCAAACTGTTGATATTGTTATTAGGTTTTCTTATTCTCAAATTCTGGAACTTTGGGGGGGGCACAGATAAGCTTAAAGTACATTCTTTTGTCAGTATATACGAAATTACTATATATGTGCACTCTACTGGAGAGATTCCATGGCTTCAGCAAATTTTCAGAGGAGTCCTTGTCCCAGCTCATAAAGCTGAAATTCAAGCTCTATCACTCCTATGTGCAGTTTATTGTATATCAATTCAATCATGCTTCAATAAAGCTCTTTTTTAAAAAAGAACTTGAACTCTAAATACACAAACCTGAGGTTAAATTCGGATCCTACCACACCCAGTCATGCAACTTTGAGTTACTCCACCTCTCTGTGCTTTGGAAGTTATCTGCAAAATAAAATACACTATTAACACACAATTACTCACTGGCTTGTTGTGAGGATTAAACTAAATAATTTAATTTGAACTGTTAGCTCAGTGTCTGACAATATAATTAAGAAGATAGGAAGCTCCAGGATCAAAAGCATTGATCTCTGAATGTCTGAATTGAAATCTTGCTGCCACTGTAAGAATTCAGGCAACTGATAATTATTTCATCTTCTTCTCTGCCTCAGTTTCTCCATATGAAAATGACAATATTGTTACTGTCTCATAGGGTCATTGTGAAGTGCACAGAGTACATGTAATATGTACCATACAGGGCCTATATAGAGGAGTATTCAATGTTATTGGTTTCATTTTTGTTATTATTACTGCAGGGCTTTGCTTATTTTTCTTATCCCCAAATTCCCCATTGATCCCTATATGAATAATCACAGGCCTTTTGCATGCTGGGGTGCTTCTGGCAGATCCCCAAAACACAGAATTTCCCATGATTTGGTGCAATAAGAAGACAGTGTTGATGCCAGGTCTGGGCACTCAGAAAGATGAATGAGGGCCACAAAGAAGGCATGTGAACAGAGGAGGGAAATATTTGCTTAAGAAGAGTTTTAAGCAAGTATTCCCCCTCTCTTACCCCATGGAAAAGTCCTCCAAATTAGTTTATGGCCCAGGCATAGCCCTAGTTGGTGGCTGTAAAACTGATTGAGTTATAGAGGGACAGGCACTTTACCCTAGGTCCCCATGGCTAAAAATATTTCCATGGGTGTCAGAGGAGACATCCTGAGAGAAAGATGTCTTTTGCCTCAGTCTGGCTGGGCACAATTCAGGAGCCACTTGTCAAAAGAAACGAACTTTATTTTTAGAACCACATACGCCAAACAAAACCGCTCCTCAGGAAAAACCCTCAGAGCCCAACTGCCACCACCGGCTTCCCACAAGCCTCTCTCACAACCACAGGCCTCTCCACCTCCCACAATCCTCCTGCTCTTGATGCCGATTGGCTGGGTCGCATGGGCGGAGCCAAAAAAGTCCCCCAATGAGCAGCTCCGTGGTCTGAAAGGGCAGGGAAACAGCCTAATGAGCATCACCGCAGAGGAGCCAATCAGCTAGATGTTGCTGGGGCGCTGTGAGCCAATCATCAGCTGGCAGTCTGAAAGTTTGCTGGGGCCCCTTCGGCTGTGGCTCTCAACAGTCTTTCCTCAGGATCTGGATCTAAGAAGGACTAGACCACCTGTACTTACTGGCAGGGACTGGGGCCAGCATCAAGCATAAGATGGCAAAGGGGCTTCTCTAATTTGACAAAAATTGGGGTTTGAGGTCTTGGCTTCCAGAACAAAAGTCAGGAGGACAGGACACATGAATCATTGAAGTTGATATTAGAAATGCTTGCCTCTTCAAGCCAGCCTGTTTTTGTTAAGATTCTAGAAGGCAGAGTTCAGATGTCTTTACTGAACCTGACAAGTCTTTACAGGATCTAAAATAAGGTCACATGAGCATTAGTTTGGTTGCTGGTTTTCAGCAAGTTTGTTTTAAAAAAGCCAAACATATATCTTCATGCTAGGAATTCAGATTATAAGATTTATATAAAAAGATTAATAATAATGGGAACATGGATTTATAGCAAGAAGTGATTGTATAAATGACAGTTCATTTATCACAATCACAAAACCATCAGCAACATTCATCTAGTGTACTCTCCATGCTGTGTATAATCTCAGTTCATTCCTACCACACAAATTTGAGATAGGTACCATGATTCTTATTCTAAAGATAAGAAAAAACAAAGATTACATGTGTGACTGGGGTAGAGGATTTGCCTAGAATGCTCAAGACCCTCAGTTCCTTCCCTAGCACTGCAAAATAAATGAATAAATAAAATAAAGATAAGCTTATAAATGTTGAGTAATTTGCCTGTAATCAGATAGCTATCACATTTCAGAGCCAATTTGAGTAAATTCTGTTAGTCTCTTAAAATGCCATCCCTTCTCATGAGGTTCTGTATTAGCACCTCTCAAACTTTTACATTCTTGAAAATTATTAAGAATCCCAGGTAGCTTTGGTTGACATGACTCTATTTATCTATATTTCCCATACTAGAAACTGAAATAGTGAATCTTTAAAATATTTATTAACCCATTTAAAATAATCATAATAATACTATTACAAATTAACATAGTCTATTTTTATGAAAAAGCTGGTTTCTAAACCACAAAAGAATGAGTGGCATTAACTTACATTCTTGTGTACTGTTCCCATCTGGCTTAATAGGACATCTGGATTTTCATATCTGCTTTGGCATTCTTTCTGTTGCAATCCATTATTTTGGCTGGAATATATGAAGAAAATTTTCCCTTGTATGGATGTGTTGGAGAAAAGGAGAACCTCAACTACACCATAGGTGCATTTCAGAACCCTAAAAGGTCTTTAAACCCCAGTTTGAGAACTGCTAGGCTCTGCATATTATGGAATATTATGTAATAATCAAGAAAGGTATGCTTAACAAGCATCAATGACTGGAATGGGAAGTATTTAGGATATAACATTGACTGAAAATTAGCAGGACAATAATTGCATGCACCAGAAGACCTCAATTGTAAAGTGTATAAAATGAATGAAAGAATAAAAGAAATATTTTGAAGTGTTAATAAGCCAAGATGGATTTTTCTTGGCAGGATTGTGAATAATTATTTTTATAGTTGTTTTTGCCATCTAGAATTCCACAATGGATAAAACATACATGCATATTCATACATGTGTGCATGTGTGTGTGTGCATATGTGTGTGGCCATTTACATCAAGTGTAGCTCCTGACTAGGCACAGCAGTGAGGATATATGCTCTTCAGTCCTTTCTGACTCTTTCACAAGTACTCATTCTCCTTGAAGTGTCCCCTATAGAGCACTGGATTGTTTAGAACTCCTATCATCTCTTTGTCCCTGTTTCCACTTCACTGTTCCTTCTAGGGAGCCCAGAGGGCAACTTCCTTTCAAATACCAAAATTCCTATGTTGATGTCCCTTTCTCAACGTGTTTGCTACAGATGATTTTTATCATAGGGATTTTTACATGAGGCATCACTGTGTATTTATGGGCTAATGAATGTTTCCTGACAATTGTCAGAATACCCCATTCTACACACTCCCCCACACACGTACACATGCACATACACTTTTGACCTACACAGATACTATAAATTATATTGAATTTCCAATAGCTTCTGCTCTTGAGCTATGAGATCCCAAACTAGTCATTTAAACCCATCTGTGCTTTATTTTCTTCACACACAAAAGAAATAAATAACTTCTACTGGGCTACCTCACTGGGCTATTTTGAGGATAAAACAAAAATGTTGGATAAAATTGGACTTTGTAACAGGTACATCCTGACCTGGGGGCTTATTCTGAGATTTTTCTTTATGATTTCTTCAGAAGGACAAGCCTCCTTGGACAGTGTTCAAACTAGTAACAATTGGTGAACTCTTTCTACTATGGCCAAATCAGAAGTTCAATCACCTTCCAGTGGCTTTGCTTGGGTAAACTTATGAACTTAGACATTTCCTCCCTATCTTGATTATTCCCTGATCCTGAAGATTTTTTTTTAAATGAGTGTAACAATAGATCTTTCCTGTGTTTAATAGAAGCTTTTCCTAATCTTATAAAAGAATACTTGCTTTTATGAATCTAGCTAGGCTAAGCCATTATCTCTTTGGATGTGACCACTGAGGACTGTTAGTAAATTAGTGCATACAAGATGCTTCTTCTACATGGTGCTTTTTACATATAATTTAGTTTCAATTTATTCATACAGAGTCATTTATGGAGGTCACTTTCCACTGATTTTGATTTTGGGGTTCCAAACACACCCACTTTCTAAGAGAATTAGGAGGGTTTGGGCTGCTGGTCTCTGATATCATTGCTTTGCTGTTGGGGGAGCTCTCACTGTGTTTGGGACCCCATTGAAAAAGAGTCTCTATACTTCAGCTGGGTTGACATTTCAACTGGGCCACTGAGCTAGAATCTGTCAAATGAATCATTGGAAGGGGCCCTCTAGACCCTATTACACCACTTCCACATGACATGTACTAGACAAAGATCTTATGCCTGGGGAAGAGAGGGAAGTGTGTGGAGAAATACCCATTTCACAAGGTGTTCCAAGTGGAAGATTAATGTAGACAGTGGAACAGGATACTGTTATTGAGTGGGGCTCCGTGTGTATTATGATTTGTCAGTTGAAACTGCCCTTATCCAAAACTTATCCTTCATCTTTTCTCAGGCCAGGTTCCACGAGTCAAATTGAAATTCTCCCTTTCTGAAATAATTTTCTTGTGTTCCTACCATGGCTATTGGGGGCAGGCCTTGGTGATGACCAGTAAACATGTGTTAGCCAAATTTGCTGGGCTCACACTCTTCTTCAAGTCATATGCTAGGCATTTCTGGCAGAACCAATATGCTTATGAAATCAAACAACAACAACAGAAATCTAAATAATTAAATTATTTAGCTGAGTATGAACTTATTCCCCTCCATCTTTGTCTTAAGGGATTTTCAAACAAAATTGGTGCTATTCTTCCCATGTCAGGGGTGGCTATTCAACCTGCTTGTGGTTTCATGTTTCGTATTGCCTTTACCTATGGGACATAGTGTCATTCCCTTTGAACAAGTGTGTGTATGTGAAAGGTAGAAAAGGGGAACAGGGGCTGGCACTATTCTGAGGGTGGAGATCTGCAGAGGTCACTGGTGTTTCCGGGCTCAATAGGGGGCTTAAAACAATGATGTTAATATTAGTGTAGAAGACCAGAGTACAAAATATCAATTTAGAAATCAGGACATTGTGTATCAAACAAATATTAAGTTCAAGGTTACACAGATGAGATATCAAACATATATAGGGAACCTACTATGTGCCAGTGGACTAGGCCTGCAGGTCCTGAGCATATAAAAGATAATTGTCACGGTGTCAGCTGCAATAATGACGCCAACATTGAGAATTTCCAAGTGCCGGTCACTGTCCAAAGTAACTTATATGGATCAACTCATTTCATCTTCCCAATATGTCTCTGATGTAGTTACTATAATCACATTTTACAGTCATGTGAACTGAAGCACAGAGAGGTTAAGCAATATAACACAGCTAGTGAATGGAAGAACCATGATTTGCTCTAAGGAGGTTGGCTCTCTTGCAGCTTAGAGCCCAGTAAGTAACACAGAATGATAAATGCATGAGGCAGGGACAGTGGGGTTAGAGGCAGGTGAAACAAACAGAGATGCTCACTGCAATGGTTTGACTAATACTTCCAAAATTCACATTGAAACATGATCTCCAAATTCATATGTGGATGGTATTTGGAGGTGGGGTTTCTGGGAGGGATTTGGGACTAGTGAAGAGGAAGAGAGACCTGAGCTGACACACTCTTGCTCTGTCTTGCCATGTGATGCCCTCCACTACTTTACGATGCAATACAAAGGCCATCACAAATGCCAAGCAAACACCAGCACTATGCTCTTGGATTTCCCAGCCTCCAAAACCATGAGCCAAATAAATGGCTACTCTTTACAAATTACCCAGCCTCAGGTATTTTGTTACAGCAACACAAAACAAACTAACACACTGCCTAGTCCAGCTATTTATGGTAACTTTGGAATACTTCCTGGGGGAAGATGATAGGGTCTATGGAGGTTACATTGGAAAGAGTGATATCTGGGGCCCTGGGATATTAAGCAACTGACTTGCTTTTTTGTCAGTCAATTTAAGAAAGACAGAGCTAGAATGGGAATTCACATCTGCTTTGGGGAGAATAATCCCATAGATCAACCCACAGATATCTACCGAGTAATTTCTGTGTGCTGAGCTCTGATGGAGGAAGCATAAGAAGAGGTTTTATTTAAAATTTTTTTTGCAGTGCTCAGGAAAACCCAGGACCTTGTGCCTGCTAGAAAAGTGCTATGCCACTGAGTTAGACCTTCAATCCTGATATATCAGGATTTTTAAATTTTTTTTCATTCATTTATTTTTATATATGGTTGAGGATTGAACCCAGTGCCTCACATGTGCTAGTCAAGCACTCTTCCACTGAACTACAATCTCAGCCCCAAAAAGAGATTTTAAAAGCCAGTGTGCAGGGCTGGGGATGTGGCTCAAGCGGTAGTGTGCTCGCCTGGCATGCGTGCAGCCCGGGTTCAATCCTCAGCACCACATACAAAGATGTTGTGTCTGCCGAAAACTAAAAAATAAATATTAAAATTCTCTCTCTCTCTCTCTCTCTCTCTCTCTCTCTCTCAAAAAAAAAAAAAAAAAAAAAAAGCCAGTGTGCAGCCAGGTACAGTGGCGCACTCCTGTAATCCCAGCAGGTTGGGAGGCTGAGGCAGGAGGATCACAAGTTCAAAGCCAGTCTCCACAACTTAGGGAGGCACTAAGCAACTTAGTGAGCCTGTCTCTAAATAAAACATAAAAAGGGCTGGGTATTTGACTCAGTGCTTAAGCTCCCGTGGGTTCAATCCCTGGCAACCCCCTGCAAAAAAAAGCCAGCATGCAAATTGTGCAATATTAGAATTGTGATGTATCTCAGTGAATGTGTTTTAAAAACAAAATCAGGGCTGGGGGATATAGTTCAATGATAGAGCACTTCTTTGGCACACAGGAAGGTCTGGATTCTGTCCTCAGCACGGCAAAAAATAAAAATGAAAAAAGAATCAGCAATGCATAGCAGCCAGAAGTTGTTTCTAAATACTCTCTTAATAAAAGGAATGAAGGTTTCTTGGTCAAATGACACAATCTAGAACTTGGGTAGAGAAAATAGAAGATGACCTGGAGAATCTTCTAGTACCAGAATGGAAAGAAACACCCAAGAAACAAAAAGATAAGGGCTTGTCAAAGGGAACATAGGAGCCAACATGAAAGGTCCCCCAATTGGTCATAGGTAGAATAATTCAAGCAACAAAATAAATACAAAACAAATAAATAAGAAGTATAAAAGAAAAGTCATCAAGTGTCAACAAGTGAGGAATTCTCATACATTGCTGGTGGGGAAGTAAAATGGTAAACTTTGGGAAGCTATTAAAGGTATACCACTCAACAATTCTACTACTAGACATGGACCTAAGAGAAAGTACAAGATGTTTATGTATACAAAAAGATCTTTACCAGAATGTTCATAGCAGTATTATTCATAATAAGCCAAAACTGGAAATAATGATCAACAAATGAATTTATAAACAAACCATAGTTCATCCAAGATGGACTATCAGTTAGCAATAAATTGCAATGTAGACAGATTTTAAAGATATGCTGTGTAAAATGAAATCCAGATATTTAATTGTACATAAAGCATGCGTCTTTTAAAAAAATTTAGAATATGCAGAACTAATCTATAATGATAGGAAACTGAACAGTAGTTCAGTAAGGGGACAGGGATTGTCTGGGAAGGGGCAAGAGAGAACATTCTGGAATTATGAGAATGTTTTACATCTTCATTGGGTGTGCTTTAGTCAGTTTTTTTTTTCTTTTTTTTGTGCTGTGACTAAAAGACCTGACAAGAACAATTTTAGCAGAGGACAGAGGAAAAGTTTATTTGGGGCCTCCCAGTTTCAGAGGTCTCAGTCCATAGAAGGCTGGCTCCATACCTCAGGGCTCAAGGTGAGGCTGAACATCATGGTGGAAGAGTGTAGAAGAGGGAAAAAGCTCAGGACGTGATGAGGAAGCATACAGAGAAAGAGTGAGACTCTTGCCAGATACAAAATATATACTCCAAAAGCACACCCCAGGGATGCATTTCCTCCAGCCACAACCTACCTGCCTTCAGTTACTACCCAGTTAATCTCTAGTGAAAGATTCATTCAGTGATTGGGTTAAGGCTCTCATAACCTGAACATTTCACCTCCAAGCCTTCTTGCATTGTCTCACACATGAGCTTTTGAGGGACACCTCATATCCAAACTATAACATGGTGGTAGTTACACAGTGTATACATGTGTCAAATTTTTTCATTTATAATAGATATGTTGTTGGAAAGATGTTGGTCAAATTATACAAAATTTCAATTAGGAAGAATAAGTCCAAGAGATCCATTGTATAACATAGTGGCTATAGTTAGTAATAATGTATTATATTCTTGAAAATGACTGGGAGTAGCTTTTAAGTTTTCTCACCACAAAACAAATATGTGAGGTAATGTACATTAATTAGCCCAGTTTAGCCATTCCACGATGTATACAAATATTATTTCAAAACAACATATACATGTTATATTCAAGCAATTTTTTGTCAATTTAGATTGTTTCAATGATCTTTAACCATTGGATAAAATAACTAAAATAGAATGGAAATTGAAAATATCATATGTACATTTCAGCTCCATAAATAAGAAATGTGGTGGTTAATTTTATGTCTTAACTTAGCTAGATCCCACTACCCAGATATTTGGTCAAATATCATTCTAGATGTTTCTATGAAGGTTTTTTTTTTTGTAAGATGAGATTAACATTTAAATCAGTAGACTTGGAATAATGCAGATTACCCTCCATAATGCACTTGAACTTCATTCAATAGAGGCCTTAAGAGAAAAAGATTTATGTCTGGGGTGTAGGTCAGTGGTAGGGCATTTTCCTATCATGGGCAAAGCCCTGTGTTAAGTACACAGTGCATGAACACATGCACATGTGTGCGCACACACACACATACACACACACACACACAGATTTGACTTCCTTTGGAGAAGAGAGAATTCTGCTAACTGACCGCTTTCAAATTTGAACTGCAGCTCTTCCTCAATTGTTTCTCTAGAGAACCCTGACTGAGAAGAACTCTTTCCTATGAATCTTATGGGCTTTGTTGGTGAGAGAAGATCAACACAGCTACACAGCCACATAGCCACAGAGTTAATAAAATAATGAGCATGAAATCTCTTCTTGTTTCACAGCTCTAGTTTCTCTGCTTACAAAATCAATACAAGATGAATCTTTATGGAATGACTCAGGTGTTGTGAGATTTGGGTTGACTGAGAACCTTGAGTTATTCCAATTTGGTTGAAAGATGCTGTCAGAATGCACAGCTGACTTCCAACTCAAAAGTTTTAAAATTGACCCAAAGTATTTTTTGTTTATGTCCCTAAACTGTCATGAACAAGTTAAAACAAGTTAAGACATGATTTGTGCACTGACTTATCTTTAATCCTTTGCAGAGATGTGTTCCCTTTATCTCTGTGTCAAGGCTTCCCTGTAGAGAGAACCAGGTGGTATAAAAATGTCCTGAGGATAAGCCTGAAGTCATCTCATCTTTCTGCTTTGATTTTACCAGTCTCTGGCAACTTCTGCATTGATCTTGAAAGAGCTTGCTGGGCCCGATTTTGTGATCATTCTTACAGATTGTTGCATTTCTGCAATTGGTTTTTTACCCACTTCTAAATTATCTAATGTTTGTGCTTGTAACTTTCTGATTCTCTGTGAACACAGGGGCTCACAGGGGTTCCTGATTCTGATATCTACAGGCATTATTGGCAAATAAGATGACTTTTGGTAACCTTCTTCTGTATGTACTGGCATTTAAATTTTACATGGTAAGGATGCCACTTTCAGAGAGAAACCTCTCTATTGTGCTTGGTTTGACACCAAATTTATGTGGTGAACAGAAGATTTTACTGGAAATCTCTGCTAAAACGTTAAATAGGCCAGGCACGATGGTGCACACCTGTAATCCCAGTGATGTGGGAGGCTGAGGCAGGAGGGTTGAGAGTTCAAAGCCAGCCTCAGCAAAAGCAAGGTCCTAAGCAATTCAGTGAGATCCTGCCACTAAATAAAATACAAAATAGGGCTGAGAATGTGGCTTAGTGGTTGAGTGCCCCTGAGTTCAATCCCTAGTAGCCCCCCCCCCCAAAAAAAAGTTAAATTAGGATTCTAAGGACACAAGGAGCCAAGAATTGAGGGTATGTTACATATTGATCACTAACATGATTTTGTTGGCTGACATTTACCAATTTGGAAGATTTAACTACACTTACATTATAGCTAATGTTTCTTTCAAAAAGTATTTTGTGTCTCACAGGGCAAATCATACCCCTTCAGAGGCCCATTCCCACCAGTGTGGAATCCAATTACCTACTTAGATCATAACAACTTTTGGAGGACAATGGATGACATGGGGCAAGAGGTAAAGTTTCCCAAAGCTTCTTTGATGGTATTTATATTTTTCTATCTATTACCCATCTCCCATGCCTTACACATTGTGAGCACATAGTAACAATCAGTAAAGATCTGTGAAATGAATAAATTTGTTTTTAACCTCTAAAAGAATGAGATGTCAAAAGACTGCTATTTGTATACTACTGATGAGCTATAGAAGATTATGTATGGCTCAACCTTCCTGAGAAGATGTTTCTAATTTAGAAAATCCTCAGGACACTGCAAAGACTTCTGGATCTTTTATTCTACACTGTGCCCAAACCTGAAGCCCATAAGTAAACACATGTAAAGCCTAACTGAAGACTCTGATTTGTTGATTTAGTGAAGCTGTCTGGTTCTAGTTAAAGAGTTAAATTTAAAAATGTTCTCTGTAAATTAGTAAGTTAGTACAGTATGTTCCCCTTATCCATGGATTTACTTTCTGCATATTTAGTTACCCATGGTCAAATATGTCTGAAAATATTACATGGAAAATTCCAGAAATAAACAGACCCTATTCACCTAACTTTTATTAAAGTACATTGTTAAAAATTATTCTATTTTATTAACATTGTTAATCTCTTACTGAGCCTAATTTATAAATCAAACTTTAATTATAGATGTGTATGTATAGGAAAAACAAGGCATATACAGAGTTTGCTACCATCTGTGGTTTTAGGCATCTACTTGGGGACTTGGAACATATCCCCCATGGATTAAGGGGGAAGTACTGTGATCTGTTCTTGGAAATAGCCTGAATACAGCATACTTCTATTTTTTTGTGCAGGAAGTGTTATTGTTATGTACAGGTTGAATAGTATAGATACTTTAGCAGGAAAGCTACAAAGACAATGTTGTTTATGCAGTGCAAGAAACTATTGGAAGAATTTAGAAAACTTGCATTTTTTCCTTTGAGTTTTTAATACTGTTTAAATAGTTATTTAGAGTGGAAAATTACTGTTGTCTTTCTCCTTCAAATCCTAATCTGAATATAGATTCCCAGTGATGCCCCATGGAAGGCACCCCTTGCAGAAGAGTGGGACCACATGACAATGAAGGAGTTGCTAAACAAGATCTGCTGGACTGAGTAAGTAAAAAAGGACTGGGATGTAGCTCAGTGGTAAAGAGACATTGGATTCAATTTCCAGTACTGAAGAAAATTTAAAGAAAAATAGCTATACATCCAATTTCCTTCTTTAGAACAGTTTTGCATCATGAAGGTGGTACTAACCCATAGAGTACTCAGAACAGACCAGAATGTGCTGCCTACTTTCCTTAGAACAGCTTAATGATCTCATTTTCTTAAAGATCTCATTTTCAAATTGTTGATGTAGGAATATTTTTGTATTCTGAAGGTCAGGTGCACAGATGATTAACTTATGCATTTGAAACACCTTTTGTGATGTAGGGCAACTCCTTGAAGTTTGAGTAGGACTTTCTAGGCAGTTCATAACTGTAGGGGAAACATGTGATTGGAACTACCATTATCCTTTATCGAAAAACATGTAGTATTGAGAGGAAGTATTTATGAATCAAATATTAGCATCTTATTGTTGGTGCTGGAAACTGTATAAAAACTGTGAGGAGTATTTAGACAAATGGCATAAAGAGGCCTCACCACTTCTAGACAACAGAGACAGTGGAAAGAATTGTGGGGGCTGTAATTCAAGCACATGGGGAGTTTGTGGTCAACAAAGTGAGAGAAACGGAAGCCAAGTTCAAAGAGACGGTCCTCTTATGTTGAACAACAGAAGTTAGAATTGTATTTGGCTTTGGGGTTAAAATTCTCTAGGCATTGGGGAGGGAAACAGAGTACTGACAATCAAACATAAAAATATGGTTTTAATAAATATCTGAATCTGAGGTATAGAAATACTCAAAAGACATGCAGTTTGCATATTTTTCAATATAATTCTTAAAAAAGAAGCATGAAAAGAACAAAGGAAATTAAGCATACAGGGAGGGAGAGAAAGAAAGCCAATTTAAAAGCATCATTTTTAAAAGGGAAAACTTAAAAGCCAATAAAATAAAAGATTGACTGAATTAATTATGGCACATTCCAAACATTGAATACTATAGAGTCTTTTAAAATTATGTTGTAGAGTAATACTTCATGGTTTGAAAACTCATAATATTAAACACACAGAAAAGTAGATTGTCATAGAGTGTGTACAGTGGGATATATGATCTCATTTCTAAAAAAGAAGCTGCTTATATGTGCACTGCAAAACAATAGAGATCCATTAAAATGTTTTTAACATTTAATATTATAATACAGACATTTATTTCAAGATTGTTTAAAGACATTACATTATTAAAATTATTCATCAAATATCACATTTCATAGTTGGAGAATATTCCATGGAGGGCAAATATCATAATGTATTTAATCTATTATCATTCTGTGGGACATTTTTATTACTTCTACTTTTTATTCTTATTATTATATAATTAATCTCTGTAAGAAACATATTTGTGCTTCTCCTATGTCTTCAGCCTTTGAGAGTAACCATTTCTGGAATAGTAAAATCATCTGTCATGAAATAAATGCCTATCATTAATTGTATACTTTAAAACACATGTCTAATGCTATTTAACTCTTCTTATGAGAACACAGTTTGAAATATAACTTATTATAACCATAATAAGGTTGTATCATTGATTTTTAAATGCTATACTTTAGATTTCCAAAATACAGTCATTATATAATCATCTGCATTGTTTATAACTTCTGTTATGAAAAGTTTTTCATAAATTCAGTTTGATCTTTTCTCCCCATAAACTCCTTGAAGATTGGGCCAATTATATTTCCTTATAATCATAGAGATTTGAGATTTTCTATCATTATTCTTGGCCTAGTCCACCACTTAATTAATACTGTAGGTTGTTGACTAAAAATAAAGCATTCTGAGATATTAGGAGTTTGAGAATACAAGGCAACTCTCTAACTCTTCCTAAGTAAGATACACACAGAATCATTTGCTGGTTTTATTATTTTTTTTCTTTTTATACATGACAGTATAGTATATTTTGACTTGGAGTATATCTTATTCTATTAGGATCCCAGTCTTGTGGATGTACATGATGGTGAGATTCACAGTGGTGTATTCATGTATGTACCTAGGAAACTGATGTTGGATTAATTCTATTGTCTTTCCTATTCCTATCCCCTCTCCCTTCCCTTCATTCCTCTTTGTCTAAGCCAATGAACTTCTATTCTTCCCTCCACTCCTGTTGTGTGTCACCATCCACATATCAGAGAGAAAAAGAAGTAATCAGAATATTCAACCTATTATGATTCAAACTAAAGCAAAATCATACATTCAAAGACTAATGTTGATCATTCTTTCAGTTTTTGTCATTTATAAAATGCTCTTCAGGAACACAAATTATACTTCTTTCCTTTTCCCATGTATGTATTAGTGAATCATAGTTGTACATAATAGTGGGATCTGTATTTCCATATTTGTACATGTACACCGTATTATAATATAATTTAGTCAGTATCTTTCCCAGCATTTCTCCTCCCCCATCTATCTGGTCCCTTTCCTCTACTGATCTCCCTTTGATTTTCATGAGATCCACTCCCACTTTTCTTTTCCTTTTTCCTCTGTAGCTTCCGCATATGAAAGAAAACATATCACCTTTGACCTTCTGAGTTTAACTTATTTCTCTTAACATAATGGTCTCTAGTTCCATCTGTTTTCCTGCAGATGACATATGTTCGTTCTTCTTTATGGCTGAACAAAACTCCATTGTGTATATATACTACAACAAATCATATTTTCAATATGATCACAGCTGTGATCAGTTTTAGAAAACCTATGCCTATCAAAACATATCAAAATGAGACTGGTAATTATATTTTTGGGTGTAGAATATGGAAGATACCCATTCCCTTATATTTTTATCTTATGAGTTTTCCAATTATCTAATATACATATTTTTCATGTAGAAAAATGTTATAACATTTATCTCTCAAAAAGTCAACAGAGCAAAAACAAAAATATTACACTAGTTTTATTGACTTTCCATACTCAAACATTGTTCAGCTCATGCCCTTTCTTCTGATGGTCCCAGAGTAAATCAAATAAAGGATTAGAAATGGACTAGCCCACCAGAGAGAATTAAAGTTGTCCCTGCCTTATCTACACCTTGGGTTTCTGTGGTCTCAGTTATCCATTGTCAACCTCCATCTGAAAATATTATTTTTCAGGATTTTTTTTAGAAAGAGACTTTAGTCACATAACTTTTATTGTAATATATTATTGTAATTGTTTGATTTTATTACTAGGTATTGGTGTTCATCTCTTCCTGTGCCAAATTTATAAATTGAACTTTATCATGGTATATATAGGGAAAAAAAAACAATAAATACAGGTTTTGGTACCATCTAAAGTTCAGACATTCACTAGGGATCTTAGAGTGTATCCCCTATGAATAAAAGTGGACCACTGTATTTTTAGCTCTCCCTTCATTTCAAACCAGGATTATTTCTTTCCCACCTTTTGTCAGCAGCAATTAAAATCTCAACAGTATTTTTGTGTTTAATATTGGTAGTCTAGCTGGTTTCCTGCTAAGATTTTATTATTTATGACTCCCTTTAGTCAATGTCTTGAATTTACCTATAAAATTAGGGTATAGAAAACAACAAAAGATATTTTCACTTTGAAGTACTATTTTAAGCTAATGTCTGCATATTTGCTTTGGAAAGATGCTGCAAATTGATTTTGCAATTTCCATCCTATCAGTGATCATATTGAATCTTACCAAACTAATTCTAAGTCACTTCAATGTATATATAATACATTTGTGGGATGGAATGATGGTAACTGTCACAAAAGTGCTGTTAGGTTGCAGACATTGCCAATAACTGATATATTAGTCACAATCCTATAAATTTCCAGGGTTAATATACACTAAAGTAGCGATCTGCCCTTTGGTAAGTATCTGTTCTTTCAAGGTTGTGAGTTGACTAATGATAAATGATTTTGAAGTTTTAAAAACCTGAGTTTTGAGTAAGCTTAATAGTGGGTCATGTAGTTATATATTATTAAACTCTCTGAGACTCAGTTTTCTGGCTTGTAAACTGGGGAAAGCTAACAGTTATTTTATAGGGTCATGACAACAATTGAACAAAATAAAAAGTTTAAAGAAGCTGGGCATGGTAGTGGACACCTGTAATCCCAGCAGCTCAGGAGGCTGAGACAGGAAGATCTTGAGTTCAAAGCCAGCCTCAGCAATCTAGCGAGGCCTAAGCAACTCAGTGAGACTCTGTCTCTAAATAAAATATAAAAAAGGGCTGGGGATATGGCTCAGTGGTTAAGCACCCCTGTGTTCAATCCCCCATACCAAAAAAAGTTTAAAGACTACTGAGTGTGGAAAAACTTAAACAAATAAAAAATGGTATAATTTATTTCACCTTTTGTCAGCATTATCAGGTAGAAAATTCTGCCTCAAGTGTAACTAAACTAACAATATGCAAACTTTACAACAAAGGCAAAAACAATATTGGTCCTTATTAAAGCTATCCCAGAGTACACATTACTACTGAATTTTAGGGCATGCTAGATATAACTGAGACTTTGGAATTACATGAGATTGTTTACTTTCTGATGTGCTTCTTGACAATATATATCCTCTAGCTATTTACATGCCAAGAAACCAAGCAAAGGTTCACCCTATATGCTTTGTTAATTGCTTTCCCACTGGTCCAGCCTTTGAGCTTGTCTTCTGTTAGAGAGTAAAATAAATTGAATGGATAACTGTGACTAATTTTGCATTCAACACAGCACCTAGCATATCCTTTGTACATTAAGGATGTTTCAAAAACTGTATTTAACTAATGGTTCTTCTCATTTATTCATTCATTCAGGTCCCAGCTCTCATAGGTTGATATTATAGTGGGGGAAACAGCAATAAATATAATAAATCAATAATGAAGATAATTTCAGACATTGAGAAGAGTTCTAAAGATACTATACAATGTCAAAACAACATAAAATGCCAAGATTCTGGGAATATGGAAGCCAGTGCTCATTTTCACAGATAAATAAGAACACATCTTTCTTGGGAAAACATTAGAATGTGTGTTGGGGAGAGTTGAGGATGAGATAGAAGAGGTAGGCATGGGCTATGTTACTTGGGGCTATCTTATTCTGGTTTTGATTGGATGCTAGTAGAGGGATTTAATAATAGAATGACATGACTTATTTTATATTTGAGAAAGAACCCTATAATGGGGAGGGAGGTAAAGAACATCTGTCTTCTAGTGTGATCAATATATATGAGGTGAGGACAAGAGAAGGCAGAGAGGCTAGTCTGGAGGAGGTAATTGCAATACTTCTGGTAAGAGATGACACTCATTTGGTGGTGGTGAAGGTAGAGTGGTGTGTTGAGAGATGACTGGACTTCCTGATGGATTGAGTTGAGACAAAGTAATGGACAGAGAGAAAAATTAAGCTTGATTTCTAAGATGTTGGTTTTAGCTACTGAGTGAATGGTGGTGTGTTCCACTGAGATGAGGAATCACTGAAAAACAGTGGGTATCTGGGAACAAATTGTGACAGCATAGAATACGGAACACAAGCTGATTCTGAGTAAGGTATTTTGTTTCGGAGGAAGAGAAATCCCTAAATATCTGATGTCTTGTTTTATAATATTGGGTTCTATTGACATTTTCCTGCAACTTGTCAAGTTGTGCTAAATTTAGCCAAGAAAATGCATTATTTGAATAATTTCTAGATAATTAAGTTATACTCTCCTACATTTGCCAATTTTGCTGTTGCTTTTTCCTGAGCAGATCTGCAAAGAATCTTGCCACTCTCTTTGTGAACCTTTGTGTTACTGCAGAGACTCATGAGGTCTCTGCTCTATGGTTCCTGTGGTATGTGAAACAGTGTGGGGGCACAACTAGAATCATCTCAACGACCAATGGAGGACAGGTACCAATTAATTTCACCACCATCTCAACAGAAAACCACTACTACTTTCAATCATGAACTGCTGAAACTTGAGGCAGGCTTGTGGCTTTTAGTGTTTTATCATGGTAGCTCAGAGTGATATTTATAAGGAACAGTCTGTCATCAGGTAACCAGTGTAAGAACTGAGTAGCCAATGTAATTTTAGGATTAGACTTATCCCTTTTTATGGACTTTGGACATTTCCATTTGTAGATATTTCCAATTATTGTTTGGTAAATTTGTAGACTATCAGATGGACATAACTTGAGCACTTCTTAGAAAGCTCAAAAAGAAAAGTTAGAAATGCATTTTCAAATTTAAAACACATGGAATTAATTAATTCATTCATTCCCTATTCCCTGAGCCCCAGTATTACATGAGACACTATGCTAGGCACAGTAGAAAGGGGATTAAAGTCCTTAGATAATCTGCTTAATAGTCACATTCATTTTCTTTTCCTTCTACTTTCTTTTCTTTTTCTCCCTCTTCCTTTTTACTCCTTCTTCTTCTTCCTGGATCTGTTTGAAATTTTTAAAAAATTAACTGAACTGAAAATTGGAAAAGAGGAGCCAGCTCAACTGTGTACACAGGCAGGCAGAATATTTGGAAGTTTTGGAACATTTGGAAGCAGGGCTCAGGGCAAGTGGGTGCAGTGAGGTGAAGTGACCTTGGTGACCACAGAAGCATCAGGCACTGTCCCAGGCTGACCTGTAGGGTGGGGTGTGGTGTAGAGGCAGGGATGTTCTGAGCTTCATTTATAGGGCAAGGCCTAGGTGAGCTCAGGCAGGTGGTAGCTGAGTAGTAGTTTCACAAGACCCAACAGCTCAACAAAACAATGCAGAAGGGCTAGGCATAGTGGCACACACCTGTAATTCCCAACTACACAGGAGGCGGAAGCAGGAGAATTGTAAGCTCTAGGCCAGCTTGGGCAACTTAGTGAGAACCTATATCAAAATAAAAAATAAAAAGGGCTGGAATGTAGCTCAGTGGTACAGTGCTTGTGTGTGCAAGGGCCTGGGTTCCATCCCAGTATTGCAAGGAAAATAAAAAGACTGGAGTTATAGCTTAGAAGTACAACACTCCTGAGTTCAACCCCCCAAATCCACCCCAAATACAAATAGGACATAGATCAGGGGTGGTGGCAAGACAGATAGGACCTGGAGATCATTCTAAGGATGTCCTGCTGAGGTTGGATCCTGGAGATCTACAAGTTGCTTTGAACTTGATTTAGAAAACCTATGATTTTATCAAAAGTCAGCAGTCCCCAGTTAGAAAACAGTGGTTAAAGATATGATTCACAACAGTTATTCTACATCTCAGATTGAAGAGAAGCTAGGAAAACAAGCCACTTAGAAATTTATAGCCATTCTTGTATTTCCCACCTGCCTTTTTTCTTTCCAGGAGAGGAAATTTGTGGGAGGATCTGGTCAAGTGAGTGAGCGAATAATGGAGCTCCTTGGGGACCGAGTAAAGCTAGAGAGACCTGTGATCCACATTGACCAAACAGGAGAAAATGTCCTCGTGGAGACCCTAAACCATGAAACATATGAGGTAACCGAGACCCTTAAACAGGTAGAGGTGGGGAGACCAGAGTCTCATAGATAACCAAAGCTTACATAAAGTCAAGAATATCTCAGCTATCATAAACCCTTTGAGAAGGTAATGTTTGAGCACAGAACTGAAGAAAATTCTGGATTAAGCCACGTGTCTGTTGGGGAGAAGATTGTCCCAAGTAGATGGAATGGCAAGTGCCAAGGTGAGAAAAAGTCTGGCATGATCAAGGAATAGCAAGGTAGTCAAAATGACAGAAGTAAGAGGAGTGAAGTTGGAAGATCAACATGAGGTGGAATCAGAAATGTACCAGGAGTCTGTTTCATGTATGACCTTGGATGTGACTATGAGGAACTTGACTTTGATTCCAAGTGTAATGGGAAATCATTAGAGGTTTTGAACATTAGGGTTTCTTTAGGTTTTAACAGGATCTTTTCAGTTTTGCTGTTGAGACTAAATGGGGACAAGGGTGAAATGAGAGAAGATCATTAGGGAAAAACTGAAACAACATACCAATGATGTTTAAACATGTTGCTTTTCTTTCAGGCAAAATATGTGATCAGCGCTATTCCACCCATTCTGGGCATGAAGATTCACTTCAACCCACCTCTGCCAATGATGAGAAACCAGCTGATCACTCGTGTGCCTTTGGGTTCAGTCATCAAGTGCATCGTTTATTATAAGGAGCCCTTTTGGAGGAAAAATGGTTAGTACTTTCCTCATATAAAGATTTCTGCAGAAGGTCTAACACACTTGGTGTCAATATAGGCATTTGCTTGAAACTATTTTTATTAAAATTCTGGATATAACATTTTATATCCAGAATTTTAATAAAAATAGTTACAAGCAAATGTTATAAGCAAAATTCCAGGTTCTTAAATATAGTTCTTTCAAATAAAACACATCAGCACAAATTCTTGGAATTGACTTTCCTTGGTATCTGACCAACTCTTTAGTACAATTAGATGTAACATTTATTTGATCCTCCCACAAAATCTTGTGAAAATAAATTAGTACCATTTTCTAATACTTTTTTGAAATATGAGTTTGTAAAGCTATTTGCAGTGGTGGGAATTCTGGAAATTTCCAGGCCATCTCTCATTAGTGTCAAGATTCTACCATATTAAATTAAATTAATTTCTTCATTCATATCTAGTCCTCATGGAGGACAGTACACGTGGATGCTCACTGAAGTCCTCTATTTTGCAATGATAGAAAGGTTCTAGATCTACTTTATCCAACACACTAGCCACAGTCCACATGTGGATGCTGAACACTTGAAATGTAGCTAGTGAAATTAAGGAACCGAATTTTTCAATTCTATTTCATTTTAGTAGCTAGAAGCTACTGCTTTGGACAACACAATGCTAGAGTCTTATCATATTTCCTTTTATCATGTATCCTTTTCTTCCAAGTGGAGATCAGCAAAGAACAGTCAATCTCTGGGATTGAGAGCAAAGAGCAGGGTGGACTGAAATGAGGAGCAACACAGCAGAAAGGAAGATGGCTGGAGACAAATGTAGATAATGTCACAGTTTGGTCTCAGAGTAGTATTTCCTGTGTACAATCAGCCCTTTGTATCCACAGGTTCTGCATCCATGGATTCAGCCAATCACAGATCAAAACTATTTGGATAAAAGCATTCAACCTTTGACTTTTTCCATTTGCATTTTCCTGATTGCTAGAGATGCTAAACATTTCTTCATATTTTGTTGGACATTTGTATTTCTTCTTTTGAGAAGTATCTCTTTAGTACTTTTCCCCATTTACTAATTGGGTTATTTGCTCTCTTTTTTTTGGTGTTAAGTTTTGTGAGTTCTTTATATATTCTTGATATCAGTGCCCTATCTTAGGGGAATGTGGCAAAGATCTCCTATTTCCTAGGTTCTCTCTTCATGAACTTGTTTTCTTTGCTGTGTAGAAGCATGCTAATTTGATGCCATTCTACTTATTGATTTCAGGTTTTATTTCTTGCACCTTAGGAATCTTGTTAAAGAAGTCAATTCCTGTGCCAATATGTTTAAGTGTTTGCTTCTAACAGCTGGAGAGTTTCTAGTCTAATTTCTAAGTCTTTGATCCACTTGGAGTTGACTTTTTTGCAGGGTGAGAGATAGGGGTCAAGTTTCTTTCTTCCACATATGGATTTACATTTCTCGAGGCACTATTTGTTAAAAGGCTATCTTTTCTCCAACAAATGTTTTTGGCATCTCTGGTATCAGACATAACCAGTTCTTGATTGCTTCTTTTCCTTCTCCTAGCATCATGCTAAACACTGCATTTATTTTATTGTGTATATTAAGACATCATGATGTCTTAATATATAGACATAGTAAAATGATTATTGAGGTCAAACTAGTTTACATATCTCTTCACATAGTCATTGTGTTAGTCAGCTTTTCACTATCATAACAAAATGCCTGAGATAATTTGTAAAGAGAAAAGGTTTATTTGTGGTCACAGTTTTGGAGGTTCCAGTCCATATCCAGTTGACCCCATTGCTTTTGGGCCTGTGACAACACACCACATAATGGTGAGAATGTGTGGCAGAGAAAAACTGCTCACCTCATTGCCAAGAAGCAAAAGAGAGTGAGGAGGGGTGTCTATGGTCCTACAGTCCCCTTTGAGAACATTTCCCCAGTGACCTAAAGACCTCTCTCCCACTAGGCTCTACCCCTAGGCTCAATTTAAGTTCTCATAGGTGTACTATATATAGGATGGTGGGACATAAGGGATTATTAAGAATGAGACTCTACTCAATTTGAGGGGACACTGTGTGCACAGGCAGGTCCCCTAAGCTTTCTATCTGCAAGTAATAGAAAGTCCATGATGCTGCATGAAATTCCACTGGCACAAACATGACTTTTTCTCTCTGCCCCTTGATTCTTTATTTTCTCTAATTGCACCCACCTGACTCAGAGTCCACTTTCACTCAGGGAAGAAAGTGTCTGAAGAGCCCCCTCCACTCAGAAAGTAGCACCTGGCTGGGGATGTGGCTCAAGCGGTAGCACGCTCGCCTGGCATGCGTGCGGCCCGGGTTCGATCCTCAGCACCACATACAAACAAAGATGTTGTGTCTGCCGAAAACTAAAAAAAATAAATAAATATTAAAATTCCACCCCCCAAAAAAAGAAAGTAGTATCTTCACCCTGACCCTACCTGGTGTCCTATGACAGTTAATTCAGCTGATCCCTACATCAAGATTTGCCTGTGTGTTTTGCTGATGAGATCTGTTCTCTCTCTCTCTCTGTCTCTCTCTCTCGCCTTTTTGGGGGCCACACTGGAGATTGATACCAGGGATGCTTTACCACTTAGTTACACCCTGGGGTCCTTTTGTTCTTTTCATTTTTATTTTGAGACAGGGTCTCACTAAGTTGCTGAGGCTGGCCTCAAACTTGGATCCTCCTGGCTGAGCCTCCCAAGTTCCTGGGATTACAGGCATATGCTACGATGCTTTGCTTTCTGCCTTCTTATAACACGTGATTCCTTCGCTAGTTCTCTTATATTCTTAAGTCTTCTTGAATTCTTGGACGGACTTTGAATTTTTTTTTCTTCTCATACTTCAGTCTTGATCAACATAATTCCCACCGCAATACACCTAAGGGGCACACAAGCACATTGACTTTCTCATAGGTGCACAGAGGGGAGGGATGTGAGAGGAGAGAGAAAAGCAAGGGCAGTTAAAAAAGCCTCTGGGTGTGTCTTATCACACACTCGTGCCTGAGCACAGGTTGGGGAGATGTGTGCCTGCAAAGTTCTTTCTCTGTTCTTTCTTCCTCATTTTGAAACCCTTCTATTGGCTTTTCTATATAACATTTGTATCAGAGTCTTCCACCATAATTTTGTTGAAACAACCTCCAATTTGCAAGAAAATGATGGAGCAGGGGGAAGAGTACGCTGCAGTAGGATATTATTACAACATTTCAGACCCTGGCCTGACAGTTTTACTGCTGCTCTGTCACAGTCTTTTGTTGAAATTGAATATATAGTCATTCCCAGGATCCATGGGGGACTGGTTCCAGAACCCCTACAGATACCAACATTCTCAGATGATCATGCTCCTTATATAAAATGCCATGCATCCTCTTGTATACTTTAAATGATCTCTATTTATAATAGCTAATGCAATATACATGCTGCATAAATATTTATTATACTATGTTGTTTAGGGACTAACAACAAAAAAGTCTGTATATGTTCAGTACATGTGTAATTTTTTTCAAACATTTTCAATCCAATGTTTTGAATCCACAAATATGGAACCCACAGATTCAAAGGGCTGTGTTTTGGGTTTCATGGGGGGTGGGGGCTGAAGGAAGCCCTTTTATCTAGAATGAGCTGAATTTGTTTCCCAAGATTTTCTTAAGGGGGAAAGGGTTTTTGGAGATCATGTTTGAAATGAAGGTTTTGGACTCTATGAACTTTAGTCCTGTCTGCCCTGTTTTCAGTCAAGAAATAGTTCAAATAGAATAAGTGGCCAGATGTAGTGGTTCACACCTGTAGTCTCAGCTACTTGAGAAGCTGGTGCAGCTGGATCACTTGAGCTCAGGAGTTTGGGGCCAGTCTGACCAACACACCAAGACCCCATCCCTAAAATTCAAAAATAAAAAATAAAAACAAAACAGAATAAGTAGCTTTTCATAAAATGTAAATATGCAGTCCCTTCTGTTCTATAGGAAAGGACTAATATTTCCCTTACACATCTTTGATTTTATTCTGATTCCTTATAAAAAAGAAAATATGAGACACAAGTATTAATGGCAAGAAAAAACAGATTTTATTAAATGGTGACCTGGATGAATTCAAAATATCATATTGCCCTATTCTTTGCAGAGAAGAAAGGACTTATAGTTTGATTTGTTTTTTTGCTACTCAGCCCTCTTATCAATATATTTGGTTTGTCTTCATAAATTTAGAGTGTACTATGCTGTTTTCAGACTTTGGGTTTCTCAAATTGAAAAATGTGTGCTTTATTGTAAGTGCTACAGATAGTTTGATAGGATGATGAATGAGTTCTTCCATTTTGCTATTATCCAAGATTACTGTGGAACCATGGTTATTGAAGGAGAGGAAGCTCCAATTGCCTACACACTGGATGATACCAAACCTGATGGCAACTATGCTGCTATCATGGGGTAAGACAAATTATGGCATTGTGGTTGTGTTCAGTATTGAAAAGATAATCAAACACTATTAATACATGTGCCTCAAACTTTGTTAAATAATTGTTTTACTGAATGACACTACTATCCAAATCCTGCAATAGAAAAATTCATATTGCTTCTTTTCTTTGTTGTGTGCCAAGGAATAAATATCTACAAGAGACATATAATACCAATGACATTTTTAATTTGCTATATTAATTATCCATTTCATGTTTAGTGCTGGGATATATATATATATATATATATATATATATATATATATATATATATAATCTATTATTTGTTGAAACATGATTCAAAGACATAACTTGGGGTGTTTTGCTAAGAAAGCTTCTTGTGGAAGCTGCGTTGACACCAGTGTTGTGTTAATCTGTTTTGTGTTACTATAACAGAATACCAGAGACTGGATAATTTATAAAGAAAAGATGTTATTTTAATTCACATTTTTTGAAAGTCCAGGACCATGGTTTCAGCATCTACTTGGTTTCTGGTTAGGGTCTTGTGTTGCATCACATATGATGGAAAAGTGAAAGGGAAGTGAGTGTGTGACGTAAGATCACAGTGAGAGAGGAAGGAAGAGAGCCAGCAGAGGAAGCCAAACTTACTTTATAACAACCAACTCTTACAAAAACTAATCCATTCTTGTAGGAGCTATATTAATCTTTTCATGAGAGTGAATCCCTGAAGTCTGAAAATGCCTTTTAAAAAGCCCCACCACCTGTCAACACTATCACAATGGGAATCAAATTTCTACATGAATTTTTATAGGAATAAACCATATCAAAACCATAGTAAATGTTATTCCTGTGGGATGCTGAGATTTTCTCATTTCTGCTAGAGAGGAACCAAGGTCAGTCCTATCCTCAACTTTCCAGGAAAGACCAGCACAGATGGGAAACTGTCTTGGGGGTCCAGAACCTGTTCCAAAGACGTGTTTAACTGAAGCAACTAAAATTGTGATGGACCTAGGACATGTATAAGTTTATTTCATACACAGCCAAGGTGAGAAAGGGCAGTCAAAGTCAGTTGTTAACTTGAAAGCAATCATAGTGCTGTAAATGAAGAGAGAATCTAGAAAGTTCACTGCTAGAGAGACACCATGGTGGAGAAAGAACCAAAGAACAAGAACTAGGTTACATTGGAAGGACTCAGATGCAACCTTAATTAAAGCATTTGAGGTCCAGGGTTCATTCCTATTGGCCACCAGCCAGATGGGGGAACGTGGGTCACTCATCCTGTTACCCTATGCAGAAATCATTGCCAGTCATCTATTTTTTGTCCCTTGTTCCCCAAAGCTACAAGGTGCTCTTCAATGTCAGGAATGTAACATGTAAACAGTTAAAATTCTGAACATGAAATAGGTAAATGTATAGATTGTTTCTTCTGGTTGGCTTTGAACATTGAATACCAGGCAAATGTGTAGTATAAAAATGAGACCAGGATGAGGGAGGGGAGGGGAAGTGAGGATAGGAAGGACAATAGAATAAAATAGACATTATTATTGCTGTGGGTATAAACGTGACTATATAACCAATGTGATTCTGCAACCTGTACACTCAGAAAATGAGAAATTATATTCCATCTGATCCAAATGTATGATATGTCAAGATCATTGTACTGTCATGTGTAACTAATTAAAACAAATAAAAATAATAAATAAATAAATAATGAGACCAAGATGAAAGAAATCATTAATTTCCTTTCTCTTTCTTGTTTCTATATTTCAGATTTATCCTTGCTCACAAAGCAAGAAAATTGGCACGTCTTAACAAAGAAGAAAGGTAGCAAAAGAAGTGTTTCTTCTTCCTTCCGTCTTTCCTTTCGCCCCTCTCCATCCCTGTCTCCATCCCTGCTTTCCCTCTTTCTTTTCTTCTTTACTACCTATCTGCTTGCCTTTCGATTTTACTGAATTTTAAACTTACAAACTGCCCAATAATATGTGCATTGACAATACTGTGTGTCTGTTATGCTAATTATAAGGGTCTGGTTGTATAAAGGCACAGATCTGATAACTTAAGAACTAATTATTCAAATTAGTATTTATTGAGTTTATTGTACACCAGACACCATGCTAGGAACTATGAAGACTGTGAAAATGAATATAAACCAAGCTGAAAATGCACTGGTGGAGAAGATAACCAGGTAGAGAAATTACTGTGTTGCAGAGCCATACATGAGTGATGCATAGCAATTACAGATTATAGGTACAGAGGGACTGATTTCTCTGGAGGTGGCAATTTCTTCTGGCAGTTAGTATTCATCACTGCCAATTATGTATTCCCACACCACTACATATTTACCAACTAAGAGCCCTTAGTAACCTCATGTGCATTCTTTCCCCTTCTGTCAGCATGCTCCTTTGTGACCAGTGACATCTCTGTGTGTGGCCAGGGCTATAGAGGTCTGCTTAAGCCCTCATCTCAAAATGTCCCCATTGCAATATAAGATCCATGAAAGTTAGGAAGTGTTGTTTGGTTAGTTCACTGCAGCCTATCTAGTGCCTGGAACAAATCTTTTTCCCAATTTACCTTTTGATTATATTTATAGCTCATTTTTATACTATAGTATCATTTTATCTCTTTATCAAATTTATCCATTTTTAAATCATCACTGACAAATGCTCTATCATGCATAGAAAAGACTTTCCTATTGCAAGATGATTTTTCTTTTAAAATCACCAATTTTCCCACTACTTTTCTAGGCTCATCTATTTTATGCAAATCTTTAATCCTTCTGAAATATATTTTGGTATAAGAAGTAATATAAGGGTCCAACTTTATTTATTTCTTTCATGGGCAGCCATTTGTCCCAGAGCCATTTTATTGAATAATGTGTCATTTCTTCAGTGGTTTAAAATGTTCACCTTTATGAATTCTAAATCCTTTTATATAATTGCTTCTATTTCTGAATTTAATTTTACTTCTTTGTTCTTTCTGGCTTTTTCTCTGCTTGTGCCAAACCATTTATGTAAAAATTAAGAGGGAGACAGAGAAAGGGAATGAGAGAGAGAGGAGAAAATATTAGGCATTTTAATACACCTTTATAAAAAAAATTTCTGAATTCAAAATAATAATGATAATATTTTAAAAATTATTGGCTTAGCTTTAAAACATGTTCAAGACCTTTGTTAGCATTACTATTCTGTTAAAAGCAGGCTTGAAATAACTTTATTTATATAAATATAGTTGACTAATTGAATTGAATAATCAACTCATTTTAGTTGACTAATTATAATGGTTGCCTTATTTCCAAATTCCCCATTAGACTTAAGAGCTACTATTTGTTCAACATTTATTTATTACATACCAGTTAGAGGGTGGAGAAATTGACATCAGTGGTTTTCAAACTTGAGAATCATCTGGAAGATTTGTGGAAATGCAGATTGATGCTACTACCCTTGCTGAATTAGGAGGTCTAGGGCAGGACCTGAGAATTAACATTTCTAACAAGTGCCCTCATGGTGTTGATGCTGTACATCTGGGAACCACAGTTTTCCATCATTAATGAAAAAAAACCATGGAGATTGTTGTTAAAAATAAAGCTCAGAAAGCTCTAGTAATGTGCTTGAGATCTCACAGTATCTAAGAGGCAGAAACAGAAATCACAGCTTTTCCTGCTCCATACATTCTCCACTGTACCCACCACAGCCTCATAGTAGGGAGGGAGATAGAGGAAGGTAAGTAGAGCTATATTGTCACCCTCTCAGAATCTTCAGTACTTACTAAGGCAGATGGACTGACACTTAAGAGGTACCTGGTCTCTTTTATCCAACAAACGAAGAAATTGCCCTGGGTCCCCTAGTGATTTGAGCAACACATTATTTGATTTTCTTAAAGATTTATCAACAATCCATGATTCATATTTGTGATCTCATTGGTTTAAGACATTTGAGTTAGGACAAAATGCCTTGATCTAAAAACTTAAAATGAAGTGTTGAAGTAGAAGCAATGGCTTACAATCTTTTTTATTTTTTAATTTGCCTATAATTTCACAGCTGGTGTGTGCCTGGGTCTACATTTTATTTTGACTATAAGTTCTATTTTTCTAGATGAGGTTTATAATATACAGTATTAAGTGGCCCTTAATCACTTGGCCTACTGTTCTTTTTAAAATTCTTTTTAGTTGTATATAACATTAGGGTACATTTTGACATAATCACAAAAGTATGGAATACAACTTGCTTACCGAGTCTTTCTTATAAGGGGATGGGTGCCCCTCACTTTTTCTTTCCCTTCCTTTCTTCATCTTCACATTTGTCTTTTCTGTTGTTATTGTTGTTCTGTAGGCTGAGGAAACTGTGTGAGCTCTATGCAAAAGTTCTGGGCTCCCAGGAAGCTCTGAAGGTAAGACTGCTTCCCATCTCTTTCCTAAATGTGATAGAACTTGTTCATCCTGAAGCAAGGATGGGTTCACACATATAGAGTCCTAGAGCTCATGTTTACTCTGATATACTTTCAGAGTATCTGGTTAATTTATAAGTGGTCCCAAAGAGTATGGGTCCTGGATGTGCTGATGGCAGGTAAGGAACTTTGTGACATGTTGTGGTTTTGGTGGTGCTACACTTGTCCCTGAATTCAGAGCTCTACCTGGAGCAGGTTGTTGGGCTCCTCTGCCTCCAGCTCCATCAGGAGGTGAAGAGGGTAGGGGTTTCAGCTACCCATAGGAGTTTCTGGATCCTGGAAGCCAGGTTGGGGATGAAAAATAGCTTTCCTTTATTCTGGTGAACTTGTAAGACCAGAGTCTCATTCATGCCCACAAACTAACACTCACTTCACTCTGTCTTACAGTTAAAAATAGGAGGACCTGTCCCCCTCCCTGTAATGTCCCCTTTTCTGCCTTGTTTTACCCTTGAATATTAGGGATGGAAGGAAGACAGGCTGATGCCAATCCCTGTTAGATGAGTTTCCTAGACACCTTTGGAAGTAATCCTGAGGAAATGATGATCTTCAAATTAATCAAGTAGAAGTCTGATATGGTTACAGGTCAGGGTGGGGGCAGGTAGGAGAGGGTGGCAGTGTGGTAAGCAAGCAAACCAGTACTTCCTTGGGACGTTTAGTGACAGAGGGCCCAAGGTACTCATAACCATCTCCCTCATCAATATTTAAAATGACAAATTGCTGTTCTTGTAATGATCACCAGATTGATGGATTTTTACTGCTTTGACATGGATTATATCACCTTTTGAAAGTGGTTATTAAACCCAGGTACCCATGAACCATTTGAGGACAGTGGAGAGTGATGTACAAATGAGCAATTAAAATGTGAAAAAAAAGGCTGGTGATATAGCTCAGTTGGTAGAGTGCTTGCCTAGCATGCACAAGGCCTTGGATTCAATCCCCAGTCCCACAAAATAATAATAATAATAATAATAATAATAATAATAATAATAATAATAATAAAATCTAATGAAGGAGCTGAAAATGTTTCACTAGTAAACCACTCAGACACAAGTGTCTACAATATATACCATAATCTAGCTGAACAGCTACATAGCTTAGTGCTATTGCTCTAATATATACATTGCTCGGTTTTGGAGTGGCTGACTTCCTCCAGGTAAAGTAGTGTGGCTTTTGATTTTGTTGACCTTTCTTTCTTTTCTTCCTTTCTTCCTTCCTTTCTATAATGCCAGGGATAGAATCCAGGGGTGCTTGGCCACTTAACTGTATCCCCACACCCATTTTTTTTTTTTTTTTAATTTTGAGGCTGGGTCTCACTAAGTTACCCAGGATGGCCTTGAACTTACAATTTTCCTGTCTTGGCCTGCCAAGTGGCTGGGATTACAGGTGTGTGACACCAAACCTGGATTTATTCATTATTTTAAAACAAAATTTTTAATTCCATTAGAGATTATCTGTGCTTGTTATAGGTGAAACACATGCTCTCAAGGGTTTTTTGAAATTCTTGCTCAATAAATGAACAAAAACTAGTCATTGATTGGTTTGGAGAGAAATATAATATTAATGAAGAGTATGCTTTGTTTTTTTATTTCATATGCCATTAGTAAATATAAATATAAACATAGACTCCAGGCCTCAGGGTGGTATAGCAAACCCAAAATACACACTAAAACAATCACTTAACATCTGTTAAAATTCATTAGATTTTTGTTTTGTTTTGTTTTTGGTTTTCATTTTGTGTTTGCTTAAAAATGCTATTAGAGATATTCCAGCTTCTTTGAAGTCACATTCTTAGACACTCTCAGGCTAAAGCAGTTTGTAATTGAAGTTCCTCCAGCAACTTGTGAGGTGGTTGTCTGGCGAGGAAAGCAATTATTCTCATATTTCCCAAAAAAAGAGTGGTCATTTTCATTTGGAAAAATCTCTTTCTAATGTGGGATGATTAATTCCAGATGATAAAAATGAGTTGGTTCTGTCCTTGTATGGTTTTGTCATAGAGAGAGAGACACTTGCTTTACTCTTGCTTTAATGTGTATTGTGTGGAAGGAAAAAAATATTCTGAAAGCAAAGAAAGGTGAAAGTGCAAATTTTCTTGAAATTGCCTGCAAGCAGTCAGAGAAGGATGCTCAAGAGGTGGCTACAGCCCTCAGATGCCAGAGCATGCTGTATTGGGGACACCACAACAGACCTGGAGCCACTAAACCCATCAGGCGAGGCTTCATCCTTTGCAAATCGGATGTCTTAAGAATGACTATCCAAAGTCAGTTATGCAATTGCAAAAATTTTTTTAAACAAAACATCTTTCAAGTCTATTTTAAAGAAACATTTTTTTCTCTTAAAACTTGCTATGTTGATTTTATCTTTTCAAAGTAATGTTTAATGATAAATTATCTATTTAGTTTTTACCCCCTGGGGATTGAACCTAGGGCCTTGCTCATGCTAGGCAAATGTTCTTCCACTGAGTGACTCCCAGTACTTGTTTTTTTTCTTACTTATTATTAGAGCTTTATAGTTACACATAATTACCAACCAACTCATAAATGTATGGAAATTGATTTCAATTCATGATACTCCCTTTTACCTCCTGTCCTCCCTCTCCTCCTCTCCCTTTCTCCTTCCTCAACTTCACTTGACTTCCTTTAGACTGTCTATTAATTTATATTTGATTGCTTCTTTATGTTATCCTCCCTGTTTCCTTTATTTTACTCTAGTTTCCACATATGAGAGAAAACATTCAAACTTTGAGTTTCTGAGTTTGACTTATTTCACTTAGCATGTTATTCTTCATTTCTATTCATTTACCAGCAAATGCCATAATTTCATTCTTCTTTATGACTGAGTAGAACTCCATTGTGTGTGTGTGTGTGTGTGTGTGTGTGTGAGAGAGAGAGAGAGAGAGAGAGTGTGTGTGTGTGTGTGTGTGTGTGTGTGTGTATCTCACTATTTCTTAATCCATTAATCTATTGACTAGCATCTGGGTTGACGTTATAATTTAGCTATTGTGAATTGTGCTACTATAAATATTTAGGTGGCTGTATCACTGTAGTGTGCTGATTTTAGATCTTTTGCCAGCCCTTGTTTTTTAAAAGAAGTTCAAACTTTGTACAATCTCACATGAAGTATTGCCTATTAAGGCCAATATTTGTTTACAAGTACCACCATCAACAGTAACACCTGCGTGCCACAAAACCTAGGTTTATCTTTCCAGCTCCCCTTAACAAAGCTCATCTTCACAAGAAAATATGAATCTGCTCATCCTTTTTCTTTTTTAAAAAAATTATTATTTTAGCTGTAGTTGGACACAATACCTTTATTTTATTTATTTATATGTGGTGCTGAGGATCAAACCCAGGGCCTTGCACATGCTAGGTGAGCACCCTACTGAGCCATAACATCAGACCCTATCCTTTTTCTTTGACAGACATGTTTTTCTGATTTTTTCTGTCCAACCACTCCAGTAAGCACAACTTCTTTTTAAAAACATTTCTCAAAACCATTAGGGACTACAAACCTCTTAATAGATCAGATCAAGTTAAATATGGAAATAAATTACAGCTTATGAACAGTACTTATGGCAAGACATGCACAAACCAAGTGAGAAAATTTACTAAAACCTGAATTTCTTTGAGGTTTCTTACCCAAAACATTGATCTGCCTAAAGAAAAATCTTGAAAAAACCAGGATAAGGGGCTGGGGACATAGCTCAGTTGGTAGAGCGCTTGCCTTGCATGCACAAGGCTATGGGTTTAATCTCCAGCATGCCCTGGGCTCAATCCCCAGCACCACACACACACACACACACACACACACACACACACACAGAGATACACCCACACACACAAACTGGATAATGAGACTCTATTTCAGAAATATAGGCAAATTCTGTACGTATGGATTCAACCAAACATGATGGAAAATATTTGGAAAAAATGCATTTATAATGAAGATGTACACAATTCACAATAGCTAAACTATGGAACCAACCTAGATGCCCTTAAATAGATGAATGGATAAAAAATGTGGCATATATACACAATGGAATATTACTCAGCAATAGAAGAGATTAAAATCATGGCATTTGCAGGTAATTGGATGGCATTAGAGAAGATAATGCTAAGTGAAGTTAGCCAATCTCCAAAAACCAAATGCTGGATTTTTTTCTTTGATATAAGGAGGCTGATTCATAGTAGGGTAAGGAGAGGGAGCATGGGAAGAATAGATGAACTCTAGATGGGGCAGAGGGGTGGGAGGGGAAGGGAGGGGACATGGAGTTAGAAATGATGGTGGAATTTGATGATCATTATTATCCAAAGTACATGTATGAAGACATGAATTGGTGTGAATATACTTTGTATACAACCAGAGATATGAAAAATTGTGCTTTATAAGTGTAATAAGGATTGTAATGCATTCTGCTGTCATATAAATTTAAAAAATAATTTAAAAAATAATGAAGATGTACATACTTTTTCTTGTTATTTTTAAATAAATGTTATGGTACAAAACAGTAGTTTTACATAGCATTTGGATTGAATTAGGTATTATAAATCATGTAGAGATGATTTAAAGTATATGGGAGAATGTGCATAAGTTATATGCAACAATATGCCATTTCATATGAAGGACTTGAAAATCCAAGGTTTTTGGTACCCATCAGAGGATCTGGAACCAATTTCCCTTGGATTATGAGGAACGACTGCAAATTGGTTCTCTACTATGAAGTCTCCTAGACTGTGTTTGATTTATTCTAGACAAGATCTTTCCCTCTACATCTCCTTCAGGCTGTTGTCACTGTGTCTTACAGCCAGTGCACTATGAAGAGAAGAACTGGTGTGAGGAGCAGTACTCTGGAGGCTGCTACACAACCTACTTCCCCCCTGGGATCATGACTCAATATGGAAGGTAGAGTAAAAAATTGCTAAGCAGTGACTGAAATCCCCTGCATCAGAACCCAAACTCTTTGTATCACTTCTCTCCTCTGTTTCTTATAAATACCAACCAAAACAAAAGAAAAATAAATACCAAACAAACTAAAAATTAAAAAAAAAGAAAAAATCCCCGATTTGTTTGTGTCTTGTGATTCTCAGGAATGAAGCACCATGATACTGCTTTTCATGCTTCATTCATCTGGAAGAGTAATCCCAGTCAATATAACCAAAGAAGGCTAGGGCATAAGAATAGCTATAGGGATAGTCAGAGGGTTCACTTATATTGGCAGAAGAAGGGTCCTTATACTGAATTTAGAACTAAGTCAAACTTCCTCCAGTGCACCTCTGTAAGTCCAAGATGGGTGCAGCATTATAAACATGAAATGAGTTCTAGACTGGTGTGAAAGGACTTAGGTTCCTGTTTGGACTACCAATAGCCAACTTTGTTATCTTGGACAAATTGCATTTCTCTGAGTCTCACTTTTCTTAGCACGTGGATAGAAATGCACAAAATGGCATATGATAAACAATAATCAGTGCATTAATCAGAGTACAAGTTATTTGAATGACTTTATTGAGATATAATTTATATCCTATGACCCTCCCATTCAAAGTACACTGTTCAATGACATTTTGTATTCACAGCATTGTGCATCCAAGTATGATCCACTGAAGTTTTTAGTTCATTGTATTTGATGACAATTAACATGGCATTAATTAATAATATAGCAGTAATTATTATGACCATTATAGTTACACTAAACTAGGCAATCATTTAATGGCAAGAGCTCAATCAAAATAAAATGGGAAATGTAGAATAGTGAGTGAAAGGCTGTTGAGAGTAGTCAACACACAAAGGGTATGAGTAAATGGAGTTGGCTAATCAATAAGACCATAAAAACCTAGAGAGATTAAAAGCTGTTTTTTAGAAGATGCATAATGATTTTGGTTAGCACTTTCCTTATCTTCTTGCACATGGCAAAATATGATCCAAGAGAACATTCTGGGGCCAAAGAGCACTACCTGATAAACTATTGAATCATTAATTTTCAGATATGCTGAGTGTAGAATAAGTCAATAGTAATTCTTTCATTTCGTATATATTGGCTAAATGCCAGCTCTTTGTAAAACATTGTACTGGAAACTTAAATATCAAGGACACCCCTCCCTGCTGAGGGGCTGACAGTGTGGTGGGTCAGGATGGGTATGAGGTGGGGACAGAACATTAAAAAAAAGATTGGTTTTAAAGTATTGAGGTAAGTGCTCTAATAGAGGGACATAATAATACCCTGGGAATACAAGGAGGTATGAGTTCACCTCACCCATGAAATCTGCAAAGGCTTCACAATGCAGTGTGTAGGAAACAAAAGGCCACTGGGGATACAGTCTAGGCAGATGGCACTGCATGAACTAATGCTTGGAATCCTGTAAGTTCTTAGAAGGTCCAGGGCAAAGCTTAGCATGGCTGGGCTATAGGTGATATTGTGGATGGCATAGAGAATCAGACCAGAAATTTCTATAGGTTATTTTGCCTCATGTGACACATTCAGAAATATAAAACTTTGTTTTTCTACAAAGAAAGGGCACCATTACAGTGCTTTTGTTTTTGGTTTGGTCTTAAATCCAAAGCGAGATGTCATGAGATTTTTGACCACAGAGTGGTAAGTTTTATATTCAATCCCATAGACTATCAGGAAAATGCCTTTTGGAGCTGGGAGCAAATAAGAACACTCACACTGGCCTGATCTTGATCACGTGAGAGAAGCATGATAATATCATTGCATCAGTCATTGGCCGTAACATGGTTATACCTTCTTTCATCTCTGTTCTTTCCATGGACATATGCCAGGCTTCATATCACTACCTTCAAGTTGTAGAGTAGAAACTAAGGCACAGCATAGTTTAATGACATATTCCAGCCAGAGCAGAGACTATTTCCCCACAGGACATCCCCTGACTCTTCAGAGCAGTGGCATTTGGGACACTGCAAAGAGTCAGATCTTTAGGGCACAAGAAGGACACAGTAAATGTTCTGTTACCAGAAGGAAGACAGAAGACAGAGTTCAAGGTACAACTTTGCAAAGAACAGAACACACATTTCTTAAGCATTTTTTCCTTCTGAATACAAATAAAAACTGATTGTAACAATTACATAGTAAAATGCATAAGCCACCAGAAATAAATGTGGATCTCTCCATTTATGATATTTTATATATTTTTGTGAATATATACTGTCTGATCACTCACATACAAAAGAAGGGGGAGGAATTTTCTTATCTAGCTGTGGAACTTGTTTTTCTCTCAAAACAATTTCCACATGACAGTGGAGGGAAACTATCTCTTTTGTCTGTTTAAATTAATTCTTGGGTTATACGTTTCTCTATTCTGATTGTGAGTATGATTAATTCTCTAAGCAGGTTGTCCCTCTTCTAATCTTTAACTCTAGGGCTTGGCCAGACCTCCCAGAAGTCTCCAAATGGAATAAATTCCCTCTGTAAAAAGTGAACAAGCAGTAAAATACATACAGCATAGTTTAATGAACATGGAGTGGGAAAATCCACCTTCTTTTGCAGGAAACCTTTCCTGAATACACCTAAGTTCTTCATTATTTCATATTATTTCATGTTATTATTATCAGCTTACCAATATTATATAATATCCTCTCTTGTATTTCCTCTCCCTTTTTTGATGATAGCAATAAGGACAGGTGAAGAAAAATCTATCAATTCAGGCCAACCTGTTCACTTTTCTGATAAGAAGTCCAGTGGTGTATAGTGTTCACTAAAGTGCAACATGAATGTGAGCTTTGGACATTCTTTATCTGATACAATACAAATAATGACTTGTGGGCAGTGCTTCTCTTATGACATTTATTTTCAGTTTCGATATACTTCCCCTCTTACAGGCCAAATGCCATGGCACTTGCATTCCTTTGCACAGCATGTGGGCACTCTGTTAACTGGTAATGGTGATGATATACTAGGAAAATTGTATAGGATAAAATCAGAAACTGACTTCTGTGGGATCTGGTTCAAACCCTGACTCTATTTTCTATCAGTGTAGCTCTTGGTGAGTCACTGCACATTTCTCCCAGTCTCAAATTCCTCATGTGTACAAACAGATAATGATAATAATAGCTATTCATAAAACTCTTGAAAAGATTGAAAATTAAGCTAAAAAGAACAAAAATAAATAAATAAAACGTTATCTTTGGGATTAAAAAGAAAATCAATGCAATATAGAGAGGAAGAATAACCGGTTGACTAAGACTGTTGGATTCCAGATTCATATTATTTGGGTTCAAATGTAGTTCTGCCACTTATACTCTGTGAGCTAGAACAAATTAGTTTGTCTTTGTAGCTGGCTATGTTCTAGGAAACAGTCTCTGAAATAATTAGGGTGTATGTTAGTGCATACCCTTGAAATTTAACACTGGTGGAAAGGAGAGTCCAGTCATAGTCAACCCTAGCAGAGGAAAGTGCTCAATGAATGGTAGTTATGAAGCCATAAGGCTCATGGATTTGTTCTATGTTGGTGATCAAAACAGTATTAGAAATCACCAGACCATCCCCTTGAAGAGATGGGGAAGCCAGAACTCAGTGAAAGGAAGTGATTCATCAAGTTCATTGGTGGAATAACCAGGTGGGAAATTGGGGGCACCTGTCACTTTACCCAGAGATGGTGAGCCATGAAGGGAGCCATATGGGGCTGGGTTCCTATAGTCCCTACTTCATGTAGGTGAAGCAAGTACATATTTTGCCTCCATTGATGTCCGCTCTCCTTTAACTGTGAGCTCTTGGTACAGGAGTAGACTTTGGCTTGTATCCATTTTTGTCTGTTTCAGAGATGATGCAAAAGCTGTGAGAACCTAATGAACATTATTCCGAAATTACCAATATCCTCCTTAAAGTTTTGAATCTGAAGAAACTGACCAGCCTTGATCTTTGTGGGAAAGCTCACCTCTGACTGTCAGTCAGTAAGCACACTTACCTCTTTTCTTTTGTTTCCAGGGTTCTACGCCAGCCAGTGGGCAGGATTTTCTTTGCTGGCACTGAGACTGCCACACACTGGAGTGGCTACATGGAGGGGGCTGTGGAAGCTGGGGAGAGAGCAGCCCGAGAGGTAGGGCCCATTGTCATGGGCTGTGGGCAAGGAAACAACACATGGACCTAACAAGAAGATCAAAGATGTCTGAGATCCTGGTGGCCATCCCCCACCCCATAATCTCCCTTTGAAGAACAATATAATAGTGGTTTCAAGTAAAAGGAAACTTCTTAACCTAAAAGTAATAACCAGAATATCGAACATATCACCCAAAATAAAAAGAGCTTGTGGGATTACACTGGAGAGATAACCTAGGTCTGATACTATAGAATCAGACATGTTTCTATTAGGATTCAGAATTCATTTTTATCTTTCTTGACAATTCCTCTGATCTCATTGCCATTAAAACATGTTCACAACTAATAAAATTTATGGTAAAACTCTTGGAGCCTTTTAAAGATCGAGTAGATTGCTCTAGCCTTTACTTTGATATTTTTGATGGAGACATTCACTTAGTTCTATATCCAAAGACCAGGTTAGGAGAAGGATGGTATAAAATTTTCTCTTCATGAAGGTGTTCCTTTCATTTCAGATCCTGCATGCCATAGGGAAAATTCCAGAAGATGAAATCTGGCAGCCAGAACCGGAGTCTGTGGTAGGCTATATTTTACTTCATGAATTTAGATGTCAATCCAAAGATTGGATTGACAACCATCTTTCCTAAAAGCAGTTATTTGCAAGAAAACACACATGGTTATATATCCATAGGCCCTTTCTTAAGTAGTTCACCCCATGAATGTTTAAATAGGCATCATGGGTTAGGGCAGAGGTGAGAGGTTTAGATGAACTTTGATTAATTTGTAGCTGCCACGCCCATTGCATGTTATTAGAAAAAAATATTTTTTGATGAGGGGAAGACACTCCTCTAAACTTATTTAGAACTCAATAGGAAGCTGGAGATATACCTCAGTGGTAGAGCATCTGCTTAGCTTGCAGAGGCCCTGGGTTCAATCCCCAGCACCACAAAACAAAAAAAAAAATAAAAAAAACAAAGAACTTAATAAATGTCTTTTGAATAAATATCTGACCTCATGAATCTCTACAAGAGGAAAGAAAAGAAAGGAAAGTATATTATCTCCAGTCCAGGAGCAAAGGGATAGAACAAAATGGAACATATTTAGATTAAAATTTATTTTAATATACTTATTTTTTTGTAATAAAACCCCAGGAAGTATTCCTGGATAGAAGGAAGAATGCATAAAAATTAGAAAGAAAATTCATTGTAGAGGACAAAAGGCAAAAAGGTCAAACATTTCTCTATCTTTATGAGTCAAAGAGAATAACCCTGATACTCCAAAGTGATTTTCTAGTGCTTCTACTAGAGATGGGATTGTGGACTGCAGGGACCAATGATGCATTTGCTCAACAAAATTTTATGGCCCATGTGTTCTGCATTGGCCATTGAACCAAGGTTATAGCAGTGCTTTCATAGGGCTCCCCATGTGGTGGGAAATACAGATAATGACCCAACAAGCACAGAGTATGACAGAGAAGATATGCTGAAGGAAAATGTAAAAAGAGGGGATCATCTCAGGCTGGGGGCTGCAGAATGGCTCCCTATGGATGTGAAGTGGGGAAGAGGGAGTGAGTGGTTTAGCAGAGTCATGTTTTAATGACCTAGAGGTTGGGCATAGTGAATCACTTTTGGAGCAGTGGTGGAAGTAGAATCTTTGAAATGAAGTACACAAGCCCTGTGCTAATACCAAATGTTCTCTGAACCCAGGACGTCCCTGCACGACCCATTACCACGACCTTCTTGGAGAGACACTTGCCCTCCGTGCCAGGCCTGCTAAGGCTGATTGGATTGACAACCATCTTTTCAGCAGCAGCTCTTGGCTTCTTGGCCTACAAAAGGGGGTTATTTGTGCGTGCCTAACAGGATCTGTAACCACACCCTCTTCTTACTCTATTTGGGATATGAGCTTGGGGAAGGGATTGCAATAAAATTCTACAAAGACATAAAGAATGCTGAATGAGGTGGGGAGCAGGAGAATAAGTCAGACCCCAAGAAACAGTGTATCTTTCTTTGTGTTGGCCCCTGGCTAGCATCCCTTACCTAGCTTAGCCCCCTGCCCCAACCATTTTCAAGTTTATTGCCCTTAGAATCTTTAGAATGATAGATTTGTTTAAGGTCCTTGCTTTCCCACTATATACCTTGCCCATATGCACGTAGCTAGTTTTTGCCCATCTATGTGGCTTTCTGCTTGTCCTTCTTTATGCCTATAATATCCTCCCTTTACCAAGTTCTCTGCATTTGTCCTTAGAATCCTGCATTGTTATAGTTGGAAAACCCTAGAGACCATGTAATTTTCATCTTCTGTTTTAGAACTGAGTAAATCAAAGTTGTCAGAAGTGGAACTAATTGCCCAAGATCCACAATAAACCACTGGTATTTGGGTGACTGGAACACAGGTTCAATGCTTTTCCCATCTCCCAAGATGAATTCTCCAATTGTCCTCTTGCCCGCCCCTGCCATCATTGCTAATGGTGTCCCGTGTGGGGGTGTACTCTGTACTATGTTGTATTGTGCAGCTCCAATGCTATTCAGTATATACCCTTAAGCATTGATGTCTTGTCCACTGTCTCCAGCTGACTTTAATTTTTTGAGAGTAGGAATCTTGTCTTTGTCTTTCTTTTGTATCCTCCATTATGTCTCCACACAAAGATCAGTACACACTTCAGTAATTAAAAATAAAGCTGATTGAGCAGATGTCTGCTGTCTTTTCTTTTCTTTTTGGGTAATGACCTTCAAGGTTTTGACAGACCAAATCAAGATCCACTATTAGGTATATAATTGTGGCTTGAAAGCATTTAGTCAAAATTTTCCTGAAGCCCGGTTGATGCATGCATTTTGATTGTGTGATCCATCATGGGTGGCATATGTGTGAAAACTTGGTAAATGATTTATAATGATATGGTGAGGAGGTTAAGTGACATGATTCCTTGCTCTTATTCCCCTAAAAAAATTTTGAAAATAATTGACATATTAATAAGCAAGATGCTTCATTATTAAGGTAATTATATTTCAGTTGACCTTTCATATTCTTTATCAGTGCAAAGCTTTTAACTAAGTATACTCATTAATTTAAAACTACAGTTTCACAGCCCATTAATTCCTATTTGAACTACTTTTTAAATGATATTATCATTTCAAAGCACTCATGCCTCTTGACACTCAAGGTTGGTTTTTATCAGGATGTATTTAAAATCCACAAATGACCATTTTCACACTCTCCTTTAGAAAAATGAAGCTGATTATTCTTAGCATAAGTGAAATATAAGAAATACTCCAGGATTAATAAATAATAATATAGAGTTTCTGATTTTACACTGACATTCACATACATGAATTTATAGGAAGTGTGGAAACTAATGAGGAAATTAAAGAATCCACAACTTTCTTTATGACTCTTTTAGTTTTTTGAATCTGTTCAAAAATGTTATATAGGGGCCGAGGATATAGCTCAGTGGTACAGTACTCACTTAGCATGAGAAGGCTCAGGGTTCAATCCTCAGCACTGCAAAAAATAAATAAATAAATAAAAAGTAACAAGAAACATACTTGGCACAGAGGTGTCTTCTTGAGCATGTACCCTTCTGAGAAGTCCCCTTAAAAAGTTGTCACATTGGGGCTGGGATTGTGGCTCAGTGATAGAGCGCTCACCTAGCATGGGCGGGACCTGGGTTCGATCCTCAGCACCACATAAAAATAAAGGCATTGTGTTGTGTCCATTTACATCTAAAAAATAAATATTTTTAAAAAAGTTGTCACATTACTGGGCTGGGGTTGTGGCTCAGCGGTGGAGCACCTGCCTAGTCCATGCAGGGTGCTGGCTTTGATCCTCAGCACCACATAAAAATAAATACATAAAATAAAGGTATTAAAAAAGTTGTCACATTACTAATGCCAATATGTCCATCAAAAAGAAGTCAATACATCATCTATAATCAGAAGAATGAGAAATTATATTCCATTATATATAATGTATCAAAGTGCATTCTGCTATCATATATAACTAATTAAAACAAATTTAAAAATTAAAAAAAAGAAGTTGAATAAGGAATTACATTCACCAAATATATCCTGGACTTCCATCTGGGAGAGGTGACCCTTTTATTTGTTCTCCCAAAACCACATGCAAAAATTCCCATCCCCTACTTACCATGTGAAATTGCAATTGTACAATCTTGTTAAAACACATGATTTGACTGAGGTGCCAAGTTATATTTGTTATCAGTTACCAAGGTGAGTCTGGAGATAGACAAAAAATGGGAAATGTCAAAGGAAATACCTAGAAGTTTCCTTTTTGAATCCTGTTACCAGTTTTGAGGATATAAAAAGAGTGGGGAGAGGGTTTTGAAAGGATAGATTTGTGAAAACAACTCTTTAGAAAGATCTACAATGTTCTGAGGTGGCATATGTGTGAAAAGAGAGGGTTGGGGGCTACCTTCTTATTCCAAGTCTAATGAGGGGACTTCAAGGTTAATTCTTCACCATTACAGAATCTGAAACCCTGGGTCCTGCTCAAGATAATGACCTGTGAGAGGCTGCTAGAGAAACTTCCAGAAAACAGAAGCTGAACAGGAGTCAAATTTGGCTAACCAAAAGATCTTGTGGTACTATCTGAGTTGTGGTTGTCAAAGTCAGGACCAGTATGAGAGTGTCTGAAAAAAAAAATCCCATAGGTTTCTCCATAAGAAAAAGCCAGTTCTCCAAATACCCTGGATCAGAAACTGTTTTTAATCTGTCTTTTCAACCTCCTTGTCTCCTGTGGTACCTGTGCCTTCAGAGTGTTTCCAACAAATAAATAAATAAATTCCTGAACTTTTCATTTTAATTCTGAATTGACAATTCTGCTGTACCTACCTAGCAAACAGAATACTTCCAAGGTCTCTTTTGCAGAAAACTATGATTTTTTTTCCGTATACTAATTTTGGGAGTATCATTGGCCTTATTGACTATATTGTAGTTGAGGCAGTACTAATAGCTGTACTAATAGTTGAGGCAGTACTAATAGTTTCCTTCTTGGGTAGATTGATGGATCTAAAACTGATTCTCAACTGGAGGTGCACATCAGATTGGGGGGCTTTGGAGAGACCATGTATTTTAAGTATTATAACAGGTTGGTAGGAGGATCACAACATCTTCACAGACCTTCTCTGTGAAGGTCTTAACCACAGGCTAAGATACAGGAAGTTTGAAGATACAGGAAGACTTGAAAATCTGGTGTTGAGCCTGTCACAGCTCTGCTGCTCTGTCCTCACCCTCTTTCAGCTGCCCAGCTATAGCCTAGTGGAAAGAAGATGCATAGAAAATGATTTGGAGTCAAAGGAAACAGTGTTGCTCTTTGAAATAACATTAAGCATTAATTCAACAAATTAAAGAGACGTTTCCTAGATCATAGGAACTGCTTGATTCCTGAGTCAAAACATTCTGTGGGTTGCCAGTGGTCCATAAGTTGGTGTGACTCCAAACCTTCCTGTGACAGTGGTGAAGACAAAGTGTATACAGGAGAGAGCAGGCAAAGTCACAGGAATGGGGGTAGGCTACCCCAAATCTCGAGGATTGATAGTAAAGTGTTTTGTGTATCACTCAACTTATTGAGACATCTCAACAGCAGTGACTAATGCTCTAGGGCATCATTAGATCTGACTGAACCACAGTAGAAATGATCTTTCTTACTTCTTTTTGCCTATGGTTTTTCTATGGAGGCATGTACCTAAAAAGAGACATCTTTACTCTGCTAACATTCACCTGCCCTCTTCTCTGCTTTCATTCAAACTTTAACTTTGCTTTTTCCCAATTTCTTAGTGCTGTATTATTACATACCCTTTAAGATCTTGTTTCCTGGACATCTATTTAAAATTATTTTACTTCCTTCTTAACTTTGGGTCCAAATTAAGTAAAATAGATCTTACATCAAAGTAGGGTATTTTTTTCTCAGTCTTCATTTCAATAATGGAGTTACCTTAGTAACCAAAGAATAGTCTAGGAGATTCTGCACTCAAGAGGAATGAGTAGACAACTTACTGAAATATATTAGTGGATTTTTGTTATTGCTTGTTTGTTTCCTGTTAACATTTTTTAAGAACCAAGGAGGACTCATTTCAATTAATTTTTTTTTCTAGTGACAGATCTTAATGATATTTCAGCTTGTGGACTCTAGAAACCAAGCTTCTGTATTAGAAATATCCTGCAATTACCCTAGACTGCTACTTTCTGATGTAATTGGTCTTGTCATTTCTACTGAGACCATGTGATGAGTCACTGACAAGTCATATACTACTCCATCAGGATGACATTTCAGCTTTTGAACCCTAACCCTTTGACCCCTTCTTTCACTTTTTTTTTAAGATCTTTAATCCCTAACATTTCTTCCTTAAGCATTCTGGTCCAATTTCTTCTCCTTAAAAATCCACTTCCCGGGCTGGGGCTGTAGCTCAATGGCAGAGAGCTTGCCTAGCATGTGTGAGGCACTGGGTTCTATCCTTAGCACTGCATAAAAAAAAAAAAAACTAAACAAATAAAGGCATGCTGTTAACCAACAACTATAAATTTTTTATTAAAAAAAATACACTTCCCTGCAAAGCAAAGTGCTGAGTGGAGTTTCACTATTGCTCTTGATTTGACACATCTGTGTCTTACTGCTAGGCTGTTTCATTGCATTATACTTTCTTTCCCCCAACCTTCTATCAGAAACCTTTTAAATACTAGAGTCACCCCAGGATTATAGAAAATCCAAGATAAAATTCTGGAGATTTTTGGTTTGTACAGAGAGGACCACCAGCTATTTTAGAAAAGAATAAGTGCTGCTTCAGACTTTAAGTCCCTAATCTCACCACTGAATCCCTTTTCTCTGGCTTTGTATTGTCTCCTACTTGATCTCCTTTTCTTTGCCTAGTGATACCAAATTCTTAGGTCTTAATTTCACTGGATAAGGCTGGCATTGAATACATAAAATTTATTCTGGAGCTAAGGGCTCCTTGGGGCTGTTGGCCCTTTGGCCTATGTATCCAGATATTTTGTGAGCATTCCAAGGACAAAATTGTCTTCAAATTAACATCTTTTAAAATATTCTCATTAAATGTTCAAACCAAGACATAAATTATGTGTCCTTAAGTATTATAGGCACCTCCTTGCCAAGTCCCTGCATCCTCTGTCCATGTATCTTGAGCCCCCTTCCTTTTAAGAGCTCCATGCTGCAGATACTGCTTAATCAAAGGACAATATAAAAGATGAAGCCTGCCATGGAAAGGAACAATATGGGAACAGGTTTCACAGAGGGAGGCTTGGGAGTTACAGGTCATTCCCATTGGCCATATGTTTTGGAGTCACAAGGTAAGACAGAATGTTGGGTAATCAACTTACTTGATCCACACATCTACCTCCTTCCTAATAGAATCTTTAATTTTTGTTCAGCTCTTCAACCACTACTATGCTTCAGGAAAGGTAGGCTGATCACATCCTCAGTCCAAAAAGGTGCCACTGGTTTAGTCTAAGACAATTGTGGTTAGTCTAAAAATAGCCAAGGGCAATTCCCTAGGGATCAAAAAATCAGTGCTAACATCCTGAAAGGTAAGGAGATAGATCTGAGTGGCATACCATGGTATCCACTGTACAGTTAGCCTTCCATATCCACAAGTTTCACATCCACAGATTCAACCAACTATGGATCAAAACTATTTGGAAAAAAATTGTACCTATACTGAACATATACAGATTTTTTCATTTCCTTTGTCATTGCCTGAGTTTGTTACAAAGTTCTGGTCAATAACCAGAGGGAGAAGTTTTCTTGGGAAGTGGACTGGTACTTGTGGGAAACGGTTTCTCACTTTTAAAAATAGATGAATTAAAATGTGCCATCTTATTCTTCCTGTGGATGTTACAGGCATCTGGACATGACACTTGTAATTGCTATAGCCATCTAACTTTCATATCAAGGATGCAGTCCACACACAGAAATGTCAAGTTCAAAAAAAGTCACGAAGAAACAGAACTGTAACCAAGATGTACTCTGCTTTTAGCAGACCTTCTTATAAAGACTGTCTTTAGATACTATATGCTCATTATTAATTACACGTGTGCTACACAATAACACTTTAGTAAACCACTGGTCATATATAGGATAGTGATCCCATAAGATTATATTACCTAGTAATATAGCCATCTTAGTTTGTATGAGTACACTCTAGGATGTTCACAACAACAAAATTACCTAATAATGCATTTCTCAGAATATATCCATTGTTAATCAACAAATAACTGTATTATCACTATTACCTTTTGTTCAATATGTTATTTATAAGATGTTGCACATAATCTCATTTTATCCTGACATCATTCCCATCACCTCCATTTTATGGATGAGGAGTCTGATTCTGGAAGACGTTGTGAGACAAAGGTCTCATAAATGTAGGAGATGGGCTTCAAAGTCGAATAGGAATTTCTGTAAGTCTGTGAGTATTCGCCTCACTGTCTCTACTCCCTAGGTCAGCCTTAGAAAATCACTTTGCAAAAAAAAAAAAAAAAAGAAAATCACTTTGCCAAATACTTACAACCAGACTTTTCTGAATAACTTGCTCCTACAAAGCTTAGATATTTTATTTTGGGGAGAGATTTTTATTGTTTTTACTCCTAAATCTAGCCCCAATATCTTCTGGATATTGCCTTTTGCCTATTCCATTACATGGCCTAAAAGTGATAGCCATTAAACAACAACTCACCAAATATGTATCGAATGACCACTCTATTTCAGGCATTTTTCTAGGTACTAGGAATATAGTTGTGAACAAAATTGAAGAAAAAATAAAACTCCCTTCCCTCATAGAACTTAAATTCTAATAGATAGTAAATAAGTAAATATACAGTATAATATATACTCTTAGGTGGAAAGAAGCATTAATAAGAAAAAGTAGATAAAGCAAAGGAATACAGAGTGGGATGGTGGGAAGGGATGCTACAGTAGATTGAGTGATCTGGTTAGGCCTTCTTGAAAAAGTGACTTTTAATTAATGGAGACCCAAGTAAAACAAGGAAATAAACCATGATTCTATTTGGAGTAAGAACATTCCAGGCAAAAGAAATAGCATGTGCAAAGCCCAGAGATGAGAGTATGATTGGATTGTTAAAGGGATAGTATTGTGGCTAGTGTGTCAAAAGCAATAGTAACAGAACATTAGTGACAGGAAATGAGATTGGAGACTAGACAGGGGTCAGATCATGCACAAAGTCTTAGGCCAACTGTAAAGGCTTTGGGTTTTTTTTTTTAAGTGCAAAGACAATTTATTGAAAGGGCTCTAGTAGAGCAGTAGGTGGTTTGTCAAATGTTTACAGGAATCACTCTGTAGTGGATACTGTAGTAAGCAGTCTGCATCTCCTTTTCAGAAATGATACAATCATTCTGCCAGCTGCTAGAAGTTGGGAGGCTGAGAGATCATAGAAGAATCAGAGACATGCCCCTTCCTAGGGGGAATTCACTTCTAATGACTGTGCAATGAGGGGTTACAAAGGACTATTCTAGCTTCAGAGCTACAGCTCCCCTATGGGATCAGTGGAAGCTTTTATTAAAATTACTTCAGAGTTCAACTTTACACTCTGCCTAATTTTGCTTCCCTCACTAGGAGTGTTGATCCCAAGAACACCCTCCCATTAACTTTTTGCAAGCATATCTCCATCTGAGTCCATTTCCTGGGAAATCCAGTGTGTGAAACACTATATCATGTGGAAAGCAGACTGTTGGGTGGTAAGTGAGGAAGCAAAAGACTAATTAGGAGGCCAATGCAGTTAGGTGTCCAGGCCAGAGACCCTGGTAGTTTGATGCAGAATAGACCTATTTATTAGATATTCATGGACACCCAGTGGAGATATCCAGTAGGCTATTGACTATGAATGTTGGTGTTCATAAAAAAAGATTGGGGCTGGTGGTAAGATTTGGGGAGCCATGGAATTGGTTATAAATATTGAACATCTTAGGATAAATCCTGAGAAACATTAGATGTGAAATGCCAATATATAGTTAGCTTTCTGTATCTATGGGTTCCATATCCACAGATTCAACGGATTAAAAATATTTTATTGATTGGGTTATTTGGGTTTTTTTTTGGTGCTTAGCTTTTTGAGTTCTTTATATACCCTAGAGAGTAGTGCTCTATCTGATATGTGAGGGGTGAAAATTTGCTCCCAGGATGTAGGCTCTCTGTTCACCTCACAGATTGTTTCTTTTGCTGAGAAGCAACTTTTTAGTTTGAATCCATCCCATTTATTGATTCTTGGTTTTAATTCTTGCACTATAGGAGTCTTGTTAAGGAAGTTGGGGCCTAATCTCACATGATGAAGATTAGGGCCTACTTTTTCTTCTATTAGACACAGAGTCTCTGGTTTAATTCCTAGGTCCTGGATCCATTTTGAGTTAAGTTTTGTGCATGGTGAGAGATAGGGGTTTAATTTCATTTTGTTGCATATGGATTTCCAGTTTTCCCAGCACCATTTGTTGAAGAGGCTATCTTTTCTCCAATGCATGTTTTTGGCGCCTTTGCCTAATATAAGATAATTGTAATTTTGTGGGTTAGTCTCTGTGTCCTCTATTCTGTACTGTTGGTCTACCACTCTGTTTTCGTGCCAATACCATGCTGTTTTTGTTACTATTGCTTGCGGAATGTTTTCTCTGATATAAGGAGGCTGATTCATAGTGGGGTAGGGAGAGGAAGCATTGGAGGAATAGACAAACTCTAGATAAGGCAGAGGGGTGGGAGGGAAAGGGAGGAGGCAGGGGAGTAGCAAGGATGGTGTAATGTGATGGACATCATTATCCAAAGTATATGTATGAAGACATGAATTGGTGTCAACATATTTTATATACAACTAGAGATATAAAACTTTTTGCTGTATATGTGCAATAAGAATTGTAATGCATTCCACTGTCATTTGTTTTTTCTAAATCAATAAAATAAAAAAGAAAAAATATTTTAAATGCATCTCTATTGAACATGCATAGACATTTTGTTCATCATTTTCTAAACAATAGTTATAACCACTATTCACATAGCATTTGCATTGTATCAGGTATTACAAGCAATCTAAAGATAATAGAAAATATACAGGAAGGTATGCATAGGAATATGCAAATACTATGCTATTTTATATAAGGGATTTGAACTTTCATAGATTTTGGTAACCATGGGGGTCCTGAAACTAATCCTCCATGGATACAAAGAGATGACTCCAAATGCTTAATTATAAACAACTAATCCTCAAAAGAAACAGAAATCTGAGAACTATCATCAATTATGTACTCAGACCATCATTCACTATTATTGTTTTTCAGTGATGATGATAGTCTAATGTTAAAAAGTGAGTACTTTTAAAAATATTTTTAAAACATTTCTGTTACATATTTATGGTGATTGAACTCCTGGTTAAACAATCTGCTGCTGTATTTATTTATGTATTTTTTTCTTGTCTGGTATTTCCCAGAGAGTTTGAGACAACATCTAGCAACACATGGGAATACAAAGTTAACAAAGCCAAAGGGGATGGTAGTTGAGCATTAAGTGGATGAGAAGGTGGACAAGCAGGTGGGTACAAAGACAGACAGTTGTTGTCTAGATCGGGAACCTGAGAGACTCCAGCAAGGATCCATTGATCAAGGGCTAAAATTTTCTTACTTCATTTTGTTGTATTCTCTGAAATACTACATCAGAAAGCCTCTTGGAAAGGAGAAGGAAGGGAGGGGAGCAGGTATAGAAATAGAAAAGATAGTAGAAGGAATAAGACATGAATACGTGACCAGTTAAACTCCACATCACGTACAGCCACAAGAATGAGATCCTAATTAGAATAAGTTATATTCCATGTATGTATCATATGTCAAAATACACTCTATTGTCATGTATATCTAAAAAGAACAAATAAAAAATTTAAGAAATGAATGGGTGTTTGTGTCAAATTCTTTTTCTGCATCCATTGAGATAGTCATCTAATTGTTGCCCTTAAGTCTATTTATGCAGTGAATTACATCCATTGATTTGCATGTACAGAACCAGCCTTGGAGTTAGTGTGTTCCACTTTTTCTATGGCTTTGAAGTGTAACATTAAATTATTTATTTGGTATCTATATTTTGATATAGGAGCCTCATGCTATAAATTTTCCTCTTGGAACTGCCTTCATATTGTCTCAGAGATTTTGATAAAAAATAATAAAAGAAAGCCTCTTGGAGTCTCTCCAAATATACATTGGGCTCACTAAGTGGCTTCCTGAAATGTGGCATGTTTCATCCTAGTATGAATGAACATCAAATTGGGGTCAGCCCAGGGAGAAATTCTACCCCAAAGATAGAATTCTGGGCAATGGCAACACAGGGTGATGGGAGGATATTGGGAGACACAGTGATTTCTCCTTCCACAACACCTTCTGGTCTCCTTTTTCTAAACAGTTCCTCAATGTCATCTTTTTCTCATGTCTCTCCTTGGCTTTCTGCTGGAGCACCCTTCTTCAGTGGGTGACCCTCCTTCTTAAGGTCCTGCCAACCTTTGGAAAGTGGATCTCAGATATGCCCAGTGCTTCCCAGGTTTAGCAAGGGCATGCTTAAAATAAAACCACACACATTTACTGGCTTGACTTCAGAAGGCTGGGTTCTCTATTTGCAAGGCTCTATGTGATATTGGATGAGTGAGAAAACTAGAATAAATATCAGAGAAATGGGAAGGCTGTGATGAATTCTATTGACCTTTTGTCCACCCAGAGACTGTGTCCCAAGAATCTTTCCCTGGGACTTGTACCTGCAGATCACGCTACTCCTTTTTATTGTGTATATTTAAGATATAAAATGTGATATATATATATATATATATATATATATATAGTGAAATAATTACTACAGTTAAGCAATTCACATAACCATCATTTTACTTATTTACCTTTTCTCTCTGCTTTTTTCAGTTTTTTATTTGTTCTTTTTGGATATACATGACAGTAGAATGTATTTTGACATATTATACACACACATGGAGTATCACTTCCCATTCTTGTGGTTGTACATGATGTGGAGTTTCACTGGTCGTGTATTCATATATGAACATAGGAAAGTTATGTCCGAGTCATTCTACTGTCTTTCCTATTTCTATCCCCCCTCCCTTCTGTTCATTCCCCTTTGTTTAATCCAATGAACTTGATTCTTCTCTCCACCTCCTTATTGTGTGTTAGTATCTGTATATCAGAGACAACACTTGGCCTTTGGCTTTTGGGGATTGGCTTATTTCACTTAGCATGATACTTTTACCTTGCGTATCCTCCCTGTTGTCAGTCTGAAGAATTTCTACATTTTGTATGTAGCAACTCGGTTCAAGAATTTCCTTCTTTAGGAAATCAAGGAGAGGAGGATCCACTGAGATTCTTCCCCCACCTCAGCCCATTGCAGTTGGCAATGTTAATTACATGTATGCCCATTTGACTTGGTATAGTGACCAGATGGGCAGGCAGGGCAAAGCAGCAGGGTCCACATGGGGTTGACAGGTACTTCCACTGAGAGTCTGCAGAGGTTAATGAGGGTGGATTCAGGAACCTAGCCCTCAGCTGGACTATAAATACTCATATTCAGCCGATGGGGAGAAGACTGGTCACACCTGTATGCTAACCATATCTCTGCCCCAGATGGGGGCTGCGGTGAGAACAGGGAAGTTAAGGTCCCCAGTGCCCATTTTCCCCCAGAGATGGGTCTCCTCAGGAGCAGGACTGAGGCTCCATGCCCAATAGCCTCAGCAGTCACCCCTCCCCCAGACTCTGTTCCTTGTGTGTAGGACTCTCCAGCCTGAGATTGCAAGTGTGTCTTGCCATAAATTTCCTCTTATAACCCTATGCCAATTCCTTGAGACAACCCAGATCTACATGCCTAAAACCCAGACTGAGGATGGCTGGGTCCTGATGTAGCAAGCCCACCTTCCTCCTGAACATACCTGACCACTGAGACTGTTATTTCCTGTTGCTTTCATTCAATCACCCTGGCTACCCCACCACGTTGTCTCTGACCTAGGAGAAGATATTGTGCCATCTATGGGTCCCTTTTCTCTGTCTCAGAGGGACTGTCTATGCAGAACTACTATTTTCCTGGATGCAAAGCCATGGAGGATATTATCTCTTGCATGCTCAAAAGCACCCACCTGATGCCAAACAACTCTCATGTCATTTCAGTATATCTTCTCTCTTTACCTAACCAGAATTTTCTATCATGAATTCATGTGTGTGGGTGGAGGTGAGGAGAAAGTGGGTACAGAAGAAGCCAGAGGCACCCTTTCTGGGTATGCTTAGTGTCAGGACTAGCCTTTGGAGTGAGCTGGAGTGAAACTGGATTTATTGTTTCCTCTCTGTGCTTGTTACTTTTAATTTGTTAACTTTATATTTCAGCCAGATACCCAGCTTCCCTTAGAGACTGGCCATGTCATAAATGATCGAATGAAATAAATAATAAATAAATGCTTCTCTCTTGGATTCCAATTTAAATCCAAGGAGCCCTGGTGAGATCTGAGGACTGGTCCTGTCAATTATTTCTTTCAGAATGACCTCCGGTTACTAATTGGCTCATTTAAATTCCTTCTTTTGAGGGCATGCTACAATGGAAGTAAAATAATTAAAGAGCAGCAAACTTGAATTTGTAGTTGGATATGTTTGAAGCTATGTCATTACCATTATGATACTGGGCACCATGTGAAATTGTGGTCCTGGGAAATGATAGTGTGTTTTAATTTTTCACATGCAAGTGATGTTTCGTAGTAAAACCTGAATATTAATGGTGATCCTTGATCTTTGCTTGCTCATATCTTTGTACCAAAAATACTGGCTTAAGGCAGTACTCACCAAAATATTTTGCATCCTATCACACAGAAAATAAATGATCGCATTTGTGTGGCACACTGGGTAAATGGATAAGATTACTGCATGTCTGAAAATGAGCATCCCAGGGTTGCAGCCACCTAAGACCCTGTGCCTCTGCCTGGAGGGTTGACAGACTCTAGGACTCTGCACACATATAAACTGTGTGTGGTGGGTCTTATCATTCGGGGGTATATTAAACAATCATTGCAACAAATTTGTAATTCCAAATCTTTATTGAGTAAGGGTAATAGCATTTGTAAGAGACCATGATGGAGAATTAATTATGGGGGTAGGGTTGTCATGAATGCATTTCTGAGGAAGTTTTATGTCATCAGTGACCTGAAATTTAGCTAAGTGAAGAATAAAGAAACTTCCAGAGAGGGAAAAAAGAGACAGAAAAGATTGGATATATCTGAAGGGTCCGAGGCAGAGGGGAGTGCCTCAAGGCAAATGTAGGGAAGCAGGTGGGGGATAAAGCATGTAAGACCTTGGTGGCCACAGAGTGCCATCTACAAAATGCTGGGAGGGGCTGGGGTTGTGGCTCAGTGGTAGAGTACTCGCCTACCATGTGCAAGGCCCTGGGTTCGATCCTCAGCACCACATAAAAAAATAAATAAAATAAAGGTACTGTGTCCAACTACAACTAAAAAAAATTAAAAATTTCAGGGAGTAATTATTGAAGAAACTTGAGCTGGACTGATAGGATCAAATCTGTGTTTTTAAAAAGACCACTTGGGCTGTTTGGGTGGCATGATACAAGTAAATCCAGGGCATTTTGTCAAGAAATGAGTCACCAAAGAGATAGTAGAGTGGAGAGAAGTAATTCAAAATGGTTTTTAAAAATAGGAGTGAACCACAAACCTCATTGTGTGTGTGTGTGTGTGTGTGTTGCCAACATTTATTGGCCCCAATAGCTTTACCTTCATTTTATTGAATGTTCAGAACAAATTAACAGCTCCATTTATCAATAAGAAAATGTGTGTTCAATATCAAGATTCAAACTCAGACCTAGCTGACTCTATAAATCTTAACTCTTAACAATTTTGCTGTTCCTCAAAGGAGGCTACTTAACAAAGAATCCCTTTCTAAAGAAACCTCTTTGAGCTAACAAATCAAATGTGCATTTAGGAATAATAAATATTCCCAGTTGTATGTTAAATGCAAGAAACACACCAACATCCTTTTGTTTTTGTTAGGGTCATTCTATCTGGAGCAAGTTGATATCTCATTGTGGATTTGATTTGTATTTACCTGAATGATTAGTGATGTGGAACTTTTTTTTTCATATACTTGTCAGCCATTTGTATGTCTTCTCTTGAGAAATGTGTTTAGGTCTGTTGCCTATTTTTTGAATCAGATTATTTATTCTGGTTTCGAGTTTGGGGAATTTGTTGCTATTGTTGTTATTGAGGTGAGTTTGTTATATAATTCCAATACGAACTCCCATCATATATATGGTTTGCAAATATATTCTTCCATTCTGTATGTTGTGTCTTCATTGATTATTTTCTTTTCCTGGGCAGCTTTTTTAGTTCAATGCAGTTCTGTTTGTCTGGTTTTGCTTTTACTTCCTATGCTTTTGGGGTTTTATCCAAAAAACTCTTGCTTATTCCAATGCCCTAAATAGTTTTATCTATGTTTTTTTCTTGGTTGTTTCATAGTTTCAGGTCTTACATTTAAGTCTCCTGTGTTTATTACATTATTATTCAAAATAACCTGAAAAATGGAAACAACCTAAGTGTCCATCAATTGCTGATGGATAAAGAAAATGTAGAACATACACATTATGGAATACTATTTACCATAAAATGATTCCATCGCTTGCAACAACATGGTTGGAACTGGAGATCATTATGGTTTTCTTTTGTTTTTCTGTTTAATTGACACATAAAATTGCATATATTTATGGGGTACCATGTAATAATTTGAGTACACACATATACATTGTGTAATGTTCAAATGAGGGTAAACATATCTATCTTTTCAAACATATATTGTTTCTTTGTGGTGAAAAGCTTCAAAACCCTTTCTTTTAGCATTTTGGAAATATATAGTACATTATCCTTACTCATAGTCACACTAGTGTGCCATAGCACACCAGAACTAATTTCTCCTATATAACTGTAACAGTACCCATCTATCAACTTTTCTCCATCCTTCCCCCTACTTTACTCTCTCCAGATACTGGAAACCGCTGTTCTAGTCTCAACTTGTACAAGATCAACTTTTTAAAATTCCTCATATGAGTGAAATCATGTGGTGCTTGTCTTTCTGTGCCTGGCTTATTTCACAAACAGCTTAATATAATGACCTCCAGTTCCATCCATGTTCTGTTTGCAGCCTGGGGATATGGCTTAGTATTAAAACAATTGCCAAGCATGTGTGAGGCCCTGGGTTTAATCCCCAGCACCACAAAACACCCAAAAGTTATACTGCTGCTCCACATCTGTGTGCCTGGAATAGTAGGGATTTGAAGGTAGGCCAATGCTAGCATTTAACTTTTGGATTTTACTAACATCAAGGTCCATATGGTAGGATGAATAATGACCATGTCAAAAATGTCCACATCCTAATCCTGGCACCAATGAACATGTTGCTTTATATGGCAAAAGGGACTTTGCAGATGTGATTAAGTTAAGGATATAAAATAGGGAGATTAAAGGGTTCCTACAGGGAGGCAGAAGGTTTTCAGTGAGGAGGGTTGAGACATCTGTGGAAACAAGAGATTGTAATGATGTTACCAGGAGCCAAAGAATTTTGGCAGCCTCAGAAGGATTGTCCCTGCTTACACCTTGATTTTAGTCCTGTAACACTGATTTTAAACATTTTTTTGGGGGGGAGGGATACCTGGGATTGAACCCAGGGGTGCTTAATCACTGAGCCACATCTCCCTAGCCCTTTTTATATTTTATTTTGAGACAGGGTCTCACTAAGTTGCTTAGGGCCTTACTAAATTGCTGAGGTTGGCTTTGAAATTGTGATCCTCCTGCCTCAGCCTCCCCAGCTGCTGGGACTATAGGCGTGCACCACTGTACCTGGCTTGATTTTAAATTTTCAATCTCCAGAACTGTAAGACAATAAGCTTGTGTTGTTTTAAGCCACTAGGTTTGTGGTAATTTGTTACAGAGGCAATAAGATACTAATAAAGCCCATAAAATTAAAGTGGCTACCATAGCAAAGACATTGCACACACTGGGCAAACAGGCCAACTTTGTTCATTTTCTTAATGTAAATCTACTGCACTATCAGACATATGTGTATGTCTGACTGGGGATACACAGTTTACCAGCTGGGATATTGATCTTCCTGAGGGCAAACCTGCTGAATTTCTTTCTATTCCACTGAGAGCTCTTAAATGGAACCCCTGGGATTCAGGCACTGCTCAAGATACCAAGCACCGTTAGCTGGATGCTCTGGGGACTTCTAAGATGGTCCCAGTATAATGCAGTGTCTAAAACAAACATAGTTTGGGCTCCCAAAGCTTGAAGGGTCATGTAGATCTCTATTAGGCCACACATTCCTAGCCAAACTTAGGAAGTGTGGCTTTCTCCTCTCCTGACTTTTCATCTCCCTAGGCTGTCAGTGGAACTCTTGAAAATTCCTTCTGCTCTCCAGGTGCACTTCTCCACAGCCCCAAGATGCCTTTCAGAAATGTTTTCTTCTCCCCAGTCTCCCTCTCTGGCTTTTCCCAGATTATGTTCCTGCCCTTTCTACTGTGAAAGCAATTCCACCTCTCTCAATCAATTTCTCCCGTCAATTTTTTTCTTCATTCGTTACCCAAATGGATACAACAGAGGTCAGGGAACCAAGTAACTCTAACAACAACAACAACAACAACAACAACAACAAAATCTTCTAGGGAGCATAGACCAGAAGAAATATTGTCAATATTAAATACTAATATTTTTGATCCATATCACCACTGACAAGAAAGTAAGTGATCACCAGCAGATGTATTTGGAAGAAATCCTGGGTGAAGGTTGACACCTTTGGCTTTTCACCAAGGACAAGACCGTCTCCAATATTTAGGATTTCCTTTGCGACGAAACAGCAGTGTTTGACCAGAAGATGGCGATCTTTTAAAACAAATTTAGGTGGTTGCCTAGCATGGGGACCTGGGATATAGTGAATCATAGTTGATAAAGATTTCCTGGTGCAGAGAAGGGCTGTGGAGACAGAGGAACAGAGAAAGACTGATGCAGTGAACTATGGTCAATAGGCAAATGAGACTTAACATTCATCACTTATTGATATTTGTTGTGATTTACCCTCTATCCATGCCATCTCTTTTTCCCCTTCCTCTGTTTTATGCAGGATCCTTACTGATTTGCCGTGTACACTGATGTTTATGAAGAACTGAGGCCATATTCTAGTAACCTCCCTTTAAGTCTCACTTTCCCTGTGTCCGTAGTATCCTATGTTCTTCTGTAATAGCATCAACCAGAGGCCCAATTAATATACTGCTTGGTATCTACAATCAACTGTGTGTTCTATGAGGTGGGCTCTGTTTTGTTCACTGCTGAATCACAGCATGGTATACCTTCCTAGCACATAGTAAGTGCTCAATAAGTATATGTTGAATGATTGTAAGAAATTCAAGGTTGTAACTGACTTGAATTTAAAAAGTGCTTTTTGTCTGCTTCCATTCTAAAAGGCCCATGGATGATAGCTGATTCTTACTGAGTGATTGCTGTATTAAACCTTAGCTACATTATCTCACTTTTCCCATGAACTCTATAAGGTTATTCTGAGACAGAGTAGCTAGCTATGGGTATATAAATAGTAAATGACACAAAGTTCAAGGGTACCCTTTTCACTTTGGTGGTACCAACCCACCAAGATTCTCATTAGTGTGCCACTCTGTGGACCTTAAAGCACCTCCTACATTCTCCTCCTCTTTCCTTGTTCTCACTTTACCCTCCCCAATTGACAGAAAATGCCCACACCATTACGCCCCATCCCATTTCAGTCAAGGACCTCAGTGGTTCATGGAAAATATCTGAAGTCTATTAATAGGAAAGCCAGGTTCTTAATGAGGTGATTATAAAGAAATGTAAATAAATAATAGCCTTCAATCAATTGATTACAAGTACATTAAGTGAGGTCTTGCTAGAAGATTCCATGGCCCATCTTGAAGCAATTGTAAGGTTTTTACATGAGGCCTCCAAAATCTACCTTCAGAAACCTGACTCTAGTCCTTACCAGCTGTCACTTTAAGACCTTCCTTCACCTTTGAACTCTGAAGAGAATGGCCTGCTCAAAGAGGGGAACAAAGTCCTGAGTTCTGATCGAAGAAAGACAACTGTAGTTATTAACTAGTATCTTCCTTTGTTTTTGTCCTCTTCTACAATTTCTCAGTTTTTGGACATATGACATGTCTTGTATTTTAAAGGCCACTTTGGTGGAAAGCAGAATATAGTTTTAAAAAGTTAACCCAATGCTGATGTCCTGCTTACTAGAATTATATCATAGTCAGCACAGATGAAATGTTTACAAAAGAGTGGTGATTTGTATCTCATTTTGAGGATTTTTTTCTCTAAAAAAGTCTAGCACTGCCCTCATTAATCATGACATTGATATAGCAGGAGATATGGACAGGGGAAGGGATATTTCTTGAGGGCTTGCCTAAGAGGATTCCCCCCAATTTTTTGTTTTCCTGTCTGTGCCCTTCCAAACCAGGCTTCTCTTACTCTAAATACTTTCATAAAATGGTTGCTGGAGATACTCATTTCTTGGAAAATCAAAGGCATCTGAAAATAATTTGTCATTCAAGTGATTCAAAACCCAACTTTATATTTATCAGGTACTTGAGGACAATTTGGATATGCAAGATAAGCCTTCAAATGTGTTTTGATTGGTCAGCAATCATTTAAAAGGATTTAAATACAAATGCTCTCCAAAGGGCAAATGCTTCCTGGGTCAGCCACAGTCCTCACCATTCCCTAATGTTCCCTGTCTATTTCTGTTCATTTTTAGTTGTCTGACTCAAGACATTGGATTTTGGACTGTTTTTTGTAAATGTATATTTTACCCTTTGATCTTTCTGTTAGTAATCAGTAGGTAAGGCTGCTTTATTGAGATAAAAATGGAATCATTTCCAGGGTTCCTATAATCCTGATATTTTTCTTTCATATAAAGAACAGTGCATCCAGGTGTGGTGGCATGTGCCTGTATCCCCAGCTACTCAAGAAGCCGAAGTGGGAGGATTAATTGCATACAGGAATTCGAGACCAGCCTGGACAACAGAGTCCTGTTTCCAGAAAATCCAATCTAAGAAAACGAGAGAACCAAGATATGCAAAGGCTAAATATCTTGCCCCTGCCATACAAACAGGAAAAAATAGAAATAGTACAAGCAACAAAATGCATAAATCACATTAATGCTGCCATGAAAAGAATCCTTAGAAGTGACGTAGGGCCAGACACAGTGGCACATGCTTGTAATCCCAGAGACTCGGGAGGCTGAGGCAGGAGGATTACAAGGTCAAGGCCAGACTAGGCAACTCAGCAAGACCTTGCTACAAAATAAAAATAAAAAGGGCTGTATATGTAGCTCGGTGGTAAAGCACCACCTGTTTAAATAAGACAAAAAGAAACCACTTAAGCAACTTACCCTTTCTCAAATGGAGAAATTGAGGCACAGAACCAAAGTGATTTGCTCGAGGTATCATAAACTATTAGGTGAGAATCCTTGCTTTAAAATCTATACCTGTGTTCCATTTGGGGAGACTACAGTATTCCAGACAACCTCAATATCACATAAGAGTCAAACCCAATGTTGAAAGTTACAGTCTCACATACCAAGTAGTTCTTTTTTAACTCTACTTTCAGTTAATTTTTTTAAAACAATTGTTCTTTTTAGGTATTTAAGTCTATCCTCCATGGACAACACCTCATCGTGACCTCCTGCTGCAAGAGGCCACCAAACTTTCTAAACAGCTCTTATCAACCAAACACAGGAGTCAGGTCTGAATTGGGGGGTAGTGCACTTTATTCACAAAAAACACAGTACCATACAGGCAAAATCTTACTTCATTGGCAAAACACAGACATATGCATACTCCCAAATGTAGCACTGGGGCAAACTTTAGACACAGAACATTATACACCAAGTTCACAATCAAACATGACATAGTTCACAATCCCTCAATATTTTTTTCTTCAGTGGAGTATGACACCTTATTTAACAGTTAACCATGACAAACAGATGAACTTCTTAAATCTAATTCTCGACCTAACTATGGAGTGAGGCCGACTCAGCCTTCAGAACTGTGTAGAGGATGCCTTAATGGAGCCAAGCTCTTGATTTATGGTATCTTCATGCTGGATGAGCTCATATATAGTAGGTGTTCTCAGCTCCTGTTTCAAATTTAGGCACAACCGGACTGGCATTGATTTTGATACCCAATCTGTAGTTTAACAGGGTTGATGTGATTAGGATAAATTAATTGGTTTTCTAAACCATGGGAGAAGAGGGTAAACTTCACACTCAGGAGGCCTTCGACATGCAAGATTTCAATATGTTAACAATCTGATTACTGTGAAAACTGTTACTGGTTCAGACATTTAAATCAACATTTCCCAAGGTGTGTCAGGACTGAGTTAATCAGTAAGTGAATAGAAACAACTGCAAGAGATTAGGGATGTGATTTCTCACTGCTATTTGATATAATATGCAGCATTTCCTTATGAACTGCAATATATCCAAGACATCAATGAAACTTTTAAGTTAGCAAAAAAAAATGCTTTTGAATTATAAAATAAAGAGTGGCAGAAAAATTTAGCTCTTTGCTCTTAGGATAGGCAAAGCTTTGGAAGACCTTAAGTCCTCATATCGGGATCCAGAAATGTAAGTTTGCTTTTAAGATAAGGTTAATGATGTAATAAACTCGAGTTGGATGAGTTCTTCAGGTATTCTTTAATTTTTCTTAAATAAAAATATATATTTTAACAAGAAGTATTTTATGGTTGAAATGTTTGGGAGGGGTTTCTAAAAACATGACAAGTCTTTCAAATGAGAAAGATAAGAGGCGGGCACTGTTCTGAGCCCACATTGCTCCTAAGATAGAGAACTCAGTCTTCATATGTAAAAATCACTCAATTTCATGTTTGTTATAAAACTTAATTAAAGCAAGGGAGGTTATCTTATAAAGCCCTTTCTGTATTTGACAGTCTCTATAAATAATAATCAGGGATTTTTTCATGTATATTCCAGTACTAGATAGAAATTGACATGCTAATATTTAACCATGTTTAAGACATGTAAGTGAAGGGATCTGTCTAATTCTATGGCCATAAAAACAAAAGGAAAATGTATATGACTCTAGGGGTCTTCAGGTAGTAAAGAACCACATGAAATAATACTGCTTTCCTAAAACTGGTATAGTATGTTATCACTAATAGGGATCAACTGATGTCTAACCATGTTCCAAAGGGAAAAGAAGGTGCCCTTTGTAGTTGGTTTCACATGAAGCTAGTCAGGGAGGCCTCTTGCTGTGATTTTATTCTGCTCATCAAGTTAAACATTTGAACTCGGTAAACACTCTCCTCTGTAAGATGTAAAAGAGAAAAATGTACAAAAAAACCTAGCACTGAGGCTAGATGTCTAGAAAATTCACAGAAATTAGAAGTGGCCAGGAGATTCCTGGGGCATCAGACTGCAAGATGTCCCCATCCTGGTCTGAAGGAACCACATATCCCTGCCCCCACCGGCTTATCTACTTCCTTATGTAAAGTAGGAGCCAGTCACCCCCGGAAGCTGTGAGGCTATGGGCTCTGTACCAACACTTCACCAGTGCCTAAGGACAATTACAGGCTAAGTCTTAACCTACTCCACTTTATTTCTGAAATCAGGTATTTTTTGTTAAAGGTAGGAAGAATGGGACACAAAAATTCTCATAAGCACATTACATTAACTTTTTGAAATTAAGAGAGCAATCACAAGGTTTTATTGTATCCATCAATACAAATTGGTCTACATAGACAAGATGAAGCTTGATCTTACTGAAATTAATTAGGTAATTATTTGGGTTGTTCTTACTTTAATGCAGACAGACTAAACTGAGGAGGGTTAAATCAAGTGCACTTAAATGGCCTAATGACACAGCCTTTAGTTCTTCCACATTTTCCTTTTGATGGTGATGGTGATGGTACTGAGAAGAAGGATACAGAAGGCCAGAAGTTGGAACTTCATGACCGTGGCAGCAGCTTGGATTTGTACAACACAATCCAGAGGGCAGTTACTGAGGTGGAAATCCCGATGAGCTTCAGCAGGCCAGATATGGAAGGCAGGTTTCTCTCTAGGAAGGTGGTGGTGATTTCAACTGATGGAACATCCTAGATAATAAACACAAATCATTAGTAGAAAACTCTTCCACTCATAAAGAGAAAAAATATCTGTAATATCATGCATGGGTATACCTGTGAGTTTTATGACTAGTCTATGGATATGGACTAGCCAAACTTACCTTAGATTCAGGTTCTTGTGCCCATATATCTTTCTTAGCCACCTTCCCCAGAGCATTCAAGACCTGAAAGAAAGTGACCATGGTATTATGAAATGAGGTTGTATAGGTGTGTCAGATTCAAAGTCCTATTTATAGGCTATTAGATAAGCCCTATAAGTGAGGGGCACAGAAATGAATATTTTCTATTAGCAACCCACTTGAATCAAAGTGTGAAATATGATATATCAAGAACTATGTAATGTTTTGAACAACCAACAATAAAAATTTAAAAAAAAAATAACTAGACAAATGAATGGCCAAAGGAAATGGGACACACACACACACACACACACACCATGGAATATTATTCAGTTTTAAAGAAAAATGAAATCCTGCCCTATGTGACAATATAAATGAGCTTAAAGGACATTTTGCTAAAGGATATAATCTAGGCACAGAAAAACAAACATGTTCTCACTCACATGCAGAAGCTGAAAAAGTTTATCTTAGAGAATATGTAACAACAAATCCCACTATTATGTATAATTATAGTACACCAATAAAAATAAAGAAGTAGAGAGTGATACAGAGGCCACCAGAGGCTGAGAAGGGTTGAGGATAGAAGGGATAGTGAGAGAATGGATAGTGGATAGCAAAATACAGTACAACAGGAGGACTAAATTCTAGTGTTTTATAGCACAGTTCGGTGAACATAATGATTTGCTATACATTCCAAAATAGCTAGATGAAAGGATTCTGAATGTTCCAAAGAAATGATGTCTGATGTGAAGGAAATGCTAATAACTCGAATTTGATCACTGCACACTGTATGCACACATAATATCTTACTACCCCCAAATATGTATAATTATGATGTCAATGAAAAAAATGGGCAAATATATAGTTTCATGAAAACATCATTAATCCATCTAAAAAATTTTAAAAGAAGAACCAGGAAGACCAGATGCCAAAAATGCTGCTGAGACTCAGGAGGGAACACTTCAGCTTCCTCCCTTACCTCTCTAGCTGCACGTTCTCCGGCCTCAACAGCTCCTTCCATGTAGCCACTCCAGTGTGTAGCGGTTTCTGTGCCAGCAAAGTAAATCCTGCCCACTGGCTGGCGAATCACCCTATGAGGAAACAAAGAGGCCACACAAAGTTACCTGGGATGCTACTGAGGGGAAATGAGCCAATGACTGCTCTCATTTACTTTGCAGAAGACAGGGAAACTCAAATTATTTACAAAACACAGCCCAAGGTAAAATGTTCCTTAAAGGCTACTCCTTATTTCCTAGGCCTATACATAAGGAGGCTGTCAGATCATCAATCTGTGAAGATGATGTTGACCTTTTTCAAGCTGGCCAGAATTGGAATGTGAGAACATGCATTCAGTCCACAATCGGATTTTTTTGGCTGTGTGTCTCCTATTTTGTAGTTCATTCTGCTTCCCACACTGTTTTTCCAAGGGGGAACATTCTTTTTGAGATCACACATGGCCAAAGTCCAGTCATGCAGGTAGTCCCAGTGTATTAGGAGGGACTGTTGCACCAAGTGGGAAGATAGAAATGGACTGTAAATTGACTAATTCTGATAGAGGAGAGACATGAGGGATTACATACATGAGTTTGTTTCTTTAAATTACAACTTCTGTAAAGTTTCTCTGGACTTTCCTAGGGAATAGCTGAAGGCAGGAAATGGCCCTCCTCTTATAAAGAGGTCCTGCCAATGAAAACCAAGGAAGGGCTAGACCAAATAGGTAACTGTCCCCTCCAGCCTTCTCAGGGTTGAATCCTGCCATTCATGCAGCCACTTTCATAAACACTCTGAAGCTGCACACCCCACCCCACCCCACCCCACCCCAAAGACTTTCATTTCAACCCACTGGCACTTTTTTTCCATTCAGGAACCCTGTGTTTCATCTCTTCCTGACCCTAGTCCCATCTTCTAGACTTCTACATCACAACAGAACTAATCCAATTTATAAACTCTGCTATCACAAACAAAGGCTGTTTGAACAGTTAACAAACAAGACAGGGCTGGGGGTGCAGTTCAGTGGTAGAGCACTTGCCCAGCATGTGTGAGGCCCTGGGTTTGATCCTTAGCACCACAAAAGGAAAAAGGCAAACAAACAAGCTTCCAAAAGGAAATGGTTAACAAATGCTTATTTCTTGTGGACAAACATGACCTAGTGTTAACTTTCTGGCTTTTTTGTCTGGAAACCAGATGAAGGTATAATGCTACATATGTGACCAGGGAATACTGCTTATGCTAAAAATGTTACCTTACCCATTCCCACATTGGTAAACTGCATTCAGGCTGAAAGGATTGGGAATGAACTGTAAATACCTGGAGGGAGACTGTCACTGTGGGCTTCCTTGAGTGTGGTGTCTCTTCTAACTGAGCAAGTGACCCTGGGCTCTATGCCTGTGACACATAGTGATAATGGCTTCTATGGATCAAGGGGCTTCTAAGTCAAAGTGGATCCCTGCACCTCCTGCCTCCACCCCAGTGAATCTCATCTCCTCATCACTTGCTATATACAGCAAGGATGTGTGATAGTCCTCTGTTGGCCAGACAGATATATTGGATTAATGCATTGAAAGTCCTTCTGTATAGACTGGTGTCAAGGAGCCTAGGGTGGTAGTGTGAGACTAAATGTTGATCTGAACTCAAGAAGGCCCCTTGAAGGACAGTGCAGTTTGCTTCATTCTCACAAATATTGCTGACTAATCCCAGCTACTCAGAGACTGGAGCAGAAGGATCACAAGTCTGAGGCCAGCCTGTGCAACTTAGGGTGACCCTGTCTCAAAAACAAAACAAAAAAGCCCAAACAGAAATAAACAAACAAACAAACAAACAAACAAGTACTGTTGACACCTGAAGTTCTTCCCTGTGCTCGGCTATTGTCTATTTGCTGATATCCTTGTTTTTCCAGAGACATTCAGAAAGATACAAACTATCTATCTAGGGCATTAGAAATAGGAATGACAGCTATTTCTAGAATTCTCATTGAATACTGCTTCTGTTAAATGTGATACAGGTCTTATAATAACTGGTGTAGTGCTTGGGCAGTACCTTCCATATTGAGTCATGATCCCAGGGGGGAAGTAGGCAGTGTAGCACCCTCCAGAGTACTGCTCCTCACACCAGTTCTTCTCTTCATAATGCACTGGCTGAAGTTGGTAGGGAGAAAATTCCAAAGAGAAAAATGAAGCTGAAATGCTATAAGTCACAATGAAGGCTCTTACATGTTTTACTTTATCAAAAATTTCACAGAGAAAAAGACAATAACCCTGTTTTTGTAACTTGCTGAAGAAGAAACATGATATTATCAAGTAATAGCCTTTTGTGAGGTACCAAGTTGCAAAACATGGACATTATGACTTTTTTCAATCTCTCAACTAGGGAAGACAAAGTATCTCAACATCTGGGAATGAGGGCATCTTCATGCTGATACTGAAGAATTTAGAGCTAAAACTTTAGGGAAATCCATCAATGATCAGCTTGTGGAAAGATCTGCTTCAATCTCTGGAGTTCAACAACAACAGACTTCACTTCCTTATCTACCCAGGTGTTTCTGCTGCAAAAAAAGTTGTGAGGGAGGAAGTAGAAGACAGTCATAGTATCTAAGAAAGGATTTGGTCAGAATCCCTTCCCAAAGCTAGAAAAATGAATGTTGGAATTCTTGCTAAAAAGGGGAACAATTAAGATGTAAAATGTTCCTAGAGGACATGAGAGAATCTTCTCTGAATTCCATAATACACTATGAAAATGTGTCATTTAATTAATTTACAGATAACCCCTCAAAAGTGCCCCCAGCTATCAGTGGGTTCTTCAAAAGTCATTTCCCTCTCCTGATTGCTTTCAGTGGTAGATTAAAAGCACTGAAATTTCTAAATGAGTTGTGAATTGAGTTGCACATGTAAAACTAAATTATTATGACTTTGACCTAGGCAGAAAGTTTACATTCACTGTTCTGTCTTGTATGTATTACTAATGTATTCACCAACAGAAGATGACATATTTGGGGTTTTCTTTCACATCTGGCAGTTGACACTGACTGACATGAGGGCAGGACCTCTGTTTTGAGAACCAATCTCTCCCATCCTTAACATAATTCCTGCCATGCCAGGCTGTCATCACACTTTGATGATAGTTATTCAGCAAACATTTAAACTGCACAAGAGGATTACAGCTTTGAAATTCCATGCACCTGACACCAATTTTAATGGCCTTTTTTTTTTTAACTGCTAAAGTTCATCTTTCAAGTTAAGAATAATTCTTCTTAACTCTCTTCATAAGACTGTCAGGAATCCAGAATCTGCTTTGCTTTACCAATTCCAGTGAGCAGAGCACAGCCTGTTAGGGACTAAACCTTGGGGTTTTCTTACTTGTAATGCTTCCTCAGATCCCAGCACTTTGGCATACAGCTCACAGATTTTCCTTTTCCTATTAAAAAAAAAAAAAAAAAAAGGAGCCAAAAAGGTTGTTAAGGAAGTAATAACCGATAGGTACAGAGTAAATACAGTGAGGTCCAGGGCATTCACCAATGAACCAGATTTATTACAGAAAAATGAAACTCAATGGCCTCCTGTTACTATACAAAGCAAACAGTTCAATGAATCTCTGTACTCAGATTAACTTTCTCTGCCTCGATAGTCATTTGAAAGAGTCAATAGAATATTCCTTCTTTTTTTTTTTTTACATTTCTGCCTCTTTTACTATCTATTACAATATCTGAGATAAAAATGGGTAAAATAAGATTAAATTTAACTTAATCTTAGGGATTAATTCCATATAACTTTTCTGGAATATATAGAATTCTAGAATGATCCTATTTGTAAATATGTAGTTCATATGATAGCAAGTCCTTTAACTCTCCTATTCTTGTTTTGTAAATATCTGAAAACAAATAATACTCATTTAGTATTTTAAGCATAAAGTATGCTATTCTGAGAGAGACTTACAGTCATTTCAGTCTAGTAATCTGTAACTTGGATAGAATGGTCTGTGGACTAGGACACTGTGTTAAAGGGTATCTGGGGGATGGACACAATACACTACATGATGGTACCTCAAAAAGTCTTTGGCTGGGCTGGAGCTGTAGCTCAGTGGAACAGTGCTTGCCTAGCATGTGTGAGGCACTGGGTTCGATTCTCAGCATCACATACAAATAAATAACATAAAGGTCCATCAACAACTAAAAAATATTTTTAAATGTTTTTAAAAAGTCTTTGGCTATCCTCATAATTCATGACATAGACGAAAAGTATAGAACATGAAATGTATTATGTCTGAAAAATCAGTAGCTATATTTACCTAAAGTTTTCTTAAAAGGAAAAAAAAAACATTTTAAACTCACTACTCCTGCTTAAAAAATTTTTAAAAAGGTCTAATTATTAAACTCACCATTTGTAGAAATTAATGGTTCTATTTCAGGATTTGTTTGAATAGGTTCACACTGAACCAATTACATACTATTTATGTTTCCTTTTTTACTTTTGTAATATAGTTTAAACATGTGAAACTGTCCTTAAAATATTTGTTGAAGACTAACAATCAACTGGAAAATATTCATTAAAAATGGGGCAAAAAGTTTAATTCAAATCTGTAAGATAAGCATAAAATGCATAACTAAAAATAACCAATAAAATCTGACAAGATGAATGGCCAAAAATATTCGGGGGGGGGGGGAGGTCAAGAATATTAGTAATAAAAGAAATAGATTTTAAAAACACTATTTTATCTTGCCAATTACATTAGAAAATATTATTAAAACATGCTCCCAATTTCTCTAAATAATCTGGGAAACAATGTCAACTTATAAATTTATATAAAGCCTTCTATACATTTATACAACTCTTAGAATATCCATCTCATAAGTATAGAGGATTAAATTAGGAGGAATAGATGGAATTCTAAATAGGACTTGCTATGCAGTTTTCCCATGGAAGGTTTTAAGGAAGAGACAAATGCCACTCCTGACATGATGTCACACAGCATGGGGTGAATATTTAAATTCCAGGACACATCGAAAATCATAAAGGTAAGAAGTCTCAAGACTACTGTCCACCTGTCTCTCTCAGTCTAATCTGTGCTATTCATTTCAGAGATTAGGAAGCTGAGACTCAGTGAGCTGCTGAGACTTATTCAGCATCATTCAGCTAATTAATGGCAGGGTGAGGCTCTACATTTCTGAGCATCCTGCTCATAGTAGATGCTCAATAAATGTGTGTGGAGAATCAAAGTCCATGCTTAGCCTAGTGTGAGACCCTCTCCTCAACTCTATGAAGAGATGAATGATTCTTATCTACTACAAAAGAGTGTTACAAGCAATGATTCAGATATTTTAAATCAACTAAAAATTAAGGATATTAATAGTCAGTATTCTAAAATGTTTAATGATGCTTAGCTTATTTTTTGGACACATAATAAAATCTTTATTAAAGCAGAGTGAAACCCAAAATTCAATCAACCTCCTTTCAGTTAATTTTTTAACCATGAATGATAAAACCAGTTATAATAGAAATACAAGCCATTTAGTGTGCTTTACATATATTATTAGATGAGCCAAGGACAGGTCACACAAATACATCAGGGAATTATCATTCTCTTCCCATCTTCCCATTAGAATTCAATTTTTATGGGGGGGAATATATGTAAGGCAAGGATATTAAAACAATGCATTTTTTCCTTTTTCAGTGCTGGGGATAAAACCCAGGGCCTTGCACATGCAGGGCACATGCTCTACCACTAGGCTACCACCCCAGCATGGAGCAATCCATTTATTCAATCAATGCATTTATTTGGCTTAGCTCTAAAATCAATAGAATGTATTTTAAATTAAAGCCTAAAGAAGTCACTGTGCAAATCATCTTGTTGAATTTATCCGCTGGCTTTTATATCTGGATACTCAATCAACTGAAAAGCTTGTTAAAAATACAAATACTCGGGTTCCTTGAACCTTGCACCTACTGGATCATAATCTTATAGGCCTCAGAAAAATATATCTTCTAAACATCTTTTGGAAGATTTTGAGGCAGTCAGTTCTGGAAGCCACTGTTCTCATCAATGATATATTCAGTAAGGTTTTTGCCTCACAAAAACTTTTGAGAAGTTGAGCCACTGTGTAGAATCAAAACCAAATGCCTACCTCCAGGCTGGTATTTATTTTATTATTAATAAGGAGGGAAAGCAGGAAATCCAAAAGAAAATGTCAAGCTCAGAATGATGTAATGAAAAAGAGTATGTGTTATCTGCTATTCCTGTTGCAAGTTAGCCGCTATGGTTTGAATACGTATATTCTCTAAAATTCATGCATGTTGGAACTTAACTTCCAAGGTGATGGGATTAAGAGGTGGGGCTTTTGGGGATGTGATTAAGTCACAAGGGCTTTGTCTAGGTTATAGTTTTTATAATTTTCCTTTATTCATCTTACAGAAAAACTCTACCTCTCAACCATTATAAATAAATACAAATGTGTAAAATTGAGTTAAAATACACATATGGGCAAAGGGGCCATAGCAAAATACAGAAAGGTTGATTTGTTGGGCTGAGAATATTTGTAAAATATTATGTTTTTCCTGATGAAATTCTACTTTGTTAGTGCAATGAACACAATATAAAGCTTGCCTTTTGTCTATTTTCAGATTGTTATGGTTTGGATGTGAGGTGTTCCCCAAAAGCTCATATGTGAGACAATGCAAGAAGGTTTGGAGGAGAAATGATTGGGTTGTGAGAGCCTTCACCCAATAAGTGAATTAATCCCTGATGGGATTAAATGAGTGGTAAACACAGGCAAGTGGGGTGTGGCCAGAGAAAGTGGCTCATTGGAGGCATGGCTTTGGGGTACATATTTTGTTTCTGGAGAGTACAGTCTCTTTCTCTACTTTCTGATCATCATGTGAGCTATTTCCCTCTGCCATACTCTTCTGCCATGATGTCCTGCCTCACCTCGAGACCCAAGGAATGAAGCTGTTCTTCTATGGACTAAGACCTCTGAAACCATGAGCCCTCAAATAAACATTTCCTCCTCGTTAATTGTTCTGGTGGAGACCTTTAGTCACAGAAGAAAAAAAAAAAACTGACTAAAACACAGATATAAATGCTTTACCTTATTTCTTTGTGGAGCTTAGCAAGTCGATCAGCTTTCCGGGCAAGGATGAAGCTGGAGAGAGAGAGGGCATACTTGAATATCAGGTTACAGTCTTTATGCATTGTCCCTTCTCAAGTCTTTTATTACTGCTATCTACTCAATATTAATGAACTTTCCCAGACCCTCCTATATTAGTGCAAATACCATGTTATCTTCAGTCTCCCTCTGTGTCCAAACCCAGATAGGCTTGTTATGGGCCAGGCTATATGGGCAATGACCAAACAGACTCCATTTTACCCTGAGACTCCATATCATGTAAGAAATGCTTCTCCCATGAAAAAGCCCCACCTCTGTACCCATAACAGTTGTTTAGCATAGCATGTTTGGAAACACAAAATGGCAATTCTTATACAATGGAAAATTATTCTCTTAAGTTTCCACTTTTTTTGGGCAATGTACCTTGTTAGAGATTGATTGTCTAGACATTAGTAACCATTCTCTAATGTGTACTGAATTAGGGTCATTTTGACCCACCTCCCTTCTGCTTGCTTACTGCTATGCCAACCTGGAAAGTCCTATGGGAAATACCAATGTACCCATTGCATTGTCTCCCTAACTGCCCAATTCATCTTCTATACCTGCTTGCTTGCAGCTACATCAACCCAGATGTGGTTTTTGCCTTTAAATATCCTAAAATTCTCAGGTTCAGGGCTGTTCCTTGCAGAGACAGTTACGGGTCCTGTGGGGAATAGTCACCAGCAGCCGACTAAATAAAAACTCTTCAATTTGGACAAAACTGGGACTTGTTGTGTTTTCTAAGTCCCACAACAGGCTGAGCTCCTAAATAAAAGGTCAATTCTTACTCAATATTTTGCTTGTAAAATTTATTACATTATTTGGTATACAGTAGGAAATCAAAGGTTGGACGAATTAATGTTGCACTAAATAATTACATTGACAATGATTATTGTCTTCTGTCAAATACTTGGTAAAAGCTGGACAAAGAAATGTTAATATGTGTCTGTAGTGGATTCCAGGAGGGGTATCCCAGGTTCCCCTTTCAGGACTTTTACTTGGTAACCTTAACTCACAGTGGAAACCTTCACCAACAATTATACTCAGCAGGAGAGAACTGCCTCAATCAAGTTTCTGCCCTTCCTCAATGGCCAGCTCTGGGATGGGGTGGGTACCAAGGATCATCCCCACACCTCATTTCGGAACAACTCTGAAGGGCCATCCCAGCTCCAGAATTTTCCATGAGATTGAGGACATCTTTGTTGAGATAAATCTAGAGCCCAACTTCTCCCTCTGCCTGATTCCAATTCCCTCTCTTCCCCCATAGGTAGTAACTCCTAGGGCACTTCCCAATAAATCTCCGGTACCCAAATTTCTATTTTCAAGTTGACTTCCTAAGAAACGGATCTAAAACAGTCCCCCAATAAAGGAACTCAGTAACACCCAGATATAATCTGTCTGCTTTCCTTTAATTGAACAGATTCTATTATACCAATATTACTGATTATATATATATATATAAAATAATTGAATGTGACATGAAATTCTTAATCCCAGTATTATTAGAAAGCTTTCAAAAATCCACATGAAGGCTGTGGATGTAGTTCAGTGGTAGAATGCATGCATAGCATACACAAGGCCCTGTATTTAATCCCAGGAACCACATACATGCACAAATCTAAATGAGCCATAGAGCAATGAAATTATTTCTCCATTTAAAAAAGATTTTATAGGGCTGGGAATGTAACTCAGTGACATAAGGCTTGTCTAGCATGTGAGAGACCCTGGGTTCCATCCTCGGCAGTGCAAAAAAAAAATCTTTAAAAATTATATTTCTTTGGTTCCAAATCTGCCAAAAAATAGATTAGAGCTAAAAACAGTATTTCTTCCTGTCCCCACCTCCAAGTTAAACTGTTCCTCAATTGGATTGGCAATTCCTTTAGGGTTGTGATTTGTGATCATTCTGGGAAGCAAAGACACAAAGTATGTTAACTCACAGAACAATATTTCTGAAGAAGCTGTGGACTATTTAAGAAATTTAAACTACTGAATTTTATGGGATATAGTCATAACTTTATTTGACTTAACCCTTAAGTTATGACTCACTAGCAAAGATTTTAGTTAAATTTTAGGTTTAAGAAAGAATCAGTAAGGTTGGGCCTATAAAATATTTAAAAGAAAACCACCACAAATATCAAATTAAAGTTTAAATGACTTATCTGAAAGCCCTTTAGTCAACTCATCATATGTTTTTATAATCCCTTTCCCAAAGAGCAATTAGTGTTGACTATTTCGATCAAATCTCAAGTCATGCATGAAATAATCTCTTATCTAACTATGCACAAATATTCTTCAACTTTCACTGGTACTTTATTGTGGAAATCATGCATGCTCTCTTTGTGTTGAGGACATTTCACAGTCTAAAGTACAAGTTTGTTTACAGTTTTCCAAAAGGTGATAATTATTTCAGACACAGTGCTAGGCAATTGTCACCTCTGTCTTTGAGGCTTTCTTGGCCAAGTGCAAAGAGCAAGGTGGAGGCAATATATCTTCAATGCTTTAATTATCAAGAACAAAGTTCTGGGTGGAGTAACTGTCCCGATAAGACAAGGGAGAAGCTGGTCAACAGGCATAAAAGAGAATAGACAATTTATCCTCAACCTTATAAATTCATAGTTGGGACAGACTTATGTAACAAAAGATAGATTAACAAGAGAAAAATAAGCAAGTTTATTAACCCTGAAGTACACATCACATGGATCAAGGTAGTGGTTTGAGTCTAGCTTATATAATTATACCTAATGAAGATCAACAAATTTTAGAGACAAAGGAAAGCTTCTAAAGGGAGCATGCCTACAATGGGAAGATAAATATATGGGAAGACACTAATAAAATAAAGTATACTTGCAGATTTCTCTGGTTCTGTCTCTGAATTGATGAAGGATTGTCTCCATTGAAGGATTTATGTCCTATCTATAGGGGGAGGACAGCGAGACCTTTTGTTTTTGTAAATCTCTACCTTGCTCTTAGGCAAACAGAGGAAAGGCAGAGAGCTCTCTTATATCTTAATTGTCTTCAGCTAATGACCCTTCATATTTGGGGGAGATGTATTCTGGTCTCCCACAGATATAAAGTTTCAGATAGACTGGAGGAATAAGGTCTGAATAGTAGGATAATTGTGATTCAGCAGGCTGAGGCAGGAGAATTGCAAGTTCAAGGCCAACCTTGGCAACTTAGACCCTGTCTCAAAATAAAAAATAAAAAGGGCTATGAGTATAGTTCAGTGGTAAAGCACCCTTGGTTGAAGCCCCACTATTACTACTACTACTACTGCTGCTGCTGCTACTACTACTACTACTGTACTACTACTACTACTACTACTACTACTACTACTACTGTATATTTCAAAACACCTGAAAGAGAGGATTTTAAATGTTCTTACCACACAGAAATGATATGTATGAGGTGATGAATATGCTAATTATTCTTTTTTGATAATCCCATATGTATTGAAATATCACATTATACCCTATATATAGCATTATTTTTTGTTAATAAATAAAACCAATAAATAAATAACAGATTAGAATACTACTTTTAAGGAACTGCTTAAATAACCCCATTAACATCTGGAAGGGTCCTGCCACTCATGTCTCAGTTATTACAGCTGAAGCAAACCCAGTAGGGCATGTGTCAGTATATCTAATGCCAAGGGCAAGAAAAATATCAATATTCTTCTATCCATAATTGGATAGGTCTTCAACTGATATTCTCCTGAAACCTGTCTACCAAACTTCTGCTTTCCTCTAGCCTAGCAAAGTGAATGTTAAACTGCCAAATATAACTGTACCCTTTCTTGCTCAATGGGGTTAGGCGATGAAGAGGATATGTTGTTCTTCTGGTCATTATGTTGTAAGTATCTGCCTTTCTCAGGGAATCTGGTGCTATTTTTTATATTTAACAAACAGGGAAGTGATTCCAAAATGTCTTGTTAGCAGCCCAGTAGTGTAGCCTGCCTTCTAAATCCTTCAGGACCTGGATCTGCTCCTTTCGACTCTGTAATTTTTCTAAAATGATCTGATATGCCTGAACTCACTTCTCCCCTCAGGCAGGAGGCATGCATTTCCCAGGAGCAAAGTGGGAAACCACTGGATCATGTCTAAAAGTCACTTGATTGCTACTAAAGCTGTGTTCTTTTGTTTTGGTGGGGTAAAATAATGAGTTTTTTTTTTATTAGTATAGTTTTTTGGAGGGCCAAATGGTAGGTAATCAGGAGTCTGTGGTCCTGCTTAGTGTTTCCTTTGTGGAGGTCCTACTTCTTTGGACCACTAGTCTCTAACAGGCAGGTGGTGCAGAAGAGAAGAGCTCTTTCAATCTCCTCCCAAATGTGCATATAGCTGTACTCTTCTGTGCATAGGACTATACCCTGCACCATCCATTTACTTCCAAGGGCAAGAGAAGTACCACAGGTGAAGGATAACTACAGAGTGACCAAGAAGAAAAAAGTGCCATGCCATTCACTCAAGGCCTGGCTCCACTGTGAACTGTTCCTCCTGATCAACCAGCTGTTTAGTATCCCAGGGAATAGCTTAATAATTGTTCTGTAGCAGGTGTTTGGAATGAATAAAAGGATAAAACCCAGAAACCCTGTATTTGGAAGACTTTATGGGATAAAGCAGTTGTATTTCCAGAATGGTTGTGGAAATTCTGCCTCTAGGCAAGATTGGTTACCATACTGCCTGTCTAGCTGCTTTTCCACTCCATCCTTAACATGCAAGTTTTATAAGAGAAATAAATATATGGGCATCAGTTCAAAATGGTGTCAGTTTTAGTAGTCTCTCAGTGTTCTTGTGCCACATGCAAAACATAACTATGAATATTTTAATACATAGAAACATGATATATTTTTGTTGGGTTTTTTATCATTGCTTGAATTTGATCCCAAAACAATATACTTGCCAGCATCTACATCAACACAATTTGAAAAATAAAGAACACCCAGTTCTAACTTACCCCATGATGGCAGGCAGTGATCCATCTGGTTTGGTGTCATCCAGAGTTATGGAAATTGGAGCTTCCTCATCTTCAATGATCATGCAGCCACAGTAATCTTATCCAGGAGAAAATCAATAAGAGATTGAGATCAACCCATATTACAGAATTAGAGGCACATAAACATAGCATATATGTATACACTTTTGCTAAGAGGAAGATAAATCTTAAAATTATTGGGGGTTTTTTTTGCCCCAACCCTAGAAGTCATTTCCTGTTAAATGCACACACTGACTATACAAGAATATCTCACACAGGGATAATGACACTTCATATAAAGGGCTTATGAGCAATGCATGAGAAAAATGGTAAGATGGCCCTGATGTCTGGAAAAGATGGGGAAAAGAGTTGAGTATATTAAAAGCAATTATCTCTATTAACCCTGGAAGAAGTTGTGAAAAGGCATCCTGTGAGTATGAGCAGAAAGCTAATCAACAGTAGGAACAATATATAGAGAGCTTTCTAAGTCCCTGATTCTGTCTCATTTAATCCTCACACCACCAGGGTAGTATGTATTTTTACAATTTTATGCTTAGAGACTGAGGCTAGTAAGTAACAAAGCCTAGGACTCTCCAACTTCAAAGGATCACTTCTTCCCCAGAGCTCCTGGTCTCACTTTGCCAATAAAGAATAAGTGGAAGGTCAAGTGCCAGGAGCCAGGGCAACCCCCAAGTGGTGTTCTCATGGTGGGCCCTCTTTTCCCCTCCCATTGCCAACAAGTGCTCTTGGGGTCATTTTGTGTTACAGGGCACTACGAAGAAATTGACAGAATTCTGATCCTTTCTCTACCAAATTGAAAACATTTATCTTTTTCTATTCAGTTCCTTCTGTTAAATATTACCAAAAGAATGGTTCCTTCACTTAATACAGTTTAAACATGAATAAGAGCAGCTTACCCTTTTTCTTCCAGAAGGCATCCTTGTAATACATCATGCACTTAATGATAGCCCCCATTGGAAGACGCTGAATTAGCTGGTTTCTCTCTGATGGAAGCTCAGGTTTGAAGTGGATTTTAGCAGTCAGGGTCGGAGGGATGGCACTAATTACGTATCTGCACTAAAATACACATATGCAAAACATCACCTCAAATACAAGCTGTACTCTTTGCAGAGGGTGTGAAACATCTCTAATATTTTGAATGATATTCAGCAGTGACAACATGCAAAATTAGACAATTTGGTGCAACAAAATAGAAGAAGTTGGGTCTACCAACCATGCTGGTAAATTGGGAGAGGAGGCAGAAACACACCAGTATTAACTATACCACAGCTTTGATTATATTTAGTTAGAAACTGCAGAAGACACAAGGCGTATTTACTATAGACTCCTTTTGACTAAAATTACCTCATAGCATTCATGATTCAGTGTCTCTATGGTGATGTTGGCACCAGACTGGTCAATATAGGTGACAGGATGGCTCAGTTTCACCCGGTCCCCAAGGAGTTCCATTATCCGCTCACTCACTTGACCAGAACCTCCTACAAATTTCCGTTCCTACAGACAGAGGTAGACAGGAAAGGAGATACTGTAAAAGCCTAATGGAGGGAAATCTTATTTTCCACTGATTAGGAAACCTCCAGAAAGTCACAGCCAGACCTCCACTCTCCAAACACTCTCCAAACACTAACCATTAGGATAGAGGCAAAGGAAAAACATCACCTCAAACACAATCATAGTCTTTGGAGAGGGTGTGATATATCATCTTTAACATTTTGAATGATACTGAGCACTGACAACATACAAAATAAATTGGATTCTCTGTACAGTTATCCTCTGTATAGTTTCTAGCACTAAAAAGCCATTACTAGTTCATAAAATTACAGGTCAGAAAAACTGTTCCGCTATGCCAGTACTGCCCTGATTGAAAGGAAATAGCAAGTCTGTGGGCTTCAGATACCTAAGAGAGTAGAGCATGGAAGGGTCCTTGGGAAGTGGAGGGAGCTGTGCTTGTCCCAGTGGGTGCATTTTCTAAGAAACAGGGGAATATTATTAGCTTATTGCAGAATATTCATTGGATGGCTAAAAACGCATGTCAGTAGGCTGAGGCACAGTCCACAATTGACAATTAAGTACCTCAATCATGAGTATCCACACAGTAATTTTTTTCACTTTTATAACTGGCTATTATTTTATGGCAGCACTAAAGTTATTTGTAAAACTATCCCCATGGTGGTTCAAACCTAAATTCATAATTTGTCCTTCCTCAAGAAACAGGTACCACTTAATCTACAATCTGACCCATGTTTTCCAAGGGTTGCTCTGAATTTTAGTGTAATGTAAAGATCACAAACTATTACAATATTGTCCACTATCTATCCCTCTATGTTTAGTATTTGTCTAATTACATTGTAAGGGGGGAACTTAATTTCTTTAGGAAGTTATTGTGATAATGGCTTGAGATTCATAATCTGAACTGTAACTTTCCATAAGGTCCTGTAGGGTTTGTTTAGAAATATCCTGACTCTTCTGAATGAATGAACAAATAACATATATGCATAAAGATACCTCACAAAGCAAAATATGGGTTAAGAAGAGTAATGTGGGAATTCTGCCTTTAATTAAAGACACTTAAAAATGCAACAGTCCTGCATTTGCCAAAACTAAGCATTCAATGAACAATAACTCTCAGTGTCACAAGAATAACTTGGGAACTTCTGTAGATCTAAGAAAAATAGTGCACTTGGGGGGAGAGAGACTTTTACACCTTGTAAAATGCACTCAGAATTCTGGGACTCAAAGAACAGAGTATAAATTAGAAATAAACTGCTACTAATTAAACCTCTTCACTCCCAAGCATAATATTCCTAGAAAAGAGATACTCATCCTCTTTGAATATGGAGCTTTAATGTAAAGAATCTCAGAGTCTGAGGAACCAGGAAACTAGAATTCATGGAAGTGGTATGGAAACTGGGCAAATAAAAATGGACAACAGAAATTTGGAATCCAAACTATAGAATTTACTATGAAAAGAATGGCCATAAATCACTGAGTTAATTAGAACAGTCATTTCCATTATGTAACAGTTAATATAAATAAATAACTATGAAAATGGCACCAAAGCCTTATGTTTAGAATAGAGATGATTTTCAGTGCAATAATTTTACAAATACTTAAACTTTTTTGAAGCTAATTTTTTTTTAGTTTTCTAGTTTCTCCTCCATTAATTTGCTTAATTTTTTCTACCTCCAAAAGGAAAGAATGTAATTCCCAGGACCTAATTAATTCAAAATGAAATATTCTTTACTTGGAATAAAAAAAAGGAAATGAGATTTTTTTAGATCATTTTACATCGCTAATTATTCATGACTGGAAATACTGAACCAATTATTATGACACTGCTCTAGGTGAGTGTAAAATAATAAATACAGTTACAATTTTGGAATAGGCATGCCATACCTGGCCTCCATTGGTGACTGAGAATATCCGAGTTGTTCCACCACATTGTTTCACATACCACAAGAACCACAAGGCAGATACCTCATGGGGCTCAGAGGTCACATTGATATTCACAAAAAGAGAAGCAAACTGCCTTGCAGTCCTGTTTACAGAAAGAGAGGAGAATAGGTATATGATTCACAGGAGCACATGTTTTCAAAATGCAAGTAGAACTAGGCGTGGTAGTACACACCTATAATCCTAGTTATTCAAAAAGCTGAGGCAGGTCAATTGAAAGCTCAAGGAAAGCCTTGGCAACTTAGTGAGATCCTATCTCAAAAAAATATTAAAAGGGTTGGGGATGTAGCTCAGTGGTGGAGCACCCCTGGATTCAGCCCCTGGTATCATAAAGAAATGAAATGTAGTATTTTTAGCAAGTACTTCCATTGCTTTTTTGAGAAAAAGAAACCTCATAGGCTCAAGTTCCAAAGGAATGCATTTTTAACTCTTGGAAAAATAAGTTTTCTCCCTCTTTAAGAAATTACGGAGTGCTGGGGTTGTGGCTCAGTGGCAGAGCATTTGCCTCACACATATAAGGCACTGGGTTTGACCCTCAGCACCACATGAAGATAAACAAAATAAAGATTAAAAAAAGAAATTATGGAGCCTGTAATCCCAGGTACTGCAGAGGCTGACAATAAAATCCAAAGTTCAAGACTAGCCTGGACAACTTACCAAGACAGTGTCTCAACAAAATAAAAAAATAAAAAAGGATGGGATGTAGCTTAATAGTAAACACTTGCCTAATATGCACAAGCCTCTGGGTTCAACCCCCAGTTAGTACTGTGTACTGCCCCCCCCCAGAAAAAAAGAAAAGAAGAAGAGGAGGAGGAGGAAGAAATTAATTAACTAATTTTGGGTTAGCTACAAATATGCTAAGCATGGTTATGTCTAAGAATCAATGTTCTTGTTGGGGACCATTAGGGATAGTTTTTCTCATCTATTGTAACAAACATCCTATCTCCTTTGTCTCTGCCCTAGTTCAGGATACTAATGTCTCTCATCTGGCCCACAAAAGTGGGTGCTTCTACATTCCCCATACATTCCCTATGCATTTCCTTTCATATCATTTTCTGTCCTATATGCAATGAGGTCTTTTAAAATTATAAAACTAAAAAACACCCCAAACTTCTGCTTAAAACCCCTCAATAGCCCAAAACAGAGAAAAGTACGATTTCAAATGTAGTCAATACATATTGCACATCAGGCTGCTCAACCAGTACCCAACCTTCCCTTATACCATTTATTTTTATTATCTCTATGATCCAGGCACACTGACCATCCAGTTGCTAAAACCTGCCTATATCTTTCCCATCCCAGGATCCTCACAAAAGTTGTTCCCTGTTCTCCCTACCTAGAAGATATTATCCCCCTACAATATAAAATGTTCTCTGTCTTCCCCTGCCACTGTGGGTCCTTCCTAGAAGATACCCTCCCTACCGCTTCTACCCTCCCCTGTCTCCTCCCACCTTCTTTAGGTCATTTCTGGAATAAACCATTCTTCTTTCCTGTTTCCCCCAATCACTGTGCATCATTCCTGAAAGATACCACCCTGCCACACTATGCAAGGTTCCAGTTTCCCTCCTGTTATTGGCTCTATCCTTGGAGAAACCATAAACCCCACCTGCCAACTTTCATGCTTCTTGCACCCCTCATTCAGTGGATCAATCTTGGAAAATACCAATCTCCCAAAATCCACCCTAACTTCCCCTGCCTCTTGTGGGTGATTCTGGGAATATCTAATCCCACCTATACCAAAACTCCCTATATATCCTACCCTATTCTGTGGCTCACTCCTGACAGATATCATCCACCCAACTCAATACATCCATCCTGTTTACCCTAGACCCCTTGGGTAATGCCTGGAAGATATCATCCCCTATACCCCTCCATCCTTCTATGCCATAGTCCTTGTGTGTAATTCCAGGAACATACCATGTTCCCAAATAACCCAACTTTCCCTATCTCACCCAACATCTATGTGTCAATCCTGGAATATACCATACCCACCAAATCTATCCTTCCATCTCCCCTTATCAATCCCACTGGTGCATTCCTGAAGGATACCATCCCCTCAGTACCCTCCCATCTCTCTTTAAATCTATGGATCCTTCCTGAAATATACCATCCTGCCATACCATTCCTCTCTCCTCAATGACTGGTTCTTTCCTGGAAATATTCACTTTTTCCCCCATCAACCACCCCCTACCCCAGTCTCCCATAGGACCCTAGCAACTTGCTGGAAAATATCATTCTTCCTGACAATTTCCACCCTTTCTGCCCACCTTTCCACTAAGTGGAACATTCCAGGAAGATACCATTGTCCCAACACCATTCATCCATCCTGTCTCCCCCTGCCTCTGTGGATCATTCCTGAAATATACCGTCCTTCCCCAGCAGCTACCTCCCTAACTTTTCCATACCTCTAAGGTTCAATTCTTAGAAAATACCATTTTTTGATTGTTGTTTTATAGTCCTAGGGATTGAACTCAGGGTACCCTACCACTGAGCTAGATCCCCAGCCTTTTTATTTGCAATATCCCACCACATCTATACTTCTCTGTCTTCCCCTCAGCCCCTGTGGTGCACTTGGAGAAGATATTATCCCCAAGACAGATTATCCACCCTTCCATCTACACCCACCCCTTTCATTCCTGGAATATACCATGGTGCCACATCATACACTCTATCTCTCCAGTGATCCTGGTTCTTTCCTAGAAGATAACACATTTTCTCTCACCAAACATCCTTTCTTCTCCCCCATGACCCTGGTTTCTTGCTGGAAGACACCATCTCTCTTCACAACTTCCACCCTTCCTGACAGTCGTCTACCCAGTGAAACACTCCTGGGAGATAGCACTGTTCCATTACCATCCACCTATCCTTTGTTCCCCTGCCTCTGTGGGTAATTCCTGGAATGCCCTTCATATCCTTCCCCAGCAGCCACCCTTACTTTTCTATACCCAAAGAGTCAATTCCTGAAGATACCATCCCCCTACTCCATTCAACTTTTTTTCTTTCTTCCTGTCAAAGTGGCTAATTCCTGGGAAATACCACCCCCCTCAACACACAGAGCAACCGCTGCCCTCCCTCAGACCCTTTGGATCATTCCTGGAATATACCATCACCTCCATAACATCCCTACATCCTGTCTCCCCTTCCTGATACACTGGATCTTTCATAGAATATACTTTTCCCTCCAATATGATCCACTTCACTTGTCTCTTCCTGCCTCTGTGGATCATCCCTGGGAGACACCATTCTGATTATATCTACACTTACCTGATTCCTCAAAGCCCCTGTAAATCATTCCATGAAGATATTACCTCCCGTCCCACAAATTTTTCATGTCATATCCCCAGGCCCCTTTGAACTATTTTGAGAAGATGCCATCCTTCCATACTGGCAGCTCTTTTGTCCCACTATCCCCTGTCGCTTTCTTTTTTTTTTTTTTTTTTTTTTCGCTTTCTTTTTTTTTTAAGTTTATTTTTTAGTTGTAGTTGAACACAATATCCTTATTTTATTTATTTATTTTTATGTGGTGCCAAGGATTGAATCCAAGGCCTCGCATGTGTTAGGCAAGCGCTCTACCGCTGAGCCACAATCTCAGCCCCTATCCCCTCTCTTTCTTACAAGATACCATCTACTCACACCATCTGTACTTCCTATCTCCACCTGTACCTGTGAGTCATTCCTGGAAGATAAATTCCATGCTTCCTTCCTCTACCCAATGGGCCATTCCTGGAAGATATTACAGTTACACCCACTGTTAACCCTCCATCTCCCCCTTGTGCCTGTGGGTCACCCCTGAAAGATACCACCCTGGCATACCATCCACTGTTCTTGGGTATAGCCCCTTACCCTGGCTCATTTTTGGAAGACCATCTCCCAAACATCATCCACCCTTTTTGTCTTCCTCTGCCTCTGTGGGTAATTCCTAGAACATACCATCCTCCTAAATCATCGGACTTTCCCTGTTTTCCCCAGGTCCTCTTATGTCATTACTGGAATATACATCCCCCCACACCACATCTACTCTTCCCTATCTTCCTCATCCCTGCTGTGGAGTACTCCTGAAAGACACTATCCCCCCAACAACTACCCACCATACTAACCTCCCCCCCCCCCAACTCCTATCTCCACTCCTATCCCTGCTGCTATGGAATATACCATTCTGCCCCAACACCAAAATACCATCTTTAGCAATTGTCCTACTTTGCTCATTTCCCTCTAGCCCTTATGGGTCATTCCTAGATGATAACACCCTCCCTAAAACATCTACCTCTCCTGTCTTCCCCTCCACCTATGGGTCATTCCTGGATGATATCATCTACCACACACCACCACATATATCTTTCTCCATACTCTATGGTGTATTCCTAGAAGACACTACGCTTTCCAGGATATGCCCTCTAGTGTCCCTCTGTGGGTCATTCCTTGAATGTACCTTCCTACCCTAATATCCGTTATTTCTTTCTTCTCAATTGATTTTGGCTCATTCATGGGAAATATATCCTCTATCATCCAACTTTCCCTGAGTCTTCTAGCTCCTATGGGTCATTTATGAAACATATATCTGCCGTTTTTCTCTCTCTCTTACACCCATGGATCAATTCTGGAAAATACCACCTCCCCTACATCATCCAACTTTTCTGTGGGTCATTCCTGGAAGACATCATCTTACCAAACTACCTACTCTTTCTGTTTGCTTCCCAGACTCTTAACTCTTTCCTGGGAAATAACACTTCCCCATCCACCTTCCCTTCCATCTCTCTCATGACCTGGGCTCATTCTTAGAATATATCATCAACCCCTGCAAAACATCCATGCTTCCTACCTACCACCCTCCACATGCATTGGATCATTTCAGGAAAATAGCATTCTACAAACAACATCCACCCTTCTTGTTCTCCCTACCCCTATGGACCATCCCTGGGAGACACCATCCTATCCACATCTGTTCTTCTTTTCTTTCCTATACTGTCCAGTGCCTAATTCTTAAAAGATACCAGCCCTTCCACCCCCATCACCATCTACACATCTTGTTTTACTAAGCCCCTTGAGTCACTACTGGAAAATACTATTCACACACTCCACCAGTCTCCCCCTAAGCCCTGACGTGCATTCCTGGGATATAATATCCTCACCATCTAATCTCTCATTTTCCCCTGCCCTCTGGGTTGTTCCTGGGAAGATATCATCCCACTCCTAAAACTTAGACTCTTCCCATTTCCCCCAAGCCTCTTTGTGCATTACTGGAAGATATCAGCCTGCCACAACATCCATCTTTCCTGTCGCATTGAGCCATTCCTGGAAGACAGCATCCCCTTACACCAGCCAACTTTCCCTGACTCTCTGTCACTATAGGTTGTTCCTGGAAGATAGCATTCCCACCATATCTACCCTTCCCAGCCTCTCCCCAGCCCCTAGAACTAATTCCTGGAAGATACTCCCCCTCAACCTTCCCATACCCCTACAGGATCCATAGTCTCTTCTTCCCCCATCTCCTTTGGGTCATTCATGAAAAATGTACCTTCAACATCATATATCCATTCTGTCTCCTCCTGCTCCTGTTGATCATTCCTGGAAGATATCATCCTTACCTGAGGTCCCCAAAGTCCCAGTTAATCAGTCCTTAATGATCCTATCCCCTTCTCCTCACTATCCATTCCCTGTTTCTCTCCTCCCCCAGCCACAATGGTTCACTCCTGGAAAATCCATCACAACTTCCCTGTGTCCTGTCTCCCCACCCTATTCCTCCACCCAGTAAATCATTCTTGGAAAACAATATTGTCCCAATACCATCCACCCTTCCTGCCTCCCCTGTCCCTGGAAGATACTATCACCTACCCTCAACACCCAAGCTTCTTTGTCTTCCCCCCAATCCCTAGGCACAGGCCCAGAGGAAATTATCATTAATGTCACAATCCACTCTCCATCTATCTCCTCTCTGCATCTGTGGGTTGTTCCTGGAAGATACCATCTTGCCACACCATCCATTCTTCCTGAATAGAATCTCTGACCCTGGCTCATTCTTGTAAAATATGAGTGCCCAAACAACACCCATCCTTCCTGTCTCCCAGAAGGCACTCAGTGGATAATTCCTGAAAGGTACCCTCCCCCAACACTATCCTCTATCCTGTCTCTTTCTGCCGCTGGAGGTCATTCCTGGAAGACAGCATCCCCCTACACCATCTAACTTTCCCTGTTCCTCGCTAGAAGCTTTGATTCATTCCTACAATATATATCTCTACCTCATCTACCCTTCTCTGTCTCCCCCAATCCCCTATGAGTCATTCCTGGGAGATATCTTCCTGCCACACCATCCACCATTCCTGTGTTCCCTGTCCTTGTGGGTTATTTCTGGAAAATATCATCCAACCCATACCATTTACCTTTTCTGCTTCCCACCCTGGCCCTGTGGGTCATTCCTAAAAGATACTAACACATACATATCATCCACCCTTCTCAGAATCTGTAACTCATTATTGTGTGATATTTTCCCCCCACATCATACACCATATCACACATTTCTCTCTTCTCCCAAGCCTTATGACTCAATTAATTCACATGACAAAAGATACCATTCTCTTACAACATCCGCAATTTCCTGCCTTCTTCCAGCCTCTTTGGGCCATTCTTAGAAGATACTGTACCCCAATACCACCTACCTCTTCTGTCCTGTGGGCTGCTCCTAGAAGAAACCATCCTCCAAACCATGTATCCTTCCTGTCTCTCCCATTTTCCTGCAATTCATTCTTAATTGACGCACTAATTCCCAAGTTTTAGTTTTAAGAATGCTACACCAAGAAATGCTTTATTTTATCCTCAGACCAGATGAGTTTCTATCTGCTGTAGGCACTCTCTTAGAGTGTATGTTCAGTGTCAGTCTTGCTTGCTAGAATGTAAGCTTCATGACAAGTTCAACACCATTCCTTAGTCAGTGCCTGATACAGTACCCTCATATAGTAGACCCGAAATAACTACATGCTAATAAGTACATAAATATGTATTTTAAAATAAATGTAAAACTAATAGAGTCATGCTCCACATGATGACATTTTGATCCATAGTGGATCACATATATGATGGTGGTCATGTGAGATTATATGCCTATTGATGTAGTAGCCATCTTAAAGTACACTCTAGGATGTTCATACAACCATGAAATTGCCTAAGAACACATTTCTCAGAAGGTATCCCTGACATTGAGTCATAAATGTACTAGTGAACTATAAGAAATGATTAAAGTTTATATTTTCTTAGCTTCCCTCTAGTTTCTATTTATTCTACATCTATAGAATTACTTTTCAAATATCACCACAAATGCTCTTGTAGACAAACTGTATATAATAGAAAAGCATAATTAACTGATTTTATTGAAGACCATAAGACTCCTTTATTAAAATATGTCCTACTCTAGGTACCTAATTAAGTTTTTTATTCATTCTTTGTTCAAACCTGCTCTGAAGTACCTAAAGTGACCTCAAAGTTAATACCAACTGTTAGATTACTAGATTTCCTCTTAACTTTTTTCCTGCAAGTTACTAAGAAAAGTGCTGAAATTTAAGACAGGATGGAAAAGATCAGAAGGGAAGATAAAAAGGAAATTTTGAATAATCAAGTATACTTTGTCCAGCAGATTTTATCGATAAGATCTTTCATGGTCATCTTGTCCCATTCCTCAGCATGAGGGGCCTGCCAGGGAGCATCAGCTGGAATCTGCAAGGAAAGAAGGTCCCACACTCAGGTGTTATGGTAAATGCCACCACAAACCCTCAAAGAGGCCTTTATGAGAACCTCTAAAAATTGATTTATTGGTCTCTGTTGGAATGTGTGATTGGCTTGGAATTCTATGTAGAGGTGGGAAGGCTCTTTACCTTAACGTTGTTGCCAAAATAATAATGATAATGATCATAATTACATATAAGAATATGTATAGGGCTGGGGATGTGGCTCAAGTGGTAACGTGATTGCCTGGCATGCGGCGGGGAGTGGGGGCGCTGGGTTCGATCCTCAGCACCACATAAATATAAAATAAAGATGTTATGTCCACCAAAAACTGAAAAATATATATTAAAAAATTCTCTCTCTCTCTCTCTCTCTCTCTCTCTCTCTCTCTCTTTAAAAAAAGAATATGTATAAACTTATATAATTATGATTAGGATGATCATTAAAAAAATAATAACATTATTATTGAAAGCTAATACCCATTTTAGGTCACCAATTCAAATTTATAGAACCTGAAACTAAGTGAAAAAATCTTGGGGCAGCAAGTTCTTCCTTCCTTTACTTTTTAAAGTGGTATTATAGATGGACAAGATCACTTTAAGTAGAGATATTTGGCAAAAATGTCATATAAAAGTTCAATGGCATAAGATCGAAGGTATACTGGCATTAGTATAAGTAGGAATAAGTCTGAATTCTGGTTCCCTTGCTGTGTGGTCTTTAGTCAATTACATAACCTCTTGGTGCTCATTTTATCCAATTGTTGAGTAGAAAACCTACCACCTTTGGTGAGTTGTTGGGTGCACTGGAAAGCATATGCATTAATGTCCAGAGCAATATTCCCTGACCTATGGAAGGATATTAAACAGGTGACACTACTATTTCACGAATAGCTCATGTGCAAACTGAACACACATTTTACCTCCTTTCCCATATTATCCATTGTCCGCCACAGATTGTTGTAGTCCAGATATGCAATAGGATTCCACACAGGAGGAAATGCTCCCCGAAATGGATAAGTTTTCCCCTGGAACATAAAAGCAAAAGGTATTAATTGAAAAGAATGATATCTTAAGTTAGAATGGCATTCAAAAAATATAAGAACCAACCAATTTAAGTTAGTTGTGTTCAAAGTAACAGGATTCTTTACTGTGTTAGAAGCATTCCCTTTGGTGAAAAATAAATATATTTTACCTATACCAGCCCAATTTTAATAAAATTAGCAAAATTTTCCCAGTGCTGCATAAGCTGTTTTTAACTTGCAGGAAAACACAGCTTTTGATTTATTCCCGCTTATTTGAGTAAATTAATAAATAAATTCATCCTAACCTGAGGAGAGCAAGATGAGGACATATAGGACTATCTTTAGACCACATAAATGACAGTAATAGCAAAGTGGGATATCTCAGACCATGTTTTAAGGTTTACACAGGCTAAATAAAGACTGGGTAGATGATAGACTATGTCTGATGTCAAGAATCAGAATGTTAGCAATGTGGAATAATGGACATTTTCCATTTGGAGCTGCCCAGCATCCATTCTACTTTCATACTAGTACCATGGTTTCTTTTTGGGAAATTGCCCCTCCTCCATCCTAGGAAGGATGGTTCTCAGTACTAACTATCATTACAGAAGAGGATGAGTTAGATTCCTTTTCCTCCTCCCCCACACCTCTTGAACCAGCCCACTTGTGAGTCTGTGATATGACCTTGGCCAATCACACACCCTCAGAATACTCTGATTCTGGAGATCATCACCCATGGATAGAAGAAACAGAGATGTAGGCTCTCTTTCTCTGGGCAGCATGCTGTGCAGATGCTTCGTACTACAAAGGTCATAGCTAGGGTTACTGACCCTAACTTGCCAGAGCTTTCCTGCTCTCTGGCTCATTCTCAAGTGCAGTTCTTCAGCTTCATGTTGATTATGTGTTCCCTCTCATTTCCACTTAGTAAATTTCCTTTGTTACTCCAAGTAGGTTTATATGGCTTGATATCAATATCTCTAACATGAAGACTGCCCATTATTAGCAACAATTTACTTTATTTCATTGTGTGACACACACTGAGCTATGTAAAAGCAAGGGTAAGTGAGGCTGAATCCTTAGGAAAAGAGACCAAGACTAGACAGTTTCTAAGATCTTATTTATAAATTTAATTCCATTTGTAGTCAGCCCTCTGTATTCTTGTATTCTGCAACTGCAGATCCAAACAAACACAGATCAAAAATATTTTTAAAAATTGCATCTGCAACTAAACATGTGCAGACTTTTTTCATTATTCCATAAATGATACATTGTAATTATTTATGTAGCATTTACATTGCAGTAGGCATTATACACAATCCATAGGTGCTTTAAAGTATATGAGAGCAAGTATGTAAGTTGTTTGCAAATGCTATGCCTTTTATTATTATGTCATTTAATATAAGGGACTTGACTATCCTTAGATTTTGGTTTATACAGTAGGTCCTGGAATGGATCTCCTGAAAACACGGAGAGACACTTGTACTTTCAAAATAAATGTCTTCTCACTATTCATAAGATAAAAATCTTTTTTACTAGTAAAATTTTGCAAAAGAATTTGGTTTTAAATATTTGCAGAATGCTTACTGCATGCACTGCACAATATCAAAAGTTGTATTAGATTTTTCACAAAAATGTGTTAGATTTTTCAAGAAAAACTGACTATTAAGGCAGGGACACAAAATATAACACTGTGCATGCATACACGCACACACCCCAGTTGAGTAAGAAGATATGGCATCCAAAGAAGTAAATTTCCCTTCCACATAGCAAATTCAAATAACCTTGCTAGATTATGCGATCTGATTTCTTATCTGAAAATGCTATGTTGAAATGGAGCAATACAACTTTTCAAGACTGAATCCTTTATCACCATCACCACCATCATTACTAACATTTATTGAGATCTTTCTCCATGCCCAGCACTGGCCAGAGCTCTTCATATGCGTTATCTCATGTTATGTTCCCCACAGCCCTGTGAAGGCAAGCACTATTAATATTGCCATTTTATAAATGAGGGAACTAAAGCCCAGTGACAGTAGCTAGTAAATAGTAGAACGGAAATTTCCTGCTCCCAAAGCCTTTGCTCATAAAATGTGCTTTCCTGCCTCCTACATGGTTGATGAAATGTAGAGAAAGGTTTGTTCTAGAGACATTTTAAACTTCCCCACTAAAAGAAAAAGAACTCTGAAATGTGAAACTTATAAATCTTCCACATGCATTTTTTCTGTTTCAAAGTAGTAAAAATAGAGACTAAGAAACCCCAAGGGTGTAACAAGACTGCCAAGAAAACATGGCCAACTTTGGAAAATGCTAACGCATGTTCCGAGAAAAACGGTAAGAGACATTTTACATAGAACACAAAAATAGCTATGGAAAAGAGAGAGTCTGGGGTTAGATTAATATTTTGGGCAGCCTTTAGAACAGCTGGTTCTTTTTATAATTCTCCGCTAAATTGAAATCACGAAAAAAATCTCCATTTTCCTCTGTAAAATGCACTTATACTCAAGGAACAGTCTCATAAGAATCTTATCTGTATTCTAAAAAAGAATATTTTATTTAGAAAATTTAAATATTCTCAATCATCTGGAGATATTAAGCAAAGCATTACAAATATAATTCAACAAAATGTGTTCCATATTCCCATTAAAGTTCTTCATGGGGTGATACCTAAGCATCCCTCAATCTGAGCCTTAATAAACACACAAACATGGCAGGAGAAGTATTTGAGTGTTCAGGGAAAGAGGAGAATCTGGCCTGGCAAGTCCTTAGGAATGGGAACCATGGAATGTTCTAAAAGAAGACCATGAGGACCCTCATACTATAACAAACTTTCATCCTGTTAACACTGTCATTGGTTTCTGGCTTCTCAGTTCTTAAGGCACAGAAAACTAAATCTGCCACAAAGAAATGCACATATGTGGGGAACTGGTAACTACAGGGCACTTCCTCCTTTCTCACCAGTGAATGAAAGGGCTTAGTTCCTCCATGGCCTACTTCTAGACTAGACAACTTGAGACTACTTTCATATGTGTGAATCCATAAAGCAATTCAGTAAGAGCCGGGGATGTCTCTTAGCTGAGTGAGAACTGCCTGAGAGTAGGGACCTTCTCTGTCTCCTAAATGTGATCTTATAGTTTATCACCAAGGCATCAGCAGCCTCTCAATCCTAAACCATTTCTCAGCAAGAAATGTCTTTGTGACCTAAGACTGTGAGGCAGGAGCTCTAGAAATACACTTTCAAATGTCTACCGCTCTTTAAAAATAAAAGGAATTTAAAAATCTAGAGTAATAGTCAGATTTATTTTGTGGATATGTTCTGAAACTTCACTACTTTTCCAAAATGGCCTTTAATCTCAAAAGGACTGACACAGCAGAAATTATTGCTGTGGAGTGGAACAAAATGTCCCTGGCATTGTGCCTCAATACTTAAGTCCCTTTGAGAAATCACATCTTTAATCTACCAATGTTCCTAACAGGAGGCTATTGACAGGAGATAGTTTATGGCTCCCATATTACTCTTTACTGTTGGTCCTATAAGATAAGCCAAGTTTATAGTAAGCAATTAGCATTTACTTATTGGCACGTTGAAAAGTTTCATCTCTCTGTACTTTTATAATTTAGTTAAGCAAATACTGCTATTACAGTATCATAGGTCACTCTGGAAGCTGCCAAATATCTTTCTTTAATCATCTAGAAACTAAACAGTTTCTGGATTGGTTTAGGGACATGCCTGTCCAATTCATATGAATTCCTTGGGACCTGTAGTTTTATTTTGTGACAAAGCCTATAAGAGAAATCTTTTGATAGTTTCTTTCTTGTAGTTCATAAAAAATTATTTAAATAAAGAAATCTATAAAGAGACTCATTAAATAGGAGGGCAGGATTGTGCAGGATTAATTTTCTTCCCCTTTCCAAATGTAGATAGCTAAGGTAGCCAAGCTTTCTTGCAACATATAATAGCTTCCTTCACTCTACCTAGAAAAAGCCTCTATACTCTACAACTCAATATGTAAACACTGAAAACATCTATCTTTTTCAGTTGCCATTCACCTTTTTTTTTTTTTTTTTACTTTTTATTTTTTAGTACTGGGGATCAAACCCAGGGCTTCATGCATACTAAGCATGTGCTCTACCACTGAGCTATACCCCTAACTCTGCATTCTTCTTTCAAAAGTCAAATGCAAATGATGCCTCTGTTTCTTCCATATCCTTTTACTTCCTAAAATCTGACTTGTGTCCTCAAAAATCCACAGGGCCCCTTTTCTCTAAGGTTACCAATGAGCTCCTTATACCCAGATATGAAGGAATATATCTACCGCATTATCACTTGGCTGCATCTGACATTGACCCATCAGATTGTACTGTTTCTCCCTGTTCTTCATCTAGTTCCCCAAGACCCTTCATTTTCTGAGCCACTAAATTCCCTGGGTCCCATCCTCAGCCTTTTCCTTTTCTTTTACCCACCCATTTCCCATTTCCCCAGGGAACTCATATACCATCTGGTTTTATTATTGTATTTGCACAGTGTTATGGTTTGCATTTTTATGGTTTTATTCCTTCTATGTTTATAAGTACCAAATTGCTATCTACAGTCACTGACACAACTTCAAGGTCTGGCAGCATATTCTTGTGTGTTTGCTCATGATCCTATATTTTGTTATATTCTCAGCCTTTTTCTCAAGGCTTGCACAGTGGCCAGCACATCCAGTGGGTCCCTGAGTTTCACAGCCCCATCTCTGGAAAAAGAAAAGCATTACACTCAGGTATAAAAGATGCCCTTGCATCAAGATAGATTTTAAATGAATAATTATGCCATTGTTCTTAAGAAATTCTAGTTATATACAAAAATCTAAAACAAAGCAATTAAGACAGAAGCAACACAATTTCCTCTGGAGGCTCTTGGGTAATTAAAGATCATTAGCAAAGAAGTTTTTACATATATTTCTCTTCTTTCACAAATGACATTAACTCAGGAAAGACAGGCAGTTAGGAAAAGGATGAAAATGTTACACTGTGGGGACAAATGGCTGCTAGTCACTTTTTCTCCACTCCATTTAAAGAATTATTAAATTATTTTTCCCAAATGAATGTACTATTTTATATTCCCACCAGCAATGTATGAGAGTTCCAATGTCTCCCTGTCATCTGCAACACTTATTATGGTCTGTATTTTTTTATTATAGCCATCTTGGAAAGTGTGAAGTGGCATCTCATTATGATTTTTAATTAAATTTCTGTTTTTATCTGCAGTGCTGGGGATAGAATCCAGGGCTTTGTACAAGGTAGGCAAGTGCTCTACCACTGCACTAAATCCCTGGACCTTGATTTTTTTTATTTTTGAGGAAGAATCTCACTATGTTGCCTAGGCTGGCCTCCACCTTTTGGGCTCAAGGAATCTTCCTGCCTTAGCCTCCCAAGTAGCTGGGATTCTAGGATGTGCCACTATGCCTGGCTCTTCATCTGACTCTTCATTCCCCCAGTGATGAACACTGTTAATCATCTGTTCATATGCTTATTGGTCATTTATATATCTTCTTTAGAGAAGTGTCTCTTTAATATTTTCCCTGTTTTTTTTAAATTGGGTAGTCTATCTTTTTTACCATTGTGCTGTAGGAGTTCTTCGCATATTCTGGATATGAGATAATTTGCAAATATTTTCTCTCATTCTATTTTTTTTTCAGTTTCTTGAGGATATCCAGATAATGAAACTTTTAAAAAATATTTTTATAAACTCAAATTGATCTATTTTTTTGTTGCTTGTGCTTTTGGTATTATCAATCAAGTATCGCTTAACCCAGATTTAAAACATTTACTCATTTTCTTCTAAAGTTTTTATAGTCTTAGCCCTTATATTTAGGCATTAAATCTGTTTTGAGTTAATTTTTGTGTATAGTGTGAGGAAGAAGTCTGACTTCATACTTTTGTATTTGGATATCCAGTTATCCCAACACCAGTTGTTGAGTGGATCAAACCCAGGGTCTGGTGCATGCTAAGCTACATCCCCCATCCCACTTGTTGAAAAGACTGTTTTGTCCTCTCTGACTTGTCTTGCCATCCTTGGGAAAGATCATTTCCTTAAATTTAAAGGACTATTTCTGGATCCTCTATTCTGTTCCATTGTTTATATATATATATATATATATATATATATATATATATATATATATATATAATCTTTATGCAAATAGCACATTGTTTTGATTACTGTAGATTTGGAGCAAGTTTTAAAATCAGGAAGTGTGAGTCCTTCAGTTATTTTCATGATCAGCATAGATCCATCACTCAGGCTGTAGCACATGTTACTGATGCCCCACCTTGCATCCTACGTTTGAGTTTACCATATGCTGTAGTAGAACATTCCAAGACCTCTGCTAGCTCCCTGTTTTAACTGAATCAGTCTTTCTACTTCCCTGCCTGAGGGCTTTCTTCTGGGACTTTGTTCAATCTGAGAATAGGACTGCATGAAAATGGTGGGAATTTGATATTCACAAGGGAAACACCAGCCAATGAGGGACATGAATAATATATCTTGGTTTTCTTGTCCTTGGTGGGGCAATTCTCTATCACATTCCACATAGTATCTCAGGGAGTCTCTAAAGGGATTGCGTTTCAGTTGCCCATAGATAAGATGGATCATTAACATACCTTTGTATTCCCCTTCCTGGAGGTAGTTTATTTAGGAACTTATTCCACATCTACTTTAGGGGCATAACCAATGTTTCTCAGGTCTGTTTTTTCCAAAACAAATTAAGACATTAACCCATGTCTCTCTCTCTTGCCCTAGCTGGACAGTAGATGTGCTGCCTGAAGTTCTGCCTTTGGGAGAATATTCCTTCACCATTGACTTAGGGGACTCCCCTAAAAGTGGTGAAATGCAGTAACCACCCACTTATAGTTGAGAACTCTGGAAGGTACAAATCTTTCTGCAATCTAGGCCTTTGTTTTCTCCTCTTCCATCCACTATTCTTAGGGCATTCTCTATGAGGTAATATGTATGGGTTAAAGGATAAGAACCAAAGAAAGAAATGGGCACCTTAGGAACCTAAATAACCCCTGCTCAAATAGTTTGCTTGTGCCTCCTGAACCTGCTCAGCCTGGGCTCAGAGGTATCACTTCCATTTTATAATGGAATGTGATATATGACTAACTTTATAATTCAGTAGAGCACAATTTGAATCTATGAACCATACATATGCACATTTTGGACTTATGATCACTTGTTCAGTTATTCGGTCTATACCAGGACCTGACTACAAGCAATGAACTGCTTTTCCAAATGAAGGGTAGTTGTCAGCAAGAAAAAAAAAAGGTCTTACATAGCTTCATTTTAAAATCCTAAGAGGTCTTTGCACAAATTCTTCTACTAGAGGTTATCAAAACCTGCAGACCATATCTTTGTCTGCCATGACATCTCCATATCACTGCATCTGCTGGATCAATGAACCAAATGGCAAAAGGAGCTCACACTGGTCCTGCTGCATGGCCCTTTCTTATTTTAAAAACTGGTAGCTTTGTGAATTAATGTGAAAATATATTGGAACTGCATGCCCCAGTGTGGTTTTGTTACTTCTAAAACCCAACAAGTGTTTTCCCTATCTCCCCAGGGTATAGAGTAGCTATAGTAGGATGGAGAAGGGTGGAAAGTGGATATGAAGGAGCAAGTTACAAGATGAAAAAAACACTGTTGCCTTAAGTGACACATGATGAAAATTTACAATTCACTTCATTTTTCTCTGTATCTATCATGTTGGCTGTCTAGATTCTATCAAGCTTCATTGATTGGATTATTATTGTTTGAGTCTTATCTTAACTTTAAGATTTGTCCCCCAAGTCAATGTGCTCCTGTCATATCATAAAGACTCAAAATGCATTAGGGATTTCTATAACAATGTCTCCAGGTTCCAAATGAAGGGGGGCAGTAAAGAATTAAACTGTGATCCCTCAGCTATTTTGAGAGATCAAAACTCCTATAAAAGGTTTAAGGTAAAATTTATCTTATACTAAAATCCATATAAATATTGGAGTCTGATGTGTCTAGTACTTGAATGGAACAGCTGAGACATTACAGAATGGATGGATAGGCCATTTCAGGAAGGTTTTCTTTGATCTAGTTTTAGGAAAGATAGCCTTCAGTATTAATAGATTTGATATAAAAAGATCAGTATTCATACTAAAAATAAAGTCAGGTTTCAGGGGCTTTGGTTCCTATAGAGTAGTGTTTTCTCAACCAAGGAGGATTTGGCTCCCCAGGGTATATTCACATATGTCTGCAGATATTTTTGGTTGTCACAACTGGGTAGAAGATGCTACCATACGTTGTACAATGCACAGGGAAGGTCCCTACAATGAAGAATTATCCGGTTCCGAATGTCAATAATACTGAGGTTGAGAAATCAGTCTACAGACTGATATATAAATGTGAGTGAATATCATAAACCCTTTCCATTAGCAGTATTGCTAGATTTGCAGAATCACATGCCTCATAATCACTCAGAGTGCTTGTTTAAACGCAAAGTATAGGAATCATGTCATTAGATCTAATAAATCAGTGGTGTAGGACCAAGAAATCTATATATTTAACAAATGACAGGTTATTCTGATGTGCACTAAAGCTTGTTCATTATTATATTATGGTGTTTGTATAAAATTACTCATTCATTTAGCTATGCATATTGTCAAATTGTTTGAATGATAATCAAAAGAACTAAAATACTTAATCTTGTAAACCATTTCTTTTTGATCATTATGTTCATTAAACTTCAAAAACTTTAAAGGAAATGATATTTCTTGTTGTAGCTGTTCATTTCCTGCATTAATATATATTTTCTCTTAATTTTTTTCTTTAAGAGTCAGTCAATTTATCCTTCTCCCTTATATCCTTGATTTTACTATACCTGGAATTACACATTTGATTTCTCTTGCTTTTTATTGCTCTCAAGTAACAAGGTATGATCATAAATGAGATGCATTGTAAGGTAATAAATTTGGACAGCTGTGGATGAATTTAGTAAGTCTTTGAAGATATCCAGAGATCCACATTATATATATATATATATATATATATATATATATATATATATATATATATATATTATATTTTTAAAATACATGTAGAAGCATGTGCATTTGGATGCATGCATGTGTGTATATGTAATTTGCTTAAACCCAGCTGGTGCATGGCAAAGGCATGTGGTTCATGTCTCCATGCTCTTGGTTCAAACTCCCCCTTTGTCACTCATAACCCCATGTCTTAGATTCCCAGAAATATCAGTTCTGCAATGTCACTGAGCTGGATCCTCCTAGAAGTATATCAAGATATACTTCTAGGCCTGGAGGTTGTAGGTCTGAATGGAATACTGACTGAAGATAGACATAGCTCCAAACATCCTACCTACTTTCCTAAGTCAGAAACCACTTCTATTTCCTCTGTTGGACTACAGCACCTTGTTCATTGCCCCTGGCCCTCGCTAGTCATGACACTGCATTTAACTGATTTATGTACATGTCTCACTTTCCTGACTAATCTCAATGCACCTGTGAAGAAGGACTATGTCTCACATGAATTCATATCTCCCATACTGCTCTGTGCATAGGAGGGTTCCAAAAAATTTATAAATGAAGGAATAACCTGCAACGTGCGAGGCTGAAACATGAGGATCACAAGTTCAAGACAGCTTCAGCAACCTAGCGAGACCCTCAAGAACTTAGCAAGACCCAAAAATGTGAAAAGAGCTAGAGATTTACTTGGTGCTGCAATAGTTAAACTGTGGAGACAACCTAGATGCCCTTCAGTGGATGAATGGATAAAAAAAATGTGGCATACATACACAATGGAATTTTATTCAGCAATAAAAGAGAACAAAATCATGGCATTTGTAGGTAAATGGATGGCATTGGAGAAGATAATGCTAAGTGAAGTTAGCCAATCCCCCAAAAAACAAATGCTGTATGTTTTGTCTGATATAAGGAGGCTGACTCATAGTGGGGTAGGGAGGGGGAGTATGGGAGGAATAGAGGAACTCTAGATAGGGAAGAGGGGTGAGAGGGAAAGGCAGGAGGCACGGGATTAGCAAGGATGGTAGAATGTATTAGACATCATTATCTAAAGTACATGTATGAAGACATGAATTGGTGTCAACATACTTTATATACAAACAGAGATATAAAAAAATGTGCTGTACACGTGTAATAAGAATTGTAATGCAAAAAAAGAGAGATTTACTTGGTGCTGGAGTTCAATCTATAGTATTGCAAGAAAAAAAAGGAATAAAAAGAGGAAAGGAATCATTGATTTTATAGCCCAAATCATATAACATCTAGCTTCTCCAGGCTCCAGAAAGGACCCCATAAATTTCTACAAAAAAAAAAAAAAAAACTTCTCCTTTTCCTCACCTCAAATTAAACCTTCTAGTGAATGTCAACTTAGCACTAATTTTTAAATATCAGTTCCACATATAAACCTTTGCCAAAATGACCAGGATTGACATTACTATCAAATTGACCAGAATTCACTATGTGTAAAATGCTGAAGGGAACAGAAAAAGATGGAAGAGTCAATCCCCTAGAGGACCTGATAAAATCATTTACTTTGTTAGTATTTCTTACTGTGATCTTTACAGATGCTATATGAAAACAGGTTCCATGGTCATAAATCTTGGAAATCTTGGTTTATAAACAGGCTTTTTTACTTCCAGACCTCAAAGGATTTCTAATTTGCTAATGGGCATCTGGAATACTTCCAAAATTTATCTGACCACCAGACCCTCTCTACTTCAAAACATTTTTGAGATTGATGTTGTTTAGAGAACACTCAGGAAATATTTCCCTAGGCATTTTTTTTTCACATTCTGACAGGCCCTGCCAGGAGCCCAAAATATAACACAGAGAAACATGGGATGAAAGAGGAGCTTTGATAACCAGAATACTTATTTTCCATGTGCTACCCATGGGAGGACATTCTCATTTGTATCCATTCTGACCAAAAGACTATATCATCCCATAACACTGAGTCAAATAGGAGAGATGAAATTCCTTGCACATCTAGCTAAAACTGCAAATGCACCACAGGCTCTGTGTTAAGTTTGTGTGCTGAGCCCTTCCCTCTTTGTTACCAGAGAGTGCAGTGAGAAATTATGTCACAGAAAGTGAAAAGGACACAAAGCAAAGCAGAGCTTCTAGCTAGGATGTTAACTGAGGGCGTCCATGTTATGTATCATACAGATGGGGTGGATATTGTAGCCTTGTCCTTCTACTGGATGAAGTCACTTCAATGATGGCTCCAGGATCATGAGAGCAGAGACAAGATGATAGCATGGAGTAGGGCCAGGAGCCATTAGACTCTCAGTAAGTCTTCCTGACATCTGACTTTCAGGGAAGTATTTTTTAAAATCTAAATATTGGGTGAATTTGTTGATATTCAGGACTATTCCAGTGGTGGGTGTTCAAATAATCATGTGGATTAACAACTGTATCCATGCTCTACTTTTACCACCTGTGACAGGTCAGCAAATGTGAGCCAGAGAGATTTCCTCCCATTGTCTCTGAAGCTGATGTTTTTCAGAAACATTTATCTCTTGGATATGGCTGTAGAAATGAGGCCACTAGGTACCTTGGCAAACACACAACATTAAATATCAGCTTGCAGTTCACCAGGTATCATTTCAGTCTGAAAAATTACAGGAGTGCAATGGGAATGAAAGGAAATGGATGAGTTCAGTAATCATTCCCTTTGTTTGAAAAACTTGACATGACATTTTAGTCTTCTATGAAATGAAAAAAACTCACTTCTTTAGCCTTCAGGATCAAACTGTCCATAACACTCAATGGTAATTAACATTCAAAGTTTCTGTGACGTCATTGAGAATTTTCTTCTGATTGCATGAAACCCAAACACAAAGCAAAAAAATAAAATGAAAACAGTACCAGGCTGCTTGAATATCAAATATCCACATTACTATCATGATTGTCTCTTTTCAGTTTTAAGTTCTGGGTTTGCGGAGGTTCGTGATTGACTAAGCTTTCACCTCTGCCTTTCTCTCTCATTTCTGTTAGGACCTTGAGGCAAACAATCATTCTTACAAATTTCTCTCATCTCTAAAGTAGGAATAACTGTCACTTACTAAAACTATGAGACCCATTGGTCTTCAAAAGATATTTATTCTTTGAATTCAACTCAGAAGTGAAAAACCTTTGAGTCCACACCTGAGACAGAGAGCTACATGGCAGCCATCAGTCCTATTGGGTGTAAGGATGTGCAACAACAAAAAAGATTTTCTGTCTGGGTAAATGTGGGCTCATGGAACAACTGAGCTTTCCTTCTTCAGGAAGTGCTCATAATGGACCAGATATGAAATTCCTAGGACGTTGGAGGGTTTTTAAGGTTTTACCTTTTAGAAGGTAACTGCAATTGTTTGAAATTCAGGATCCATGATTGAGCTTTGTGGGTGGGGCAGTGCATATGTGCTGTGGGGAAGGGATAAAGGTTGCAGAGGGGGAATTAGGAATGAAAAAGCAAAAAGGGATAGGGAAGGAAGAGATTTTGATTTCCAATGGGTAACCTACATTCTAACCTGAGAGGTCAGAATCTCTAGGAGTTAGGTTTTATCATGGAGATGAGAACAATTTCTCCTGGGGAAACTGTTTACTTATAAATTTCATTCCATTTATAAAGTTCTTTTGGGCATTTACCTAAAAGAGGAGGTGACTGCAAAATACTGCAGACTGAGTATGAGAGAAATTCTTTGTATCTGATCTACACCATTTTCTGTTAGAGGAGGTCAGGCCAAGGCAGGAGGGTGACTCTAGGACCAGTTCTCAATGAATGGTTAGACAAAATATCTATAGTGAATTAGCCCCTATTAAAATGAATGTAAGAGTTGGGTTCTGTGGTGCATGCCTCTAATCCCAGGTGATCAGGAGGCTGAGGCAGGAGCATCACAAGTTAAAGGCCAACCGGGCAATGTTAGCAAGACCCTGTGTCTCAAAATTTCAAAAATAAAAATAAAAAGGGCTGGGGATGTAGATCAGTTTTAGAGTGCCCCTGGAATAATTCAGTACTGAACAAAAAAAAAAGAGAAAAAAAGGGAAGGAAGTTAGGCATGGTGGTACATGCCTATAATCCCAATTATTTGAGAGGCTGAGACAGGAGGATCCCAAATTTGAGGACAGCCTCAGCTACAACAAAATCCATCTAAAAAAATTAAATAAATGGAAGAAAAAATAAAAGGGTTCTGTGGGGGCTAGGATGTAGCCCAGTGGTAGAGTACTTGCCTAACATATGCAAGGCCCTGAGTTCTATACCCAGCACTGAAAAAAAAAAAAGTTCTGTGGATAAATGGCAGTGATAATAGTTGTACAACAATGTGAATGCATTTAATGCTACTAAACTATACACCTAAAATGATGAAGATGGTAAGTTTAATGTATTGTATTTTGCCTCATTTTTATTTTATTGATTCTTTTTAGTTATACATGACAGTAGAATCCATTTTGATATAAGTATACAAACATAGGATATGTCTTATTCTAATTTAAACCCCAGTACCTCTCCTTCCTCTTCCATTTTCCCACTCCCTCCCCCTCTATGGATCTTTCTGCCATTTACCCATAGTTATTTTTTAATTAATTTCTTGTGGGAAAAAATGAATGGAAGAAAAAATATCTAACAATTAACCTTGTTTCACTATATTGGGCTATTGCTTCTGCTGAGTAGAAACTTCATATTCTAGAAACCAAATAGATTTATCCCTTAAAAGTATAGCCATTTCCTCTCATTTCTTTGCTGTGCTGGAGAACAAACCCAGGGCCTCATGCATGCTAGTCCAGAGCTCTACCACTGAGCTACCTCCAGCCCTAGTGTAAGTTTATAAGAGCAATTCTCATTAAGATCTCTGGTTAACACACAAGCAGCAAATTAGGTATTTTCTAAAGGGGGGTGGTGGAGATTACCAAACACTATTTTTAATAAGCTACCTCCATATATCATTTTTCCACATTTTATTGGTACATTATAGTTGTGCATATTGATGGGATTTGTTGTTACATATTCATACATGTACACAATGTAAAAATATAATTTAGTCCATATCATTCCCCAACACTCCCCCACCTCCTCCCCACTTCCCACCCCTTGGTCCCTTTCCTCTACTGATCTCCCTTTGATTTTTAGGAGACCCACCCCCCTCTTTGTTTTCCTTTTTCCTCTCTAGCTTCCCGATATGAGAGAAAACACATGACCCTTAGCCTTCTGAGTTTAATTTATTTCACTGAACATGATGGTCTCTAGTTCCATCCTGCAAATACTATAATTTCATTTTTTTATAATTAATAAAACTCCATTGTGTATATATACCACATTTTCTTTATCCATACATATTTATATTTGATTTGATAGATAAAACTGAAAATATGTAAATGTTTATAGCTTCTCTTTTTAAAAACTTACTTATAATTGGGAAATTCAAATGACATAAAACATCTATATGTAGGGCTGGGGTTGGGGCTCAGCAGTAGAGTGCTCGCCTAGCATGTGCAAGGCCCTGGGTTCAATCCTCAGTACCACATAAAAATGAATAAAATAGAGGTATTGCATCCAACTACAACTAAAAATAAATATTTTTAAAAAATCTCTATGTAAAGTGCAGATGGAAGGCATTATTAGTATGTATCACGAATTCAAGTATTTGAACGTAGTGATAGGACAAGCAATATCCCTATAAGGGCTTAACATATTCAGCTTCTTAAATTTCTTTCCAAAAGGTGCTGAAAGTGAAAAATATAACTTCATTTGAAGACAAAACAAATACCTTCCATGAGTTAACATAGAAAAGGTGCTAAAAGAAACTTAAAATTAAATGTCCCTTATTCAAAGGAAACAGTCTTAAGAAAGAGGTCCAAAACACAAGTATATAATAAGCATTAAAACAAATTAACACAAAACACAACTTACTTGTTAAAACTAAGTTCATCTCTTAGCAACCAAGAAAATTTATTTAGTATTCCAGGACACACATTGTCTGAAGAGCTTTTGACTTTAGTCATAGGCATAGAAACCAGAAGTAAATGGCTGCAGGCAGAATAGAACCAATACTAGGAAAAATTGCTTGCTGAGCTATTATTATCAGGAAAGCCTTTGTTGTTTTAAATACATCTTTATCATGCCACTCAAAAACAAATGTGTGGTACATGTTTAGAGTCTCTAGTTTTATTTAGAGAGGATGGGAAAAGCAGGGAGAAAGCAAGAATGCAGAAATATGTCAATTTTTCCTGCAAATAAGCTCTGGCAAAAATGCCTTGCTCCATCTCTGGCTGGCTTCTCCCATTCCACACCATTCACTCTACCTGCAATTGTGATCTAGAGAAATCCAAAGAAAGCAAAAAAAGAAACTGGGCATTTCCTCTTTCTTTTATAAGACCTTGCCTGCAAAATTTAATATAAGGTCACCCCAACTTAACAAAACTCGCTAATAGATGTGTAACTGATGTGATTCTGCAATCTGTATTTGGGGTAAAATTGGGAGTTCATAACCAACTTGAATCTAATGTATGAAATATGATATGTCAAGAGCTTTGTAATGTTTTGAACAACCAATAAAAAAAACTCGCTAATAAACAAACTTAATGAGGGAGCATCTTATTTACTGATGCAAGTAATGAATCGATCCAATAGGCATTCAGGGATAGCTGCTTCTCTTACTATCCAAAAGAAAAGAAATGAAAGAAAATGTGTTAAATATATTTAACTGATGCCATTTAAAATCCACCTTTTGGGTTAAAGACAACACAATTAATTTATATTAACTTCACTGGTAGATATAATCTTTCAAATAAAGCCATATGCAATTTATAACATTCATAAAACCTGTTCACTATAGTAATTTCTTTGTTATTTATAGAAAAGAATACACTGTATTAGATTACAGAAGCCAGGGTTGTCACAAGGCTTATAGAGTATCATAAGACAATTTGTATTACTAACCCAATATCCTATCATGCTAGAAAATCAATTTCTCCCCTAGAAGTGGAGAGAACTGATAGTTGTGATGTTTTACAGTTTTAAATAAGTGGAGTTATTAACAATCTTATCTACAATATTGAACTAAATATCTTGCCTTCATACCTTTTCTGTGATACGGGGCTCAGTAAAGAAGAACCATCCTTATCATTACTATGGGAACAAGGCTGACTTTGAGGAATTGACTACTGCAGTGTAGATTTAAACAAGATATTTGCTGTCTAAAGTGCAGCTGAAGCACAAGTCTTAGTGCCAAACCTATCAGATTCTGCATGTTCAATAATTGTGACCTAATATTACCTAATATTACACATTACTATGTTAATGTCCATGGCCATGCAATGGCAATAATCCAAAGGTTATCAATTACATTCTTTTAAAAATAATTACATTCTTGAAAGCATCTTCAGGCTACCAAATTCAAAGCCACAACAAGATTCCTTTTTCTAGTATGTTATATATGTGACAGCCATACTTGTGTTTTTGTGAAATAAAAATATGGTAGGAGTTGAGTAGCTCCCACCTCTAGAAAGGTGAAGCTGTGCTTTTTCTTAGAAGTAGGACTATCAAGGATGGCATAGACTTAAATTTAGAGAAGGACTCAACAGCAGCAACAAAGAAAGCGACCATAGATACTATCCTAACATCTCTCTTTCCTTAAATTAGGCATATGATATAGCAAACAGCATTTCTTTAAGATAGTTCATCCTCTAGTAAAGCTTGAAGCAAAGCCTCTCAAAATGTAAAATGATCATACCTGGATTTCTTGAAACCAGGGTTCCCTATGAAGCCCAGAAAAATTGTAGTCATTGGAAAGCCTGATATTTAACTAATAACACTTAACTCACAGGTTCTGTCAGGAAGGTTGGACAGCATGCTATCATCTATTGATAACCTTCGACAGTCAAAATTCTGAAATAGTACTATCTCATTCTAATTCCACCTTGCCTCCATCAAGAATAATGAGGAGTTGAATAACCAAAGCTGGTTGTGGGAGCCATTTTAAAATCACACCTTACCATCATGTTTTAGAGTGGGTATAGCTGGGAGACTAGTAGGTACTTAGTTTGAGGACACACCTACAAATTTCCAGTTTTTCCCCAGTTTTCAAAATGTACATAAAGGAACATGAGACTGGAAGAAGAGTAAGGAAGTAAAAGAAGAGTGGTCTTTCAGTAACAGCATCTGCTCATCATATAAGTCAAGTTTCAGTGAAATTGGTGGTGAGATACCTTACAATAGATATGTGTTTGGTTAAACAAACATTGGAGGCCCACCCTGCTTCTGTTCAGAACCCTTAGTTTCAATTCTGAGACCATATATGCATTCAAGGATTAATAGAATGCTACTAGGTTTTTAACCTTGACATCACTTTACCTCTTTGAACATCAGTTTTCTCATCTGTAAAATGAGGATAATTATGCAGCCCAGTGGGGTAGATGTAAGATTTTAATTAGTTCATGCATAAAAAGTACTTAGTTGTTTGTTTTATTTTATTCCAAGTAAAATAAAAAATCTCTCAATGCCTGAATCTTAGGGATAAATAGATAATAAGCGTGAATCTGCTTAGATGGCAAGTAATCATCACACTCATTTGCTTCCCAGTTGGAGTTGAGAGTGAATTTCCATGACTGTTTAATTTGTAGTTGATTGCAAAGGGTTAGGCTTCCCTCCTCACATTAAATGCAAGAATGTAAAAAAGCTCAATGACTATTATTCTTTTTAGCTGCTATCATTCTTTTTTGGGGGAGGGTACTAGGGATTGAACTCAGGGGCACTTGACTACTGAACCACATCCAGAGCTCCATTTTTGTATTTTATTTAGAGGCAGAGTCTCACTGAGTTGCTTAGGGCCTCACTTTTGCTGAGGCTTTGAACTCGCAATCCTCCCATCTCAGGCTCCCGAGCCACTGGAATGACAGGTGTGCACCACTGTACTTGGCGCTATTATTCTTTTTTTTTTAGAGAGCGAGAGAGTGAGAGAGAGAGAGAGATAATTTTAACATTTATTTTTTAGTTTTCGGCAGACACAACATCTCTGTTTGTATGTGGTGCTGAGGCCGCACGCATGCCAGGCAAGCGCACTACCACTTGAGCCACATCCCCAGCCCGCGCTATTATTCTTACTATTGTTATTTCTTACTAACTTAAGGAAACTCCACAGTAAGCAGGAAAGATAAAATGGGGAAGCAAAAGGTATTCTCCTTTCTGATGGTGCCCTAGTAAAGCCAACACTGTTAAGCACTTTGCATACATTTTTTATGCCTATTGAGGATTAAATCCAGGGCCTCATGCATGCTAGGCAAGTGTTCTACCACTGAGATATAGCCCAAACTGCCACTTTTTATTATTTTTTAATACTTTATTCCTCCCTTAATCTCTGCACCCACAACTTTTCTAAAAGCTACTGTTTTTGTTGTTGTTGTTGTTGTTTTGCATTTGTTGCCAGATTCTCCCATGCATTGCAAACAACATGACTATCATAGTTTGCCATGATTCCTAATTTCATGCTTGGGCATAATGATGCCCAAGTTTTGGTATGCATATACCACAAGTTTCCTTAATTCCCAGTACGCTCCCTAAGCGCTGTAGCCTCCAGACCCACAGTGACTGCCTGCAGTGGAGTCAGGGGGAGATGTGTCTGCTGATAAGTGATGTGGTTACTGGCATGGGAATCCTGCCATTAGAATGAGTAAATAACCCCTGCCCTTGTGCTGCAAATTCCAAGAAGTGAGCTGCAATGTCAGATGGGAAACTTAATTTCTCAAGGCATATTTCCAGACTCTAGTCATTCCATGTTTGCTTCAATGAGAAAGAATAACAGTGGCAACAGCTGATGTTTCTTAGGTGGATATGAACAGCTCAAGTTTAAACAAACTCTTGTATAAACAGTAGGAAAATGCACTAGACTTCGGGAGCTAGACTTCCTGAGTCAGAGCCAAGTACAAAGGAAATGATCAAGTGCTCAAACAAACATCTAGCTAACACTTTGAACTGGAGGAAGAACCAGTTCAAAGACTAAAGAAGTAATCTCCAACTATTGAGTTCCTTGGGATCTTAGAGATGGCTCCTAAATGATTCAGGAGTTGACTGGGGCTGGGGTAGTGTGTGTGTGTGTGTGTGTGTGTGTGTGTGTGTGTGTGTGTGGTGTATGCATGTAACCATATCTGTTGCAAGCACCCCTAACCCCAGGGCTCTGCAAATATATTAGGAAGGGGAATGGAGGTACAACTTATGAGAGCCATAGTGGGCAACAGGGAAGAGGACCAAGGTGAGACGTGATTTCCCACAGTGCTTCCAGGAGTCCTTAGCAACTTTTTTAAATGAAAAAAGGAAAAGAGCCTAATTTTTATGATTGCTTTGAGACAAATACCAACAAACATACAAACAAAATATTTTCTTAAATAAAATGCTCCCCCATTGGTCACCTGGATAAAAACTCAGACTTACCTTGACATACTGAACAAGACGCTCATTGATGTTCACCTTGTAAGTCTGTAGGCCCAGCTCCTTAGACAAACGTAAGATTCTGTTCTGGGTTGGTCCCACATAGGCTCCACCAACATCTACCCAATTAACATGCTCATTCTGCAGAAAGAAAAAGTGGTCAGAAGGCTTTAGTTAAGACTTGGAAATAAGTCTTTATGTCTCATAAAAAATAACTCCATTTATTTTGCAAAATTAACTGTGCTTTACATCTCCCCTTATAAAGTACAACTGAGAATGGCAATCATTTTTCTTCCTCTCAAGAATTGGGGCATAACACTGTCTGACACTTCACTAAGCACCTTCATTTGCAGAGCTATTGGTGTGGCTGATCAGCAATATAACACATAAGGAATAAAGAACTCTGTAGTAAATCCTACCAGTCTAGATCCTCTGCAACACATTCAAGTTATTATGTATGCTTTTCTCTGGAGTTATTGCTGGAGGAGCCACCCAGAGACTTATTAGAGCTAATTCCCTTATTTCTATCAGGAAAAAAAAATCTTAAATCAGCTTACATTGATGAGCTCTTGATATTTGAAAACACTTCCAGAGAAGAATGCATCATGGGAAATGAATATTAAAAACCATAAAAATATTCATATATCTACTAAATTATTTATAAATATGCAAGCTCTCAAACTGAAATTGTTTTCCTTCCCCCTCCCTCCTAACTGCATTTCTCTACTTTCTTTTACTTATTAACATATTTCCCGATGATTTGATCAATGAATTAAATCTTGGTGAACTATAATTCCTCCATATTTTTTTTAAAATATTTTTTAGAGATGGACACAATACCTTTATTTTATTTATTTATTTTTATGTTGTGCTAAGGATCAAACCCAGTGCCTCACACATGCAAGTAAGTGCTCTACCCCTGAGCCACAACCCCAGTCTTCTCCATGTTTTTGTAATAACCTCTTATGGCTCTATTCAATTTCTATTTTGTTGTTTATACCAGTTCTTATGTGTGAATGCTGCTTTTTTTTCTTGCTTACCTGATTACATTTTTATTGTGTAGCGCTCCATATACTTGAAAAACATGCAGAAATAATTTGAATCCTTGGAGATATCTTTCTCAGAGAGAATTTATGTTTGTTTCTACCCAGTGTCTGAGATACTAACCATAATAAAAAATAACTTTATTCCTCTTCAGTGCTGAAGTGATTTTTAAAAAGCTGGGATGACAGAATGATCAGATTTGGGAGCTTTATAAATTGAGTTTGAGGGGCTGGGGTTGCGGCTCAGTGGTAGAGCACTTGCCTGGCACATGTGAGGCACTGGGTTCAATTCTCAAGCACCACATAAAAATAAACAAAATAAAGATATTGTGTTCATGTATAAATAAAAAAAATATATTTAAAAATATTGAGTTTGGGACCCCTCATAGACCAAAGTCAGGCAGTCATCAAACTAAGCAAGTGATCAAGCTCACAGGAACTGATCAGGAAGTTCACATGGCTTAGGTAAAGTGTCTGGTAAGACAAGAGCAGCAAACATTAAGTCCAGCCTTGGAACTTCTTACATGTTTTCTATAAGGACTGGAATCAGTCCTCAAGGCAGGTTGGATGGGAAGGCAGCCCAGCTGGAGTGGGGATGGTAAGAGCAGAGAAGAGGGCAGGGTCTGCCCTTTTTTGGGGTACTTATCCTAGGCTACACAGTACCAGCTGTTAGGAACCCCAAAGAACCTTGAAATGAAGAGGTTATATACTCAAACATCTATGTGGGCCAGACAGGTGTAAGGTCCAATAATGAGTGGAGACAGTGACTAACTGGAAAGAACATGAACAGAGGGACAGTTGCTACTCAGCTCCATGTGGGAAATGTGATTCATTGTTGCCAGATCTTCTGGTTTTCCAGAGAAGTCAGAAATCTCTTCAGATGAAAGTTTCTGATCTTTAATGCTGTTAATTAATTTTTAAAAATCTTCAGAAACATCTATTGGCCCAACAAAAACATGTTTGTGGCTGATTTGGCCTGTGTGGGGAATCCTTTAGCTATTGCTGTTGTCTAGTACTTGAAAAGGCCAAGTGACTTGGGTGGACATTCCCTGTGAGTTTTTTGATGCCCATGAGGGTGACATTTATCGTCTATAGAAACAATTACTCAGAAATTACTTTGGATTTAAAACTCAATTTTTTAAAATTTACTCAATTTTTCAAAGTTACAAACACTAAATCCTAGTTCTTTTCTAAGTTTTTAAGTTTAGCTTTCAAATCATATTTTATTTAATGTTTGATCAAAGGCAAATTCCTATAAACACTTAAATGGTACTTTAAGTTTTCATTTATTTGACCAAAACAAACATTCCCAAACACTTGAATATTTCTATCCCCAATAAATTGTTTATAAATAAGTAAAAAAAAAAGCTGGGCTGAAATGCACATGTGGCCTAGTACTCTTGCAGTTCACCATTAGTCCTAAGATTAGCCCAACCCAAAGCAAGGAGTTGACCAAAACCTTCCCCATATACACACATACTTTGTTGGGCTCTGGAATTGACATTATATTATCCTAGCTTCAAAAAACTATCAAAAGAACTGCTCAGTCTCCCAGCAATATTTTCAGTAGCCAACAACTCTCCCTAATACCCAGGAAAAGGTAGGTCAATCCTTTTTGGATACTGGCCCCATAATTCTTCACTACATTCTTAGCTCTTTGGCTCTCTAATGCTCTGAAGATATATGAGTGTGTACACATGCACACATATGTGCGTGGTGAAATCTGTCTAGTCTCATTGTGCTTTGGTATAATTTACCCAATCTGTTATTTCCAGAAAAAGAGTACTGCTGGCAGAAGGAAGAGCCAGTGCGAAGATTGTAAGGCAAAAGCATACCTGGTATGTTTAAGAAATACCAAGAGGGCCAATGTAGCTAGAATAGAGTAAGCAAGGAAAAGAGAACTGGAGATAAGGTTAGAGAGTTTATTGGGAAACAGGCCAGGACATTGTATGCACACTGGTTTTTGCTCTAAGTGACAGGAGAGCCTTTGGAAGGTTTTGAGGAGAAAAATGCTAATGTCTGATTTAGATTTTAAAGACTTGCTGCTGCACTAAGAATTGATTATTGGGAGCAAGAGTGACAACAGGGAAATCAGTTAGAAGGCTACTACTGCAGTCATCTACCCTAAAGATGATGGTAGCTCCCGCAAGGAGGTAGCAATGAAAGTCTGGGGGGGAAGTATTGAATTCTCAATATGTTTTTAAAGCAATGCCAAAATAATTTCCTGGAAAAATACAGTAGGTCTGGCAGTGTTAAGCATTACCCCAAGTATTTTCAGAGTTGCCATCTTATTTGGGGAAAGATGCTGGAATAACAGTCTCAGTGAGAAACATAAGAAGTTTAGTTTGGGATGGTTGAATTTGAGATGCCAATTCAATATCGAGGAGGATCTACAATTGTCTAACTTCCCTGTCAGATCTGTACAGTGTATTTTATTCAACATTTTTCTTATTTCAATAGGGGGAGTTATTCAGGGTTACCTTGCTGCCACAATAGCAGAAATAAAATGTTTCTTTAATCTGTCCATCCTAATCCTTATGTTCTCTTTTACTAACCATGAGTACTGTCCTCCAAACTTCTCTAGACTCCAATTTCCATTTTAAGATTGGAGAACAAGTACTCCAGTAAATTTCTAGGATTTAACAAAGACAGCAAGAGGACCCTTGAGAGTTTTCAAATGTCTTTAGAACACTGACAATCTCTTTAAAGTGAATAATCCTAAGTGAAGTAGTAAAAAGAGTGAGGCATTTTACAGAATGCTTTTTACAAAGCAAAAACATTTGGGCTGGGGATGTGGCTCAAGCGGTAGCGCGCTCCCCTGGCATGTGTGCGGCCCGGGTTCGATCCTCAGCACCACATACAAACAAAGATGTTGTGTCCACCGAAAAAACTAAAAAATAAATATTGAAATTCTCATTCTCATTCTCTCTCTCTCTCTCTCTTTAAAAAAAAAAGCAAAAACATTCTATATATGATACTCTGGATTCAGCATGAAGACACTAGAAATGAAATATGGTTTTCTGCTATGTTGCACCTTAGTCTTTAGGGTCCTTATTTAGATCTTATTACTCAGCCTTTAAGGAGGCCACTGAGATGCAACTGTATTAGCAATCAAAGACACCAACCTTTTGGTGGCCCTGCGGGCATTTCAACTTTATTAATTTGACTCTGAAAAATCATGGAGGGATCATATTTAAAAAAATTGGGATGTTCTGAACTAGTTGAAAATCCATACAAATAGTTGTCAGGTGAAAATACCATCTTTGACATTTCAGTACTTAAAGATGTAAAGTAGTTTTTATGACATCTTCTGCCAAAATTATCCTAATTGATAATGCTACTAGAAACAATTTTAACAATATTTGATTCAGTTTCTTATTAAATACCATTTTGTCCTTTTTAAAAGCCTTCTGTTTCTTCCATATGAAATATTAATGCTAAGTGGTAACGTCAGGCATTTCTGAGATTCCTTTCTCATATACCTAAGAGGTACATGATATCATGAATATGCAGTAATAGTTCTGTCTGGTGCTGACATATATAAATGATGCAGCACGGCCAAGCAGCTTAGGCCAATAACATAGATTGGGATAAGCATGTTGTATTTCTCATTTCCCTTATGCAAAGAAACTTGTTCTTAACTGAAAATCTGCAACATGACTGATGCTCCTATTTAATAAGCAAGAGGTTTCAGAGATAAGAAAACCAAGGATAAGGCACAACTTAATAACTACCTACAAAATGAAGGAATATTTTTCAGAAAAAATGACAGAAGAATCATATCTACCAAGAACGTAAGACAGAATATGCAACCATTTTTTTTTACATTACCATACACTGTTTAGAATCTGAAGATGAAGGGAGCTTCCTGGAGGACATTCAGATTGTATCATATCACTCAGATGAGAAAACTGGGATGTGAAGTGCTAACAGGACTTACCCAAGACACCATGTCAGGCCAGTACAGTGGATAGAATCCCAGTTTCCTCACTCCCAGACCCATGGCAGACTGCATCCAAAGGAGTACTCAGAAATTCTCCAAATAAACTTAATCTGGATTAACATTAAATGAAAGCAAGCAAGTGTGTATATACCAGAGAGCCGTGCTTCTTGTAGTCTCTCCTAGTGAGCTTGTCAAAATGCAGATTCAGATTCAGCAGGTCTGGAACATGGCCTAAAATTCTGCATTTTTATCAAGTTCCCAGATGATTTCAAGGCTGCAGGTCCACAGACCCCACTTGGAAAAAGCAAGGCTGTGAAACACTATTAGAATTAATCAAGTAGGAAAAGGCCTCAGATATATCTTCACATATCTAGCAAATATCATATGAATGTGTGTGCATGTGCATATGTGTGTATGTTTGGGGTGTAGAGTCACTTCCAGTCCAGAAAAACTATAACCCTAGCCAAGACACTACATACTTGATGATCTCATCTATAGTTTCAAAATTATGACACTGTATTGAAGTTATTTGTTCATACTTGCTGTCTTCACTAGAATGTGAGGTAACATACCCAAATGATAGAAAGGGCATGGCATGGTGTGACTGAAAGAGTTCAGAGTTCAAATGTCATCAGTTGGCAATTGCAATACTTTCTCTTGCCTGATTACACTCTGTAGTCTGGAAATGTTAGATATCAGTCTTTCTTACAGCTGAAGGGAGCCAGGTGACCTAACTCTGCCCAATGAAACTGAAGCAAATGTCTACCTGAGTCTTCCAGTAAAGATCACTCTCTTTCCTACCTTGAATGAGGACTTGATGCTTAGATGTCAGCATCTACCTTGTTACCAGAAGGCAATATAAATCAACATGCAAAGAATGACAGAGCAGAAGGACAGCAATAGATTAAAGCCTTGAAGATAAAGCTGAACCCCTATCCCAACTAGGACTATGTACCACCAGACTTCTGTGAAATTATTGAATATTTGCTTGGCTTAATTCACTGCTATTATCATTGCCTAGGCCATTCTATTATCTAACTGAAACATCTTCTAGTTAGATATATGCATTCTCTATTTCCAGTCAATTCAACAAGTCTGTATTTTTTCCCTTTTTGCCAATCCTCACTTAAGTCTTTTTTTTTCTCACTTAAGTCTTTACAGTTCTTATTTATTTGTTCTAGCAAAGGGTCTCATTAATGACTTTCTAATTGCCAAATTCAAGGGCCTCTTTACTGCCTTCATTCTTTACCATCTGAGTCTGTTGAGCATCCCTTTCTCTTTCCTCCACTGACTGGCATAGCACTGCTCTAACCTCCTCTGCCTCTACAGCTTCTCTCTGGTTCCTTCTGTATCTGCCCACCCGCCCCCCTTTAACCTACAAGCTCACCAAACATCCATCTTTGGCCCTATTTCTTCCCACCCTGCATACCCCTCTGTGTACTTTCATCAGCTCCCACAGATTTAGTCACATGCAAACACACTAGTAGTAACTATTTTAGTAAATGATATAAGTGTACACTTTTCCAGAATGGTGTAAAAAGGACAGTGGTTTAGCAAGAACTGTGGTTCCTTCTCATATAATCCAGACCTGTCTTGAACAAAAAAGCCAAGGGAAAAGTTGCACAAAAATACATACATTTGCTCCTGCTTACTGTGACCATCAGCTGAGTACTGCTGGATAAATAAACAAGGAACCTACAGTATGTGTGCATTTGGGGTGTATAGTTACTTCCAGTCCAGCAAAACCATAACCCTACTGAGATAATTCATACTTGATGATTTCAGTCTCTAGTTTTGAAATTATGGCACTATATTGAAGTTATTTGTTCATACTTGTTATCTTTACTAGAATGTGAGCAACTGGAGGTCAGAGGTTGTCATTGTTCAGTGAGTGCTTGTTGATGAGAATGACCCTTTACTTCATGAAGTAAATTAGAGCTATGGAGGACAAATGGCTTAAATGCATGAATTCTTAATATTTCTTCCAGTTCTGTGACTTCCAAAGGCTCCAATTCTATTTTTAGGGGGTTACCAGAGATCGAACTCAGGGGCATGCAACTACTGAGCCCCATCCCCAGCCCTATTTTGTATTTTATTTAGAGACAGGGTCTCACTGAGTTGCTTAGCACCTTGCTTTTGGTGAGGCTGGCTTTGAATTCACAATCCTCCCGCCTCAGCCTCCCAAACTGCTGGGATTACAGGCATGAGCCACCATGCCCAGATCACTTACAGTTTTGAGTGAGATAAATCATATGCAAGTATTAAAATCACTTACCCTCACAGTGTATGTTCTTCCTCCAACTCTGTCCCGAGCTTCTAAAACCAAAACATTAACTTCATGTTCAGATAAGAGTTTGGCAGCAGCCAATCCTAAAGGGAAAACAAAAGAGAACTATTAACATCTAAATGCTAGACATACAAGATTTAACCAGGTCTACCCATAAAATGAGTGCAGGGCATTGCACATACTCCATTGATTTTGATGTTTTTTTCTAAGAAATTCTGTCCACACTGATTAACTGAATTTTATTACACAGTTGCTGAATTTTACTAAGTTATTTACTTTATTATCTAACATAAGGGATTCAAAAATCTCCTAATTCAATCATCTTGGTTTACAAAAATGTAATAATTTTGATAATATGTATCTTGTTTTCTGGTAAAAATCAAATTATGTTTAGGGAATTTTCTAAGTCCCATGTCCAGAAATTCTGAACATATAAACAGAAGTGTATACTTTCCTGAAGATTCTCCCTGGTTACCCCAGCTCTCAGTATATCTATGGCTTAACTTAAAATCCCATATGATTATCTCTTCTGGTTTATATCAGGATGACATTCTTCCTAGATCTAGTTTCCCTCACTAGATTCTAAGTTACCAAAAGACAGGAATCATGCTTCATACTTCATTAAATGGATTCAAACAAAACTGAGAACAGGTTTTAATCTGTAAATAAAAGTTTTTAATAAAGATATAATATTTTTGAACTAACATAGTAACATCATAAATGTTGAGCACAATGTAGTAGATTAACATTATATTAAGAGAGCCTGATACCACAAGTTTGGTGGCACCCACCTGTAATCCCAGCTATCTGGAAGACTGAGGCAGGAGGATCACAAGTTTGAGACCAGCCTGGGCAAATAAGTGACACTCTGTGTCAAAATTTTTTAAAAAGAACTGGGGATGTAGCTCAATGGTAGAGTGTGTGCCTAGCATGCTAAGCCTCTGAGTTCAATCCTCAGTGCCATAACTAACATAAATAAGTAAATAAATAAATTATTAATTGATTGATTACTGATGTTGACCTTGATCTGATCACTTAGCTAAGGGACTGCTGTCAGGCCTCTGCCAAAAGTTACTCTTTCACTCCCATTTCCCTACTGTACTTTTTGGAAAGATGGTTATGCATACACTTTATCTAAGGCATGAGCAGTTATGTTCTACATCTTTACAGCTGTCATTAAGAAGGATTTTGGGCATGGAGATAAAAAAATGCAGATGTAAAGAAGATGAGATTAAGTAAAAATATAGTCCTAAGTATGAGTAGGAATTTTTGGTATCATATCTGTATACATTCAATAAAAAATATTTCCTCATCCCATCCAATGAGAAGGGCTAGAAAAAATAACCTACCCAGTAGCAATGAGCATTCCAAACACCCAGCTTTTGATTTCTAAAATTTCACTTATCACTATGGTGACCTATTATATATCTGAGGCAGGAAATGTACAAGATGAGCCTTTAACATTAAATTATACTAGAAAGCAAGAACACTATCAGAGTACTAGAATTATGTCAAAAAGATTCAAGAGCCTGCCTGTATAAACTTCCACTGTCCAAAGATGGAACAATTTGAATATCAAATAAAAATAACTACAGCAACTTAAATCCATGAGTTTACAACAATACCAAACAAAAACTCTCATTGTCTACCTTTGGAGAATTATAAGAAACTAATAACATTTTGAAAAATTATATACAAAAGAATCTAGCATTTATTAGCAGGACCTGTAGTAGTTGTGCCCATGGAAGCATCTCCACAGTAGCCTGCAGATCCATGCTAAATGTCTTCCCTTGTTGCCTGTTACACCCATCCCTCCGAGTATTTTTGATTATTCCTGTATTCCAGATAAGAAAAACAAGTGGCTGATATGACCATAACCAAACTCAAAAAGCAAAGGATCTGATTCTTCATACCCTACACAGAGCCTTAATAAAACCTAATCTAGCATGTTAACTCCAAATGAGCTTGGTAAATGCCTTTCGGTTCCAGCAATAAACAATCACTACTCAGAAGACTAACTCCTTTTTATACTTATTTTGTATATCATTATGCATTCCACCCTCTCCTTTTCACTATAAAATTCAAAGATCACCTGTAGAAAAAAATATCCCAACTGGATTAGTTTAGGGACTTTTGCCATAATCTTTCAAAATGTTTATTTAGGATATTTTGGTAAACAGAATCAAATTGTTGGGAAAGGCTCTTAAGTTTGAAGACAAGTCATCAAATAAAATGTGACTACTATAAAAATAGATTTTATAACCAATGTTTAATTTTTCACATTTATTATTAAACGAGAAAAAAATCCCACCTTGAATCTCATTTTGTTTCTAAGTAAGACAGATTGCTAAAGCAAATCTAAAAGCAATGTGTATTGTAGCTTTTCCTTTCTCTCATTTTTCTATCAATTAATGTCCACATAGAATACAGAGTAAGAAACCTACACCTCCTCAAGGTTAACCTGGGTGGGGGTGGGTAGAAGGCACCTGTTTTGCAGCATTTGGGATTCCATGGTATGTGTATGTGTGTGGATTTCAGACCATGAGTGTGGATTTCAGACCATAAGTGTGATTTCACACTACAACATGATTGTCTATTAAATCAGCAAGTATTTATGACATTCACTATGTTGTAGGAGCCGAGGGGCCAACTTGGAAAGCAGTTCATAGTCAAAAGTGTGTCAAAAGCCTATAATTCTCCCACCTGTGTTTTTGAGGGAAGAGGTCTAAGTGGACATATTAAAATCTATGGAGCCCTCTCTCAAATCATGGCAAACAGAGGTAATTAGGAGTAAAGGTCCCAGGACCCACAAGTGTCCTGTGGTTTTCTTTGAGTGTACAGAGCCCAGAGAAACCACAGTCATAAATGCAAGAGAGAGAGAGAGAGAGAGAGACTACATTTATAGTTTGTTAAAGTCTTATGGTGTGAATAAGGTGATCTGACTTACTTTCAAAAGCAAAAACTTGAAAACTATGGGTCATGGCATAGGTAAAACTTTAATCATATTGCACTATTATATTTTTATCTATTTATTTATCTTTGTGTTACTGGGGAATAAACCCAGGGGTGCTCTACCACAGTGCTACATCCTCAGTCCTTTTTATTTTGAGACAGGGTTTTGCTAAGTTGCAGAGGCTAGCCTCAAACTTGATGATCCTCCTGCTTCAGCCTCCTGAGTGGCTGGGATTATAGGCATGCACTACCATGCCTGGCTTGTTGCAGTATTTTAAATAGGGCTGATGAATTTAAAATGATACAATTCTTCTCCTGATGTCACTCTCTTCAATCATTTGGGTTTTACAGAAACCAAAATATTGAAGAATTTCTTAGAGAGGGTTTTTCTTTTTTAAGGAAGTCTGCTAACAGTACACCTTATTAAGAGTTCAGGCAATGATAGCCCTGGTTATTAGATCAGAAGAGCCTGGGTGAGAGGTTGCTTGCAGCCAGCAGAGGTGTTGTCATGGCAACCTCAAACCAAGCTCCAGCTTCTTAAAGCCACTGTTCATGGAAACTGCTTCCATAGATTCTACAGTGCTTCCAACATCCTGGAATGGCTATTGTTCCCTGATAAATGATATAGGAAGTGATTTTACCTATATGGCACACCTTGGGATTTAATATCTGTGGTGATTCCTTCAGGAAAATTACACTTTTCTCCCTGGGCTATAAATCTCAGGCATCCTTTTAGGATGGAACCTAGCTTCCACACATATCCCTGCCTTCTCTACCTTGCAAGTTTCCTCTGTTTTTTTTCTTATTTCTTTAAGCAAATTCATATTGCCAGAGGAAAAGATGAAATTTCTCCATTGACTCATGCCACTCTTTCCAGTTCCTGTATGCTTTCTGATTTTCTTCTATAACACATGATCTGCTGTCTCCATTTCCTCCATACAACAAATCATGAAATATGAAAAATGCTCATGAAAAATGCTCAGTGGCCCCACTATCATTATAGACAAACAATATAGTCACCTGTCATACTCTGTTTCAACTACCTATATTTTTCTCCTTAGAACACATCATTACCTGGCACCATGCACATGTGTACACACACACACACTTTCTATAATTATTTAATTAAGCCACTGTGAAAATAAGGTCTTTACTTGTTGTGCTTACTGCTATATTTCCAGAGCCTGGCACACAGTGGACCATCAGGAAACAAAATAAATTATTTTGTTGAAATAATTTATTAATGAATGGGACCTTCTTCAGAGATTGCAATTCAAAAACCCTCACAAATTCAATGGTATGCGTTCCTACTGAAGGGCATTCACAGCTAAAAAAATAATAAAACAAAAATCCTATAATAAATTAGTGAAATAAAACATGCCTGGTGCAGGTTCCTATTTGATTCTCTTAATATTTTCAGTATCTTTGAGGGATTGTTTCCAAGATGCTCATGGATACCAAAATATATGGATACTCAAGTCCCCTATATAAAATGATATTCAATTGCATATAACCTATGCACATCTTCCATATACTTTAAATCATCTCTAGATTACTTGTAACACTAATTACAATGCCATGTAAATAGTTATTATGGTATATTGTTTAGGGAATAATTATAAGAAAAAATATGCACATGTTTTGTACAGATGGTATTTTTTTCTCAAATGTTTTTTGGTCCAAGAGAAGTTAAATATGAAAAGGTGGAACCTATGGATACAGAGGGTCAAGTGTATTTTTGGAAGAGTTTCCACTATAGAGTGTGTGATAATCCTAGTAATGTTTCTTCAGCCTTTTTAATCTGTAAAAGGAGATAATAATAATGGCTCTTTCCTGGTGTCTAATATTAGGATTAAACAAGGTAACACATAATTACTCAGTCAAGTGATCGGTATGTAGTAAATGTTATATTATTGTGAGCTGTCATCATCACTATCATCCGTAAGGTCACTGATGACCAGTTTTCTAAGGCTCGTGGTTTTGCTTCAATCCTAAAATTTCTTTATGCTATTCTAGGTAGTGTTGATCACCTTTTGTAATTTCAGGTACTATCTTAAGTACTACTTCCCTGGTCCTGATTACTCTAATTCAGGTTTTCCCAAAGTGTATTCTATGGGAAAGAAATTCCTTGGGATGTACACAGGATTTCTCAGGGTTGTTCTATAAGATAAATACATGAACAAGTTCATTGTGTTCCAGAGTATAATAATGGAATACAAAAGGTGCTATGGAGACACTAAAGCCAGCTTGCTAGGGGTGATTTGGGAAGGCTTCCGGGACTTTTGCCATGATTAGCTTGACACCCATGCTTATGGTGACAACATAGCGGCATTAAGGTCAGAAATGATGTAGTAATTAACATCATATGGAAGGTACTAGCCAATTACTTATTTTAAAACCTTCACCAAGTATAATAAAACTACCTGAATTCATTCCTTCAGCCAACAAATAACACTGTGCTCCTAACTAGTTCCTAATCACTGTCTTAGATGTTGTGATGCAGAGATGAATATAAGCAAGCACTCACAAATCTTATATTCAGGTAAGATAGGCAAATAAACAAATATTAAGTGTTATAAAATATTAATGAAATATTTAGTTCTATGAAGATAAATCAAAGCAAAGGGAAAGAAGTATAACAGGAGTAGGGAGTGCTTCTTTAGATAGGGTCATCACTTAGAAGTGACATTAAAGCAGACTTTAATGAAGTAAGGAAGTGAGCCATGCAAGTATATGGGGGAAGATAAAAACAAGTTTGATGTGCTCAAAGAACAACAAAGAGGCTAGCACAGCCACTCATTCGAGTGAGAAGATGAAACCAGACTAAGAAGATACAAAATGACATCATACCGTGTACATTTTGGCAAAGTCTCTGGGTTTTGGTCTAAGCATGATGGGGGAGCCATTGAAGATTAAAAGTAGAGGGGTGGGGCTGGGGATGTGGCTCAAGTGGTAGCGCGCTTGCCTGGCATGCACGGGGCACTGGGTTCGATCCTAAGCACCACATAAAAAAATAAAATAAAATAAAGATGTTGTGTCCACCGAAAACTAAAAAATAAATATTAAAAAAGTAGAGGGGTGGTTTATCTTATCTTTTTAAAAGACCATCCTGGAAATTATACCCCAATTGATTCAAATGTATGAATTGCCAAGATCATTGTAATGTCATGTGTAACTAAAAAAAAAAAAATACCATCCTGGTTGCTGTGAGGAAAGCAGACAATAAGGAAGAAGAGAGGAGGGGAGGAGGGAGACTAAATAAGAGGCAGATCTCTGGGAAAGGAATCATGGTGGCTTGGACAAGGGCAATAGACCACAATAGTTTGAATGAGAGTGGCTGTGGTTGCAGTGGGGGGAAGTGGTCAGACTAGGGGCATATTTTGAGGCTAACCCAGCGAGGTTTGCCATTTGAATGGCTGTGGTGTATGCCAAAAAGAGAAGTCAAGAATGGCTCCAAGATTTTTGACCTGGGCAACTAGGTAAATGATGGTACCACTTACTAAGTTGGAAACAGCTAAGGTAAAATGAATTATGGGGAAATAGTAATCATCCTGTTTTAGAAGTATCAGTTGAGATGCCTTAAAAGGCTAATTGTGTGTTATAAACTTTTTGAGAACAGAAATGTATTATATAACCTTGTATCCCTAGAATAGAGCCTGCCAAGTTTCATGTATTCAAATACTTGTTGCAACAATAGAAGGACCACATGCTAAAAAATCAAAACAATGCTCATAAGGATGATGAGGGTGACAGGGAAATGTCCAATGCTACTTAGATTGTCTTTATCTCAAGCAACCAAGACAGATTGAAAAGAATAGGGTGTCAGGTCATTTTAACCTTTATGCATTAGTCAGCAGATTTTAAATACCACTAATATAGTTTTTTAATTTATAGTTGTAGATGGACAGCATGCCTTTATTTATTTTTTATTCAGGGCTAAGGATCAAACCCAGTGCCTCACACATGCTAGGAAAACGCTCTGCCACTGAGCTATAGCCCCAGCCCACTAATACAGTTTTAGATCCTTAAAGCAGTATTGTACTTTCTGGCAGAAGAGAACAGAGAATATCAATGTACATATAAACTTGTCTCTGACACATACACCATTCCTATTTATCTACCTATTGAACTATCTAATCTATATCTATATCTATATCCATCTGCATCTTTGATTTTTTTGAGAGAAACCATTCTCTGCTTTTTAAAAGGCCAAAGGAAAGCTCATAATCCTTCACCTTTAATAAACTAAACAGATATGGTTGTCTCAAATGATAAATAGAAGAAAGCTAACAATTAAGTTCAATATGCCCTGAATTCAACAGACTGGCTGTCTAGACAGTCCTAATTTATTTGATTATTGTTCAACATTCATCTTCACTTTAGATAAATGGGTCTCACTCAAGTTAGGGAATGCAATTATCCATTAATTCATTATTTGTCCCCCTTCTTTCATTGAAACTTAAATTTTAAATACCACTAGTACAGTTTTTTTAAAAGTTTATTGTTGTAGATGGACAGCATGCCTTTTTTGTTTAATTTTTTAAGCATGAGCATTCTACCCAGCCAAACTCATATTTTGCATACTAGGATGAGCTGTAGTTTAAAGTCACAGTTCTCAAAATGTTTTTTGGAACACTAGTCCTTAAGCAAGATGCTTCAGGGAAAACTATCAATGAAGTTGGGAGACCTTACACTGTTTCTCCTTCTGAGAAATTCTCAGAGAACACTGGTATATTAAAGGCCCTGAGAAGTCCTACAGGGGAAAAAAGACTAAACTCAATTTTTCCACCTACAAGGGGTGATACCTTTCTGAAAAATGATGCCTCAAAACATACTGACAAATACACCATTGGTAAAAGATAGTTTCATATCTTATATGATTATTCAACAATTATAGTAATAAATTTCATAAGCAGGGCCCTAGGTGAACAATGCCTACAGAACAAGCCAAGAGTATTAGAGCAAAGTTTTGGTGTAGCTATAACTTATGTTCTGCCATATCACATAGTTCTTCTTTATCCCTAAAAGTGACATTTTTTAAACGGTAACATTCATCACCACCCAGGAATGTTTATAGAGTAAATTGCATAATACATTTTTAAATTAAGTCTTTATTACTTGTCCCTGGCCAACAGAATTCTCGCACACTGCACACTGGGACTCTTGGAATGAACACTATAAGGACAATAAAAAATACAGACAAATATCAGCTCACACTTATATTTTCAAGGCAATGTTCCCAAAGCAAGAAAAAAGCAAAACCCACAACTTTTATTCACAGTCCATAATGAGCACTCAATTGATGAATATTGAACAAATAAATGCAGGCAACGCACGGAGAGATCTTTAAGCCACAGCTTACAGCTAACTCATTTAATTTGGAAATAGTCACCTTAAATGTCCATTTAAATACATTTCAGAATCTATTTAAAAATCAATGACACTACCATCAAGCATAACTTTCTCAATGAATTATTTTTCCTATCATTTACTCTATGTATAATTAACTACTCCCTTCTCTTTGCCCCCACAGAACTTCTGATCCAACCTTGGGTACAGGTTGAGTATCCCTTATCCAAAATGCTTGGGCCCAAAGTGTTTTAGATTTTGGATTTTTTTTCAGATAGTGTTATATTTGCATATACATAATGACCTATCTTGGGAATGGGATCAAAGTCTAAACAAAAATTCATTTATGTTTCATATACACCTTATACACAATTGCCTTAAGGTAGTTTTATAAAGTACCTTTCATGTGTCTGCTTTGATTGCAACTTATCACATGAGGTCAGGTACAGGAATTTTCCACCTGCAACATCATGTTAATGCTCAGAAAGTTTCAGATTATGGAGCATTTCAGACACTTTGAAAAAAATCCTCAAAACTCACTTTGGCAAAATATGTTTTGAATTTCCAGATTAGGGATGCTCAACCTGTATCAACAGCACTTCAGGCTCATAGCTATAACCAACCCATGCTGCATAGAGGGACACTGGGTTTCACATGAGTCATGGATAGACAAATGGGCTGACACATGAATTAGAGAATACCCTCTGACCAAAACTTTCCTCTTCCATGTACATCTAAATTTTTTCAAATGCTTTCAATGGCCAACGATATTTGTAAGCAAATACAAATGCATGGTAAATCATAAATGCATATGTAATATCAATGACTTCAATATATAAAAATCTTTAAATACCTATATTGGGAAACTACTAAAAGTAATCAATCACGTCAACCACAACAGTCTTCCATTACCTTTCCATTTCTCCCTAATTTTTTCTTTTCAAAACATGTTAGGTTTTTCTCTATTTGTCATGGGCTTATTTAAATTATAAAACACAGGTGCCTTAGTTTTGGCTTGAATGTTTTGACTGTTTTCATCATGGTCTAATACATTACCATTAACTGTCCCATGATATAATGTTTTTAATTATTTTTACCACTTCTGTGAAATTTCAGTATTGGCCACAAATAATTATACTACAGGGACATTGACAATGAAGAGGTTTCCAGAACATAAGATATTGGGCTGGTATGGGGGAAAATGTCTATGTACAAAAACGTGCTTTTTTTTTTCTTTTTGTGAAAAGGTCTAATAGCTTTCATCAGATTTTCAAAGGTACATTTGCTCCAAAAGGTTAAGAATCACTGATCAAAACTGTTAAACCTCTACATATTAAACATACTAATTTAAAAATTAAATGAGTTTATCACATGAAAATAATTATACCTAATAGGTTGCCCCATATTTTGAAATTTAAATAGTCACAATGTAATAACTTCTGGTGTAATATAGTCTAATGTATAAATTACAGTCAAGCAACAGTTACAACATTTTAGAGCATAAAATCTCAAAGTAAAACATAATAATGTTTAGTGGAGATCTATGAATATGCCTATAGGGCAAATCCAAAGAGGTCGGGAATAGAAAAAACACTATCCTGGTAGCCAGTATTGTAGGGGCCCAAGGCCAATTATGTCATGAAGAATTCTGTAGCATTTGGTAATTCACTTATCCCTCTGAGCTTCCTGTCCAGTCACTTTGATCTCTTATGGGAAGTCATTCTTTGATTCTTGGACATGGTTAATATGTAATTAACTCAACTCTCAAAGCTTATCTATCATCTGGTGTTAAAGTTCTTATTGACACTCTTACTTATTCAATCAATTAAATGTTGTTAATAATTGCAGCTTTGTTTACTTTGGCCTAGCAACAACAGGAAAAGGGATTTTAAATAAAAACTCAAAGAAGCCACCAGGAAGGTGTGAATGAGCACTTGTGCAGAGAGTCAGGCACCCTATTTAAGTTAGTGGAAGATGTCAACATGTGAGATTATTCAAATCCTCTCCATAATGAAGCATGGAAGAAAAAAAAATGTTTAAGACGGGGTCCTAAAAAAAAAAAAAAGCTAAAGATATGGACCTTGATGAAGCTGACTAATTACCAAAAGAGATACTGAAAGATATATCATATATAATTTAATGCAATCTCTTAAATTACAAAACTGCTGGGAGCCATTAGCCAAGTAGGTATGACAATTTCCTTGCCAGCGTACCCCATGTTGCTGACATGTTGCAGTGACATTGAATGTAGGTGACCTTGCTCAAGGACCAAGGCAGATTAGGGTGTTCCAGGTTTTAAGATAATCGTGTTTAGGGCGTTCCCAGTTTAGGTTCCAGGTTTAAGGTTTAAGATTATTCCTGCTGGGAATAGGGCGTATCTTGCTGCCTGAGTTCCCCTTGAGTTCTCACGGGATTCAGACAGTATATTTTGGAGATAGAAGCCCAGTGGAGTGGATTTGGGCAGAGAACGTGGATTTCCCCAGAACGTGATTGTAGACGGCTGGTGTGAGTTCGGGAATAAAGAGTTGCTGTTTGAATCTACAAGCTGTGTGGTGGCTCGTGATTGTGTGCCCAGCCAGACTGCGGCACAAAACGATGAGACAAAGACTTTAAATTTCCCTAATACACAATGATAGATGACAATATAACTGGGAATAAGTCACCCAAAGGAAAATAAAAATTGCTGGTAAAAATGTAAAATAATTTTGACTTTAAATAAAGTGGAAAATTAGTCCTAAAAGTCAAGTTGTCTCCAACACAACATTTAGAAAATATTTTAATGCATTTTATGAAGTTCTAATCACTTAAACCTAAAAAAAAACTTTACATTATGAAATCCATCAATTTCTTATATGCAAGTATAGTCTTTAGATAAGTACTGATAGGGTGTCTATACTTTCTAAATTACAGGGCTGAGAAATCCTGCAAACTCCTGTATGTGATATAAAACTAAAATACAACTCCAGTTTTTCTGGGTATATCTGAGACCAAATACTACAAGATTTTTCATATGTTAAAACATTTCTATGCCATAATTTCACAGATTTTATGAGCCAATATTTGACAATATATTTCTCCATCATTGGTCTCTGTGATTCATGAAATTATACTCTACTTAGATCTACTATTAAAAAGAATTTCTCACATGACCTGAGGATTATGTATAAATTCAAATCAATTAATATTGACTAAATGCTAAAACTGCCCATTAAATGTCAGATTTATTCAAAAACTCATTTGACCATGAAGATTAAAAAAAAAAAATCAGAACCCAAATAAATGTAATTCTTGTATTCGTTGTTCAGCATAGAAAAAATTTACACAGGAAAGTAAAAGTCTCCTAGTTTGTTTTTAATGAGAAATATATAAACTGGGGAAAAGTATCCTAAAAGATGCAAAAGTAATTCTCAGTGAGCACTGAACTTTAGGGTATCCAAATAACTAAGTCATCAAAAATTAGTACCATTTTTAAATGGAAGCTTTTCTTAATCACTGTAATACTACACAGCATGTGCTGCCAAGCTCTGGGTTAAAATGCCTAAAATGGTCCTAGCAGAAATGAGTGATTTATTTCAACAAAAAGGGAAACTGTCATATGTTGTGTACTCAATTTTTGAAACTAAGAACATTAGTCATTCTTCTTGCAAAACGGCTTTTTTGTCTCAGATGATGAGAAAAATCCAATCCTTGCTGGCTTTATACAAACTGAATTCTGGGCAGCTAGTGCTTTCAATTCTTTTAGTAGAGCTCAGCTCGTAAACAAAAAATAAGGGGGGCAATTCTATTGCTTAGACACTGTTTGGACACTAAAAGCTCTTTATACAAGACACTTTTTGCAGAATTTTTAAAACTCCAGTGCTACGACTAAGGTGTTTTCACTGTGCCTTTGTTAAGTATTCACAGTTCACACAGGCACAAAAATCAGGCAGAGTTGGCACACCAGGGTCATCTCAATAGCTATCAGCATCACATCCCTAGGGGCACAGGGGGCAACTCTTTTCCTTCCCTGGCATTTCTGCTGGGGGCTTATATTAAGCCCTGTTCATGTATGACTTACATTCTCCTGACTCCTTACTAGTGCATCTCCAATCCTTCCTGTTTGGTATGTCTTTTTTCCATCCTCCTATTCCTATCCGTTAAAATCCTACTTCTCTTTGAAGGTCCCAGGACGTTGTTCATGTTCATAACATTCATATCTATCTCACTATATTCATGTCAATTATTTGCCCACTTGATTACTTCTTCCAAGAGGATAGGGGAACCTTCTGGGCAGTGATGCTATTTACTCATCTTTATCTACCTCTATCCCTGTGATCTAGCCACTGCATAGCATATGGTAGCGGCTCAAAAATGCCTGAACAAGTTCGGGAGCCAGAGCTACTGCTGCTTGTAATGAGTTGCTTTGAGGAATAGAACATTCACTTTCCCCTAGACGTGTTCAGAGCTATAGTCAGATAATCATTAAGGAGATGCTGTTAGGAGGATTAAAATCTTAGGTGATCAAACTAGATTGCTTTTAAAACCCTTTAGACGCAAGGAGTCTGAAATTCTAAACAGCCCTGTGAAAGATAATATGCATTGTCCCCTAGAGGTGGGTTTTTTTTCTCTTTTCCTTGTTTTTCTCTTTAAAGAAAGACATCTCAGAAATTCCCAGTTAAGAGCAAATATTAAAATCTGTTGGGGCTGGGGTTATAGCTCAGTGGTAGAGTGCTTTCCTGGCATGCGTGAGGCACTGGGTTTGATCCTCAGCACCACATAAAAATAAATAAAGATACTGTGTCCATCTATAACTAAAAAAAATCTGTTGCTGGTCTTCTATCATTTTTTCTATTTGTAGCAGCTTGGCTTATGAGCAAGAAAAATAAAAAACATCTTACATTAGTGGCTCAACCACTATCCTTAAAATAAATCAAGAAATAAGAGGCAGAAATTGAGTGTAAATTGTTAAATGCAGATTATAAGCTCTACAAAGAGGATGGTGGAGTCAATGGGAGCCAGAGTAATCAATGAAAGGATCTTCCTCCAAGTATTGCAGGATGGATAGGATATAAATAAATGAACAGAGAGAAGAATTTCCATGTTAAAAAAGAAAAAAATAGGAAAGTTATGAGGGAAAAAATAAACACAGTGTGGCACTGAGAACAAGAGGCAGCATGACTAAAGTTCAAGTCCAAGTTGGGGTAGAGTAGGAAATGCTACTTGTCTACCAAAGTGGGACCAGATAATTGGGAACATGAAGGGTTCTTGAGAGGCTGGTAATAGGAGACCACTAAAAGTCCTAAACAGATGAGCAAGATAATGAAAGAAGAGGTTAAGGTAAATCAAGTCCTGGAGAATACTGCGTGTAAGTTAGATGCAAAGGGAGAGCTATTACTGTAAAGAGTGACAACTGGGAAGAGTATCATAATCAGGTAGGCTTCAGGGGTCAAAATTCTGCCCTGGAGATGAGGGTAGAGGAATGGTCACAGGGGAAGCAAAAGAGGAATATCCCCAAACAGAATCTAGACCTGCTAAAAGAGTATGGGGGAGTTGGGAATGTAGCTTTGCAGAAGAGTGTGTGCTTAGTGTATGCCAGACTGTGGGTTTGATCCCCAGCATCGCCAAAAATAAGGGGGTGTAGAGGATGAAAGAAAAAAAGTATGTATCAAGAATAATAGAAAAAAATAGTAGTAACTCCTTCTCCCACTAAAAACCAAAAAAAAAAAAAAAAAGGAACTAAGGAAGAGATGCTGAATTGAAAGACATGGTAGCTTTTGGACATGGTCAATCTACAGTATTTCCAAATATCCAGGAAGATAATCTAAAGGATAGAAGTTGAGATAAAGAAAAGAATTCAAATTAGAGATGTGGGAGCCTTCTACAGATAAGAGAATGTTGAAGTTCTCCGTTGTGAAAGAGAGGACAAGTTCTCAAAAGTTCAAAAGTAATGAATCACAGAACCTTGAGATCATTTCAAAACCAGAAGTTCGCAAGAATATCAACTCAGTTAAAGGAAGGGAAAAAAAACAATCAATGTGATATAAAAATTCAGAATTTGAAAGTGTCACAGAAAACATGAAGAGTTTTAAAAATTCTTGGTGATAGATAATGGGTGATGGTGGACAAGGGCCAAAGTAAGTAAAAGAAACCAGTATACTAATAATTAAGTAGGGCTGTTTCCCCTTTCAACTATTAACAGAGTATATAAAATTATTTAACTAGTGGGTGAACATAAAGAAGGGCTTTGTGGCTGTAAGACACACTCCATTTTATTCTATTAATGATAAACGGAGATATAACAAGATGTGCAATTATTTGTACAAAGATAGTTATAATTCTATTATCATATATTGATTTTGAGTAATATTATTGAGAATATGTATCCTCTGGATGTTACATTTAGGAATGACACTGCAAATGCAAAGTATTGGTCATATGTTATAAATGTGCGGGTAACTTAACAAGTGTTCAAGTCTCAACAAAAGTTAAAAGGAACATCCAAATGCATTTAAAACCTAGAGAGACTATTTCATGGTATATGGCCAAGCACATACAAGGAGGATGTGTGTTTTGGAGTTCACAAGAATGTATGGGAAAAAAATGCTGGTTCATGGAATACCCAGTCTATGATGGGACCTAACAGAAACCAGACTTGCATCTACTTTTATTTTAGTTGTGAATCATCTGGAAATATACTGCAGACAGAAAAAAAATGTTTCTGGTCAGGTTGGGTATTAAAATTACTCAGATCTGCCTGATAGAGATGACATTTGAGGAAGCCAAGTGCTTTTCCTACTGTCACTGATGAACAGGAAGCTGGCCTCTGGAATAAAGACATGAACTACTGCTCAAGAAATGCCTTCTATTTGTCCCAAATGGAAATGAACAAATTAATAATTAATAATGACTATGAACAGATCCCAATTTGGTGGGGTCTTATATAATTTCGACATTCTCTTTATAAAATAGAAAGCAAAATTGTGAAAAGAAGATTCAGTATGGAACTTGTTATTTATTTAGCACAAGAAACAGAAGGGACTTCAAGCTGTAAGGCTATAAAGCATAAGGTTCATCAGCTACACGCTAAATCCACATCTGATAATGACCAAGTATTGGGAATCAGGTGGGAGAAAGGAGAAAGATCAATAAATCAGGCAGAGGGAAAAACAAAAGATAAAACTCTTAAAGGAATACTGGAGACAAGCAAAGAAAAAGGTAAGAATAAAATCCCAGAAAGATCCCCAAACTGTGTGATATATAGACAGAAGAGGAGACAGAACCCCTAATCAATTAATCCTACAAATTATCATCATATTAATTTTCCAGTGACCAACAATCATATTGCTTCTAGAATGCTTGCCTAGAAGGACAAGGTGTTTGAAAATACCAGTCAACAAGTGTTTGTTAAAGGAGTGAATAAATAAAGGAATGAAGGTGAAACAATAGAAATGCTCCTTTTTCTTACTCGCCATCAGAATCTGCTATCGTCTGATGCTCCTACCTAAATGCATGTTTTTTCTCAAACTGGCTGGAATTGCAAAGCAACAGTTCATCAGTTCATGTCAACCTCTTCTCTGGTGATCAAGACTGTTTATCCTGAACAGCCTGAGCTATTTGTATCCAAAATTAATATATGAACATGTTCAGCCTCGTCAAAAGATCACACATAAAAAAATGGCTCCTTGTTGGGGTACCTTATTTACTCCCTTCCACCTTTCTTCCCCTTCTTTCTAAATCACATTCTATAGGTATATTTGAAATTACTAACACCTGGGGAGAGGGGACAGGTCAGTGTGGGATTCTAGCTAGGACTGAAACATAACACAATCTCTAAATTTGAAATATTTTTGCCAAATGTAACAATATTAATGGCAATTTAATGTATTAATCATGATGAAGCTTTCAGGAAGATACCCAAAAACCTTATGCACTACTCACTTGATCAACCACAAACTCAAGCCAGAACCAAGGGACAAAATGCAAGTCAGTAAGAGCTCTTAGAAAAAGGACACAAGCTGCCCTCAGCGCCTGCTTCATAAAAACATTCCCTTGGGCAATAAAAGCCCTACACCTTCCTGCAAGTTCAGAAAAAATGGGAGTAGTAATAGGTTGAAACTAAGAGCTCACCTTTCCTTTTAATTTTTAATTTTACCTTTTCCTAAAGGATTCTATCTCCCTGCCCTTCACCTACCAAATTTTCTAAGGAAAAGTGCTTTAGAGAAGAGCAGGACTGGATACTACTACTACTACTACCACCACCACCTCAATACTACAGAAATTCGTAGTTCTGTTTAGAGCAAAGGATGTGAAATCAGTAAGGTAAAGCAGCCACCTCAGGAATTAGGAGTGAGGGTTTTAAATGAGAGAAAATGGTTCAGCCACTTCCCAGCTAGGCTATTTGATCTCCTGACAGTTATTAAACCTGTCTCCTCCCAAGACTTCAGTTGCTTGGTTTTGTGAAATATGGCAAATTTGGCACCCACCATATAGAACTGCTAAGGACTGAGAAAATCTACAAAAAGTGCTAAATGTAACTGCACAGCAAGAGTTAAATATTAGTATTTAATAATAGTAAAATAATTGTGCCTCCCTCCCCCAGTTCACACCACTAGCAAAATGGACCCAACCCCCATTCCCACCTTGTAGGATTTGGAGCCCTGGCACAGTTACACTCTCCCAAGCACATTAGAGACCTCCAAATACCACAGTCACATTGCAAGTCCCCCACCCCAGGCAGGCCAGGGACCCTCAGGCCACCGCTATGGTGCACACTGACCTGAGATGCCGCCTCCTATCACGACTACGTCGAACATGTGGCCTGCGGTACTCGCTTTCTCCCGACTCGCCATGCTTTGGTTGGAACTCTCCGGAGGCGGAGGCGTGGGTATAAGAGTGGGGACCGCCAAGGACCAGGCGGACCCTTTTACCCCCTCTAGCCCGGCGTCCGGGGGCGGAGCCAATCTTTCTAATGATACCCAGGGGTAGGGCAATGAAGGCGGGGCGGACTCTGGTGCTGACACTCGGGGAGCGCCTGGGGGCGGAGCTGATCCTTCCAGAGATACCAGCGGGGAGCCGGGCGCTGAGAACGGGGCGGGCTCTTGTACTGACACTCGGGGGGTGTTATTTGGTACAGGAGGTATTTGTAACGAATTCCGGGGAGTGCTGAGCACTGAGGGCATGGCGGACTCTTGTATTGATATTTGGGAGGCGTTATTGGGCGTCGAAGGTCCTTGAACCGACATTTGAGAAGGGATATAGAGTGTACGAGGTACTGGTATTGGTAACCAAGGATAGCCGGAAAGAGAGGGCGTGATGGATCCGTGTACTGACCCTTGGGGGGAGTTATTGGGTGTAGGAGGTGCTTGTACCGACAGTTGGGAAGAATTATTGGATATAGGAAGTCCTGGTACCAATACCCAGGGATAGCCAGACATTAAGGTTGGGGTGGGCTCTTGTAGCGACCCTCGGGGTGTGCTGTACACTGAAGGTGCGTCTGACGCTACTGACTCTTGATAAGAGCTAGGCATAGAAGTCAGGGAGGACCCTCGTCCTGACAGCTGGGAGGAGCCCAAGGGCAGGGTAGATTCTGCTCCCGATTCCCGGTGAGTGCCAGCGTCTTGGGAGGAGGATGGGGAGGACCTATCTAAGGTGGTTGACAGACTGGCAGGTGTGAGGACATGATCCTTAACTCCTTGGGAGCTTAAGCTCCTGGGGCTAGCCGTGGAGCTGTTATCATTTCTCTGGCCAGAACTAGTGCTGAGGTGGGAAGGCGCACTGGAGCTCCAGGACTCAGTAGGATTCTCAGTGGACAAACTAGATGGGACATCAGAAGTTGGTTGGGATAGGGTCCGCCACTCAGAGTGGATGCTCCACTCAGAGTTGCTCGAGCCTGTACCCGCGCTGGAGTCTAGGTTCTGGACCGCGGCAGGGAGGTCCCGGGCTTTGGAAACCAGCCCCGCCTCACGCCCCCTGCCGCTGCTGCCGACGCCAACGCCGACGCCAACGCCTACGCTGCTGTCTTTGCCTCTGCCTTTGCCGCCTCTGCCGCTGCCGCCGCCGCCGCCGCCCGAGGTGGCCACACTGTATGCGCTCATGGTTCTTGAGTTCGCGGGGCGCTGGCAGAGGCGTCCTGCCACCCCTAGCCTCCCCTACCCGCGCTTGCCTTGCGGGCCCCGCTGTCAGGAGTCTGCGCTCTCAGAAGCCGGGAGGGAGGGCCCAGCCCATTAGGAGGCGGGGAGATGAGGCGCTGGTGTGGCCTAGCTCCGCCTTCCCCGTCTGCGGGCCGCTGCGCGCGCGTGCAGAGCTCTGCAGTTGGTAGTGGCCAAGTGATACCACTGCAGAGGGGAGGACAGTAGCCTGGCGAGAGTAGGGGCGTAGGTGTAGGTGTGGCCACGTGGGTTCTTAACTTGTTGATTTCTTTATTACGCTTCAATTAAGAGGGTTATGGGCGGCAAGGGGCTTGGAAAATCAGATATCTGAAAGAAACAAATGCAGTGGGCAGGGTCGCAAAACCACCGTCCTGGCTGCACTTGGTCTGCCCCCTTTGTGACGTCACTTAGGGCCTGGTGAGGTCTGCGCAGCCGCGAGCTCTCCCTGGAGAGGGGAGGGGTAAGGTGGAAACTGTCACTTGGGGGAGACCTGTTAGTTATTGGTTCTTTATGGGTTTTTTTTTTTCCCCCAAGCTGAAGTGCTTAATTGAAACAGGTAGGCAGGAAAAATAACTCGGTTATCACAGATTAAGCGGGACAGGAATATAAAAGTGAAAGTCAAAGGATGGCTAAGGCACAGAAGCAAATAAAAAAGAAAATGTGTTTCCCCATTCTCCTGAAACAGCTATATGTAGTGCTTACACTTCATTGTGCAGCCACTCTTCTGTCTTGCTAGTTTTATCTCTTTCTTAAAATCCCACATTTTCCTATCCTTCTAAAATGGAATTTGTCATCACTGGAACCCTCAAAATAGATGACAGTATGATATGAATTTAGGGTAAATGATGAGAACTCCAAGAAATTAACTAAATATGTGTTCCTACCTATAAAAGTTTATCCTGCCTGACTAACAAACATCTTTTGAACAAGCTGTGAGGAAATATAGATGTAGTAGTATTTATCTGTATTTAATAGTTTTTACCACCTAGAAAAGGACTTGAAATTGAACTAAATTGGGATCATTTTTATCTTATTAGACTCTGAAGTAGTGAGAGAGGAAATAATAAAGAAGCCAGCTCTTTCTAATGTAATTCTGCCCACTTCTCTCCTTATTCATGTTGCTTTTATTTTGGTTTTTATTCCAAAATGTGATCTCACACTATTGTTAATGCAAGGTATGGGAAATATGCCGGCAACACAAGACATAGGCCATTATCGTTCCAACACAGTCTTGTAGAGGCAGGTTTTGAGAACTCAGACCAAAAATGGAATCTTGGTTTATTGTGGAATCTGACAAGAGTTCATTGAAAAATAGAAGTGAGACAGAGTGAACAACCTGATTGTCTATAACCTACTCAACCAGTCAATTGGTTACAGTTTAACTTGTTTATTTGTTATAGTTTAGTTACTTGGCTACAGGGTCTCCTACAACCAACCAAAATACAGTTACTGTAATTAAACTCTGTATTGGTTTGGTCTGTTGGAAGCAGTGCAGGTGCCCAATCCAAATCCGTGACCTATGCAAGTTTTTATTTAACATGTATTCTTACCACACTGGAAATTACCTTTGTGTGAGGAAACATAGAAATGTTCCCGAAAGAGGAAACAATGTGAGCAAAGGTCCTGTGGTAGAAAGAAGCATGGTTCATTGGGGCAACTAAAAGTCAGCCGGTGGAGCTATGGCAAGGGGGAAGTGCTGGAGACAAAGCTGCTGACGACAGCTGAGCTAAGGTAAGACTGTTGATCTGGACCTGGGAATATAGCTCAGTGGTAGAACTCTTGCCCAATATGCACAAGGTCCTGGATTCTACCCTAACACTGAAAAATGTCCTTTTCCTTTATCCAAAGAACACTGCAAGATTTTTAAGTAAGGCATTATGCCCAGATTGAGTTTTCAAAAGATCTGGCTTCCTGCCATGTGAATAAGGGGCAGAGGGAAGCAAGAAAAATAAATAGATACAGAAAGGGCAAAGTTAGGAATTCTTCATAGAAAGAGGTAAAAGTGTCATAGACTAAGGAGCTTTTTGAAAAGGGCTGCCTAACGCAAGTTGTGCCTTTTAGTTCAGGGTGCACCCAACTTACAGAAAGCTTACAGGGTGGAAGCCAGGAAGATAAATACCCAACCTTCATGTCCTCCCTCCCTCCAGTCTTCTACTGATCCTATCTGTAGACCTAATCCAACCCCCAACTATGTGACAAGGAAGCCTGTTGATGCAGTTCATACAGAACAGCGGGGCAAAGGGAAGTAGTGTTGAAGTGAGAGCTAAATGAGCAAATGGATATAACACTTAGTGTAGTACCTGACATGTAATGATTACTCAGTACATATTCACGTGTTAATTTTTAAAAGCTACATTATATATTCATAGCATGTATTATAATTTATTCAACAATTATATTCTTTTTATTTAAATTTTATTTTCAGACAGGATCTTGCTAAGTTGCCCAGGTTGGCCTCTAACTTGTTATCCTTCCATCTCAGCCTCCTGAGGATCTGAATTACAGAAGTGTGCTACTGTGTGCAGCTTCCAATAGTCTTTGTGTTAATTGGTTTTCCATTGTGACAAAACATCTGAAAAAATCAACTTAAAAGGAGAAAAGATTTATTTTGGCTCACAGTTTCAGAAGTTTCAGTTCATGGTCACTTAGTCCATTGTTTCTGAACCTGTGGTAAGGCAGTACATCATGGGGAAAGGCATGGCAGAGGAAAACGATTCACCTCATGGTAGCCAGGAAGTAGAGGGAGACAAAGGGAATGAAGAAGAGGGACAAAGGAGCCTGGGACAAAATATACCTTTCAAGGGAACAACCCTGGTGACCTACTTCCTCCAACTAAGACCCACCTCCTAAAGTTTCCACTAGTTTCCAGTAGCCCATTTAACAGTTAATCTATTGATGAGGTTGGAGCCCTCATGATCCAATCACCTCCTAAAACTCACACCTCTGAACACTGTTGCACTGGGTGTTCAAGCCTTCAGCACATGAACTTTAGGAGACATTTCAGATTCAAACCATAACAGTTTTGTCTTTTTTAAAATTTTTTTTACAAATTATTTACAATATTCATGCATATTCTTTTCATTAATACAGTCATATACTTAAATGAATTTGAAACTTATTTCATCCATGAAGAATTCTCTTGGTTAATTTAGTTGAGATGATGATGTTTTCTAAACATTAATTTGGGTAATTTATATTTGACAGCCTTATTTAACATCTTTTTAAACAGGTCTTCATCTCCAGTATACTCAAAGGAAATTGTTTTCTTTATCCCTGATACTAAGCAATTTTGTAAGGATAATGTATATGTGTTTGAGCACGCATGTGTGTCTGTGTGTGTGTGTGTGTGTGTGTCTGTACAATCATAAATTCTGTGACTTTTAAATTTTGAGTTTTTTAAGATATGAAAAATTGTACTCTATAGCTGTAATAAAAACTGTAATGCATTCTGCTGTCTTGTATTTAAAATAAAATAAAATCAATAAAATGGAATAAATAAATAAAACCACAAGCACCAATAAATAAATAAATAAATAATTTTTGAGTTTTTTTATTAATCCCTATGATAGAACTTGGTTTATTGCCTCTATTATAAGTGTTTGGTTTCTTCCTGAAAAACACCTATAATTATTGTTAAGGTTTGTATCTTAAGTGTCTGCCATAGGTTCATATCCTAAAGACTTAGTTGCCAGCCTGTGACACTATTAGGAGGTAGAACTTTTACAGGTAGTAGGCCTAGTTGGAGAAAATTGGGCCACTGAGGTGTGCTCATGAAGGGTATATTAGGACCCCCAGACTCTTCTTCTCTCTGTTTGCTTTCTGGCCACCATGAGGTAAATAGATTTCCTCCACTATATGCTTCCACCATAATTAACAGCTTTGGCACAGATGCATACTTACTGAAACCAAACAACCATGAACTGGAACCTCTGAAAGGAGCAAGAGTAGAATGCAAGTAGGGATGGAAATGTTCTTCTGCATGTTCTTCTTAAAATTGTGTATCTCCCATTAGGGAGTCTTTGTGGGCTTAACTAAACCTTCAGACTCACAAAACTACCTATATCTGGCATCAGTTTGCTCAACATGATATAGAACAAAAACCACAACTTGGTAGCAGGCCAGTGTTTAGTGTTTACTTTCCAAAGGAGTCCAGCAGATCATAAAACGATCCACTATGCAGTATTTTGGTAAAGTAGAACAAGATTCACATCAGACAAGTGTGGAGCCTAGATTGTCTTAACAGACTTATACCTCATAGGAGGTAATGAATTTCATAATTCCTCATGTATTGTATCTAGGGATCATATTAAATGCCACTACATTAAAGGAAGCCCAAAGTTATGGCTTTTTAATTATTTATAAATTTTTAACTGTCTATCAGTCCAGAGGCTATTTCCAGTGAGAGGGCACATAAGTAATATGTTGATTAACAAAACAGAAACAACTTGAGCATCAAAAGAAATTATGAGGGCTTGGGCTCAGTGGCAGAGCACTTGCCTCACATGTATGAGGCACTGGGTTTGAGTCTTAGCACAACATAAAAATAAACAAAGAAAATAAAGGCATTCTGTCCATCTACAACTACCAACTTTTTTAAAAAAAGAAAGAAATTATGAAGCCAGGTGTGGTGGTGTATGCCTGTAATCACAACTACTCAGGAGGCTGAGGCAGGAAAATTCTAAGTTTGAGGAGAGACTGGGCAAATTAGTGAGACCCTTTCTCAAAATAGAAAATGAAAAGGGCTGGAGACATAGCCCATAGGTAGAATATCACTGGGTTCAATACTCAGGATTGTTAAAACAAAAACAAAACAAAAGAATTTTGGTGATAATTAATAATGCATTAATAAAATCCATTAGCCAAAATAAGTCATAAAGCATACAAAGAAAGGGATTAAAAATAGAAAGCTCTTATTTACAGAAAAGTATTAGGCAGTGAGTGTGGAGGGAATTATTTTTAAAAAACACTCTTGTAATAATTGATTGGAGCAAGAATAGCAGTAGATACTGAAAACTTTGAAAGACCATTGGGAGACATTTTATTCACAAGTTCTTCAAGTATCACTCCACAGATTATTTTATTAACTATAAGGGAAAACTTACTTTACAAATAAGAGATCTGGCGGTTACCACTTGAACCAAATAATTCAACTTCAGATCACTAGTCATGATTAATCTAATTTGTCCTTTGATGTAATGCAATAAGTCTACAACCTCAATTATGGTGTAATTTTACTAAAAATGTTTAACTTGAATATAATCACAAGGAAACAATCAGACAGAGCTGGAGACAGTATATTTTAAAAAACAACTGGATTTTTAAAAGTTAGTATTGTAAAAAATTAAAAGGCAGAAAAATTGTTAAAGATTAAAAAAAAATAGGGCTGGGAGTTTAACTCAGTTTTAGAATGCTTTCCCAGTATGAGAAGAGCCCTGAGTTCCATCACCAGAAAAAAAAATGAAGAGAATAAATTGATATGGCTAAAGACTATGTGAGACTTGATTGGTTGGATTCTGGAGTGAAAGATGAAAAAGCTATAGACATATGACAATTGAGGAAATTTAAATATGAGCTATATGATATTATTGATTAGTGTTAATTTTCCTAAGTGTCATATTTAGGTACTACTACAGTCATAAAGGAGAATATTCTTATTCTTAGATACAGGTTGAAGTTCTTTGAGGTGAAATATCATAAGTACTTCAATTTATTTTTAAATAATTCTAGAAATATCCAGACAAATAATCGAAGTATGCTCTCCCCCCACACACACACAAGCACAGAATCATAAAACAACTGGTGAATCTATGTGAAGGGTATATTTGTGTTAAACAAAATATTCTTTTAACTCTTCTACAGATTTGAAGGTTTTTTTTTTCAATATTAAGAGTTGGGGGAAATTAGTTCGATGGAAGAAGTATTTCAAACCCAAAATTCTTTACCAAAATAAGTTATTAATTATGAAGGCAAAAGAAAATCACCTTCATACAAGCAAAAAAGAAAGCTTACCTCTTTTTCTGAAAGGTAATTTGAGGATACATTCCAGAAAAATAAAGCTGAAAACTAGAAAGACTGTCTCATGAAAGGAACTGTCTAGAAACCCAATGAAATAATTGGAATGACCACCAGTCAGCAGTCCAGAAAGTAAATAGACCAATTCAATGGGCTCTAAGAATATAGTGAATTCCCCAATGGAGATACAGAATAAGTAAAGTTGAAGACATTAACACTATGGTAAGTAAAAGGATGGGGTTCAGAACACATTACTTTAAAATGCTGCACATTGGCATTTGAGAAAACAGCTGAAGGAGAAAGGCCACTCTCACCTTCCCCTTGTCATATAACTGTGAAGCATACCAGAAGACCTCCATTCAAGTGGTGCTCTCCTTATGCCTGAAGAAAATGCCCTTTTCTACAAGAACATACAGACAGAGGGGAGAATCTGAAGAAGCAGATCTTGCTAACCCCTCCACGTTTATTACCATTACATGACCCTGTCCACTCTTCATCAAATTGAAGCATAAAAATACATTTTACCTATTTATTTAGGTCTTAATTTCTGAAGACTCCTATGTAAAATTTATATTAGATAAATGTGTATGCCTTCTCTTATTAATCTGTCTTTTGTTATAGGGGTCTCAGCCATGGCCCTAAGATGGGAGGAAAAGTATTTCTTTTCTTCTACAGAGGGAAATTATTATCCTCTTAATTAACAACAACAAAAAAAAAAGTCAGGGTTAAGGGTATAGCTCAGTGGTAGAATGCGTGCCTAGCTTGTATGAGGGTTAGCTCTCCAACAATGGGAAAAAGGAAAAGAAAAAACAAAAGAGAGTCAGAGAAGCAAATAAAAATGAAGTATAACTGAGCAATTTGTTACATTTAAGAAAAGTGAATCCACTTCATCTCAGCACTAAGCAAATTCTCCTTTTTGTGGCACAGTGATCATGACTTGAAACCAGAAAGAAAAAGTATTGTATAATTATGCCATGCTATTTGGCTCTACAATGAATAGTTTTCATAGTATCATGAATTGGTATTGTGGTAAAATAAGCACTCCCATATGTTGCTGCAGAAGTATAAATTTCAGTAGTCTCTTTGAGGATAAAATATAATTAAAATCTTAAAAAAATATGCCCTTCCACCTAGTAATTGAACTTGAGGGAATTATCCTAAGGAAATAATTACAAGAAGAAATTTAGCTATAAGCACTTCCATTGTTATATAAGTGACCAAAGGGGATTTGTTAAATTTGTTTTGGTTTACCCATAAAATGATGACTGCAGCCACTAAAAATTATGATATATATTTTATTCAGGAACCATCATGGCTGTCTTAATCTATTGATTTATTTAAGAAATATTTATCAAGTATCTGTTTTATTCTAGGCATTGTTCTGAATATCATGGATATATAGATAGCTAATAAAGCTTATATGGGCGAGGGAGTAGCTGGGGTTTGAACTCAGGGGCTCTTAACCACTGAGCCACATCACCTGCAGTTTTTAATATTTTATTAAGAGACAGGGTCTCACTGGGTTGCTTAAAACCTTGCTAAGCTGCTGAGGCTGGCTTTGAACTCATGATCCTCCTGCCTCAGGTTCCTGAGCCACTGGGATTACAGGTGTGTGCTGCTGTGCCAGGCTAAAGCTTAGATTTTAATGGGAGAGAAGAATGAGCAGAGAAAACAATAACTCAATGAAGAGAGGTAATGTTTCAGATGATAAAATTGCTCTGAAGAAAAATCAAGCAGAGTAAAGAGAAAGAGAATAATAGGATATTGTATAATATTTTGTATAAGATGGCCAGTGAATTGGGGGACAGAGCCAAGAGATATCTAGGGAAAGAGCATTCCAGGAAAACAACAATGACAAAACAGCAAATGCAAAGAAATAATGCTAGAAATATGCTTGCCTTTTTTGAGGAATAGCATAGAGATAATATTGGAGTGGAGTGAGCAATGAGGGAACTGGTGGGAAATGTTGGGGGCAAATTTTATTGGGCCTATGTACTATGCTAAGGAATTATTATTATTTTTCCCTGAGAGACAGGAACCATTTGAAATTTTGAGCAGAGTAAGAAGATAATTTGACTTTAATTTTAGAAAAGTAATACTGGTTGCTTTGTAATGGATAGACTGTGGAGACCTTTATCCTGGAGTCTCATCACTTCTACCAAATTCTATTGTTTTGTAGAAGTGATGCTATGCAACTTCTGAAGCTAAGCCATTGTTATGATCTGAATGTTTGTGTTTCCTCAAAATTTATATATTGAACCTTAACCTTGGAGACAGTATTGTGAAATGGTGCCTGTGGGAAGTGATTGAGGCACATGCCTATAATTATCCCAGCTATTTGAGAGACTGAGGCAGGAGGATCACAAGTTCAAGGCCAGTCTAGGCTGAGGCAGGGGGATCACAAGTTCAAGGCCAGATTTGATAAGACCCTGTCTCAAAATTTAAAAAGGGAGTGTGGTGAAGTGCAACTTAGTAGTAGAGTGCCCCTGAGTTCTATCTCCAGTACTACCAAAAAAATAAAAAAGAAAAGAGGCCGAGGGAGCCCTTTCTGCCATTTCTACCATATGAACACACATAGAAGGAAATGAGAAATGGACCCTTACCAGACACCGAATCTGCTGGTCTTGATCTTAGACTTTCCAGCCACCAGAACTGTGAATAATAGATTTCTGTTGTTTATGTTACCCAGTCTAAGGCATTTGTCAAAACAGCCAGAAAGGATTGACAGTCCTATAAGGTCATGAAGTTTCTACCTGGTTCTCTTGGGATGTTTGCTCTGGTTAATATTCCTCACCACACAGAAGTTTGACTATTTGAGATTTCTGTGCTAAATGGTCTTGTGTTAGGTACTCTGGTCAACAATCCAAGGTCAGTTTGCAGCTGAAATTCATCATAACTATCATGCCCATGAATGTACCATTTAGGATGCCCAGCCCAGATGAGCCTTCAGACAACTAAAGCCCTGGATGACACTGGCTGCAACAGCATTAGTCAAACTTGCTTGAAGTTTTGACCTACAAAATCATGGGCAAAATGAAGTGGTTATTGTTTCATATAACTGAAACCACCAGATGAGAGGTGACTGTGGCTTGAACTTCAGTGGTAGAAGTAGAATTGATCAGATGTAATCATGGCACACAAAAATGACTATGTAAGGTTGAGCAAAAAAAAAGTACTCAGCATAATAAAACATTTAAATCAAGTGTGGTCTCAATTGTGTAAAGCAAAATGTACAGAATGACCACATATGTATAATATGTCAAAATACATTCTACTGTCATGTATTACATAACTAAGAACATAAAATTGTATAGGGTGAGTCAATCCCTGAAACACAAAATAAAAATTTAAATTTTTATTTGGAAACAATTATAAATTCACAGGAACTTGAAAAATATGACAGAGAAACCCCTTTAAATCCTTCATCAGGCTGCCCCCAAAGGTAACATTATATATAACCATAGCACATTATGAAAACCAGGAAATGTGATTATATAGGTTGATACATGCTCACTAGTATCACTAAAGTTATTTCTGAGTGATGGTACACATAAGACACTAGCAATTATACTTAACTTAAATATGTATTACTATTAAAATGCTAATACTTCATCTCTAAAAATCTTGTTATTTGGTAAAGTCTAAGAAAGATTTGTACTCAAATTGCCTGTATTATACCAGTATCAATTTCCTGGTTTGGCCCTCCATTCTCCTCTCCATTCTTCACTCCTCCTACACCAACAATAGTAATACAATGTTTTATTATGTCACCCCTTTGTTGTTTCCTGAGCTTCATTCTCTATATGCTTTTTTTTTTGCTTGGATGTTCCCTATTCATTCCTCTAGACCAAATCATTATCTCCTATGAAGCTATCACAGGTAGGTTCTATGGAAAGCTGAAACAGATCGAACTAGCAATGGGAAAGGTTTATTGGGAAAAGCACTATTGAAAGGAGATGGGGAAGAAGCAGGATTGGGTAGGAGAAGTCATGAGGGATCGATGCAGATCTGAAAAGTTTCTGCCAGCACAGAGGGACCTCTAAGTAAAGGACACACATCAGAGGAACTCTGTGATGGATATTAATGGCTGGTCCAAAGTACTGTGGCCCTGATCAATCATATACTAGGGATTACCCTAAGAAGACTGCTTTGCTTAGTCATTGACTTGTGCTTCCCCAAGAATATTGTGAAGTTAATGATAAAGCTGAAACAGATTCTGAAGAAAATCACAGTTGGAGGCTGTCACTAATTGTACTCTTCACATCTGAATGGAATCTTTTATTGCTTGTTTATTAGAACTGGGAATTGAACCTAAGGGTTCTTTACCACTACTGAGCCACATCTTCAGTCATTCTTATAATTTATTTTTTGAGACAGAGTCTTGCTAATTTGCTGAGATTGGCCTCAAACTTGTGATCCTCTTGCCTCAGCCTCTCAAGTTACAAGTGTGCACCACCGTACCAGGCTGACCAGAGTCCTGTATTGAAGGAGGATATGAATAACACATCCCCAGGGCTAGCTTCACGGATGTGTGACCTGTGCAGTAACATGGGGCCCCATGCTCGGAAGGGCCTTGCCCTTAGTTTGACTCCCTGCTGTCACAGTTTTGAAATTCTTAATAATTTTATCTTTGAACTTACATTTTGTGAATGAAGCCCCTTGAGACTTCATTAGCAAATAGAATATATGTGTGCACTGAGGAGATAAGTGTAACATGCAAGTACTCTGCTCATTGTTATCCCAAGAGTGCATCATTTACATGTAATCTTACCAATGCCCTATTTGAATGACGGTTTTACATCTTTGTTTTGCAATAGGTCATGCAAATTATGTATCTGGCTCTGACTGAACCCTCCTTGATCAGGTTCTAGTTCTAAATTGATATCTATTCCCTGGTCCCACAACAGGCATTTCATCTTGTACTATGTAATATATTACTGCATTTAATATATTAACACAAATACATTAAAATTTCCATTCATATGTCTATTGCCATATGTGGTACTGATTTTATTTAGTATAATTCCACTCTTAAAAAGTATAAATGCCACTTTGAATAGTTTTTTGTACAGGGTGAGAGATAGGAATCTTGTTTAATTCTTCCACATATGGATATCCAGTTTTTAAAGCACCATTTGTTCAAAAGTCTTTTATCAAGGATCAGATTACTGTAGCTATGCAAATCTGTCTCTGTGTCTTCTTTTCTATTCCATTGGTCTTTATGCCTGAGTTTTTTGTTTGATTGTTTGCTTATTTTCAATTTTTTTGTTGTTTTTGTTTTGGTAGTATGGTTTTAACCCAGGGTTGCTTAACCACAGAGAAACATCACCAGACCTTTTTATTTTTTTATTTCAAGACAGGGTCTCACTAAGTTGCACAGGGCCTTGTTAAACTGATTGTTAAACTGAGGAGGCTGGCCTTAAACTTGTGATCCTCCTGCCTCAGCCTCCAGAGTCACAGGAATTAAAGGCATGTGCACTGTTTCCAGCTGCATGTCTGTTTTTATGCCAATACCATTCTATTTTTGTTACTATTGTTCTATAGTATAATTTGAGATCCAATATTGTGATGCCTTCAGCATTATTCTTATTGCTCAGTATTGTTTTGGCTATTCTTGGTCTCTCATTCTTCCATATGAATTTTAGGACCATTTTTTCTAGTTCTGAAAAATGTCATTGGTATGTTGATATGAATTGCATTGAATCTGTAGATCACTTTTGGTAATATAGCCATTTTGACAATATTAATTCTGCCTATCTAATAACATGGGAGGTCGTTCCATCTTCTAAGGTCTTCATCAATTTTTTCTCTTCGGGTTTCTATATAGTTTTTATTGTAGAGTCTTTCACCTCCTTATATTTATCCCTAGATATTTCATTCTTTGAGGCTATTATAGAGGACCAAAGACCTAAGAATTAGACCAGAAACACTACAACTACTAGATGAAAAATATAGGGTCAGTACTCCAGCATATTAAGACTTCTAAAACTCAAGAAATAAAACAAGGAATCAATAAGTGGATGGCATAAAATTAAATAGTTTCTGTACAGCAAGGGAAACAATTAAGAGTGTGAAGAGAAAGCCTACAGAATGGGAGACAATCTTTACCATCTACTTTTCTGACAGGGGATTAATATTAAGAATATAAAAAGAACTAAAAAATACACTTCACATCAAACCCAGCAACAACCACAAATAACCTGATCAATAATGGGCAAATGATCTAAACACACATTTCTTGAAAAAAACAAATGCAAGTGGAGAAGAAATATATGAAAACACATTCATAATCATTATCAATCAGGGGAATGCAAATAAAGACCATACTGAGATTTTATCTCACTTAGTTAGAATGGCAACCATCAAGAATACAAATAACAATAATTGCTAGTGAGGATGTGGGAATAAGATACAATTATACATTGTTTGTGGGATTGCAAATTACTACCATCACTTTGGAAAGCAGTAGGAAAATTCTTTAAACAACTAGGAATGGAGCCACCACATGACCCAGTTATCCCAATCCTTGGTATTTATACAAAAGAACTAAAATCAGCACACTGTAGTGATATAGGCACAACAGTGTTAATAGCAGTACAATTCACAATAGCCAAGTTATGGAACCAGCCTTGGTGTCTGTCAACAGATGAATGAATAAAGAAAATGTAAGCTGGGTGCAGTGGTGCATGCCTGTAATCCTAGCATCTCAGGAGGCTGAGGCAGGAGGATTGCAAGTTCAAAGCCAGCCTCAGAAAAAGTGAAGCACTAAGCAACTCAGTGAAACTCTGTCTCTAAATAAAATACAAAATAGGGCTGGGAATGTGACTCAGTGGTCAAGTGCCCCTGAGTTCAATCCCCGTTATCCCCCCCAAAAAAGAAAATGGGGTATATATGCACAATGGTGTTTTACTCAGCCATAAAGAAGAATGAAATTATGGCATTTGCTAGTAAATGGATGGAATTGGAGAATATCATGCTAACTGAAATAAGCCAGACTTATATGTGAAGGGTTGAATGTTTTTTTTTTTTTTCTCATATGTGGCAGCTAGAGAGGAAAAAAAAAGGACTAAGAAAAGACACCTTGGGGGCTGGAGTTATGGCTTAGTGGTAGAGTGCTTGCCTTAGCATGTGTGAGGCACTGGGTTCAATCTTTAGCACTACATAAAAAAATAAATAAACTAAAGTTATCGTGTTCATCTACAATTAAAATTACTCAGAAAGAGGAAAAGGGATCTCACAAAAATAGAAGGGAGACCAAATGGTCTTTATTTGCATTCTCCTTATTGCTAATGATTTGCTAATGATTAGAATAGAGGAAGGTGATCAAGAGGGAGAGAAGAGGAGAGGGCATGGGAAAGCACTGGGTAATGAAACCTACCAAATTATGCTATGTCCTTGTATGAATACACCACAATTAATTCTGCTTGTATATACAACTGTAATGTAATAATTACTCTAATAATAGTAGAAGGGAGATCAGTAGAATAGAGTAAGAATAACAGGGAGGAAGGGAAGGAAGGAAAGGGGAATGATATTGATCAAATTATGTTATGTTCATATAGAAATATGGCATTTATGAATTCCACTCTTATGTATAACTTGTAATGTACTAATTTAAAAAATAATAAATGCCAAGAATTTATTCATTATTTTCGTTCTTTTATCCTTCTTCCTTTAATCTACCCATCTCCTATTCTATAGTAAATGAAAGATCACAGTGGTTATCAGACACTTACATATCCTCCAATATATATTTTCCCTTTCTTCTTTAGAAATAGAACTCATAGTTTTTACTTCTCTGAGTAAATACTATAATTTCTCTGCTTCCCTTACAGCCAAGTATGACTAAATTCTGTTCAACAGACATAATTGGAAAATTCATGCAAAAGTCTCAGGAATTTTTTTAAAAAGGGAAGAATTGTCCTGTCTTCTTTCCTTCCTTTTTCCTGCTACCTGGAATGTCAACATGAAGGCTAGAACTCATATTGCTATCTCAGACCATAAAAATGGAAGGATGCTTGCTGGCAGAATGATTAGAAAGATTATATGCATTTGCCGATTTCTTTTATATGAAGGATGCACTTCGTTTTGTTTAAGGCACTATTATATGCGGTTTTATGTCACAAGTAGCTAAAGTTAATCCTACTGATATAGTTCTTTTTTTAAGTACAAAATATATTTATTTACTGAACTTTCACCAAGATTGAAAGGGTAAACTTTATGATTCTATCAGGAAAGTTTTATTTATATATATATACTGTTAGGTCGGTGGCTGCGAATTGGTGGCGACTTAGTGGCAACTTAGAACAAAGCAGCCCGCACCGGGAAAAGAACATCAATCAGATACAGGTGGAAATGCCTGTCAATCAGCCAGATCTTCTGACTAATGCCTGTCAATCAACAGGACCCCCCCTGGCCAATCCTGGAGTTCAGCCAACTCCCCTGACCAACTTCAAGGGGGCAAGGGACCCTAGAAACACCTTTTCCTGTCCCAAGCCCTTCCCTTCCTGCTGTAAGCCCCATAAAAGTCCAGTCCGGTGGAGCTTCCATGTAGTTTCTCCTCAGACCCTTCTCCTGTCCCCTCTTGGGTCTGATGGAGTTCTGCCCGGGAGTGATATCTCAATAAAGCCTGTTCAGCAGCCCTTTTAAATCTGCCTCCTTTGGCCATTGCCTGCCCCGACTGATCTGACATATACATTTAAATTTGTTTTGATATAGTTCTTTAAATGAATTTGGAACAATAAGTATATGTCTACTGTTCTGCTCAGGAAGGATACTCCCAGCTGGTCCTATTCAGTTCTGCCTTACCAAGATTGAGGCTCTCCTTTCAAGTTTCTTGTCTCTACCTTTTGGTCAGGGGATAGGGGTTGGGGATTGAATCCAGGGCCTCACACATGCTAGGTAAGTACTCTATCACTGAGCCATATTCCCAGACTTAGTTCAATATTACTGGAAGAGGAATTGTGTATAGGTTATGAGTTGGCAGGGGTAAAGGAAGGAAAATCTGCACTTAAAATAGCCCTTCCTTTGAATCCCTTTTATTCATCTGTCTGGTTATTGTGATAAAAAGTTCACCCTCCCATTTTTCTGTCCTTTCTCTTCCATTTAAGTCTCTCCTTTGCCATCTCTTTTTACTTTGCCCATGCTCTGTCTCATTTAATGTCTAGGAGAAGAAAAGCTGGCATACAGATTTGTGTGACACACTTTAAACACAAATTAGAAGTCTCTTTGAATATTTGTATGTACCTTTATTTGACCTTTTATGTACACTGGAAGAGTGAAATTGTCCTTGTTGTATCAGTGGCAGTGAAGAGGGACAGGGGAAAACATAGAAAACAGCCAGAATAATACTTTGATGTATAACCCATTGTGGCAAGGAGATACACTGGTTATCATAGTGATAACCAGAGTAGTACTATTGAGATATGATATATATGGATCAAGTTAAATTCTCAGAAGAATCTCCCAGGTCCAAGAAGTAAAATGTATATGGTTGAGTTCCTTCATAAATGACAGGTAATGAACTCAGAGTGAGGCACCAGATGTATAGTGATGAGGTGGGAGTTACATCATCCCAGCTGCTCAGAGGTTGAAGGTACTTTCTAGCCTCAAACCACAAGAGCTACTTCCCCTTTAAAAAGTCCTTATGTACAAGGACAGAGAATCAAGGAAAGGTAGAACTTTCAAAGTACATCAACATCAGTTCTATTTCCCAGACTTCTGGTCAGCAGTGATATTGAATCAAGTCCTTTGAATAAGTTTTAAAATGCTGGCTCTGGCTGTCTGCACTGAGAGCCCCTACAGGGGCTATGTCTGACATTTATAAACGTGTTTACTCTTTTCTTCACATACATAGGCAAGAGTCGGAGAATCCTCTGAATCATGTGGCTCTAGGCAATTTTAAGTCCAGGCTATTCTTCAAATCATCCCTTTAACTTTCAATATTACAAGACACAATTTGAACAACAAGAATTACAAAAAAAAAAAAAAGCCAGGCAGTTCCCTCCTTTGAGCAAATAAGCAATTAAGTTCAAATCAGCCTTGCTTAAGAGATTACAGCTCCAGGCATTCCCACTGACTGGGACCAGGAAGGCAAAATAAAGTGGTAAGGTAAACAAACAATTATCTACACAATTTGATCAATATGGAACATTAGGCAAACAAGACCTTTCTTAAAAGCATCATCTTAAGAGGGACTTGAATTATAAACCAGATAACTGTCTTCAATTTCCTCAACCTGTTTTTGTATAAACACTATTCAAAAGGGCTTAGGACCTGTGCTGGTTACTCTCCATTTCTTCCTCCTCCACAGTGATTTTCTGCCCTTCTCTGCCCTGCTCTGACCCCCTGGAATGCACCACCTGGGTGCCCCAGCCTTTAAGCTTCTAGAAGTTTGGGTTGGGCCATGGGAATGGAGGCTGGCAAGAGATTAAAGGCAGGAGAGAAAGGTCAGGATGTTTATTCCATCACTAACATCACCCACCTGCCCCCACTACTTAGCTGAGGTCACAGCCATGGTTGTCTCCCTCTAACTATAGCTGGGATTTCTTAACATCATTTCTACTCCATACCATGTCAGGTCAAGTAGTGGCTAGTCCCTGGGTGCTTCACCATTTCCTGTTGGTTCCTGTAACCTAGCCCATAACTTTGTAAATAAGTCTCCTCTGAATAGACTTAAAAAGTTCAGATTATAATGTCTAAAAATCCCAGGTGACCTTACTCAATGGTCAACTGTGTTAATATGACCTACTATAGCAGCTGAAAAGCCAGACTTTGGAGCTATGTCTATTTTGTATACTGTACTTTGGAATGAGTACCTTAAAATATTTCAAAAATAAGGTTGTAATAACAGTATATAACACTATTCTAAATTTGCTGAGGCACAAAAGAATGTTTAAAAAGAGAAAGTTCAGGATCCTTTTCTTGGGGGTGAAGTTTCTTTAGAATAGTTTACATTGGTATTTATGAGTGTGAGTCAGCTTGTCATTATTTCTAATGGCTTTCAAGTTTGGAATAAAAATTTGGAGCTAATAACTCTTACCACAAGTGTAGAGCACCCATGTTTGTGAGAATCCATCTTGTTTACATCTATGATATGCTAAGATAAATATTTAAGCAAGCTTTTTTTTCTTAGAGGGAACTAATGCTGTAGGGACAAACGAGGTAAGGCACTGAAGATAGCAGGAAACAGTTTTATTAGGCTGCAGCCAGGTTCAGAGGGTACAGACTTTGCTGTAATCAATCAATCCCCTGAACCTCGAGTTCAGGGAGTTTCAGAATTTTATACCCAGCATGTAAGGGGAGGGGCTCAGAAGTTCACAGTCTGCAGAAGTTCACATAAAAGCAGCTTTTTCTTTCACTGTTCTGGGCAAGTTAACCCTTCAAGGACAACACCTGAGAAGGGGAGAGCTTCTTCTCCCCTTTCTTTCCTCCCCCTGCCAGCTGTTACCATGGAGCCCAATTGGTAACTTATCTGAAAAATGTAGACATCTCTGTGAAGCCCAGCTCAAGGCCAGAGGCCTTGTTTGCACATTTCTACCAAGTACTATACTGCATATATTTGTGAAAAACTAGTAAGGGGGTGTCCAGCACCCAGAGTGCTGGTATCTTCCTGGCCAGTGGCCAAGTATAACAGAGTGACAGGAAAATAGGAAGTTTATCTACATTGAACTCTTTTGCAGAGACTCTTTTGCTGACAGTCCTAAAATCAGCCATGGTGAAGATATCTGGAGAAGCCCAGTTAAGATTTTTCTGTGGAGAAAGGGGGTGCCACTTCACTAAAAGTTGAAAAACAAAGCATGATTACTGCAATTAAAAATGAGTGCCTCCAGGACATAGACAGGGAAGTCAGAGAGATTTATGGATAAAAAGATATGAACAGAAAATATGCAAGTAGAGTTGCTCATATCTATACACATTCCAGATTACTTTTCTATGATTTGAGGAGGTAAGGGATCTGGAAATTCTTGGCAGTTGTCTCTGAGCACATAGTTTGGTATGTAAGGGGGTATTTTCTCAGGACACCCTAGCAGACTCTATGTGGGAGGTACATAATAAGACCACAGATTTTGAGGCCAGAGGTTGTTTATTTGCTTTTGGTGCTGTGATCTAACCCAAGGCCTCATGCATGCCAGGTAAGCACTATACCACTAAGTCACTCCCCCAGCTCGGAACCAGAGGTTCTTAACTTGAGGTCAACAAATAGAATTCAGGCAAATTTATTATCCTGAAAAGAAAAAAGTTGCATGTTCATTTTCACTGACTTCTAACTGAAATTAACAATGATCACTGATTGTAGATGATAAAGAACTACAGTATTAGTAGTAGCTATTACTTTGTCGCCAAAAAAAATCTCAGGCATTGTCATATTATATAGCAATTGTTATATATACATTGAAAGTCCCTTATGATAAATGAAATTCTTCAAAAAGCCCATCACTAGACCTTGCTATTTAATGCACAATTAAGAATCACTAATATTATCGTACTATACAATTTTATTACTGGTAAATGTGTTTCAATATAATTGGTTTCCTTTTAAATCTTAGATCTCTTATTTTATTCTTTTAGAAACATTATTATCCGGACTGCTAAAGGATCCATAGCACAAAATTTTGGGGGATCATCTGCCTTAAACAACTCAGAAATTGTTGATATTTTTAGTCCCTATTGATTTTAGATTCCAACGACCACTTCAGGCATTACCCTTTGAACGATCAGAATAGTTGTTTAGCTTCTGTTGATTCCAGTAGGGAATAACTTCCATGGAAAGTGCTCCTAGAAACAATGTCCCCTGTTGCCATTTTAGAAATCTCATTTGCCCATGATTGAGGAACAAAGGACAAAACCTCCAAGTTTCATAGGTCAAAGTTATCGTTTGCTTAATAACTACATGATATCATATCAGAAACAGCAAGCAACCCTTTAAACAATTTTTTTTGATACCAGGGATTGAACCCAGGGGTGATCAACCACTGAGCCACATCCCTAGTTGTTGGTTTTTTTTAATTTTTTTTTTTTTTTTTTTTTTTTTTTTTTTTTTTTTTTTTTTTAGTTTGAGACATGGTCTCGCTAAGTTTTGTATGGCCTCACTAAGTTGCTGAGGTTGGCTTTGAACTTGCAGTCCTCCTGCCTCAGCCTTCTGAGCTGCTGAGATTACAGGTATTTGCCCCCATGCTCACTCCCTTTCAACATTTTGATCTAATTATTTTTATGCCCTATTATCTTTTGGTTACATGGAGTCACCACTGCTAGTGAGTTTCCAGTTGATCCTGCAGAATGGCTTGTACCTCCAACTTTCATTAAGAACCTGAATCATGTATTCATCTCTTATTTGCATTGTCTAGTGTAAGAGACCAGATTATGCCAACCCACAATGTGACTGTGAAAGACCAGAAAATGCCATCCCCAAATATTCCTTTTTAGCATAAGGATTATTTTGAGCCAATTATTTTGAGAAATGGAAGCCACAGAGAATCCCTCAAAACAAAGACATTCCCTACTTGTAAGGGAAATTTATATCTATCAAAAATATCTCCATTCTTATTCTCCACTACTACCAGGGAGAAAAGACTTATCAATGGGGAGAAGCCACCAACTTAAATCTATATAATAAATCTTACCCTCTTCTTGGACATCTATTCATAACTGACCTTTCCCCCATCTCCTTCTTTCTTTGTTTCAGGGAATGAGAGTTTTTAAGCCTGAATTCCAAGTCACCTCCTACAGATTTACTCTTTCCCACATATACATGATATATACATGCTATTAAATACTTGTTTGTTTTTCTCTTATCGATCTTTCTTTTATTAGAGGGCCTGTCTCAACTAAAAACTATAAAGAGTAGAGAGAAAATTATTTTCCTCCCCTGTGCCAACTTCCTAACTGAATTGTGCATGTTTATAAACCAGGGGCTTTCTGGGTCTCATTCAGAAATGTATTTAAATAGCTTGATACATGATTACCAGAATCACTTGCCAGAATCAGCAACTTAGTGAGGCCATACAAAATTTAGCGAGACCATGTCTCAAACTAAAAACAACAACAACTTAAAGAGGACTGGGGATGTGGCTCAGTGGTTGATCACCCTGGGTTCAATCCCTGGTATCAAAAAAATTGTTTAAAGGGTTGCTTGCTGTTTCTGATATGATAGCATGTAGTTATTAAGCAAATGATAACTTTGACCTATGAAACTTGGAGGTTTTGTCCTTTGTTCCTCAATCATGGGCAAATGAGATTTCTAAAATGGCAACAGGGGACATTGTTTCTAGGAGCACTTTCCATGGAAGTTATTCTGTACTGGAAATTATTTCTGAATGATGGTCCACATGAGACATTAGCAATTATACTTGACTTATATATGCATCACTAGTAGGTAACAAACAGAAATGAGGAGTGGGAACATGAGGTTAAGGGGATAATTATTTTTTTATTTCTTACATTCATGACAATAGTGGAGTGCATTACATTCATGATTATCCATTCACAGCACAATTTTTCATAACTCTGTATATAAAGTATGTTCACGTCAAATTATGCCATTATACATGAGCTTTCTTTTTTTTGCATACAATTCTTAATACAACAGATGGTCATCATTATACAAAATACATGTTTAAAGATGTGAATTTGGTGTCAACATACCTTATATACAAACATAGATATTATAAATTGTGGTATAAAGGGATAATTCTATAAACTGGGTCTACTATGCTGTCTCACATATTCTTGCTTTTAAACAGCAATTTACCTACAGCCCTGCCTGGCTTACATCAACAGAATATACTACATTACTCAGCAAATAACCCACTATCTGCAGGAAAAAAGCAGTCCAGAAGAAAGGCTCCTCCCAGCTGATAAGAACATGCATTACCCTAAAGAAGTGGGGAGCTTTTGTGACCTTTACACAGATCAGATTCCAGAACTCAGGGAGATAAGGATAATCCCCCCTAACTATCAAATCTGTAAAAACGAATTCTAATTAGAACTAGTCAGCATGGGTCAAAGTGACCCAGAGTTGCCTTGGATCTTTATCATGTGCAGTGGGGACTGGAAAGTCTGATGCAATTCTGATGTCAATCAGAATTGACTCTCTGGTAATTTCCCTTGTTCTCCCAATAAAACTGGAGAGCAGGAGGGGCATGCCATCACTCTCCTCTCTGAGTGGACATATTGACTCCCTTGAGAGTGTCCCCTTTCTCTCTTTCCTATGTCTTCTAATAAACCCATACCTGCTATTCTGATTGACCATCTGAAATCTTTCCAATGTGATTGCAAGAACTAATAACATTGACCATCTGAAATCTTTCCAATGTGATTGCAAGAACTAATAACATTGACCATCTGAAATCTTTCCAATGTGATTGCAAGAACTAATAACAGAGGAACTGCCTTGGTTCTGTGGTAGGCCATGGCTCTGTAACCTCAGTATTGAAATACTAATCTTTCATTGTAAAGACATTTTAATTTGGTGAAATCTGAGGAACGTTGTAGTCCAGTTAGTTGTATTGTTCCAGTGTCGGTTTCCTGAGTTTGGCTCTTCACATACCCTATCCTCCTCCTCCAGTGTACACACATTTGATACACCAACAAAAGTAGCATGATGTTTTATAATGCTACCCCTTTTTTGTGCTGCTTTCTGGGCTTCATTCTTCCTAAATTTTTACCTGGGTGATCCTTATTCATTCTTCTATACAAAATTAAACATCATCTCCTATTAAGCTGTATCCATCAGTAAATGTTGTGGGGTCCTGGTTATTCTAAGGGTCTGCCTTTCTAAGCAATCAGTTTCTTTTCCTTCCCTGACTCCCAAATAATCATGTTGTGTCTTTCTTCCCTCCTCTAATTTCTTCTTATATTAATTCTTCTCTCATCTTTTTGCCTGTTTCATACCTGTGTTACTTTGGATGCTCACCACTGTCTATGTCAGAACTTTCAGATGGGAGCTTATCATGCTGTTTACATGAAGGTAATTTAAAACAAGACCCAAAGCCATTTTAATTATGTCATCTCAAAGTCATTTGCTAAGAATACCCAGAGAACTTAGGGTGAATCAGCAGTTCCAAAACAGCCCCAGAGGAAAGATATATTCAATAGGATTATTGCCTTGTTTCACAAGGAAGGCAGATCCAATAGTCCTAACTCACTTAAGATATCTGTTCCCTGGCACACAAAATCAGGGATGGCAGACCCTCAGGCTTCTAATCTTTTTTGTCTGTTTTGCCCATTCCCACCCCACGTTTGTCCCTAAGTGAAATGTAGAAACTTTCAATTGGTTTTAAGCTTTAAATATTAATGGATGTTTGGGTAAATTGGCCATGTGTGGAGTTTCATTAAAAGAAGAGATTTTTGCAGGATGTTGTATATCTTTATATGCATTACCAATCAATTTTTTCTAGCCTATGTAATAGCTTATAATTTGTGAGGTGAATGCCCTGTGTGAATTCTATGAGCCTTTAAATTTTTTATATGACTCTCTCTGAGACAGAGCAAATTTACATCATATTTGGACCAGGATTTTATTTTCTCAGTAGTATACTTTGCTCTCCCAAATATCTGATTCTTTAAAACAATTATCACATCATTTTCTTTCCTTTTCCTTCCTTCCTTCCTTCCTTCCTTGCTTCCTTCCTTCCTTGCTTCCTTCCCTTCTTTCTCTCCTCTCCCTCCCCCCCATCTGTGTGTACAAGTCTTTATTTGCATTTATGCTTTCTTTTCTCTTGGATAAATATCTAAAAGTGGAATGGTTACATCATACAATAGCTATTTGTTGTCAGGGAGGAAATACTATTTCATCTAAACCCTCATAAGTTCACAATTGGTACATATTCCTGTAACAAAAGACAGATTTAATAAGTGAAAAATAAGAAAGTTTATTAACACATGTGGTACATACAGCAGGAGAGACATTTCAATGAAAGGCAGCTCAAGGCAATGAGTGATACAGTTTCTTTGACAAAACACAATAAATTTGTGGAGAAATGACAGGATAAGGGAAAAAAGTTTCTAGGTTTCCTTCCCATTGGAAGAAATTAATATGTGAAATGAAACTAATGGAATAAGTATTGATTGTAGATTCCTCTGGTGCTATCTGTGAACAGATAAGAGTGGTATCCAATAAAGGAGAATTCATGTTCTGTCTTTAGGCAGAAAAGGGGGAGAATGGAGAAGGCTTTTCCTTGCCTTCCTGTTTCTTAATTGGCTTTGGCTTTAGTCAAATATAGTTTTTATGTCAAAGAGGCATATTTTATGGTGACATATTATTGTTTCTATCAATATTTAACTTTGAGAGGGTAATGGGGATGAAACCCAGGGTCTTGAACATGCTAGACAAACACTCTACCACAGAGATACAGTCCCAACCCTCTTTAATTCTTTTTTTTATTTCAAGATGGGGTCTTGTCCTTGAACTTTTGGTCTTTCTACCTCAGCATCCCAAGTAACTAGAATTACAGGTGAATATTTAACCTTTTAAGAAACTGACAGACTGTTTTACATGGTGGTAGTACTATTTTACTCCCCCTCCAGCAATCTATGAATGTTCTAGTTCCTCCACATCCTGGCCATATTCTATTGAATATTAAGAGTGTCAGTTTGGGGCTGGGGTTGTGGCTCAGCAGTAGAGTGCTTGCCAGCATGTGCAGGGCCCTGGGTTTGATCCTCAGTACCATATAAAAATAAATAAGTAAAAGGTATTGTGTCCAACCACAACTAAAAAAAGAATATTAAAAAAGAGTGTCACTTGGCAAAGTGAATTTGCTATAATTGCATCTAAAAAGAAAACTTTTTCTTCCTTTTGTAAAGGAGTGCAAGTAAATCATCTGTATTTGGAGAAAATAATAGTACTGTTCTAACAAATGTTACCTGCTCTTAAACTCCAGGTTCTATTAACTTCTTATAAAATATCACATCCTACTGACAAGCAAAGAGATGGCAAAGTTCAAGCAAAAAAATAAGAAAACCATTAACTTCATATTTTTATAGCTAAGATATTTTAGCCCATTAGGAAAAAGTTTTACAGTTACATGGCAATAGGACAACAGATACATTTCTTACTCTATTTTTTGGTTTGAAATGTAAATAAAAACCCAAACATTGATAGTGTTTGAGCATGAACACATTCCTTGGTAGGATATAAGGAATTTTTCATATAATGCTACAGACAGGGAATAGACTTTTATATGTATCAAACTCATCCAGGGCATTGAAGCTAAAGAGGTATGTCAGGTATGTCACAGACCAAGATATTGCATGAGTTTTTTGTAATCAAGAACTGTTCTTCTAGGGCTGGAGGTATACTTCAATGAGAGTTCTTGCTTAGCATGCACTAAGCCCTGGGTTCCATCCTCAGCACTGCAAAAAAAAAAAAAAAAAAAAAAGTTATAGAAATGCAATAGAAGCATTTCTGTGTACCTTATTATGGGTTTTGCTTTAGAATATTTGTACACAACATAAAGCCATTATCTCCACTTCTGGCTGCACACTGCTAAAACAACACGGGAATCAACCAGTTAATGATGAAGCACAGCTTGAAGTGTATAGCTAATGGATAATGCAGTCTCTTGCCAGAAGGTCCTTGAGCTTTACTGTTGATGCCTTTATGGGTCAAATAACCTTGAGGCAAAAATCCCTTAGGTAGATCAGTAGATAAAGTCTTCTTGTTGAATTTTCCAGAGCAAATAGAGTTAGGGCAATGATTCAGGACTTTACACTATTTAAAAGCCCTAAAATTCTGAAAATTATGCACAGAAGGACAGTGTTTTAACCTGAATATTGCATTCCAGATAAATTGATGTGAATTAATGATAATCAACATAAGGATTATCCTAAAACTAAATAAAACTGACAGATACTACCTTTTCAGTATCTTAAATTATTGAGAGAAAAAATAACTTAAATTCAGGATACAATTGTTTATGAATGGTATCAGGTGGAAGAGAAATTTTCTATTCAATTACAGAGAGGAAATACAGAATGTATATATCTTTCTTCTTTCACTTAACATTACATTATGGCATTCTCCAAATTTTATGTTCTCATAATAACATTTTATGATTTCATAACACTTCATCAAATGCATATAATGACTTTTTAAAACAAGTCTCATACTGATGTGTTATCATGTTTTTGCATCTTGAATTAGTGATGTGATAAAATATGTAGAACAGTTTTTTTTCTATATTTAGAATTGTTTCTTTAGGATACATTTTAAGAAATGGAATTGCTTTAACAAAGAATATTATTCTCTTAGTTTTAATATAAAATGTTAAAGTGCTTCCCAAAAAGACCATGCCAATTTGTACCTCACTGGTAGTAAGTTAGAGTGTGTTTCATTGAAACTTCACCAAGTTTAGGCATTTTATAATTTTTTAATGTGTGCTAATTTAACAGGGAAAATATGACAGTGTTTTAATTACTTTTTTATTACTAAAGATTGTTTTTATTTGCTGCTTTTGAGCTATCTACTCACATCATTAAACATTTATATCTTTTGAACTATTCATGTTTTCATTTATTAATGCATATGAGCTTCTTAGTCATTGAAAATATCAACCCTTAGCCTATGCATGCACAATTTACCACAAATGAAAACTCAGCACTTCTGCATGAATTTCCAGTTTTAAAATAACCATAGCCTGAAATATTCCTAAAACTGAATCTTCTTAAAAAATCAGTTTCATATTGACATTAAAGTTTTCCACTTTTCAAACAATATTCTAAGGGAAGTATTTTCTGCTGCATTCATATTTTAACTATAGCTATTTATACTCATTGACTTTCTGTTTCCCTAACTTATAACACCTTCTATGTTTTATAAAGGAATTTTTGAGGTCAGGTTTCTTGTTCCCTAGAAAAGTGACTCTGAGCCAGAGCTTACAAATACAGAAGTGTGTTAACCTACTAAATCTCAAGTCTTCAGTTTTGTGAATGTTGCAACAAAATTGATACGTATGTATTAAAACAGGTTGGAAATCACAATCCAGAGATTATATATTCTTTGTATGTATATATATATATATATATATATATATATATATATATATATATATTATACATATATTTTCAAATGCTCTAATCATTAACCTATTACTTTTTTCAAAAGGATTCTAAAATCTAAATATTTATTTCAAACATTACCAGAAGTGGTACATTTGTTGCTTAATTTACATTTTTATAGGTGTCCTGCACCTGGGATGATAGAACTTAATGGGTTAAGTTAAGGATCATCTTTGTGGTCAACATCTGAAAGAGCTGAAGCAAACATCTGAAGGGTGGAGATACAGGAAGTAGAACCTGGAAGAGCTGAGCTGTGCAAAGATCTCAGCTGATCTTCCAGGGAGTTTTGAAGCTAGAATAGCCCTTCACAGTTGTCCCACCTGGAGATATAGGGACCAGGCTTTCAACTTCAGGTTTTACCAAACATCAGATGAGATTTACTCTTAGACAGGGAGCATGACCTTAAGGCAGTTAGCTCTTTTTGGCTTATAACAACTCCTAGGTGGACTCAGCTGAGGGCTGAACAACATTCTGGAATAATGAATGTCTCAGTTCTGAAAATGGAATCTGGAATGACAGACCACAGACTCTACTACAGGGTTGAAAATACTGGAAAAACTTGCATTCACTGGGAGGAGAGACTCCTGTGTCATAGAGTGTCTGGACTTCCAAAGGCCTCTGTTCATGAGTGTGGCTTTGTTTGCCTTATCTGGAGCGTTATGTTAGATAAAGCTATGTTATGTTTGAATCAAGTTAAGGCTTTCCCTGATAGGTAGAATTGCCCTCTCTGAGGATCATGGGACTCTCTGGCAATGAGAAGTTTTTTTTTTTTTTTTTTTTGATGTATACACACTCGCTATATTGGTTCGTGAAGAGGCCTCCAGCAAGTCCTCCAGATGTGATAGGACTCTGGGAAACCTGATCTTCTCAGAACCACTATATATGAAAGTAGGCTTTATTATCTCCTTTTCCTCTAACAACCCATATTCTACTCAATGTGCATCTGATAATCCTTGATTAGGTCATAAGTCAACCTGATCTTGAACTTGATTGTTGAAGTGTTTATCCATGCATTGGCTTAAATGCTTCTATCTGCTTTGAGACCCCAATAAGAAAAACGGATGGCTCTAATCAGCCCAGCTATAACCATGGTAAGACTCAATGAATACTTGAATATTCACAGTTCTGTTACTCAAATGAATGCCAAGTACCACTTGAAAGAGGTGAGGAGGAGGCATGGGAGATATTTAGGGGAATCTTGAGGATGATGGGGACCATTCAAAGTGTGCATTCATAGCAGACCCTTCTGCCTGGAGTAGCTGGTTTCTTTTTTATGTTTTTTAAAAAAAAATTATTGGTTCCTTTCAATTATACATGACAGTAGAGTCTATTTTTTTCTACAAATTTATTTCTTAATTGAGGATACTATGTAAGAGGAATTCCAAGACCTTGGTGTGAGTTGCCTTTCATTGTGATTTCTCTTAAGTGATGTGAGCTGCATGCATTAACAAAATTGTTTGCTTTTCTTTTGTTAATCTGTCTTTTGGTATAGGGGACCATTCCAAATAAGAGCTAATAAAGATTGAGGAAAAAATTTTTTTCCTGCCTGAAGGTGGGCAGGAGAATGTTCAAATAGGATCCTGCAGCATATGGTTAGGATTTTTTTATTTTATTTCTAGCAGTTGGAAATCTTGGAAAGTTTTAAGTAGGAGACTATAATGATCCATGTTATAGTTGCTGTGTGTAATATGGATGCAAAGGGACAACCATAGATATGAGGAGACCAGTTGTGAGATTACTACAGTGCCAGAGGTCAAAGCTGAGGTAGTGGAGATGAAAATAGAAGTTAAATTCCAGATATGTTTTGGAAGTAGAATAGACAGGGCCTCCTGTTGAATGAGTTGAAGGGATTGTGTGTCTGTGGTGCTAGGGACTGAATTTAGGGCCTTGTGCATGTCAGGCAGGCACTCTACAACTGAGCTATACCATCAGTCCTTCTGCTTTTATTTTTATTTTATTTCAAAAAAGTTTAGGGGCTGGGGTTGTGGCTCAGTGGTAGAGTGCTTGCCTGGCATGTGTGAGGCACTGGGTTTGAGTCTCAGCATCATAAATAAATAAGTAAATAAATAATAAATAAAGGTGCATCAACAACCAAAACAAAAATAACACCTATGCTGTGACTAGTGTGGCCAAATAAGCAGGTTCTGGTGAGGGACGATGGGAGATTGGAAGAAATGACTCACATACTCAGATCTTGAAGATGAAACAACTGTAATTGGGTAGAGCGCTGCTCTGAGAAGCAGGTCTAAAGAACAACACTAGCAATCTTTATTATATATGTCTCATTAATCAAATTAAAGACTATGCAAGCATTATTCTTTGTATTCATGAAAGTTTCAGAGTTACCAACATTATGCAGCTAATTTCCTCAGTTACATTCAACAGTTGCAATGCGTAAATGCAGATGTGTGGAAAAGCATGATACACACTATGATCTCAATCACACAAAATGGGATATTGTGTACATATACATAAGACTTGGAGGGACACGTCCAACTAAGCTGCTTGTGACTAGATGATTTTTTTCTTTGCTTATGTTTTTATTTTTCCTGTAATGCACAATTAACTTTTTTAAAAATAAAAGCTCTTTTAAAAATAAAAACAAACAAAGCAAATGTGCTCATGTTTCTCCCATTAAGACAAAACAAAGAAGAAGGAAAAAAAAAGAAGAGAAAAATCCATTTTGGTCCCATTCTACTTCAACTTTTACTTATTCAATTCAATCTCATCTTCTTGCTCTAACTTTGTAGCTCTCTCAACCCCCTTTCACAGCCAAAGATCTTGAGTGAGTTGTCTATACTGGATGTTTCTCCTAATTCAGCTCCTACTCCTTAGCAATTTGCATTCTGTCTCTGCCATTCTGCTCCAACTGGCTTTGCCAGGTTTATCAATGAGATGCTTTTCACTAATCTAATTAAAATTTCTCAGTTGTCTCATTTTATTTGGCTTTTTTCAGCACTCCCCATTCCCTTTCTACTTGAGCTTCTCCTTTCTCTATACTTTTGGCATACCACACTTGGATTTTTTTCCCCTGCTTTTCTTGCAGCTCTGTCTCCTTTTCTTCTACCTGTTTCTGGATGTTTTTGTCTGTCAGGATTCTGCTCTCTGTGTCCTTCCTTTTCACTCTATATCTCTGACTGGTGAACTTGTTACTCTGACTTCCTTTACCAATGTTGGGCCTCCGAAAATGATATTCCCTGAATTGGCACTTTGATATATTTAAGAGGGCTTAGATGCTGCTCAGACTCAAGGTCCCTCTAACCTTGTCTTGTTTCTCTTCTGCCAAGCACAGAAAGCGGCTGTCTCTGTAATTTTTTTATCTACATTAATATTAGGTTTACAAAAGGGAGCATGATTGCCTTCCATCTCCAACTGGGAGTCACATTATCTATCTCAGAAGACTGAGGACTGTAACCATAACTGCACAGGCATTACAAATCCCTTCTAGCATTATATCTTGTCAGTCTTTTGGGCTCATTCAAATTCCAGAGAATCCCTTTATATATAAGTTAATTTCTGTCTCTGGCTCCATTCATTCCCCTAATAATTATTTAAGATCCCTCAAAATCTAACTACCCCCATGAGGAAGAGTATATAAGCTTCAACTATATAGTTCTTCTTTGAGTCTCATACTTTGTATATGACTCCCATGCTGTGATTTTTTCCCCCAGCCCATTAATAAATGTGTGTTTTTTCTTTTATTTTTCTACTGTCAATTCATTCCAGCAAATCTTCAGAGGGCAGAGGAGAAATTTCTCTTCACCTGTACAGCATCAACAGTGCCAAAGATATATTTGAATGCCACCAGTATATCATCGCTTGTACTTAGGTACCATAAGTTAATTTGACAGATTTAGAGTAAAATTTATCTTTTCTAAGTGGGACTCAAGTATATGCTTCTCCCAAATATGAATTGTTGAGCTAAAGAAAATTATGAGGAAGCCAGTGCAGAGGAGCTGTCCCTCTATTTGCCTAAAAGCAGAACATAGATTTACAAAGACTAACAGTATCCTGTTCTCTTGTCCACCAAGGAGAACAAAGGAAAACCAATAAAGACACCTTGGGACCCTGACTGGCCTAGAAATGGTCTCAGAAGTATATTGATTAATAAACTTAAAAAACTAGCCTTTATCTGTCAGTTATTTGCTTTTCCAAGTTGCTTCCCCTAAAGACTCAAAATCCTTTTCCTTAGTCTTATCACTTTTCTAAAAGTTTATTGTTTTGTCAAAAGTGCTGTATAAAGTAAAATTCAAAGACCCCCCCTTTGAGAACCACTTGGGTGTTGCCTTCACATATGTGAAATATACATGTTAATAAAGTTTTTTTGTAGGCGGAACTGTGACCACTGGCACAACAGGCGCAGCGGCCTGCTGAAGGGCAGAGCCGCCCCCATCCCCGCGCCTGCAAGGTAGGCGGAACTGTGACCACCGACGGAAAAGGCCCAGTGGCCCGAGGAGGGGCAGAGCTGCCAACCACGCCTGCAAGGTAGGCGGGCCTGCGACCCACCTGCAGAACAGGTGCAGCGGCCTGCTGAGGGGCAGAGCCGCCCCCTCCCCCCCTGCAAGGTAGGCGGACCTGTGACCCACCGGCAGCACAGACCCACAATTCCGCGGAGGGGCAGAGCTGCCCCACGCGCCTGCAAGGTAGGCGGACCTGCGACCACCAACAGAACAGGCCAGACCTGCAACCGACAGACAGAACAGGCGCAGCGGCCTGCGGAAGGGTAGAGCCACCCCCCCCGCACCTGCAAGGTAGGCGGACCTGCGACCCACCGGCAGAACAGGCCCAGAGGCCTGCAGAGGGGCAGTGCCGCTGCCTGCGGCTGCAAAGTAGGCAGAACTGCGACCACCGACAGAACAAGCCTAGCGGCCCGCAGAGGAGCAGAGCCGCCGCCCGCGCCTGCGAGGGAGACTTTGCAAATATACAAGACCAATATAAATATATACGGGGAAAATTCAATAGCACAACAGTTTCACCAAGCAGAAAGAAACACGAACAGTATGAAGAGACAAGGAAAGAAAGGACCACAAGCAATGCAGGTCAACACAACGTTAGAAGAGGTAATAGCTGCAGCAGATGGAATGTCAGATAAAGAATTCAGGATATACATGCTTCAGATGATCTGGAGTCTCAAGGAAGACATCAGACAGCAAAATCAGACAATGAAAGATCACTTCAACAATGAATTACATAAACAAATCCAAGAAGCAAAAGATCAACTATACAGGGAGATAGAGGTTATAAAAAACAAACAAACAGAAATCCTAGAAATGCAGGAAGCAATAAACCAACTTAAAAACTCAATTGAGAATACTACCAGCAGAGTAGAACACTTAGAAGATAGAACATCAGACAATGAAGATAAAGTATTTCAACTTGAAAAGAACATAGACAGCTCAGCAAGACTGTTAAGAAACCATGAGCACTCCTCACACTTCAGATAGAGCCCTAATATCCAGAGTATACAAAGAACTCAAAAAATTAGACAATAAGATAACAAACAACCCAATCAACAAATGGGCCAAGGACCTGAACAGACACTTCTCAGAGGAGGACATACAGTCAATCAACAAGTATATGAAAAAATGCTCACCATCTCTAGCTGTCAGAGAAATGCAAATCAAAACCACCCTAAGATACCATCTCACTCCAGTAAGATTGGCAGCCATTATGAAGTCAAACAACAACAAGTGCTGGCGAGGATGTGGGGAAAAGGGTACACTTGTACATTGCTGGTGGGACTGCAGATTGGTGCAGCCAATTTGGAAAGCAGTATGGAGATTTCTTGGAAAGCTGGGAATGGAGCCACCATTTGACCCAGCTATTCCCCTTCTCGGTCTATTCCCTAAAGACCTAAAAAGAGCATGCTACAGGGACACTGCTACATCGATGTTCATAGCAGCACAATTCACAATAGCAAGACTGTGGAACCAACCTAGATGCCCTTCAATAGACAAATGGATAAAAAAAATGTGGCATTTATACACAATGGAGTATTACTCTGCATTAAAAAATGACAAAATCATAGAATTTGCAGGGAAATGGATGGCATTAGAGCAGATTATGCTAAGTGAAGCTAGCCAATCCCTAAAAAAACAAATGCCAAATGTCTTCTTTGATATAAGGAGAGTAACTAAGAACAGAGTAGGGTCGAAGAGCAGGAGAAGAAGATTAACATTAAACAGGGATGAGAGGTGGGAGGGAAAGGGAGAGAGAAGGGAAATTGCATGGAAATGGAAGGAGACCCTCAGGGTTATACAAAAGTACATTCAAGAGGAAGTGAGGGGAAAGGGAAAAATAATACAAGGGGGAGAAATGAATGACAGTAGAGGGGGTAGAGAGAGAAGAGGGGAAGGGAGGGGAGGGGAGGGGGGATAGTAGAGGATAGGAAAGGCAGCAGAACACAACAGACACTAGTATGGCAATATGTAATTCAATGGATGTGTAACTGATGTGATTCTGCAATCTGTATATGGGGTAAAAATGAGAGTTCATAACCCACTTGAATCAAAGTGTGAAATATGATATATCAAGAAATTTGTAATGTTTTGAACAACCAACAATAAAAATTAAAAAAATAAATAAATAAATTTAAAAAAATAAAGTTTTTAAATTTTTCTTTTGCCAATATATTAAAGAGGTCCATTCTAGAATACTAAATTTATATGAGTGTTGAAGAAAAAAATATTTTCTTTTCCCCTATGAAAGCACATGAGAATGTGAATTTGGTGTCAACATACCTTATATATAATCAGAAATATGATAAATTATGGTATAATGGTGTGTTAAGAATTGTAATGCAAAAATAAATTTAAAAAATTAAAAAAGAGGGAATACAAAAAGAAAAAGAAAAATGGAGGCTGACCTCATGGACCAACAATGTTTTTGTTGTTGTTGTTGTTTTTGTTTGTTTTGTTTTTTAGAGAGAGAGAGAATATATAATTTTTTTTTGTATATGGACACAACACAATGCCTTTATTTATTTATTTTTTTAATGTGGTGCTGAGAATTGAACCCGGTTCCCGCCTGTGCTAAGCAAGGGCTCTACCGCTGAGCCACAATCCTAGCCCCCAGCAATGTTTTATTCAGCACTAGAGGGACACAAAGTCAGGGACAAAATGGCCGCAGGCCACCATGATGGTCTGGCCTTAGCAGAGCCAAGCCGTGAGAGGAATTAGTTACTTTTGGTGGGCCTTTTTGGCAGGCAAGGGGCATGTCATGGGAGGAGTTTTGGTGGCAGGATCATTTAGGGCGGGGTAGGAGGACAGGTAGGTAATCATATCCTTCACCCTATACTTATATAAATTCTCCTCTTTCTCTATTACCTTTGTGTGTGGAGGACAAGAGATAGGTGCTGGGTATTAAACTCAAGGCCTCACACTAGTTAAGCACATGCTCTACCTCTGAGCTATACTCTGAAACCTCCTCCAGTATCTTAATTCATGGCATCTTCTTTTCCCCCTGTGGTACTGGGATTGAACCCAGGGCCTGTAAGTAGCTGTGATTACAGGTGTGTGCCACCATGCTCATGGGATCTTCTTCTTAGCTAAACTATTTCTTACAAGAAGACTTCCCTGATTGCCTTCACTAGTTTACATCTCCCTGATAAGTCCACACCCTCAAACTTCATATTAGAAGCTATATGCTCCCTTGATTCTTTGATTCTCTAAAATAATGGTACTTATGATATTTTATTAAGTGATTTATTTAATTACCTATATCTACTGTTCAATCTAAGATTCATGAGGGCAGGAACTGTTTCTGTTTTTCTTGCTGTTATAATCCTAATATATAGGGAGCTAGAGTTCAAAACATATTTGTTTAATGAATGAATGAATTATGTTAGAATCATACATGTATAAACTCAGAATGATGGTTGAAACCAAGGGCCTCAAACATGCTAAGCATATACTATATGGGCAAGCCACATCCCCAGCTGTGCATAAACATTCTTTTAAGTGATTGGAGAGAAGGTGGATAAAAGACATTACCATTTTCTATGTATTTCTAGACATTTCTTCAGCACTCTTCCTCTCATACCCATTCAGGAAAGAAAAAACAGCTCCAGACCTCAAGTAACTAATTTCCTGATAAACCATCATTGCCTACCTAAGTAGTTAAGCATTAAATAGATAACTCATATTTCAGGAAAAACATCTGGGTTCAGTGGTATACACCTGTAATCCCTGCTATTTGGGAGCCTTAGGAGGGTCTTAAATCCAAGGCCAGCCTGGTCAACTAAGCAAGATGTTGTCTCAAAATAAAATTTAAAAGGGCAGGGGAGGTAGGTCAGTGGTAGTGCACTTCCCTAGCATGTGTGTAGGTCCTAGATTCAATCCTTAGCACTGCAGACTTTTTTTTTCTATAGGAAAAACACAATATGCTATTCTTTTCATAAGAATTTTATTAATTATTCTAACCAGTTCTTCCATTTTCCAAACCTATTATCATCGTCAAAAGCGGTAATCCTCCCATGTTTATAGAGTTTTAAATTATTGAAGTCAATTTTTATTATATTTTCCTCTAGTTGTTTACACACATTTTATTTGCTGATTTTCTCTGTCTCAGTAAGGCACAGAATTGAAGCAAGAAGATAAATACTAAAAAAATCAATACTCAGGAGCATTGCATAATATTGGTGGAATGCTGTCTCCAAATATCACATGAATAAGCTTTCTAATCTAAGACTACTAGTTCCTTTGGATTTCAACAATGTAAATTTCATTTCATCCTCTTCATTTTCCCTATCTTCAATATTTAAAAATACGTATGAAAGATTTATTACAACATGAAATCTCTATTTAGAATCTACAAAAGCAGCTCCTTGACACACATTTTCCAAACCAAAATCCTTGAACCATTATCTAAATACCACAGTTGTCACTGCTTTCATAGAATATGTTTCCAAAATATGTGATAATTATTGATTACATGGTGAGTGCACCTTCTATGCAAATGCATTGAAAAGGAAGTCAGATTAACATACATATTTGGCATTATAAATATGTCAAAACTTGGTATATTGACATATTTCTCTAAAAACAGACAGAAAAAAATAATAACCTCAGAATTAAAGTTAATTCTGAAACTGGAGTGACTCGGCCTTTTGCATTGGTTTATAACTCACGGTAAGGCAGTCCTACATACACTCATTTGTAAACACCATTAATAATGACACACTTCACCAAGGGTTAGGTATATTGCTATATTATTGTAAGTGTATATAGTGTAAGTTATTCATTTTTGAAAACTTCCTGGCAGAGCCTAATCATAGACACAGTTTTCCTTTTCTTTGGATTTCAGATTCTAATCTTTGTCAACTTCAAGTGTTAGTCCTGGACCTATGGTCTTTTAAAAAAAAATATTTGTATCATTTTTTTTAGTTGTAGATGGACATGATATCTTTTTATTTATATTTTTTCATGTGGTGCTGAGGATGGAACCCAGTGCCTCACATGTGCATGGCAAATGCTCTACCACTGAGCTACAACCCCAGCACCCCCATGGTCTTTTTCTTCTGAGAATGTCCTGCTGTTCACTGACAAATTACTCCATGGTACTTCTAGGCAGGCAGAGAGAATAGAACAAATTTTACACAATTTATGATAGTGCTAAATTATTAATGCTCTCCACCCAACCTGCTTATATTCTGTTGACATGTATATCAGTAATGAGTGACAATGCTTCACTGTGTCTTCTGAATACAGATCAACTAATTTTAGCTTAATGATCATCCATCATAAGGCATTAGTTGTCTATTGCTGCATAACAAATTACCCTAAAACTTAGCAACTTAAAACAATAAGCATTTATTTATTATCTCAAATTTTCTATGGATCAGGAACCAGAGTGTGGTTCCTCTTAGCTGAGAGTTTTTGCCTCAGGTTCTCACATGAAGCTGCAATCAAAATGTTCACAGAGGCCACAGTCATCTCAAGGCCCTACTGGAGGAAGGAGCCACTTCCAAGCTTACTCATGTGGTTATTAACAGCTCTCAGTTCCTTGTTGCCTGTTGCCTGGAGGCCATTCTCAGCTTCCTATGAAATAGGCCTCTTTATAGAACAGTTCATAACATGGAAGCTGGCTTCATCATAGAAAGCACACAAGCAAGAGCTAGAGAGAAAGTGTGAGTACGTGGGTTTGATTCCCAGCATTGAAAAAAAAAAGATGTAAGGTGGAAGGCATAATATTTTTGTTTTAATTTCAGAGACTTCCTCATCTATATTTTATAAACCTTCTATTAATTAAAAATGTTATCATGTTTTTGAGTTCCATTAAAAGAAAAAAATTAGACAAATTAAATTTAGCAGAAAATATTTGAGCAAAGAAACAATTCATGAATTTTTCAGCACCCCAAACCAGGAAATGTTCCAAGAGCTCTATCCAGCAGTATTAATAGGCAGTATTTATAGAAAAAGAATGTGACACACAGAAATAACTTGATTGGTTATATTTTGGTGTTTGACTTATTTGGACATGTCTGAGCAGTTTTCAGACTGTAATTGGCTGAAAGCTCAGCTGCTATGATTGGTTGAGACTCAGCTACTTGTTATAAGAACATACTGTCAAGTTAAGTTGCAGTTTGTTTTCATATTATGTTAGGTTACAGTTAGAAGTGTGTGGGCCAAATTTAATTTAGTCTAATAATTCTAATATTTTTTTTTGAGACAAGGCCTTGCTATGTTGCTCAGGTTAACCTTGAGCTCATGAGCTCAAGTCATTCTTCTGCCTCAGGCTCCTGAATATCTAGGACTACAGGTGTGCATAACTGTTCCTTGATTTGGGTTGTTTTCTGAATGCCCCATCTGTTATAATATCATAGTCTTGTTTCATGGATGCAGTAGTTTCTTGTAATTTTCTGGAAATGATAATAAAGTATTTATATCCATTTGGTACAATGAAAGAGGCATAACTGACACAGTCAGAGAGCCCATGGAAAACAGGACCCCCTTAGCACTAAGAGATAAAACCTCTCAGGGGAAGAAAGACAGCCAAGCTAGCTCTAAGTCTTATGGGGCTAAGAGGCATAGTAGGAAATTAGGAGTTAAGAGGTGAACTACTTTTCAATGTTATGGGAATGAGATAACATGCCAGGAGATGAGAGAATAGGAAAGTCAGCTCAGCATTCTGAGATTATGTAGCCCACAGATATGCCAGCTAAACCTAGACAAACCAGGGTCTGCACTATTTTGAAAATAATAACATTAAAAACTACCCCAGATGATAAGAACATTTTCACATGGTGAGAGGCAAATGTATGTGTAGTCACTAAAGTAACCCACATTTACTTTTACTTTATTAACATAGTAAAACCCACAAGTGGAGAATTAAGATGGTTTGGGGACATGTGATGCATGAAGATGCATGAAGAATGCAGGTGTGACTGAAGTCCTAACTCTACCTGTAATGGTGTCAAGAGACCAGGTTTCTTCCTATCCAACAAACACAATATAAGTTATTTCCCTTTGTTCTTAGCTTGAGCCAGCCTGGGATCTCTGTCCACCATCTATCTCCCTCCTGGCTGAAGCCGAAGTCCTTAATAAAATCTTGTCTGCATTTAAATTCTTTCCAGATCCATTGTTCATTTTGACAACTCTAGATCTAAGAACCCTAGGTCAGTAATAGAACCATTAAGATATGTGAGTGTGTGCATGAACATGTTTGTGTACTTCTTTCTATCTGATACCAGAATGTGAAATCAACAAGGCAGACTGTCAGAAATGGAAGATAACTATAAAGTGGAGAACAGAAAATGCAGGCTAAAAGCCCCCAAGGACAGTCTAAAATCCATGTTGGTTTTTGTTGCCTCTGACCTTAGTGGTATGGATATTGGGTTTCATCACAGAGTTAGACAAATACTTGCTTCAGGAATTGAAAAAGCTGAAGATTCTAGGGAATGAGGAATTGCAGGTCCGACTGCTATCTGTGAGGCTAAAGTACTCTGAAGAAGCTACATCTGTATTAAAGATCATGCAGACTGACCTCAGCTGAGAACATTATGCTTGTGGAGAGACAGAATGTGGCACGTCCAGAGCCCAACTTATCTTGGGTTAAGTTAGGCTCTGTAGAAAAAGTCATTTGTTTTAACCTTTGTATCTTATCTAACATTCTTGTGACTATGAGGTAAACCTCTCAGAATGTACATTTAAGCTTGACAGACCTCTACCCTTTACCAACCCCAAGGCTAAGGATGTTGTAATATTTGAAACCTACAGAAAATATTTTCTTGCTTTGCTGTAGTCCAACTACCTAATGCCCCATCAATGTACTTGTTGAATGTACTTTCTTTGTTTTTTAAAATACTTTTTTTAGTTGTAGTTGGACACAATACCTTTATTTTATTTATTTATTTTTATGTGGTGCTGAGGATTGAGTGTCTCGCATATGCTAGGTGAGCCCTTTGCTGCTGAGCCACAACCCCAGAACACTTTCTTTGTTTTTGAATATAAAATTTCATATAGACTCTTTCACTTTGGAACACATAATTCAGGATAACTTGAATTTCTGTCCCTGGGCACCAATGAGTAAGTCAGCAGATTAGCAACATGTATGACCCACGAAAATGGCTGCTACTTTCCTTCTGTTCTAACCCCCCCAAGAATCTTTCTTGTGACTGACCCTAACCCCAAATGTGTAAGAGATGGAATTCTGGAAAATGTAGTTAAGCCTAACCAAGCTGATACTTTGTAAAGCCACCACTAACTCTTAAAGATTTCTAATATCATAACAGTTAAAATGCATTTCATAGATTTATTAATTCAACATTTATTGAATCCCAATAGGTAGAAGGGGTATTTCCTGCCTTCAAGGAATTTACAGTTTCATTGGATTAGCAATCAATTGGAGAGAAAGAATATAGAGAGTGCTCTAGCATTCTACATTCTCTGGTTATAATAATCTGTTCCTCAGTCTCCATACCACCAGTGGCAGGAATGGAAAGGGAGACCAAATCTCTGCATGTTTCTGGTAAGGTTTTACCTCCTCCCTCCCTAATCACATCTTTACCATCACTATCTGTTGTTATGGTAGGACTCAGGCCCAGGAAGCAAAATTCAGGGCTCCAGGAGTAAAGGAAGATGTTAGGTACAGTTGGGATAGTTGACATGCTTTATTCAGAGTCAGCAGCAGCCCTGTCATCCCCCCACACCAAGCCATTTCCACAGGCTTTTTTTATATGCAGGCCAGACAAAGAAGACACATTACCAACAGGTTACATAAGTGAGTGCATGATCACAAGCAAATGTTTATGTCCTTGAGTACACACACTGAATAAGGATGTTGATAACTTTGGCTACATACTAAAAACATAGCCCTCTGAAAGCCTTGGCGAGGGAGCCTAACTATAATCATCTTGAGCCTGCCCAACAATCCACCCATTTAGGATTCCTCACCATACAATATATGCATTTGAAGACTTCTGCAGTGATCCCTTAGAAAGGAGGGCAGAGCCCTGCACCTATAGGCTACAATAACAATTTAAACTGCAATAGCATACAATCAGGAAACAAGCCCTACAGCCTAGGATTACTAAAAACCACCTCCAGGTGGAGCCTAAACTAGCCCACAATTCCTACAAAGGATCATCAGTCAGCTGCTATATGGTCTGCAACTTCAGAAATCATATGTGCTAAAGCCATACTAATATTCTTTTGGTGATTTGGAATATATATACAATACTCAGTTCCAAGCATGGCATATATCCCTCTCTGTGTTGCTGTTAACAAATCAAGTGCTATGTGATTGCAACAAAACCTTATGCATTGGATACATTTTTTCATTCATTAGTGATAGAGCCTACTTTGTATGGTTTAAGGCTCAGGCTATGTGGTCAGCCAAGGCAGCTATCTGCATCTTGGTCATCTAGGGTGTCCAGTGTGGGGAAAACAAAGCCAGGGGATAATACCACCAAGGTGTCCAGCACACTCTATAGCATGCTCGTACAGTCTCCCAATTAGCAGGCTCCTGGGGCAATGTTTGGTGTATGGTCACTGAGTGGCATGGGCAACCCTAGGCGCAACACCTTTCCAATTCTGTGGAAGATATGGCTACCCATGAGTTCCACAGTCCCACAGGGTGCCACGGGGTACTGGGATAACAATCATACTGGTTAGATTGATTTCTGGTTGAATGGTCTGATCAGAGCCTCTAGGGACCCAACCCACAGGTTCTGTACCTTCCATTTTCTCCAAACACTGTGCCACCAGACCTCTTAGCACTACAGTTGCAGCTGGGAGCCAGGTCATTCCATCCTAGACAGAGTTCCCCAACCATGGGCAAGAGGCATTGAATTGTGCCTGGACAATGTCACATTGTGACAATTTTCACAATGGCTGCTTTGATTTCATCCCATATTGAGATGGCAATAAAAGTCTTTCCAGATCATGTCCAATTGTCCATGGACATAGTCTGGATTCATTAGGGTAGTCTATCAGCAGAACTGACAGGCACTTTGGAACCATAACCATAACCCTAACCATCGATAATGTCAGGGTGTGAATCATAGTATGATAATTCACTTCACTATTGGGCCAGGCAAACAACAAGCCTATAGTTGTATCAACTGCCATCAAGGCAAATATGGCCTCTTGTGGCTTTGGTAAAGGGCCAATGTAGACAACCTGCCATTGTGTCAAGGGGACACATCCATGCATTATCTGGCTCCAAGGCATTGAGGTTGTGGTATTCTTTTTTAAAAAAAACATTTATTTATTTTTTAGTTGTGGTTGGACACAATACCTCTATTTTATTTATTTATATGTGGTGCTGAGGATCAAACCCAGGGCCTTGCACATACTAGGAAAGCACTCTACTGCTGAGCCACAACCCCAGCCCAAGGTTCTGGTATTCTTGAGCACAAATTACACATGCCTGGTAGGCATCTACCAGGGCATTCCACATTAAAAGCAGATCCCACTGACTACATTCCACATGGATTGTCACATCTGCATGTTGTAGGTGGTTGTGCAGCCAGGTCAGTGGGAGGTTCACACTCTGACCACTGCACCCTAGCCAAAGCAACTGTTTCATCATACTCTGGGCTAGCCAGTGGGGGCATGGCCAATAAAATGCTCTGTAGTTGCCTGTTCCTGATGGCCAAGCTCTCAGAGTTATTGCCACAGAATTTGCCCCCAAAACACAGCACAACTGTCAGTACACATCACTGTGTGGTTACTTCACTGGGGGTTATTTCATTTGTTACCACCATTCAGATAGTATATAGCTCACCTCAGTGGCTACTTTGTCTTGTTGCAGATTCAAACCAGACAGTGTCTGGCTCTTGCTCTACAGTCACCACTGTCCACATAGGTGGTTGTCCATGACTGGAGCTATCAGTGTATCAAGCATTAGACAATATAGGTGCCTTACTTCCAAGGTATTGGCTTGTTTCTTGTTCACCTACAGAGGTAACAGGCCCTAGAAACTCCTAAAATCTATTGTCTTTGCCAGTTCCTAGCACAACTGGGCTCTCCCTTGGCTTCTGTCAGCTCCTAGCACACCTGGGCTCTCTTGCTCAACTAAATGCCTCCATGGTGTTGACTGTTTTGCAATATCTGCTGCAAGGAGATATGCTAACCTCTCCATTTGTAGGGCACTACCCATGATGCTATTCACCTTTAAATCTTACAGGCATAACCACAAAGTGGCCAGGGGCTCTCCTGGCCTCTGTTTAAATTGTTTTCTCAAGTCTACCAATTCCACTTGACAAGTGGAACACAGTGAACTTGGTTACCTGGACAGGCCCTGCCATCTGCCCACCTGAGTGATCATCTGCTGATGTTTCATTTTCTGTATCACCACTGGCCACTTGCAGGTATTGATCTTCTTCTTCCTCCCCTTTTGATTCCATCAGCAGAATTTCAAGGTGTGGAGATCCTCCTCTAGTGACCATACTCTGACTTCCAAGTCCTCTTACTTATCTTGCAACTCCTTCATCTTGGCAGGTTCGTATAAAGCTGAATCAGCCTTTTGCTTTCAGAGTTGTAAGAAACACCCATCTCATGGCCCCAAAAGCCATGTGTGCAACTCCAAAGGTCATTTCTCCATCCCATCTACACCACCACTGCTATCTTTCTACTTGGCTATGGGCTGGCACCTGGGCTCCACCACTCAGTTCACAGTCTGCCCTGACTGGTGCATGTTCACCTGCAGGGCAATCAGAAAAATTCAGCCTGCTTCCCTTCTGAGTGGGTTTTGTAGGCGGGAGCTAGTTGCTTGCAAAGCCTTCTCCATGCTTACAGGGAACCCATCTACCATATTCCAACTCTTCACAGGAGTCCATGCTAACAGGACTGTTCACTGGGTTTGACCCACCTCTCACCTACATAAAATCCTGTCAACTATGCCAATTGTCATGGTGGAGCTCAGGCCCAGGAAGCAAGGTTTGGGGCTCTAGCAGTGAAGGCAGATGTGAGGTATAGTTGGGATAACTGAGGCATTAGCAGGCCCCTAGTCATCCCCCAACACCAAGCTGTTTCCATAAGTCTTTTTATATGCAGGACAGACAAAGAAGGCACATTGCCAACAGGTTACATAAGTGAGTGCATGCTCACAAGCAAATATTTATGTCCTTGAGTACACACACTGAATCAGGGTGTTTATGACCTTGGCTACAAGCTAAATAGCCCTCTGAAAGCCTTGGTGAGGGAGCCTAACTATAGCCATCTTGGACCTGCCCAACATATATATGCCTTAAGAGAATTGAATAGTCTAAGACCTCTCTTTATCTTTGTTCATGGGAGTCCCCATAAGAATCCTGTCACTTCTTTTTAATTCCCTCAGACCTTAATTCCCAATTCATTTTCTGAGCTGTGACAAGCCCAATGTCAAGCTCCATCCTTCTTTCTTTCATTTTTTTTCTCTGTAGCATGTATAGCCTTCTGACACCTATTTATTTTACTGAATTATTTGTCTGTTTGTCTTTATTACAGTGTAAGCTCTAAGTGGGCAGGGAATTTTCCTGCTTTGATCACTCTTATATCCCTAGAGGAAACTTCCTCACACATATTATGTGTTCAATAAATATTTGTAGTGCAAAAATAAATCATCTACTTATTTTAAGGAGGCAAACCACAGTATGTGCCTGCCAATGAATCATGGTTATATTGAATTAGGAAAGATAGAATAGCAACCTGTGGTACCTGTCTGCTAATGAATCACATTTCTATTGAATTTAGAAAGAGATGGAATGAATAAAAGATTTTCAGATGACATATTTACTCATGAGTTTAGATGACATTAATGTGCTGGAAACATTCTGTATATTCATATTTTAAGAGAAATAATCCACAGAAACAACCATAAGGAGCTACTTTAGTTTCCTTTCCTAGGGAGAATATGGAAGTATGCTTATTTTGTTCCTTGTTGTTTTGATAGAGCACCATGTCTTCACTGATTTTGGTTTTCTTAAAAGTGTGAAGACTATTTCCAAAATATTTGAGCCTGAACATATAAAAAGTTTTTCAGTTGCATTCACCATTTTTATAGTCCAACATTTTCCAGGTTTATTAATTAGCTAAGGCAATAAACTCTGGGTACCACTTTGTCTTAAAAGTAAAATTTAATGTCCTCATCTCCAAAGTAGTTTTTCTGTGTTTCCAGTATGCAGTTCGAAATCGAGGATTATTTAACCCTGACAAAACAAGGAGCAACTAATGGGCCTGGAGATGTTTCTCATCAGTTAGAGCACTTGTTCAGCAGGTTCAGAGCCCTAGTTTCAATACCTAACACTGTAAGGAACAGTAAGAACAACTGAGAGTTTTAAGGCTCTTCACATTTTTCTAAGAACCAGATAGATAGCTGTTCCTCATCATATAAGAGACAGTAGTATGTGCTCACCAAGCCCCATTTCATTTTCTATTAGTGGGATACATAGGAAGACTATAGTTTCATAATTCCCTTGTACTGAGGTTTCAATCATGTAACTGGATAATGAATTTTGCACAGAAGTGGGCAGAGCCTATTATTTCCTGAATGGTATAGCCTCAAGATGGTGGCGCTTCTGTAACTTGGGTCCTGATTGTACAATGTGAGTAATAATCATTTATTGTGTTAATTCATTGTGATACCACAGTTTATTTGTTACTATTTTCTGGCTAATCTACCTACCATTAGTAAGAATGTGTGACTGAACTGAAAAATTCAGAATTTAAATAAGAACTATATTCCGGTCCTGCCAGGTGTAGTGGCACAGGCCTGTCACCCCAGCTACTCAGTAAGCTAAGGCAGGAGGATCACAAGTTGGAGGCCAGCCTAGGCAATTTAGCAAGATTCTGTCTCAAAATAAGGTTTAAAAAGGGCTGGGGATATAGCTCAGTGGTAGAGAGTTTGCCTAGCATATGTAGGACCCCAAGTTCAATCCCCAGTGTTGCAAAAAAAAAAAGGTGGGGGGGAAGAATTATATTCTGGTTCTTAGTGGTAAAAAGTTTAAAATGTCACACACACAAATGAAACACAAAATTCCTTTCTTAGCAGGGGGTGTTGTAACCAGGGTTTGAACTCAGGGGCACTCGACCATTGAGCCACATCCCCAGCCCTATTTTGTACTTTATTTAGAGACAGGGTCTCACTGAGTTGTTTAGTGCCACGCTTTTGTTGAGGCTGGCTTTGAACTCATGATCCTCCTGCCTCAGCCTCCCGAGCCACTGGGAATACAGACATGTGCCACCATGCCTGGCTCACAAAATTCCGTTTTTTACATATTTTTTTAGTTATACATGAACACATTACCTTTAATTAATTAATTAATTAATTAAAATTTATGTGGTGCCGAGGATCAAACCTTCACACTTTCTAGCAAGTCTTCTTCCACTGAGCCACAAGCCCAGCCCTAGGTCACAAAATTCTTTAGCCCAAAGAATCATAAATCACAAAATCTCAGTCATGCAGGTCATTCTGATCCAGCTTGGCAGGCTTCTGCAGACTCTCCAAGCCATAAAGCTAATAAATAACCTCAGTAAGAGCCTCTTCCTTCTTATTACAATTCTTACCTGGAAAGTATAATATAAGTGCCCAAACACCAGTCATATCCTATGTTGTTTTTGTCATCCAATGCAATTGTAACAACCAGTTTGATGTAACTTCCTTCTTTCTTCTTCTTTTTTGAAAATTCTTCAAAAATCACTCTCCTCTAATGCCATTAGAGGAGTGCTAATTTTAGATGCCTAGAATTCATTCTCCCCAGGTGACCATCCTCATATTGGATCAGATAAACTCTTTGTTTTCATATTACTGTCCTTAAATTTGCCTTTTAGGATGACACTAGGCAAAAGCTTCAGACAAAGCTACTTTACTCAATGTGGAAAGTTTGTAAGTAAATAAGGAATTTGCTGGAACCTATAAATATAAGCTAAAATTTTTGTTTTTTTTCTCTGTGTGTTCTTTCTAGAACAATTCTCTTACAGTAGTGGTTCTTCCTGGTGCCTCAGCCTTATCTGTTGGGAAATTTTCCAGGACTGGATCATCATTGTGTTCTTTCTCAGAAATTGGCTCATTCAGTCAACAGATGCCCTTGGGAACTGGGACAAGGAATGGTGGTAGTATACAACAGACCCCTTTCCTCTGGCTACCCTGTTTTGGCATCCTGTTTCTAAAGGGATAAATATCTTTTAGAAAAGATTAATATAAAGCCAGATACAGTGGCCCAGACCTGTATTCTTAGCTACTTAGGAGGTTGAGGCAGGAGGATCACAAGTTCAAGAGCAGCCTCATTAGTTTAGAGAGAATCTGTCTCAAAATTTAAAAAGGGCTGAGAATGTACCTCAGTGGTAGAGTGTCTGCCTAGCAGGTGCAAGGCCCTGGGTTTGGTCCCTAGCACTAAAAAATATGGATATAGAGGAGACATACAAACTAAAATTTTAGCTGCATTTGACTTTCCTTTCCATCTCCCAAGACATGTACCCAAGGATACAACTTTTTCCTTGAAGGGTCTGGTTCCCTCAACTTTTTATTTTTTATTTTGTCAGTATTGAGGACAGAACCCAGGGCCTTGCCCGTGTTAGGCAAGCATTCTACCACTGGGTTACATCCCAAGATCCCTTTTCATTTTACTGTGAGGGTCTTGCTAAGTTGCTCAAGCTGGCCTCAAACTTGCAATCCTCCTTTCTCAGTGTCCTGAGTAGTTAGGATTAGTGGCACGCATCACTGCATTTGACTTTCCTTAACTCTTAATTGTACTTTTTTTTTACCCTGGAGTTTGACCTCTACATTCCAAGAATACTTTCTTTAAAATTCTCAGCCTGAATACTTTCTTCCCTGTTAGGAAATCCACGTCCTATCCCGCAGGGAAAGATCCATCTAGCTCCATGTTAGATACAGAGATTCCTACCTGGATTCCCTTTTAAGTAAGCATTACTCAGCCTCCAACTATCATTCTTTAGGGTGTGCCTCATCTGCAGAAAGCAGCCTTGTTTGAGGTGAGGACTTCTGAGGTAGTCCACATCCAAAGACTAAAATGAGGCAGAGAAATAAGGTCCTGCAATTTTGGCCTGATTGGGAGACAATTCTAATGAGCCACCTCGTCTTTAGAGATCCTCATTGGATTTACCTTGTTTATATTGGGCCTGCACTGTAGTTCATCCCCTACCTGTTTTTCTTTCTTTTCAAACATGTTGAGCCCTAATATGCATCTTGTGTCCCAAGCTCTGTCACAGCATCTGATTCCAAAGAACCCAAGCTACAAGTGGCTCATTGGTTTCCAAAGTCATCACTAGGTTTCCTGCATCTTCTGGGTAGACTTTGATGTCTGTCACTGGTTGTTTACAAAGCAGCTGTGTATGTGGGGGTGGGGTACAATTGTGTGAATGGAGATCTATTATTGTCCAAGCAAGCTGCCAGCCATGTACCTCCATTATTCAGTGACCTAATTACATCTTTAAAATGCTAACATCGTTTCTTTTAGAGATCACAAATGCATACTGAGAAAAAAATATTTCTGCAATCAGTGAAGGACTGAAGGACTGTTTCTGCTTTTAGAGACAATATGAAATGTGGTTTTGTTGTATTGTTTGAGAATATTGAAACTGCCCAAATTCATATTTCTGTTATAATTCAATAATTGAATCTTGCTATAGACAAGAAAATTAAATGGGATAGATAAAAGTCATAAGAACTGTTAAGTATAAATAATAAACTAGAAGCTTAAAGATACAGAAAATAAGCTGGGCAAGGTGGCACATGCCTGTAATCCCAGCCGCTAAGGAGGCTGAGGCAGGAGGATCACAAGTTCAAAGCCAGCCTCAGCAACACCAAGGTGCTGAACAACTCAGTGAGACCCTGTCTCTAAATAAAACACAAAATAGGGCTGGGGATGTGGCTCAGTGGTCAAGTGCCCTTGAGTTCAATCCCTGGTACCAAAATTAAAAAAAAAAAGAGATATAGGCAATAATCATAGAATGCATTAAGGATAGATGATGAGTAATGTAAATTTTCTAACAGTAAGAATATATGAGGTTTTTAAGTGTAAATGGTAAATTCGTAATCTACAATATATGTTAAGAGATAGAATAAATTGAATAATCAATATAATAAATATTATTATGGATAAAAAGTGGTGAAAATACAAAGACAAGAGATGATCATACTGCCTCTAGGTTGACAGTTATGCAGCCTATGAATTGGCTATCTATTGGTGAAAATGGGTACAATTTTTGATTTACATATGTTCTTCCTAAGAAAAACAAATTAACCTCATAGCAGTTCAGCAAGCCTATTGACAAGCTACATGTTTTTCAGGTGTGCTTGTCCCTGCATCTCCACAATAAAGCAAGTGTGTCCCCTTGATCCCAGGAATCTTGCATTTGTGGGTTCAGAGCCCACAAAACATAATTTTATTACTATTGCATTAATACAGCATAATGTAGCAAAAAGGGGGGGAGGGAGAAAGAGAGAGAAAAGAAGGGGGAGGAGGAGGAGGAGAAGAAGAATCATCTAAGGATTCAGTGCATGATCCCCCATCCTGCTTGAATACTATACTAATGTATTAGGCCTCCCTGTCTTTTTTGTTGTTTCTCCCTCTGTGTTTTAAATAGAATTTTACAAATTAAGTGTGTTTGAAAAGATTATAATTTGGTCTCTGAGTCTTTCTGTTTCATAACCTCTGGATAGCTCCCCTAACAGTGATCTGGATGACTACCATTGCATAGAATTGGTTTCCCACATAATACAGTATTTCACCATCATTTTGTGTTCTTACTAAGTAACCCATCACTCTTAACAACAATCACAAGAGGTACCAGTAGTATTTAAAAGAAATGTTCTGTGTGTTATAGGAAATCATACTAATTTCTCACTTTAATGGTTATGATGGTTTTAAAATAAGTTCATGGATTCTTTGATGCTCTTCCTTTCAAGAGGTGGTGATTAATTTCTTTCTTTTTGAATATGAGAAGAACGCAGAGACTCATTTTTCATGAATAGCATATGGCAGAAATGACAGTGTATACCTTCTAAGACTAAGTCATATTGTCATTGTGGCTTCCTCTTTGCTTCTCTTTGTCTTGGCTCATTTCCTCTGGGGGGAAACATTGCCATGTGAGAACATTCAAGCAATTCAATGGTATGACCCATCAGGTGAGGAACTAAAGGCCTCCAGCTAATAGCCATGTGAGTGAGCCTGGAGTTGCATCCTCCAACCCCAGTCAAATCTTCAGATAACTATAGCCCTGGCTGACATCTTGATTATAACATCATGGTAGACCCTGAATCAGATCCACTCACTAAGTCATTCTCAAATGTTTGATCCACAAAAACTATTAAATAGCCTGGTGCAGTGGCATAAGCCTGTAATTTCAGTGGCTTGGGAGGATGAGGTAGGAGTATTGCAAGTTCAAAGCCAGCCTCAGCAAAAGCAAGGCCCTAAGCATCTCAGCGAGACCCTGTCTCTAAATAAAATACAAAATAGGGCCAAGTGCCCCTGAGTTCAATCCCTGGTAACTGCCCCCCTCCAAACAAAACTATTAAAGAAATATTTGTTGTTTGGGGCCCTGAAGTTTTGGAGTAAATTGTGATTAAATCAAGGTAAGTAATACTATGATGTCCCTTGATGGATAGACAAGGGGGAGGGGGCTTTTTCACATGAATTCATGGGAAAGAGGTCTTTAATTTTCTTTTAAAAGTCTGACTTTATCTTGCCGCACACAAAGAGCAACAAAACTAGTAATTTGTGGAGAATAAAGAATCAACATTTTTAGGTTTGTGAGAATTACAGGAAACCTTGCATTTAAAATTGTTTAATTTTCATAAGGCTGTGCCACTTTCATGATATTAAAAAAGTTTGGAATAATTTGTTTTGCCCTTTCTGTGTCTGAATGATAAATGATATTGCAAGGAGAGTCAATACCTTATCAGAGACAAAAACCTCATATGGATTTAATGCCTTATTATGACTCCTCAAATTTATATTTAACCTAAAATTGCATTTAACATTACCAGAAACCAAAACTACCCACACTTTTCTCATGGAACAATATGTTTACTTAATTTAATATTCAACATAATCCAAGTTTCAGGAAACCTCAACAATTCAATACTTGTAGAACTGTGAGTCACATCGCTGCAGCAGAGTGATTAAACAACACAATACAGTAAATGTAGATCTTGATACCATGACCTGCCTGTCTTGTGATCATGCCAAAGTCATATTTATTCCTTTTAGACTGGATAAAAGGTCCTATATGTTAGGAGAAAGAAATATTTCATGTCTATAAATTATTTCATAGTTCTATCTTTTCATCAAGGATTAACTGAACATTTTGAGAGATGACTGTATGACTTGATTTTCTCCACCAATGCACCCGCACAAAGGCACCAAAAGGGTTTACAATCAGACAGACATGGTTTAAATTCTGGTTTTGTTGTTTTCTAGCAGCATGACAGCACAGCACACAATGCCATTGAACTTCAGTGTTATCTCAAAAATGAACATACTCAATTTAGTCTCACAGTGGTCTTACATAAGGACTCAGTGAAATAATATATGCTAAGAATCTGTCATATGTACACACCCTTTTCCTTCCCATCTTTATTCAGCATGGGAAAGCACCACTCATGCCTCCCACTCATAGGTGGTCCATAATATTCCAAAGTGCCTACTCTAGGGCCTCTCAGTGAATATTTATTGAATTCATCATTATTTTCTAATAATATCCATAATACATTGGAGTTTTATAAACTGTGACTGAAATACCTGTCATAACAGGTATTTGAATAGACTATCCAAATTAAGCACATGTGTGTATAATTATACTACCTGTTATATCTTTACCAACGCTAATCAAATTGGTTCAGAGAAACATGGGAGTAGAGATAATTGTGTTTTTTTGTTTGTTTGTTTTTGTATTTTTTTAAGAAACTGATACTTGCCTTTCCTTTCCCCCAGTCATTCACCTTATCTTTTAGAAACACATTTTGTTGCAGTATTCATGAGTTCTTTAGCATTTTTTTTTTGAATACCGTTTCTGGGTTAACCAGAAACAGAGGCTTCAATGAACTTCTAGGTAAATTGGATCCATTATCTTTAACCAAACTGCTGTGTCTGTGCATCCCATGGTTTTCTCCTTAAATCAATGGGTCTCAGACTTGACATCAGAACCCTGAAAGACGTGTTATAAAAGCAGATGCCTGGGCCCTATTTCCTTCCAATTGATTTTAGCAGGGCTGGTGTGAGAGCCAGAAATCTTTATCTTAAGTAAAGAAAAAAAGTCTACAAGAGATTCTGATGTACATCAAAGTTTTAAAACTAAAGGCATGAACCTTTATTCTAAAGAATTGTGATTGATATTTTATAAAAAAGAAAGAAATTTCAGGTTTTCAAAACTTTAATTTGAAATGACAATCCTATTTTCCCCATTATGCAAGAGGTAATTGGGTGTTATTTTAGCCTCCTTCCTTCTCCTCACCATATACATCTACTTCATGGAAGAATCTAGCACTTTCTTTCTCCAAGACATATCCTGATTTTGCTCACTTTTATCATTCTCCATTGGCACCTTCTTCATACAGGTACAGACCATGGCAATGGCTCCAAATTGGCTTTCCTGTTCCACTATTTTTTGTGGTGCTAGGGTGGAACCCAGGGCATTGTGCACAGTAGGCAAGTAAGTGCCCTACCATTGAGTTACATCCCCAGATTTCCCTGTTCTACTCTTGATCTGCTCTAGTGCATCATTCCACACAGCAGCAAAAGTGATCTTCTTAACATCTAAGACAGTCCATGCTACTCCCTAGCTTAAAGTTTTTTTGCTGTGGCTTCTCTCTGTACTTGGAACAACCCCATACCAGCTTCCCGTGACCTGAAAAGCCCTGTATCCCTCAGCTCCTGCTTAGTGCTCCTTCCTAATCTTGGATCACTTCCCCCTTGATCAGTGGGCTCCTAGCCCACTAGATTTCATGTTCCAAACATGCCTACATTTTTAATTCATGGATTTACCTAAACTGCCTCTTCTACCTACAAAGCACTTCCCTTCCAATCTTTGTGGGGCTGATTATTTCTTTCTGCAGGTTTCAGCTCAAACGTCATCTTCCTAATGAGGTCACCCCTGACAGTCTAATCCAAGGTACCCTTACCTTACTTTCCATCAGATTTCCTATTTTTCCTGTTTTTATCCTGAATCTATGATAATGTATAATTATTTATTGAAATCTATAAATAATTGATTTTTCTTTTTATCCTCCATGAACACATAATCTCCATGAAGGCAAGAAACTTGTCTCATTCCTCATTATATTTTTTTTTAAGAGAGAGTGAGTGAGAGAGAGAGAGAGAGAGAGAGAGAGAGAGAGAATTTTTTAATATTTATTTTTTAGTTTTTGGCCCACACAACATCTTTGTATGTGGTGCTGAGGATCGAACCTGGGCCGCACGCATGCCAGGTGAGCGCACTACCACTTGAGCCACATCCCCAGCCCTCATTCCTCATTATATTGATGATGGTTCTTGCATCTTACAGTGAATGACAATATGTGTTTCCCCACAATACACATTCAATATGCCTTCATCTTCCTTTCACCTATATATGATGAACAAATAATTATATACTTTTGACAGCTTGAAAAAAGCAGTTGATTGATTTGGTCTGAAATGTTTACTTTTCAAGTAAAAGCTTTCACTCAGTCAACTGGACAGCTTAGTAATGGAACTTGCAAATAAATAAAGTTTAACCAAGTGGTTTTAAAGCTTCTTTAAACAATAAGAAAAAGCTATAGAATATAAATAGGAAGGAGATAGAGAATATTAAGTTTAATATATCCCAAACTTGAAGCAGGAATTATACAACAAAAAGAGGGTAAATAATCTACCATCCACAAGGATGTGAATTTCAGAAAGGTGGTTTAATGCATAATATTCCTGAGAAGCAAAATACCCACCAATATCTTTTATAGGGTTCACTCCTTATACCATCATTATGGGTCCTCAGCAAGAGTGCCTCTTACAAGGGTGTCAAGGATGTTGTTAAGCATTACCAGGTCTGTCTAAAGCCACCAAAACAGACTATCAAAGTGTTGGGGCAGGCCCCAAATGGCTGTAGTTAGGCTCCCTCACCAGGACTTCCATGGGTTATGTTATTTTTAGTGGGTAGACAGGGTTGTGAACTGGCTATGTTATGCTTAGTTAAGGCCAAAAACACTCTGATTCAGCAAATAGACTCATGGTCATAAACATTAACTTGTGGGCACATCCCCCCCACCCCATGTAACCTGTTGGCAGTGTACCTTCTTTGTTTGGCCTGCATATAAAAAGGGCCTATGCAAAAGATTTGTGGTGAAAGAAGGGGCTAAAATGGAACTGACTGGGGGATGAAGCTGGGGGCTGGCTAATGGCCATGGCCACCATCAAATAAAACATGTCTACCATCCTGTCTACCACCTGCCAAACCCCAAATCTGTTTCCTGGGTCAGAGCCCCCACATGACTCAAAGTTTGTCAAGGGAGAACTCCCTCCCCACAAATTTAACTGACAGCATTTGTCTCACATGCAACTGGAGTAGATGAGCACTTAGTCCAAGCACCTTTGACCTTCTCCTACTCTAAATTCTTAAATGAGATTAAAATTCTACATCTAAATCAGATGTCTTGTCATTCAGTTCTAACTTAGAAAGCTCTGCCTGATTAACTCAACTACTTGGGTCGGATAAGAAACTGGACATTAAAATCTTATCTGAGGTACATGAGGTATTTTTTTTTTGCACTAGGGATTGAACCCAGGGTCATTTAATCACTGAGAAACATCCCCATCCCTTTCTTATTTTTTTTTTTTTAATTTTGAGACAGGGTCTTGCTAAGTTGCTGAGACTGACTTTGAACTTGGAATTTTCCTGCCTCAGCCTCTCTAGTCAATGGAATTACAGGTGTGTGCCACTGAGCTCAGCACCTTTCTTAGAGACTAACGCTGAATAGGTTAACCATAAATCAAGGATTTGAGATACTCAGGATTCTTGTTTGTTTTTCTTTCTTTTTCCCTCATATGCCAATTCCATTCTGAATCTAATGAATTTTCAGTAGTGGAGCTGTGAATTTAATCAAGGAGATTTTTCAGAAAACTCTCTAATAACTTGTAAAAGTGCCTTTGTACCATAAGTTTAGAGAACTAAGGGGGAAGTTGTAGGGATCTACCATTGGACTATTCTTGTCTTAGACTTATTTCAGAATTGGTAATCCCTGGCTTTTCTATGGTCATCAATACTTACCTCAAATGGACCAGAGCTTTGGCCCACTAGCAAATATACTTTACACTGTATAATGTCCTGCAGATCAAAGTTTATGCACTTTTGTTCTCATTTCATCTTTCAGTATCTCAGTGAGAATCTGTATTGCATGACACAAATAACTGAAGCTTTGGATGTGTAATTGCCCAAAGACATAAAATTAGTAAGTGACTGAGTTTGGGTGACACTTTAGCTTTGTTTCCCCTAGCCAAGCAAGTTCATTGGTCTTGACTCAAAACCAGCCTAAGATCTAGCAGGACTGCCACCACCTGCTTGTTCCACAAGTCCCTGCTCATTGCTAATGGTAGAAAGGGCTTCACATGTTGATCATAGTTAATGTCAGTGATTTTCAAACATAACTTATTTTGGCCCTGAAATCTTTTGGCCAAAATTAATAGTGTGGGGCTTTATTTAACCAAATCATAAGGGAGAAAATAACAAAGAATTTTCTCAAATTGTCAGCAAGGGGTTAACTTATTTTTAACTTCATCTGTTTCCACTGAAAAGTTTTTGCTGATGCAGAGTAACTACAACATCTAGGTCTGTTAAATTCTGACTAACCTTGTTTTTTTTCCAGGCTCTGGCTCAATCAGTTACCTTGAAAGCTTTCTCCTAGTCTTTTATTTTTCCCACATAGGAGTCTGCCTTTCTAATAGGATTAGGACTCAAGAAAAGGTTTTTTATTTGGGGTCTCATTTGCAAAATATTAATGCCCTCAGTTTTTCATGTTTATTGTACTATTAGAACTTTTTAAGACCTAATTAGATATGGACAAAGACCTAATTTCATGAATTAAGGGAAATTTTTAGTGTATCACATCTAAGCAGGGTCAGATTTGTTGCAAGACTGGAGATTTGATAACAGTTTCATGGGGCCTGGGCCCTTTTTTGATGTGATATAGTAAAACTTAGCTTAGAGCGAGGAGGTAAAAATCTGTCCTACTATTCATCAAGTTGGCTCACTGGATAAAGCCAGTTGCAAATTATCAAGAAAGAATTTCTCTTCAGGTTATTGAAGCTATGAATTGTCAAAAGTACCTCCTTCTTTGACTACTTTTTTTTTTTGTCAAACTTCCCCTCAAAATCATAGATTATCAGAAATTCAAGTGTTTGAAATTAGATTTGTAACATGAAACCTGCTCCACTGTCCTGGAAGAACCACTGTGACAGAAGTGGCCTAAGGTTCTAGGATACAACATTTCACATCTAGAGTTGTCCCATGACTCCTCTGTCACATCTCCCTTTTTGCTTCAAGTCAACAAATATGAATTTGTTGGAATCTAGGTTTGTTCTTGGCAGTTTTAGGCTGCTTTGAGCAAGATGGATGGCCAGTGGGTGAGTTGGTTTTCCAGGAAGAAGTTTGCAAAAAAAACAACAACAACAACAAAAAAAAACACCAGTATATGATTTTTTTGAACAGCTGAATCTGTTGGAAGTCATTGTTTTGGTGGGTTTTCTAAGTTGTCATGCTTTCTAAGTTGCCCATTCCTCTGTACAACTGGCTCAATCTTCCAGTTAAGAATAAGGAAGAAATTAGAAAGCCTCTATGACATAGGTTTCTCTTGGAAAACAGTATTCAACAAACTGCTCAGTCTTTCTCATAATCTGACAAGGATATTCAGTGGTCAAATGAGTTAATCAGTTTCACTCATGATATAAGACACTTATAAAAAGCAGCCTGGCCTAATTTTTAGACCCAACTGTATGACTGGGGGTCATACACCACTTTTTCCCTGTGTCTGTGATGGTTAAAAAACTAAAATTACCTGTTGGCAATCCCTATTGCACACTCTTTGGCCTAATTTCTCAGGACTGCAAACAAGGGAATTTAACTTTTTTCTCTAAGTATTTAAAAAACTGATTCAGACTTTACTTTAGCAACACTTTCTACCTCTTACAGGCCTTCATGTTCTAAAATACCTAAACCAATTAGCTGTGTAGAAAAAATTGAGCCTTAAAGCCATGAAGTGATACCCTTTAAGTATCACTTGGGGTTGATTTGGCCTTTAAGGACCACAAATTTGCCTGTAACTTGCCATTTTCTTGTACATATCTCTTTCCTCCTAAGTTTCCCAGTCCATGAAAGGGTAGATTTTTTTCATTCTGTATCATAAATTCTGTTGGATTCTGAAATATTGCAGGCTTTCCCATTTGGTTGCCAGAGGCCTTTGGGGCTCTTAAGCAGGTTTTCTTTTGCAAAGGTTCATCCAGCTGCACCACTACTCCTTACCAGGACAGGGCGCTGTATGATTGCAGTCTCATTTAAATCTTACTGGGCTGCTCTTTCAGGTACTCACATAGAGTTGGGTTGTCTCAGGACTAGGGCTCTGCTGAACTGGCTGTGGTGTAATAGCCATTGGGGCCTAAAACCAGTGGGGATCTCTAGGCATAGAAGGCACCTGTTGAGCAAGATAACAGGGAGGTTGTGGAAAAGCTATTTCTGTTGAGAACTGAGCGAGGCTGGTAAGCCAGAGGGGCTCTATGGATGCCATTGAAAGCAGAAGGAGCCTGGACTAGGAAGAAGCAATGCTTCATACGTCAAACTCAGAAGAAATCTTAAAGTTAAGTGACAAATCAAAAAGTTACATTGAATTGGTGGTATGCCCTTGTAGTTTCAGCTACTGGGGAGCCTGAGGCAGGAAGATCTTTTGAGCTCAGGGATTTGAAGCCAGTGTGGGAAATGGCGATTCCCTGTGCCCAGCCCCACCTCCCCAACAAATAAAAAGTTGCTGAATCAGAGGAAGATCCTTTTGCGGGGTAGCCTGGGGGTTGAACGTGCCCTACCTTTGAGCTACATCCCAACCCTGAGGATAATCCATTATGGGGGCAGGGGCGTACTTCAGTGATAGAGCATTTGCTTAGCTTGTGTGAGACTCTGGGTTTCATCCCCAGAACCATAAACACACAAGTGATAAAAATCCAACCTATTTACAAGGGTAACTAGTTCAAAAAGCCAGGAAGTCATAAGCAACAGGGCTACTTATGTGAGGATGCCAAATGACTAGAGGCAGATGAGGACCTCAAGGACTTTGAAAATGGGGAGGAGTCATATCCCCCGGGTACCTTCCATTTTCTGAGCAATCAATGGTGAATGTCTGAGGTATATAAGCTGTAGTTGGTATAGAATTGTTTGGGGGATGAACAATTGCTTGCTAAAGTGTGTTCAATATTGATGTCATTTGTGAGAAATAAAACTGCATGGATATTCCTGAAACCCCACTGCTCTACCTTGGATGCCCGGGAGTGATGGGAAATGAGAAATGCATGCAGACTTGAGACTTGAGCTTATCCTCAAAAGGTGTCTTTATTGAAAATAAAGTGGTTTGGTCTGTGTAGTTGTAAATTTTTTTTTTCAAAAGGTGGTGATTGGACTAAACCTGTGTTAACTCTGAAAATGGCATTTCCTTGAGGATGTTTTCTGGGTGATGTTATAACAGCTATAGGAAAATGCATACAAAATTCAGGGATATTCAAGGCATGGAATAGTGCACGATCAAGTTCCCACACCTTGTTCTAATCTAAATTCAGATTGTTAAAAGGAGCTTCTTGAAGGTTATTACCTATTGGGTCAAGAATAATAGCCAGAGATCTTTTTTTTTTTCCAGATATATCCAAAGGAAGAGATGAACAGAAGCCTCTCCAGGAGACAGTGCCCAGGTAAAGTACCCTAACTCTGTTTATAATCTTGGATTTTATTCTTGTCTTGTGTAGGCTTCTATTCATTGAAGCCAGATTATTTTCTTTGGCTTTAGTAACAGGTGAAAACCCTTTTGATGGCTGGTAAGTCAGGGATTATTTCAGAGGCATAGTTTACTGAAGTACTATGACCTTCAGATGTGAATGATCAAGAGTAAGGGATGGGTAAAACTGTGTTCTTGGTTATGTCGGAGAAACTGAATCTCTACTAGGCAAGCACTACTATCACCCCTGCTGCAAGTTGATGTCAACAAACTCAGTGTGCGTGGCTTCCAAAAGTGAGTCTCTTTGGTTATAGCTCTTGGAAACTAGGCTAGTTGTACAGCTCTATTGTATGCAGATGTAACTTTCTCTGTTTGAAATATTTGTAGAATTGGGGCACTGGGTTCCTAAATATGAGGAGTAAAACACTGTGGTACACAGTTTTGGTGGCACAGCTGAGAAAATAATGGTTGGGTCTTATAATGCCAATGAGGTTAATAGTTGGAAGAACCCCAATGCCAAAGGCTCAGTAAATTCACAGTAAAACAGGAGTCTATTTATCCATCAGTAGCTCCAGGGGGGTGGTCTTGAGATTTTGCCCAAGCTTGCAGGGGCTATCCATCAATAGGTGGCTTACAGTTTGTGGTGACCGCTTAGAGCATAGCTTAGTTCACAGTTCTGCCAGTTCTCTTTAATAGAAAATCCTGTTGGCCTTGAGACAGGTTTATTCATTCACACTTCTCAGCAACTCAGAATGAATAGAGAGATGTTTTTTTTTTGTTGTTTGTTTGTTTTGTTTACCAGGACTCTAAATGCTGAGAGACAGAAATGTGACCACTGTGACTGAGGAGCCTTTGAATAATGAAAGTGGAAAGAAAGAGGCAGATAGGGGCAGGATTATGTAGAATCTTGTAGGCCATAGTTGAGGAGTAAATAATTGGACAGTTTTAAACAGAGCCATAATATTTGACATTTCGATAGAAATGTCACATTGACTTGAGTAGGAGTGAAAATGGAGCAGGGTCAATTAAAATTTCGTAGTAGTCTGCATGGTGGTGGTGGCTGAGGTGGAGGTGATGGGAGATAGTGAGAAGTGAATATCATTTTGAAAACTCTGAAGCTTGAACTTGCAAGAATATTGATGAATTGACTGTGGGATGAGAGAAGATTGAGGATGACAAATTTTGGCCCTAATAACTGGGTGGAGGTGGTAACATTGACTGAAATGAGTTTGACTGGGTTAGGGAGAGCTGCATGGAGACCCTGCAAAGTTCTATTTTGACAGTGTTGAGTTTTATATGCGTGGATGCCAAATGCCAGGCTATAAACTGTTTGAGGTCAAGAACAGCCATTTATCTTTTCATCTTCAGTGTGTAATACCTGACACACAGCAGGTATTCAAAGGATTGAAATGGATACAAATACTATTTTTAAAGATAATGAAATTAGATCTAGAGAATTTAGCAGAGTTATCATTATCCCCTCAGGAGGACCCCATTAGTTGTGTCCTGAGTAGCTAGTTTTTCTAGTGTATAGACTTTTATTCTCTGTGACTAGTTTGCCTTGTTTCTGAGACAATTAAATGGGATTTAGTCATTCAAGTCATGGAGACTAATTTCCTCAGCATATTAAAATATCTATATCCTGTGTGTGGGATTCTAGATCCTGGGGCTTCCCAAAGAATCCACCTGCATTACCCAGTTGGCCTAGGTACAGGGCAAATGTGGACTGTCGTACTGTTCTCTAGAAGGCTTTTATTGGAGTGAGGATATTCAGTTAGGCCCCAGTGATTTTGGCTTATATTTCTACTATTTGACTTAGTTGGAAAAACTCATCTTGTGCACATCTATAAGAAACAGTGACATTTACAAACCAGCCTCAACTCTGCTACCCACAATGATAATGCTAAACAAAGTTGACAGGTTTGTGTAAAATTGAATGTAGCTGAGCACACATGGCTCTTTTGGACTCACATAAAATGTGCTTTACAAATTTGATTATAATAATTACAAACCAGCACTCTCTCAAATATTGATTTGCTTCCATCTTTTAAGGGTTAATGTATTCTCATAAAGGAAAGACAAAGGCTTTATTTTTCTCTTTGATCTCAATCAATTGAACAGTATTAGCCATTCTAGTGTGCAACATTAGATTGAGGTAGGAAAAAAACAGAGACTCACTGACTATATATTTGTGTAGCATTTAAAAAATGCTATGGTGATTCTTCTTGCCCTTTGGAAAATGTGTTGGAGCAGGGGCTCTGTTATTTGTTTTACCATGGACCACTTTGGCTGTTCTTAGGCAGTTCAGAATAATGTGTATAAAGGTATAAAATAAAACACTGAGATTTCAAAGAAAGGAACCAAAGCATCACTTTTAAAACAAACTTGTGACATAAATATGTGCATCAAATAACCATGCATGAGGCTGGGGTTGTGGCTCAAGTGATAGAGCACTCACCTAGCATGCGTGAGACACTGGGTTCAATCCTCAGCACCACATAAAAATAAAATAAAAGATATTGTGTCCACTTAAAACTAAAAAATAAATTAAAAAAATAACGATGCATTTTAAGTCCAGGAAAATTAAAACTGAAACACCTCAGTGTGAAGACTGCTAAATTTCAATCAAAACATTAAACTGAGGGTCGTTTTTGTCCAAGACAATATACATGTCATCTTGCACATCCAATTGGTTCTGAGGTTTTGTTTAGTGAATACAAGTGTTAAAAACCTGAATTTTACAAATACATTGTTTCAAAAGGAATTAAAGTTTCTCTAATTCATATTTTAAGGCAAAAACACCTAAGTTTACCACAGTCTTTTGAGTTAAATTCCAGTTGTAGTAAAACATTCATACTCGGATTAATCTTTCTTTTTACAACACAACAATAGAGAAATAACACAATTTAAAAATGGACAAAGGATTTGAATGGACATTTCCGCAAAGACATAAAAATGACTAATAAATAAATAAATATATTATTAGGCATTGGGGAAATACCCATCAAAACCACAATTAGATATCACTTCACATCCACTTGAATAACTAAATGAGAACAACAAGTGTCAGCAAGGATGTGGTGAACTGGATTTTCATATATTGCTGCTGGGAATGAAAAATGATGCCACTGCTGTGGGGAAGAATAGGATAGTTCCTTAAAATGTCAGGTATAGGATGACCATGGAACTCAGCAATTCCACTCTTAGGTATATATCCAAGAGAATTTAGAACATGTCCACATAATAACCAATACTTAAACATTCATTAGCACCATTATTCTCATAGCCAAAACAGTGGGGGGAAGTCCAAATATACATCAACTGAATGGATAAATAAAATTTATTCCAGTTCTTCCCTTTTCTTATCCCTCTTCCCTCCCCCTCAGTCCATCTTCCTCTATTCCATTGATCTCCCTTCAGTTTTCATGGGATCCCCTCTTTTTCCTTATTTTCATCTAGCTTATGCATCTGTGATAAAATATTCAACCCTTGACTATCTAAGTTTGGCTTATGTCACTTAGCATGATGTTCTCTAGTTCCATCCATTTACAGAGCAGTGCCATCATTTCATTCTTCTTTATGGCCAAGTAAAATTCTGTCATGTATATATACCACATTTTCTTTATTAATGTGTTGATGGGCACCTGGACTGGTGCCATAACTTGGCTGTTGTGAATCGTGCTGCTGTAAACATTGATGTGCCTGATTTTAATTCTTTTGAATAAATACCAAGGAGTGGGATTGCTGGGTCATATGATGTTTTCATTTCCAGTCTTTTGAGGAATCTTCATGCTCGTTTCTGAAGTGATTGTACTAATTTTCAGTCCTACCAACAGTGGATGAATCTACGTTTCCATCAGCATTCTCACCAGCATTTATTATTATTTGTATTCTTGATGATTGCCATTCTAACTAGAATGAGATGTAATCGCAATGTAGTTTTGATTTGCATTTCCTTCGCTGTTCAGAAGCTTTTAAATTTGATGCTATCCCCTTTATTGATTCTTAGTTTTATTTCTTGAGCTTTGGGGTCGTGCTAAGGAAGATTGCTCCAATATGTTGAAATGTTAAACCTGTTTTCTTGGAGCATTTGCAAAATGTCTGATCTATTTCCTAGGTCTTTGATCTACTTTGAGTTGACTTCTGTGCAGAATGAAAAATATGGATCTAGTTTCATTCTTTTTTCCAATATGGATATCCAATTTTTCCAGCACCATTTGTTAAAAAGGCTATCTTTTATCCCAACATGTTTTTGGCACCTTTGCCAATTATTAGATTATTGTTATCTACATGGATTTGTCTGTCTTCTATTTTGTTCCATTGATCTTCATGTCTATTTTCATGCCAATACTAGTTGTTTTGTTACCATAGCTCTGTAGTATAATTTGAGTTCAGGTATTATGATGCCTTCAATATTGCTCATCTTTCTTTGGCTACTTTGAGTCTTTTATTCTTCCATATAAATTTTAGAACTTTTTTTTCTAATTCTCTGAAGAATATCATTGGTATTTTGATGGGACTAGCATTGAGTCTGTAGAACACTTTTGGTAATATGGTCATTACTCAAAGCCAGTTTTGAAAACTCAATAAGTCATCTTCATCTAGGCCAAAGTCTTTGACAGTTTTATATTTAAGAAAAGATGATGAATCTATGGTTGAATTTTGCCACTAAGAAAAATAAACAGCTAGATGTGGTGGCCCATGCCTCTAATCCCACTTGGGAGGCTGAGGCAGGAGGATTGCAAGTGTGAAGCTAGTTTCAGCAACTTAACAAGATCTACCTCAAATAAATAAATAAACAAACAAACAAACAAACAAACACACACCAGGGATGCAGCTCAGTTCAAGGATGCTCCTGGGTTCAATTTCCAGTATACACACCAAAAAAAAGGGGGGGGGGCAAATAAAAAACAACAACAAGAAAACCCTCTTTGAAAGAGTGCTGTGGTGTTTCTAGGTGTTAACAGTGATCTTTTGTCAAAGGAATGAACAGATTTTTAAATTGTAGCTTCCTCTTGGAAAAGTACTCCTTCCAGCATTGTGGTTATATAGGTTTCTGTGCCTACCTGAAAAAATGGTTTATAAATTTGACGACTTTTTAAAAAAAATATCTTAAATGTGGGTGGTTTTTACAGACTACACAACCCCTCATAACATACCATGTGTTTGCCTTTATTTCCTAACAGTATACAAAAATATTAAGGAGAAAACGCCTGTTACTCAGCATATTCACAGTGTATATGACCCATATCATTGCACAGACTGTTAGTATAGTAGTCCCCCTGCTTATCTGGAATATGTTCTAAGACTCCCAGTAGATGCCTGGTACCTCAGTTCCAAACCACATATGTGTGTGTGTGTGTGTGTGTGTGTTTGCGTGCTCGCGCACGTGAGTGCACATGCACACGCACACACATAGTTTTTCCTATATAAACAAACATATGCTAAAGTTTAATTTATAAATTAGGCACAATAAGAAACTAACAATAACTAATAGAACAATTAAGAACAATATACTATAAGAAAACTTTCATGAATCTCTCAAAATACTGTACTATATGTACCCTTCTTGTGATGATGCTCAAAGTATTTTACGGCTTCTCTTTGGCATGTTCAAATTTCCATTATCATTATCTTGTGCTTTGGGGGCATTAAGTAAAATAAGGGTTACTTGAGCATAAGCACTGTGATACCATGATAGTTTTCTGATAATCTACATGACTAGAGAATGACTAACAGGTAGTTGGCACACAGTGTAGACTCTCCCACCTAGGACAGAGTGGGATGGGAGAAGAGTTCATTACAATATTCAGAAAGGCATGGAATTTAATGCTCATGAAATATTTATTTCTGATACTTTTCATTTAATATTTTCAGACCTCAGTTTACTATGGGTAAGTGCAACTGTAGAAGGTAAAACCACGGATAAGGGAGGATTACATAGCGAAGGGCAGGGGACTACTGTAATTACTGGTAAAATGTTTTATTTTAAGTTACCTTAACTGTCAGATGTGTTTGCACTTGCCTGGTTCACCTTTGTAGTCCATGTACTAGCTTTGCAAAATCCTCATAAGAATGACTCCCACCTTCAATGTATATAGACTGTAAAAATAATTAAAGATAGTATACTGGAAAGTAATATGGCTGTCTTAACTACCCATGAAGTAACTTTCTGCTTCATATTTAGTAGCTGAATATCCATTTGACCCAGAGTTAGGCAACTCGTTTGTACTAAAATCTTTAGATAAAAAGAGAACAATCATGTGAGAACTGGTTATTACCCCCCAAGTACTAACATGATTTTGAAATAGTGACAAATACAAATTATAACTTGAGATCTATGAAATGAAAATAGACAATTTCTTTTTTTTCCTGAGTGGAAATCTTTAGTGCATTTTAATTATACAGAATAGGTTTCATTGTGGCATATGTGTGCATGTAAATAACATACTTTGATCATATCCACCCCCATTGTCCTTTCTTGCCCTCCCTTCCCCCTTCCCCACTCCCTTTTCTCTTCTCTAATAATTTCCCTTTCATGTCTTTTTTCTCCACTAGATTCCACATATGAGCTAAAACATTCGGTACTCCTCTGTGACTGGCTTATTTTGCTTAAAAAAATAGCTAATTTCTATTGTGACAATTTCACAGGCTTTTTTTTTTTTAAGAAACACTGTGGATTGAATATATTAGCTGAAGGAATGTATTGAATTTAAGTTAGGGATTAGTAAGATTGAAGATACTTTCCTAGTCAAGTTACACCCCATGATTGTAATGGACCTTCAATTTAAGAACCCCAATTTAAAAGATACACTGCTTATTTTGACCTGCATTTCTTGGGTTGGGGTGATCCCCATTGTGTTAGCATGCTTCATAAGCCATTTAATCACATAAATAATTTTGTTAGGATGAAGATCTAATTACAAGATTTCAAAAATCTAAGATTTTGGGCAAGATCTCTGAGACTTTCCTTTACGTGATTAAAATAAGTTTTATATTAAAGAATTTATAGATTCTTGGGAAATTGCAAAAATAGTATAGTGTCCCATGTACACTTAACCCGTTTCCCCTAATGGTAACAGCTTATATAAATTCTAGTTCGGTGTCAAAACCAGGAAGTTGACATTGGTATTTTTTTTCCATTTTTAAATTGAGATATTGTCCTGCCCTGATTTAAGGAAACAAATCACTGAAGTTGATGATCATCTTCTGTTAAATTTAAGTTAAACATTTTGATAGTTGCTTTTCACCCTGAAACAGTCTCTGGGATTTGGTAAAGCATGGGCTAAACCTCTATCATCTGAGAAGGAATACGATCTCAAAGTTTGGGGTGTTATAAACTGAAGCATCCTACTCATCAGTCAGCCTATGTCCACTTAGAGCATTGGGCTTACTTGATGAGCATTATTTCATCCTCACCAATTGGCTTTCAGCTGCTCTCTATAAATAGTTTTGTAATTCAAACAGCTCTGTGGGGCTTTGGGAAAATGTGCCCCACAATCCCAAGATGTAATATGAAAACTATTTAAATTTCCAGGTTCTGATTTGAGTCTTGGTTCCTATGACAGTCCAAGCTGATATCTTCTTGAGCACAAATAGCCCAGTGAGACATTTTTTAATACCTAAGAATGTAGTAGATAATATCTGGCAGCTTATCAAACAATTTGGTCTTGTTTAGGGAATGCATAGACCTCTAGTGTCATTATGAATACCTTTTGCTTCATGCAGTACCATCAAACATTTGCTTTTTATAGCCTCAGGGCTTGGTGAATATTTATATTACAACACTTAAAATTCAATATAATAAAGTCTGTCTCAGCTATTAGACATAATCTTAAGAGGCAGGGAGCCATCTTAGTCATCTTTCTCCTTCGCACATGAAATCTACTTGAAGTCTGTGTAATGAGGAACTGTGTTTTAGTAGAAAGCCAGAGTTTAACATTTTTTTGTCTCTAATATATTCATATCCAGCTTCTTACAATATCTTCTGTGGTTCTTTGACCATATTTTCTAGATAACTGTTGAAATCAAGTATGTGGCCAATCTATATCCTATCCCCTTGGTGTTGAGTATGGCTTTTAACCCAGTTGGAGAAATTCAGCTGTGGGGCTGGAAAGGTGTCACAGTGGTGGCAAAATAGTCACCATGTTTGAAAATCACTGTGTACTTATGATTGTCAAATAGAATACCTGGGCCCACTTGGGAGTGGTCCACCAAATGATTAGATGACTCAAGCATCACATTAGCCTTTGTCTAGAGGAGTCTTTCTACTGGCTTCTCTCCTGCAACTATTGGTGCTCATTCTGTGAGCCAGCAGCTACTTTGTAACTTGTTACATGTCACTGTCACCTGTTGAGATGATGCTTTGAACCTGGGCTTTATGTCTGTCCTTTTTTTTTTTTTTTTTTTGGTAACTACTTTGATGTTACTGGAGGCCAATTCCTCCTGCTATTGCCTTTGCAATCTTTGATATTATCAGTCATGTTGGGAAAGAGGAGGAGAGAATCAATATTAGCCCCACGTTGCACTTTTATGGACTACCATGACAGTGCTATGATATCTTGAACATTGTTGAATCTTATAGTAGGTAAGCCAGCATTTTTGTAATGAAGAACCTATTATCTTTTTTCCATAAACATTTTATTCACTATATTTCCATAAACTTTTCCCCTATGTATATAACACAATAAAGGACTCAGGATGAATATCCTATCAGAACAGTAGTTATTCTCTTTTGTGATTTGTATGACTTTGACTCACTAACAACAAAAATTATTACTTTTTAGCATTCTTCCATCCTGAGTGATGTTTTTTGTGAGTCTAAGAATTTCAGCAAAAAGAACAAAGCAAAAGCCTTCTAAACTCTTTTAGAAAAAGTCAAATAACTCAAATGAAATAAGCCAATCCCCCCAAACCAAAGGCCAGATATTCTCTCCGATATGCACATGCCCCCACACAATAAATGAGGGTGGAATAGTGTTCATTAGATTAGACAAAGGGGAATGAAGAGAAGAAAGGGGGGATGGGAACAGGAAAGACAGAATGATTTGGACCAATTCTCTTGTGTTCATATGTGAATAAATGACCAGTGTAACACCACATTATTTTCAACCATAAGATTGAAATTTATACTCCATGTATGTGTACTATGTTAGAATACATTCTACTGTCATGCATATCTAAACAGAACAAGTAAAAATACACTAAGCTAAAACACAGCTAAATTTACTCTAATAATAGATGGATAAGTGGGTAAAAAATAAAGTCAAATAGCTCTAGGTTTCAAGGTAGTGATAGTCTAACTCATAGGATGGTAACTTGTTGTCTTGCATCTGATAAGTGATATGTTTTATGAATTAACAGTCACATAACTTACACATAAGTAAAAACAAATGTGTACACTATAGGTAGCTATAAAGTCTTAGAAGAATTAAGATACAAATTAAAACTTGAAAAGATGGTCAGGGATGTAGTTTAGTGGTAGAGTACTTGCCTAGCATGCATAAAGACCTTGATTCAGTCCTCAGTGCATATATGCATGCACACTCACAGTTGAGACTATTATCAGAGTCCTAACAACCAGGTCTGGTCATTTGTCTCAGAAGCCAAACAGAAAAGGTAATAGTGTAAAGCAGGAAAGAAAACTTCATTCATTATGGCCTTTTTGGGAATGCAGAGTGAGATCCAGCATCTCAGCCCTATCTTTGGGATGGTTTAGATGGTTTCAATCTATGAGCTTTAGATTGAAATAGAAAAAGAATTGCGGGCAGGGGCAAGGGATATGCATAATTAATCAGTCTTGGTCAAACTGTTGTCTGGCTGTTCATTCTCTCAGTTTTGTTTCTGTGAGGTAACTCCCGAGAAATTCTTTATTGCTTGGGTTGGGGTGGTGATTTTTCCTCTTGCTTCTCAGGATGTTCATCTATCAGACCTGTGATCTTGGAAGGGGACAATTCAGTTCCTATGAGGTGATTATTCTTGCTGTTATCAGAAGGTATAGGACAAGGACTGAAGACTTCTAGGTACTGCTAGGTTCTGAAATAGGATGCTTCAAATCTTCCCTAAGTCTTTAAGGGGCCCTAGATAGGTGAGTTTAGGGCTAATAAACTTTGTATGTATAGTTTTTAGATGAATAATCCTTAAATTATTAACATACCTTTGTGCAGAGCTGAGCAGGGACTTGACTCAAAGTGAAATGTAATAAAGGAGACAGATATAAAGTGAAGGCAGAGATGCCAGGCTTCATTCTGCTTTTTACTTTTCCATTGGGCATCTGCAGGCCTAAGTAAAGAGTGCTTTGAGGAAAAGCAACTTCTCTAACCTTCTTTTACATATAGATCTGACCCTAGAAAAAATTGGTAGGTTTGAGGCACATGCATCTCATTTTCTGACTTTTAATTTTTTTTTTCTGAATATCTATTGGCAGCAAATTTTGGAAATGCTAAAGCTAGGACTTTTAATGGGAAAATGTATTCCCATTTTATTGTTAAGCCCTAATCCATTCCCTCAAATTCTATTAAAAATAACAAGAAAAAGACAAGCTCCTAAGTACTTGTAACAATTCACAGAGGGTTTTTGCACAATAGCATATTAAACTGCTATTTCTAATTATTTAACACTAAATGCATTCATTAGCTGGGTATATTTGTTTTCACATTTGTTGGGTCCTGAACTATTTCCTTCTACATAGTGACAAGCATATAATATCAGCAGTGGAATATTAAACATAATAAATGCAAATGAAAAGGCAGTACAATAGTGTTACTGATGGCAGAGTTGCCTGAGTGAAGTTTGAGAGGAGGAAGATGTACAGGACCCCAGTATTACTTCTCATACACTGCTTTCCCTGCTCTCCCATGCCTCACAAGTCTGCATTCCCTTGGCCTCTGTGAAAGTGGTTTCTGGCTGGGTTTGATCAATGGGTGATGTAAACAGGAGGATGGCAAGAAGAGAGAATGTAGGATATCTTTCCTTTGTAGTTTTGGGTGCTACTGTGCTATGGCCCCATCTCTTTCTGAGGTGCAGCTGCTGCTGTGGTTCCTGCCAGGTGACCTTGACCACTGGGCTTCTGAGAATTGCTTCTTTCCTTTGATCCTCCAGGTTAAGTAAAGGTTGGATTTGGGCCCTGTTTTGCCCATTTCCAGGTTGCCTCACCACTGTGCATCTCATTTCTATGATCATTTGTACAAACAATTCATTGTATTCAGTTTTATCTGTTGGAAATCCTTGAAGTGTTTTTTGTTTTCCTGTTCAGACTCTGATACACTGTGCTGCTTGGTGAAAGGGAGAAAGTATGAGTTTGTGAAGGAGTGAGAGACATAGTAAATGCCTGTACTTCAACCAACTCTGAATCTAAGGAATTAACAAACACTCTTGTTGGCATTCAGGTATTGCAAGTAAATGGTTGTAAACTATCACTGAAGCCATGGATAAAGTGACTTAAATTGGACAATTGTTTGTATTTCCCCTGCTTGCAATGACACTGCTCCTGATAACAGGATTGCATGTATAATTGCATTTTGGAATGTGTTGATTCTGCTAATGTAATGGTTACATAGACATGATTGCTATTAAAAGAGTAAATTGAGAAGATTTGGCATCAACCATCTGTGCGCTTCTTCCTTTAATGGAGCCTTGTTAAGGCTTTCAAATAATTTTCCACTTATGCAGATAGTGCTATGGGTTGAATTATGTCACCCATAAAAATATGTTGAAGTCCTAACTCCTGTTACCTATGAATGTGAATTTATTTGGATATAGGGTTTTTGAAAATGTAATTGAGTTAAAATGAGATCATATTGGATTAGGGTGGGCCCTAATCTAATATAACTGGTATAATTCTAAGAGCAAAAGATACAAAAAATAATAGAGAATGCTGTGTGATATAAGAAGTAGTAATTGCAGTTATGGGTCTACAAGCCAAGGAACACCCAGGATTAGAACACCAGGAGTGAAGAAAATCACATGAAACAAATTTTCCCCTAGAGCCCTTAGAGAGAGAGAATGGCCCTGCTGACTGACACTTCGCCTCCAGAGATATGAGAAGATAAATTTCTGTTACTTTGTGGTATTTCTGGTAATTTGTTATGACAGCCCTAGGAAGCTAACACAGATGACTTAATGTAGTGAAAAAAATGACTCTAATGCAGAAGATGGCTTTTTCTGTTTTTGATAACAGGTAGTACTAGTCTCATAAAAGTAGTTGAGAAATGATATTTCTTTGATTTTTATTAAGAGGAAATATTCATGTTTATCCTTTTTAAAATTTTGGATATAATTGTCCAATAAATCAGTGCCTGGAGATTTCTTCTTTGTGAACTTTTAAATTATAAATTCAATTTCCTTAATCATTATAGGGTTATTCATATTCATCTTGTTTTGGTAGTATTAGTTTTTTGAATAATTTATTCCTTTCTTCTAAGTTAACAAATTTATGTACAAAAAGTTGTTTGTAGTGTTTCCCTAACTTTTTGATGACTGCAAGATCAATATTGACATTCCTTCTTTCATCCCTGATATTGGTAATTTGTATTTGTAATTTTTATCAAGCCTTGCTAAATGTGTATCAGTTTTTATTGATTCCTTTCAAGGAACCGGATTTTTGTTTCATTGATTTTTTTTCTTTTATCATTTTCCAATTTTCAGTTTCATCTCTGATACATATTATTCCTTCTATTTGCTTTGAGTTTACATTTTCTAGTTTCTTAAGGGTAGGAACTTAGATTCTTTTAATACTTCCTCATTTCTAATATAAATATTTAGTACTGTAAACTTCCCTCTCAGCATTGCTTAGGGTGAATTGTCTGTATTATGTTGCATTTTAATTTCCATTAACTTCTGTGTATTTGCCTTGACATTTAATATTTGACGCATGATTTAAAATTATGTTATTTTCCACATATTTAGAAACATTTGTTTTCTATTTTATTTTTTTGTTCCACTTCATTATGGTTAGAGAACAATGGTATATGACTTTAATTCCTTTAAAATTTTTTTGAGGATACTGGGGATTGAACTCAGGGACACTCAACCACTGAGCCAGTCACAGCCCCAGCCTTATTTTGTATTTTATTTAGAGAGATGGTCTTACTGAGTTGCTTAGCGTCTCTCTTTTGCTGAGGCTGGCTTTGAACTCATGATCTTCCTGCCTCAGTCTCCCGAGCTGCTGGGATTACAGTCATATGACACTGCATAAGATTTTTTTTACCATTATTTTATTTATTTATTTTTATGTGGTGCTGAGGATTGAACCCAGTGCCTCACATGTGCCAGGCAAGTTCTCCACCACTGAGCTACAATCCCAGCCCAACTTTAATTCTTTTAAATTTGTTTTATGGCCAAGGAAATAATCTATCTTGATGAATGCTCCTTAAACATTTTAGGATCAAAAAATGTATATTCCATATTACTCAGCCATAAAGAAGGATGAAATTATGGAAGTTGCCAGTAAATGGATGGAACCTGAGAATATCATGCTAAGTGAAATAAGCCAATCCCCCCAAAAAACAAAGGCCAAATGTTCTCTCTGATTTATGGATGCTAAACCAAAACAAGGGAAGTTGGGAAGAGGAATAATAGAAACAGACTGGACTAGACCAAGGATAATGAAGGGAAGGGAAGGGGTGGGGAATAGGAAGGGCAGTAGACTTAACTGGTCAGTAGACTTAAGTTTCCTAGCCTTGTATTTGTATACATGACCAGGGTAACTCCATATCATGTACAACCACAAGAGTGGGAACCTAATAGAATAAGTCATACTTTATGTATATATATTCTGCCAAAATACATTCTATAACTAATTTTTATTTTATTCATGTATAATACTAAAAATTAAAAAAAAATGTATATTCCAGTGTCATTGAGTGGTGTGTTTTGTATATGTCCATTTGATCTTGTTGCTTGATTATGTTGATCAATTCTGCTTATTTCTATTCAACAATTGCTGAGAGGGGAGTGTTGAAGTCTCCAACTATAGTTGATTTTTAGCTATTTCTCATTTCATCTCTATCATTTATTATTTTATGTATTTTGAGGCCCTGTTTTTTGTGACATGCAATTTAGGATTGTTCTAGTTTCTGGGTGGATTGATCCTTTTATCATTATATTGCCTTTTGTAGTAGCAGATGTTGTTGGAACAAATGATGAATCACCAAATCTTCATGGATTTCAACTGCATGCAGGTGTACCTTTATACCCAAGCTACAGAGTTCTTAACTTTTGCCACCAGGGCATGCCTCTTTTGCAGAGACATAGAAGGATCAGAGTAATATTGTGGAGATGATACATCATAGGCTGAAATTTTAAACAATGAAAGGCAGCTGGTAGACAAATTCTTCCCCTCATCCCCAAACATATTATGCCAAGAAATAGCTGTTAATATTGCCTCTGGGAAGACACTTGTCCTTGATACCAATCTTATAGAAGTAATTGCTCAAATTGAATAGCATACTTTAATTTTGGCTCTTCCTCCTTTCCTTTCTTGCTCTGGGATGATACTTTAGGTAGTGGCACATGAGTCTTTACTTTTTTTTCTTTTTTAAGCATCTTTCTTAGATTGGATTTTTAAGGGTTATATTTTTATTTTAAAAATCTAATGTGTTATATATGACAGCAGAATGTATTACAATTCATATTACACATATAGAGCACATTAGGTTGGATTTTTCAGAAAGAAAATAAATGAACCAAAGATGACAACTGTCCCCTTTCCTCTTCCATCCACTTTCTTTCAGACCCTCAAAAAGACTCTTCTTCAGAAACATTCTATTGTGGGAAGTGACCTCTCAATGGACATAGATAAGGGGTTTCCTGCTCTCCAGACTTAATGTAAGTTGTAGAAGTCCCAATGATGATTAAATTTAGTTTAGAAACAAGAAACCCTGAGGAACTATATTCTTGGGCTTCTTCAACATATCGTTTTCGGGGCCAAAGCCTACATTATAATAGTATATAGTCCCTATAACATCCTATAATATCACTTAATGCTGAGACCTGGTATCAGGTACTATATACAGTGTAATCATCTTCCTCCAAGTTCTGAAATGCATAGAAAAACTTCTAAGAATGCAATTCCACCAGATGTTGGAGATATGATTCAGAGTTGTAAATATACACAATATAATTTCGAGGGAAGTTGAGCACGATAAAGGGAGAAAAGTGCTTATGGGTTCCCTCCCCAAAACTGACTCCTATCTGTGAACAGTTTGCTTCCTCAAGGTTTTGAAAAATCAAAGTTTGCCTGGATTATACAAGTCTTTCTGTTCTCTGGTTCTTGGTTAACTGTAGGATCTGGGTATAATGTGAGAGTATGGAAGAGGGAGGGGTGTCTGAACCCTATATCACTTAAGCTTCCTGAAGGTGATCATCAAAGATTCTACCCTTGGCCTTTTGGTCTGAGGATGTAGATGTAAATTAAAAATTTCCCCATTTTCTTTGAAATCATCTGCACAAACCATGAAACTGAGACAAATATGTGGATTTCTTTTTTCACTAACAACCCCAACCAAAAATTTGGTAGAATGAATGCTGAAAGTGGTAATCAAACTGGCATACACATGGGAAGAAATAGAGCATTCTTGTGGTTATAGATCACAATGATGTAAAATTCACTAAATAAGGTAAAATTCATAATAATGATAAAATTCACTCTTCTAAGGTTTCTAAGGAGAAAAGCAAACCCTGAAGTACAATACCTAAACTCTTTGATTTTAGTAGTAGGAATGGGAAGCACAACCTACCTGCAAAAACTTCCTTGGTTCTCAGAGGGAGAGCTGGTGAAGTTGAACAGAAATACGCACAGACAAGCCACATTTTGTTCATGTGACTTTTGGGAGAAGTAGTAGCCATAGGGGTGTGAATTATGCAAAATCTATATCCACTGGATGAAATTTCCCTTGCCTGAGATAGGACCTTAACCCATCCACAAGTTTGCATATTATTTTTGACTAAGAGCGAGAGTTTTTCTGAACTAAAGATGAGAATTAAAAAAGGAAAAAAATCACATGGCATGTTTATAGATGGAAAAAAGAAAGAGGAAGAGTGGGAATAGCATGAGGCAGACTGATATAAGAAACATTTCCATGAAGAAAATTAAACTTTGCAATATTTTACCCTGAAGAAGAAAGCTTAAATTCATTGCGTCTATAAAGCAGCAGCATAAAGCAGATGTATAAGAACTCAGAAAATATATGAACGTGAGAAAGATACTTATTGAGCTATACCAGTTCACATTTTATATGAGAGAATAAGAAATATGAAATAACAAGAAATTTGAAAGAAGACAGATGCTACTAAATTCACAGGAAGCAATACAAATAGAATGAAAGAGTACAATTATATATGGGTTGGAGTTCCCTTAATCGTTTTTTTTTTTTTTTTCATTCTTGGATTTTAAAATCCCTTTATTCTGAGCCATTATTCAGTACTTGCATAGTTTCAAATTAAGCATTCACCTGAAATTTCAATTTGTTTCTCTTTTATTAATGACAGTCTTTTGCTTGGCTGCCCAAAGATTCATTTTGTTTTTGGACTTAGAAGGGTTATCACTAAATCTAATAACTTTTTACTAGGATTGTATTTCTTCCTGGGTCCATCTATTTTCTTCCTTCCTTCCTTGTCTTTTTGCAGTGCTGGGAATCAAACCTAGGGCCTCATGCATGCTAGGTAAGTGCTCTACCACTGAGCTACACCCCCAACCTTGGCCTTCTAATTGAAAAGCTTTCCAGAAAGAATGTTGCCTTTCTCAATATTCATTACCTCTTAAAAGTGGTAGCTGCATATAAGATTAGTGGGTCATGCTTTTTTTCTTGGAGTACTTTACTTGTTCTTATTTGGACAAAAGTTTAAAGAAATGTCTACAAATAGTTTCGAATGAGCATTCTAGACTTCAGACAATGAGCCATTTACTTAAAAACCATTAAACATAAAGTTTTATTGAGTCAAATTACTGTAGGAAAAAAGCATATTGTAAAAGAACTCATGCAAATCAAATATTCTTAAATATATGATTGACTCAAATACATTTGGGTGTTCATATTATGTATTATAACAATATGAGAAGGAAAAGGAGAGCAATTATGGGAAGCACTATAATTTCTACATTGTTAGAGTTTATAATCATCATGACTTCCTCATAGTTTATAGCTGAGGTCATATTATTTGCTTTAAAGTGTTTGTATATACATTTTACATTGTTAAAGTTAAGGAGAAGATAATAAAAATCAGGTTGCTAATGGAAAGGGAGGGGAAGAGTAAATATACTAATTTGAGAAGTAAATGCCAATCCATTTGTATTTCACAATATATATTTAAATTAAAGTAGTTAGGGTTATCAGGTAAAAGTCTGTAAAATTTAAGTGGGGGACAGATTTATGCTTAAACATGTTGGACAAGAAGAGTTTGTCTCTGGGAGTTAATAATTCAAGGCATTTTTAATTTTTTAAAAATTAATTTGTTATATGACAACAAAATGCATTACAATTCATATTGCACATATAGAACACTGCATTTCATATCTCTGATTGTACACAAAGTAGAGTCACATCCTTTGTGTCTTCATACATGTACTTAGGGTAATGATGACCATTGCATTCCATTGTATTTCCTACCCCTGTGCCCCGTCCCAACACTTCTCTCCCCTTTTCTCATTTGCCCTATCTAGAATTCATTTAATCTTCCCATCACCACCCCCCCACCACCCGCAGCATATTATGAATCAGCATCCTTAAATCAGAGAAAACATTTGGCATTTGGTTTCTTGGGATTGGCTAATTTCACTTATTATATTCTCCAGCAACATCCATTTACCTGCAAATGCCTAGATTTTATTCTCTTTTAATGCTGAATAATATTCCTTTGTGTATCTATACCACATTTTCTTTATCCATTCATCTACTGAAGGACATCTAGGTTGGTTCCACAGTTTAGCTATTGTGAATTGTGCTGCAATAAACTTTGATGTGGCTGTGTCCCTGTCGTATACTGTTTTTAAGTTCTTTGGGTATAGGATAGCTGGGTCAAATGGTGGTTCCATTCCCAGTTTTCCAAGGATTCTCCATACTGCTTTCCATATTGGCTGCACCAATTTGTAGTCCCAACAGCAATGTATGAGTGTACCTTTTCCACCACATCCTTGCCAACACTTATTGTTGTTTATGTTCTTAATAGCTGCCATTCTGAATGGAGTGAGATGAAATCTTAGTTTTGATTTGCATTTCTCTAATTGCTAGGGATGTCGAACATTTTTTCGTATTTGTTGATTGATTGTATATCATCTTCTGAGAAGTGTCTGTTCAGTTCCTTGGGCCATTTGTTGATTGGGTTATTTTTTTTTTTTGTTTAGATTTTTGAGTTCTTTATATATTCTAGAGATTAGTGCTATATCTGATGAGCGTGTGGTAAGAATCTGTTCCCAATTAGTAGGCTTTCTATCCATCTCACTGATTGTTTATTTTGCTGAAAAGAAGCTTTTTAGTTTGAATGTATCCCATTTATTGATTCTTGATATAAATTCTTGTGCTATAGGAGTCTTATTAAGGAAGTTGAGGCCTAATTCAACATGATGGAGATTTGGGCCTATTTTTTCTTCTAATAGGCACAGTGTCTCTGGTTTAATTCCTAGGTCCTTGATCCACTTTGAGTTGAGTTTTGTGCATGGTGAGAGATAAGGGTTTAATTTCATTTTGTTGCATATGGATTTCCAATTTTTCCAGCACCATTTTTTGAAGAGGCTATCTTTTCTCCAATAAACGTTTTGGGCACCTTTGTCAAATATAGGATAGCCATAATTATGCAGGTTAGTCTCTGTGTTCTCTATTCTGTACCATTGATCTACAGTCTGTTTTGGTGCCAATACCATGCTGTTTTGTTACTATTGTTCTGTATTATAGATTAAAGTCTGGAATAGTGATGCCACCTGCTTCACTCTTCTTGCTAAGGATTGCTTTAGCTATTCTGGGTCTCTTATTTTTCCAGATGAATTTCATGACTGCTTTTTCTATTTCTATGAGGAATGTCATTGGGATTTTGATTGGAATTGCATTGAATCTGTAAAGTGCTTTTGGTAGTATGGTCATTTTGACAATATTAATTTTGTCTATCCAAGAACAAGGGAGATCTTCTAATGTGTTCTTTAATTTCTTTCACTAGCATTCTGTAATTTTCATTGTAGAGGTTTTTAACCTCTTTCGTTAAGTTGATTCCCAAGTACTTTATTTTATTTTTTATGCTATTGCGAATGGGGTAGTTTTCCTAATTTCTCTTTCAGAGGATTTGTTACTGATATACAGAAATGCCTTTGATTTATGGATGTTAAGTTTATATCCTGCTACTTTTCTGAATTCATTTATTAGTTCTAGAAGTTTTCTGGTGGAATTTTTTTTGGATCCTATAGGTATAGAATTATGTTTTTGGCAAATAGTGATAGTTTTGAGTTCTTCTTTTTCTGTCTCCCTTTAATTTCTTTTGTTTAATTGCTCTCACTAGAGTTTCAAGAACTGTGAGGAGGGGAGGGGGGATAGGAAGGGGATAGGAAAGGCAGCAGAATACAACAGACACTAGTATGGCAGCATGTATAAACATGGATATGTAACCAATGTGATCCTGCAATCTGTACACGTGGTAAAAATGGGAGTTCATAACCCCCTTGAATCAAATGTATGAAATATGATATGTCAAGGGCATTGTAATGTTTTGAGCAACCAATAAAAAAAAGTGGTGAAAGAGGGCATCCCTGTCTTGTTCCAGTTTTTAGAGGGATGCTTTCAAATTTTCTCCATTTAGAATGATGTTGGCCTGGGGCTTAGCATAGATAGCTTTTATGATGTTGAGATATGTTCCTGTTATCCCTAGTTTTTCTAGTGTTTTGAACATGAATGGGTGCTGTATTTGTTGAATGCTTTTTCTGTATCTATTGAGATGATCATATTGTTCTTAACTATTGATATGATGAATTATAATTATTGATATCTGTTTGTTGAACCAACCTTGCATCCCTGAGATGAACCCCATTTGATCATGGTGCACTATCTTTTTGATAAATTTTTTATTCAACTTGCCAGAATTTTTGCATCTATGTTCATTAGAGCTATTGGTCTGAAGTTTTCTTTCTTTGATATGTCTTCGCCTGGTTTTGGAATCAGGGTGATATTGGCCTCATAGGATAAATTTGGAAGTGCTCCCTCTTTTTCTGTTTCCTGAAATAAATTGAAGAGTATTGGTATTAGTTCTTCTCTAAAGGTCTTGTAGAACTTGGCTGTGTATCCATCCAGTCCTGTGCTTTTCTTGGTTGGTAGTCTTCTGATGGCCTCTTTATTTCATTGCTTGAAATTGATCTGTTTAAATTGTGTTTATCATCCCGATTTAATTTGGGTAAATCATATGACTCTAGAAATTTGTCAATGCCTTTGATATTTTCTATTTTATTGGAGTACAAGTTTTCAAAATAATTTCTAATTATCTTCTGTATTTCTGTAGTGTCTGCTATGATATTTCCTTTTTCATCATGTATGTTTGTGATTTTTTTTCGCTCCTTCGCTTCTTTACTATGGCTAAGGGTCTGTCAATTTTATTTATTTTTTTAAAGAACCATATTTTTTTTTTTCATTTTTTTTTTTTTAATTTTTTATTGTGGGTTGTTCAAAACATTACAAATTTCTTGACATATCATATTCCACACTTTGATTCTAGTGGGTTATGAACTCCCACCTTCACCCCATACACAGATTGCAGATTCACATCAGTTACACATCCATTGATTTACATATTGCCATACTAGTGTCTGTTGTGCTCCGCTGCCTTTCCCATCATCCACCCTCCCCCCTCCCCACCTCTCCCCTCCCCTCCCCTCCTCTCTCTCTACCCCCTCCACTGTATAACCCTGAGGGTCTCCTTCCATTACCGTGCAATTTACCTTCTCTCTCCCTTTCCCTCCCACCTCTCATCCCTGTTAAATGTTAATCTTCTTCTCCTGTTCTTCGTCCCTACTCTGTTCTTAGTTACTTTCCTTATATCAAAGAAGACATTTGGCATTTGTTTTTTAGGGATTGGCTAGCTTCACTTAGCATAATCTGCTCTAATGCCATCCATTTCCCTGTAAATTCTATGATTTTGTCATTTTTTAATGCAGAGTAATACTCCATTGTGTATAAATGCCACATTTTTTTTATCCATTCGTCTATTGAAGGGCATCTAGGTTGGTTCCACAGTCTTGCTATTGTGAACTGTGCTGCTATGAACATAGAACCCTAAAGAGAGAAATAGAAGAAGATCTTAGAAGATGGAAAAATATACCCTGTTCATGGATAGGCAGAACTAACATCATCAAAATGGCGATATTACCAAAAGTTCTCTATAGGTTTAATGCAATGCCAATCAAAATCCCAATGGCATTTCTTGTAGAAATAGAGAAAGCAATCATGAAATTCATATGGAAAAATAAAAGACCCAGAATAGCAAAAACAATGCTAAGCAAGAAGTGTGAATCAGGCGGTATAGCGATACCAGACTTCAAACTATACTACAGAGCAATAGTAACAAAAACATCATGGTACTGGTACCAAAACAGGCGGGTGGACCAATGGTACAGAATAGAGGACACAGAAACCAATCCACAAAACTACAACTATCTTATATTTGATAAAGGGGCTAAAAGCATGCAATGGAGGAAGGATAGCATCTTCAACAAATGGTGCTGGGAAAACTGGAAATCCATATGCAACAAAATGAAACTGAATCCCTTTCTCTCGCCATGCACAAAAGTGAATTCAAAATGGATCAAGGAACTTGATATCAAATCAGAGACGCGCCGTCTGATAGAAGAAAAAGTTGGCTACGATCTACAGTCGGTGGGGTCGGGCTCCAAATTCCTCAATAGGACACCCATAGCACAAAAGTTAATAACTAGAATCAACAAATGGGACTTACTCAAACTAAGAAGTTTTTTCTCAGCAAAAGAAACAATAAGAGAGGTAAATAGGGAGCCTACATCCTGGGAACAAATCTTTACTCCTCACACTTCAGATAGAGCCCTAATATCCAGAGTATACAAAGAACTCAAAAAATTAGACAATAAGAGAACAAACAACCCAATCAACAAATGGGCCAAGGACCTGAACAGACACTTCACAGAGGAGGACATACAGTCAATCAACAAGTACATGAAAAAATGCTCAACATCTCTAGCTGTCAGAGAAATGCAAATCAAAACCACCCTAAGATACCATCTCACTCCAGTAAGATTGGCAGCCATTAGGAAGTCAAACAACAACAAGTGCTGGCGAGGATGTGGGGAAAAGGGTACACTTGTACATTGCTGGTGGGACTGCAGATTGGTGCAGCCAATTTGGAAAGCAGTATGGAGATTTCTTGGAAAGCTGGGAATGGAGCCACCATTTGACCCAGCTATTCCCCTTCTTGGTCTATTCCCTAAAGACCTAAAAAGAGCATGCTACAAGAACCATATTTTTTAAAAAAACTTTTTTCAATTTTTTTTGTTTCAATTTCATTGATTTCAGCTCTGATTTTAATTATTTCCTGTATTCTGCCTTTGGTGTTGATTTGTTCTTCTTTTTCTAGGGCTTTGATATGTAATCTTAAGTAATTTATTTGTTGAATTTTTTTTTCTCTTAAGGAGTAAACTCCATGCCATGAACTTTCCTCTTATTACTGCCTTCATAGTGTACCAGAGATTTCAATATGTTGTAACTGTGTTCTCATTCACCTCTATTTATTTTAATCTCCTCCTTGATGTCTTCTGCATTGAACCCATTGTTCATTCAGTAGAATATTATTTAGTTTCCAGGTGTTCAAGTAGCTTCTATTTTTTTATCATTAATTTCTAATTTCATTCCATTATGAACTGATATAATGCAGGGTAGTATCTCTACTTTTTTATATTTCCTAAGAGTTTCTTTGTGACATAATATATGGTCTATTTTAGAGAAGGATCCATGTGCTGCTGAGAAGAAAGTGTATTTGCTCATTTACATATGAAATATTCTATGTCAGTTAAGTCTAAGTTATTGATTGTATTATTGAGTTAAGAGGTGTGTTAAAGTCACCCAAAATTATTATGTTGTGGTCAATTTGACTCTTGAACTTGAGAAGAGATTTTTTGATGAACGTAGATGCTCCATTGTTTGGGGCATAAATATTTATAATTGTTATGTCTTGTTGGTGTATGGTTACCTTGAGCAGTATGTAGTATCCTCCTTTACCCATTTTGATTAATTTTAACTTGAAGTCTACTTTATTTGATATGAGGATGGAAACCCCTGCTTGCTTCTGCAGTCGATGTGAGTGGTATGATTTTTCACAACCCTTCCTTTAGTTTGTGGATGTCTTTTCCTATGAGATGAGTCTCTTGGAGGCAGCATATTGTTGGGTCTTCTTTTATTTTTATCCAATCTGCTAGCCTATGTCTTTTGATTGGTGAGTTTAGGCCATTAACATTCAGGGTTATTATTGAGACATGATTTGTATTCCCAGCCATTTTGTTTATTTTTGGTATTTAACTTGACTTGGTTTGTCTTCTGATTAGTTTTTCCTTTAGTGTAATATCTCCTTCTGCTAATTTTCATCATTGTTTTTCATTTTCAGTTCGTGGAATATTTTGCTGAGGATGTTCTGTAGTGCAGGCTTTCTAGTTGTGAATTCTTTTAACTTTTGTTTATCATGGAAGGTTTTTATTTCATCATGAACTCTGAAGCTTAATTTTGCTGGATATAAGATTCTTGGTTGACATCCATTTTCTTTTAGAGCTTGGTATATGTTGTTCCATGATCTCCTGGCTTTGAGTGTCTGGGTTGAAAAATCTGCTGAGATATGAGTTGGTCTCCCCCTATATGTGATCTGATTCCTCTCTTGCGGCTTTTAAGATTCTATCTTTATTCTGTATGCTAGGCATTTTCATTATAATGTGCCTTGGTTTAGATATGTTGTAATTGTGTATATCTAGTGTCCTGTAAGCCTCTTGTATTTGATGTTCCAATTTATTCTTCATGCTTGGGAAGTTTTCTGAAATTATCTCATTGAAGAGATTGTGCATTCCTTTGGTTTGAAACTCTGGGCCTTCCTCTATCCCAATAACTCTTAGATTTGGTCTTTTGATGCTGTCCCATAATTATTGGATGTTCTGTTCATAGTTTCTTACTTTCTTCACTGTGTGGTCAATTTTATTTTACAGATTGTGTGTTTTCTCTTCATTATCCTACGTTCTTTCTTCCAAGTGATCTAGTCTGTTGGTTATACTTTCTATTGTTTTTTTTTAATTTGGTCTATTGTTTCCTTCATTTCAATGAGTTCTGACTTTGTTTTTCAAAGTCTCTCTTTCTTGAAGTAATCTTTTGCTACCTGTATTTCCTCTCTATTCTCTTTGCTAGAGTGATCAATTTTTGCCTGCTTTTGCTCATTTAGGTCATTCTTTAATTCACAGATCATTTTAATTATGAACCTTCTGAACTTCTTCTCTGACATTTCATCAACTTTGCTGTCCATAGGTTCTGTTATTATAGTGTCCTGGTTTGGTTGGGGCAGTTTCCTCCCTTGTTTTTTCATGTTGTCTATGTGTCTTCCTTTCTTGCAATGTAGATCTGAGATATTATAGTTTCTACCCTATATTCTCATAGTACCCATGCAGATTGTGTACCTAACCTTGATGTTGGGCTTCCAGACCCTGATGGTGTCCCTCAATGTATGCTACTGCAACTAAAAGTGGTGGCAGCAATAGCCAAGGTAACTTGAGATAATAGTGGAAATGCCTCAAGTTCAATGCAACATCTTACAGAGATAGGGCTGAAAGGGTGGGCCTTACTGTCTTTGGGATGCCTGCTCTGAGATGCAGCTGCTTCTAGGTCCTGTCTGTTGTCAAAAGGTAGGGGCTACTGCGTTGGGAAGGCTACAGAGATGTCTGCAGTGTCCCAAGATGGAAGTGGATTAGGCTTGGGCTCCCAGGTGTGGGGGGCGTTGGCAAACTCGGATTTACCCTGAGCCTGGGTCCTGTGTAGGTTGGTGTGGGCAGATCTGGGCTGTGCCTGAGCTCCTGTGGTGGTCTGCTGGTCAGATTAGGAGGTCCTGTGCCAGAGCCTGAGCTCTGGGAGGTGTCTGCTGGTAGTGGCATGGACCTAGTCCTACTGTGAGCCTGGGTCCCGCGCAGGCCTGGAATTTTTATTTTAATTTGCTTATTTGAAAAAACAAGATAGAGGAGGGCTGGGGTTTTGGTTCAGTGGTAGAGTGCTTGCCTAGTATGTGTGAGGCACTTGGTTCGATTCTTAGTACTGCATATAAATAAATGAATAAAATAAAAGTCTATCAACAAATGAAAAATATATAAAAATAATTTTTAAAAAGATTGGAGGAGGCTACAGCAGGAAAATATCAGCACATCTTTAGAACCTAGGAAATAAATGTTACTAGCCCCCTACTTCCTTTTTAATAGCAAGTGCTAGTAGAGAAGATGCCATGAAAAGTATTCTGATTTGGGCTGTTAACAAAGAAATGCCTCAGAAAATGAGACGATGGAAAGGTAGTACTGAAAATAAAGGAGTTGTTCTAAAAGTCTGAACAGTGGGTTGCTAAAGACCTGACTCTGCTCTTCTGAATCCTGAAGACCACTCCTCCCAGAGTACCCTTGGAAACCAGAGCTTATTCTGAGGATACTGTATCAGGGATATGTACAAATCCAGGACATTAAACCTAGCAGGAATTGAGGGAGGTGGCATATTGAAAGGAATGATAAAGTGAATGTCTTTTTCAATGGGGAGATTCATAATCCCTTTTTATGATCACTCCTATTTTTTGGGGGGGTATATGGATTGAACTTGGGGGCACTCAACCACTGAGCCACATCCTATCCCTTTTTTGTGTTTTATTTAGAGACAGGGTCTCACTGACTTGCTTAGGGCCTTACTTTTGCTGAAGCTGCTTTGAACTCATGATCCTCCTGCTTCAGCCTCCAGAGCTGCTGGGATTAGAGGCATGTGCCACCACACCTGGCTGATCACTCCTATTCAATGCTGGACATTGGGCTTTTTCTTTACATGTATTATTATTATTATTATTATTATTATTATTATTATTATTATTCCTCCTCCTCTTTTTCTTCTAGATGAACATAGTAACTTTATTTTATTTACTTATTTTTATGTGGTTCTAAGGATCAAACCCAGTACCTCACATGTGCTAGGCAGGTGCTGCACCACTGAGCTACAACCCTAGCCCTTTTTCTCTACACTTCTGTTCCTCACTGGAGATTGGGCCTGTTCAATGTCTCCAAAGACAATATTTCTAAGGAAACGTGTTGATTTCATACTTGATGTGACTCTAACAAGATTGCTGGACCTTACCATATCATTGTCTAGTGAGCTGTAGAAGAAAAAGAGGGTTCCAAGAAGACAAAACGTTCAGTTGTTTTGCAGTCACTTCAAAATTTAGTGACAGTTACATATTTATGGAGTGTAATGTGATTTTTTTGACATATATACATTGTGGAATAAATAAATCATCTAATTAACATATTATCTCACATATTTACTATTTTGTGCAATAGATCCTATTCTTTCTGTCTAACTAGAATTTCATACCCCTTGACCAATATCCTTCTGTTTGTCATCCCCACCCTAACCAAGCTTTCAGTAAGCCTTCTATGAGTTTGACTTTTTGAGATTCAGCATTTAAGTGAGATCATGCAGTGTGTTTTTTTGTATGCTTGGCTTATTTCATTTAGCATAATATCCTCTAAGGTTTATCCATGTTGTCCCAAATGAAGATATTCTCAAAGCCTAAATAGTTGTCCACTGTGTATATACACTACATTATTCCATTCATTTTTTAATAAATACTTAAGTTGCTTCTATATTCTGGCTTTCATGAAAAATGCTGCAATGGATACAAGTGTGCAGATTATCTCTTTGACATAGCAATTTTTATTCCCTTAGATATGTACTTAGAAGTGGGATTGCTGGATCATGTTGTTACTATTTTTAGGGTTTTTTTTTTGAATCTCTATACTATTTTCTATAATGTCTGTACTAATATAACTTCCTCCCAAAAGTGTACAAGGGTTCCCTTTTCTTTACATCCTGGCTAACACTTATCTTTTGCCTTTTTGACAATATCCATTCTAATACGTGTGAGGCGACTACACATTGTGGTTTTAATTTACATTTCCTTGATGGTTAGTGATGCTTTGTACTTTTTCATATACCTGTTGGCTGTTAGTATGTGATCTTTGGAGAAATATCTTCAGGTCCTTTACTTATTTTCTTAATTGGGTTCTTTATTTTCTTGGTATTGAATTGTTTGAGTCTGTCTAACCTATCTATCTATCTATCTATCTATCTATCTCAGAGATTGAACCCAGGGGTGCTAAACCACCAAGCCATATTCCCAGCCCTTTTTGTTTTATTATTTTTTATTATGAGACAGGTCTTGCCAAGTTGCTTAAGGCTTCACTAAGTGGATGAGGCTAGCCTTGAACTTGTGATCTTCCTGCCTCAGCCTCTTGAGCCCCTGGGATTACAGATGTGTACCATCATACCCAGCTCCTTATATATTTTAGGCATTCACTATTTATTGGACATTTGTGAGTTTCCCATTCCATGGCTGAGACAGGCAATTTTCACTCCTTTTATGAAGCAAATTCTACCTCCAATCCTCACAGTCAATGCTGATGTTGGGGCCTCTAGACAATATTGCCTTGTTCTGGAAAACTGGATGCTCAGAGCAATGCTGCAGCTACTTCCATCCTTACCACTTCTACTTAAAAGATTAGAGCTTCTCTCAGATGTATAGTATCTTCTTGATGCTCCCCTTCTCTCCCAGAGCAATGTCCCCTTTAGAACCTAGTGCCTTCCTTATTTCATACCTTCCTAGATTTTCAGTTTTCACCCAGAGGATTGTAACATTTCTGCTGAGGATATTTTCAAGAGTCTGTACTTAAGACTATGATATTGAAAACTCTTTGTAGGAGAAAAATACAAATTTTAATCTTTTTCCTCAGTAGAAAACAGGAAAAAAGAAAATGATATTTTATTGTTTTAATATCTGTGATTATGGTTTCAGAAGTCAATACAAGTATGACAAATGTATATCTGAATATATCCCAAATATCCTGAGGTTGATCCCACTTTTAGCATACACTAAAAGATTGTCCTATACTCCTGGAAATTATGTACACTTCTGCTTGAAGTTTAAGTTAGAAAGCTGCAACACGAGGGAAAAGAAAACCACATAATTCAAGGCAATACTTTTTTCTTTTGTAGTGCTGGGGATAGAACCCAGGGTCTCACATATGCTAGACAAATGCTTTACCACTGAGCTACAGTACCAGTCACTCAAGTCAATCTTGAAAGAAGGTAAATGATTTTCACAGTTATGGCATAATTAAGGGAACATGCAGATATTTGCAAATGACAAAGATGAAAAGTTACAGAAAAAAATCACAAGTGGATAACTGTGCTAGAGGGAAAGCAAAAAGTGAGTTAGACAATTGTTAATGTGATTCACAAAATGGAAGGTCTACTTGAGGTATATGGCTTAAAAAGATGTACAAAAAAAGCTTAAGATAACCTTACCACTTAGATTTTGGCACTCAGATTCTGAGTCTAAGACAGAAACTTAAATACTGCTAAACCCAAGGAAGTGACACTGATCCCATGCTCAGTAATGAGCAGTTATGGCAACCGTTCAGATTTGAAGTGCCAGAGAAACCAATATCTCCATTTGGGTGCTTAGACTGTCCAATCGGTATGGATGGAAAAGCGAATATAAGAAATCTCCCAGAAGGCAAAAAAGAAATGCTGAAAATTAGTACTCTCCAAAAAAGGGTCTATTCTCCCTTCCTTGCCTTCTTTCTTCTTTTCTTCTTTGTTGACAAAGCACACCATCAACATCTACTGAAAATGTGTCTAGTTTGGACTGTTAGCATAAGAGAAATATGACTTTGAAGAGTTTGGTATATCATCAAATAATACTTTTGGGGACTTGACAATTTTAGGGAAAACTGAGAATGTCTAGAAGAGTATTTAAATACACAAAACAAGCATAGACTTTTAGTTGGAAAAGAATTTTCCTCCACTAATTACTTACTGATAACTAAATTCTAAGTCTTATATAAGATGTGCTGGATTTCCAATTTATTTCCTTTGAATTTAGGCAAATAATTAAGTTTCCAAAAAGAAAAGAATAATAAGGCAAGGAAATCATAATCCCAAGTGCAACTTGGCTTAGCAGTGACTCATAGTAATCATAGAAAGGTAAATAGTCATTTATATCTACATATTCCACAGCTGCAGTGTCAGAACAGTCATAGACACAAAATATTTCTAAAATTGGTGTGTACTGAACATGTACAGACTTTTTCCTCATTATTCCATAGACATAATGTAACAACTATGTACATAATGTTATCTAGAGATGATTTAAAACATACAGGAAGTTTGAACATAGAGGAAGATGTGTGAGTTTTATGCAAATACTACACCATTGTATATGAGGGATGTGAGAATCCCTGGATTTTGGTGTCTGCAGGTGTCCTGGAATCAATCCCTCTTGCCACCCTTCCTGAATACCAAGGGACATCTGTATTAAATACTAGTTGAACCATAAATTGATATAAAACTAGAGGGGTAAGAGACTAGTATTATATAAGAATGCTAAATTTTTCTATAATAAACTTTAAGTAATAGTAATATTTAGAAAATATGGAAAAAATCCTCTTTATTTTTACCATGAGCTTTGTGGCCTGTGGTCAGTTTTAATCATGTACTCTTTTATAAAATTTTAGAATTCAGTTAATACTGCATGATATTGATATGTGTCACACCCAGTTTTAAAATAAGAAAATGGGCCTAAGAAAAATATCAGAGAAAATATAATACAAATTATCTTTGAGTTGAAGAAGTATAGGTCATTTTACTTTTAGTTCTTTTGAGTTAAGGTCTTGCTGTGTTGCCAGACTGGCCTCAAACTCTCGGGCTTAAGCAATCCTCCCACCTTAGCCTCCCTAATACCTGAGACTATAGGTGTCTACTGCCATGTCTGGCATAGTATTGTTTTGCTTTCCAAGTTTATCAGAATTTTATTTCTATGCTTTAGAACTAAACCAGTTACCTTGCCTTTTCTTGGGGTAGAGCAGGGTTTGGTGTAGCATTCTCTGTAGTTTGGAGCCCACTTGTTCCTTTTCATGTGGGATCAGTCTGGGCTCTAGTAGTTTCTGTGCTTGCTTGAGTTAGATCCATATTCTTTAAAATTCTAATTCTTCTCAAGTATCTTTACATTACCTCTAAAGTCTTAACTGACTAATGAGTTGGTTTTGAATGTACAGAACTATGACTCTCTTCTCACTTATGTCAAATTCCTAAAACCCAGACCTGACAAATATTGGGTGTCTGTAGGTATCCTCCATGAGTTTTTTCTTTATTTCCTTCAATTTTTTAAAAAATGAATTTCTCCTATTATATTTGATCTAAGAAGCAGCTACCCTACTTAGGCTCATGTTCTATAACTACTTAGGGATTAATAATACTGTCCTACAAAGGTTTGATATACTCTATGGACCTCTTAAAACACCTTTCAGAGGAGACATAAGCCATTTTGTTAGCTAAACAGCCTTGATAGCTTCCTACCTTAGGTAGCCTAGACATAAGCTGGTTAAGCAATAAATACTGCAGTGTCCCCATCTGATTTCAGCATGGTTATATGAACTCCCCAAGTGCCTGATGTTTGAGAGAATGTTGTTTCTCTTGCCAAACTTGTCTTACTTTTTCTGTGATGGCTCAAGGATAACAAGGACTTTCAATTGGTGCAAGACTGGTTAGGTATTCCCTATTCCCTTATAACTTTATAAGAATGTGGAGCATCAGAGGAGTGGGTCCCTCTCTTGTTATACATCACATGGTGCCTTTAGTCATCTTCAGCCCAGTGGCATATTTCTCTGGAGTTGGGTTTGGAACATTCAGTTTCTCAAGCTCTCATCATCCCATAGTAGTAAACAAGGCTATAGCTTGGAAAGGTTATTTCATATGTAATGAAAGTTGGATCTGGTATTATTGGTACCAGCGAAACAAGTTGAGCCTTAGGCAGACTGTTTCTGCTAGTGCAGCCTGATAAACAAGAAGAAGAAATGTAATTGGTTAATGGGTATGGAGCTAGCTCTATTATTCTCAGCTACAGTACACATGAAAAGAAATAGAGAGAGCCAGGGGGAAGGGAATTTACCACAAATGGTACCTGCTAACTTTCCACAATATGTTTGCTTTAGATATGCAGAGTTCCTGATTGAGAACAATCCTGCAGTGCAGGTCAGAGTGTGGGTTCAGAGACATAATGGCCAGACCCCAGTGTACCTATTTTCAAAGGTCTAGCAAGTATTTCAGGAAGATAAGGCATTGAGAGTTGCTAATATAACTTATCTCACTTTTTCTCTCCTGGACAAGAGTCTAGTTTGCAATCAGTTATTCTTACCTGCACGGTCTTTATTGTAAATGTGTACATAGAAGACAAATGCCAGCAAAGGGATAGTGATGTTTAGGCAATAGGCTTCACATGACTAAATGGATGCTTCTATCTCTTTAGAAGGCTACCTTGATTTTTGTACAGAAGTTGGTTAGGCATCAGTAACCTGCCCATCAGGATCGTGGGGTTCATGAATCAACAACACAAGCATTATCTGTGAACTTTCTAGAAATGTGAATTCTTGGGCCACATCCCCAATGTACAGATTCAGAATCTTCTTTCTAATGAGGTTCCCAAATGATTCATTTGCATGTTAAGAGTTTGGGAAGAAGTTCCCTAAACCAGTTCTCTAGCAGTAGGCTGCTCAGAGCTCCTTATGAGACAAAATAAACCTAGAGATGGTGTAGGGAAAATGGAGTCCATCAGGCTTTCTCACCCAGATGTCCAAGAAGCAATGACTAAGATGTGTTATGTAAGTCAGAAACAATGGTGCATGAGCATTGTTATATAACCACATGATATCATATTTGGCATGCTGCCAGCTTTGTTCTACTCCTGGATATAAATTGAGCAAGGGCTTTCTGCTGCATGGATTGGCCACCATCAAATCAAGGCATGTTAGATCTCCCTAAGGGTCCATGTATCTTCTTTGGGTGCCCGAATCTCGAGTTACCTTGCCTAGGATTGAGCAGTTGTACTACAGTTGGTGTAATTGGCAGGATTAGTAGCAGCCTGATGTAAAACCCTCTGTACCTGTGGAGGGGGTATTGAGGGATGGTCAGTCATGATTATGTGGTATTCACTCATGGGCCTCCTGGCTACCTGGGCCCTTCCCCAGGAATGGGCAGAGATTGGTGGTATGGGGTTAAAAAAACACTACAACAAGTGGGAGAGAGCCTAGGAAAGATGAGCACATGTGTGGCTGCTGGGGCCATTGAACAGATATTTCTTACAGCTCTGAAAGTAGAAACTGATTATTACTATGGAAAGCTACCAAGAAGTGAGAGTTACCACACTCTGACCTGCACTACAGGTGAAGAAACAGCCTAGAAGCTAGGATACACTCACTGGAAGAAGACCTTCACACCTTGGAGAAATATCCCTTGGCCTCCTGCATAGAGCTGGTAAAAGAGAAGGAATGGGGATCAACATCTGCAAGTTGGGCTAGTGGTAATGCAGAAAATGAAACAACAGCAGCTGATGGCTATTTATGGGCATCTGGTAGGGTTTGCTTAGGTATCCGAGTTCACTACATACTGCCTGTGTACTCAAGCAAGGTTGGTGGACTTGAGAAAGCAATTTAGACAGAGCCCCTGTCCACTTGATTATTAATGCCTGTAGGATTTAGGTATGGATGACATTATGTGTAGTTGCCTGGAAATAGAGAAACTGGTATCCATAACTACTCACCCTCCTTGTGGCAAAGGGTGCAGGACAGTTGATGCCATGTGGGTGGACCAGGGGACACTATTAGGTTGGATGATGGCTACTATCTGCACTGTTTGATGTAATGTGGGGAATATCCCTGAGACCATAAGTAAATGGCAGACATATGCAGACTTGGTCCAGGTAATGTGAGAGCTGGGAATGAGACAGGCCATGCTTAATCTGAATATTCACGGGCTAGATGATGAATAGTTTACAGCTGACATGAGGGATCTAGTATTACAGAATGCCCTTTCAACATCTTTTAGGTGCCCCCATGGCCATCTTGGCTACTTTTATGGGTTGCTGTACTAATGAGGCAACAGTTATGGTGGCCAGTCTGGGGGAGGCAGAGGACAGACATCAACAAAAAGGGGTATAGGACACCATGAAGGCTACTCCAACAGTGCTTCCTCTAGTGATAAAGGGACCTATTAAGGTAACAAGAACCCAAACATGGACCTTTTGGGAGCAGGTATTGATAGAGATAAAACATATGGCAAGCCAAATGCATATTTGCTGGGATTTTAGAAGCAGTTGAATATGGACAAGTACTTCCTCTGTGTAGAGAAGCAGAAGCCCAAGGTGGATGTTAAAAGTGTACCTAGAGAGGCATGCCCCCTATGTCTGGAGGGTCATTTAGTCTTCCAAAGTATTTTGGAATAAGGGGATGGTACACTCTTCAAGTTTGAATAGGGAAGAGGTCAAAGTACTTGTTGGGAGAAAATGGGGACCTGAGGACCCATGTGGAACTGGCTATCCACTTGTCCCAACTAATGTGCAGTAGGTATTAGCACTGGTAGATACTGGGGTTGAATACACATTCTCTGGTAAGCTGGCTAAGTTCCAGGGTCAAATTTCATACATAGATGGATATGCAGAATATAGAATTAAAGTGTGAGCTATGCTGCTCTCTTTGGGCATTGGCTATTTGTCCCCACATGAATATCCACTCTCTGTATCTCCAATTCCTGAATACATTTTAGGTGTGGATATCTTCCAAGGGGGAGGGAGGGTAAGGGAAAGAGAAGGGTAGAGAGACCCTTAAAGACATAATATAAACCCAAGGGCATTCTCTCAGTGACCCAGCTCCTCTAGCCATACCCAGTTAATCCCTATCGGGGATAAATGCACTGATTAATTTACAACTCTGATAACAATCTTTTCACCTCTAAACTTTCTTGCATTTTCTCACAGTGAGCTTTTGGGGGACACCTAATATGTAAAACATAACATTCTGTCCCCAAAAGCTCATGCCCATCTCACAATGCAAAATACCATTTTCAAGAGTCTCCATAGTCTCAACAGTTCAAAGGTGCCCAAAAGTCTAACTTTAAAGTCTCCTGAGAAGCAAGGCAAACTCAGCATGAGCCTCTGTAAAAAATGAAAGGCAAGTTACATATATCCAATATATAAATGCATTTTCATTTTCATTCCAAAAGTAAGGAATAGGGGCATAGAAAGGAGGGTTGGGAACAAAAGAGGACCAAAATACAGCTGGGCAGACAAGTCTTATAGTTCCATGTCCAGTATCTGGGGCACTTGACATCATGATGTTCTCTCTAGAGGGCTTGTTTAGTTCTGCTTCTATAACCTTGCTGGTTGCAGTCTGCATGGCCCCTCTCTTGGCTTGTCTCTGGATTCGTGAAGCTTTCCTTGGCAAATGTTCCATAATACTAACATTTCTTAATCTAGTGGGTCTCCACTGGCAGCTTCAGCTTTCTCTTCACATCTGTATGCATCACCTTTTCAGGGATAGGCTGTAGGGAATCTGACATTGCTGCACTTTGCCTGTCCTCCCAGATTTTCCTTTGAAATCTCAATGGAAGCTTCCACGATCCCCAAACTCAGGCATCCTTCAATCCTGCAGAACCAGCACCATGTAGTTGCCATGAAAGTCTTCCACCATCTCAAGCAGTAGCCAAGACTTCAGGGACCATGGCTGCCACAGCCTCTGAGTGCTTGGGTAGCTAAGCATTATGAAACAACTTTCTGTTCATCCCCACCCCTGTGCAAGCAGGGTACCCCCATGGTCTCTTTTCAAAGGATTTTTTTCATTTATACCCTTGTGCCTGAGATGGGAGTGGTATTGCCATTTCCTGAGATGCCCTCAAACCATATTTTCTTTTTCTTTTCTGGGTACTTAAAAGCATCTCTTTAGTGGATGTAATGTCTTTAACAACAATACCTTTCTTAGCCCCAGTTTTATGGCCATAATTCAAGTTCAAATCTTTCTGCTTTGCTTTATGTTCCTGATGATCACAGTAAACTTGGCTAAAAGCCACCAGTAATACCTGTGCCACCCCTTGAAGACTGTGCTAACTTGAAAGTTCCTCTGCCAGATTAGTCTATCACCTTTAAATTGACCCTCATACAAAGTCTCAGAACATGGGCTAAATGCAGACAACTTCTTAGAATATAACACAAATGGCTTCTAGTCCAATTTCCAATAGAGTCCTCCTCCTCTGAAACCTCATGAATGCAGTCTTTATGGTCCACAGTCCTATTGGCATTCTGGTCTTTTAAACTCCCACCAGACTTACCCATTAAGCTATGCTCACAATAATCTAAAGCTTTTCTAAACTTTCCAAAGTTCCTTCTTTAAATTCTGAAAAGCTCCAAAAGCTTCTGAACCATATGGTCAGGTTAGTCACAGCAACAATCTCACTTCTCAGTACTAATTTTTGTTTTAGCTTTTTCACTACTGTGTCCAAAAGACCTGATAAGAATAATTAGAGAAGGAAAAGTTTATTTTGGGGCTCATGGGTTCAGAGGTCTCAGTCCATAGATGGCCAACTCCATTGCTATGGGCTCAAGGTGTGGTAGAACATCATGGCAGAAGAGTGTGGAGGAGGAAGGCAGCTCAGACATGGCACCAGAAAACAGAGAGAGCTCCCTTCACCACAGATAAAATATAAATCCCAAGGACATGCTCCTATTGACCCACCTCCTCCAGCCACATTCTGCTTACCTATAGTCACCACCCAGTTAATCACTATCAGTGGATTAATGTCCTGATTAGGTTAAGGCTTTCATAACCCAATCATTTCACCTCTAAACTTTTATTGTCTCACACATGAGCTTTTGGGGGACACACAATATCTTATGACATCTACTGTGGGGGCAAGTTCTGTGGCAGGAATTTGGTAGGCCAGCAGAAACGCGTAACTGTATGTCATGTCATGGGACATGTACCAATGACCTCCCCCAGCAATGATGAAGCTGACACATTGACAAAAGCACATTGGCTAGAAGTAGCCCTGCATGTCTCATCTACTGAACATGAGGTGGCTCTGTGGCTGCATAAATGGCTTTTGCATGCCAGTAAAAAAAAAAAAAAAAAAAAACTATGTGGGCTTCAGTAAAGACCTGGGGTCTACCGGTGACATTGGTTGAAATACAAGATATATGTACATTTTGTACAGCTTGCTCCCAGAAACATTTCTGATGGCCAAGAGCTGACATGGGCCTATTGTTGTATGGGTGAGTGCCCCTCACCAAGTGGCAAGTGGACATTATAGAGTCCGTCCCTAGCTTTCAAGGGTATAAACATGCAATCACTTGTGTAGACACTATAACCAGGCTCTTGGCTGCTTTCCTAGTGTGGAAAAGAGCAATGACCAAAGAGCAATGATAACAGTTCTGGAATGCTTATGTGCAGAATTTGGACATCCATTGTTGATAAAGATTGACCAAGGGACTCATTTCACTGGTGCATACACAAGAATGAGCTAAGCATGTACACATCACCTGGCCATTCCATGTACCATATAACCCACAGGCAATGGAAATGATAGGACGATATAACAACATTTAAAACAAAGGCTGCATCATTCTGATGGCATTCTCACATTAATTGGTTGGACCAAAAGACTCTAGACTGTTCATTTCTTGATGAATAAAGTAGGAGAGGTCCTAGTAGAAGCCTTGCTACATCAAGCAGCTGTGCCCATCCAATTGCAAATTCAGACATAAGATGAATTACTGAAGCCAGGTTTTAGATGGCAAGGTCATATCTTGCTGGCTCAAAGGTCAAGAAGCCACCTGGACAGAGCCTTGGATGATAATGGCACTTCACACAAGATGGGTCACATTGATAGCTTCTCGGACAAGGATTTAAGTTAACCTGCATGCAACTCCATGGGTAATTGGGGCACTGGCTCTCAACCTTAAAGGTCTGATATTCCATGCTTCCTCCTATTAACATATTGAGTAGTACTTTTGTATTATCCCTCCGGCCAATTATGAGTCCCCCCTTACTAATGTATATTGAATCAGAAGTACATGGAAGCACCCCCAAAGATGTGGTACCACTGGCTAAGTCAACCTTTATTGACTGCAATGGTATTGTCCATGGACTTGAAATTGAACTACATTTTATCAAGAGGGACAGGATTTGCCTTTGTTAGTACCTGTAACTGCCTTCTCCTTTTTGCTGTTGGGTACCTGTGGGCCAATGTTCTGGTTGACTGGGTACACATTTATGCCACTACTGCCAATCAGTCTGCATGCTGGGTATGTACTGAGATGCCACTGAGTGCTGCAGATGACCTGCGATGGCAAATTGTTCCAGCAAAAACCTCTAACTGAACTTGGTTGTAAATATGGGACATGAGTGACTCTCAGTAGACTCATACATGGAGCTATATTCTTGAAGGTATACAACAGCAGGTGAATCTCTCATGACCCATGATGGATATTTGGCATGGGATGACTTAGGATAGCTCCCTACAGAAACTGTAGAGCTTAACCAAAGGTACTCCAGTGTGTAGGAAACAGGGGGCAGGAGTATCTATGAAGTGGACCCCACGGGCTTTATGAACTATAATAATTAATGGTTCTAATACCTGGGAGTCACAAAATGGTAGTTGTGCCTACCCTGTCCCCCTAGGATATTTGTGTATATGTGGAAAACATGGATGGCCATATTTACCTACCAAATGGACTGGTTGATGCACTTGGGGAAGGCCAAACCTCCCAGCAAAAGTTTAAAAAACTTTATCCAAGCAGCCATCCAACTGGGACACTTTTAAGAAATGGCAGCATGTGAAACTTATTCTATGGTGGTATTACCCCTTAGTCTTGTTCTTACCACAAGGGCCACCATTGTTAATGAGATGAAGATTACAGCCCTGGCACTACATACAGCCAGAGCCCTCAATGCCACCTATGAGTCCCTTGCCCTCTTAAATGAAGAAGTGTACCAAATGAGGAAAGTAGTGTTGCAAAATCAGATGGCCCTTAATATTGACTGCCTCCCAAGGTGGAGTATGTATCCTCACAGGCACTGAATGTTGTGTATATATACCAGGTGAGCACCATCATGTAAGCCAGGCACTGCAAACCCTGATCTTTGAAACTCAACAGATTGAGCATTTAATAGGGTATGTCTTACAAAAGTGGTGGGCTACCCTAGCTGCCCCATGGAGATAGGTCTTGCTTATCTTGGGAATAGCTTGTGTATTAGTAATATTGCTACTTTGCCTTATGTTGCTGTTGTGGATTATGAGTGTAAGACTCTGCTTTCCTTGCCAAGGAACCTTCACGGAAGACAGTTGTTGCATAGATTGTATGGTACAGAACACTGAAGGGGTGGAGTGTTGGGAAAATGGAGCTGATCAGGCTCCCTCACCTGGATGTCCAAGAAGCAATGTCTAAGATGTCTTATATAAGTCAGGAACAATAGCACATGTGCTTTCTTATATAACCATGATATTACATTTGGCATGTTGCCAGATTTGTTGTAATTTTGTATGTGAGTTGAACAGGGACTGTATGGATTGCCAACCCATTGAATAAGGGCAGGTCAGATCTCCCTATGGCTCCTTGTATCTTTATCAGGCTGCCTGAATCTCAAGTCAACCTGCCTGGGATTAAGCAATTGTGCTATGGATGGTAAAATCTCTCTTTAGGAAGATAGGTTCTTGAACTATGCCTTTTTCCCCCAAGGATCAGATGTGAACAAGCTGATTCTATTTTCTTTTACAAATCCATTGAAGAGAGAGTCTCTTTTTTATAAGAGTTCTGATCATCCTACCACCAGAATGATCATCTGGTGTCTTTATCACAGAGTCAAAATTGTTAGCAAAAGAAAACTGATTCTCCCTTTCCAGGATGGAGGGTGACTTAAGCTTGATTGATTTTTCTCCTGTGAAGGATATCTGTTCATTCCAGAAAAGGAAAGTTTTTATTCTACATGAATAAGATTGTCTTTCCACTTTAATGTGAATAGTAAAAGACCTGAGGGATGTGTTTATTAATTAGGATTCTTCAGAGAAATGGACTCAATAGGATATGGGTACATGTAGAGAAACTTATTTTAGGGAATGAACTCACAGGATTATTGAGACTGGCTGGTCCAAAGTTTGTAGTTCGAGTCAAAAGGCTATGAGATTGGCAGAATTCCTCTTTGACTGGGGGAGGTCAGTCTTTTGTTTCATTAAGACCTTCAACTGATTGTACGAACCCAACCTGCTTTATGGATGGCAATCTGCTTTACTCAAAGTCCCACAGTTTTACTATTAACCTCATCTAAAAGCATCATAAGAGAAATATCCAGAATAATATTTGAGCAATTATTTGGACATTGTGGCTCATCCAAGTTGACACATAAAACTAACCATCAATATATCTCTTTGTCCACTGCTGCCCTCTCTTCATGGTCCTATTTTTTTCTTCCATGGTCTTCTTGAGTGATGCTTATTCCAATCTAAATTATTCAGAACTTGCTCCAGAGCTCTGTATTACCAACTTGTCCATGTCACTGGTCTTTCAAATTCACTATGGTCCAGACATCTTTGTTTCTCCTCACCTGCCTTCCCCAATATTTTCCTGTATTCAATATCACAGTTAATGGTATCCCTATCCAATTCCTCATCAAAGTTGGTAACCTGATAATCTTGGATTCTTTCATCACCTCCCCCTTACCTCTACCCCCACTCCTCCAGCACCACCAAGGGGAGATATTCCACTTGTAGCAGTGCTTACTGCCACAGTCCGGCATGGCAAAATAACCGGGAGGTGACAAGCAACTTGAAGGTTGAAGCGGGAACTGCTTTATTGCGGAGGAACTCAGCAGGAACTGAGTGGGGAACTCAAGGTGGAGGGAACCCAAGATAGCAGGAACCGCTTTATTGCGGAACAGCAGAGGTGTATATACCTAACTGATTGCACACAGCTTGACTCAATTAGCATCATCTAGATACAGCAGTCAGCCATAAGTAATCCCCACCATCTTAATGGCTTGGTGGCGTTGCCTCACAAACCCTTCCTCCTGGCAAACTGCCAGGCGCCATCTTGACTTGATTTGCGGTCCCCAACAGCTTACCTAGAAGATATCACTACGACTGACTGTAACCAGCAGAAAGTGATAATAGACCATGCTTTGAATACTGTTGGTAAGCCAGACCCTGGACCTAACTGATATTTTCTTCGCCAATGAATGATAGGAATTGAGTAAATATATCTCATAATACCTATGGATTCATTCTGTTGTATCCCGAGTACTAATTTTAACGCGCCAATTAAAATAATCACTGCAACCATCCCTCACTTTCAAATCTCCTGTATTTTTTTCTCAGTGAACAAATTAATGTGTTTCTTCACTGGCATGCTATCCTTTGCCTAGGAAGTTAATATATTTAATTTTGTGACTTTTTAACCTCTAATGTTTTATATCGTCATTCTTTGATACTCCTACTATTTGACTATCCAGTCTATTGATTTTTTACCTCCCAAATATTTATCAAATGCATCCCAAATGCCATTAACCTGGTTCCAATTCTCATCACTTGCCTAAATTGTGAAAAATTTTTCCTAACTGGTTTTTATATTGTGAACTTCTACCTTAACCTCTGTCCCAATTCCCTATGTTGGGTGAAAGCTCCATTCAGTATTCTTAAACATTAGACTAATCAGTGTCCTTCAAGAACTACCTTTCTTGATGAGACAAGAGTTCAAGATACTGGGTACCAGATCAAGATAGCCTCATGTCTCATATTAACTCCCTTTTTTAGCTTCAACTGAACTGCATGTCTAGTCTTATAATTTATTTTCTGGTAGTACAGAATTACTCATAGGTCCTCCATGTAAGCCATTCCAACCACTCCTCATCTTTCTTCAGCTGAGCTTAGAGGATGAATATGATTTACCTAGGTGTTGTTTCAGGCAGGATCCCAATAGTGGACAGATGGTACACACCAATTAGGATCACATAAGTGTTATTTGCAAGAGATTTAATTAAAATGTAGGTGGGGTGATGAAGGCTATGAGAGATAGTACAGGAAACCAAGACTAGAAACTGCCACTAGATCAGAAGAGATAGGAGGAAGGGGTCGTTTCTGGAAATAAGAATTAGAGAAAATTCTATAGAGCAGGTACCTTGGGAGAAACACAGGCCTTCTGTAACAGGGTCAGGCTAAGAACATGACATGGAAGGAGTCATGGCTTGAGCATTCTCACTTCTTTCTTTGTGAATCCCCACCATGTTCACAAGGTCCTTTGTCCTATGGCTTCCAGACTACACAGATCAACCTCTGGAGTGGGCAGAAAGTAGCAAGAAAAAGGGTAAAAAGTGGATCTAGAGGGCCAAGGAAAATACCAACATAGGCATCAATTCCAAAAGTCTTGGGCCTTGCTTTTCCTTTTGTTCTTTGAGTACATCCGACTTCTCTCTCCCACTAGACTGTGTCTTAAGGAAAGTCATTGCTTTACCCAGCTGTGGGTCCATGAAGCCTAGAAAATAGGAAGTGTTCAATGAGTTTAGCCAGCCAGGTTTGCTTTACCTTTCCCAGTCACCCCACCCACCCCCCACTGCTTGCTCCCCCTCTTGCAATTTGGCACGTCTTCTTTGGAGTTATTGACTCTTCATTACCTTGGACCTGGTATATTTCTGTTGGCTTCAGGCATGGTGTTACTACACTAGGCTCAGTCCCAAACTGAGAAGATAGGGGGCTAGTAGTCAAAGGCAATTTATGCCTCCTCTTTGCCGTCCTGGGCATCTGGTGCAAGGACTTTTCCAGTAGATGATGTTTTGCTGCCACCTTCTGGCATCCTGTCCCTGCAGCCCATGCTCAGGATACTGAAGGAAATAGCACCTCCCCTCCAGAGGGGTGGTTGTGTGTGTAAAAGAAGTAGACCTTGCTCAAAAACAGGCCTAGCTAGCCCTAGTTTCCTGTTGGTCAGAGGACTGAAAAGGCTAGTACAGGTTGAATATCCATAATCTGAATCTGAAATGCTTCAAATTTGCAACTTTGAATGCCAACATAATACCACAAATAAAAAATTCCACATCTGATGTCTTGTGACAGGTCACAGTCAAAATGCAGGTGTAATAAAAGTATTGCATAAAATTACCTTAAGACTGTGTATAAGGTATATATGAATCAAAAATGAATTTCTTGTTTAGACTTGGGTAGTATCCCCCAAATTTTTCATTATCCATATGCAAATATTCCAAAATTTTAAAAAACCCACTCCTGATCCCTGCCTATATTTTGCAAAATAAAATTGTTCTTGTCTTTAATTATTATAACCTAAACCTTGTTTTCATCCTATTACTAAAGCTCCAGTGAAATGCTGAAATGCCAATCTGTAGCCATCTCCTCACCATTCTACTGACTTTTCTGCACTACAACTACAAACATGGATATGGATGTAGCATACTTCCTGTCACACTTGAATGGTTGCCCAGAAGACAGGAATTTTATTTTTTTTTCAGTCCTGGGGATTGAACCCAGGGCTTCATGCATGCTAAGATAAGTACTCTACTACTCAGCTACATCCCTGGATTATGGGTGTTCAAATTTATTTTTTGCGGTAAAATACATTATAGCCAGGTTTGGTGGTGAACCTATATCCCAGCAACTTGGGAGGTTGAGGCAGGAGGTTCTCAAGTTCAAGGCCAGCCTCAGCAACTCAGGGAGACCCTAAACTATTTAGGAAAACCCTGTCTCAAAAAGTCTGGGGATGTGGCTCAATGGTAAAGTGCCTCTGGTTTCATCCCCAGTACCAAAAAGAAAGAAAAGAAAAAAGTGTGTGTGTGTGTAAAAATATAATAAAACTTGTCATTTTAACTATTTTAAGTGTGCAATTTTGTGGTATTAAGGACATTCACATTATTGGGCAACTGTCACTACCATTCATCTCCACAAATTTTTTATCTTCCCAAACAGAAACTTCTCATTCTCTTTGCCACCCTCCAGCTCTTGATACCTTCTATTCTACTTCGTGTGTCTATGAATTCACCTATTCTAGGTTTCTCATATAAGTAGGATACTATAATATTTGTCCTTTTGTGACTGACTTGTTTCAGTGAACAATGTCCTCATTGTCTATCCATGTTGTAACATGTCAGAATTTCATTCCTTTTTGGGGCTGAATATTCCTGTGTATGGAGACATCTTTGCAGAAAAATAGAGAATACAATAAACAATCTATATAAAATCATAGAGGAAATAGTCAATTTTAAAAATGAAACATTGCAAATATAAACTCCTTTTATCTACCTCTTTAGTTCCATTCTCTTTCATTCCTTCTTGAAGATAACCACTACCTTGAAGTTGGTAGGGTTCCTTCCATTTTATGATTTGATATTTTAGTAAATAAGTTTTTCAAAAGAACATACTATTTTCTTGTTTTAAATATTTACATCAGTAGTATATCATGTATTACTCTGAAGTTTGAAGTTTGCATCTTTTACTGTTATTTTCAAGATTTATCTCTGTTGATACATATAGTTCTAGTTCATTCAGTTTTATTGCTTTATACTTTTAAGCATATGCATATGACAAATTAGCCATCTTCTTGTTGCTGAATATTTGGTATCTTTCCAGTTTTTTTTTTTTTTTGGTATTACAAAGAATGCTGTTATGTGTTATTTGTACCCATGCCATGTATTATTTGTAACCTTGTAACACATCTCCTTGAGCACAGACATTTCCTGAAGTCTAGGATATATACCTTGAATTAGAATTGCTGAGCTATAGGCCATGCACATCTTCATTTGGGCTAGCTACTGCTAAATTTCTACAGGTACAGCAAAATGGCCTTTCCAATTTGGACAGAAGTTTTAGAGAGTTCTCATTTTTTCCACATTCTTATCACCAATCAGACTCCTTAACATTTGACAATCTGTTGTGTGTAAATTGGTATAGTTTTAGTTTTCATTTCTTTGTTTTTAGGGGTGATGAGCTTCTTTCCATATGTTAAAAAAATCATTTGGAGTTAACTTTTTTTTATAAGACTGATTGGTTTATATTTTAGAACTTGAATGTATTGTAAAACATAGCCGACCAACAAAATCTTTCAATAGGTGTTGACCCATTCCCTTCCAGAAGCAGTAAATGAGAGATCTTCAGTTTCTTTTTTCAGGGTTTGCTGCCACCAGATGCCAGCACTGTACCATAATCTTCGAGTCCTGTTTTGCCTAGAGATTGTTTTCCATAAGATGTTAAGATGGTGGTTCTTAACTACAGTAAGTACATCCATGGATTTCTGCTTTGGGGGCTCAGGATACCACCCCAAAAGATGATTGTAGGAGACCAGAATGTGCCACCCCAAAATATACTTCTTTGGCATATTTTGAGCTTGTTATTCTGAGGAACTGCAGTTGCAGGAGTTATTCAGAAAAGCTGTCCTTTTGTGCAAGAAATTTACATCGATAAAGGAAATCTACATTTTACATTAGTAAAATTATTTGTATTAGGAAGAAGGCTATTCCAGACAACTTTTATTACCTGAGAGACTTTTATCTGCATAACAAGACAACCTTTATTTACTATGTATTTTCTCATACCCACCCATAACATGTCTGCATCAGTCCCAGAAACCCCTAGCTCCTGTTTCTTTCTGTAACTCAGAATGCTATATAAGCTTTTATCAGCTGGTCATTCTTCGAGTTTCATATTTTGTGTGACTTCCATGCATGTGTAATTAAATAGTTTTTCTCCTGTGAATCTGTGTTATATCAACTTAATTTGTAGCCTAGTCAAATAACCTAGAAGAGTAGTAGGAAACCATTTTCCCCTTCCCTGTACTACACATTTGTTTAAACAACGTAAAAATATACCTAAGTAAGCAATATTATTCTTTTAAAAAAAATTTTTAGTTGTTGATGGACCTTTATTTTATTCATTTATTTATGTGGTGCTGAGAATCAAACCCAGGTCCTCACACATATGTGGCAAGAGCTCTACTCCTAAGTCATAACCCCAGCTCCAATATTATTCTTTAGAACAAAATTTCAAAATAATTTAAACTCTGAGTCTAAAAATCTAAATATTAGATTTCTGATTTCTACTGTGCCAATCTTAAAGTGAGATGGTAACAAAATGTTGGAAGCAAATATCTTTTGTGTGGTTAGGTACACATTTCACGTATTGCTGTGTAATTCTTATTATAGTTTGAGTTAGGCATCCTTGGTTCATTTATGGAATAGGAATAATTGAGATTTAGAGAGGCTAAGTAAATTTCTCACTAGCACGTAGTTAGTTAAATGTCATAGTCATGGTTTTTCTACACAGGCAGACTGTCTCCAAAGCCTGTGTTCCCCACTATTATGCTACTCTGGCTCTCAACATATGCAATTCTGCAATCAGCCCATGTCCAAATCCCCTAGGCAGTTTGTGCTTAGGGATAAGAATAAACTTGAGCTAACAAGGGGGAATCCTTTCTAAAACTGTCTCCTGGTGGTAGAGACGCATCTGCTTATTTCTGAGGTCAGCTGTATCTTCGAGTAACAAGCTGTTTTTAATCTTCTTTTAAAAATCAGTTTCTAAAATAATAACCCAATTTTTCTTTCACTCTGTCTCTTTGCATACTTTCTGTGAATTTTATAGCACCCAAAAAGAAAATACCTGTGGTCTGGGACTGTGGCTCAGTGGCAGAACACTTGCCTGGCATGTGTGAGGCACTGGGTTCGATCCTTAGCACCACATAAAAATAAGCAAATAAAGGCATTTTGTTCATCTACAACTACAAGAAATTTTTTTTTTTTTTTAAAAATACCTGTTTACTAATGCTGCATGTGTCAGCATACTTTCCAACATATTTGCTACTTTCTCATTATTACATGTGCTTCCAATATACCATGCCCCTTACCACATACCTGGGAAGAAAGCATTGCCCTGTCTATCTGCCTCTTGCCTTTTGTAGTCACAACAGATTAGTGCCATGCAGATAACAGATAAGAGAGGATGTAGTGTAAATGCTAGGGAGAAGTAGAGACATCAGACACCTGCCCTCAAGTGAGGGGGTGCTTGCCCCTCACTTTTTACTCCCATAGTCTAGCCACTTCATTTCACTAAGCAGGAGTCAATATGGTTATCTTAGTCCATGTTTTTATTGCTATAGCAGAATATCCAGGGCTGGATTTTTATAAAGAATATAAGGTTATTTCCCCAGTATTTTGGGGATCTAAGAGCATGGTGCCAGTGCAGGCTTCTGGTTACGTCTCACAGCAGATAGTATCACATGGCAAGAGCATGTACAAGAGATAGTGATCATGGAGAGAGGAGAGAGGAGAGAGGAGAGAGGAGAGAGAAAAAGAACCGAGTCAGCCAAACTTGCTTTAAAATAACCTGATATGGTGGTGACCAATCCTGTTCTGTGAGACCTAATCCAAACTGAAGAGAAGTAACCCAGTCTCCGAAGAGAAACATTAATCCACTTATGAGGGTGGTTTCCTCATGATCCCAAATGCCTCTTAAAGCCTTCACCACCTTAGTACTGTTGCACTGGGGAATTAAGACAAAGTGTACATTTTGGTGGGGAAAACCCACATTCAAACCATAGCAATGATGTCTGTCTGTGTACTGATAGTCTGTGTGAGCCTCAGGCCTCAACTTGATGGAGCTGGGAATCACTAAGTTTCTCCTTCAATGAGGGACTAAGGTGGGAATGATATTTAATATTAACATGGCCTACTGCTCAGTCAGTCCTTCAATCCAAACTCCACTGACTGAGGGTTACTTAAGTCAGGGGGTGAGAATACTACAGGGAAGGAACTGGCAGAATGGCAGCATTGAAATGTAGAATTTTTCATCATTTTATCAGAAAACTTAGTTTCACTATTAATAGAAATGGGCAGAGGGTTAGGTGGAGGTGTGGGGAGTCTGAGTGATTCTGCTGCAACCATCAAAACAGCTCCCACACTTCTTCCTTAAACATTTAGCTCCTATTTTCTTTGCTCCAAGCAACCAAAAGGGAATATTTGATGTATTCTTTACAAGACAAGGAGATATAATGTCTCAGCTACTATGAATAGAAAGGATTCTTAGAGAAATGATTACTCATAAGTTATCAAGAATAAAACCCCTTATTGAGTAGAATGTAAAGGAGATTTTGTGAATTTAACCATTTTCTTTACCATAGTAAACATTGGTGTTGCTCTTTTCGGTCTCTCCACACATGGTAGGACTGAACTTCCTGTCCCTGGGTGGTTGGGTAGAACCATGAGAACCATTTTGGCCAATGAATTATGAGCTTTTATTAGTGTGAAAACTACTACACATTACCATGGTTACTGGTAATACTACAAATTATAAGTGCTTTCTTAACTTTGGTCCTAAACTTAGAACTATAGTCAATCCACAAAGCACATACCATATGACTGTGAAATAAAACTTTCCTGTTTAGCATCAAAGTCCTGATAGAATAGGTTATTGTGGTGGCTATTGAGGTATGCCACCTGGATCTCTCTTCAATAAATAACTATCTGATTAACTGTGAGGTGAGTAAGTCTGTTTGTTGACAGTATCCACCTGCAGTATGTTTGGGACCCACTGTAACATTTGAGTTAAGACCATGCTTTTCTTGGGCCACCTCTAGACAATGATGGAAACTAAGCATGGTGGAATACTCTAGGGCATGGCTGTTTCTGCTCAATGTGGGGCTTTGCTAATGGACAACCTTTGCTTTAGTATACTCCATTGTGTTGACCGGATTTGTCACAAGGGCACTACATCTTGAGGCTCTGCCTTCTGGATGCTGCTTCCTTCCTTCCTTTCTTTTCACATGGGTCTAATCAGCATTGTGGTCTGAAGTTTCTAACTTCTTTTCCTCCCATTTATCTTTCACAGGCATTACTCCCATTATAAGCCTTGCACTCTGTTTTAGGCAGCTTTTTCACCATTGTGATCAAAAGACCCAAAAAGAACAACATAGAGGAGAAAGAATTTCTTTGGGGCATATTTCAGAAGTTTTAGTCCACAGTTGGCTTCATAGCTCTGGGCCCAAGTGAGGCATAGCATCATGGTGGAAGGGTATGGTAGAGGAAAGCAACTCAGGACATGGCAACAAAGAAGCAGAGAGAGCTCTGCTGACCAGGAACAAAATATAAACCCCAAAGGCATGACCCTAGTGACCTACCTCCTCCAGTCACCCTACCTACCTAGAGTTACTGCCCAGTTAATCCATTCAAGTGGATTAATGCACTGATTAGGTTAAGGCTCTCATAACCTCTGACAATTCTTTCATCGACCAACACATGAGCTTTGGGGGGACACATCTCATATCTAAACCAGAAAACACTCCTAACTCATTGTCTGTTTACCAGAGGACCTGAATGATGCCATTATGCTATGGTAAAACCACTATTTTTCTGTACATGGTCAAAAAGAAAAAGAAGAAAAAAAAGCACACATATGGTAGCATGGAAGGAGAGGAAGTGATGAGAAATGAGTAGGGATGAAATTAAGTCATTCTAGAAGTAACAGAGTTACATTTAAGCCATCAATGTTTGAAACTAGCATAGCAGTTTAGGAAGACTCAAACTATTATGTTAATATAGTTGCCTTGTCCCTAAATATGTTATCCCCTTCACTTGAAGGGTGTTATTTGATAAAATCTAACCTCAACCCCTTTCATTATCAGTGCCTTCTCTGTCTATGAATTGGGGTGTGTGTTTGTCCATCACTTTCCACTACCTCCAAAATAAGAAGGGAATCACTTTTATAATTAAAATGGAAAATTATCCCATGAGTAGGAAGAGAAGAATTTCTGCCCTGTAAGTTTCTTTTTTTAGAAGAATATATCATAGACACATAACATCTCTTAATAAGCAGAAGAATCATTTGTTTCACTACTCCCAAATGGTTATTATTTAGCTAGGAATGAAAGCACAAAATAGGTCAAAAGGACATAATCTGCAGCTCTTGCACATAGTGATAAAAATAATATGCTTTGGAGTTTTATAATCATTTTAGGTAGCTACTGACTCATGAAGTATGATATGCCCTACAGGTTGTCCTTACTGACACTGAGCCAGAAGTCATAGCCCCATGCTTAAGTGTTTCACAATTACCTTCCTCAGGATGTTAATTATCAACTTGGATTTCTCTCCTGGATGACTCAGTGGGCTATAATGGCCCTGATGGTAAATATCTATGGCAGGGCTGCAAAGCAATCATCCTCATAAAGAGGGACTGGATCACTAAGATAGAAATGGTTCCATAAATCTTAGTGCCTGACAGGTCTCAGGGAGGTGCTTCCTCCAGCCAAGAGAAGCCATTTGGCATATTCAGCACAATCTGCTTTACTGAACTAGAATTACATAGCTCTACTACAGCTGCCTTAACTGTAGTAAAATATGTCTTTGAGAAAAGAATGATTTTCCTGTTAATCCTACTTCTCTTGCTCTTTCATTCACTGTTTAGTGTGCTAGTGGTCCTTCCAAGAAACAAGCTGAGGTGGAGTTAAAAGTGTAAACAATTTGTTGGTGGGGGATGTAAATGCCTATGAAAGGGACAACAGAGGGAGCAAGATTATACAGGCAAAGCCTTCAGACCATGAAGCTGATATGGTACACTAGGAAAACTGGAAAGAAGCTTTGGCCTGGACTTTGAACTTCAGACTACTGTGCAACTATGACAAAGTCTTGACCAACCTAGTAGGAAGCTCCAGAACAGAGAGAGGAGTCCCACTCTGGATAGATATGGCCAGTCAGAAGGTCTGTTGTGTTCTGTCATCAGTTTTTTTTTTTTTTTTTAATGTAGCTTCAGCTCCAAAGGTAGAAACTGTCAGCTAACTGCATTTCTTACAGTGGAATGATGAATCCTTTCTTGGAGAAAGATCTGAAGTGCTCCTCTATGGCTTCTGCATGTATTTTCATCTTTTTGTGAATGCAAGATGGACTCATTTTACAGTTACCCTTGGGTAATATATAAATGCAAAAGTAACCACAGGTGTTAAATATGACTTTACAAAGTCTTGCAGGTTAGGGTTTGAGATGCAAAATACCTGGGGGAAGCCAAAAGTCTGAGGTTTTCTCCTTTTTTAGCCTAGTGCTTTGAAACCATTTGTAGCTGTATCCCTACTAGTTGGGCAAACTTTGAAAAGTGTTTAACTTACCTGAGCCTTGTTTTCCTGATATGCGATATGGAAATATCACTGAAAGATCATAATAAGGGTGAAATGACAGTTTTTAAAATCTTCTTTGTAAAGAACCTAACATAATTTTTTAGTGCATCCTCATTCTCTTTTTAGGTGAAAGTTGACCTTTAAATTAAGTTCAATTAGTCTGATTAAGACCAGTCTGTGAGCTGTAGGTTCAAGAAGATAAATGTCTGATCATTTCAGGATTATTAAAATAAGATGTATTAATCAGTATTCACATGTTGGGTCTCTTTCACTTGCAACCAAAATTAGATGAGGCAAGAGTGGAATTTATTGGCTTATTCAAGCAATCTGTGAGAGGGCCAGAAATATTAATGGATTCAGGAATAATTGGAATCAGAGTTTGAAAATGCTATCGGATCTTCACTCTTTATCTTCCTTCTCTGCTTCCTTTCTTTGTTTCAAATTTATTCTCCTAGGTTATTTTTCTCTTCAAGACCCCTATTTCTCTATTGGTGAAGCTGGTAAAGTGTATGTGAGTGAATCCTGGGGCTGCTAGCAAACTATATTTCCTTAATTCCAATTCAGCAAATCTTGTTATAGGTAATCCCCATATAAACCAAATAGAGTAGGGGAGGGTAGAACAGTTTATCAAAAGAGATGTTTTATTACAGGTCAGAACCTCTAAACTAGAGATCCCTACTGTTATCAGACTGGAGATGAAGCAGCCATAGCTTCTGTGTCAGCAGTCCTCTTTTCCCTTTTTCATCTTAAACTGTAGCAGTGACCTGTAGAATTGATATATGATGAGGAGTGCCATTGCACTGGGAGCTATTATGTGATCAAGAATAGTCATTTGATCTTAAAACTTTCTCCTTGTTTCTTTACTATGCATTTTTTCCTCCCATAATTTTATCCTACTGTAATAGGAAGACTGGTATCTTAATTTATTTTCTATGGCTATACATGAGATTGGATGACTCATAAGGAATAGAATTTATGTTTCTGGAGGATGTGAAGTCTCAGAGCATGGTGCTGACATCTGCTGAGGGTCTTCTTGCTGCATCATAACTTGGCAGAGGCATCACATGGTTAGAGAGCAAATGTTCTAGCTTTGATGTCTCTTCCTCTTATAAAGCCACTAATGCCATGATGAGGGCCCCACTCTCCTGAATTTTCTCAATGCCAAATTATCTCCCCATCTCCAAATACCATTAACATATTAATTTGGGGATTAATTTTCCAACACATGAATTTTGGGGGATGTACTCAGATGATTGCATTATAAATTATCTGGTGGTGTTCAGAGGCTGACCCTGAGACATGGATTTGAATAACAACACTTTACTTGGCAGATGATCAAGAAAAGATAGACTGGAAGCCAAGAAAATGTGCATGAATGGGCAGGTTACCTATCTGTGAAGATTTGGAGCTCAGTTCTCTTTTGGGATCTCTAGAAGATGGTATTCCACAATTTGGGGAAAGAAGGCTGGAATATTTATCCAGCAAATGCTCAGTTGTTGATTGAGGGCTGTTTCTGGGGATGTTAACTCCTTGGTACTGCCCCTGTATGCTGATCAAATGGGCTCCAGCTTTGTCAGATAAATTTCTTAGGTACAGAGGTATGGGTGCCTTCAGTTGGGTGCTGTTGGGTAGGCATGCATTAGCATAGTGAGGATATTAATTATCTATTGCTACATAACAAATTACCTCCACACTTTGTAAGATAAATATTTTACTGTTTCTATAGTGTTTCTGTTGTTCAGGAAATCAGTTTAGCTGGCTAGTTTTGGATTAAGGTTTGTTATGAAGTTGCATTCAAGATGTCAGCCAGGCTGTAGTCATCTGAAGGCTTGACTGGGGCTTGAGGATCCACTTACAGAATAGGTGACTTGCATGACTCTTGGCAGGAGGTCTTAATTTTTTGCTGGCTGTGGCTAAGAGGCCTCATGTCCTTACTGTGTGGGTCTCTCATTAAGACTACTAGAGTATCCCCACGACATAAGCAACTGGATTTTTCTAAGTGAGCAATCTAAGAGAGAGGGCAAAGAGAAAGTCACAATGCTTTTTATGACTTAGTCTTAACAGTCACATACCATAATCTAATTCTGACATGTTCTATTTTTGTTAGAAGCAAATCACTAATTCCACACTCAAGGAGAAGGTTATTAGTCTTCAACTTTTGAAAGTAGGTATGTCAAAGAATTTGTGGACCTTTTTTTTTTTAAAACTACCACAGTGACTATGAGAGCAACAGCACTTGCTAATGCTGCATCTATAGAACCAGTGTTCTACCTGTCACCATTTCAGGTGCTTATAGTTCCTAGAAGAAGGTACTCAGAATCAGTTGATGATCTGTTAACTACTTTTAAACATTCATTTAATCCAGTTGATCTGTTAACTTCTTTTAAACATTAATTTCATCCCTCCCCAAACAAATTACATTCTCTCCCTTATTCTCTCCTCTTTTTCCCTATACCCACCCCCTACAAAAGACTATAATTACTTTTTTTTTTTAACCACAAGACTAGTGGATTTCAAAGAAATTGCTTTTCCATGTCAGAATCTATATTACACAACTCTGGAGGCACCATAACATTTTAATCTAAGAGTCTTGAACTCCTGATCCTACCTCAGTCTCCTAAGTAGTTGGGATTATATACATGTGTCATCACACCTGCCTTGATGCTAGTTATTTTGTTTTTATTAATGCATTATGGTTATACATAATAGGGGGTTCATTTTGACATAATCATGCATTCATGGAATATAATTTGCTCCATTTCAGTCCCCAGATTCTATTTCTTTGATGTCTCCCGACTCTGTCTCTCCCCTTCCCCACTACCATTTTCTAGTTTAGGTCTCTATAGACTTCTTCAACCATCTTTTAGCTGGTTCCCATCCCAAGTCTTGACTCTTCCAATCCCTTTTCCACAAAATTACTAGTGTAATCATTATACTAAGTGCATTTATCATGTTACTCTCCTGCTTAAGGTAACTCTTGATCATTATTTAATATTCAGTCTAGTCATAGCTAGTTACAGAAAGCCCTTATAATCTCTGGGTTGAGTTCACTTCCCTTATTTTCTTTCTTTGGTACTTGGCACTTACTTAGGTTATATTATACAAACTATCCTGTATTTGCATATTTATTTATTTTTTAACCTTTATTTTATTTATTTTTATGTGGTACTGAGGATTGAACCCAGGGCCTCGCGCATGCATAGCACTCTACTGCTGGGCCACAACCCCAGCCCTGTAATTGCATATTTAAATCTGGGAGCCAAGTCTAATTTGAATTCCTATCTCTAGTGCTTATTATATTCTTTGAAATAAAGGTATCTTCTCTCTCTTTTTTTTTTTTTTTGTACCGGAGATTGGATCCAGGGGTGCTTAACCACTGAGCAATATCCCCAACACTTTTTATTTTTTATTTCAAGTCAGGGTCTTCTTAAGTTGCTTAGGGCCTCACTAAGTTTCTGAGGTTGGCTTTGAACTTCTGATCCTCCTGCCTTAGCCTCCCAAGCCTCTAGGATTATAGGCCTGTGCCACTGTGACTAGTTTGATAGCTTTATATTTTAAAATAAGGTAAAGAACCTATTTGTCCCTCAATGATAATGCAAGACAGCCTCTCCACTTTTGAAAGGTTTTTTTTTTCTTTTTTATTGTATCATAAAGGGCCCTTCCTGGTAGAGTGACTCATGCCTATCTGGCAAGATTCACAGGAACCAACTTCTAGTACTGTTGGTGAGGCCTAAGTAGCAAACATCTTGATGATCGTACCTGGGGGACACAGCATGACTTTGCCTGCCCTCAAATATCATCATGATTTCTAACATACGGCTCTTATGGAATATCATCTTTAGATAATTTGTTTAAGATAATATTCTCACGAGTTTCTTTAAAAATACTCATGAAATTTATGTTCTTCGAAAGATACAGGTTGAGCATCCTTAATCTGGAAATCCAAAATGTTCCAAAATCTGACTGTGTGCTGACATGAAGCTCAAAAATCTGGATTTTGGAGATGCTCAACCCCATAAAACCTATGCAAACCTTCCCAAAACCAGAAAAACTGAAATACCTCTGGTCCCAAGCATTTTTGATTAAGGTATACTAAGCCTATAACAGGATAACAGCCTATAATATCTACTGCCACATCAAATTATTACCTCTCATCTTGCAGAACACAAGGCTCTATAGGGAGGGGATAGAGGGCAATGCTTTTACAGGAGGGAGAGGCTTAGCAGAAGGTTAGAGAGCAGTAATTTTTAATGTGTGATCTCTAGACTGGCAGCATCAACACTTGGAATGAGTTAGGAATGTAAAATTTCAGGCCCAAACCTAGACCTACTGATTAAAAAATGTAGGACCTGTATTCAGAAATCTGTATTTTACTAAGTCCTCTTGACAATTTGGATGCATCCTACAACTTGAGAATCTTTGAAAAAGGCATGTGCATGTGTGTGCTTGCACATATAACAAGCTAAGCCAGGATGCCAACCCCAGTCACCTTTGAGCTTCACAATTCAGGACAATGCTTCTGGTGTCCACTATTGATTAATGGATTAGAAACACCTGCCTTAGTTGTGAGATGGGGAATGGGATGGAGGTTGCACTTGTCAGTTACAAGGGCATACACATGTAAGCACCGCAGAACCAAGACTTTCAATGAATAAATATTTGTGTTGTTAGTGTACCATTTTTCTCTTAACCAGGGTTACTCACGTTTTCATTTACCTATTAAAAATGCTGTCAGGATTTTACTAACATTCAGGTTTGATTCCGTCTGCCTGGAATGGGACTTGATTGTGTGTTTCTAACCAGCTCCTAGATGCTGCTGCTGGTGGTAGTCCTCAGATCATGATTTCAGTACCAAGCTTCTAAACTTTATTTTTTATTATATACTTTTTAGAGATGGGATCTCACTCTTGCACGGGCTGGCCTCAAACTCTTGGGCTTCAGCAATCTTGTCTTGGCCTCCCAAGTAGCCAGAACTACAGGTGTAGCCACTGCCCCCGGCTTAAACTTTATTTATCCACCTTACTTTTGAGATTCTCTGCCTAAATATTCTCAGCAAAAGTAAACCCAAATATTCTACCATTTTACACATTAAAATTCTGAAGTAAATGTCACCTAGCAAAACCCTCTGAAAGGAAACTAACTGCAGAATCTGAGTGTACCTTCTCTGCAGCACTCAGTGACTACTCCTGGGTACCCTGCTTCTTTCAGATCTGCACTGCAGCACAGCCAGAAAGCCTGAGAACCTTCCCACCTTTATTTTTGCATCTTCTATCCATTGTTCTCAGCCTTTGGTGTAATGCCAGTTGGGAGCCACAATGATAAACAACATTTGATGACTGATGTCTTTCCCTTTCTTCTCTCCCTTTTGAATAAAATATACCTGCTGTCAATTAGTGCTTCTAGGCAGGATTAGAAATGCTAGTAAAATCAGGTCAAAAGCACCCTGGACCTTATTCTACCTGGGATTCCCTTGTAGTATAGCAATAATAGTAAATTAAAAACCTCATCATCTTTTCTCCAACCTTCCTTTTCCTTAGCATTGCTTAAGTTATTCTAGTAGGTCTTTTCCTTAAAAAAAAAGTGCTCATTCACCATGGTGTACAGTCAGCTGCAGTAGTAGCAACCAAAATCCTCTTGTATTAATAAATAACAGAAGCTTTATGCTATTATTTTTCTTCCCTTAAAATTCCAACTCATCCAATATGTGATAGATTTCTTTGTTTTCTCCCCTCACTGACTTGATTCCTTTATCCTTCCTGTTCTTTTTCTCTTCCTCTCACCCTCTCTGGTTTCTCCACCTCTCCCCTTCTATCTTTTCCCTCTGCCTCCTTTTCCTACTCCTTCATTGTTCCTGGAACGTGTAGGTATTATAGAAATCTCTCTGCCAATGGGGTAAATGCATATATCCAAAGCCTGTCATTGTAGAGTCACCCTGATACCAAGCTCAATGAAGCCTGAAAGGGGTTATTTCAGGATCCCCGTTTAGTAACCACCTTGCAAATGAATGCTCCAATTGTTTGTTTTAGATTAATGAACTGTTATTAACCAATAACCTGATATCCAATACTTGCACTAGAACATAGAGTTTCCATTAATGTGGAACAAACACAGTGTGTTTAAAGTAGCAGCATGTTTATTGCTTTTCATTTGAAGGGATTAGGTAATGAGGTGGGATGTGCAGCATCTGCCATTTCTGTTTATAGCTCACATCTCATGATGTGAGGCCAAGTGGTTCCGTCCAAGTGAGGGGTGCACACATTAGCTTAGTACTCACCACCTGGAATGTCTTACTGATATGATGAAAGTGTAGGCTGTGGTTTTCTTAACAAATTAATCATGAGCCTCTGGAAGCTGCATGGATGTATGTGTGACATCAACTTTAGCTCATCCAAACACTTCCACTAGGTCCAAGGCTCAGAAGCCCATTGAGGCTATTTTCTCAATGTAATAGGGGACCAGGAAATAGGAGAATGGTCAGAAATGCTCAGTGCTTTGCCTTCTCACAGCAACCTTACTGGGAAGAACCCTCCCCAGGGTTTTTCCTTCTTCCCTTGCCCTCTTGGCTGGCTTTTTCCTGCTGAGTTTTATATTAAAAGCACTGACCAGGACTTTCCAATTGCTCTGCTTTCTGTTGACCAGCAGAGTTCATATTTTATAATTGCTGCACAGTCATAGGCTGACTTGAAGCAAAACAAGGGCAGTGAGTTTGACCAAAGTACATATGTTTCTTGATTTATAGTGGAGTTATATCCTGATAAACCCATTGTAAATTGACAATATCATAAGTTGAAAATGCATGTAATCCACCTGACCTACCACACATCCTAGTTTAGCAACACAGAGCGCTAATAGGGTAAGTTGTTCCTCTTCAAGGTTGCAGGATTGACTGGGAGCTGTGGCTCATTCCCACTGCCCAGCACCATTAGAGGATCAGACCTTATATCACCAGTCCAAGAAAAGATCAAAATTGAAGGATTAAGCTGGGCATGGTAGTGTGTACCTATAATCTCAGATACTTTGAAAGATGAGGTGTGAGGATCACTTGAATCCATGAATTAAAGACCATTGTGGGCAACATAGCAAGTCCCTGTCTCAAAAAAGCAAAACAAAATCCACCAAAAATAATATAAAATAAAACCATACCAAGGATGGTTTCTACTCAATATGTATTACTTCTGCACCATTGTAAAGTCAGAAAACTTTAAGTCAAAGCATCCTAAGTTGGGACCATCTGTTAAAACCCTAGATTTTTCTCATCTGTCCTCTTTTTCATTATATTTCTAAGACTTTTGGAAATCTACACACCTTGTGTTAATACATTGCAGTCCAGCCTCATATGCACATTTAGCATACATGAACTTTCCTATATGTGTGTAGCAAAGAGTGGTAGAAGAATGTTATGTAACTTTGAAATGATCCCAAGATTCCAAACACATAATAGTTTGCTACATGGGTGACATGTTTTGCTGTGACAGGACTTGGAGTGGGCTTCTCCCTCTAGCATGTGATGTCTTATGAGACCCCATGTATGAGCTTCAGCTACTGAACTTCAAATACATTTAAACTGAAGATTTTGACAGACACTTTGATAACTTAAGCCATGGCAGGCTGCCCTCTCAGCTGCTTCCTGCCAGCCCCAGTTGCAACAGTGCCACACCCTGATAGCCTTTGATCTTTGATACCTCTCCTACCAAGACTGGCATCACTCCTAGTATTGAAGGACCTAAATTGTCATCTCAGATCCATACTCTGTTAGACACCATCTCTCCGGAGAAACTACTTGCAAAAAATTAAAGATACTTTTCAAAATTTAATTAGATTTTACTTTCCACAGAGGCCTGCTTTCATCTTAATTGAGCAACTGGACTCTAATAATTTTGGAACTCACTATGTGGTTAATGTACCTGACTATTGAGTGTATTCCCCGAGAAATTGGTTCATGTTATTCTCCCATTCTTTAAGCATTGGGAATCTAAGGAAAAATCTTCATATGGCAGCAAACCATGTGATTGGTGAAATCATACTTTGATTATCTCCTTTTTGTCACCATATACAATAGGAGGTATGTATTTTGCAATGCAACGTAGGTATTTTGCAATGCTGAGGACTGAACCCAGGGTCTCACACATACTAGGCAAACACTCTACCACTCAGCCACATCCCCAGCCCCACAACATGGGGTATTTAAATACTTCAAGAGATTCTGTCCATCCTTCACCCAATGGGCATGTGTCCAAGATTGTGAGTTTCCTATGGGGATGGCAGATTCGAGGCTGCTTCTATCTAGTGCTTCTTGTAGTGTTTCTTGATTCACTGGGGATTATTCTAGTAGTTGAAGACTCAGTATATATTTTGAATACAAAGTGGCCCCTGGGCTATACAGAAGAATTGTACTCTAAACTGAAGTTGTTTTAGAGGATTAGTTAAGAAAGAGCATAGGTATTAGAATCAGACTGCCTGACTCCAAATTCTGGCATTAGCTACTAGATATTTTGCCCTCCATCTTGCCGACCCAATTTCCCATCTGTAAAATGGGATTAATGTAATAGAGGAAAAACTTCTTCTCTATCCTCTTGGGTTCATTAACTGGAACCTTCAAATTAAACTGACAAAAGACAGATTAGGAGAAAAGGTTTATTAAGCATCCACACAGACGTTTTACAGAGAAGAAGTAAAAACCCAAAGAAGTGGTTAGGCTTGAGAGCTTATATACTACTTTATTAAAGGGGAATAAATTGTTAAGAAGTAACTAGACAAAATAAAATGGGTTTATGTTTCTAGGGTAGTAAATTGTGAAAAAGTACATATATGGGAGAAACTATAATGGAAGATAAGTATTATTTAGTAATATTTGTTATGCAGACTGAATGCCATCTCCAAATTGTCTCTGGTGATGAACAGTCATTCTCTTCTTCCTGCTATTTGAGTAGGGGATACACCTTCACAAAGGGAAATTTATGCCTTGCTTTTAGGAGGAGGACAAAGAGTTTCTTGGGTGCATGTTGTTTCTTAATTGCCTTTATCTGAAAATAATCCTTATGCAAAGTAGCATATTTGATGTAGCACAATTTGACCCTCTTCCATGTAAAGTATAAGAAACTTATAGGGCTGTTATAAGAATTAAGTAAACATTTTATAATTTTTTTCTTTTTTAAATTGTTGATGGACATGATATCTTTATTTTTATTTGCTTATTTTTATGTGATGCTGAGTATGGAACCCAGGGTCTCATGCGTGGAGGCAAGTGCTCTACCACTGAACTACAACCCTAGCCCCATAAATGTTTTTTTTCAATGAGATAGTGGACCAGGCTCTAAAATGCATAGCTGGGCGAATACATATGTACTCTTTGGGGATCACTGGAAGTGTGGAGTGCCTTCTTCAACTGATAGTCTATGAAAGCAAAGGTGGACAATCATACACCCATGGGGAACAAAGTCTTGCCTCACTGATGAGTTCTCATTAACCATTAGAGTGGATTGGTGATGAGAGGGCCTGGCAGGTAGTTAGGAGGAGTTGGTCTGGGCAAATAAAGAATAATGGTTCACCAAATAATCTCTAAGCTCACTTCTCCTACCCCAAATACACTATTTAATCATAATATGCCTATGTTCTAAAATCTTCTACCCATATATAACTCATGAGCTAGTTAAACTAAAGGTCAGAATCAGCCATAGGAAAAGTTGGTTTTCTTCATAGCCCTCTTCTTTGCTCCCTAGTGTTTTCTCCATCAATCCCAAATACATGTTTTTGTGCCATTTATCAGGATTTTCATGGTAAACCCAAGCCTCTTAGAAACCCCTCTCATTTAAACAGAATCCATCTGAGTCCCTTTTTAGGGGGTCAGCTCAAAACGCAGATAATGAGGCCTGCTGAAGTGTTAACAAGGGTTGATAAGTTAGTCTTACTCAGGTCTGGCTACAGGTGATATATATTTAACTGTCTACTAAATTATTTTATGGCACAATTTCTCTTTCATCTGACTCTTTCCCCTGGGCTGTTGTCATTCTGAAAATCATATTTTACCACATAATTGTCACAACCACATTAATGTATATTAGCATTTTGTATATCTTAATCTTGCACCAAAGACAGTTTAGTAATAACTGATTTTTAAGTAATAAAATCCCACTTTTTTTAAAAAAAAGCTTCACATAATGGTTGCACCATACTTCTTTGCAAAAAATGGCATAAAATCTACAATGATTAAGCAGTAAAATACAGAATGTCTAGTATGAATTGCTTATTTGAGTTAATAAGCTAGCATGTGGCCTGAAAGTTGAGTTCTTAGTAGTGACATGCTGGAACAACAAGGAGGTCTTAACAAAAATCCCTTGTAGGCAAAAATTACCCAGTTTGGTTTCTGAGGATATGGTGATTCAGGGTGGGAAGAAGAGAACACAGAAAGTGTCCCCTTTGTATTTAAGAAAGTAATTTTTTTTTCATCCCTAAAGCTTCTTGCTCTCAAATCTGCCTATTCATGTTAGAGCTGGAGCATTTGCATAGTACCTTACTCCAGGGCATATTCTCATGTGAAATGTTTGGAATAACTAAGAGTTGTTAACTGGTCTGTTAAAAAAATGAAGTCTGTTTTTCACTATGGTATTTTGGTAGATCTTAAATCTTTTTGTTGTACTCTTCCTCAGACTTTCTCTTCTGAACCTGATGTCCACCTAGTTGTCTTTTTTTATTTAGTTAAATATTTTTATTAGTTCTCAGTTAAACATGACAGTAGAAAGCTCTTTGATTCATTGTATACAAATGGAACAGAATTTTTTGCTTCTCTGGTTGTACATGAGGTAGAGTCACACCATTTGTGCGATCATACATGTACCTAGGGTAATGATGTCCCTCTCATTCCACCATCTTTCCTACCCCCTTGACCCCTCTCCCCTTTGCCTCATACAAAGTTCCTCCACTCATCTCATGCCTCTTCCATTATGGATTAGCATCCACTTATCAGAGAAAACATTCAGCCCCTGGTTTGGGGGGATTGGCTTATTTCGCTTAGCATGATGTTCTCCAATTCCATCCATTTAACTGCAGATGCCATAACTTTATTCTCTTTTAATGCTGAGTAATATTCCACCATGTATATATATATATCAGTTTCTTTATCCATTCATCTACTGAGGGGCATCTAAGTTGGTTCCACAGTTTAGCAATTATGAATTGTGCTGCTATAAACATTGAAATGGCTGTGTCACTGTAGTTTGCTATTTTTAAGTCCTTTTGGCGTAGGCCAAGGAGTGGGATAGCTGCATCAAATGGTGGTTCCATTCCAAGTTTTCTAAGGAATCCCCATACTGCCTTTCAGATTAGTTGCACCAATTTGAGTCCCATTAGCAATGTATGAGTGTGCCTTCCCCCCACATCCTTGCCAACACTTATTGTTACTTGTATTCTTGTTAACTGCCATTCTGAATGAGATGATAGTGAGATGATAGCCTCTTCAACAAATGGTGCTGGGAAAACTGGAAATACATATGCAGCAAAATGAAACTAAATCCCTATCTCTCACCAGGCACAAAACTCAAATCAAAATGGATCAAGGACCCTGAGCCTATCATCATGTCAGATTAGGGCCCAACTTCCTTAACAAGACTCTGAAAGTGCAAGAAATAAAATCAAGAATCAATAAATGGGATGGATTCAAACTAAAAAGCTTATTCTCAGCAAAAGAAATAATCATTGAGGTGAACAGAGAGCCTATAGAATGAGAGCAAATTTTTTCCACAGGCACATCAGATAGAGCACTAATCTCCAGGATATATAATGAACTCAATAAACTTACCACCAAAAAACAAACAATCCAATCAAATAAATAGGCTAAGGAGCCAAACAGACACTTCTCAGAAGAAGATATACAATTGATCAACAAATACATGAAAAAAAATGTTCAACATCTCTAGTAATTAGATACATGCAAATAAAACCTAAGATTTCAACTAGTTGTGTCTTAAAAGCAAGGTAGTATATTCATGATTGTGAGTGCTTATTCTGTAAAGCAAAGAAAACTCTTGGATGGTTTTCAGAAGCTGCAGGTTTGGGTCTAGATGTCTCAGGACTAGGTAAACCATCTTCTTTAATTTTGCTTTGAGACCATTTTCTCAGTGGAGGCTGTGTTGTGTGGAAATAAATGAAGACCACACAAATGAGTAAACAAAGGCTATTTAGTCGGCTTGCCATAGGAAGGGAGTCAGCCACCATCACTTGGGTTTTGGCAGAGACTCAAAGGCAGACAGAGGAGGGGGAATGCTGTATGTTGGAAAACAGGGATGGCCTCACACATGCCACAATTAGAGACTGTTGGCATAGCAAAGTTGTAGACAAACTAACTGAAATAGAGCATCCTATATTAGGAGTGCATGTTTGGTTATTTATGATTTGTCTTAATTGGGAGCAGGGACAAACATTAGGGAAACTGTCAGTTATTAATCAAATGCTGGCCAATTTGGGCTGATTGTTACAGGCGTTATTGTTTGGCTTTATGAGCTATTATTAGACATAACAGCCTGGTATTCTACAAGTCTGACTTAGAGATACCAGACTGGCTTCCTAGGGTGGTTATGAAAGATTATGAGTTGGATTCCTGGGTTGATTGGTACAGATCGTGGGTCAGAGTTGTTTTATGTGTGCATTTACATATTCAGTCTCTTAGTTGAGAGAGTCAATACTTCATACCTCTTTTGTTAATGAAGTTATCTCCTAACTGAATTTCTTCACATATCCTGCATATGTTTTTGGAAATAGTTCTTTTGATGAATGCTAGAGTGGATGCTGTGCTCTATTGTCAAGATCTTCCTTCAGGATGGGAGGACTTACTTCATCAGCTGCCCTCAGATGGCAGGCCTGTTCCCTGGACATTGCCCTCTGCAGAAGGAGCTGCCTTGCCCAAGGTGATGTCTTTTCCATGGGTGGCCATATCTGGCAACTGGTCAAGGCAGGGGGCATTAAGTCTCACCTCTTCACTCTGACTAGGAACAACTCTGAAGGAACACCTCAGTTTTAGGGTTCCCATTAGAGATATTGATTGAGATGATATTTCCAGCTAAACTTCTCTCTCTGCTTCAATTATTTTTTACTTTAGATACTCAGAGCACTGCACAATAAACTTCCTGTTAATCTCCATCACAGAGTCTGCTTCCTGGGGGATATTACCTGTAACAATTCCTCTTTAAATTATCCTAATTTGAGTCTACCATCTGTTTCCTGCTGGGACCCTGACTGGCACAGGATATTACATTTATTATTTATCCTATTAAATGTAGGTTCATGATTCACAACAGGACTTTTTTGTTTGTTTTTCACTAAAGATCAGAGGATTTGGGCTTGTTCTAATTGTAGGAATAGGGGTGTGCTAAACTTGCTTTTTATTTATTTTGTATCACTTTTCTGATCTGTCACATTTACACACACACACACACACACACACACACACACACACCTTTTATCATGCTCAATGTGTTTAGGATTCAGTACATAGTCAAAGTGAGGTACTACACAGAGAAGGGCTAGCTGCAGCACAGCTTGGTTTGGACTTGACACAAAGACTGTCACAGGCAGCAAGGGTGCCCTGATAAGGCACAGAATTGACAAAACAGTTTGTTTGTTGCTACACAACAAACCTTTTATACTGTGCCTTATGTAACTATTCTGGAAGAACATACACCAGGAATCCGAACAGTTCAGTTTACAGCAATTTTCACAAACATTGGACTTTTCCTGGTTCTTGAGTGAAGTTTAACACCTCCAAGACGACATGATCATAGGAAAGAAAGCAGGGTCACTACCCAGATGTCAGTGAAAAAAATAAGACCACATCCAATTTTCTTGTGCTCTGGAAAGGTATTTTTCTTCAGAGTTTGTCAGAGAGGCAGAATTATAGCATAGTATTTGAAAGCAGACCGAGGACCCAGACTGACAAGGTTCAAACCCTCTTTTTGCCTTTCACTTAATCTGTGGCCTTACTTAACTTCTCTGTGCCTCACTTTTCTCATTTGTCAAATAAATAAAATGATAATACCTGCCCCATAAAATAATTGTGTAAATTGAATGGGTTAATGTATGTGAAGTCCTTAGAATAGTGCCTAGCAACACACTAAGCATCTTATTCCTATTTTGATGTCAGTTTGCTATATAGAATTGTAAAATTTTTATGTAGTTAGGTTATCTTCCTTTTATTTTTTCCTTTAAGGAAAGAAATCAGGAAGAAAAAAATTCTGACCTTAATACCATTAGCTTTTACTGTGTATTTTCTTCCAGTATACTTTCTAATCAGAAAAATTTTAAATATTCATAACATGTAAGTGTACTATAACTTAATAAGAAAGAACCAAGTAGACATGGGCAAAGTATATCTAAAGGCAATTTACAGAAAAATGTATTTTATAAACATATGAGAGGATGTGTAACCTCACTAATACAGAAAATGAAAATGAAAACAAAAATAAGGTTTCTTGCCACCTATTATGTTTGCAAAACTTGAAGTGAATGGACATGATTCCTGCATTCCCCACACCCCTGCTCCATATTTTGCTCCATGCCACTTCTAGTGTTCTGGAAGCTATACATCTTATATCCATGGAAGTGCATGCTATGAAGATACAGTTTATTTTTTGTTATGAATTAGTGATTTTCTATCAACATCTACAATTGCAGTGTCTATATCCTCTCCTTTAATCTGCTTTCATTTTCTTTTTTCAAAAAAATATTTGAAGTTGTAAATTGACAAATTAGTTGTTTACATCTATAGGATACAACATAATATAATGTATGAATACAACATGGAATGATCAAGCAAATTAACATATCTATCACCTCAAATACTTTTTTATGGTTAGAACATACAAAATTTGCTCTTAGTAATTTTGATATGTACAGTATATTATTTAATGTATTTACCTTGCAGTCTAATATATCTAAAAAATCCTATTTCTTCAACTTGCCTTTGTATAATTTGACCATCATCACCCCATTCCTCTCACCCATTAATCTCTGGTAACCACTGTTCTACCCTCTACTTCTTTGAGTTCAATTGTTTTAGATTCCACATTTAAGTGAGAACCTATTGTTTTTCCATGCTGGATTATTTCACTTAGCATAATATCCTCTAGATTCATCCATGTTATTTCAAATGACAATTTCGTTTTTTAGATGCTGAATAACATTGTGCATATAAAACCACATTTTTTTTCTTTATCCATTCATCTTTCAATAAACTCTTGGGTTGATTCTATGACTTGACCATTAAGAATTATGCTACAGTGAACATGGGAGCACAGATGTCTCTTCAACGTACTGATTTAAACCTTTTTGGGTAAATACACAGAAGTGGGATTACTGGATCCTGTAGTATTTCTATTTTTAGCTTTTTAAGGAACTTCCAAACTGTTCTCCATAATGACTCTACTAAGTTACATTCCCATCAACAAAGTACACATGTTCCCTTTTCTCCACATCCTCAACACTTAATGTCTTTCATCATTTTGATAATAGAGCTATTCTGTGAGAGATTATGTCTTCTTGTATTTTTTTGTTTGGATTTCCCTAATGATTAGTGATATTGAGCATTTTTTTCATACACCTTTTGACTATTTGTATATTTTCTTTTGGAAAATGTCTATTTAGTTCCCTTACCAATTGAATTATTATTTGCTTTTTCTATAGAGTTGTTTGTATTCCTTATATATTTTGGATATTTACTTACATTTTCTATCTCCCCTCTTTTTACATCTTTTGAATGTGAGTGAGTCAACTGGAAGATCAAGATGAGTAATTTAACTCTGATAATTTCTTCATATGTCCTTTATTTTCTTTAACCTATTTATTTATTTATTGTGGTAGTAGGAATTGAATGCAGAGCCTCACACATTCTACCTCTGACCTATATCCCTAGTCCCTTTTATTTTTTATTTTTAATCAAGGTCTCATTAATTTACTTAGCTGATCTTGTACTTGCTGTCTTCCTGCCTTAGTCTACCAAATAGCTAGGATTACAGGTTTGTGCCATTGCACCCAGCTTCAATGCATTTATTTATTTTTTGTAAATCATGTTTTCAATTTCTAGAAACTGGTTGTATTTTTTTTTTTCATAGAAATTTGTTTTGCTTTTCTAGGTACATTTTTCTTTTAATTGTTGTGGAGACTGTGGCTGCTATTTAGGAATTTGGGTGGTATGATACTACTTATGTTTAATATATATCCCCTATTTTATTTAAACAATTTGATTGAATTTGTATTACCTTCAATAAAGCAATCCCTAACTAGCACAGAAAGTAGACAAGATCATATTTAAGGGGCTGAGGTTGTGGCTCAGTGGTACAGCGATCACCTAGCATGTATGGGGCGCTGGGTTTGATCCTCAGCACCACATAAAAATAAAATAAAGGTAAAAAAAGAGATCACATTTAGTTAATTGAATCAACAAAGAATTTATGAGGTGGCTTATAACATTTGCCTTTTCAAATGTATATGATTTAAACTACTAAGAATGAGTAGAGTGTTTTGGTTGGAGAAAGAATATTTAAGGCGAAGGTGATGCAAATACAGAGTTTTCAAAGAGCAGGAAGCATTTCACTTGGCTGGATCATTAGGTAAGTGTTGTGGTGATTGAGGAAGGTTAGTGAGAAAGCTAGAAAGTTATTTTAGGAACATCATATAGAGAACATTTAATGCTATGGAAAAGACTTTGGAACTTATCTTCCATTGAGGAGATTCTGAAACGGTTTGAATCAAAGTATAGAATAATCAAAGATGTGTTTCAGAAAAATTCCTCTGTATACCAAGTAGAGAATGGATTGGAACGGTGACCAAGCAGACAAGAAGGACAAGTGGACAGACTTATTGAATTGGTTCAAATAAGGTGTAATGACTGTGTGAGCATGTGGGAATGGACATATTTTATACTCTGTGCAGAATATGGATATCTAAATTAGAATAGTTATATTTTCATGTTCTAATAATCAGTGCATGATACTAGATTCTAATAATAAAATGCAGGGTGGCTGAAAATGACACTCTTTATTAAAAACAAATTCACTCTACCCCCTTTATAAACATTCATTAAAAAGTTTCTCATGGTATTTCAACAAATGATATTGACAATATGTGTAAAATTAGAATTGCATCATTTGGCAAATTTTTCAAATAGTGATTCTTTAGAAATGTGATTCATAAAATGAATTCCTAATTTCTAGAGTCCTCAGTTGAACAGTATGTCTCTTTCGCTTTTAGCACGTTTCAAAATAATTGTATTGATCTTGTTCCTTGAATAGTTTCTGAGAAAATCTGCATTCTGAAGCCTTTTTTAACTTGAGACTCAGGGGAACTGAGGCCTAGAGAACTTTAATGTAACTCCTACCACCTCTCCCCACAAACAAACCAGGTGAGCTTAAGAATACTAAAATGAGCCATAGGATAAAAGAATTCAATTTTCTTGGTACAAGCACATCTGAGTTTATTTTCCCTATTGGGACTACATATTAATACTGTTAGAACTGGAGGTGAGGATGGGGAAAATACACATATTTTTCAAAGTCAAAATCAATAAGGGCTTGGTTTCAGAACCTCCCATGGTACTCAAATTCTTGGATGCTCAAGTCCCTTATATAAAATGGCATATTTGTACATAACTTGCATGAATCTTCTAGTATATTTTAAATCATATATAGGTTATTTATAATGCTTAACATAATGTAAATAGTTGTTATACTGTATTGTTTGGGGGAAAATGACAAGGAAAATCTGTACATGTTCAGTACAAATGCAATTTATTTTCTAAATGATCCATGGTGGGTTCAATCTGAAAAACCTATGGATATGGAGGGCTGACTATAGTGGATGCCATAGTATGTCACCCAGGTCTATCTCATCATCTTTCTAGGAATTAAACACTAATTTGCTTGTGCCCTGGGAATATTTTCAGCTCTCTGAGAATTGCCCTTAGCTGAATAAAAGCCCCCTTACTCAAATTTACACTCTTTTCTTGGGAGCAGCCTGTATGCAGTGGATGGTCTGTGTGGGAGTATGTAGTCTCAGTCCATCTGCCAAGCTTGGGACAACTCTGAAGAACCATTTCAGCTTCAAAAACTCTAAAGTAGAATTGGCTTGAAGCTTTTTATATAAGTTTCCTATTGCTGGATGTAACAGATTACCATACTTAGTGGTTTACAACAACACAAATTTGTAATCTTATGGTTTTTAAGGTCGGTAGTCTGAAATGGATCTCACTGGGCTAAAATGAAAGTGTCAGCAGGATTTCATTCTACCTGGAAACTCTTGCAAAGAATATATTCCTTTACCTTTTCTACTTTCTGGAGGCTACCTGTACTCCTTGGCTTGTGACCTTTGTTCCAGTTAAAAAACAGCAGAAACGGCATGGTGGTATGCCAATAGTCTCAGCACTCAGGAGGCTGAAGTAGGAGAATCATTTGAGTCCAGGAGTTGGAGTCGAGCTTGGGCAATATAGTAAGACCTTGTTTCAAAGAGAAAGATTAACAGAACGAAAACCAAAAAATCCAGTAGTATACCATTGTATCTCCTCTCTGACCTCTGCTTCCATCCTTCCATCTTTTCTCGCTGGTCTAATAGGGAATATGCTTCCTTCTTTCCTTATAAGGACCCTTGTGATTACACTGGGCCCACCTGGACAATCCAGAATACTCTTCTGTCTCAAAATCCCTAATTATATATACAAACTCCCTTTTGTTTATATATTCACAGATTCCAGGGATTATAACATGGAAATCTTTGGGGGAGTAGATGATGATTGTTATTCTGCCTATCCCACCTTTGTTGTGGTCACAGCACAACCCAGTTTTTTTTTTCTGCTGTCTGATCTAGCTTCCCTCACTTCCCTATAGGTATCCACCCTAAAAGCATGCCCTAGTGAACTTCTTGCACATGAGTATCTATCTGAGTCTGTTTCCCAGTGAACTGAACTTTTTATAGAGTGGTTCATGAGGCTAGAGCATGGAACTATACGTTTGCAATAAAGTTAAATTGTAATTACTCTCTAGAGCCTTAGTCAGACCAGATGACAACCCTAAATTCCTGTGGATAGCACTCTATCTTTATTCCCTGAAGGAACATTTCTTAACTCTTCAGAGATTTAGATCTTATTTTCAAAGCAGGGGGCTCAGTTTCTCCCTGACTCCTTCATATAGGAGATTCTTCCATGCAATGCTAAACAATAATGGCATGGGTTTCCCAGAGGAAGCTAGACAAGAGAACTATCACAGGTTGGGTTTCTTGGGAAGTAGAATTGAGTAAGAATAGAATGCAGACTATTTCTTAAGGTGTACCTCTTCATGTCAATATCTTTGGAGAAAGAGGAGGAATCAGGATTAGATAAAAAGAAAAGTGAGGCTGCAATATGGTCTCAACAAGCAACTTGGCCAATCCTATGGGTGATTTATAGAGCTGGGATGATCCCTCAGAGTTGTCCCAAGTTGGGCCAAAGGGTTTGGCTCTTGTATTGCCCAATCATTGGAAGTGAGCTACTCTCAGAATGACAGGGGGGAAAGGGCCAAACTATTTTGCAAAATGGCTTTATTATTGTTCATTCCTATGAGTGTTCCAGTTACTCCACATCCTCATCAGCACTTAATATTGTTGTTTATTATTATATAAAACTTGTATCCCTACTAGAGTATGTGTAATATCTCATTGTTATTTTATTGTTGTTATTTGGCTGTACTGGGGATTGATCTTGGTCCTTTGGGCATGTGAGGTAAGTGCTCTGCCACTGAGCTATATCCCCAGCCCTCACATTTCTCTTATGACTAATGATGACAAACATCTTTTCATGTACTTATTTGCTGTCTGTATCTTCTTTGGTGAAATGTGTATTCAAATCCATCTATTTTTAAATATTGGGTTGTCTTATTGTTGAATTTCGAGAGTTCTTTGTATCCTCGGTACAAATCCTTTATCAGACATGTGATTTGCTTGTATATTCTCTTTTAGTTTGGCAGGTGTCTTTTCACAAGGTGTTTTCAAGAATGAGTGATAGTAATATCAACTCAGTGTGAAAATTTGGGGATTGTGATAAGGTAGGAAAGACCAAGGTGAAGAAACTGGAGTAGCTTAACTGCCTTTAAGGGATGCATTTGGAAAGATGACATTTTCTTTTTCTATTGCTATAGCACATGGCACTGATATAGAATTACCAAAAATAAATACAGCAAATTATAACAAGCTTGATTGTGAAACTTTTGAGTTCCCTCCTACTAGGGAGATTCCTGGCAGTGGAAATAACATTCACATAATGCTAATTATACAAGAGTTTCTTACTCTGTATGTAGTGAGGTAAATGGTAAAAAGGTACTCAATAAATAAAATTAACTTTAAAGAGAGAAACTGTGGTTCTGAGCAGCTTAGGTGTAGATAGAAAATCTTAGTTTTGGAAAGAGTCTGTAATATGCTCCTGTTGGGCATATGCATATGAATTGGTATCTGTTATTCTAAACAGAATGTCATACAATCTTTTTGTCTTCTGACACATTCCCCATCACCCCCTGCCTGTTGAGCTCAAAGTCATGTGAGAACTGGCTTCTAGGAGGCAGACAGCCACTATTCTTAAAGGTAACTCATTTGTGTTCCCTAGAAATCAGAATGAAAGACAAAGTCTTTGTTGCATGGTTTTTATTTGGGAAGGGATCTTAGGAAGCAAGTGTGATAGAATGGGCAGAGAGAGACAGGGATGGAAAATAAGCTGATTTAAGATGTAGGAAATAATTTCACTGCCATTGTCTAGATCACCTATATTGACTGCCTAATTTTTCAGCTTCCATGTATTTTACTCTTAATGAGTCAAACCTGGAGCCTTTATTATAGAAGCACCCTTGAACTGTTAAAGTTGTCCTACCTGGAGACATCAAGAACCAGGAGTTCCTCAGAATTTACGTCCCCTTGCCTCCACCAATCCCCAGGGTGGCCCATAGTCAAGGGCTGATTGCGTAGTATGAAACTCCAGCTCCCTTGCCTCCAGGAAAGAAAAACTGTATGGTGTGGTTTATATTCCAGATTTCTCCCAATATTTGGATTCACCTGAAATCTTACTCTTCGTTTGTTTATTCACAAGCCCTGCTTTGCTTCCCCACCTCCCTTATGCTCTCTCCTTAATAAAATACTCACAGAAATCCTATCTCAGAGTCTGTTTGGAGATCAGGACCAAGACTCAAAGATACATTATGGAGATTGCTTCTGTGGGGAAACAGGACCATTATTTTGTCAGAACTTTCTGGGAAACATACAGAAAGATACACCTCTTGATTTACTCCAGAATTGGCTGCCTAAGGACAGGGAGACTGGAACATTTATCTACTGCTTTCAATCTCCTCTTGGTGGAAGGCTGAAACCTGGGGGCAGTTCAGTCCTCCATATTTCTTGGCTGAGTTGTTGTTGCTCCTGTGTAAAGCAGACTTCTGAGGCATCAGAAAAGGACTCCAGGCAGAAAGTAGAGAAAGGAATGTGAAGTCTGAGATAGGAACTTGTGTGGAACTGTCTGTGGTAGCTGTTGTTAAAATCAGAGATGGGCCTAAGGGTATGACCTCAAAAGTGAAAAGTAGATGCTAAGCTGACTGAGCAAGTACATCCTGGAGAGCTGTAACCCTGTGATTCCCCTGAATGGTGCACAACTGCAGCAGTAGCTTTAGCTATTCAAGCAGTTTACAGAGTTTAATAGTTACACCATGTAGCAGGGGTAGAGTACCAGCAATTGGAAACTAGGCTATGCTAGTAAAGCAATGTAGTAAAAATTTGGTATGTAACCCTTGAAGATAGATCAAGAATTCCATAGGGGATATATATTATTAGTTTGCTTAGGCTGTATTAACAGTACAACACAGATGATATGATTTAAACAGCAGAAATTTATTTCTTATGGTTCTGGAGCAGAGAAGTCTAGGATTGAGGTGCCAGAGAACTGGTTTCTGGTGAGGCCTCTTTCCTTGGCCAGCATAAATGGCAACCTTCTCACTGTAGCCTCACATGGCATTTCCTCTATGCATACACACTCCTGGTGTTTCTTACCCTTCTTATAAGGAAACCAGTCAGATTAAATAGACCTTGCCCTTATAACTTCATTTAGTCATAGCTACCTCTGTCAAGGTCCTATATCCAAATATGTTCACATTAGGGGTACAGACTTCAACATATGAATTCTGGGTGGGAACAATTCATGGGTGGACACAATTCAATACATAACAGGGTACATTCACATAATTTTATGAGAATCAATTTCTAGTCTCAATTCTGATATGCAATACTTGGTAAAAGTGAGACCATACATGCAGATAGGTCATCTTTGCTCTTCTCCTTTCATAGTTGTCGTTTTACAAACTTATAAAACTCAGGCCTGCTTCTTACCCATGCCAACTTTTACTGAGGTGCAGTACCCTGGGATGTAAAACACTCTGGACATATAGACACATAGACAATTAGACATTAGACAATTAGATACAAGCTTCCCTTAACCTGGGTACTATGAACTTGCTATTAAATTTCACGTTTCTCTTTATTATACACATTTCTCTCAAGGATGTGCAAGACCCTGAGTACTATCCTCAGCACTGCCAAAATAATAATTAATAACACCAGGTGAATTTTTAGCCCATCTCATGAAAGTCTCAAGTTCATTAGATTCCACTTACATGATTTCAAAAGATACCTTAAGCAAAGCATCCATTTCACAATTACAACATGAAATAAGATAATTCTTCTCCATACTTCTGCCTGAAGTTGGGAATTCAATCTGTATACAGGTCTGACACCTTCTGTATAGACTAAGGGAGACAGTGGACAACAGTTCCTGCCCCTATGCTCTGTTGTATTTTGTTTTTCTTTTCCTTACTGTAAAACAGAAATATTCAACCCAGGTGATTTTTCTACTACTTTTGCCCACAGGGATGCTGCAGACCTATTGACTAATTATAAAAAGGAGTGACAGAGAATCCTTTGATGACATCCTTTCTTAAACAAAACATTAGCTCCATCACTTTGAAATAATGACTCTTGGCAAAATGCTTTCAATAAAAGGCCACAGTGTTTGCTATATAATTAGGGAGTTCTAAGGTACCAATGAAAATTTAGTAATGTATATATTTACTTGATGGATTTTGAGTATCTGATGCTTTGAGCCATCCTTGATTATTAATTTTCTAGGAGAACAGTCTTTAAACAACATAACTACCCATAATAACCAGCTCTACATTAATGGATTTGGTTTATTCAGATTGGGAATTGGCAGGCTTTTCCAAGAGCAATGGAATTTTCCTTGATCCTTTTAGTTATACTTTACATAAATGAGGATTCATCAATATAATCACTGTATTCATTGTACTTGTTAATATTTTCAACAGTATTAAAACCAGAAAAAATAGAAGGAAGTGATTTGTTGTTATGGTAAATTTTAATTTTGGAAAGAACCTGCAATCATGGCAAAGAAAATGTGAGTTAAGTTGATGGTGAACTAGACTGTTTGATTTTAAGTGCCCCTGAGAGAATGAAGAGAGAAGAAAAAAATTATCATGCCACATTTGACTCCAGAAAATAAACAGCTTCATCATACACCAGTGCCTAAAATATATACGAGTGAACATTAGAATTGCAAATGAATTGAGGGAAGAAAGAATTCTGTCTGCTTTTACATGATTTTGTTTTGCATTGGGCTAAGGGATTTTTTTCCTAGTATAAACTAAGAATGAATTCCCAACTTCAGGCAGAAGTATGGACAAGAATTATCTCATTTCATGTTGTAATTATGAAATAGATGCTTTGTTTAAGGTCTCTTTTGAAATCATGTAAGTGGAATCTAATGAACTTGATTAATTAGAAAAAGAAACAGTATTCATGACAGGAAAACATCTTACCACAAATATAGTTATTGTTTGATTAACAATGGGAATGTGTTCTGAGAAATGTGGTGTTAGTGGATTCTACATTTGTGTGAGCAGCATAGGGTGTACTTACCCAAACTAAGAGGGCTGTGGCAACACTAGGTGATATAATCTTATGGGACCACTCTCACATACGTGGTCCATTTTTTTTTTTACCAAAATGCTATGTGGTACATAATATATGCATATATATATATGTGTGTGTGTGTTTGTGTGTGTGTGCGCACACACACACATATATACACATATACATATGTGTATATATGTGTGTGTATGTATACGTGTGTATATATGTGTGTGTGTGTATATGTGTGTGTGTGTGTGTGTGTGTGTGTACGCTTAATTTCTAAAGCACATTGTCTTGTGTATACCTGTGTTCAGGTCCCAAGGTTTTTGAGATTTACATTCAGATAAGAAACCGGACCCTCCCTGATTAAATGAGCAGGTCTTAGGATGCTGAATTATATGGTTTGTTTTTAAGTGCCCTGAGAGAATGAACAATGATCAATAACTGCCTACTTTGTTGCCTCCCAAGAGCTGATTCTTGCTTTTTTAGGATTTTTTTTGTACTGGGGATTGAACACAGGCATGCTTTACAAAACACTGACCTCCACCTCTGGCCCTTTTTATTTTATTTTATTTTTTGAGATAGTCTCTCTCACTAAGTTGCTCAGACCTTGCTAATTTGCTGAGACTGGCCCCCAACTTATGATCTTCCTGCCTCAGCCTCCTCGTTGCTGGGATTAAAGCTGTGTGCCCATGCCGAGCTTGGTTCTTGCTTTTTAAAGAGAAACTAAATGGGATCTACTGTGATTATTATGATGTTTGGGGATTTTTCTGCCTAACCTTATTTTGAATAACAATATAATTCACCTCCTCCTCTGTATGTATATAGTATCAAATGAGAGTTAGATGGAAGCAAATCTTCTAAAATCTTCTAAATATGTAACTTCAGGGAACTCACTCTCATATTTGCATCTTGGATTTGGAGTTTTATTACCATTTACAAAGGATTTAGTTTTTTTACCTCCATTATATCTGCCCTATTTGCATCTCAACATAAGTTGTAGAAGAGAGGTCTTGAACATATACAAAGACTTAAGAAAGTAAGGTATATATGCCCATAATTACATGGATAAATAGGAGTAAAGTAGCCCAGGGTTAATGTGGCCTTGAGTCTGTCCTTGTTCTCTGGTTATTCAACTTTATCTGTTTCATGGAAAAAGGATCCCACATGCCAGAGAATCTGAGATTGTCTCTAGTGTATTTTTCAACTTGAATAAGTCTAGATAAAAAATGGGGAAATAAAAGGTATGCTATCTAATTGCAAGCTTAAGGATAAATCTAATGAAAAATGAATGAGTGGCATGGTCTGTATATGAATATGTGAAAATGCAATGGGTAGTGATGATAGATTGAGACCCACACTTAACATTCAGAGAATGACTGTATAGTGAATATGGACCTGGGCAGAGACATTAGGGCATTTCTCTCAGTGCAGATGTGACGCTTCTCTTGCTGGACAACCCTATATTAACCTCATTGGAGGAAGTTACTTTGCAAGTGGATGCTGAGTCTCATCAAAACCTACCTTTCCATCTTTCCATGTTTCCAGACCTATAACCAGTCATGTCATAGCACTCTAAGTGAGGGACAAATGAAAAGACTGAATGTGAAGGAGAGAGCTTAAATGTTTGTAAATTGGCAAGCTTTTCTTGCTAAGTCATATCAACAAAAATTTGGGAAGTATTATGAGAATGAATTGTGATGATAATCGACCAAGGAGGATGAAAGATAATATTGACTAAGTATACCTCTTATCAGTAAATTCTACTTTATTGGAACTCAAAAATTTGGACATGGGTTGGGGCTGTAGCTCAGTGGCAGAGTACTCGCCTAGCATGTATGTAGCACTGGGTTCAATCCTCAGCACCACATAAAAATAAACAAAGGCATGCTGTCCATCTACAACTGCCGCAGTCTGGCTGGGCACAAAATCATGAGCCACTCAAGCAGGAACAAAGTTTATTTTTTGAAACTGCCGCCAATGTCCGGTACGCGCCGGGAAGATTTTTTCCACCCACGTGGCCTCCTCCCGGACGCAGAGAGAGCTCCTCCTCCGGAACTCCCTCCTACTGTACTTCCCCAACCAATGGGAACTCTCCAGGAGTCCTGTAGCCCGCCTAGGTGAACAGCAGGAGTCCAATATCCATATGAATGCAAATCTTAACATAATCATATCATCTCAATGGCTAGCTGGCGTCACCTTTCGACCAAAAATGCCATGCATCATATACTTGGCTCTTAGCATACAACTACAATTTTTTTTTTTAAATCTGTATAGTCCATACAGACTGGACTGAATGTATTAACTTCTGGGACTAGTTGACTAAAACCTGGACTCAAGAGTGATCAGTATTCAATATGATGCCTATGTCCAGTAAGCTGAAATGCCAAAAGTAGCCCAAAGGAATCCAAAGGCCTACAGAGATAGGAATATTTAAGTGCATGAATGTTGGAGTGGATTTACTGTATATGTCCTTCTCCTAGTATATTCTCTGGGAATAGTGTTAATGCTCCCCTTTTCTCAAGGTACTAAGAAATGCATGGGTAGGAATCTTTGAGAGTTGTCATAGCTATCTTCTTTTAGATTATCAGTGATGGTGAGATATGCTAACATTAAAATGGGCTTCCTCGAACATCCATTGGCCATTTATATTTCTTCTTTTGAGAAATGTCTGTTTAGATAATTTACTCCTTTATTGATTGGGTTATTAAAATAAAAGGACTTCCTCATTTTATTAGGAATGATAAAATTTCAGAATGGTAGAAGTTAAGGGAAAGCATTTAATGACTTGAGACAGAGTGGATTCAGTTACCGAAATGGGAAGTAGAGCCAGAGTGACAATAGGTTTTGTCATGTAGGGATCTTCAGGGACAGATTATTGATGTCAGTGTTCCTAAGATTGAAATAAGTTATTAGCCTATTGTTGTGGTTCAGTTAAGCTTCCTTAAGACGAAACTGAGGCAAGATTTGCATTAAGAAATTTTACTGGGGAGTGCTCTTAGGATCAATACTCACTGGAGAGTGAAGGAAGCAGGATTAGGGTGAGGAAGCTGAAATGGACTTGCAGAGTGTTGTGATTTTTAGGAATGGTTAGTGACTTTTATGTCTCTGCACTGGGAAGTTATTGGCTATAGAAAGGAGCATGATCTTGGGCAAGGCAGTTCTCTCTTCAGGCCCAGATAATCCCCAAAGAAGGACTTAACTGAGAACTGTTGTGGCCAACACTCTTAACAACTGGGGGAATGAGTTCTTTAGTCTTAAAGGTAGGAGATAAGCTTATTAGAGGTATTCAAAGTACCCAGACTCCTACTGGAGTCTTGTAAGATCTATATAATAAGGGGTAGGAAATCTAGGTCTGTTGAAGAGAGGCTTGACTTGAACTACTATAATGAAAATAATGGGGTATCACCCTGTTCCTAGACCTAAGCTAATTCACAGATTAGAATCCCTTCAGTAAAGGGCATTGGGTCCTTTGGAAGAAGGATTCCTATGACATTTCCGTGAACATATACTGTAAAATTTCCTTGAATTCTTCCTCCAAGTGACTTGAATCCATTTGTCAGAGTGACCGTGGACTGGGGAATTAGAAAAAGTCATATTAGGGATTACCAGATAGAGGCTTAGTGTTGATGATAATCCTGGAGTTGTCAAATGCCACTGTGGCCTACCAGTCAGAATGGTAACTAAAGATTTAAGTGGCTAATAGAGTTTAGGAAGAGACTATGATTATTTAGAGCTGGAATCATGACTGGGATAGTTGTACTTAGAATGTGGCAGCACCTCCTTTGGCTCCTGAACTCTTAGAGTGAGCCCCAAACAGTAGGAATGGCCAAGTGAAAACCCCTGGAACTTCCATTCCCTGCCAGAATAATAAACCAAAAGCAGTATTACTTTTCTAAGGTAGCTGCAAATATTGCTGTCACCATGAAATTTGGGAAAGTTGATTCCTTTCATATTTCCATTTAATTTGCCTGTTTGTCTTCTGCCAAAGAGGTCTGAGTTTTGGAGACTGTGGATAACCACACACTTATTTGGGTATTAGCTCTCATTTCAGCAGCTGCTCCATATGTGTTCCCTTCTCTAGACCAAATCAAGATATCTCTTAAGCCTTAGTAGAGTCTTCTTCTGACCTTTGGGTATCACCATCTTCCTCTTCTTTTTAGTTGTAGATGGACACAATATCTTTATTTATTTATTTTTAATATCTTTATTTTATTTATTTTTATGTGGTGCTGAGGATTGAACCCAGAGCCTCACGCATGCTAGGCAAGTGCTCTACCCCTGAGCCGCAACCCCAGCCCACAATATCTTTATTTTTATTTATTTATTTTTATGTGGTTCTGAGAATCAAACCCAGGGTCTCATACATGCAAGGCGAGTGCTCTACCACTGAGCTACAACCACAGCCCACCATTGTGATTTTTGCCCCTCAGTCTTCCAACATTTTGTAACTTAATTCTTTGTATGGAATCCCTTTTCTACTTCAACACTCTAGAGGGATGTTTCACGTTGAATTCTCTGGGGAGCAGACTAAAAGAGAGATTATCATGCTGTTTATTATATATAGGGAAGGCATTCAGCAAGATTGCACAGAGGGAGAAGTTGGGTTGTAATGCAATATCAACCAAAATCTCAGTAAACCTCACTTGCATCCCTGAAGGTAGACTCACCCTTCAGAGTTGTCCCACAATGTGGTGAGTATACAAGGATGTATACTTTGGTGTTATCCAGTTATTTAATAGGAAGGATATTATGGTTTTAATATAAAGTATTCCCATTAAAGCTTGTGTATTAGAAACATATCCAATGTAGGAATGTTCACAGGTGAAATGATTAGATTATGAGAGCTGAAACCTAGTTGGTGGATTAATCAATTTGACTAATAATTTTAGTGGATTCCTATTTGGTAACTATAGGCAGGTGGGGTATGGCTGGAGGAAGTAGGTCACCATGGCCATGCCTTGGGGATTACATATCTTATACTTGCCTCCTTTTCTTTCCCCTTTCTGAGTGCAATGAACTGAGCATCTTTTCTGTGCCACATCCTTCTGCCATGCTCTTCTGTTTCACCTTGGCTCCAGAACAATGGAGTTGTCTGACCATAGGCTAACCTCTGAAACCATAAGCCCCAAATAAACCTTTCCTCCTCTATTTTTCTTGTCAGATATTTTGGTCACAGTGACAAACAGCTGACTAACACAATGGGTAAGACTGTGACCTTGGGTAAGAGAACTCTTTTTGACTGAAAGCAGAGGGCTATATATTACAAACAATCCCAGAATCTGCAAAAAGAAGATAGGATCTGGATTGTACACAGATCCACTATAAGTGAGAAGTGGAAGAAGAAAGGGTGTTATGGAAAGTGAGGTGGCACAATTGATTAGGATTCCCCATCCTAGGGTCAGTTGTTCTTCAGTAAGCAAAAGATACTGGACCAACTGCCTCATTTTTGTTTTAATCAGTTATACATGAAAGCAGAATGCTCTTCAATTCATTGTACACAAATAGAGCACAATTTTTCACTTCTCTGGTTGTATATGAAGTAGGATCTCACCATTCATGCAATCATACATGTACCTAGGGTAATGATGTCCATCTCATTTCACCATCTTTCCTATCCCCATACCCACTTTCCACCTTCCACCCTCCACCCATCCTCCCTTTTGCCCAATCCAAAGTTTCTCCTCCACTCATCTCATGCCCCCCCATTATAGATTATCATCCACTTATCAGAGAAAACATTTAGCCTTTGGTTGTTTGGGATGGTCAATTCAATTTGGGTGGATATTTCCCTGCTCAAATGGTCAGGTCTCTTTATTTCTCAGCCGTACGGTCTCATGTCTAGTCAGATAACATACAGAACAGTATTTATACCCACACATGCTATAAATTTACTATAAGTTATATGATTGCATTACATATTCTCTGTTTCCTAAACTATTTTAGAGGAAAATCTTCCAAAAACAGCTCCTTTATGGCTGTAGAGAACATCTCCTTCGCAATTGCACTTGTCAAAACATCTTATCCTGCATCCTTTCTCTCCACCCTGCCTCTTCAGCTTTGTAGGGGAAGAAATGAGAGCTAATTAGAGGGAGGAAGAGAGAGTGAATAGAGTGTATATGAGTAAGCAGGGATGTGGAATTCAGAAAAACAGTTAAAGGGATCCCTTGAAGACTTCTGAAAGCAAGTTTGACCATTAGGCACCCTTTCTTAAAAATGCATGGAGATGACCCAATTAGCTGGGGAACTGATTTGTTTTTCTCCATTTGTAAGATGAACAGTGATAAAACAGTGACTGGTGTCTTTATGGCTGGTTATCAAGGGAATCAGTAGAAAAGAGTGAATATTATGATTGACAGGAGGTAAGGCCACAAGGAATTTACCAGGATTGTCAGACAGATTTCCATGATGCAGTGGGGGAGATTTATGAACAAATAACTGGGAGAAAGAAAAACTCAGAATGAAGAATGATATCAAATTTGCTGGTACCAGTGCTGGTAGAGGATTAGAGGAAGTACAGCATCTGTGTGAGCCTATGTGGGACATACTGTTTTAGAATAGGAGTAGCAGATGAAGTTGACTCCTCTTGTGAAATCTCTTGGACCCTAAGAAAGTTGTTCTTATCTTTTCTCTTTATTCCCAAGAATTTCTGAAAAATTTCAGTTAGAAATTACTTCATTATGTGTCCTTTCTCCTATAATTCTATTTTGAAGCTTATAAATCTAGCACAAATTTGAGTTTGTGGCTGTATCCTGCCAACACTTTCTAATTATTTTGAAAATGTGAATCCTCTTAGGAGTGGAAACATTGCATTTCATGTCTAATATGGAAGAACTACATATGACACATACTTACTTTCTTTAGCTATCTAAGAGCACTGGTCATGCACTTGAGAGGAAGGACATTAGGAAAAACAGTGCCAAAAAGGGAGGAAAAGGCCACCAATAGTCTCAAAAGATTTGCTCTTCCTGTTTTCCCATGCAGCTTCAGACCATAGAAAATTTGTGTGATGGCGTCAGTTTTGTGGGTTCCAACCCACCTTGAACTTATTTTTTTAAATTAAATGTTATAAGCTGGGCACAGTGCAGTGTGACTGTGATCTCAGCTACTCATGAGACTAAGGCAGGAGCGTTGCAATTTCAAGACTAGCCTGGGCAATATAGTGAGATCTTGTCTCAAAATAAAATTAAAGGTTATAATATTAACTGTGAATCTCAAGGTAAAAACAATGTCTTAACTAGAAATTATCTGTCCCTTAAATACCCCATATCGATAGAAGAGTTTGTGTTTCCCTCTAATATTTGTCATTCTACATATTTCAAATAATTGTAATATAGCAAAGGTATTTTATTTTCTATTTTTTTACAAAAATATTTTTTGCATTTTGTCACACAGGCTTGATGATTTATTCATGGGTTTATCTTCCATGATTCATTTAATCATATGTCATTAGGAAATTGTGCTAGTTTGTAATTTTCGCACTATAGACTAGTCTCAGATTTGAGAAGAGGAACTGCTTGGTCAAAAGAGTATGAATATTTAGACAGCTTTTGAGATATTGCTTGTTTTCTGTTTGTGGCAATTTATAATCCCCCAAACATTTGTATTTCACTTGCCAATATAACACATTTTAAATGATTCTATTTCAATTGGTGTAAAATGAGACTTTGCTGCTTTACCATGTAGTTGTTTGAGGATTAGTGAGATTTAATGGGTTCCCCATATGTTTAAAATATTCTCAAATAAAAAGCTATATATGACACACACACTCTTTCACGCACACACACAAACACATTGCAAGATAAGTACAAAGATCTCTGTATATATATATATATCCTAATGTACCATTTGGAAACATTTTACCACAGTGTTATCATATTCTCTCTCTCTCTCTCTCTCTCTCTCTCTATATATATATATATATATATATATATATATATATATATATACACACACACACACACACACAATACACACACACACATATATATATATATTATACATACATATATATTATTTTTATTATTTTTCTTGAACCATTTGAGAGTATGCTGGATACATCATGCTGGTTTACCTGTTAATAATACTGCATTGCATTAAAGTTCCTGAATTTGATAATTATACTATGTTTATGGAAGAAAATATCCTTGTTCTAGGGAATGTGCACTTAAGCTTTATCTAATCTACATTTCATATTCCAGTTTTACAAATTGTTTCAATATTATCTTTGAGTACAGAAGATTTTGCTGTCCAAGAAGCAATCCAAGATTGCACATGCACTTAGTTGTCATGCTTCTTTAGTTTCCTTTAATATGGAACATTTTCTTAGCATTTTTCTTTCATGACAGACATTTTCAAAGAGTACAAGGCAATTATTTTGTAGAATATCTAACAGCATGCTGTTAAATGCTTAACAGATGCCTCTCTGGAAAAAAGAATCCTGCTGCGTAGCATTTACTAATTTCCCTAGTGTAAATATTCCCACCATGGCTGATGTCAAGCTTCCAATGTGATGTTGCTGAATATGCCAGCAGAAAGAAATGTGCATAGAGAGCTCTTGTGAGATAGTATATATGAGCAATCTCTAGCATATCACTGAATATTCCTCAATTTGGGTTCATCTTATTCCTTTCTCATGAGTAGAACAGTAATACCAGTGAAGTAATGTTACGTTCTTCTTATGAAACTTGTCAGGAGGCATGTGATGTAGATATGTCCCACCTGTACCTACTTTAGAGTGAGTATGTATGTATATACATGTGTGTATGTTTATTTCCCCCTTGGTATATTAAATGCATAGAGGCAGGGAAGTTCTGATTAAATCAGAGGAAGTTAGGTCCCCTAGGTCCTGTCTTCCCCACATGTACCCCAGAAAGTGCTCTGAATTGTACAATTTGAAATCCTAAAGACTGGGACTTGGTTCATGTAGTCCTCATGTGGCATAAATAACCCCAAAGTATGTACCAATAAGTAAAGACAAGCTATAAACACAAACTCTGTTAGAGAAAATGTGACTCATCCGTAAGTGTATTCAACCAGAATAGAATAAAGAAGCATCACTAGACTCCAGCTTCAAGTTAGGAGTGTCAGATTGCATTGAATTAAGTTGGATTTGGTGATACTCATGTAACGGCAGTGTCTTAGTTTGTACTACTCCAAAAACTGACCTGGAGACCAATTTTTGGGTAATTAGTTTGGAAACTGATCACAGTAAATACGGATGGTGGAGAGTATAGCATGGAAGAAAATCAATACAGGGTGTGGTTATGAGCAATTACTCTAAGTAATTGAGAATTATTCTCAACAGGTACCTCTCAGAGGCTGTGTAGAGCATACTTCATATTTGTTTTACCTGAGATGCAAGGAAATCAGATATTTATATACCAGCTCCCATCCATTGTTGCCTGAGGGATGCTCACAAGGGCATTAGACTCCTTGGAATTTCTAGCCCATCTTACTTGCAGATGAAGCCAGGTTTTATAGCCAGCGAAAGTCCTTTTGCAGTAGCAAAACAGTAGTATGTACAGGAAAGCTGAAAGTGGCAGGAGTATTGGTGCATCACTAACAGCATTTATTTCAAGAGGCAAAAATATTTGCCTGTTTTTAGAAATAGAAAAGTTTAGATATACAATATAACTGAAATCTGTCTTGAGCTGTGCATTATAATGGGTGTCATATCCAAGTTAGTAAAGAATTTAGAACAATGAACTAAAGTGGCTCATTAGAGAAGGTCACACCTTTGCCTCCTCCAGATTCCCTTTAGATCAGCTTCTCCTGAAGATATTAGCTGCTCATTTTAGATAGGCACAGGCTTTCACTGTATGTATATCAAGAGTGAGTTTACTATACAACCCTAAGTTACAGGAAATGTCACATGCTTATATTTCTTTAAATTTCATATATTTGGAACCATGCTTGCTTGGTTGACAGGAAGTTTAATCTAGATCTCCCAACACTCCAGCAATGTATGTAGAAAATGCAGGGTGCAGGTTTATGTGTTGCTAGAAAACCACTGGAGACCCTCATCTTATTGTGAGATAGTTCTATCAGTAGTTGGCTATTCAACACTGGCTGGGCTCAGGGGGTCTTCTCCAGCTCACCATGCTTGCTGAACTCTCTCCTTGCTGTCTGGAGTCAAGTTGCATTCTGGTACATGTATGATCTGTACCACCCATATACTGAGCTGATCCAGGCAGTTTCTGCTCCATTGACACACATAAATTAAATACCACCATCTGGGACATATGGCTTTTTATATGGCTGACAATGGACTGAATTACACAATGGGGTAAACCTAGGACAATGGAAAACAGTGCTAATCAGGTAAGTTCCTCCTCTTTAATACCTTGCATGAACTGTTCTGACATGTGGTTTTCCCTTGTGCCTTCCAGAGGAATCCTGATACATAGACACATACATGCTAAATGGCCTGTTACCTAATTTCTTGGCTATCATGAAACTGTGGCCAGTGAAATAATGTATTATATCACTTAATGTTATTTGCCTCATTGCCCTTTTTCTTCCTTACCCTCACTGTCAAGAACTTGCACCAAATATGGTATTAGAGTTCCAATCCTTAGCTCAGTTTCTATTTATTAGGGCACCCAGAGTAAGAAACTATGCTTCTTTCACCTCCTCTTGTTTTCACTTTTGCTAGTGGAGTTTCTGAAAGAGGCACTTCAGATCTCTTGAGTCACATTCCTGGAGAAAATGTATGAAAGAAGGTGTTGACCAACATCTGTTGATGTTAGAGAGTAAGTTACTATGAAAAAAATTATAGTAAACTTATTCCTCCTTACTTAAAATGTCCTAAATTAAGTAATAAATGTATTAAAGGTAAAAATTCCAGACTAATTTCTACTCTTAGATCATATGTGCCTGCCTCAGAAGCTTTAGTCTTTTAATCTCACTAGTACTCTTAATCCAGAGAGACAAATCATACAACAATTGGCTTCTGACATGGTAAATTATAAGCTAAATGGAGGATGAGGGTTTATTTTCAAAGGGCATGGGGTTCTAATTATTCCTGAAGGTTGTACAGTGTTAATAGGAAGGGTTAATGACTTATTAAAATCATGCCTGTCCAGTGTGCTGACTGAAATGCATCAGTGGGGCACACTTCCACCTGTAGTTATTTAACTCAAATATATTTTTAATTAAATAGATTTGCATATCAGGGATAAGTTTCTCCTAATTTAATTCTCTCCTAATTTCTTAAAGAGTGCTATACTTGGATTTTAATATTCCAAATTAGACTGTCCTCACAGGAAAAGAGACCAACCTAGGCCTCCATAGAATATCTGCAGGACTGTCAACGCTACCCTCTCTTAGCCTTGTCTTTCTTAAGTTTGAAATCTTATTCTAAGTGGACTCAGATCCAGGTTGGTACTTCCTCAGCTCTATTTTATGGAGCTCTGTTTTTCCCAAGTTTCACAACATTCTGGTCACATTTTACCTTCCACAGGTACCCATAGTTCCTCCTATTAGTCCAAGGCATTTAATGATAAAATGACAAACAAAAATAATAACTAGACAAAAACATACTGTATTTGAGACAATGGTTTTATAGTTGCTATAGTATTAGCTGAAACCCAAAAATGAAAATTTTTAAAAATTATATTAAATGTCATTTTTACAGTAATAAGTACATACTTATACTTCAGTAGACCTATAGATTGTTAACATATAAATCTGACACATAGATTTTCATTTTGCATTTAGAATGTTTGTCTGAAAATGAGTAGTCAGATATTAAATGATTAATATGAAAAAATGGCATGCCTTTTTTAAGATTGTGATGTTATTCAGGGAGACCAGAAATTATATCAATGTGGGGTGTTTGGCTGTTCAACCTTTCAGAGATTGAGATCTAAGAAGAGTATTAGATTTCGGCTAAACACTGATGCTAAAGCTAACTTTTATGTGTCCCTAGCATTCTACCCCTGCTTAGCTCTTTAGTAATTTTTTAAAAATTACTTTTAAAATGTACTTTTGCTGGGAAAACTGCCAAGGCCTTTGCCAGATTTGCAGAACCTCAAGGGTACAATCACAATGCTGGGTGTGCCAGGCTTTGTCTCCCCTTGTCCTATTAACTCTAGAGACAAGGGCTGAAAACCTGCACTGGGAAACTATGTTCATTCCCCAAGAACTCCTCTTTGTTCTCAACTTTAGGTCTGTTCATCAATCACTCAGCTTTTAACAGTGTTGAAAAGGTAAACAAAGAATAGAAACAAGGCCTTAGATAAATTTGACAACTAGTCTAGGTCACATTTTGGAGGAATGAATAGCTTGAGGTGCAAAGACAAGACACTGAAACCCTGGCTGCCTAGCATGTCAGAATAGTTCTTCAAAGTATCTTGAGATTATGAAAGAAAACAAAAGGGAGGAAGCCAAGAAAAAAAAGTTACAAAATCCTATAATATCTGTGAAAGCAGAGGCCATACTTTGTTTTAAAACTAGGCAAATTAAACCCCATCAACCCACTTCTCAGGTCTAGCCAAAGAACTCTCCTGATCTAAAGAAAACTCTAGAGAAAGGAAATCTCAGATTGTCGTGTTTTTCCCACTTCCATACACTCTTTCTGTGATAGTTTTAGTGACTAATCAATTGTTAAATAAAAAATTACATGCCACAGTCTGGCTGGGCACAAAATCACGAGCCACTCACAGCCTTGTAGATTCAAACAGCAATTCTTTATTCCCGAACTGTCACGGGCACTCTACACGCACATTCTGGGCAAAATCCACACTCTCCACCGGGCTCTGAGTCCCAAATACTCTCTGAATCCCGCGAGAACTCAACGGGAACTCAAGGCGCCTGAGGCAGCAGGATACGCCCTATTCCCAGCAGGAATCACCTTAAACCTGGAACCACCCTAAACCCCCGATCCACCCTAAACCCAGATCTGCCCTGGTCCTTGAGCAAGGTCACCTTTCATGCAAAGTCACTGCAAATGACCTGGGTCCACAATGGAGAATCCTTCCTCTAAGCAACATGGGGTAGGCTGACAAGGAAATTGCGATGTGTCGTACCTACTTAGCTATGGCTCTCAGCAATTACAGGTGGCCATTATTTTGAATTAAGCTCCTGTACTGGGCCCCAACAGACCAGACTAAAAATCAAAGTGGAGTCACTCATTGCTAATGTTCCCTGTCACCAAGCTGAAACTAAGCCATTTATCTGACCTCCTGAGATTCAGGATTAGATAACAGCCAAATTTGCCAAATTTTCCAAACAGTCCAGTTTTAATTGGCATGAGAATGAAATTCCCTCTGCTTTAATCCTTACACAATAAAAGAACCCCAAGTAACCTGATGTTAACCAATCATTCCTCATTCTATTGTTCTGTCTCACTGTAGCTGCCTTAAAAGCAAAAGTAACTTTGAAATGACCAATCTGCTTTTGTTCATTTGTTTCTGCTTTCTTTAGCCTTTCTCTGTCTATAAACCAATGACATCTGTTCAGCCCATCAGAACACTTACTGTGTTTTATGGGATGAAGAATTACCTGGATTCTCGAATCTAAAATAAAACCAAATTAAGATAGTTAAGTTGTTGTAATTGTGTCCTTTGACACACTAATTTTTTCACCAAATATTTATTGAGTGTCTTGTATGTAATACTTGCCATATTGATATGAACAAGACAAATTTGATTTTTACCTCAGTGTTAGCTAAAAGTCCAACCCTTAGCTAATTTAGTCCTGCTGATTGGCTTAGAATAGCTTCAGGCATGTATAGAGGACAAACCCAATTCTCTGATATGTTTTCTGGGAAATGATATTGCTTGCATGCTTGCAAATCCTCTTAGGTTCTTTCAAGGAATGAGAGTTCCTTGTGCTATAGAACCTAAAACTAAGGTTTTATTCATTAAAATGCATCTAAACAAGATAAGTAAGCAATAGTACTATTTTTTTTTTTAAATTTAGTTGTCAATGGACCTTTATTTATTTATATGCGGTGCTGAGAACTGAACCCGGTGCCTCATACATGCTAGGCAAGCACTCTACCACTGAGCCACCACCCCAGTCCCAATAATACTATTTTTTTAATATTTATTTTTCAGTTTTATGTGGACACAATATTTTATTTTTTTATATGGTGCTGAGGATCGAACCCAGTGCCTCATGCATACCATGTGAGCATGCTACCACTTGAGCCACATCCCAAGCCCCAATGATACTATTTTTAATACACACAAAAGAAGCAATTCTGGGGGAGGGGTGTTTCTCAGGTTCCCTCCATCTTCTACTTCCAACGCTATATACTCATTTCAAGAACAAGAAGAAGACAGTGTTACAGATAGCTTCATGAAAAGAACAAGCTGGGTTATTTTTACATCTTTACCAGGTTAATAAGTCTATGATCTTAAGAATAACATGTTATGGACAAATTGATTATGCATACAAAAGGAACTGTTTGCAGAAATATGTCAATTGTTTGTCTGCTGTAGTCATCATATACATCTGCAGAATAATTTCTTAGACGAAAAATGATTCTTCTCATGAATATTTGTGTCCTTCACCCCTTTATCAACTCAAATGAAAATCCATTTTCAAGGAGCTGTAATTTTTAGAGGCTAAGATGCACATGAGAGGGATTATTTTGGAAAAGGAGCTAATTTAAATCCTGTATTAGTCAGGTCCTCAATGGGAAACAGATGATGCTCTTGAATTAGAATAATTCAAAGAGGGATTAATAAAGGCACTATTTATATAAAGATGTGGGTGGTATGTAGAGTAACCAAATATGGTTTTGGAGAAAATACTGAGCTTACTGCTGGTAACTGCAAACATGCTAATGTTGATTGACTGAAAGGGAAATGAGAAAGCCCTTACTGGGACCCAGAAAGCAAGAGTCTTATAGAGAAGGTTTGCCTTTGGTGGAGGAAACCCATACAGCTCAAAACCAACTGCAGGGAGGGAGGTACAGAAATAAACCCTGAACCTTGCTTTGTTTTCATCCTGATCTAACACCAAGGATCTTCATTACCTAAGCCCAACTGGAAAGTTAAGATAAAGGAAGACATTAATATAGTTTATATAGAGCAGGCTCTCATGGCAGAGAACAGGATGGGAAAAGATGGAGCTTAGATCTGCAATGGTAAATGAAAGATATCTTGGTACATCTTCCCTATTGCTTTTTTTGTGTGTGTGCTGGTGATTTAACCCAGGGCCTTGTGCATATGAGGCAAGCACTCTACCAACTGAGCTATATCCCCAGCCCCTTCCCTATTAATTAGAAACCATTTAAACTCTAGCTGGAGGGCAGAGAGATAATAACATAATCTTTTTAGTTTGAGCCACATCTCCAATTTTGTATATTTATGTAGACCTATTTTGAGCCTTTGTTTTGCACCAGGGTCTATTTGATATAAATAAAACAGACCAAAATTCCTGCCCTCATTGAGCCTGTATTCTATTTGTGGTCATTTGTCTTAACGGGAGTCATTTAGTAGCAAGAGAAAGTGACTCAAGTTAGTAATTTTAAAAAGATTGCTTTTAAGGAATCCTTCTTGAGTATTGAAAATCTGTCAAGCAACTACTCTCTGGGTTCTCTATTATACTTCTCTCCTTTCTCTTTCAATCTTTCTCCCCATACCTCCTGTACAACAGAAAAAATTAAAGTGATTTTTCTTCTCTGTATATTTCTCCAGATCTGTACCACTCTCCTCTATGGAAGCAGGCTTCATTTTAAGGTTCTTATTTTCTACTTCCCATTATTTTCAGTTGGCAATTATCTTGGCATCTTCTCTGCTTCCATTAACTTATATGAAAGTACTTAGAAAATCTCAAGTGGTGGTTCTATTCCAATCTGCCAATGTTTTTGCTTTTTCCAATGACAGGTGCTCTCCTGCATCATATCCATTCACCCATTTGTTTGTTTATTGAAAGTTCTTTGAATATTGAGTATCTTCTTACACCAGAGGTCAAGGTAGAATTCCCAAGGAGTGGTAGGTGCTTCATTCACTCAGGTTGGCATTGGTGTGATAAGTTGGCATATGGAAGAAATCACTGGCAGGTGAAACAAATGAAAGCTAAAGTTCAAAGTCATATCTTGTTTCAGTTCTAAGCACAGTACCCAAGAAATGGGAGTAAAGATCAACTAATCTTCAGAGTGGTTGAAAAACAATAGAGGGACCATTGGGTTGGAACAAGAATGTAGGTTCACCAAGAACAGAATGCTGTGTCTCAGAAATTGTTTCAAGTGTCTAGAGATTATTTGAGTGAGTAATTTTACAGAGGGGCATAGATCTGGTTCCTGCTCTCAGGTGATTTTATTCTTTCACAAAAGTGGAATAGGCAGTTGTTGATAGTTTCAATGGCCCCCTTTTATTAGTGTTCCTGACTCTATTACCTTTGCTCTGGATTTTCTTTAACATTGACATATATGAGACATTTCTATTCCATTTTAAATAACAGGTCAATGTGCTACCTTCTCCAAGAATAGTTTTCATTTTGTTCTTTAATTTACATTAAAGTATAATTGCTTGTTCCCCACATCCTTGCCAACACTTATTGGTGTTTATATTCTTAATAGCTGCCATTCTGAATGGAGTGAGATGAAATCTTAAAGTGGTTTTGATTTGCATTTCTCAAATTGCTAGAGATGATGAACATTTTTTTCATATATTTGTTGATTGATTGTATATAATCTTCTGAGAAGTGTCTGTTCATTTCTTTGGCTCATTTATTGATTGGGTTATTTGTTTTTGGTGTTAATTTTTTTGAGTTCTTTGTATATCCTAGATATTAGTGCTCTATCTGATGTGCGTGTGGTAAAGATTTGCTCCCATTCTGTAGGCTGTCTCTTAACCTCACTGATTGTTTCTTTTTGCTGAGAAGAAACTTTTCAGGTTGAATTCATCCCATTTATTGACTCTCGATTTTATTTCTCGTGCAATAGGAGTGTTGTTAAGGAAGTTGGGGCCTAATCCAACATGATGAATATTTGGGCCTATTTTTTCTTCTATTAGGTGTGGAATCTCTGGTCTAATTCCTAGGTCCTTGATCCACTTTGAGTTGAGCTTTGTGCATGGTGAGAGATATTGGTTTAATTTTATTTTGCAGCATATGGATTTCCCAGCACCATTTGTCAAAGAGGCTATCATTCACTCCCATCAGAATAGCAGTTATCAAGAATACAATAAGTGTTGGTGAGGATGTGAGGGGAAAGACACACTCATATGTTGCTGATGGGACTGCATACTGGTGCAACCAATCTGGAAAGCAGTATGGAAATTCCTTGGAAAACTTGGAATGGAACTACTATTTGACCCAGCTATCCCACTCCTTGATTTATACCCAAAGGACTTAAAGCATACTACAGTGACACTGCCACATCAATGTTTATTGAGGTATTATTTTTTTGTGGTGCTGGGGATTGAACCTAGGGCCTTGTGCATGTGAGGCAGGCACTGTGCCAACTGAGCTATATCGCCAGTCCCACATCAATGTTTATAGCAGCACAATTCACAGTAGCTAAATTGTGGGACCAACCTAGATGCCCTTAAGTAGATGAATGGATAAAGAAACTGTGATATATATACACAATGGAATATTACTCAGCAATAAAAGAGAATAAAATCATGGTATTTGCAGGTAAATGGATGGAGTTGGAGAATATTGCTAAGTGAAGTAAGCCAATCCCAAAAAACCAAAGGCAGAATATTTTCTCTGATATGTAGATGCTGATCCATAATGGGGGTAGTGAGGAGCATGGGAAGAATGGAGGAATTTTAGATAGGGCAAAGGGGAGGGAAGGGAAGGGAGGGGGTACGGGGGTAGGAAGGATGTTAAAATGAGATGGACATCATTACCCTAAGTACATGTATGAAGAAATGCTATGACTCTATTTTGTGTACAACCAGAGACATGAAAAATGGTGCTCTATATGTATACTATAAATTGAAATGCATTCTGCTATCATATATAACAAATTAGAATAAATAAGTAAATTACTATTTTTATTAACATGTTTATTTTTTATTTCAATTGCTTGTGCCTGCATGTATCTGTGTTTTGATAGAGATTAAGAAAATACAGGAGTATTGTCTCTTAGTTGATCTATTCTGTCCACTGTAAAGGTTTTGCAATAGGATTTAAGTCGTAAACTGTGCTACTTGAGTTGATATTTGGAAAGATATTCCCTACATTCAAGGTGTAGTTTTGCATTAATTGTGTTTTCTTGAATTTGAAGAAGAATGGGCAAAATCATGCTCTTTTGTATTCACTCTCCCTTGAGTGCAGATACTGTGTTATTTCACTCTAGGCTAAGTTTCTCAAAGTAGTACTTCATGTATAGCCTTCTGTAGGCCATATCCCCCTAGGGTCTTTGATCCAATTGACCATAGGTGTATTCGTTTCCTAGGGCTGGTATAATAAATTATCCCAAACAAGGCATCTTAAGCAATATTGTCTCATAGTCCTGGAGGCTGGAAGTTAAGATCAAAGTATTGGAAGGGTCAGCATCTTTCTGATAGAGCTAGAGAAAGTCTCCTTTCTTGGCTTATGGCAGCATAACTATAATCTTCACATGCTGTTCTTCTGATATGCATGTATGTTCAAATTTCTCTTTTTAAAAGGATACCAGTCCTAGTTCATTAGGTACCCATCCTACTACATTTAAGTTAAAAATTTCTCAACTAATTACATATGAATGGAACACATATTCAAATTTTGTCACATTCCAAACTACAGGCAGTTTGGACTTCAACATATGAATTTTACCAGAGGACACAATTGAACCCATAACAAAGGATGATTAGGCATTTTTTAAAATGCTATATCTTGTTAAGCTTCTATTGCAGTTTTGGCCCTATCTTGGATTCTAGTAGCCTTAATGTGAACCAGTTCTAAACAAATTTTGTTCTATTTCACACAGGTACATCTGGATAACTTCTTACCTCAGTCAGTACCTCATATTTCTTCTTGCCCTAGGTTTCTGTGACACAATAGCATGTGTGTTTTTCAGTTTTTCATTTCTGAGACCAAAATACCTGAAAAGAGCAACTTAGAGGAGGGAAAGTTTATTGGGGTTCATGGTTTACAGAGGTCTCAGTCCATGGTCAGCCAAGGTCATTGCTCTAGGCCTGAGGTGAGGCAGAAAGAACATCATGGTGGAAGAGTGTGGTAGAAGAAAGCTGATCCGCTCAAGGAAGCTAGGAAGCAGAGATTAAAGCACCAAACTATAAACCCCAAAGGCATGTCTCCAGTGACTGACTTCCTTCATCCATGTCCCACTTGTCTACAGTTATCACTCAGACCATTCAAAATAATCCATCAAATGGATTAACGCACTGATTAAGTTATGACTCTCATAATCTAATCATTCACCTCTGAGAATTCTTGCATTAACATAGCATTTGGGGGACACCTCATATCCAAATCATAACAGAATGGAATGCCTGTTACAGTGTGTTACTCAGCAGTAACACACAAATAACTCAGAAAATGGGTAAGTTAAGACCCCATGGGTGACCCTTGACCAATGAGGGATGAGATCCAATGGATAAAACTTTTCTTTCTTACTCCCAGGTGAACAGACCAAAGCCCTTTCCATTAAGGTCTTTAGAGATCTCTTCCCAATCAAATACCAGTCACTACTAGCCATGGTCAACTTGATAATGCAACACTGTGTTGCTTTTTATGCCATTTTATTTCTTCAACTCCTTACTCCTGCAGCTTGAATTGGCTACCCAAATAAATTACTGTTATGAAAACCTTTGTCTCAGGTTCAGCTTGGGAGGAACTTTGACTTAAGTTTTAAGCTTCCCAGGTGATCCTGATGTAAGTGATCATGGACCAATCATTGAGGAATTCTTCAAATTTCTGTGTAAAACAGAATGAGTTAAAATCATACCTTAATGTGTTTTTTAAATAGGATATTCCCCGTACCACTCTCTTTTGTTAACCTTAAAAATATGCAAACATTATCTTGAAGAAAGATTATATGAGCACAAGTCCAAAATCATGGTAAATCTCAGAAGAAAACTACTCTTGTCAGAAGCCAGTAAGTGTACAGATACTATGGCTAGTATTGCCTGTCCTCAGATGATATCTGGGTTATGGATCAGTGCGGCTCAATTCTCAAAGCCTCATAACCTATGTACAATAAGGACAACTTATTTTGATGCCCTGTATAGCTGTGGGTCACATGCTGCCACCCTTCATGAAACAGGGTCCTATGAGGCCCCAAAAGTAGCCAATAGGTGGGAAAGCCAGTAGGCAAATCGCTTGCAGAAGGTTAGGATATAATAAGCTCCCATAAAAATCAGACTCATGCCACTGAGAAATCTATGTCAGTCTTAAAGCTTCATCTGAGTAAATCACCTATAATAGCCTTTTAATTTGGCAGAATGGATATTTTAACCTGGAATTTATACTTCTGCTGCAAGACTGACCAGAGGGCCAGTTCTCTCTGGGGCTGACTTGGCAGTTTAAAAAGCCAAACAATTATTAAACAGAATGGCCAGCTCAGCAGAAGGAGGGACATTCTAGGCTCTGCATAGCAGGATTTAAAATCCATGCCAGAGCTTCTCAGTCCTAGGTGCCTAGACCCAGTTGGGAAAAACAAAAATTCCTGGAGAAGAGAAATGATAAACTGAGGAAGATAAGTTCAAAAGATTGTGTGTGTGTGTGTGTGGGGGGGGGATATGAATGATAATATAATCTTAGCTAAGGATGAGGTGCTTCATGTTCAGAACAATGCTTTGTGCATGGGTGACTCACCGTGAAGGAAGAGAGTAGACAAAACAATATGACAGGGCAGATTAGTCAGGCTGAGCCTAAGCAAGGATCTTAAATCTGCTGGTAATGAAGGAAGCCATTAAGTGGATATCATAATACCCTTGTTGAACTTCAAAGGGTCTGGAGTTGAACAGATTTGGGTTTACGCCACAACTCATAACTCTACCACTCACCAGCTGAATACCAGCCAGTTACTTAACTTCTCTAACAGTGCCCATCAGGGATGTGAGTATTTAGTGAAATAATGTATAAAGGGCAGCCATCTTAATTATTATTTCAGAGTAGCCATTCAATAAATGCTATATATAATTCTTCTTATTATAAGAAAACTGTTTTAATGGACTAAATTTAGTACAAATAGGATACATTTTGGATTTTGCATGAGCAATCTTTTTTCCCCACATATAAAAGTTTAGTTTACTTTAGAGTTTTTTTTTTTTTAAATTTTAATTTGTTACATGGAACAACAAAATGCATTACAATTCATATTACACATGTAAGCACAATTTTTCATATCCGTGGTTGTACACTGCATGAGCAATCTTAATTCCTGAAATACCTAACAATGTAGTCATATAGTTGTCAAATGGTGTTGACCACAAGGACAGAATTAGACGAAATTTTATTTGCATATGAGATCATTAAGTGTATGTATTCATGTATGTACTTACAATGTTATGTATGTATATTGTTATTTTTAGAGATATTTCTTTTAAATCTTTGTTCCTTTTTATTCTACTCTTTTTTCATAGTTAAGGTTTATTCTCAGCTCTGTGAGGTATTGGAAGATTATTCAGGAGAGGAAAAGTTAAAGTACCTGTTTTCTCTAATTGCTTTTTTTTTTCTTTTTTCTGCTCATCTGGTGATGCTTCATAAGAGGGACACTAAGTGCTGATTGGACACTTTTAGCACTAGTGGCATTTGTCAACTCTGAATGCTACCATAGAGATATCTGAATGGGTCATTTGCGGGGGGGGGGGGCAACTTTGATTAGGTCTTTTATCATGGTCTGGTCATTTTCCTCATAAAAGACTTTTCCAATAACTTGCCTCAAGTATAAAGGCCTAATGACTAGAATTCTAAGAGCAGAGTGGGAAAGAGGTCTGAGGAGAGCTCACTGTCAAGTATCTATTTCTATCTTGATTAAACTAGAGGACACTAGTCACAAAGACCCTACCTTTGACCTTCCCAGAAAATAAATCTCCAATAATGCTCAGGAGTGACTGCAAGAAGCTTTGAGTGAAGCAATTGATATGGGGACCTAATTGTTTCCTAATTAGATTTTAAACTTAGTTTCCTCACTTTGGGTCTTCCTTTTCTCTTTCCTGTCCCACTTCTGTGGGTATGTGATATTGCTTTTAGGGGTTTTGTTGTGTATGTCAGTGTACATTGTGTTGTTTCCTTATTGCCCTCTTAAGATGCAGTGTTCTTGTGTCTCCTAAAATCTTTTGTGATTGCTTGCCTATCAGTTTTCCAGTTTCCAAAATTTCGTTATTATATCCTCTCCTGTTTTCTCAAACATTGTGGTTTTAGGCCTTTAAAATGTTATTGAGATGGGTTTGTTATATCTGCTATTTTTTACCTATATACTCATATATTTATATTATGATCCTTAATTAAATGTATATGGTCCAGAAGTTTTATCTTTTGTTCTTTCATAGACAGTACACAGCAAAGCAGAATTCAAAAAGATGAAGACAAAGGCAGAATAATAAGGAAAAGAGAGAACAGAAATGGATTATATGTCTTGAACTGTGGACTGTGTTCTTGAACCTGGACTTCAGTCCTTTTGTGCCCATGATTCCATGTTTAATTAGGACATTTATGAGTGTTCCTTTTCACAAGTCCCATTCTTGAAATATACACTGTCTTCATACAGTGTCTGCCATCAAGAATGTGTCATCTAGGACACTAAGTTCTATGTCCCAGAACTGCATCTAAAATTCTTGCTGCCTCTAATAGTGGTAAACAGTACAGTGATCACAAAGGAATAGGCAATGATATGTTTATGAGAGAGAGAGAGAGAGAGAGAGATGAATATGAGAATGAATGAATGTGTGTGTTTTGGAATCTGGTATTGAATGTGCAGCCAATTCTCATTCTGTTTGCTGACACAAACTTCAGTGGTCATAAATGAGGGAACTCCACACTCCTTGGTGATGAATTTGACAATGCAAGCTGATTTTTATTCAAGCACATGTGTTTCAGCTTCCCCAGAAACCTCAGCAAATACAGATTGTAGTCCCTTCCAAAACCTGTGATCCAGATGCTCTGTTTGGAATGTGCTGCTCTTATTTCCCCTTTCCACAGTACACTGAAAACTCAAGAGGAAAGGTACAGCAAAAATAAACCCTTTTGATCTCTTCCAGGGGAGCTGCCATATCTTTCTTTTGTCACTGCCAGCCTGTCATATTGCCTCCTGTTTCTTTACTTATATCCAGAAAATGAAAAAAAAAAATAATGCAGATGTTTCTGAAGCACCAAACATCTAAAGCTTGTTTACCAATTCCCCTAGTATTCAATAAATGCCACTATATAATTCCTGGGTCCAAGAAGCTGTCATTGAACCCCACTGAGCCTCACTTTTTCTATAACATAGGAGAGGAAAACATATGATTCCTTCCAAACTTTAATTATCCTCTTTTATTCACCCACACTGTATCAGGGAATATTTATATTTATACAATTCCACTTTAGGAACCAAATAAAGAAAGCTACATATCAGAGAGGCCCTCTGATAAGGTTTTTAATAGGGAGGCTGGAGACTCAGTTAATCAAGCAGAGAGGACTGTTTTTTCTTCCTCCATAGGATATTGCCTTTGGGAAAATAATTTAAACCATTTTACATCAAAATGGGAATGAACAATTCTGTGACTAGTCACATGAATATTGTAAGAGAGATGTGGGGCACAGGTGATGGAGAGAAGGAGAGAGAACTGGGGAGGGGAATCTCCTATAGTTGATGGAGTGGTCAAGGGATGTAAGAGAACTGAGATCAGGATGGGCAAGCCTTGCTTTAATTCTCTATTCCTGGAAGAACCTTTAGAGAGGTTGAGAAGAAACAGAGACACTGGGACTGGGAACATCCAGCCTGTGGGAATTCATCTTCAGAGAATAAGGCAGACTGGAAGTGATACTAGAGATTACTGGTTACACAAACCAAATAGCTAAGTGCTTTGACCAGGTCTAGTCTTCAGGTTTTTCCTCATCTATAATATTAGCATATTGGGTTACTACTCTCTAGTTTTAACATTTTATGATTCTTTTAAATTTATTTTTGAGGGTACCAGGGACTGAACTCATGGGCACTCAACCACTGAGTGCCCATATCCCCAGCTCTATTTTGTTTAGAGACAGGGTCTCATTGAGATGCTTTCATTTTATGATTCTTAAAAATGGAAAAGAAAAGGTCCCTCTCTGTGAAAATGTAATTTTTCTTTTTGATGATAATATGAGTTAATAGCTATTATTAATTGGTTGCTGTATGCTAGGCATTGAACTTAGCATTTTATATATATTCTAACTCAAGTGAGGTACTTATCTGTAAAAAACAGATACACAATTTTGTTAAATATTTAACTAACAAGAGGCAAAGTTCGACCTCAGTCTAACAAACAGTAGACTTTGTTTTGAAATTTGATCTTGCTGTGTTGCTCAGGCTGGCCTCAAGCTTGAGATCCTCCTGCCTCAGCTTCCTGAGTCTCTGTGAGTATAGGTACACACCACCATGCCTGGATAGATTTTGAATCATAGAACTATCGATTACCTTAAATGATGTATTCAAGCCACTGTTCCCTCTTAATGCATAAGGAAACAGAAATCTAGAATCCTTGTCCCACTATTCATTGCAGGCATAAACTTGAGAAAGTCACTCTCCTTGCCCAGTTTTCTGGGTGTTTAATTTTAAGACTGCAGCTTTTTTTCCTAATGCCCTAGGCTGCCTTGCTCAAGAAAAAATATTGCCTCAAATTGGTCTATAGCTGTGTCTTTCAGGAACCAACTGATTAGAGTACAAGAGAAGCAACCTGAGCCCCCTGGAGAAAGTATCCTTTCAGAACTCTGGGGCTCAGCATGCCCAGGAGGTCCTTTGCTATGTAAGTAACTTCTAAATGTGATTGGATGTGACTTTATTTTTTAATGGAACACTTTTTCCCATTATTCTAGGCCTAGCCTCATTGAAATTAGTGTATGTAGTTCTCATTTATAGCAAGCAAGTTTTGCCAAGTTGTATCTGAGAATAATAACCGCCTCACCTTGTCAACATTTACACAAAGTGTCAGCATTGCTAGGGGCCAACACAGTGCCATGCTTCTATTTTTCCATTGTACAAGTCCCTTGTCCCCTGTGAACACTTTCTGAAAGAGTCAAAGCTGGTGGCTTTGCTGTGTTATTTAATCTTGGACTGCTCTGGACAATTTGAGTGACTAGCAAAGAGGTATGCAAGACAAAAACAGTTACCTAAGAAATTAAAGAAGGGGAAAGAAATACAGTAAAGTTGTAAGAGCTTTCTTTTCACTTTGAATTATAGTTCAACAATGCCCTATTTTCAAACTGCCTCTTCCTTCCTACTTTTAGTTTAGGATAGGATGTTAAATAATATTTTATTATTTGATATAAAAATAATTTTTTTAAATAATATAATATTATATATTATGGCTGCTATCATGCAACAATGAGCTTTCATAATGAAAAATCACTGGAAGGTGATAATTGAAAATAAAAATAGTTTTGAGTTATGAGTGCTTGTATCTGTTCTCAACATGCTTATTAATTTTTATATATGGTCTTTTAATTAAAAAAAGCACAGAGTTTTTAAATGGGTTCTTGTATTAGTCAGCTTTTCATCACTATGATTAAAATACCTGACAGGAACAACTTAGAGGAAGAAAAGTTTATACTGGTCTCATATTTTCAGAGGTCCAATCCTTGGTTATCCAACTATATCACTTTGATCCCATGATGAGGCAGAATATCATGGTGGAAACCTGCTCAGGTCCCAGAAGCACAGAAACAGAAAATGAGGAGCCAGGAATAAAATGCATAATCTCCAAGGCACAACCTCAGTGACGTATTTCTACCAACCATGCCTCACCTGTCTATAATTACCACTCAGTAATCCACCCAAACCATCTGTCCATCAAATGGATCAATGTACTGATTAGTTTATTAGTTCTCATAATCCAAACATTTTACCTCCTGCATCAACACAGAAGTTTTGGGGGAACAACTCATATCCAAACCATAACAGTTCTCTAATTAAAAAATGGGAGAAGGGTACATATGAGCAATTCATAAAATCAGTGAAAAATTAATGTGTCAAATCATATAATTTTATTTATGTTAAACTGCACAGTTTTATGGTTAATTTTATGTATCAACTTGCTTGGGCCATGGAGTGCCCAGACATTTGGCTAAACTCTGGGTGTGGTTGTGAGAGCATGTCTGGATGAGATTAACATTTGAATCAGGAAATTGAATAAAGCATATTATTCCCCTTAAGGTGTATGTGCCTGCCCAATCAATTGAGACCTGAGTAGAAAAAGCAGATTAGAGGAAACATTACCTGCCTGCCTGCTTGAGGATCTTTAATACTTCTTATAGTGCAGATCTTCTGATAATGTATTCTTTCAGCTTTGGTATGATGTATGAGAAAAATATTTTACCCCTTTCAGAAAATATTTTCATTAGGTATAGAATTCCATTTGACAGTTTTTTTTCTTTCTTTCAGTAGAGTCATTTCTTGGTATTTTCAAAGAATTTTTTTTAGGACTCCCTTGGATACCAAACTTCACAAATGCTTATGTCCCTTATATAAAATGGTATCATATTTGCAGTAGAACCTAAAGTACCCACATCCTCTTGCATACTTTAACTCATCTCTAGATTACTTATACTACCTAATGCAACATTTTATATGCCCAAGAAAACAAAACAAAAAATAAAACTTGTTAAAGAAATGGAAACTACACATCTTCATACATGTATTTTGTATAACAATGAGTGTCCCCTTCCACCATCCATGCAATTCCCTATCTAGAGGTAATTTTCTTCTCATGCTCTTCCTCCCTACCCCATTTTGAGTCATCTCCCTTATATCAGAGAAGACATTCAGCATTTGTTTTTTGGGGATTGGCTAACTTCACTTATCATAATCTGTGGAGCCCTGTCTTTATGCATCTGTTATTCTGCCCTGTAAGTATTAGCCTCTTTGACCTCCTCAGACTCCCAAATCCATCTTTGTAATTCAAGGAGATAATCAGACTCCTCCTGGGTTTTTCTTGCCTGTGTTTTGGCCAGAAAATTACATCGACAGTAAGCTTGGGCAATCAGAAAGCTTACCTTATTTATCTCGCATTTCTTATGACTCACTGTCATATCACTGTCTGATAGCCAGTGTCAGAACACCCTTATATATTTTGTTTCATATTTTAATTGCTTCAGTTATAAGGGTAATTATAGTCCCATCACTCCCTCTGGCCAGAGGCAGATGTCTCCTCTTAGATATATCTATTTACCATTTCTTGACTAAATTCCATAGTAGTTTTATAAACTGATATTCCTGTTTCAATCCTGGAATGTCCTAATTCTACAGGAAATAGTCTAAAACACTTCCTTAAGTATCATACCACCACTTTTCTTTAAAATATTTAATAATTGCCAGGCAAGGTAGCATAGGCTTGTAATCCCAGCAACTTGGGAGGCTAAGGCAGGAGGATGGAAAGTTCGAGGCCAGTCTTGGTAACTTAGCAAGACGCTGTCTCAAAATAAAAAATATAAAAAGGACTAGGGATGTAGTTCAGTGGTCAAGCACCTCTGGGTTCAATACCCAGTACCAAAAATCTTTAATAAGACTATATCCAAACTCCCTTTTTTTCCGGATGTTTTGACCTTCTAGTAGAATGAAAGCGTCTCATCCTTTTATTTATTCTTTCCTGGGACAAAGAGAAGATGAAGAGAAGGAAGTCATCTTGATACCTTTCCTCTTTGAGGGATCACACCTCCTCCTGAACAGAAGTACTTTTGTGTAGAATCTATGATCCTAGGTGAGACTGAAGGTCACAATATGGAGAAGTGTGTAGCTGACAATCAAGACTCATGATGGCAGGATCATGTCTTCTTTACTTGAATCCTTAGTGTGGAACCTCTGATATATTTGATAATGGAATGTTCTTTATAAACCACAGTATGTGGGGAAAATTGTTTTTATAGTAGTTCTATAAAAAATCTTGGCTTAGCAAGTGATAAATCTTAAGACCTTAAAAGTGTATAAAAAGTTGGATCACATTTTTCACCTCTTAAGCAATCAATTAGACCTTATTATCACTGGTATTTTCTATTTCAGATCAGACCATGGCTGTCTCCGTCTGGGAAAGCTATTGTTGACTTAGCATTGATTCTCAGTCTCAGAGGCTAAGATTTATCAAAATATTTGAGGGATGAACTGGAAGGAGAAACAAAACCACACCTAGGGAAATGTTAGCCACTATGTCCAGTCTTGATTAAAAAAACAGGTGATTTTCCGAGCATCGCAGTTGTCATTTTTATTTGTTAATAAACGTGTTTGAATTTTCCCTGGTTCTTAAACAACCTCCAGCAGCAGCAGGGGTGGCTGAAGCATACACTGCCTGGCTGATTATCTCAGTAGTGACCTGTAAGCAGCCCCCTCTGGGGTGAAATGCAATTGAGTCTCTCTATTAACTCCAGTCCTGAGCGACTCCGCGGCAGTCTTGGTTATCAGGCTCAGAACACATTGAGTTAAGTAGGAAGGCGCTCGGTGGGTAATGGTTTTGTGACGCAGATGACTATCAGTGAGAGACTAAGCTGAAAATTACTTCTCAGGGGCTGCTGAGGATGGGAAATCAGGGTGAAAGTTGAGGTTGAGCTGCAAGGTTTGGTTTTCTATCCTCTGCAAATGGTCTTGCTCTGTGGGTTAAAGGCCACTGCTGTACTCATGAATATATACTATTTCTGGCTACTGTAATTGATTAGCTACACTCTGCAGCTGGTTTGATGAGTTTGAGAGGTACTGTTCAAGGCCTGAGGAGCAGTACAGAATAGTATATCCATAGATGCTTTGAGTTCTCCTTGGTTGCAAGGAAACAGAGGGAATGCAACAGTTGTAAACCAATCTACACAGTAAATGGAACCACTGTGTCCCAGCACTGCGTATATCTGGTTATAACACTTTATATTTGACAGGAAAAATACAGAGACCCCTGAACACTTAATATTTAAGTTTGTGTTAATCTTCATATATGTATGTATACAGATGGCTATGTCTTTATGATGGGAAATAGATTCAACATCTGATATAGTATGATATTAGGCCGAGACCTGGATTGCAGAGCGGAATGCATGGTGTTGAATCCCAGCTTATCTCTTATCAGCTGTGTGACTCTGGTTAAATTACTTGGCCTCTCTGTGCTTCAGAATCTTCATCTATAAAATGGGCATAATCAAATGACCCTCATATGTTTGTTAAAGTACTAAATGAGCTAATAAATATGTATAAATACATAAAGCACCTGCATAGTGTTCACCACATTCTAGGTCTTATTCTAAGTTTTAGTAATGAGTATTATCTGAAGTGACAAAAGAATGACAGTGTACATGCATACTGTTCAAAGTCGAGAATTCAAGCTGAGGTCACGTTCTCATCCTTGATCTTATGCCTCTTTCTGAAAGATTTTCCTTTGTATTTGGTTATGCACGTATGTAATTTTTCTCAGGTTTGTGATTGTGCTCTTATTTACTGAGTAGAAGCTCTTCAAATGGAGATTTTTACTTCCCTCTTCACTTGCTCTATAAATAAGGAGCAGCAAGCACAAAGCAATGAGTATTTGTAAATATCACTTTTAGCAAATGTTTTTCACTATATAAAAGCACTAACTTTATATGCAGCCTCTACACTTTGTTGCTGTGAGTGCAGAGCTGCATGTATTAGCTTGTTAAAAATCTGGTGTTGAGCTGGGGTTGAAGCTCAGTCGTAGAGCACTTGCCTCTCATGAGTGAGGCCCTGGGTTTGATCCTTAGCACCATATAAAAATAAATAAATAAAAATAAAGATATTGTGTCCGTCTACAACTAGAAAAATGTTTAAAAAATCTGGCATTATGTGACTTCTTATAAAGAAAATCCAGCTACCCTATATTGAGTGACTACTATCTATAGGGTTTTATACAAATTCTTTATATAGTGTGTCTCCTGGAACTCACAATATCTCTATCAAGTGCATGGTATTATCTCCAATTTAGAGATGGGGAAATAGACACAGAGGGATGGAGGTATTTAGCAGGGTCCCATAGTTCTCTCATCTGAGTCTGTTTGAATTTAAAGGTCGTGAGTTTGTTTGCTGCATCACACTGTAATTCTCCCTGGTTATGTCTCATACTTATCCTCACTTTCTGTGACATTCATTGATTTTTCCCTCCTCCACATATTGTATTATTTTAATGATAGTTTCCATCAACAGTCATAATGTCAGAGTTAAATGATACTAGTTCCTTTTAGTGTAGGAAACACAGGCTAGAAATTTTTTCCTGTGGTGTAAATGAATGAATGAAATGGTTAACTTTTGATTAAACATCTCTCCAAGTCACTTGGTATTGTCTTAATAAATGTTTCAATCCATACTCAAACTCTTGAGTACACTGACTGAAGCCCCACTGTGCTTAGAGGACAAACACAATGACAAGGTGAGGGGAGAAAAAGAGGTTGAGCTGGGCTTTTCACAACAGACAGAAAAAACATAGGCTTCTCTAAGGATTCTGGACTATCTGTCATCAGAGTAATTGCCATTCTTTTTATTAGGAGCGGAAAAGATCTGGAAATGGCTATTCCTCAAAGTTATGGTTGAAGAGGGGGCTGCTTCTCAGTTTTCTATTTTCTCCTTGCATTTTGCAGAGTGCAAGCATAGCATAGTGGTTCCGAATCACTTAAGGATGCTCGAGTCTCACATCTATGTTCAAAGCTCAGCCGTGTTACTGGCTGTATAATGCTAGGCAAGCTGCTTGACTCTATTTAATGTTCAAAATAGCCCTATGAGGTAGGTACTATCATTATCCCCCATCTCACAGATGAGGAGACAGGCACAGAGAGTTGATATAACCTTCCTAAGGTCATCCTTGTGGTATCTCCTTAAGTCTTGAAATTTGGGGTGTCAGTATCAATGATTAGGGTTTTGGCATAGATGAAGTCATCATTAAAATGGAAACTTCAAATAAGGACATAAAGGAGCAATGTGAAATCCATATTTTCTCCCTACCATAGCGAATATTTGTCCTTTTTTCAACCACATCTGTATTTCCTTCCTAATCTATCATCAGGTTCATTGTTCTTCTTTTGACAAATTTTCTTCCTCTTGTTCCACCCCAAGCTTCATCCTATTCCTCTCACATCCTCATAAGTGGGAAGTATCTGTGCCCAAACTGGTGATATGAATTTGGGGAGGTGGAGGAGAGGAGAGTGGGGTGCATACTTGATGAAAGATTCTGCAATGTTCAGAAACCATCCTCCATGGCTCTGTGACATCCCCTTGGCCTTGACAAGGGCCTTGTACCTGCTAAGCAAGGGCTCTACCACTGAGCTACACCTCTAGCTCCAATTCATATTTTTAGCAAGCTCCCAGTTGATGATAATGCTTCTGGTCCACAGTTTATACTTTGAGTAGTAAAGTGCTACATCAGCCTTTCCCAAAAAGAAAAAAAAAAGCATTAGTAATATATAATGAACTTTTAGAGGAGTTCAGGAACACAAAGAGGAGCTTGACCAGGTCTTCATAAAATATCTTCCTGATGAGAATTGTGACTCAGCATGGGTCCTGAGCTCCAAACATAGCAACAGTGTGCTCTACAATTGTTCCAGTTTGTGATAGCTGGTATGCCTGCCTGAGGTGGAACAGGCATCACTCATTCTCATTATGCTGCAGTGTCCTCACTGGCCAACATGCAGGCCTAAGCTTCTGCTATCTCACTCCTGATTTAACTTTTATTCCCTAGAACACCAGTGACTTAACCAGAGCCCTATTTTTTCTCATGTCTCATTGAATTAAAAAGTATTTATAATGCAGTGTTGAATAGTAGAGGAGTGTAAGTAATCCTTGTTTTAATTTCAGTGAGGATGGTCCAGTGTTTCTCCATTAAGAAAGATTCTTGTCTTGAAGCTTATGTATCATGGAGAAAAGTATTGAACTTTTTTTTCTTGGTACAGAGAATTGAACCCAGGGGCACTCAGCCACTGAGCCAAATACCCAGCCCTTTTTAATTTTTACTTTGAAACAGGGTCTCACTAAGTTGTATAGGACCTTACTAAGTTTCTGAGGCTGATCTTGAACTTGTGATCCTCCTACCTGAGCCTCCTGAGTCTCTGGGATTACAGGCATGCACCACTGTGCCCAGCAAGTATTGAACTTTCAAACTACAATTTTAGTGTCTTCTGAAATGGTCATCTATATTTTCTTCTTAGATTTTATTGATGTGATGACTTATATCAATGAATTTTCTAATAGTAAATCATTTTATTCTGAAACCCTTAGTTATGGCATCTAATTTCTTAATGTTGAGTGTTAGATTCATTTTGCTTGCATTTCTTTTAGGATTTTTGTATCAAAATTCATAACTCAAAAAGTCTTGTAGTTTTCTTATGCAAATCAAGAAATTATAAACTAGGTTAAAATAAAAGTAAAGAGAATTTTTATTTAGGTATGGAATAGATTGTAAATTGGGAGACATAGGTTAAGTTAGAAACCAAACAAATGTTCTGTCAAGGATAAGAAGGACTGAGTGTATTTTTAAAATAAATTTTTAGTTGTACATGGACACAATAACTTTATTTTCATTTATTTATTTTTATGTGGTGCTAAGGATTGAATCCAGGACCTCATGCATGCAAGGCAAGCACTCTTCCACTGAGCTACAACCCCAGCCCAGGACTGAGTTCTTATAGGTCAAAAAGAAGTCAGTGGAATGAAGTAACTTGAGCATCTTTTTTTTTTTTTTTTGTCAGTTACACAAGTTGTTTTGAATGAATTTAGACTGGTTCTGGGTCTGTTCATACATAAAGCTGTATGTGATTGGTTGCTAAGGGACTGTTGCAAGGGGTTACCAGTAACAGTCTTTTAAAACTGTTAGGAAGTCTGCAGGAGTCCTATGGTTGGAAACTGTCACAATCTGTAGTCTTATAAGCACATTATTTCCAAACAGCATTCTTTATCTGGGAATTAGAAATTGAGGGAATTGCAAGGCAAACTGCAGTCTGTCAAATGTTATCTTTGAGGCTCACAGAGAAATTTTGCTACCTCTTGACCAAACTGTAGCCATCTTAATTTTTATTTCCACACTTGTTATTGTTTAATCATTACCAGGTTTAGATATCAGCATTTGATGATTTTAATAAAAATGTATTTTTAAACTTCTTTTTCTGTGCACTGAAACATTTAAAGAATCATTGGGATTTCCTAGTCTTTGAATGTTTGATTGAATGTGCAAATATCTAGGCCTAATGTTGAATTGGGGAGTAACCCTTTAATAAATAGTGGTTTCTTCTATGGAAGTTACCCCATTTAATTTTTTTTGTATCTATATTGTGGTGAGTTTGGTAAATTATGTTTTCTAAAGTATTATCCAATTCACCTACCTTTTCAAATGCCTTTTTCATAGTTTGCAACTCAATCCATTACAATTTTGAAAAAAAGATTCCTTTGTTTCAGTGGTTACTTATACCTTATCTTTGCTTTTTTTTTTCCTAAAAGTTTGTGCTTTCCCCCCTTTTTTTCTTTTCACTAGTTTACATCATAGTTTTCTATTTTTTCAAGGAATTAGCTTATTACTTCTAATATTTTTATCATTTCTAACTCATTGACTTTATATTTAGTATTTTTTTGTTGTTGTTGATTTATTTATTTTGCCTTGCTGGAAATTGAGCCTAGTCCTTGCTCATGCTAGATAAGCACTATAACACTGGTCTAAACCTCCAAACCCCATTTCTTACTTTTTGAAATAAATGTTTAAATCATTTGCATTTTTTTACTTTTATAAATTTTACTGTTTAAGGCTCTTAAAATTCACATTATCAGTATTATGAGGGATTATTATTTTTAAAAGAAATTCTTCATTTTTATTTATCCCCCTCGTTTAATAGAAAGCTTAAAAATATCCTCTAAATTTCTCAGCTTGCTTTTCAGTTTCATTCTCCATGTGACTGGTTCTATCCAATGAACTGTGAGAAGTGGTATGTTTCACATCTGGATGCAGGCAATGAAGTAGATAGTATGGCTCCTTCATGTTCTCTTTCTTATCACTTCCAAAATAAACCTTGTACCCCTCAGCAGTCATGGTGTACAATCATAATTCCAGCAACTTTGGAGGTTGAGGCATGAACATCATAAATTCAAGGCCATCTGCAGTAACTCAGAGAGATGCTGTCTCAAAACAGAAAATAAAAATGTCTGAGAATGTAGTTTAGTGGTAGAGTCCCCCACCCCAGGTTCAATACTCCAGTACTACAAAATGAAACGAAACAAAACAACATCCCAACAACAAAGGCATTTTAGCTGAGAGGTTAAATGATATGCGCAAATTCATACAGATAGTTAGAATTGTGGGAGATTATAGTTCAGAAAATGTATTGCCTACCTATCACAATCATGAGAAGAATATTTTTTCACCTGAATCAATGACTTTGGGCTTGTACATATGACATGCTTTGGTCTCAGAGTGGGATGAGTATTTTTTCCCTGTTTGTCTTTGAGATTGGCCATGTGTCTTGGTTTAGCTAATGATGTAATAGTAGATTCGATGCAAGCAGAGATGTGAAATGTATTTCTCCATTTGGATTTATTCTCTGGTGCCTCTGCCATTGTCTTGGCTGGCTGCTGTCCTGTCATCCAAGCTCAACAATGAGCACCCCTTTGTCAGAGCTGTGTCTCTGCAACAAGGGACTAAGCTTGACTGAAGCCATGGATTAAAAAAAAAAAAAAAAAAAAAAAACATCCAGCTGAGCACAACCGTGCGTGATCAGCCACCCACTGATGTATAGGTGAGGACAGTCAATTGGGGATATTTTGTTATTGGTTTGGTACTGGGGATCAAACCCAGAGCCATATGAATACTAGGAAAATGCTCTTCCACTGAGCTGCATCTCCAGCCCTTTTGTAAAATTTTGTTTTGAAACAGGATCATGCTTATTTTCCCAGTCTGGCTTGGAACTTGTGGTCCTCCTGAGTAGCTGGGATTACAATTGTAGTTTTAATCTTTCAAACCGTAAGGTGGTTTATTAGAGCATCATTTTGTTAGTAGAAAACTTATAAAAGCAAAGTCTCCCAGAAAACAAATTTTATCAATCTTTGTTATTTTGAGACAGTGTCTCACTATGTTGCCCAAGTCTTGAACTCATGATCCTCCTGCTTCAGCCTTCGAGCAGCTGGGTATGGAGATAGTTTTGATAGGCACTTTCATATATCCTTGAATTTAAAAATATTTCAATTGGGGCTGGGGTTGTGGCTCAGTGGTAGTGGACTTGCCTGGCATTCATGAGGCACTGGGTTCGATTCTCAGCACAACATACAAATAAATAAAATAAAGGTCCATCAACAACTTTAAAATATTAAAAAAATATTTCAATTATAGGTTTTCCACTGTTACAGATACAATGCCTTTCTTCACTGTGATAGTGGATTATGTTGATTTGATTTTCTGTATGTTATAACAATTCATCTTTCTGTTAACTAGAAATAAGTAAGCAAGTTTGGAAATAAACTACAACCCACATCTTTTCCTGTTTAAAACTCAGGTAGCATTTAAAGGCACTTGTTTAATTAAAACAAAACAAAACAAAACAAAACCTTGAAACTAACGATTGAAATGTCAATCTACCCACTAACTGTATTCTTAAATGAGAAGAAAACAGCATTTACCTCCTTTCTCCTCTCTCTTTCCAAATACTCCACCAAGGCAAAACTGTAAATCTATATCATGAGCTCTAGAATTGATTAGGAAACAGCTTTTGGTCAGTCTCATTCCTCCAAGGAAGAGGTATTTTCTTTAACCAGTTCTTCTTCTTCTTCTTCTTCTTTTTTTTTAAACAGGCCAAAAAAAAAAAAAAAAAAAGCACAGATTAGTTGGCAAATCCTCAGAAAGGCTGGAGATTTTTGTGAGACAAGCATTGATTGTGCTGAAGCTGATAGCTAGACTGATCTGTCTTTTCCACTTAAAAAGGATTATTACATAAGCAGCAATGCTAGGCTCACAGGCATAAAAATTACATTTTAATACAGTATTGAGTTCTCTGACTTTTCTATAAAAGAGACTGAAAAATAAACAAATGGTAATTTGTACTTGAACTCCATCATGCAATTTAATTTTCGCTTATGCTATCCATTTTTTATTTCCAATTGTTCGTTTAAAATAATATGCTTGGCTTATTTTAAAAAGAGTCATTATGTATTTCTTCTGCTCTGAAACTCTCTTAGGTCACCTTGCCACTAATTGAGACCACAAGACAATTTGCCTCTTAATTGTTTCTTTGTTTCTGCTGTGGTTCTACATCACTTCTTTTCTTGTTTTTAATTATCGGGTTGAGAAGTAACAGATATTCTTTTAGTTTGTATTAAAGAGGTCAGGTGTAATAATGTGATCTTTTAATACTTTTGTTTGCCAAGTATTGATTTCTTGCTTGCAACTAGTCTCATTCCTCTATCTTTGCCCCCACCACCTGCTCTTCTTTTGTTCATAGACCTTCCTTCCTTCCTCAGGTATTAGAATTTGCTCTCATGATTAAAACTGAACCTTGTTGTCTCAGATTTTATATTTGTTTCTTTTATGATGAGTTAAGTATTTGAAGGGAGAATCAGGTGCTCTGTGCTGCTGATTCTTTGTTCCCATGACAACCTTGATGCCAACAGGGAGAAGACACACCAATGCCACAAGGATTCCGGTGTAAATGAATGTTACAAATGCCTTTTAATTGTTGTTTAAGTCTTTTATATGCTAAAAACAACCCCTGAACTTCAGCAGTGGAGGTGGTGAATAAAAGTTTACTCTTTAAAGGCTGCCTACACTACATGGTTCTCAGCTTGCACCCCCATCTATGAATGTTTTTGTCATCAGAAAACATTTACCTCATACCACACTCACTTGTAACTTAGTAATGCATCCATCACAGCTGGCTCTTATATTTGACAGGCAATTGAGATGAGCTAAGTAGCATAGTATAGTTCCTTCTCTTATTTGTCACAAAAGGAAAGCATATTTCTACAACTTATCCTGGCAAACAAAAAACCATGTCTGCTTCTATGGGGATGTGGATGTTAAAGGCAGCAGGGCCAGAAATCATTTCTAAATCTCCCATGGAGCTGAAGTGAAACCCAGTCATGACTTTTCCCACTTGGCCATTTTCATGTTGTACCATTTTCATTTTCATTTTTGTCATAGCCTAATACTTCAAAGCTATGACTCCTTTAAAATGAGTCATTTCTACCTTCAAGGACTTTTATCTGTTTAAATCTTTTATTGAAAATTTTTTATTTAAGCTTGGCCTAATTATAACAACTCCTTTGACAATCTGCCACCCCCTTCTCTGAGCACCACCTACCTCTAAAATAGCCACACAGTCATCTGGCTTCAAAGGGCTGTAGTTAACAGGGGGTAGTAACAGATTTCCACAGTAGGGATGGGCTCCTTTAGCATACAAGAGGAACTGCCTAGTAGTCTTTGATGTTCTATCTTATTTCTCTGGGTCAGGATTCCTGGTCCTAAGATTCCCATGCTGCTCATCTAAATGGGCCTTTGTCTAGACCTAGGCTAAACTAAGACACTCCCAAGCCCTGCCTCTACTAGAGTTCTTGTTCTTTTCTTGTCTTAGACTAGTGTGTGAGGTACAAAGTATATTAACAAGCTACATTTTGTGTATTTCCTTGTACACACCTCTCACTCTAATCTGGATTGACAGATAGGTAGGATAAATACAAACATGTTCTGTCTTCTGAGTTCCACACATTACAAATCAGTTGATGTGAGTTAAGTTTTCAGCATCTTTGCAGTACTATTTCCAAAGTACCACTTCACATGGAAGAATCTTATTTTGGGCCCTGTGTGTCCCTTAGTTGCCCAGAGTATACAAGGGTAGAAAACCCATACCACATTGGATGATGTGTTTGGTCGGTGACAGTTTGCTACTGTAAAGTACTGATGAAGGAATTAACCCTTATTTCATTAATTTCAGCAGTGAATGGTGAATATTTGCTAAGCCCAATTTAGAGTGTTAGACAAAGAGGATGACATGTGAGGCATGTTCTCTGAAGGTTGATGATTAGAAAAAGAGATAAGAAACTGATGCAAACTCTTCTTGACATTTATCTTCAGAAAAGCAAGAATCACTCAAATTGAATACAACTCATTTTATATGTAGTTGGGGAAAGTACTCAAATTCACACATCTTTGAGAGTTGCTGATGAAAAAGATGCATATGTTTACCTTTTGAGGCAAAGGAATGAGCAATATGGCAATCACTTACTTTTATATTAAAACCAGAGATATACATGATGTTTTGACTTGTAGGTGAGGATGGTATCAAGGACACTTAAACATGATAGTTTAGAAAGAACTGAACAAAGGTGATGGGTGATGATGTTATGTCTATTGTAATGGATGGCTGAGATCTTTGAAAGGTATGCCTATCTGAAGGTGGGTAAATGGACAAGTATAGTTCATGCCTCTACAGTTGACTATTTTCTCATCTGGCTAGATTTATCAGAGTCATAGAAGCAATTAATGATGTGAGCATCATTTAGACTTGTAGTAGACTATTTTGATTACTCTAGTCAAAATCCTACAGCCTATCCTGATTTCAAGTGCAGCTATATAGGAAGTTTCCATGTGTCTTGTCAATCTCTCTCTCTCCAAATATTTGTTGTAGCTTCCACCCCCCCACACACACCAGCTTCCTCCAGACTCATAGGAGCTTATTCACTACTTGTGGATGGCAACTTCTTAGTAAGGGGAAGTTAACAGCTTTAGGTTCAGTCAGCAACAAGGGGACAATTCTAAGGCATTCAGTGGATCCCCAGTTGTCCATTGCCGTTACAAGCACAGGAATATAAACTTTTATTAGATTTTTCTTCTTCTTTCACTCTCCCTTTTCTTGCCTGTCTGTCCTTGTATCCCAAATTCCCAAATAAACTAGTGCACCTAAGTTTGTATAGCACATTCTGTATGCACAGAGTAACATCTGGAAAGGTACACACCAAACTATATCTTAAAGTGATTTTTAATGGAAATTGGAAGGAATGGGTATGTGAGATAGGAATTTTAGCACATGGTATTGTTGCCCTCCTTATATCTCCTTGGCCATCATTGTTCCTGTACATGTATCTACTTCTTAACTACAAGCACATACATATTTCTAAAGAAGGCATCCTCTGAACATAGGAGTGTTCTTAGCATGCCTACATGGTTATCTAGAAGGTCTGAGGAGTTAGAATCCCAAGGCCAGCCCTCAGCTAATGAGGAATGATAGATAAATATTTCAGCTCCACACCCTCAGGTAAGACAACTATGAGGTATGTTCTATACTTTGGTCTGGCAAAATTTTTCTGTAGGGGTCAGAGTAAATAATTTAGGCTTTGAGAATAATACTGCCTGTCATAATTATTCAACTCATAGCAAACATGCAGACAAAACAGGGCATGGTTCTATTCCACTAAAGCTTACCTACAAAAATAGCCAGTGTGCCAGATTTGGCCCATGGGTCATAGATTCCTAGCCTCTGTTTCATATCATCTACTAGAAGTTCACATCTTTTATTGACTTTCTTTTCCTCCTCTGTGTCATTCTCTACTTCCTCACCATTCCTGTTGGTCTTCCAAATAAAATATGTATTATTCTTACCATCTGATTGGTAAAGAAGACAAAGTCTCAGAAGTCCAGAACCCAGCCTTGCTTCTTTTAGGGTATTGTTAGCTTTCAGTAGAATGGTGGACATCATGATGTTGAATGTTGTAAACGAAATGACCTTGAATTAATGCACATCCCTGTGGACTTGCCACACCTTACTTTAACCAAAGATACTTTGAACCCAACATCTAGAAATCTTCTTCACTGGCTGCCCTTAAGACTCAGAAACTTGTTTATAGAATATGTCCAACATTAATCTAGGATGTCAAATATTCAAAATACATTTTCAATATTACCCAAGGAAAATTTATTCTTCTCTACACACAATCAGAACAATCTTTTGAAAGTGATTATTTCAATATTTAATGTAGATACCTAAATTTGGACATGTTTTCTATAACTACCCTTCCCATATAATATCCAGGTACTTAATCAGTTCTTTGCTAAATGGTTGGGGGAATCTTTGAAAACACAGGCTTGTATATGTCAGCAGAACAATATTAATACAGGCTGTCTTTGGGCTATAAAGATCCCTCTGCAAGGATCCAGATTTTGTTATTGTGTTCACTTTCCTGAGATTCTACATAGGGTTTCTTTAATATTGTACCCAACTATATTATGCAAAGTACTAAGGATAAAATGTCTCCATCCAAATACATGGAAACAAAAGGTTCTTTGGACTCATTATGCTGGGTTGTCCTCAGAGGGACTGGTGGTTCTATAATATGCTCTGTTATGTCTGAATAGATTCAACTTGTGGAATAAGAATTACCCGATGCTTAGAGAACTAGAATACTAGAGGGAAATAGCTCCTTGGGGAGATGATTACTACTTAATGGATCTCATAGTCTGGTAAATAAGAACCTGCCTAGGAAGAAAGCTGGAGCTTACACATAGGAACTCTTGCAGTATTTTTCTACTTCACTAACTCAGATACTCTCCCAGTTCCTTTTTTCTGTCACCCATCTGGGAAACAATGGCCCCAATTCTTTTTGTAAAGCAAAAGTCTTTTTTTTTTTTTTAATTTGGCAATTGGCAATTCTTTCATAAGCCACTAAGTAAGTACCTTTGGGTTCAAACTTCCGCATTTATTCACCATCAGAATTGGGCTTTCTTCTTTCAGCTGATAGTCTTTGGAAGAACTTACAGAAAACCATCCAAGGTCACAAAGCCACTCTGACTTTTAGGCAACCTAGAATAATATTGGCTCATTATAATATTGAAATGAGCATGTCCAGAAGTGTTTGTATCCACCATCTTTATAACCCGGAATTGAGCATGCCCAGAAGAATTCATATCCACCATCCTAACCTTTTTGAACATGTGGTCTATGACCTAACCATGCTTAGAAATACATCCACCCGAGACCCACAGAAGCCCAGGCCTAAGCCCTGGACTTCCCCCATAGACCCATGGGGGAGCCCAGGCCCAGGTCAGGCCCAGGACTGCCCTCACCAACTTGATGACCCTTGCTGTAGCCCAGGGCCAGGCCTAGGAGCACCCCAGACCACCTATAAGGGAGCCCAGGACCTCCCCCACCCCAGCCAACCCAACGACCCATGCCAGAGAGCAGGCCCAGGCCTAATATTACCCATACAGACCCAGGCCAGGGCCTGGGACAACCCGGCAGAACCATGTGGGAGCCCAGGACTAGGTCAAGCCCAGGACTGCCCCTGCTGACCCACCCGAAAGCCCAGGCCTAGCTCGCCTCCTTCATGGGACACTGCAGTCAATGCCATAGCTCTCCCCATGTAGTAGCCTCTACCTTGGGACAACAGACAGGACCTGGAGGCAGCTGCATCTCCAAACAGGGAACCCCAAACCATTGTAAGGCCTACCCTTTCAGCACCATCTCTGAAAGTGATTGCGTTCATCTTAGGACACCCCCACTACTATCTTGAGTTAACCCGACTATTGCTGCAACTACTTTTAGTTGTAGTAGCATCCATCTTGGGACACAGACCTGGGACTGGAAGCCTAACACGAAAGGGAGGGGCAGGTAATCTGCAGGGACACTACAAGATTATAGGGTAGAAACTATAATACCTCAGATCTGCACTGCAAGAAAGGAAGATGCATAGACAAAATTAAAAAACAAGGAAAGAAAGTACACCAAACAAACCAAGATACTACAATAATAGAATACATTGACAGCACATTTGATGAAATTTCAGAGAAGGAGTTCAGAATGCATATAATTAAAATGATCTGCAAATTAAAGAATGACATAAGAGAGCAAATATAGGCAAAAATGATCACTCCAACAAGGAGATAAGAGAGAAAATACAGGTAACCCTTGATCACACCAATGAAGAGGGAACAAATACAGATAGCAAAAGATTACTTCAAGAAGGAGAGATTCTAGAAAAAAAAAAGAATCAGAAATCCTTGAAATGAAACAATGAACCAAATTAAAAATTCAATTTAAAACATCACCAACAGACTAGATCACTTGGAAGACAGAACATCAGATAATGAAGACAAAATATACAATCTTGGGGCTGGGGCTATAGCTCAATGGTAGAGCACCTGCCTCGCATGTGCGAGGCACTGGGTTCAATCCTCAGCACTACATAAAAATAAATAAATATATTAAAAAATACAATCTTGAAAATAAAGTTAACTGTACTGTGAAGATGGTAAGAAACCACGAACAGAACATCCAAGAATTATGGGATAACATAAAAAGACCAAATCTGGTTTATTAGGATAGAGGGAGGCACAGAGATTCAAACCAAAGGAATGCACAATCTCTTCAATGAAATAATATGAAAAAACTTCCCAAACATGAATAATGAATTGGAAAATCAAATATTACAGGCTTACAGGACACCAAATGTACAAAATTACAACAGATCTATACCAAGGCACGTTATAATGAAAATTCATAGCATACAGAATAAGAATAAATTCTTAAAGACTGCAAGAGAGAGGAATTAGATTACATATAGGGAGAGACCAATTCAGATGTTAGCAGATTTTTTATCCCAGACCCTCAAGGCCAGGAGATCCTGGAACAACATATACCAAGCTGTGAAAGAAAATGGATGCCAACCAAGAATCTTCTATTCTTAAAAATTAAGCTTTAGATTTGATGATTAAATAAAAACCTTCCATGATAAAAAAATAAAAGAATATATAACTAGAATGCCTGCACTATAGAACATCCTCGGCAAAATATTCCATGAGGAGGAAATGAAAAACAACAATAAAAATCAGGAAAGGGAGGTATTGTACTAAAGAAAAAAAAAACAAAGGAGAAACTAAGTCAACTTAAATACCAAAAATAAACAAAAATGGCTGCGAATACAAATCATGTCTCAATAATTTCCCTGAATGTTAGTGGTCTGAACTCACCAATCAAAAGACATAGGCTAGTAGATTGGATCAAAAAAAAAAAAAAAGACACAACAGTATACTGCCTTCAGGAGACTCATCTCAATGAGAACTCTGATACAAGTTATCAAAATCTCTGGGACACTATGAAGACAGTGCTAAGAGAAAAGTTCATTGCATTAAGTTCTTTCATTAAAAGAATAAATGACCTGAAATTATATCTTAAAGCCCTAGGAAAAAGAAGAATAAATCAATACCAAAAGTATTAAAAGACAGGAAATAATTAAAATAAGGGTGGAAATCAATGAAATTGAAAACAAATTAAAAAAACTGACAAAACAAAAAGCTGGTTCTTTGAAAAAATAAATAAAATTGTCAAACTCTTAGCCACCCTAATGAAAAGAAGGAGGAAGAAAATTCAAATTATTAAAATTTGTGATGAAAAAGGAAATATCATAACAGACACTACTGAAATACAGAGATAATTAGAAAATATTTTGAAAATTTATACTGCAGTAAAATAGAAAATCTCGAAGACACAGGCAAATTTCTGGAGGCATATGATCAATCCAAACTGAATCAAGAGGATATACACAATTTAAACATATTCTATAAAGCTAGTATTATCTTGATACCAAAACCAGGCAGAGACACACCAAGGAAAGAAAATTTCAGCCCAATATCCCTGATGAACATTGCTGCAAAAATTCTCAATAAAATTCTGGCAAATCACATCCAAAAACAAAGTAGCAGGATGTAAAATTCATAAACCAAATGTTTTTCTATACATCAGTGATGAATCCTTTGAAAGAGAAATTAGAAAAACTACCCCATTCACATTATCCTTAATATAAAATAAAATACTTGGTAATCTATTTAACAAAAGAGATGAAATACCTCTACAATGAAAACTACAGAACACTAAAGAAAGAAATTGAAGAAGACCTTAGAAAATGGAAAGATCTCCCATGCTCTTGGATAGGCAAAATTAATATTGTCAAAATGGCCATGCTACCCTACGTGCTATACAGATTCAATGTGATTTCAATTAAAATCCCAATGCCATTCCTTATAATAATACAAAAGCAATCATGGAATTCATTTGGAAAAATAAGAGACCCAGAATAGCCAAAGCAATCAATCCTTAGCAAGAAGAATGAAGCAGGAAACATCACAATACCAGACCTTAAACTATACTACAAAGCTATATTAACAAAAATGGCATGGTATTGGCTCCAAAATAGACATGTAGACCAATGGCACAGAATAGAAGACACAGAGACAAACTGAAATAAATACAGTTACCTCATACTAGACAAAGGCTCCAAAAATAAGAAACTATTTTGAAATAGTATTATCCTGATACCAAAACCAGGCAAAGACACACCAAGGAAAGAAAATTTTAGCCCAATATCCCTAATGAACATTGATGCAAATAAAACTCTGACAAATCACATACAAAAACATATTAAATAAGTAGTGCATCGTGATCAAGTGGGGTTCTCTCCAGGGTTGCAAGGTTGGTTCAATGTATGGAGATCATTGGAGAAAAGATAGCCTCTTCAACAAATGGTGCTGGGAAAACTGGAAATTCATATGTAGCAAAATGACACTAAACCCCTGTCTCTCACCATGCACAAAACTCAACTCAAAGTGGATCAAGGACATAGGAATTATACTAGAGACCCTGTGCCTAATAGAGGAAAAAGTAGGTCCAAATCTTCATCATGTCAGATTAGGCCCCGACTTCCTTAACAAGACTCCTAAAATGAAAGAAAATCAAGAAAAAAATTATGGGATGGATTCAAACTATAAAAGCTTATTCTCAGCAAAAGAAACGATCAATGAGGTGAAGAGACAGCCTACATCTTGGGAGCAAATTTTTGCCACACGCATGTCAGATAGAGCACTAATGTCCAGGATATATAAACAACTCAAAAAACCTAACACCAAAAAAAAAAAAACCCAATCAATAAGTGGGCTAAGGAGCTAAACAGACACTTCTCAGAAGATGATATACAATTGATCAATAAATATGTGAAAAAATGCTCAACATCTCTGGTAATTAGAGAAATGCAAATCAAACTAAGATTTCATCTCATGTCAACCAGAATGGCAGCTCTCAGGAATATAAACAATATTAAGTGTTGGTGAGGATGTGGGGGGGAAGGCGCATTCATACATTGCTGGTGGGACTGCAAATTAGGACAACCAATCTGGAAAGCAGTATGGAGATATCTTGGAAAACTTGGAATGGAACCACCATTTGACCCAGTATCCCACTCCATAATTTATACCCAAAAGGACTTAAAAATAGCATACTACAGGGACACAGCCACATCAATGTTTATAGCAGCACAATTCATAATTGCCAAACTGTGGAACCAGCCCCTCAGTAGATGAATGGATAAAGAAACTGTGGTATATATACATGGTAGAATATTACTCAGCATTAAAAGATAATAAAATTATGGCATTTGCAGGTAAATGGATGGAGTTGCAGAATATCATGCTAAGTAAGCCAGTCCCAAAACCCAAACTTTGAATGTTCTCTGTGATATGAGGATGCTGACCCATAATGTGGTGTGTCCATTAGAAAAATGGAGGAACTTTGATTGGCAAAAGAGGGAGGGGATAGGAGAGGGCATGGGGGCAGGAAAGATGATGGAATGAGAAGGACATCATTACCCTAGGTACATGTATGAGTGCAGATATGTTGCAATGCTATATCACATACAACCAGAGAAATGAAAAGTTGTGCTGTAATTGTGTACAATGAATCAAAATGCATTCTTCTGTCATATATACCTAATTAGGATAACTAAATAATTAAAGCAATGCATCCACTCTCTTTCCTTTTTAAACTAAGGCCTTAAACTTAGTATGTTCTGAAATATACACCTTAAATGGTGCATGCCCAGGAATGTGACTGCCCCTACAGTGCTTTTCTATATGAATATATATAGGCTAACCAAGTAAAATCTCCATGCTTCTATTCCTCAGTGAGAGCATTGCTTTGGAAATAACCCCAATGCTCTCCTTACATGCTGCAGATAATAAATCTTTTTCCACTCTTTCATGTCCTGGTTGTGCTTTTTGACTTTGCAATCAGCAAAATGCAAACCCATGAGTTCAGTTATACTTTGACTGTGGGATAACTCCAATCCTTTTAGTATGTTCATGAGGTTGGCTTTCAACTGGGGGATTTGTATTTCTGTTATTGGAGTTCTTGGGCAAAAGTTCCAGTCAGATGGTTTCAATACACCAGGCTCAGCCACCTGTCCCAATTTGCCAATCAAAGTGGTAAAGGGCATGAAAGGAGCTTGAATCACTGTGACCTTGCTAAGAACAGATGTAGGTGTACAGTGACTCAAACGATCTCTCTTCAAGGAACTGACAGAAACTTTGAAATTTTATAGAAAAGGGGAATAAAGGCAAAGGGTTGGTGGCTTTTATGGCTGTTGGGGGTAGAGGGGTTTGTATACCTAGCAGAGTAGGTCATGCCATGGTGTGGTTGGTCATTGTCTCAAGATTGGTTCTGTAAAACTCTGGGAAGGTCATCATTACTTGAGGAAGGATTCAGTTTCCATTGTGAGTTGATTCTTGCTTAGTGGGGCAGCCTCAGTTCCATCAAAGGGTAATTGTTTCCACTTAGAATAATTGGGTGATCTATTTTTCAAGGCTCCCTATTGCTTGGGGGTAGTTTCAGTCCCTTGTCAAAGGTGTTTATCAGCCAGGCCTCTTGTTCCTGTAATCCAATGTAAGTGCAGAAGAAAATGGTTCAGGAAAAAAAAACAAAAAAACAAAACAGGAAATAGATTCAGACAGGGACAAAATGGAGTTGATTAGGCTAGTGGACGTCCCCCCCTTCACTCCCATGGATATATGAAATAGAATAGGGAATTTGTATTCTCAGGCATATATATATGAGAGTCTTGCCAAGCGGGACACAGGCATGGATGGTTTTAAAGGAAACACTTTATAAATCCTAAACTGCCATACTTATTCTTATTTTCTGTGTGAAAAGGCATTTGGGGTCAAGGCCTCAAGCTAAATTCTCCCACATAGCCCTTTTATTTCACAATCTCCTTTATCCTGCTTTCCAAAAGAAAGTCACCTCTTACTCGATCAAAAATCTTATGGTATACCTCCTGGGTAACAAACAGACAATTCCAAATGTTGGTATCAAAAGCCCTCCTTAAGCAAAAATAACATTTCTTCTTCTCATTGAGATATACTTTTCCAAGAAAAAATTACCCTTTAGGTTTGATAATTATCAACTTTTGTAATATAGTCCAATTTGATCAAATGTGTACTACTAGGAAAAATTTCTTTGGATTGAAATATAATTAACACATAAGCCTTAAGGTCACAGGTAATTTTAAAGTTTCAATTCATATACACATTTCTCATTGCAGTGAGATATGTTAGGGTAATCATTGGAAATTTACAACATAAAATGTATCTCAACAGGATAAAATTATGTAAGGGGAGTAATTTGAAAATATAAGTTCAAGGAGAAAAAGGAATAATTTAATATTTCTGACAGTTAAGAGAGAGCTTGTTCATGTATTTTTTAAATTGAAGATTGTTGTTCAAATTTCTTTGGTATTTATAGTCCTTTGAATATATTTAAAAGAATGATGTGACAGTTTTAATTTAAAACAACAATATTTACAATATGCTGAAAATGATATCCTTTGCAAATATTTAAACTTGTGATGAAAAAGTTTAGATGTCAACTTAAAAGTACCTGAGGAGATACATATTTTTAAAGAAACTTTTTGTTTTTAAATACATTCAGATTTACAGAAATGTCACAAAGATAGTATAGAGAATTTCTTTGGCCTTCACACTTGCCAAAACTAAGAAGTTAACATTAACAGAAATAATCAGCTCTACTTTATTCATATTTTCTTAGTTGTTACTTTCTTCTAAGTTTATCTCTTTCATTTTTAGCCTAATGTATTTTTCTGTGTTCCAGAAGTTCATATTACATTTGGTTGTTATGACTCCTCTGGTCTGTGACAATTTCTTAGTCTTCTCTTATTTTTCATGACCTTGATAGTTTCAAAGGGTTATTGGTCAGCTATTTTATAGAATGTCCCTCAGTTTTGGTTTGTGTGATGTTTTCCTCATGATTAAACTGGGATTATGGGTTGGTGAAGAAGATCATAGAAATGAGGCACCATTTTCTTCATATTACCAACATGACTTTTTCACTGTGATGTTAACCATAATTACCTGGCCACAACAGTACTTGCCAAGTTTCTCCATCATAAAGTGAATATGTTTCCATGTCTATACCCATATGGGTTAGAAGTAAGTCACTATGTCCAACTCACACTAAAGGGAGAGGGGATTTAGTTACTTCCTGGAAAGAGGGAAATATCTACATATGCTCTTCTGTAGGGAAGATGTGTTCCTTCTGTTCCATATATTTATTAAATCATTTATTTATATAGGATGGGCTCATATATTGAGTGAACAATATATGTACAATATATGTACAATGCAAAGATCATATATAAAAATAAAATTCTGACCCACAACCCACAGCCACTAGCCCAGGAAACCAACCTATAATCTTCAACATGTAGCCTAGAAAGACAGCCTATTTTCTATAAGTCATAGGTGCAGAAATTCAGGTTGCTGTAATCTAATAAGAACTCAGTAAGCCAAATAACAACTGGTGTTAACAATCAGTCCAAATTGACCAGAACTTACTTAATAGCTTCCCTAATTTTTGTCCCCTCTCCCAACTAGAACCATCCAGAGAAATCCAAATATTCATCAGTAACATAGGATACACCATCTAGTTAGCTTGTTTACAGCTTTCCCATGCCAACAAGGTCTAATGAGGACACAATTGAAGTACTCATTTTTTTTTAAACCATACAGTTTTCTCTCTCTTCTGCCCACCTTTTGAGTTCCTGCCAAAATACAAGCAATGGTAGCTGTAGCAATCACTGAATAAATAGCTTTTGCTCATTCTTATTTGGGTGCTCTTCATTTATTCCCACATTTACTTTATACTTGAATTATGATCTGTGTGTCTGTGTGTGCCTGTGCTGATGTGTGTCCATATGTGTGAGTGTATATAGATACATTATTTTCTTGGTCACATCGTTCTGGTATTGGCTATTGGAACTTCTTCTTTCCTTCTATTTCCTTTTTGCCCCTTCTTTCCTTCCTTCAATGAATCCAGGGGTGATCCATCACTAAACAACATTCCCAGCCCTTTTATTTTTAATTTTGGTATAAGGTCTAAGTTGCTAAAGCTGACCTCAAATTGTGATCCTCATGGCAGGTAGCTAGAATTACAGGTGTGTACATAGTTGTCTACTAGACATTCCTTCAATTTTTCTTCTGTTTGCCTTTGGCATGCCTCCATATTTGTGTCTTTGAACACTTTCTTAATTTCTGGCACTAAAAAATGTTCCAAGCTTATCCTACATATTCCCTGCCATAGTCTTAGAACCAGTCATTTCTCTAAGAAGCTCTAGTTCTTTTGTTAAAGAAGGATATATAGAAATCAAAATATGACCCAGGTATGCTTTGTTGCTACTAGGGATACTATTTCTAGGCCATTCAATATAAAGAACTAGTCAGTAAATAAATATATATATACACCCATATAATTATTCTTTATGTATCTATTTGTATGTATATTAAGATAAACATGAATTCATGTGTATGGTGTACAAATGTAATTCATAGGATTAGAGTAGTAATAACTATTTTCCCTTAGTTTATTTGTAACTTCTTTCTCTGTCAGTAAAAAGCATGATTCCATAACCTACCACTTATGCACTTGTATGTTCAGTTATAACATATACTTAAAATGTTCAAAATTCATTCCATACTCCTTTGAAATAAGTTTAACAATTAGTTTATATGTAGTTCTTTTTGTCTTTTACATTTTTAAATTACAACACAATTTTCCCAAGTTACTTGGATCAGCTGCCTTTCCCCCTACACCCTTCACTGAGGTTATGTAATAAATTTATTATACAGTTAGATTAACTTGTCATAGTCTGTATCCCATCTGGAGGTCTCCTGATATTCTGGTTGATTTTTCTAGAATTTTTGCATACTCCAAAGTTCATTTTTTGTGACCAGTTCTTTGGGTTTGACAGATGCACTTAGTCATGTATCCACTAACCTAGTACCATACAGAATGGCTTCATCACACTAAAATTTCTCCTATGCCTCTCCTTTGTCACTAATGACTCCCCTTTCCATTTAATTATGATAACCTGAACAAGCTAACCTGCTTTTAATTAATATAGTTTTGTCTTTTCCAGAATATCATATAAAAGTAATTCTAGAATACATATCCTTTTTAGGTCTGGCTTCTCTTAGTTAGCAAAATGTATTTATGATTAATCCATATTGTTGTGTGAGTCAGTACTATTTTTTTAAATGAGTGGGAGAATCTGAAAGTACAGACTTGCTCATGAATAATATCTCTGAATAATGCTCCATTATAATATACCACAATTTGTTCATCCATTCACCTATTGAAAGACATTTGATTGCTTGCAGTTTTTTGACAGTATGAAAAACTGTTAAAGTATTTGAATGTTACTTTTTGTATGAATGTATGTTTTCAGTTCATTTTGAAAAATATTTGGGATTATGATTGCTGAGTCCTATGGTAAATTAGTAATATTAAACATTCTGAAAATGTCTTCCAAAGAAACTATACCACTTAACATCTCCAACAGCAATGAGTGAAAATTCATGGTGCTCTTCATTCTTGGGGATATATTTTTTCCATCAGTTTTTTGGATACACATGCATGCACACATACACATATATACATATGCATGAAGTCAGCCCTCCATTTCCACATGTTCTATATCCACAGATTCAATCAACCATGGATCAAAATATTTGGGAAAAATTACATTTGTTCTGGACATGTGCAGACTTTTATTCTTGTCAATATTGCCTAAGAAATACAATTTAATAAACATTTATGTAGTATTTATGCTATAATAGGCATTATAAGTAATTTTGAGATGATTCAAAACATAGGGAGGGTGTGCATGGGTTCTATGCAAACACTACACCATTTTACATAAAGGACTTGAGCATCCTCAGATTTGGGTATTGATGGGGCAACCCGGAACCAGTCCCCCATGGATACCAAAGGATGACTATGTGTTTGGGGGGTGAGAGAGAGAAGAAGAGAAGAAGAAGGGGGAAGAAGGAGGGCAGAGGAGAAGGAGGGGAGGGGAAGGAAAAGAAGGAGAAGGGTACTGAATTATTAAAAATAATTGACTTATTTTTTTAAAATTTTTTATTGTTGGCTGTTCAAAACATTACATAGTTCTTGATATATCATATTTCACACTTTGATTCAAGTGGGTTATGAACTCCCATTTTTAGCCCATATACAGATTGCAGAATCACATCAATTACACATCCATTGATTTACATATTGCCATACTAGTGTCTGTTGTGTTCTGCTACCTTTCCTATCCTCTACTATACCCCTCCCCTCCCCTCCCCTCCCCTCTTCTCTCTCTACCCCCTCTACTGTCATTCGTTTGTCCCCCTTATATGACTTATGTAGTTATAGGGGTTGAACAGGAAGGGCAGATCACCAGCATAATGAAACTCCATAGGAAAGAGCTCAAGATATTGCACCAAAGTAGAATTTCTTCCTTTTTCTTTTCCCCTCCTTCCCTTTCTTCCTTGTTTTTCCTTTCTCTTTTTGTCAACCACTGTGTAGCCTAATACTTAAGACCTTCCAATTGATTAAGTCAGGCTCACACAGATAGATTGTCCAGGATAATTTCCCTTTAAAATATACTGATTAAGGACTTTATTTATAACTATAAAGTCCTTTCTTAGCATTACCTGGATTGATTGTGAAAGAACAAACAAGGCTCGTCGTCGGAGAAAATGCCTGTTTATTGAGGAACAGCTCTGCATATTATAGAGCCGGGGGTTATTTGACAGTTATGACAGTTTAATGGTTGAAGGGTTTGACAGTTGGCATGCTTTCTGATTAGTGGGTAAGGATCATGTGAATCAGCAGGGCTAGTCTGATTGGTGGGTAAGGATCATGGGAGTCAGCAGGGCTAGTCTGATTGGTGGGTAAGGATCACGTGAGCCAGCAGGGCTAGTCTGATTGGTGGGTAAGGATCACGCGAGCCAGCAGGGCTAGTCTGATTGGTGGGTAAGGATCACGTGAGTCAGCAGGGCTAGTCTGACTGGTGGGTAAAGATCATGTAGCCAGCAGGGCTAGTCTGATTGGTGGGTAAGGATCATGTGAGCCAGCAGGGCTCACCATTGGACGGCTCTTCTTGGGGGATAGGAAAGTTAGTCTTTGGAGCCAGGGCCACTCCCAACAGATTGGATGACTAGGGATGCTGGCCAAGGAAAGCTGACACATCAAAAAAGCCATCACAAGATAGGGTGCATGCCTGTGATCCCAGCGGCCCAGGAGGCTGAGGCAGGAGGATCATGAGTTCAAAGCCAGCCTCAGTAATGGCAAGCACTAAGCAACTCAGTGAGACTCTCTCTCTAAATAAAATACAAAATAGGGCTTGGGATGTGGCTCAGTGGTCGAGTGCCCTTGAGTCAATCCTTGGTACCTCCCCCCACCCAAAAAATAAAAAAGCCATCACAATGTCTAAGTACTTCATTTATAAAAAATATTATACATGGTTTTATGATTTTAATTCATTTTTGTGGTACTAGGGATTAAACCCAGGGCCTCACACAAGCTATGCAAACACTTTACCACTGAACTACAACCCCAGCCCTTTTCATGTTTTTGTTTTTGAGACAGGGGCTGAGTTTCCCAGGCTGGCCTTGAGCTTGTGATCTTCCTACCTCAGCCTCCTGAGTAGCTGGGATTTCAAGCACTTGTCATCACACCCAACTTAATTCAATTTTTTCAAAAATGTTTATTGGTGTATTATAGTTGTACATATTGATGGGATTTGTTGTTACATATTTGTACAGGCACATAATATAACAATATAATTTGGCCAATATCACTCCCCAGCAATTCCTCTTCCCTCCCCACCTTCAGCCCCTTGGTTCTTTTCTCCTAATGACCTCCCTTTGATTTTTTAGGAGATCCACCCCACATTTTCCTTTTTCCATCTGTAGTTTCTACATATGAGAGAAAACATGTGAGCCGAGACCTTCTGAGTTTGACTTATTTTACATAACATGATGGTCTCTAGTTCCATCTATTTTCCTGTAAATGCCATATTTTCATTTTTCTTTACAGCTGAATAAAATTCCATTGTGTATATATACCCACATTTTCTTTATCTATTCATCATTGGTGGACACCTATGACTTGTTCCCTAGTTTGGGTATTGTGACTTGTGCTGCTATAAACATGTGAATGCATGCATCACTGTAGTAAGATGACTTTAATTATACAGGGTAAATTTTGAAGATTTGTATATCTGGGTCATTGTATATAGACCTTTTATTCTGCAACCTTGATAGATGAATAGGTCCTCCTACTCAGTAATAGGATCTATTTTGTAGATTCTTTAGAATTTTCCATATTGACAATTATGTTGTCTCATATATAATTTTATTTCTTACTTTCCAATCTGCATGTCCTTTATTTCCCTTTTTGTTTTGGCTAGGCCTTGCAGGACTTTGTTGAATAGAAGCAGTGAGAGAGAACATCTTTCCCTTGTTTCTCATTTTAAAGGGATTATATTTAGTCTCTGACTATAAAGTATGAAAAAACGATTAGTGTTTTCTTTAGACACCCTTTAGTAGATTAAGGAAGTGCCCTTGTTTTTCTGTTTTTTTCCAAGACTATTATTATGAATTGATGTTGTATTTTGTCAAAGGTATTTTTTCATCTATTGATACAATCATAGGGTTTTTTCACATTTTATTTTTTTATTTTAATTTTTAATTGATTTTATTTTTATAAATATATGACAGTGGAATGCATTACAATTCTTATTACACTATAGAGCACAATTTTCATATCTCTGAATATAAAGTATGTTCATACCAATTCATGTCTTCATACATGTTTTTTGGATAATGATGTCCATCACATTACATCATCATTAATAACCCCCTGCCCCCTCCCTTCCTCTCCCACCCCTCTGCCCTATCTAGAGTTTGTCTATTCCTCCCATGCTCCCTCTCCCTATCCCACTATGAGTCAGCCTCCTAATATCAAAGAAAATATTCACCTTTTTTTGGGGGGGGCGGATTGGCTAACTTCACTTATCATTATCTTCTCTAACTCCATTCATTTACCTGCAAATGCCATTATTTTATTCTCTTTTATTGCTGAATAATATTCCATTGTGTGGTTATGCCACATTTTTTTAAATCCATTCATCTACTGAAGGGCATCTAGGTTGGTTCCACAGTTTAGCTATTGTGAATTGTGCTACTATAAACATTGATGTGGCTGTGTCCCTATAGTATGCTGTTGAAATCATAGGGCTTTTAAAATTCATTTTTTTGAATTTTTTATTGATTTTATTATTTTTTTAAATACACGACAACAGTGGAATGCTACAATTCTTATTACACATGTAGAGCACAATTTTTCATATCTCTGTATATAAAGTATGTTCATGCCAATTTGTGCCATTATACATGTACTTTGTTTTTTTTTGCATTACAAATCTTAATACATGTATATACCACAATTTTTCATATCTCTGTATATATGGTGAATTACATTGAGTTGTAAATGCTGAACCAGCTGTCCATTTGTATTATGAAACCCAGTTTATCATGATATATTTTTCATTTTATGTATTGTTAAGTTTGATTTCTTAATATTTTGAATGGTAATACAATATTTTGTGCATTTTTACATCAAGTTCTGGGAGATATTGGTATATGGTTTTTCTATCTTAAAATTTCATTGTTTGACTCAGGTTTTAGAATAATGCTGGTGAATTTTATTAATATTAAATTAATAGAATTGTAGACACTAACTTAAAAATGCCTTAAGACATACATGTTATTTTTAGGAACTATTTTAGTATACATGTGAGGAAAATGTGTTTTGAGACCATTGTCTTATAAAATTCTCCACAATTTTATAAGAGAACTTGGACTGTCTTACCAACCATGGAAATAGCATCTATTGCTAATGCCAGCATGTATGTCCTTTGGATCCCTTTGCCATTTCTGGACTCAACTCTTCCAGCTTTAATATGTTTTGCCTCCACAATCTTGTACCCTCAACCCTGCTCCAGAGAACTGTTAGGCTTAAGTAGAGGTGCTTGTCTTATAGAAACAGAGACAATGTAATGACTAGGACTTTACACCTTCCTGGGTGATCAATGGCTAGTGGGCTGATATATATGAAAGTTTGAAAGCTTGGTACTTTGCTTTCGCATTCTTAGAGATGAACTGCATTTCAGAATTCCCATGTGGACAAGCCTGAAGCCTTTTGCATACCTTCTTCATTCTCCTTGTGCTTTAATCTTTTGCTTAGAAACATTTAATAAGTTAACTGTGCCCAAGTCCTCCTCATAGGGTTTGCTTCTGGAGGAAGCAACCTAGGATTCCAATCAATCTTGTTTTCTACTTCATTCTCTACCCTCTATTACAGAGATATCCTACACTTCCCTTCAACGCCCCATCACTCTGTGTTTTTGTGCTAGAATAATTCTGCACCTTGTTTTATTTCAATTTTTCATTTTTCTCTCTTTTATTCTCTGCATGATGGTAACAAATAGCAGATCCTAGGCCATTTCAAACATCAACTCTTTTTGAGAAACCCTCCTAGAAATCCTGTGCCAGCCATTGATCCTCCTCCTCTAGACTGGGAACTTCTCAATTGCAGAAAACAAATTTTCTTCATTTGGTTTCCCTAAATCTATACTTACATGCAACAAGTGCCTGAATAAATATTTATGGAAGCCTGGTGTAGTGGTGCATGCCTATAATCCCAGCAACTAGGGAGACTGAGACAGGAGGATTACAAGTTCAAAGTCAGCCTACACATCTTAGCCAGGCCCTAAGTAATTTAGCAAGACCCTGTCTCAAAATGAAAAATAAAAAGAGCTGGAGCTGGGACTCAGTGGTTAAGTCCCCCTGGGTTCAATCCTCAGTATCAAATAAATTAAAAAATAAATATCCACAAATAAATAAATATTTGTGGAATACTTAAATAAATAAACTAATGCAATGTCAATAGTAAAGATTCTTTCCAGGTATGTATATCTCCAGAAAGTCTTTTGCATGTTATTTTATTCTCAAGCCATTTGGTGACTCTACAACCTGAAATCACTACCAACTGACAGATAAGCAGAGACCTTGAGAGATGACATGGTTCATTCAACATTCCTCAGAAGTAAGTGGTGATTTCTACATGAAACCAGATTTTCAAAGTTTACAAGCGGTTTCTTAAGTTTAACTTCTAACCAATCTTAATCATATTGTACAGCATGCAATTAATGGCGTACACTAAAATACTAGGAAACCAAGGCTAACTGATCTTTATGAGAAAACATGGACTTTTCCTTCAGTGGCTTCCAACAGTGAAAACGCTAAATGAAATTTATTCAAACTTTTTATCACATTTGAAGACACTGTGAGTTATGGATTCATGACCAAGAAAATTTAGGGAATAGATTTTTTAAAAATCACATTCTATTAAGAATTGTAATGCAAAAATAAATAAATAAATGAATAAATTAATAAATAATTTTTAAAAATCACATTCTATGTGTCTAAGGACCACTTTTTAGTATTCACCTTGCAGATACACATATTCTATGAAATGGTTCAAAGGTGATTCAAATTGCTTCAATTTAAGGTATTTATTACATAAAGCACTATGTACTGGTACTGTGCTACATAATGTATAAAATGTGGTTTTGAAATATTTTGAAGCAGAAGTTTGTTATTTCTGAATGTGTACTCATTGCCCTTTACTGTATGAGTGTGCCCAGATATCTAGCATTTTCCTATTAATTAATACATTTACAAGGTGACATCACTTCATTTGGACATATTTTTGTTCAAAAAGGTTTTAAATAGAACTTAACAGCTGTATTCTGACTGAGCTGAGTTAAATTCCTGAAAGAGTTCAGAATTGCAGATGAAATAAGGCATTCGTGGAATGGTTTCTTTTCAACTTTGCCCACTGTATATATTCTTTTCTAATTGGTTAGATATTCTGACTGCCTTTAGCTTGTAACATTTATCTTTATAAAACAAATTTAGTAGAGAAAAGTGAAAGAATCCCAGCTGTTTAGACCATGAGGACGTAAAAATATACCACTTCCCCCTGCAAGCAGCCTGTCTTAATTATAGGATTAAGTGATTTGGATTAAGATATCTGAAGTTCAATGCAGGGTTGATATTCAAATTAGAGACTGAGCAGCAAAGGTATGTAGTCTCATTTAGGATGATACTATGACAGTAATGATTGTGCATTTGCCTAACACCTTATTTACAGACCATTTATAAATAACAATATTGTACATCTGTATGATAGTTTTAGGCAAGTAGGTGCCCAGGGCTTTTATTTTTTAAATGCAGCCATCCATACCTTAGGAATTGATGTCTGTGTTCATCAGAGCGGAGGGTGAGACTTATCCTTTCATAGAACTGAATCAGAGTCAGAGGTTTCTGTTGGAGCTATTTTACTCTATATGTTGGGGAGGAGGAAATGAGTGCATATTGGGAGTCTTCCTCAGTAATTTTCTGCCTGAACAAAGCTAAAAGTGTTCATTCAAACTTTGAATCATAAGCATTTATTCCTAGCCACTGAGATTATCATAATAGGCCTTGGAAGCAGAAGACAAAAATAATAGTCACCTCTTATCCATGGGAGACCCTTCCAAGACCCTCAGTAGATATCTGAACACTATGTAGTTAGACTACCATGGAAAGAAATATTTTTTAAAAGTTATATCTTTCAGCTGGGCATGGTGGTGCATGCCTATACTCCTAGTGGCCCAGAATGCTGAGGCAGGAGGACCCCAAGTTCAAAGCCAGTCTCAGCAATATAGTGAGGCTGTAAGCAACTTAGGGAGACTCCATCTCAAAATAAAAAAAATAAAAGAACTGGGAATGTGGCTCAGTGGTTAAGACCCCCTGAGTTCAATCCCTGGTACCCAAACAAACAAAAAAATTATGTCTCTTGTGAACATGTATAGACTTTTTTATTATCATTATTCCCTAAATAATACAGTATTTACAACAACTATATAGCATTTGCATTATATTAGTATTATAAGTAATCTATAGAAGGCTTAAAGTATATGGGAAGATGCATGTAACTTCTTTGCAAATACTATACCATTTTATATAAGGGATTTAAGTATTCTTGGAGTTTGGTATCTGTTGGAAGTTCTGGAACTCTCCTCATAGATACAAAAAACTGTATGGAATGTGTTTTTCATATATATATATATATATATATATATATATATATATATATATATGATAAAATTTAATTTATAGTGGCTGGCAGTATACCTCAGTGTTAGACTACTTACTTAACATGTGTGAAGCCCTGGGTTCAATTCCCAGCATATCTATCTATCTATCTATCTATCTATCTGTCTGTCTGTCTATCCATCTGTCTATCTATCTCATACACACACACTAATAACAAAATATAACAAGCATAATAATGTACTGTAGTGAAAGTTATGTTAATATAGTTTCTCTTAAAAAGAGTCAAGAGACATATTAATATTTTTGGACCACAGTTGACTGTGAATAGCTAAAACTGCAGAAAGCAAAACCAAGGGAAAGGGAAGACTACAGTTCTGTTTATGTTCATATAATGCATTGGTCTAGAAGGCTTATTTCACATATATTTTGTAAACACACAAAGAAGGCATTTCTCCTGTAGCAAACCTACCCTTCCTGAGGTCAAAAAGGCCTATTTCTAGGGCAAATGATATTTATTCTTGGGGTCCTAAAAATAGGAATGTCTTAGAAGAGATAAGGAGCAAAAGATCTATACTAGAGCCCTTTTTTGTGAGTGAAGGCATATTGTTTCAATCTATGGCATCTTCTGCCTCTGTTCCTTTTCCTGGTGGGTCTACAGAAAAATACTAGTCAGCAGCCATGCCAAAAATTTTTATTTTCTGAGGTCTAGCCAATGGTTGACTTACCCATCTCCCTTCTTGCTTAGCAAATGATTAGAATGACATAAACCTGCCTAAAATGTGTGCTGATGTAGACCTGGCTATATAAGGGATAAAAAGAGAAACTCTTTTGAAGGATACCCACTTGTTTTATAGGAACTATAAAAGTAAATGTCAAGAAACTGTATAGATGTCTGATTAGAACATACAGATATCTTGTCCCTTCTCTGCCATCAGATGTCTCATTCCCTTGTTTGGGTACACTTTGAAGGCCAGTTTTCTGATTCTGGTTGAATTTGTGACAGTGACAGAAAAGGTAGCACTGGGGAGAAATGATATTGGGTAAGCAGTACTTTCTTTGTCTATCTGAATCTAATGGGGAATCTTACTCTTTTGTATCCTCTTTGAAAATCCATTACACTTTCTAATGTTCTAGCAAGTGTAGGTGGAATTGTGACATTGGATTTCAGAAAATCCATAAAAGAAGAAAATATTCTCCATGGTATAAATAGAAGAAAGTTTAGAGAATCAAATTTCTCATCACACAGGCAAGGATGGAGGGGAAGCCTATGACTCATCAGAGAGCCCTTATGCCTGCTTACATGATCTCAGTGAATATTTATTACAGTCTGCTTTTAATAGGTAGGGTTTATTATCTGTACAGCAGAGATGAAGGAAACTGAGGTTCAAGTAGATTAAATTATTTATCCAAGATTTTTTAACTGTGTCATTCTAAATGGGAATAAGGTAAGGGGTCATTTCAACAAGGACCAATAATGGCATCCCAGGATCTTCTGTTCATTTAGTTGTCAAAATGTTTGTCCATTTTGCCCAAGCTCCATTATAAAAATGGCTGCATGAGACAGTGTGGCTGAGAATCAAGAATATAACTAAAATAGGAATAAAACTAACAGGAATCCCTGGTTTGCCATATGTAAGCACTTGCTTTGCTGACCATTGTTCCAGAAGAAAGCTGAAAAAACAGTGGATAGAGAAGGCCTGAAGATCATAAGAAGTTGATGTAAATTATGGCATAGGGAGTATGACTGACATAGTCACTTGGATCTCCAATTTTTTCAAAGATAAAATGGAAAATATATCTGACCCAAATGTAACATACAGAGGAAATGCCCAGTGTGAATGGCTAGCAAATTGAATAGATTTTGTGAATGAGCATTGTAACATTGGAGACAATTGGTACTGAGGGGCATAATGGGTTTTTAAATGAAAGTTACCTTTTCTGAGCATCCCTATGTAGTGGAAGTCTGATGTATGGCCAGTATGTGCAAATTACATATATGCAGTTTTTTCACTGCACAAAGATGCCTACTAAATGAATAGAGGATGGGGCTGAATTCTCTGCCTCTGAAATGGAGAAAGTGTCCTTTTCTACTACCTCTACTTAGAGGGAGCACCATTTTTCAATTTGCACCAGGCCTGAGTTCCACTTTCTTTTGGTAACAACACCACCTTATTTTTTCTTTGCAAAATGCTTCCTCCAGCCCCCGAGCCCACCATCAGAGATGAGACTGGATGGATTTTCAATTATGTTGCCTCAACTCCCTTTATCCTAGATGTACCCTTATGGGCCAAGCTGGATGAATTGGGTTCTCCTGGAACCTACAACTTGAGCACAATGATAGTGACACAAGGAGAGAGGTGTCCAGACATAAGTCATCACAAAGTTTGAGCTGGGCATGAATTCTTGTTGCTGAGCTCCTTAGATATCCCTGGTGACCTGTGCTTCACAGAGCCTGAAATTTCACAAATTCCTTTGATCATCTTCAGCAAAAAAACATCATTTTAGAAGGAAACTGTAGCTCAAAGAAAGATTCCTATCCAATTGTTTCCACAAAGGAGAGTGGAATCAGATCTCCTTGTGGTTTTATCCCTCAAACCCAATATTCATTCAACAAATATTGAGCTCTCTCTTTTGGAAATTCTTTGTAGTTATTTTTTTACCTTTTGGAATAGGTAAATCAGTTTTCTTTTTAAAGCCATTGTGAATCTTGAAGGGAATGTTTCTTACTTTCTCAGATGTCATTAAATGTATAATATATATTATTATCAACAGTTTCTGAGGGGCCCTATCAGAGGGTTCTTTATATTGAATTTGAAGGTCATCACTGGAATTTGCCATCAAGACAATAAGCACCTAAGGATATAGGGGTTGGTGACAATCAGGCCTCAGGAAGAATCTCTCTCTCTCTGGCTATTTATACTTTTGTATTTTAGTAATTTCCTTATCTTCAGCAAGAATTTCTATGCATTGTTCTGTATTTGTGTGTGTGTGTGTGTGTGTGTGTGTGTGTGTGTTTAAAATGAGTAAACCTTTTTAGTTCTCAAGTCTATAAAAATAATTACTTGGGAGCTAAATATCTCAGCTTTCAGAGTAATATTCCACTATATTTTATAGAGAAGGTGGGGCCAAAATGCTTGGGGTACAAGACCTGAGTCAGGTATCCTCAGTTCTCAGAGCTTGTAAAGGATGCCTCAGGCATATTTCTAACTATTTGGATAGATGGATTATCTAGCAGACAATAAATTTTGAGCAATAGGCCATAGACTTGCTTTCTAGAGAATTTGACCCTCACTTCAAAAAATTTCTAAAGTCAAGATGGTTCAAGGGAGAAGGTCTAAATAATGTTAACTACCTTATAAACTCCATTCTATTTCTTGAAAATTACTGTTTTGCCTCATATTTAAAATTGTTTTTTTATATTTGAGTATGAATTTTTTATAGGAGATAAATTCAAGGTGCAGTCACATTTTATGCACCATACTGCTACTATATTAAAAGTTAGGGGAATAAGAACGTTAGAAATAGGGGTAGATGTAGGGATAGAATATTTATTTTTCTCTGCCATTTAACTGTTATGGATATTTTATAAAGATTGTGATAGTGTTTGCCCTGTATGATCCATAGTGTCATTAAAAGCATTAGAGATAACTTCTGGGAAGATGTTTTGAAAAAGTAAGTGCTCTAGAAATGCAAGTTTTAATTGTAGCTGGTTGTGCAGGCTCAAAAGAATTCTGTCTCAGAATAAGAACAATTTGAAGCAGGCAGACACCACAAATTAGGCATTCCCAGAGCCATCACTGAACTTGACAGCAAACAGAATATAGAAGTAGGGTCTGCCATGAAAATATTGAGCCAAATTAATTATTAACTGGCAGGTATGTATGAAATGTTTGATTTTGAATTACTGATGGGAAGATCTCAAGGATGTCAAGGCAGAAGGCCATCTTACCTCTCTGGGATGTGAAGGTGAGTGGTTGGAGAAGAAAGATGCATACTCAGGGACTAAGATCTCAGTAAGACCCAATGGAAGTCAGATGGAGATGCTAAATTATATTATAATGTATATTTAACCATCCAGAAGTCACTGTGCTACAGGTTGAAGTTACAAATATGAATGAGGTGAAATATTTATGTGGGAAGGGCATATTCACAATTTCATGATTTAGCTTCAGAGAAGTAAACACTAAACTCTTATACATGGGTTTTCTTAAGTTTATAACTGTGCCTTAAAAAACACAGTTTTTGGAAAAATAGGCTTGGGTCATATCACTCAAAGCTTATGTTAAATATTAACCAAAGCACTAACAAACACAAATATATAAGACTAATAAATTACTGCCATGGGGAAATCTGTACTGATATTTGCACCCTGAAACACAGATGTTTTTATTTCTCCATTCAAAATAGAATCTTTAGGGCTTTTTATTCAAAATTAGAGATTTCATCCAGGATGGACCCTTCTTTGTTATTTTCTATCAACATAAACATAAATATCTTTGCAGCTTCTTCACCTTCTTTTGCAATTCCCCCAGATAGTTTCTAGTCATGAACATTAGAGAAATTCCTGAAGTCACCAAACTACTAGCACTAAAAAATAAATGAATTTATTTATATGGAATTTTCAGGATTTTTTTCCTTTAAAAACGCTGTTGATGTTTGATTGACATTAAAAAGTTATATATATTTAATGTATACATCTCTGTGAATTTGAGGATAAGTATATACCCATATACCTATGAAACCATCACCATCAAGGCCAAAAAAAATATTTCTCACTTCTCAAAAGTTCCACATTCCTGCTCTTATTATATATATTTTTTGTACTGGGGATTGAACCCAGAGAAACCTAACCACTGAGCCACATCCCCAGCCCCACACCCTTTTTTTGTATTAGAAACAGGGTCTCACTGAGTTGCTGAGGCTCACTTTGAACTAATAACCCTCCTGCCTCAGCCTCCTGAGCTACTGGGATTACAGGTGTGTGCCACTGTTTCCAGTTTATAATTATTTTTCAAAAGAACAATTAATATAAGGTTTACTTTGTTAACAAATGAGAAGCATGCAACACAACATTGTTAACTACAAGTGTGTTGTACATTAAATCTTCAGAACTTATTTAACCTGCATAATTGAAACTTACTACCCTTTGACCATCACCTTTCCATTTCCTCCTCCCCCAATCTCTTGGTAACTACCATACTCTCTACTTCTATGAATAAGACTATTTTACATTATACATACAAAAAAATCACTCAGTGTATTTGGCTTATTCACATAACATAAGGCCCTCCAGGTTTATCCATGTTGTTACAAATAGCAAAATAGCAGACTTCCCTCCCCTTCCATGTGTGTGTGTGTGGGGGGGTGTGTGTAAGAGATTCTGGGGATTGAACATAAGGGTACTTTACCATGGAACTATACCCTTAGCCCTTTATATTTTATTTTGAAGCAGGGTCTCCCTAAGTTTCCCAGTCTAGCCTTGAACTTGGAAGTCTCCTGTCTTAGCCCTTCCCCATGTTGCTGGGATTATAGGCATGCACTCACTATGCCTGACTTCTCTTTCTTTTAAACAACAGTTTCTTTATCCAGTCATCCTTTGATTTGGTATTTATGTTGTTTTTATAACATGGTTATTATAAATAATGGTGCAATGAACACAAGAATGTAGATATATTAAGAAATCTTAATTTCAGTTCTTTTGGATATATACTCAGAAGTAGAATTACTAGATGATATGGTAGTTATATTGTTTAATATTTATATTTTTAGTTGCAATTTGACACAATATGTTTATTTTATTTATTTCTATGTGGTGCTGAGGATCAAACCCAGGGCCTCACACATGCTAGGCGAGCACTCTACCACTGAGCCACAACCCCAGCCCAGGTAGTTATATTTTTAAGTTTTAGAGGAAACTCCATACTAATTTATATAATGTTTGTATTAATTTGCATTCCCACCAAGAGTATACAAAGGTTTCCTTTTTTCCATATCCCCCCAGTAATTGTTATCTTCTTTTTTAAATAATAGTCATCCTAACTATTATGAGATGATAGCTCATTGTGGTTTTGATTTTAATTTCCCTAAGCATTTGTGATGTTAAGCATTTTCAAGTCTACTTTTGGGCCATTTGTGTGTCATCTTTAGAGAAATATCTATGCGGATCTTCTGTAGTTTGACTGCATTCCTCCCCAAAGTGTATGTTGGAAACATAATCCCCATTGCTACAGGGTTGAGAGGTGGGGCCTAATGGCAGGTAATTAGGCCAGTAGGACATATTGAATTAATGCTATTATCTTGCGAATGGGTTTCTTTTAGAAGGATGAATTTGACTTCCTTTTGCTTGTAATCACTCTCTTTTTCTCTTTCCCTCTCTCTTCCCAACTATGAACTCTTTGCTCTTCTGCCATAAGATATAACAATAACAAGGCTCTTGCCATATGCTGGCTCCTCCGTCATAAACTTCATATCCCCTAGAACTATCAGCCAATAATTTTCTGTTCATTAACAATTACCCAGTCTGTGGTAGTTTGTCATAGTAATACAAAATTGACTAATACAATGTCCTTTGCCCATTTTTAATAATTGTTGTTTTCTTACTATTGATTCATTTGACTTCCTTATATATTTTGGATATTAACCCTTATAAAATGTATGCCTTGTAAAAGGTAAGGTTATTTCCCAAATTTGAGATTGTCTTTTTTACTCTGTTGATTGTTTCCTTTGCTGCATTGAAGTTTTTTAGTTTGATGCAATGCCATTTGTCTATTTTTGCTTTTACATGTGCTTTTGAGATCATAACCAAAAGTCCTTGCTACGATTAATTTAAAAGACATTTTCCCCATGTTTTATTCTGATAATTTGTAGTTTCAGGTCTTATATTTAAGTATTTAATCCATTTTATTTGATTTTTCTCTATAGTAAGATAAGCATCCAGTTTTTTTTCTTTATATGTAAATACCTGTTTTCCCAGCACTGTTACTGAGGAGACCATCCTTTTCACATTGTGCATTCTTGACACTCTTATTGAAAATTACTTGACCATATGTGTGGATTTATTTCTGGGCTCTCTATCCTGTTCTCTTGCTTTATGTATCTATTTTTATGCCAGTACCATACTGTTTTGATTACTATAGCTTTGTAAATTTTTTTTAAATATTTATTTTTTAGTTTTCGGCGGACACAACATCTTTGTTTGTATGTGGTGCAGAGGATCGAACCCGGGCCGCACGCATGCCAGGCGAGCGCGCAACCGCTTGAGCCACATCCCCAGCCCCAACTTTGTAAATTTAATTTGAAATCAGGAAGTGTAGCACCTACAATTACCTTGTTCTTGTTCAAGGTTGCTTTGGTTATTCAGAAACTTTGTTGGACCTATATGAATTTTGATTTTTTTCTATTTTTAGTGCCATTAGAATTTTGATAGGGATTGCATCGAATCTGTAGATCATTTTCATTAGTATGAACACTTTAATAGTATTAGTTCTTTCGATTTATGAACACAAGATATCTTTTAATTTTTATGTCTGTTTTCTATCATCGGTATATTGCTCTTTTATTTGCTAGTTTAAATTTATTTGTAACTTTTATTCTTTTTGATATCATAAGTAATATTGTTTTCATAATTTATTTCTCAGATTGTTCATTGTTAGCATTCAGTCTTTTTTCTTAAGATCTTCATTTATTTATAATACTAGATTTTCCTCTTTAGTGTGGAAAGTTTATCCCTAATTTCTTCAATCCATTATATATTGGGAAAAATACATATGAGCCACATCTTCCAACAGGGCAGTTTCATGTTGTGTGGATCCTAAAGTATGTATCATTTTGAAAGTTTCCCTTCAGGGGAACAACAAATTTAATCAAAATTACCTACAAAATTTATTTGGGAAAACATGTTGACCTAAGTAATTTTTGAAATGAGAAGAGTATATAAGACAAAAGGCAGAAGGAAATATGCATAAACACTGTACTCAGTTTGATAAAATTCTTTCCCATAGGGACATAGTTTAACAGTTTTGAAATCACTATATTTGTATACTTGAATAATTATATAGATGAATACATAAATAATTACATAAACATTGCTATCAATGTTAGGAGCCAAGTTTCTCATTGAATGGGAGGTTACAGATAAAGAAGGGGAGGGAAGCTAGAATGATTCATGTGGTAATGAGTTAGATTTGGAAATAGTATGAACTCCATATACCTTGATATATATACAGACGGCTACATATAGAAATACCTATAAATATGTATATATGAGTTAGTATATCCACATTTATGTCCTTTAACAGTGAGAAAATCAAGACGCAACAGGCACATTAGGAAAAAAAAAATTGGTTTATAATACTATTCTCCAATAAAAGGAACCATAAGTCCATGAAGAATTGGGTGATACTAGAACAGGCAGGAAACATAAAAGATGAACATGGAAATATTATATAGAAAGCAAAGAAGTCAAAAGCAAGCAAATGTACTCATACACAATAATGACAGTAAATCAAAGGGACACAGAAACACTGAAAGAATTCTCAGTGGCAAAAGCTGAAAGTACTTGAGCCACAAGTAAAAATAGTATTGAATTATGGCCCAAAGTATAAAATGCATATCCTTGAGTCTATACTGATATAAATAAATGAATAAATAAATGAAGAATAATTAATTTCCTATGTAGATGAATTCCAAATGATGTATGTGGATACTATTTCCTCAATCATGTAGATATATAACTCCCTACTCCTTAGAGTGAGCTATGCATAGTGACTTCTTTCCAAAGTTTACCATATGAAAGAGGGGAATAGAATAACGGATAAAGAAATCTGATAAACACTACCTTCGCCACAAGAACAAAGTTAACATCATCAGTATGAAGTCATTTTGGTAGTAGGGTCCTTGTGATGTGATGGTATTGATATTTTATCTTTGTAGCCTTCTCTTCAAAAATTCTAAAACCCTAGTTTAATCATGAAAAAAACTGAGATAAATCCTAATTGAGGGACAGTTTACAAAATATCTGCCCATTATTCCCCAGAACTGTCAAGGTCATTTAAAAGTCTGAGATATTGTCATAGGAGGAGTTTTAGAAAATTGTTTACTAAACATAATATGGTATCCTGAACATAGCAGGAATATGACAGGATACTGGAACAGAAAAATGATATTAGGGAAAAACTGAGGAGATCTGAATAAAGCATGGACTTTTAGTTTGTTTTTTCTAGGTTTTAGTTAATAATAATGTATTAATATTGGTACATTAATTGTGATAGATGTATATGCAAAAGTAAGATATTAGTAATAGGGGAAACTAGGTATAAGCATATGAGAACTCTCTACTGTTTTTGCAATTTTTCTTTAAATCTATAACTATAAAATGTTTATTTAAAATTACATAGATGTGTATATGTCATTTTTAAATTATATATATATATATATATATATATATATATATATATACACACACACACACACACATATGTATACATATACCACACATATTACATTCACGCACACATATATACCCTTTCTGGAGGGATAGTATAGATGTACTTTACCCTATTTCTTTGGCTAAGGACAGCAAGAAACCATGGATATTATGGATAAAACAAACATAAGTAACCCTGAAACATAAAAAGACAAAGAACAAAAAGATACTTTTGGGACTCAGGAACAACATGCCATTGATTTCCCTTGGTTTCCTTTTTCTCTTGTTAATACCAAGATGGGTATTGGAGAATGTGACAATCCCCAAATGCCAGTTGGCATAGGATTTTAAAAAAGCCTCAAATATAGTCTTTTTCTTTCTAGCCAAAGAACCAGAAAAGAGCAGCTTGGTAAGACAGAAAATTTTGGGATAATAACTGCTCTACTGTAGCCAAATATCACAGGAAAAACTCTTACCCCTGCCAACAAAATCCTAGTGGACAGCCTAGACTTCTTTAGTGCCAAGCTACAATGAGGTGCTATGTTAGTTGTCTTTTTGTTACTGTAATGAATTACCTTACATGATTAAATTATTACAGAGAATGTTTATTTTGGCTCACAGCTTTGGAGGTTCCAGTTCATAATTGATTGACACCATTGTTTTGGGCCTGTGGTGAGGTAGCACATCATAGTAGGAGCATGGGGAAAAGCAACCTTTTCACTTCCTGGTAGGGAAGTGAAAGAGGTAAGAAGGGGTTGTCATACTAAACCCTTTGAGGGCATGCCTCCAGTGACCTAAAGACTACTCACTATATTTTAATCTGAAGGATTCTATCATCACTCAATTCTACTACCTAGGGGGCCAAATTTTTAACAGATGGATATCCAAGATACAAACTATAGCAATGTTCAGACATATTCTCATAATATATGGAGAAGATTATTTCTACCATTCATGTACATAAAACACTCTGACCAGGAGAAATATGAAGGTGTGTTAACTACCATAAATGTGGAGAGATATAAATAAATGAAGAGATAGAACATGTTCATGGGTTAGAATATTCCCAGTAAAGATATAAAATTTTCCCAAATCAATCTGTAGATTTGAATGCAATCTCTCTCAAATTCCCAGCAACTTTTTATTGACATATTCTCTTATTTGAAGATTCATATGGAGAGGCACAAAATTTAGTGTAGATCAAATAATTTTGAAAATGAATAAACTAGGAGAAAGCACTCTACTTGATGTTTAAGCCTAATTTATAACTAGAATATTGGTGTGGTATTAGTGGAAGATTAGATACACAGAGCAGTAGAACAGGATGGAGAACCACACATACTGATTTTTGACAAAGGAGCAAAAGAAACTCAATGGAGGAAAGATAATCTTTTTCAATAAATCATGCTGGAGCAATTGGATATCCATAAGGAGGAAAACTTCAACCATTCTTTATTTTAAAAATTGACTCAGAGTTACAAAAAATTGTGCTGTGAATGGATATTTATGAATGTAATGCACTCCACTGTTGTCATCTATGTAAGAAATAAATAAAAAAAGAAAGAAAAAAATTGACTCAAAATGGACCATAGATTTAAATGGAAAAGGAAAAGGTTTAGGACCTTTAAAAGAGGACATGGGAACAGCCTTTGAGACCTAGGGCCTAGTGAAAATATTTAGTTCTACCAAAAGCATGATCCATAAAAGAAAAACTCCATAACTTAGGCTTTTTCAAAATTAAAAAGTTTAATCTTGAAAGGCTTTGTTAAGAGAATGAAAAGACAAAGTACAGACTGAGAAAAAATATTTTCAAAGCACATATCTGAAAAAGGATTTGTATCTAGGATATGGAAAAACTAAATCTCCCAAAACTCAACCAGAAACAAGGAGAAGAAAGAAGGAAAAGACATGAAGAGATAATTCACTGAAGATACACATGGTATATAAACACATGAAAATATGTTCAACATTCTAGCAAATTAATCTTAAGGCAAATTAAGATCTTGATGGGATATTATTGCACACCTATTAAAATAGCTAAAAATGTAGTGAGAATACTAAATGCTGGTGTACTAGTTTGCTTCAGGATGCAATAACAAAGTATCAAAAACTCAGTGACCTAAAAAACACATTTATTTTCCCATACTTCTAGAGGGTACATTCAAGAAAAGGTGTGGCATGGTTGAATTTGTTTCCTGAGGTCTTTCTCCTTAGCTCACAGATGCACATCTTCATCTTCTTCTGTCTTTCCTCTGTGTTTGTGTCCTAATCTCCTACTATAATATTGCATCATCAAATTGGATTAGAACCCACCCTAATGACCTCATTTTAACTTAGTTACCTTGTTAAAGATCTTATTTCCATATACAGTTACATTCTGAGGTATTGGGGAATAGGGGTTCAACATATGGATTATGTGGGGACATAGTTTATCCACAACAACTGACAAGGATGCAGAAAACCTGGATTTGCTTATGGGAATGGAAAATAGTATAACCACTCTAAAAAATCATTTGAGACATCTACTAAAAACTAAACCACAATTAACATATAACCCAGCAATTACAATCTGTAACATTTTTCCTAAGTAAAGAAATATTTATATCTATACAAAAACCCATATGCAAATGCCCATAGCCCCAAATGGGAAACCATCAAAATGTATTTCAGTGAATGAATGATTAAATGTACCATGATACACCAAAATGAATGTAAATCTTCAAAGGAAATAATTAATGCAGTATTAGCTGAAGTAGGATGTAAGTTTTAGTTGGTTTGAAATCATACAAAAGATATGTTATATGTGTGCTTGTGTCACAGTGGCCCAGTTTATGCTTTGAATATAGCCCTTGCTGCTCTGCCACTGCAACTTATTTTAAAATAGACATGTTGGGGCTGGGGATGTGGCTCAAGCAGTAGCGTGCTCGCCTGGCATGCATGCGGCCCGGGTTCGATCCTCAGCACCACATATAAACAAAGATGTTGTGTCTGCCAAAAACTAAAAAATAAATATTAAAAAATTCTCTCTCTCTCTCTCTCTCTCTCTCTCTCTCTCTCTCTCTCTTAAACAAAAATAAATAAATAAATAAAAGAGACATGTTTCTTTTTTCTCTCACTGCTCCTCCCTAATCTCTCCCCCTCCCTAATCTGAGGGGAAATAGGATTACTTTTCTTCTCTATCCTAGGCAGAGTTATCTGTCCCTGAACACACACCTACCAAAACACAGTAATCCAGACATTGGGGATGGTACAGAATATCTCAGAAATGACTATCTCCCATATTAACAAGTGAATTACAACTCCAACAGAGAACACGTGAATTGTAGCCTTTGAGTCACCTCTTTAAAAGCCCCCTGTTTTTGCTGATGGGCAGAATCACAGCCTTTGGAACAGGAGTCCCCTGTGTTTCTCCTTTGCTAGCAAAGTAATAAACATTCTTTTTTTTCCCTCAAAATCATGTCCTTGTTATTGGATTGGCATCAGGGACAAGGACCAAGCTTTCAGAAACACTTATAGCAATTCTATCAGATAGGACTGGCATTATTAACAATCCCGTTTTAAAAAGACAAATATGTAAACAACCCACTGTGCTATTGTTAGTAAATGATTTGGCCACTCTGTGCCTCAGTTTCCATATCTGTAAAAAGCAGATTAAAAGAATTTCCCCTTTCTATTATGAAAATAATTAAGATAATACCTGCAAAATGCTTTGAGCTCCCAGAAGAATGCAACTATATATAATTAAATTACTTTACTGTGCTTAAAGAAAATGTACATGGTATATCATACCACTGAATACTATTCAGGCATAAAAAGTGAAATAAGCCAGCCCCCAAAAGTCAAAGGTAGAATGTTTTCTCTGATATGGGGGAGCTAATCCCAAATAAGGGGGATTAAAAAATAATAGAAGAAAGATCAGTGGAGTAGACAAAGGGGGATGAAGGGAAAGGAAGAAGAATGGGATAGGGAAAGAGTGGAATGAATCTGATTTAACTTTACTGTGTACATATGTGAAAATGCCACAGTGAATCTCACCATCATGTATATCCACAAGACACTAATTTTAGAAAAACCAAGTAAATAGCAGAAAGATCAGTACAGGGAAGGGAACAGGGGGAAAAAGGAGGAGCGGGAAAGGGGAAGTACTGGGGACTGAACAAGAAAAATTATATTTCATGCTTTCATAATCATATCAAAATGAATCCTATTGTTATGCATAGCTAAAATAACCAATAAAAATAAAAATATTAAAATAAAAAAGTAATAAATAAAAAGGACTCAGCAACCTGTAAAAAAAAAAAAAAAAAGAATGAACTATTGATGCACACAGTAGCTTACATGGATCCCCAAGCATTAAGCTGAGTGAAAAAAATATGTCATTTAAAAGAGCCACATTCTAGGGCTGGGGCTATGGCTCAGTGGTAGAGCACTCACCTAGCATGTGTGAGGCACTGGGTTTTATCCTTGGCACCACATAAAAATAAAAAAATATATATATAAAGTCACATTCTAGGCCAAATATAATGGAGCACATCTGGCAATCTCAACTATTAGGGAGAAGGAGATAGGAGGGTTTCTAGCCTAGGAAACTTAGCAAGACTGTCTCAAATAAAATACTGGTGATGAAGCTTAGTGGTAGAGCACTTGCCTAGAATGTGTGAGCCCGAGTTCAGTTCCTAGTACCACACACACAAAATGTCACATACAATACAATCCAGTTTAGATATCATTCTCAAAATGACAAAATTATAGAGATGGATAACAAACTAGTGGTTGCCATTGGTTAGAGATAGAGGAGGAAAGGGTATGAGTATAAACAGCTAGTATGAGTGAGGTCTTTGTAGTGACGGAATAGTTCTTTATCTTGATTCAAGTCCTGGATGTATGAATATACAGATGTAGAGATTAAGTATCCCAAATCCAAAATGCTTGTGACTAGAAATGTTCAAGACTTTAGGAGAAAATTGATTATCTATAATGAGCTTTCCTGGGGGCTGAAACCCAAGTCTAAACACAAAATTAATTTATATTTCATATATACTTTATACATATAGCCTAAAATTGATTTTATACAATATTCTTAGTGTTTCTGTGTTTTAACTGCAATCTATCACATGAAGTCAGGTGTGGAATTTTCCACTTGTACTAAAGAAAATTTGGAACTTGGAGCATTTTAGATTTTGTTAGTGTTCAACCTGAAGTAACATAGCACAACAAGACTATTCATGTCTTCATTTTACTACACATTTACTACCTAGGGTAAGTTGGTATAGTAAGAGTATGCCTGGAAGCCGTTGCTGTACTATAACCATCAGCAATAACTTGGTCAGATTGAAAACCACATCAATATTACCCACTTTCCATAAACTAAATGTATCTGCATCTCAGTTTCCCCTTATCTAGGTACCAAAATGCCTGCATCCAGGAGCCCACCTTGTCCTCAGTTAGTAAAAGGCCAGTTATGGGTTGTTCTCCTTTTCCCCTCCCGGGGAGGAGAGAGGGAACCTTGTCCATCATAAAACTTTCTCATTTAGTGTTTGTTTTCCTCCTGTGAGCTGCATGTAAAACGTTGGACTAGGTAATCATTTAGTTCAATTAAATCAGGGTTTTTTAAATTTAGTGCTCATCAGAATCACCCAGGGTGCTTGTTTGGAAGGAATCATCTGGGCCACCCCAGGGATGCTAATGTGTGTGTGTGGAGGTGTGTGTGTGGGGGGGGGGCGGTCATGGATTTCATTTTGTAAAGCATTGAGCTAACCCTCCTGTCCTTTGAGCAAGCTTGGCAGTGGGAACTATTTAATTCCTTTTCTAATAGTTACCTCCTGCCTAGATTGCTGGGGGGAACAAACTAATACAAAGTGGACTCAACTTATCTTGCTACAATAAATGCTCAGAGCTAATGTAATAGTCTGATCACTTAGAGCTTTCAGCTACCATTTCTGCAGACACCTCTCACTGAGTGCTCCATAGTCCTGAGACAAGATAGCAATTTCACCCTGGGGGAGGCAAATTGACAGCATTCAGGAACAGACAACTGCTCTTCTCTTTCCTCAACTATCTATACTTCTGCATCTGAACCACAAATGTCAATTAGATACAGATGCTAATAGCAATATACCCTGAGTATGCAAGCCTTCTGTTCTAAAAATCACTGTACAATAATCTCTGGTTTCATAGTGCTTGAACTGGGAGAAATGCTAATTTTGGATCATTTCTCCTAAATGCATGTGTGGTAACTCATAAGCTGTATATGGTTTACAGATGCAGTACAAGGATTCATGAAGCATTTCCACAAAAAGAAGGATTCTATTCCAACTGCACAAGGCAATGAATAAAGAAACCAATTTCCTGGCTCAGAAAGAAAACTCTCCTACCTTCTGATACTGCAGGTGACTGTATTTGTCCTGTCGCAGGAGCCCACACGGAGAAATCTTGTTTTCACAAAGGGCTGGACCCCACAGTATTTCAGAACAGACAGGGTAGATAGAAGCTGGAATCATTATTTGTACATTCTCTGTGGACTCCAAAATTCTCATCTCCCATTCTAGCTCCTATTCTCCTGCCTGAAAGACAGCCAAACAAGAATTTAGCTAAATATTATTGAGTGCCTCTTGCCCGCCTGGCTCATTATCTAATTTAACCATCTTAAAGACTCTTTAAGGTAAAAATCATTTCTGTGAGTTGAGTTCCCTAGAAAACAGAACCTTGGGCAAGGATCAAAGGCTAATGCTTTATTTGGAAGAGGAATCCTCAGGGCAATGAGAGCGAGGGAAAAAGGCCAATAGGCAGGAAAAGCAAGGCAATAAAATGAAACAATGTATTGCTATACTGACCACAGTTTATAAGGCCTGAAGTGATACCTCTGACTGCTCAGCAGGTTTATTCAGTCATATTTGGGAGGGTATCTTTGCACAAACTTATGGAGAATCCATGTTTTGGGAGGTTCCACCTGAGGGAGGAGAGGAAAGAAAATTTATTTGCTTGACTCCATCTTATGTGTTCCATTATTTAATGTTTGCTCCAGGGGTGGATATTAATTCCATCATACCTCCAGGTTGCTTCTTCAAGCCCTTGTAGCAGTTGCTCTGGAAGCCACCTAATGATATGGATTTCCCTGAAGTAGGGAAACAATTCAGACAGCAGAACAATGCTTGCTGACATAGAATTGGGTCCACCTGGACTCTGAACTAGGAAAAGATGCTGAAATGGAATTAGAAGTTTAATGTAATGTGTAATGCCTCTGAAGGATCAAAATGTAGGTAGCAGGATCAGGCAGAGAAAACTTTCTGAACATGATGCAGACCTAATGCATGTGATATAGGGAAGTAGGAGGAAGAAAAGAGGGAGAGCCCTCAACCTGATGCAGATGTGACTAAGTAGCCAGGGTCCAACCTGCCATGTTCAGTCATTGGCTGGGGCCTCCATGGAAAATCAGGGTCTCAGCTCAAAAGTTGAAGAGAGCTCACTGTGTTCCTCATGTCTGATTAGCAAGTTTTATTTTTAAAGATAGGCGGGAACAGTGTACCTCATGGCTACAACAATTGGTTCTGACATCACTAGATGATGTAATCTTATGGGATGTTATGGGAAGTCTGTGGGGACTGAGTTACTTCTCCAATTTGTGTATGGCTAGTGCTCCTTGATGGTTTCATAGGGAAAAGTGTTGAGTGTGGAAAGATTACCCAAGCCTCAGAAAGCACTTGGTGATAGGAGAGATTCCGCACTATATAATCACCCATCTCTTGTTTGTATCTTGGTCCATTTTCATGCCAGACTCTGAGGTAGGTTTTAGGATGTACCTACAAGGAAGGACACAATCCTTGGTCTCTCAGAGGTACTTGCCCTCCAGTGAGGAAATCCAGACAAGTAAATAGATGTGTTTGGGATGATATCCCAAGAATAAAAGTTAGGATTGGGAGACTCCGGGTTCTCAGAGAAGGGGCAGTCAACCCAAACTAGGAAATAAGGAATGGTTGTGATACTGAGCCATAGAAAAATGTGTGGTAGTCTCTCAAGTTTCAAAATAGTAGGAGCCTACAGTGCAAGGAATGATCTGAGAGGAGGATGAAGATTGAAATTGAAGAAGGGCTGAATTACACAACTTAGTCCAAGAAGTTTAAATTCTATCTTGTAGGTTATAAGGAGTCATTTATGCATTTTGTGCTCAAGTGTGAAACATAAGGATTTACGTTTCACAAAAATTCTCTGGGTAGAGTTTGAAAAATGATTGGCCATAGGAAAGGTATGAAGATAGAGACACTAGTTATGAGATGGTTAACTGTAACAGAGGATGTATGTACTTATGTTGCCATAGTAATATGGTAATGGTGGTGAGTACATAGGAGAATGGATTCAGGATATATTATGGAGGTGGAATTGTCTGGTCTTAGTGACTGTTTAAATTTGGGAATAAATCTGCAATATCTAGGGGTGATCTCACCTTTTGTACAAATAGACAATGCAGAGGATGAAGGGAGAAGGGTAGAAGATATAGGTAACGTGAGAAATGAATACAGTTGTAATCATATTACATTTGGGTAGCCTGTGGGGCAACCAGATAAAATATATGCGGAGAATTTTGGAGGAAGACATTTAAGAGTCAATAGCATGCTAAATAAAATAAACCGGAGTCAGAAATTCAAGGGTAGAAAGTTTTCTCTTATATATGGAAGCTAGAGAGAGAAAAAGAATTAAAAAGGGGAGTCTTATGAAAATAGAAGGAAGAGCAGTAGAATAGAAGTGAGAGACCAAGGGAGAGGGAAGAGGGCAGGCAAAGAGGCTGAACTGGGGAATACAGCTGACAGATTAGGCTATTGTGCGTGAATGAATATATCACAACACATTCCAATTTTATATAGAAGTATAATGTACCAATTAAAAAATAAATAAATAGAAGGAGGAGCAAAAACATGGAGAGGATTAGGGACAGGGAGGAAGGGGATAATACTGGGGATTGTAATAGAGAAAACTGCTATATGCATTTATGAATATGTCATAATGAACCCTGTTATTATGTATAACTACAGTGCACTATTTTTTTTTAAAAGGAGTCAATCTCATATAACCCCATGATGGATGGATCCACAAAAATTGCTGCATTTTGTCTAAGATGAGTATAGAGTGAAAGAGAAGATGTTCCATGACAGAACTCTAAAGGATAGTGATTTCAGGGGTTGAACAAAGAAAGAATGACTATGAAGGAGACTAAGAGATAAGCAGCAGCAACCAAGATCAGTTTTGTTTTTTCTTCTGTTTTAAGTTGTACGCAAGCTGGGTGCAGAGGCACACGACTGTAATTGCAGCAGTTTGGGAAGCTGAGGCAGAAGGATTGCAAGTTTCAGGTCAGCCTCAGCAACTTAGTGAGACCTTACCTCAAAATAACAAAAATAAAACATTTAATAAAAAAGGATTGGGGATGCAGCTCAGTGGTAAAGCACTCCTGGATTCAATCCCGAACACCCCTCCCCCCCAAAAAAAAGCCATTTGGAGTATCATAATAACAATGATAATAGTAATAAAAATAATAAAATTATTCATTATCCTTTAATTAAAATAAACTGCAAATTTTATTTACTTTGAAGATTGTTAATCCATGCATGGTGAAACATGCTTATGATCCCAGATGCTTGGGAGACTGAGGTAGGAGGATCCCAAGTTCAAGGGCAGTATAGGCAAGTTAGTGAGAACCTGTCTCAAAATAAAAATGGTTGTGGATATATCTCCAGTGTAGAGCACTTGCCTATCATGTGCTATCCCTGGGTTAAATTCCTTGTATGGCAAAAAAGAAAAAAAATTGTCAAGCCAGGTACAGAAATACTTTTTTTATAATCCCAACTACTTGGGAGGTTGAGAGCAGGAGTATCACTTGAGCCTAGGAGTTTGAGGCCAGCCTTAATAAGAGTGTCCTGTCTCCAAATAAACAAACAAGTGATATTGTTTGTTTATAACCAATTTTTATATTTTTATATATATATATATATATATATATATATATATATATATATATGAGATATATTTATATATATTATATTTTATATGGTAACTTATTTACAGATTACTATATGTATATTTCAACATAGATACATAGGTTTTAACTGTAATTTGAAATGACTGCCTCATATTCTATTATATGGTATTGCATGGTAATAGTATAATTTACTGTCTATTCCTCTATTGTTTAGTATTTAAACTGTCCTAAATTTGCTAAATTGAAGGCTTATATGCATTTCTTTAGCCACTCACAGACTTTAAAGTATTTAATTACAATTTTGACTACTTTGAAATTTCAGTTTAACATTTAAATAATGATTCAGAATCTAGCTCAAGGTTTAGTTCATTGATGTCTATGTTTTCAGTGACTGCCATAACTGAAATCATCATTCACAGGGGCTCTGATATAAAATAGACACTTTGGGAAAGATTAATAGTAATAGCTATAAATCTATACTTCATATAGCCTCATTATTAACTCTGCAAGTTTGTCAACTTCTCAGATCTGATTAAATCATCAATTTTTGAAAAACTTACTATCTAATGAAGACTTGGATAAGTTCAACCGTGTCTTTTAACATTTTGTTTGCTTGGGCTGAATTATTAGCATTACCTGAAGTCTATTCAGTCAATCTATCTGTCCATCCATTCAGCAAAACTCATTTCTAGCCACTTAACCATTTTATGAGGGTTTGTTTAGTTAAAACCAAAAGATATGAGCCATTAATCATCTTAACTGTGTAGATGTAAACAGAAATCCATTGTAACATGTTATATTATGAAATTTAGTAAGGGAGATACTGAATCTTGAGTGACCGATAACTCTAGACTTAGGAATCAAATAGACTTATAGATCAAGTAAGGGTGCCACATAATAAACATTGGTAGAGCTTTCTTTCTTCCTTTTTATTCATGCATAGTTATAACCTGAAATTTGAATATTTCTTCCTTCCCTCAAGTGTATCATCTTGCATCCCTCTAGAGTGTGAGCTACCCCACTTTGGAGATAAGTGCTAAAACACTAGGCTTCATTGTCTTGACAGTTTAACAAATGTGTGCTGTTGTTTGGTGCCTAGCAATTTTCTGGAATTAATGAATTAGAGAGTTCTTTCCAGAGGAAAATCAGAACCCCAGAGTAATAAGAAAGCATTACTCAGAATAGTTTTTCATTTTCCTGTGATTTTAAAACAATTATAATGTAATCATTACCGTGTATAAATGTATAACATCACTGATGATGCATCTTTAGTGTTGCTAGTTAGAAATCAGTGATATAGAATGAAACTATTTATGTAATTAAGAACAATTTTTTCAAGTTCACATAACACTTTAAACTTAGTTGGTATGGTTACTACACCTCACCCAAGAGCTAGACCATTTTTATTTTCTATCCAGTCCTTCTCTTGCTCTTATTCATTGATTCTTCTGTTTATTCAACAAGATTGTAAAAACTACCTTCAACAAATGATAAATAAAAGCTAATATGTATTGATTGGGTATTTAGTGCCAGTCCCTACTCTAAGCACTTTACATGTATAAACTCCTTTAATTCATAGTAATCCTAGGGGAGATTTTTTTTACAGGCACCATATATAAGCCCTATTTGCCTGAGATATTTCTGAATAAATGTACTGACTTACAAGGTCTTAGTATCATGGAAGCTAATACAACATCTTAAACATGCTACAAAGCACTTTCTTGCCCTAAAGAACACTCAAAACTGGCAGCCTTTTGGGTGTGTGGGGAAATGGTCTAAATGGCATGCCCAAATATGTTAGTCATTGCTGAGGTATAAAGGCTGAGTAACAATTGCTTTGCAATGAGCTAATCTATGATAGATTAAATACTGGGTGCCTGGGAAGCACATTGGAGATTGGCCTTTTTGGAGGCAACAGCTACAACACTTGATCATGCATGATCTTGCTGTATCTCCTATAAGAAATTTATTAAGTGCAAATATAAAAAAATAGTAATCTTCTAGTAGAAAAATGCTGGAGACATAAATCCAAGTGTTCAAGGTGACCTTCACCGGTAATGAATAATTGTATATCCCTGATGTGGTGCACTAAAAGGGCACAACTCTATGCTATTCATTCCCCAAAATGCATAGCTTCAATAAAAATTATTAAAGAATATGATACAAGCCCATATTGAGGGAAATTCTACAACATATACTTTTTCAGTAATATCTTCCCTACTTTTCAGTATTCTTCAAAAGTCTCAATGTCATGAATGATAAAGAAAGACTGAGGAATTCTCCCAAATTGGAGGAAATGAGAAATCCAATATGGGATCTTGGATAGGATCCTGGGACAGGAAAAGGACTGTAGTGGAAATGTTGCTGAAATTCAAGTAAAATACTGTAGTAATACTAATAGTGTTTTATCACTATTCATTTCATATTTTTGATCTTTGTACTATAGTTACATATGATGTTACCATTAGGGAAAGCTGAATGAAGGGTATTTGGGAGCTCTCTCAGATCTTTAATTTTTTTGTGTGTGAATCTGTCGTCTTAAATGCAATTTTTAAATTTTTGCATAAATAGAAATAGTGGCCAGAGAACAAATTCTGGTCCTATCACCAAGTACCTAGCCATGTGACAGTGGGCAATCCTGTGGTCAATGAGGACAATGAAAACAAGTGGACTGGGGCTGGGGTTGTGGCTCAGAGGTAGAGTACTCATCTGGCATGCGTGAGGCACTGGCTTTGATCCTCAGCACCACATAAAAATAAACAAAAATAAAGATATTGTTTCCACCTATAACTAGAAAATAAATATTTTTAAAAAACAGTGGACTGCACTGCCATAATATTCTGTAATTTGATAATCTGTTCACACATTAAAGCATTCATTCTTCCATCAAACATGCCATGTTACTTAGCATGAAACAGATACTTTAAAAACTGGGGATATAGAAATCAATAGGGCATTATTATCACCTCAGATTCAGTTATACAGATAACAGAAGTAAGGCAACATTTACAATAAAGCAAATAAGAGCTATGATAAAGGGTTCAATCTCTACCTGAAATGAAGGAAGGCTTTGAAGATGAGGTAATATTTGAACTGGAACCTCAAAGATGGACGAAGGTGTTGTTCCATGACAGTGATTTATTTTTATTCTCTTCCCTTTCTCACTCCGACAACCCCAATACATTTATGTATTGCTTAATGACACAAGTCAGAGGAAAGGGGCAGCATTTATAAAGTCATAACTTTTAGGAGATGAAATATGACTGGAGCAAGAAGAGACTTGGGGTGAGCACTGAAAGATGATGCAGTAAAGACCTGATGGGGATTAGACATAGATCCCCTTAAATGTGAAGCTGAGATCTATGTGGGCAGCAGTCTGAGAAGCCAGCAACTTACTAGAAAAGTTTTGGTGTTTTTATTCTCATGTAAATGAAAGGGCACAAATCATAAGAATACAGATCAATAAATTCTGATGACCTGAAAACACCTGTGTAACCAGACCAAGGGCAAGAACCATACTGGCATCTGACACTCTCTGCTTTATGCCCCTTCCTTTCTTTACCTCATATTCCTAAGGGTACATACAATTCCAACTCCTAACATTTTGTTTTACCTACTGTTAAAATTGATGCCAGTGAAATCATATATTAAGTGTTTTAAAAAATATTTATCAGTTGTCGATGAATCTTTATTTATATGTGGTGCTGAGAATTGAACCCAGTGCTTTACATATGCTAGGCAAGTGCTCTACCACTGTGCTATGACGCCAGCCCCCTGAAGTGTTCTTTTGTGTGACTTCTTTTACTCAGTGTTATGTATGTGTTCCTAAGTCCCTTCGTGGTTGATGGTCACTCGGCTACCTTGTCGCGGGTGTAGACATGCGGAATCAACACACAGACTCCAGGAGCTGGTGAGAGAACTGGCTGGAGACCCACCTCAGATCGTCATCCAGTAGCTCAGTTTATTTTTGAAATGCACACAACTATTATAGGGTTCGAGTGGGGCGTGCCTGTCAATCATACATAAGCAAGACAATATCTATAAGCCAATCATCTTCCGCCTAAGGTAACCGCACTGTGAGGAAACTCTAAATATTGCTGTCGTGGTGGGAAGCAATCTGGAAAGGTCTTTGGCCCTTACTGAGTCAGGGGTTTCATGCCCTGAAGCCCCTGATTCTTGGTTTCCTGGCCAGGCAGTTTGGCAATGCTAACCACAAGTGCTGAGGATGTAGTTTCACCCCATCCTGCAGGCGCTCCTGTGAGGCCTGAAGGAAGGTGGATATTTCAAGCACTTCCGAGCTGCTAGTAGCTACTAGCTGAGACTGAAACTTATTCCAACAGTGTTACATATGAAAGTCATCCTTTTTGTTCCATATAGCTATGTGCAGTTCATTTGCTTTCGTTGTTGTATAATATCACTGTGTAAATTTAACAATTTATTTATTTTACCCTTGATGGATGTTCTATATATTCCAGGTTTGGAATAAAATGAATAGTACTGCTATATGAACATTCTTATATATGTTTTGGTAAACATATAAAAATTCTTGTTTTCTACAATCCTAACAGTGGAATTTCTTGATCAAAAGCCATGTATGTATTAAACTTTAAGTAGATGTTACAAGAGAGCTTTCCAGATTATTACAAATTATACCCCCACCGGCAATATGTGAGAGTTCATTCACTCTGTATCCTTGCTAATCCTTGATGTTGTCTATTGGCAGTTTTAATTTGTACTTCTTTAATGACGAACAACATTGATCACATATATATTCCTATTGTTACATGTTATTAACTGCTTGGATTTCTTTAATAATTTCTTCAAATATTTTGCCCACTTTCCCATTAGGTTGTCTGACTCTTAAAGATTTTCAAGCAAGGAGTGGTTGATTGTCTTAGTTGTTTGGGAAGTCATAACCAAATACCATAAATTGTGTGACTTAAACAACAGGCATTTGTTTCTCACAGTTCTGAAGATTAAGAAATCTAAGAGCAAGGTGTCAGTGATTCAGTTTCCTGATAAGGTCCTTCTTCCCAATTTCCAGACACCTACCTTCTTAGAGAGAGGTGGTGGGGAGAGAAACTGTCTCTTCCTTTCTTATAAGGGCATGAATCTTGTCATGGTTTCTCTACCCTCCTGACCTAATTACTTCCCAAAATTCCTATCCAAATATCATCACTTTGGAGGTTAGGATGTAAATGTGTGAATTTGGAGGGGGACATAGAAAAATATGACTTGCATTACAGGAAAGCTTTCCTTTTTTGTCATGTTCTTGGTTATGGTGTTCTCCTTTAAGGGATTCCAGATTTCAGAAACATCTTGGACTTTACTGATTAATATTAACAGCTGTTCTATTATTTTAAAACATTTATATAAACATTGGAATTACATATATACTAATTTTTGAAATATTTAAGCATTAAAGAATGAGAGCCAATTTTTTAGCATTTTACCTTGTTAACCATATTATCTCATATAATATTCAGATAGCAGTGCATGACAATTATTAGTATTTCCATTTTACAGTTGTTAGAAACTGAGGCGCAGAGGGACTCAGAAAACTTGACTAAAGGCACAAATAGAAAATTCTAGATTCAAAACCCAAGTCATTAAATGTGTTCATTTTGTGAATGCCATGTCTGGGACTAAAATTTATCATTGGGTAATTAATGGCAAAACCCCACAAACAACATCAACATGTCATATTTAGATAATACCTAGAAGAATGGGTTTATTCTTTCCTCTAGTCTATCTAAGTAGTTTCTTAAAATATTGGCTTTATGGAGCTGTTTGAGGCTCTGGTGTGTGATGTTAAAGACTTTCACAGAGACTAGTTTTCCATCTGACTTGGTGGTGAGGTCTTCATTAGAAGGAATGGCAAAACAAAAATAATAAATCACATTGCTCCTTTCAGCTTTGACACACAAAAAAAGCCTTCAAGTCATAATTCCCATGTTTATAATAAGAAAAAAATGAACAAACTGAAAATCAATGAGTTATCTTGAACCCATCAGAGAACTGAATTTAAAGGCAAATTGACACCAAGAAATATGGAGAAAAGTTGAATGCAGAGAGTCATTGTCAATGCCTCTGTCTTAGTTAAGGTTGCTCTGGCTATAGACTGGGTGATTTATAAACAATAACAAATTATTTTTCACAGTTATGAAGGCTCCAAGTCTGAGATTAGGATCCTAACATGGTTGGGTTCTGGTGAGGACCTTCTTGTAGTTTGCAAGCTACTTTCTCTTGATCATATTCTGACATGATAGAAAGGAGGTCAAGGGAGCTCTCTGAGGCCTTTTTTTAAAAAAAATTAATTGTCAATGGGCCTTTATTTTATTTATTTATATGTGATACTGAGAATGGAACCCAGTGCCTCACACATGCTAGGAGAGTGCTCTACCATTGAGCCACATTTCCAGCCCTCTGAGGCCTTTTTGATAGGGGTACTTACAACATTTATGAGGGTTCTACCATCATGATTTAATTACCCCCCATAGGTCCTACCTCCTAATACTACCACATTGGGGGTTAGAATTTCAACATAAAAATTTGAAGGGGACACAAATATTCTATTGCATCACCTATATCAATAATCATTTGAAATAGGAATGGTCTAAATATACCAATTTAAATAAATATTTTTGGTGGATATAAGAATAAGACCCAACTATATATAGTAATATCACCTTTATCTGTGATTTAACTTTTTGGAGTTGAAGTTACCTGCAGTCAACTGCAGTCCAAAAATATTACATGAAAAATTCCAGAAAAAATTCACAAGTTTTAAATAGTGTACCATTCTAAGAACAGTGTGATGGAAACTTGGGCTGTTTTGCCCCTTTCCATCTGGGACATGAATCATTCTAGTATATCCATGCTATATATGCTACCCAACTCCTGAAGTTTGCATCCTGAATGTCCTCCAAAGGTTCATGTCAGCCAGTGATACTATTGGCAGGTGGTGGAACCTTTAGGAGGTAGGGCTCAGTGGGAAGTCTCAGGACGTCATTGGGGCCATGTCCTTGAAGGGGATGGTGGAATGTCAGCCTCTTTCTCTTTTGCTTTTTGACCATGAGGTGAGCAGCTTGCTTTGCCATCCTTTCCCTGCCATTGCTATCTCCTATCCCAGCCAGAGGCCTAAAGCAAATGGGGCCTACGCAATCATGGGACCTGAAAAACCATGAGCCAAAATATCCTTTTTCTTTATAGACTATTTATCTCAGGCATTTTGTTTTAGTGATAGTAAACTGACTAACACACTATTTATTTGTCACTTAATAGCCATCTAAATCATTAGATTAACAGTTTTGATATTGCAGTGCTTTTGTTCGAGTAACCTTTATTTCACTTAACAATGGCCCCAAAGTACAAAAGTAGTGATGCTGCAATTTGAATATAACATAGAGAAGCCTTTAAGTTCTTCCTTTAAGGGAGAAGGTAAAAATACTTAACTTAATATGGAAAGAAAAATTAATCACATGCTGATTTTGCCAAAGTCCGTGGTAAGAACAAATCTTTTTTTCATGAAATTGTGAAGAAGGAAAAGGAAATCTGTGCTGGTTTTGATCTTATACCTCAAACTGCAAAAGTTATATCCATGTTGTGTGGTAAGTGCCTAGAATGGAAAAGGCATTAAATTTGTAGTGTTTACAAAGTACCTACTTTAAATGTATGAATAATACAGGTCAAAAGTACAGAATAAAGAAAAATATATTGTGCTAATATTAATCAAATTAATGCTGGAGTAGCCGTATTAATCTTCAACAAATCAGATTCAGAACAAGGAAAATTATCAAAGATAGGGGCTGGGGATGTGGCTCAAGTGGTAGCACACTCGCCTAGCATGTGTGAGGTACTAGGATCGATTCTCAGCATCACATAAAAATAAAATAAAGATATTGTGTCCACTTAAAACTAAAAAGTAAATATTTTTTTAAAAGAAAATTATCAAAGATAAAGAGAGGTATGTTGAGAGCCACAGCCAAAGGAGCCCCAGCAAACTTCCAGCTGCCAGCACCAGCTGCCAGCTGATGATTGGCTCACAGTGGCCCCAGCCGAAGGGGCCCCAGCAAACTTCCAGCTGCCAGCTGATGATTGGCTCACAGCAGCCTCAGCAAACTTCTAGCTGCCAACTGATTGGCTCCTCTGCGGTGATGCTCTTTGGGTTGTTTCCCCGCCCTTTCAGACCACAGAGATGCTCATTGGGGGACTTTTTTTGGCTCCGCCCACATGACCCAGCCAATTGGCCTCAAGAGCAGGAGGAGTAGGGGAGGTTGAGAGGCTTGTGGGAAGCCGGTGGTGGCAGTTGGGCTCAGAGGGTTTTCCCGAAGAGCTGTGTGGTGGTGTGTGTATTCTAAAAATAAAGTTCGTTTCTTTTGACAAGTGGCTCCTGAATTGTGCCCAGCCAGACTGCAGCAGAGGTATTACTACATGATAAAGGGGTTAATTCTCCAAGACAGTATCACAGTCCTCAATGTTTATGCACCTAACAACAGAGTGCCAAAATGTTAGGCAAAAAACAATAGAATAAAAAGGAAAATTAGAACAGTCCACTATTATAGTTGAAGATTTCAACATTCCAATTTCAGTAACTGATAGATATGCAAGAAGAAAATCAATAGGAATATAGATCAGTAAGGTTAGTGCTGAATAACACTATCAATCAACTTGATCTATTTGATGTTTATAGAACATTGCATCCAACAAGAGAAGAATACACATTCTTTTCAAGCTCATGTGGTATATTTACCTAGATACACCATAATCTAGGCCACAAAACATATTTTATCAAATTTAAGAGAATAGAAATCATATATGGTATGTCTCTGACACAGTGGAATTAAAACAGAAATCAATAACAAAAGGAGAGCTAGATGATCTCAAAATATTGGGAAATAAAACCACATATTTCTTATTAATACATTGACGATCAAAGCAGTCATCTCATAAGAAATTTGTAAATATTTTGAACTAAATGAAAAAGAAAAGAAAATGAAATTTATCAAAATATATGCAATACATGAAAGTGCTTAGAAGGAAATGTCTAGCATTAAATAAATATAAAAGACTCTCTAAACTCAACAAAACATTTCACCTTAACAAAATTAGAGAAAGGAGAAATTTATGTCTAAAGCAAATAGAAGAAAGGAAACAATAAAAATTAAGTTAGAAACCAACAAAACTAACATAGAGAAACAATAAAGAAAACCAATGAAATAAAAAATACTTCTTGGGGAGAAGTCAATAAAACTGATAAACTACTAGCCAAGTTAACCAAGAAAAAGAGAAGAAACAAATTAACTTATATCAGTAGTGAAAGGTCATCACTATTGATCCCATGGATTTTAAAGTATAATAAAGGAATACTATGTACAACTTTATGCCTGTAAGTTTGATAATTCAAAGGAAATGCACCAGTTACTTGAAAGACAAAAAAACTATCAAAACTCATGCATGAAGAAATCAATAAATAACTTGAAAATCCTTATGTTTATTAAAGAAATTGAATCAATAATTAACAACTTTCTCAAAAAGAAAGATCCAGATGTTTTCACTGGTGAATTCCTTCTAACATTTACGATGGAATGATACCAATAGTCCACAAGCTCTTCCACAAAATAAAAGTAAAATGTATACTTCCAAAATCATTCTATGATGCCAGCATTAACTTAATGGCAAAACCAGGTAAACACATTATAAGAAAACTAGAAACTAATATCTCCTTTGAATGTAGGTTTAAAAGCCATCAACAAATATGTAGCAAATCAAACTAAGTATATATAGTATAATAATTAAATACTGTAAGTAATATTTATATACATACATATATATATATATATATATATATATGTATGTATGTATGTATACATATTTTTTATGTATACTATGAGTCAGAGTTTTGGATGGAGTACTTTCACACCAAGGAAGCATAACCAGAGGACTTTGAAAGCACTGAATGAATTCCATCTGTTGTTATTTGGATATGATTTGTCTCCCAGAGGCTTATAAGGTAGAAGTTTGGTCCCAAGTGTTGAGGTGGTGGAACCTTTGAGAAGTGGGGCCTAGGGGAAAGTAATTAGGTGGTGCTCAACTCCAATGAATGTATTAATTCTGTCTTACAGGAGTAGGTCATGTCCTGTAGGATCAGATAAGTTCCTGTAAAAGCGAGTTGTTATCAAAGAGTGAACCCAGTCCCTCACTGTATCTTGCTTCCTGGCTTGCCCACATGCCCCTTCTATATATAGCGGATTACTTTTTTGCTTCTGTGCTATCTTGTGATGCACTGAGACAGTGGCACCATGCTCTATGGACTTTCTGGCCACAGAACCAGATGATTCTTTATGCATTATCAAATATCAGGGATTTTGTTATATCAACACAGACAAATACACCACCTATCCATAAAGCATTAATGTTTGTTTTTGTTTTTGACAAAAGAAATCTTTTGTGTCAGAACACTAAAAAGTAGACTTTTTGCTAGGGCTCACAAAAGAAATTTTTTTTTATTATCAGAACAATTTTTTTTATTATCATGAGCTTCCTGCATGGAAGAACACCAGTAATTTTAATCCAGCTGTGTACTGTTGGGATATAGCATAACTGCCAATTATTGCATAACCTACTTCTTAATATAGCAAGAAATGTCAGTGATTCTGGAGTCAATGATAGTATTTGATGAAGACACTATTTTTGAATGCTCCCTCTACTTGAACTATGTATCAGTTTAACCAGTCCCAGAGCAAAAGGCTTTTCCAACATCTTTCTAAATTCAGGGTGATATCATTCTGTTGGAAGGATGCACATCCAACTTTTAACCAGCTTAATGTCTTCTCTTGGATATATTTTGTATTTTCCATTTGCTCTTCCAAATCTATTATGCACCATTCTCTGCTCTATGTTCTGTATGTAGTACCTTAAAGGGACCATTTGTTTTTTTGATTCCTATTGAGTTTAGATGATGAGGATCATCAAAAGAAGAACAAATCAGAAGGAGGAGTTGAAGTTAAAGAATTTATTCTCCTGATTCCCTCCCTGCAGTGTTGCTGAATACTAGTTATGTTTTTCAGAGAGATTTCAGCTCCTTTCTCAGCCTTTTGCAAATACCCATATATCCCCTGTGTACTACTTAATACCTAGGGGTTATAGCAGATGTCATCTTGAGATTATTGCACTATCCCTTGAGGTTTTCCAATCTTTGTTCTTTATAAGTAGTTCTATTATTATGCTTCACATTAACCTGATTTGACTATACCATATTTTTCTTTCTAGAACCCTGACTGATCTGCCCTTCAAATTTACTGTGTCCTCATCCATACCTCCAACCTTTGGATCTGCTCCACCAGCAGCAGTCTTAAATATTGGTAAGTGAAAACTACATTCTTCTACTTTCTCAAGCTGAATAGCTTGACTCAATTTGTCTTCCTCAAACCTTACACAAAAGCAACAAATGCTATTATGTTTACTTAAAAATATATCCAGTCTGACCACCTTCTCATATTTTTACTGCTCTTTATTTGATGCAAGCAAGTATCATCTGTTGTGTATGTAGATTATTATTGATTCCTCCTAAATGGTTTTCCTACTTCCATCCTTGCCCTCTACAGTGTAGTATTACTCTAACAGAAGCTAGAATGATTCTTTAAAAACAAGTCAGACCAAATCATACCCCTGTTTCCAAACTCTAAAGGCTTCTTCTTTCCAGTGGAATAAAATCAAGGTCCTATTCGTGTCCTCTGGAAAACTTCTTGGTCTCAGCTCATAAAACCCACCATATCCTCCAGTTTCTATGTTCCAGCCACAGTCTTCTCCTTGCTAGGTTTCCAGTAGGCCAAGCACATTCTTGTCTTCAGATCTTTGCTCAAGTGTGCCTTAGAGACAAGCCTGTCCTTAATTGTCCTACAAAAGAGAGTTTGACCCTATCTCTCATCTCTATTCATCTTACTTACCTTATTTTTCTTCAGAGCATTTATCACTACACATATATTTGTTTATTGCTCTTCTTCCATAACCTGAATATAAGGCAGTAGTTTTAATTGTTTTGCTCACTGCTGAATCTCAGGGCCTAGAATATATTTTCCAATCCATGATAGATGTTCCACAAACATTTATTGGATGTATGACCATGCATGATCACTAACATTGTAGGATAAATGTTAAGCTAAAGCTTTTGCATTGTGGTAATCTAATTTTCAGTAAAGGTCTAATCATTTCTGACTAAACCCTTTAATGAAAAAGTTCGGCACAGTGCAGGGTGTTGCCAGAAAGGAAAAATAAAGTGTATGTTTATGGCTCCTTAGGACTTCTCCATCTGTTGTCAAGATTATCTGAACCAGGTCTCTTTGTCGCATCATATTCAATAATGAAATTCACAACATGGGATAATAAACGTCGTCATGCTTGGTTTTTTTAAAGTTTCCAACTTCAGCTAGGCCCATTGTATAAAGATGTAGATACAATAAGTGTAATAGTCAGGTATGTTTTCCTAGATTCCTATCAAGAATTCTATTTGATAGATTATTGTAGACAGAGTAGAGATTATATATTTCCTTCCTGGGTAAGGTAGTACTTTTTGCACTGTACCTCTTTAAAGAATTAGAATGTTACAACATATTATTTGACATAAAATCAAATGATTTTCTCAAGAAGAATCTTTGTACTTAACTCATAAACTTTCCATCTCCCCCTAACTTCTTTTTTCAATCCAATCCATCCCAATACCCTAGTCTATGTATCTGCTCTGTATTTGTATGTATGTGTGTGTGTGTGTGTGTGTATGTGTATGTGTACACACTAAGTTTTGAACCCAGGAGTCCTTTCCAATTGAGTTATGTACCTGGTCCTTTTTAATTATTTATTTTTAATTTTTGTCTTTTTTATTTTAAATTCATTTATTTATTGTAATTTGTTATACATGTCAGCTGAATGCATTTCAATTCATTTTATACCTATAGAGCACAATTTTTCATGACTCTGGTTGTACACAAAGTAGAGTCACATCATTCATGTGTTCATACATGTACTTAGAGGAATGGTGTCCATCTCATTCCATCATGTTTCCTATCCGCATGCTTTCTCCCTTCCCCTCCCTCCCCTTAGACCTATCTAAAGTTTCTCCATTACTTCCATGTTCCCCTCCCAATCCCATTATGGATCAGCATCCATATATCAGAGAAAACATTCAACCTTTGTTTTTTTGGGAATTGGTTTACTTCACTTAGCATAATATTCTCCAACTCCATCCATTTCCTTGCAAATGCCATTATTTTATTCCCTTTGACTGCTGAGTAATAGTCCATTGTGTATATATACCACAGTTTCTTTATGCATTCATCTACTGAAGGGCATCTAGGTTGGTTCCACAATTTAGCTATTGTGAATTGTGCTGCTATAAACATTGATGTGGCTGCATCACTGAAATATGCTGTTTCTAAGTCCTTTGGGTATAACCTGAAGAGTGGGATACCTGGGTATCCCATTCCAAGTTTTCCAAGGAATCTCCATACTTCTTTCCACATTGGCTGCAACAATTGTATATCATCTGTGAAGTGTCTGTTCAGCTCCTTGGCCCATTTATTGAATGAGTTATCTTTTTTTGTGTGTGTGTTAAGATTTTTGAGTTCTTTATATATCCTAGAGATTAGTGCTCTATCTGGTGTGCGTGTGGTAAAAATTTGCTCCCATTTAGTAGGCTCTCTATTCACCTCACTGAGTGTTTCTTTTGCTGAGAAAAAGCTTTTAAGTTTGAATTCATCCCGTTTATTTATTCTTGATTTTATTTCTTGCACTATAGGAGTTTTATTAAGGAAGGTGGGGTATAATCAGACATGATGAAATTTGGGCCTACTTTTTCTTCTACTAGGTGCAGGGTCTGTGATATAACTCCTAGGTCCTTGATCCACTTTGAGTAGAGTTTTGTGCATGGTGAGAGATAGTGATTTAATTTCATTTTGTTGCATATGGATTTCCAGTTTTCCCAGCACCATTTGTTGAAGAGGCTATCTTTTCTCCAATGTATGTTTTTGGTGCCCTTGTCTAATATGAGATAGCTGTATTTGTGTGGGTTTGTCTCTGTGTCCTCTATTCTGTACCATTGGTCTTCAAGTCTATTCTGGTGCCAATACCATGCTTTTTTTTTTTTTTTTTTTTTTACTATTGCTCTGTAGTATAGTTTAAGGTCTGGTATAGTGATGCCACCTGCTTCACTCTTCTTGCTAAGGATTGCTTTAGCTATTCTGAGTCTCTTATTTTTCCAGATAAATTTCATGATTGCCTTTTCTATTTCTGTGAGGAATGTCATTGGGATTTTGATTGGAATTGCATTAAATCTGTAAAGTGCTTTTGGTAGTATGGTCATTTTGACAATATTAATTCTGCCTATCCAAGAACAAGGGAGATCTTTCCATCTTCTAAGGTCCTCTTTTTTTTATTGGTTGTTCAAAACATTATAAAGCTATTGACATATCATATTTCATACATTAGATTCAAGTTGGTTATGAACTCCCAATTTTACCCCAAATACAGATTGTAGAATCACATCAGTTACACATCCACATTTTTACATAATGCCCTATTAGTCTTTAATTTCTTTCTTTACCATCTGTAGTTTTCATTGTACAGGTTTTTCACCTCTTTTGTTGATTCCCAAGTATTTTATTTTATTTTTTATGCTGTTGTGAATGGGGTAGTTTTTTGTAATTTCTCTTTCAGAGGATTTGTCACTGATATACAGAATTGCCTTTGATTTATGGATGTTGATTTTATATTATGCTACTTTTTTAATTCATTTATTAGTTCTAGAAGTTTTCTGGTGGAGTTTTTGGATCCTCTAGGTATAGAATTATGTTGTCGGCAAATAATGATTGTTTGAGTTCTTCTTTTTCTGTCTCCCTTTAATTTCTTTCATCTGTCTAATTGCTCTGGCTAGAGTTTCCATAACTATGTTAAATAGAAGTAGTGAAAGAGGGCATCCCTGCCTTGTTCCAGTTTTTAGAGGGAATGTTTTCAATTTTTCTCCATTTAGAATGATGTTGGCCTGGGGCTTAGCATAGATAGCTTTTCAATGTTGAGCGATGTTCCTGTTATCCTTAGTTTTTCTAGTGTGTTGAACATGAAGGGGTGCTGTATTTTGTCAAATGCTTTTTCTGCATCTATTGAGATGATCATATAATTCTTATCTTTAAGTCTATTGATGTGATGAATTACATTTATTGATTTCCATATGTTGAAACAACCTTTCATCCCTGGGAAGAACCCCACTTGATCATGGTGCACTATCTTTTTCATATGTTTTTGTATTCAATTTGCCAGAATTTTATTGAGAATTTTTATATCTATTGGTCTGAAGTTTACTTTCTTTGATGTGTCTTTTCCTGGTTTTGGAATCAGGGTGAGATTAGCCTCATAGAATAAGTTTGGAAGTTTCTATTTCATGAAATAATTTGAGGAGTATTGGTATTCGTTCTTTGAAGGTCTTGTAGAACTGTGTATATAAGTGGTCCTGGGCATGTCTTGGTTGGTAGACTTTTGATGGCATCTTTTATTTCATTGCTTGAGATTTATGTGTTTAACTTGTATATATCATCCTGATTCAGTTTGGGCAAAGCATATGACTCTAGAAATTTGTCGATGCCTTTGAGATTTTCTATATTATTGGAGGACATATTTTCAAAATAATTTCAAAATAATTTCTAATTATCTTATGTAATGTCTGTTGTGATATTTCCTTTTTCATCAAGGATGTTAATAATTTGAGTTTTCTTACTCCTTGTCTTTATTAGCATGGGTAAGCATTTATCAATTTTATTTATTTTTTCAAAGAAACAAATTTTTTTCTCAATTGTTTATTTTGTTTCAATTTCATTGATTTCAGCTCTGATTTTAATTATTTCCTTCTTCTACTGCTTTTGGTGGTGTTGATTTGTTCTTTTTCTAGGGCTTTGAGATGTAATATTAAGTCATTTATTTGATGACTTTTTCTTCTTTTAAGGAATGAACTCCATGCAATGAACTTTTCTCTTGAAGGCAGCATATTATTGGATCTTTGCTTTGTTTTTAAATCCAATCTGCCAGTCTATGTCTTTTGATTGGTCAGTTTAGGCCATTAACATTCAGGGTTATTCTTGAGACATGATTTGTATTCTCTTTCATTTTTATTTATTTTTGGTATTTAACTTGGCTTGGTTTCCCCTTTGATTATTTTTTCCGTTAATATAATACCTCCCTTTACTGATTGTCATTGTTGTTTTTCACTTCCTCCTCATGGAATATTTTGCTGAAGATATTCTGTAGTGCAGGCATTCTAGCTGTAAATCCTTTTAACTTTTGTTTATCATGGAATATTTTATTTCATCATCAAATATAAGCTTAATTTTGCTGGATATAAGATTCTTGGTTGGCATCCATTTTCTTTCAAAGCTTGGTATATGTTGTTCTTGGATTGAGGATCTGGGTTGAAAAATCTGCTGAGATTTGAATTGGTTTCTCCCTATATGTAATCTGGTTCCTCTCTCTTGCTGCCTTTAAGATCCTGAACTCTAGATAGAGCAAAGGGGTGGGAGGGGAAAGGAGAGGGCATGGGGTAGGAAAGATGGTGGAATGAGATGGACATCATTACCCTAAGTACATGTATGAAGACATGAATGGTATGACTCTACTTTGTATATAACCAGAGACATGAAAAATTGTGCTGTATATGTATACTATGAATTGAAATGCATTCAGCTGTCATGCATAACAAATTAGAATTAAAAAATATTCTTTATGCTATGAATTTTCATTATAATGTACCTTGGTGTAGATGACTTGTAATTTTGTATATATGGTGTCCTGAAAGCCTCTCATATTTGATTTTCAAATTTCTTCATATTTGGGAAATTTTCTTATATTATTTCATTGAAGAGATTGTGCATTCCTTTGGTTTGAATCTCTGTTCCTTCCTCTATCCCAATAAATCTTTGATTTGGTCTTTTAATGTTATCCCATAATTCTTGGATGTTCTGTTCATGGTTTCTTACCCTCTTCACTGTGTGGTCAACTTTATTTTCCAGATTGTATATTTTGTCTTCATTATCTGACGTTCTATCTTCCAATTGATCTAGTCTGTTGGTGATGCTTTCTATTGAGTTTTTAATTTTGTTTATTGTTTCCTCACTTCAATGATCTTTTTTTTCAGAATCTCTCTTTCCTCAAGTAGTCTTTTGCTACCTGTATTTGTTCCCTTATCTCTTTCTTGGTGTGATTAATGGTTGCCTGTATTTGCTCTCTTAACTTTTTGTTGGAGTGATCAATTTTTGCCTGTATTTGCTCACATAGGTCATTCTTCAATTCATGGATCATTTTAATTATGTACATTCTTAACTGCTCCTCTGACAGTTCATCAACTATGCTGTCAATGTATTCTATTATTGTAGTATCTTGGTTTGTTTGGGGCACTTTCCTCCTTTTTTTTTTTTTTTTCATGTTGTCTATGTGTTTTCCTTTCTTGTAGTGCCGATCTGAGGTATTACAGCTTCTACCCTATAATCTTACAGTGTTCCTTCAGATTACCTATATCTAACTTTGGTGTTTGGCTTCTAGACCCTGGCTTGTGTCCCATGATAAATGCTACTACAACTAAAGGTGGTGGTAGCAATAGCAGAGATAACTCAAGATAGCAGTGGGGTTGTCCCAAGATGGATGCAACCACTGTCAGAGATGGGGCTGAGAAGGTGGGATGTCTATTTGGAGATGCAGCTGCCTCTAGTCCCTATCTGTTGTCCCAAAGTGGAGACTACTGCATAGGGAGGGCTATGGCGATGGCTGCAGTGTTCCAAGATAGAGGTGGGGTAGACCTGGGTTCCGTCATGGGTCTGCTGGTCAGTGGGGTAGTCCTGTGCCAGGGCCAGGGCCTAGGGCTTGGCTTCTACATGCATAAGCTTAGTCGTCCTAGTCCTGAGCCTGGGCTCCCACATGGGTCTGTTGATTGGAGGGGCAATTTTAAAAATTTTGATTAGGGTTTTGCTAAGTTGCATTGGGCCTCACTATGTTGCTGAGGCTGGCCTTGAACTTTCAATCCTCCTGGCTCAGTCTCCCAGTCTCTGTGATTACAGGAATGTGTCACTCTGCAGTTTTTAAACATTACACTAGAGTAAGGCTGCAAGATTATCAGAGTTGGAGACTTGCATCGCTTCATTTAGTACCTGAAAACCATTCAGTGAAGGAATTGCTTTTACTAACTAAAACTTGAGCACTATAACATTTGACTGAGCATAACAGAGTTGGCAGAAACAAGGTGAAACTGATGGTCACATCTTACCATAAACTTCCCCTGGTATCCTCTCTTTAAGGACCCAAGGAAGAAACTGCTTTCACATTTATGTATCTTAAACAATCAAAGCGCTTAGGAAAAACTGGCATTTAAAAATCTTATAGACTCTATGAGCCATGTTCATTATCATGTTTACTTTATGCGTAGCCACTAGAAAGCAAGCAGCTAAATTGTTGAACCTATGTAAGATTCTGTGTTCTGCAATTTCAATATTACCTCTGTTTTTCTCCCTTTGTATCAACCTTCTCAAGTGTTCATTTGTTTCCTTTTGTACAGCATGTCTTTTTGAAAGCAACCTTAAATCTTTTGTGAGACAATATGGGGTATAAATAAATAATTGTGGTGTGTGTATATGGTTTTGTTCATTTTGTTTGTTTCCTACTGTGCTGCATCATTAATTGTGTATGAATCTGTACAGAGCTGGAGGAAGATATCGGCACATGTCCTACATTGTATTTTTCAACCTGACCATTTACAGAACACTTTCAAAATTCTGTAAACTCAAAGCACTTCTCTCCCGTGGATCACTGATGATATGTCCTCCACAAATTCCAGAATTATTGACATTGTTGTATCTTTGGCCACAAAGTTAGAATTCAGTTTTTTGAGTGTTTAGTGACAGAAGGTAGTCAAATAATAATTGGTAAATCTAGGTAAAGTGTGTGTGTGTGTGTGTGTGTGTGTGTGTGTGTGTGTGAGAGAGAGAGAGAGAGAGAGAGAGAGAAGTTATTCATTGGATTATGTTTGTGACACTTATACATTTGAATCTTTTTTATTTTTTTGGTACTGAGGATTGAACTCATGGGCACTTGACCACTGAGCCACCTTCCCAGCCCTGTTTTATATTTTATTTAGAGACAGGGTCTCACTGAGTTGCTTAGCACCTTGCTTTTGCTGAGGCTGATTTGAACTTGCGATCCTCCTGCCCCAGCCTCCAGAGTCATTGGGATTACAGATGTATGCCACCGTGCCCAGCTAGATTTGAATCATTTTTTAAAAAAAGGAAAACAAATAAAATGCAATGTTATTGAATAATCCTCTGGCCCCACTCCAACCTGAAATATGTTAGACTATGTAAAATTAAAAGAATCACCAACATCATATTCATATGAATCTTGAAGAAATTCTTCTATTATGCTAATAAGCTGGACATCTGTGCTTTTTTCATTGGGGATAGATGATTTGTGTTAAACAAAATCAAAAGTGTTTCTGAATATTATTCCAAGTTAAATACTGTTATCTTGGGTTATGTGAGTGGGTCAGAACTTTGTTAAATCTGTTATGTATTATAATTAATTTGTATGTATTATCTGAAAAATATCCTCTGGAAATGTTTTCCTCATATTTTTCAGTTATGTTTCTTTGGGGTTAACATTTGGGAATTAATATGTGTCTATCACTGAAGTCCCTCCTGGATCTTCCCTAACTCCAAGCTAGGGCTTCTTAGACTTCTTAGACTAGTCCTCATCTAGATGGAAAGCTTCATACCATCTGGCTCTGATTCTGAGTTGATCCATATACTATAAAATATGTCTCTCTAATGACACAAGCTTATCCTCTATCACGTGCCTTGCCAAAGCTGTCAAATACAACTTGAGCCCTTAAATTCATGGGAGCTTTCCAGATCCACATATGCTGCAGAAGATTTTCTTTTCTTTTTCTTTTTCCCCTAGGAGAAGGGAGTATGGTCTTGTAGTTTACTGTTTGTGAGATATACAATGAAATATTTATTGAGCATTTACAAAGCACTCTAACAAAGTCCTGAATGGAATAAAGAAATTAGTTGTGGTGTTTATGTTTTTACGTGTTATAATTATACACAATTGTGGAATTCATTGTGACATATTTGTATATAATTTGTACAGTTTGATCAATTTCATTTCTCACACTTCTTTTTCTTACTTCCTCTTATCCTCAATCCTGTTACTCTACTCTACTGGTCTCCTGTTTTTAAAACATAAAATTTTTAGTTTTGTTTTGAAGGTTATCCAGAGTTTTTAATAGGGATAGAAGAGAGTGGTATGCTATATGGGAGAAAAAAACATTTTAAGACATGATAAAACAAAGGATGATGATGATGATGATGATGATGATGATGACGATGATTACTATTATTATTATTATTATTATTATTATCATCATTATTTTTATTTCTTTTGCCTTCTTCACTGTTTCTGGATATTAATCCCCTGTCAGAAGAGTAGCTGGCAAAGGTTTTCTCTTATTTCATAGGCTCTGTCTTCACACTCTATTTCCTTTGATGTGCAAAATTCTTTTAATTTGATGACTTTCCATTTATTGATTCTTTGTTTTATTTTTTTTTTTGAGCTTTAAGAGTCTTATTAAAGAAGTCTAGTGCCTGCGCTAGTATGTTAGAGCATTGACCCCATATTTTCTTCTAGCAGTTGCAGTGTTTCTGATCTAATTTGTAGGTCTTGATCCTCTTTGAGTTGATTTTTGTCCAAGGTGAGAGATAGAGATCTAGTTTCATTTTTCTATATATGGTTATCCAGTTTTCCCAGAATTTGTTTAAAAGGGTATCTTTTTTTCCAATGTATGCTTTTGGCACCTTTGTCAAGGATGAAATATGTCTATATCTATGTGGATTTGTTTCTATGTCCTCTATTCAATTGATTTTCATGTTTGTTTTTATATATAAATATTATACTGTTTTGTTACTGTAATTCTGTAGTATAATTTGAGATCGGTATTGTGGTGCCTATCACTCTTATTGTTCAGTATTGCTTTGACTATTCTTGGTCACTTATTCTTCTATACAAATTTTAGGACTATTTTTTCTAGTTCTATAAAGAATATCATTGCTATTTTTATGAGATTGCATTGAGTCTATAGATTGCTTTGGGTAATATTGCCATTTTGACAATATTTTAGTTCTGCCTACCAAAGAAAATGGAATGTCTTCTGAGGACTTTGCAGAAGACAAAATGACCTCCCATATTCTTATCACCCAAAACCAAAAACAACCCCCCCAAAAAAACCCCCAAATTACCCAGTTAATAAATGGGCAAAAGAAGACATTTCAAAAGAAGAAATACAAATGGACAACAAATATATGAAAAAAATGTTCAAAAATACTTAGCAATCAGGAAAATACAAATTTAAAATACACTGAGACTTCACCTTACTCCAGTTAGAATGGCAATCATCATGAACACAAATAACAATAATTGCTGGTTAGAATGATTGGGAAAAGGCATACTCATGCATTGTTGATGGAACTGAAAATTAGTGCCAAAACTTTAGAAAGCAGTATGAAAGTTTCTCAAAAGACTACAAATGGAACAAATATGACACAGCTATTCCACTCTCTGGTGAAGAGAATTAAAATCAGCATACTGTAGTGATACATATGTAGCAAAGTTTATAGCAGTGCAATTCACAATATTTAAATTATGGAAATAGCTCAAGTGCCCAGCAAAAGATGAATGGATAAAGAAAATGTGGTATATATTCACGCTGAAGTTGTACTTAGCCACAAAGAAGAATGAAATTATTTCATCTTCTGGTAAATGGATGGAGCTGGAGAACATCATGGTAAATGAAATGAGATAGACTGAGAAAATCGAGGGTTGAATGTTCTCATTCATGTGTAGAAGCTAGAGAGAAATAAGGAATAAAATAAGGGAGGGAATCTCATGAAAATTAAAGAGAGAACAATGAAGTAGAGGAAGATGATTGAGGGGGCAGGAGGAGGAGTTGGTAAAGGGAGGAATAGAGGAATGAAATTGAGCAAATTATGCTATGTGCATATATGAATATCACAATGAATTCTACTTTCTTGTATAACTATAATGAACCAATTAAAAATAATAGAAGGAATACCAGTAGTGTAGAGGAAGGGGATCAGGGATTTGGAGGCGGAAAGGCATAGGGAAAGTACTGGGGATTGAAGTGGAGCAAATTATATGTATTTATGAATATGGTAAAATGAACCACACTATTATGTATAACTATAATATAATAATAAAAAGGGAAAAACCAGATGGTGTATTCAGGACTTAGCAACAATTTTAATTGGGCTAGAATATCCATTGAGTTACAGAGAATAGTGGGAGGTAAACTTTGAAACCATACAAAAAGCTGATATTTGCCTAGTTGCCATTTTTAACTTTAAATTTATTTATTTATTCTAATTTGTTATACACGACAGCCAAATGCATTTCAATTCATAGTACACATGTAGAGCACATTTTTTATGTCTCTGGTTGTATACAATATAGAGTTACACCAGTCATGTCTTCATACATGTACTTAGGGTAATGATGTCCATCTCAATCCACTATCTTTCCGACCCCCTTACTCCCTTTCTTCCCCTTCCTCCCCTTTGCCCTATCTAAAGTTCCATCATTCCTCCTATGTTCTGCCTCCCATCCACATTAAGGATCAGCATCCACATTATCAGAGAAAACATCTGCCTTTGGTTTTGGGGGATTGGCTTACTCTGCATAATATTCTCCAACTCCATCCATTTAACTGCAAATACTATGATTTTATTCTCTTTGACTGCTGAGTAATATTCCATTGTGCATATATACCACAGTTTCTTTATCCATTCATCTACTGAAGGGCATCTAGGTTGGTTCCACAATTTAGCTTTTGTGAATTGTGCTGCTATAAACATTGATGTGGTTATGTCTCTGTAGTATGTTGTTTTTAAGTCCTTTGGGTATAAACCGAGGAGTGGATAACTGGGTCAAATGGTGGTTCCATTCCAAGTTTTCCAAGGAATCACCATACTGCAAATTTTTGCCACACACATATCAAATAGAACACTAATCTCTAGGATATATAAAGAATTTAAAAAACTTAACACCAAAAAAAAAAATAACCCAATCAATAAATGAGCCAAGGAACTGAACAGTCACTTCTCAGAAGATGATATACATTCAGTCAACAAATATATGAAAAAAATGTTCAACATCTCTAGCAATTAGAGAAATGCACCTCAAAACAACTCTAAGATTTCATCTCACTCCCATCAGAATGGCAGTTATTAAGAGTACAAACAACAGGGGCTAAGACTGTGGCTCAGCGGTAGAGCGCTTGCCTAGCACGGGTGGGACCTGGGTTCAATCCTCAGCACCACATAAAAAAATAAAGGCATTGTGTTGTGTCCATCTACACCTAAAAAATAAATAAATATTTTTTAAAAAAGAATACAAACAACAATAAGTGTTGACGAGGATATGGGGGGAGGAGGCACACTCATACATTGCTGGTAGGACTGCAAATTGGTGCCACCAATCTGGAAAGCAGTATGGAGATTCCTTGGAAAAGTAGTTACCATTTTAAACTGACATAATTTTTTAAACAGATTAGTGAGACATATTGATCTGACAGCAATAACTATAAAAGCCCAGGGGGAATAGTTTAAGCAGGATATGATTTTTAAAACTGCTATAATATCTTGTGCACAAAGTCATATAGGCTTGTACCAGTTTTTTAAAAGTAGAAAAGGCAATGATGAAAGATAGATGAAAGGAAATTCAGAGACTGGAATGACAGCACTTAGCAAATAATTATTCATTGAGTTACAGGGAATAGTGGGAGATAAACTTTGAAACCATACTAACCAAATTTCTTAGGGCTGAGTTAAATTGCTCATAGTAATTACTATGTATTACTAGCTTCCAGCAAACTTTTGTAATGCTCTCTGTTATTCCATGGAGGTTTTTTGCATATATCTTTAAGTTTATTCCTGATATTTGGTGTTTATGAAAGATAATGTAAATGGTGCTGGGGATTTAGATCAGTGGTAGAAGATTGGATGGCATGCAAGGCTTTGGGTTTCGTTCCAAACACCATAAAAAAGAAATATAATATAATGCACATGGCATCATCCTTTTAAAATTTCATTATGTAAATATTCCCTAAAATTGACATTTGTGTATTGACTTTTATCCAGTGACCTTGCTAAGTTCATGAAACACATAATCATTGTCTATGAAAAATGACAGTTGTGTTTCTTTATTTGTAACCTTACTAATTTTATTTCTTTTAAAACTTTAT